>NC_089256.1:80406947-81861959 GCF_963930625.1 Muntiacus reevesi | reverse complement strand
TGATCTGAGTCACAGTCTGCTCCTGGTCTTATTTTTGCTTTGTATAGAGCTTCTCCATCTTTGGCTGCAAAGATTTAATCAATGTGATTTTGGTGTTGACCATCTGGTGATGTCCATGTTTAGAGTGTTCTCTTGTGTTGTTGCAAGAGGGTGTTTGTTATGACAGGTGTGTTTTCTTGGCAGAACCCTACTAGCCTTTGCCCTGCTTCATTCTGTACTCCAAGGTCAAATTTCTTGTTACTCCAGGTGTTTCTTGACTTCCTACTTTTGCATTCCAGCCCCCTATAATGAAAAGGACATGTTTTTTGGGAGTTAGTTCTAGAAAGTTTTGTAGAGCCATTCAACTTCAGTTTCTTCAGCACTACTGATTGGGGCATAGACTTGGATTACTGTGATGTTGAATGGTTTGTCTTGGAAATGAACAGAGATCATTCTGTCGTTTTTGAGATTGCATCCAAGTACTGCATTTTGGACTCTTTTGTTGACTATGATGGCTACTCCATTTTTTCTAGGCGATTCCTGCATACAGTAGTAGACATAATCGTCATCTGAGCTAAATTCACCCATTCCAGTCCATCTTAATTCACTGATTCCTAGAATGTTGACGTTCACCCTTGCCATCTCCTGTTTGACCACTTCCAATTTGCCTTGATTCATGGACCTAACATTCCAGGTTCCTATGCAATATTGCTCTTTACAGCATCGGACCTTGCTTCTATCTCCAGTCCCATCCACAACTGGGTGTTGTTTTTGCTTTGGCTCCATCCCTTCATTCTTTCTGGAGTTATTTCTCCACTGATCTCTAGTAGCATATCTGGTATCTACCGACCTGGGGAGTTCATCTCTCAGTGTCCTATCTTTTTGCCTTTTCATAGTGTTCATGGGGTTCTCAACGCAAGAATACTGAAGTGATTTGCCATTTCCTTCTCCAGTGGACTGCCTTCTGTCAGACCTCTCCACCATGACCCGTCCGTCTTGGGTGGCCTCACAGGGCATGGCTTAGTTTCTTTGAGTTAGACAAGGCTGTGGTCCATATGATCAGATCAGCCAGTTGTCTGTGATTGTGGTTTCAGTCTGTCTGCCCTCTGATGCCCTCTCTCAGCGCCTACCATCTAACTTGGTTTCTCTGACCTTGGACATGGGGTATCTCTTCATGGCTGCTCCAGCAATGCATAGCCGCTGCTCCTTACCTTGGACATGGGTAGCTCCTCTTGGCCACTCCTGCACCATCACAGGCGCCACTTTTCATGCAAAGATGGGCACAAGAAAGGACAGAAATGGTATGGACCTCAGAGAAGCAGAAGATATTCAGAAGAGGTGGCAAGAATACACAGAAGAGGTCCAGGGAACAAGATGGTGGAGGAGTATGTGAACATGGAGTACATCTATCTCCACGGATACCTCAGGAATATTCTTTCAGACACAGAAGTGCATGTAGTACTCCAGCTGAGAGTGAGCAGCAGTACCTGACCAGTGGAAAAGAATGTATAGAACCACGCAAAACTTGGTAGGATGAAGGAACTAGGGGGAAAAACAGGAGTGTTGGTAGGACTAGATCTGCACTCGTCTGCTGGGGGAATTGAAGCAGGGGTCAGTCCCCACATCGCGGCAGTTAGCTGAGTCAGAGGGGAAACATATAAGTCTGAGAGTGAAACAGCTGATCTGTGGCAGCCTAAATGGAATGAGAATCAGACAGTCCTTTCCATAGCCATACATACCCTGGACAGGGACACAGGTCTCCTAGAAGGCGCAGCAGCTGGGAGCTAGAGTTTAGTGATTGTGGAGCAACCCCAGGGCGTGGGCTGCTGTTGACTGTGGAGAGACAGATCGAGGGGATGTGGGGGAGGAAATTGTGGTGGGAAATGCCTGTGGAGGAAAGACAGGCAGCAATGGAAGCAAGGCAATACTGCTGAATCATGCATAGGGGATGGAGCCATCACCATAACCTCTTTCTCCCCACAGCCAGCATCGGCAGCTGAACAATATAGAGGCTGGCCCATCAAATGCCTGACTACTGAACTACAGAGTAGGACCCCACCCAGGGTGCCCCTTTAAGTGCCTGATATGCCAATTTACAAAGTAGGACCCCAGCCAGGGGGGCCCCCTCTATGTGCCTGACATGCGAAACAACAGAGAAGGACCCCTGACAAGGGAGCCCTCTAAGTGCCAGAATGGGCGGAGAGATGGAGAAAAACTGGCCAAGGAGGCCTTCTGATCGCCAGCTACAAGAGGCTCAAAAAGAGACTCTGATAGAGCCATAACTCCTGCGGTGGAGGCAGTCCATGTCCCTGCATACTTGGCGCTGCCAGGGTCCCCGCAAGCCAAGCAACTGTGCCACCTTCAAGCTCAACTCTCAGTGGGGCAGAAAAAGTCTTGCATCTATGCATGCAGGGTGCTTTGGTAGTGTCCGACTCTTTGCAGCCCTGTAGACTTCTTCCTGTGGCCTGCCAGGCTTCTCTGTCAGGGAGCAGGGTTCTCTAGGCAAGAATACTGGAGCGTATTGGCCAATACTGTTGCCATACCCTTCTGGAGCACTGTATTTCCTGCTTCCCTAGCTGCCAACTCCCCTGAGTAGCTGGTGCTGCCAGAACCCTTGCAAACCAAGCAGCTGCACCACCTCCACACCTGGCCCTCACAGGAGCAAACCCAAGTCTTCCAGGGCAGCCTCAAGAGCAAACCCTAGTGGATGACCTGAATACAGAGGTGGAAATAAAACCATAAATGAAACCCAGGGGCAGTGTGTCTAAGGAAGAAGACCCAAAACCTTCCCACCAGCTGTACAAGCTGCAGATTAAACCCACACGATCAGCTAGGCAGACTCTGTGTCTATGGAATATATAAAAGGTCACTGAGAGCTCCCATGAAAGAAAACACACTGGTTCTGATAGCTGTGAACATTGAGGGCAAGAACACACAGGAGTAGGACCAGATTATAATCTGAGCTGCCCCCAGAGTAGGTCCAGAGATCAGCAGAGTGTTGGAGGGCATCCTAGGGAGCTGAGGTGAACTGTGACTCCCAGCGAGGGAAAGGACTCTGACAGCAGTGACTAAAAAAAAAAAAACCAAAACGTTTACTATTCTTATGTTTTGATTTGTTCTGTAGATTCTTTTGGATTTTTTTCTGTTTTGATTTTCCTTTATTTCCCCCTTCTGTTGTAGTTGTCAATTTTATTGGCACTGTGAAATCTAATTAAGTTCTTTTTTTTTTCCTCAGTCACATTTTTTTATTGTTGTTATAAACCTCTGCCTCTACGTTGGGCTTTTGCAGTTTTGTGAAGTTTTCCTTTTTTACCTTTTTTCTTTCTTGTTCCATTTTTTTTTCTTTTCTCTTTCTTATAATTTTAATTTTTAATGTTTTTAAACCTATTGAATTTTTCTACATTTATTCCTTTGTTTGCCTTTTCTACTGTTCTTTTCCCCTTGCAGTTAATCTTTAATGTATATAGGTCTTTTCATCTACCTTTATTTAACTTTGCATATTTATTCTTTCTTTCCTTTCCTCTCAACGTATTTTTTAGTTTTGTTTTCATTGCTTTATTCCCCACTTGACACCTTGCTTTAGTTTTGTTTTCCCATTTGTGCTTTAGCTAACTGGTAAATATAATTTTTGGTTTCCTTTGTTTGCTGGGTCAGTCTACTGTACTTTATTTTTGTTGGTCTGTTTTGACTTTGCTCATGGGTGTATATGTGTATGTGTATATTCCATTATTGTAATTATTATTTGCCTGATTTTGTAATGACCATTTGTCTGGGGTCATCTTTGGTTTCTCATTTTTGGATATTTGTTTCAATCTCACTTAATGCCATAACAAACCATTTGTGGAAATCTTCATTCCTGATCAGAGACCAAGCCCTGAGCCTTTGGAGTGGGAACACTGACTCCAAGACCCTATCCTACCAGAGAACTAACCATAGGGAGTATCAAATAGTGAGAAATCACACAAAGGAAACCACCTGAATACAAGACCCAGCATCACCCAACCACCAGTAGCACCCTGTTCAGGATGCCTCATCTAAACAACAAACAAAACCAAACCACAAACCCAGTCATCAGCAGACAGGATTACCACAACACTCAGCCTTGCCCATCAGAGGAAAAGCAAGCAACAAACAAACAAACAAAAACTCAGCACAAATCTCACCCTATATGAAGCTTACACAAACCACTGGGCTAACCTTAGGAGGGCAGAAACCACAAGAAAGAAAGAATTCAACCTCGGAGCCTGGGAAAAGGAGAGTTCAAACACAATAAGTTAAAAAAAATAAGGAAAAGGCAGAGAAATACTGCATAAATGAAGGAACAAACTAGAAACACAGAAGTCCAAGTAAATGAAGAGGAAATAGGCAAACTACCTGAAAAAGTATTCAGAATGATGATAGTAAAAGTGATCAAAAACCTTGAAAGCAAAATGGAGAAAATGCAAGAATCAATTAACAAAGACCTAGGAAAATTAAAGAATAAACATACTGAGACAAATAATACAATTACTGAAATTAAAAATATACTCTAGAAGAAATCAATAGCAGAATATCTGAAGCAGAATGAATCAGTGAGCTGGAAGATAAAATGGTGGAAATAACTTCTGAAGAGCAGAATAAAGTAAAAAGAATGAAAAGAACTGAGGATAATCTCAGAGACCTCTGGGACAACATCAAATGCACCAACATTTGAATTATAGGGGTCCCAGAAGAAGAAGAGAAAAAGAAAGGGTATGAGAAAAATTTTGAAGAGATTATAGTTGAAAATTTCCCCAACTTGGAAAAGGAAATAGTCAGTCAAGTCCAAGAGGCACAAAGTCCCTACAGGATAAACCCAAGGAGAAAAATGCCAAGACACATACTAATTAAGCTAACAAAGACTAAACACAAAGAAAGAATATTAAAAGCAGCAAGGGAGAAGGAACAAGTAACATACAAAGGAAACCCCATATGCTTGACAACTGATCTTTCAGCAGAGACTCTGCAGGTCAGAAGGAATGGCAGGATATACTGAAAGGGAAAAATCTACAACCAAGATTACTGTGCCTGACAAGGATCTCATTCAAAATTGATGGAGAAATAAAAAGCTTTTCAGACAAGCAAAAGTTAAAAGAACTCAGTACCACCAAACCAGCTTTACAATAAATGTTAAAGGGATGTATATAATCAAGAAATACAAGAGAAGAAACAAGATCTACAAAATCAACCCAGAACAACTAAGAAAATGGCAATAGGAACATGTATATCAATAATTACTTTAAATGTAAATGAATTAAATGCTCCAACCAAAAGACACAGACTGGCTGAATGGATACAAAAATAAGACCCATATATATGCTGTCTACAAGAAACCAACTTCAGACCTCAAGACACATATAGACTGAAAGTGAGAGGATGGAAAAATTATTCCATGAAAATGGGAAGCAAAAGAAAGCTGGAGTAGCAATCCTCATATCAGACAAAATAGACCTTAAAATAGAGAAGATTACAAGAGATAAGGAAGGACACTGCCCATGACCAAGGGGAAAATATAACAATTGTAAATATCTATGCACCCAACATAGGAGCACCTCAATACATAAGACAAAACTAACAGACATAAAAGGAGTATTGTATTGTAACAAAATGATAGGAGGAGACTTTAACATCCTCACCAATGGACAGATCATCAAAACAGAAAATTAATAGGGAAACACAAGTCTTAAATGATACACTAGATGAGATGGATCTCATTGATATCTTAGGACATTCCATCCAAATGCAGACGAATACACTTTCTTCTCAAGTGCACATGGAACATTCTCCAGGATAGACCACATCTTGGATCACAAATCAAACCTCAGTAAATTTAAAAAAATCGAAATTGTATCAGGCATCTTCTCTGACCATGGTGCTGTGAGATTAGATATCAATTATAAGAAAAAAACTGTAAGAAACACAAACACATGGAGATTAAACAACACGTTTCTAAATAACCAACATGTTATTGAAGAAATCAAAATGGAAATAAAAAAAATTTCTAGAAACAAATGACAATGAAAATATGACAACTCAAAACCTATGGGATGCAGCAAAAGCAGTTCTAAGAGGGAATTTTGTAGCAATATAATCCTACCTCAAGAAACAAGAAAAACATTGAATAGACAACCTAACTTCACACCTAAAACAACTGGAGAAAGAAGAACAACCCTCTTCCCCCCCCAAAATTAGTAGAAGGAAAGAAATCATTAAGATCTGAGCAGAAATAAGTGATAAAGAAATAAAAGAAACAATAGTAAATATTAATAAAACTAAAAGCTGGTTCTTTGAGAAGATAAACAAAATTGCCAAACCTTTAGTTAGACTCATCAAGAAAAAGAGAAGAATCAAATCATCAGAATTAGAAATGAAAAAGGAGAGGTTACAACAGACAATGCAGAAATACAAAGGATTATAAGAGACTATTATGAACAACTATATGGCAGTAAAATGAACAATCTGGAAGAAATGGACAGATTCTTAGAAAAGTTCAATCTTCTAAGACTGAATCAGTAAGAAATAGAAATTATGAACAACCCAATTACAAGCACTGAAATTGAAGCTGTGATAAAAAATGTCCCCCCAAAACAAAAGCCCAGGATCAGATGGCTTCACAGGAGAATTCTATAATTTAGAGAAGAGCTAATGCCTATCCTAAAACTCTTTCAGAAAATTGCAGAGAAAGGAACACTTCCAAACTCATTTTATGAGGCCGCCATCACCCTGATACCAAAACCAAAGACAACAACAAAAAAAAGATAACTACAGGCCAATATCGCTGATAAACAACATGAACTTGTTGAGCAAAAAATCCTGAACAAAATTTTAGCAAACAGAATTTAACAACACATCAAAAGGCTCCTACACCATGATCAAGTTGGGTTTACTCCAGGAATGCAAGGATTTTCAATATATGCAAATCAATCAAGGTGATACACCATATTAACAAATTCAAAGATAAAAACCATATGATAATCTCAATAGATGCAGAAAAAGCCTTTGACAAAATTTAGCACCTATTTATGATCAAAACTCTTCAAAAAATGGACATAGAAGCAATCTATCTCAACATAGTAAAGGCCATATATGATTAGTCTACAGCAAACATTATTCTCAATGATTAAAAACTGAAAGCATTCCCCCTAAGATCAGGAACAAGACAAGGGTGCCCACTTTGATCACTATTGTTCAACATAGTTCTGGAAGTCTTAGCTACAGCAATTAGAGAACAAAAAGAAATAAAAGGAATCCAGATTGGAAAAGAAGTAAAGCGCTCACTGTTTGCACATGACATGATATTCTACACAGAAAAACCTAAAGATAGTATCAGAAAATTACTAGAGCTAATCAGTGAGTTTAGCAAAGCTGCAGGATACAAAATCAATACACAGAAATCACTTGCATTTCTATACACTAACAACAAAAACTCAGAAATAGAAATTAAGGAATCAATCCCATTCACCATTGCAACAAGAAGAATTACATATCTAGGGATAAACTTACCTAAGGAGACAAAAGAACTGTACACAGAAAATTAAGAGACACTAATGAATGATATCATAGACGACATAAACATATGGAGAGATATTCCATGTTCCTGGATAGGAAGAATCAATATTGGGAAAATGACTATACTACCAAAAGCAATCTACAGATTCAATGCTATCTCTATCAAATTACCAATGGCATTTTTCACAGAACTAGAACAAAGAATTTCATAATTCATATGGAAACATAAAAGACCCTGAATAGCCAAAGCAGTCTTGAAAAAGAAGAATGGCACTGGAGGAATCAACCTTCCTGACTTCAGATTATACCACAAAGCTAGTCATCAAGACAGAATGGTACTGGCACAAAAACAGAAATATAGACCAATGGAACAAGATAGCTCAGAAATAAACCATGCACCTATGGGTACCTTATTTTTGACAAAGGAGGCAAGAATATACAATGGGGCAAAGACAGCCTCTTCAATAAATGGTACTGTGTAAACTGCACAGCTACATATAAAAAATGAAATTAGAACAATTCCTAACACCATATGCAAAGATAAACTCAAAATGAATAAAGACTTAAATGTAAGACCAGAAAATATAAAACTCATAGAGGAAAACATAGGCAGAACATTTGATGTCATAAATCAAAGCAAGATCCTCTATGACCCACCTCCTAGAGTAATGGGAATAAAAACAAAAGTAAACAAGCGGGACCTGATTAAACTTAAAAGCTTTTGCACAGCAAAGGAAACTATAAGCAAGGTGAAAAGACAACCCTTAGAATGGGAGAAAATAATAGCAAATGAAATAGCTGACAGAGGATTAGTTTCCAAAATATGCAAGCAGCTCATACAACTCAATGCCAGAAAAACAAACAACCCATTCAAAAAGTGGGAAAAAGACCTAAACAGACATTTCTCTGAAGAAGACATAGAGATGGCTAACAAACACATGAAAAGATGCTCAACATTGCTCATTATTAGAGAAATGTAAATCAAAACTACAATGAGATATCACCTCACACCAGTCAGAATGGCAATCATCAAGAAGTCTAAAACAATGAATGTTGGAGAGGGTGTGGAGAAAAGGGAACGTTCTTGCACTGTTGATGAGAATGTAAATTGATACAGCCACTTTGGAAGATAGTATGCATATACCTTGAGGAAACCAGCATTGAAAAAACACATGAATCCCATTGTTCATTGCAGCACTATTTATGATAGCTAGAACATGGAAGCAACCTAGATGTTCATCGACAGATGAATGGATGAATAAATTGTGGTACATATATACAATGGAATATTACTTAGCCATAAAAGGAACACATTTGAGTCAGTTCTGATGAGGTGGATGAACCTAGAACTTATTATACAGAGTGAAGTGAGTCAGAAAGAGAAAGATAAATATTGTATTTTAACACATATAAATGGAATCTAGAAGATAGGTACTGAAGAAATTTACAGGGCAGCAATGGAAAAACAATCATAGAGAATAGACTTATGGACATGGGGAGAGGGGAGGAGAGGGTGAGATATATGGAAAGAGTAACATAGAAACTTACATTACCATATGTAAAGTAGATAGTCAATGGGAATTTGCTCAGGAAACTCAAACAGGGTCTCTGTATCAACCTAGAGGGGTGGAATGGGGAGGGAGATGGGAAGAAGGTTCAAAAGGGAGGGGATATATATATACCTATGACTGATTCATGTTGAGATTTGACAGAAAACAACAAAATTCTATAAAGCAATTATCCTTCAATAAAAAAATAAAACGAAAAACAGAATACACAGAAGAAGTATACAAAAAAGATCTTCATGACTCAGATAACCACGATGGTGTGTTCAGTCACCTAGAGCCAGACGTCCTGGAATATGAAGTCAAGTGGGCCTTATGAAGCATCACTACGAACAAAAGTAGTGGATGTGATGGAATTCCAGGTGAGCTATTTCAAATCCTAAAAGATGATGCTGTTAAAGTGCTGTATTCAATATGCCAGCAAATTTGGAAAACTCAACAGTGGCCATAGGACTGGAAAAGGTCAGTTTTGATTCCAATCCCAAAGAAGGGCAATGCCAAAGAATGTTCAGACTACCGCACAATTGCACTCACCTCACAGGCTAGCAAAATAATGCTTAAAATTCTCCAAGCCAGGCTTCAACAGTATGTGAACCATGAACTTCCAGATGTTCATGCTGGTTTTAGAAAAGGCAGAGGAACCAGAGATGAAATTGCCAACATCCATTGGATCACAGAAAAAGCAAGAGAATTCCAGAAAAACATCTACTTTGGCTTTATTGACTATGCCAAAGCCTTTGACTGTGTATATTACAACAAACTATGGAAAATTTTTCAAGAGATGGGACTACCAGACCACCTTACCTGCCTCCTGAGAAATCTGTATGCAGGTCAAGAACCAACAGTTAAAACTGGACATGGAAAATGGACTGGTTCCAAATTGGGAAAGGAGTACGTCAAGGTTGCATGTTGTCACCCTGCTTATTTAACTTATATGCAGAGTACATCATGTGAAATGCCAGGATGGATGAAACACAAGTTGGAATCAAGATTGCTGGGAGAATTATCGGTAATCTCATATAGGCAGGTGACAGCAGCCTTATGGCAGAAAGTGAAGAGGAACTAAAGATTGTCTTGATGAAACTGAAAAAAGAGAGTGAAAAAGTTGGCTCCAAATTCAACATTAAAAAAGTAAGATCATGGTATCTGGTCCCATTATTTCATGGCAAAGAAAAGGGGGAAACAGTGGAAATGGTGAGAGATTTTATTTTTGGGGGCTTCAAAATCACTGCAGATGGTGACTGCAACCATGAAATTAAAAGACACTTGCTCCTTGGAAGAAAAGCTATGACCAATCTAGACAGCATATTAAAAAAGTAGAGACCATTACTTTGCTGACAAAGGTCTGTCTAGTCAAGGCTATGGTTTTTCCAGTGGTCATGTATGGATGTGAGAGTTGGACCATAAAGAAAACTGAGCACTGAAGAATTGATGCTTTTGAACTACGGTGTTGGAGAAGACTCTTGAGAGTCCCTTAGACTGCAAGGAGATCCAATCAGTCCATCCTAAAGGAAATCAGTCCTGAATATTTATTGGAAGGACAGATGCTGAAGCTGAATCTCCAATACTTTGGCCACTTGATGCAAAGAACTGACTTTTAAGAAAAGACCCTAATTCTGGGAAAGATTGAAGGCAATATGAGAAGGGAACAACAGAGGATGAGATGGCTGGATGGCATCACTGACTCAATGGACATGAGTTTGAGCACGCTCTGGGAGTTGGTGATGCATAGGGAAGCCTGGTTTGCTGCAGTCCATGGGGTCGCAAACAGTTGGACACAACTGAGTGATTGAATTGAACTGAACTGAGCAAAGATGGCACCAGGGATAGGTTGAATGGAGGTCCAGTCACTAGAACCTCAATAAAGGGGCTACTGACTGTGTGTGCATGTGAATGTGTGTGTATGTGTGTGTGTGAGTGTGAATATGTGGGATTGTGTGTGTGTGCACAAGTATCAGGGAAGTAGATGCTGATAGTCTGAGCTTGTGGTAACATGGAGAAATGCTCCCAATAAAATTGATGTTTTCTATGAGACCAAAGACTATGGCCAAACTTCTTTTATCTTTTTTTCATCATTTTAAGGATGCATGCTCACTCTTGCTTGCTCAGTCATGTCTGACTCTTTGCAACACTCTGGACTATAGCCCATCAGGCTCCTCTGTCTATGGGATTTTCCAGGCAAGAATACTGGAGTTGCCATTTCCTCCTCCAGGGGATCTTCCCTATTTAGAGACTGAACCCACCTCTCTCATGCCTCCTGCATTGCAGGTGGGTTCTTTATCACCGAGCCACCTGGGAAGCCTTAAAGGATGGAGGGAAGGTTCTCTAGGATGGCACTCAGTGACATCTGGTGATTTTATAACCTGGTGTCGATTTATTAGAACTTTCTTGGGTAAAATTGTTTTACTTTCTGTTCCCTTGTTGTACAGAGTCTTTAGTTTACTTGAAATTTCTAAAAATTTTTATGATAGCAGTTAAATCAAAACCTTATAGCATCCCACAAAATTTTTACATAATGTTAAAACATTATTTAATTGAATCCATATCTGACATTTGACTACAAGAAAATGATATATGCATTTTAATACTTAGTGAATGTGTTGAGGAGTAGAATAAAGAGTTCTCCACCTGAGCGCCTCTGCTCTCCTCCATAAAATAAGAGACAACTTGTTTTTCTTCTTTTAACATGTGCTATATTTTAAGGTAGAGTTTCATTTAAATGCAAAACATTATTTAAATTATGAAATGAAATCTCATTTGCTTTTATCTTCTGAAATACTTTCTGATTTAATTTTGTAATCTATTGGCCCCTTTTCCTTATTTGTTGCTAGTTACTTCATTAAAAATTATGTCATTTCTACATAAATTAAAGCCTAGCAAATTTGCTGTATGTTAACGCTCCATAGCAGTGGTTCACTCACAATCTCCTCTCACATATTTTGAGAGATTTAAATAGTATTTTGGCCTCAAAGACATGACTTCTGAGCATTATTTTTTATTTATTTCTGGTAACAGCACGTGTGAGTAAGTATTAGGAGCCATTAAAAGCCTTCTCTTTGGGGAGCAGAGTTCCTTTGCATCACTTTTACAATAGCATTTACTGCCCTGTTTTTCAGGTGTATGGTTTCCAATTTACTCACACACGCTCTCTGATGAGCTGTCTAGGGGCCTATAACCCTGTTCTATCTTCGGACTGCCCAACATGTTATTGGCCTCGCAGTGTGACAAAGCATTTTAAACAAACCTCCTCTGTCATCAGACTTACTTTAAATGAACTCTGCAACCGACCCAGGTGCAGACGGCCAGGTGGCACCTGTGTGCCCAGCCGGCTGTAACTTCCACCCCTGCCACTGTTTCCCAAAGTGAGGTAGATGGAGTGGAATAATACTCATCATCAAGAGAAGGGTTCTTTTTAACGTGTTCTTGGTCTCAGAGAACCAATCATTTAAAAACAATTCATCACCACAAACTGGTGATAAAACTGCCATTTTAGAGAAAAATGAAATATAACAGAAGAAATGTGTTTTCTTTCTTTTTAAAATTGAAGTACAGTTGATTTACAGTGTTGTGTTAAGAAATCTGTTTTCTGAACAATTCAACTGGCTGGTTCCGGCAAAGGCATTGCCCTGGGTTACTAAGTGGCTTATGTTTTACAAACATCACCAAACTGTAAGGTGCCTGTAAACCCAGAGAAGCCAGAAGAAAACCAGTGTCAGGATCCCTTTCCCTTTAGACGGTTGTCATTCTTTGCCTAAATCTCAACTTTCTTTACTAAAGCAGGTTACTATTCTTTTTTTTTTTTTTTTTTTTTGATGCTTGGGGTAACTTTTATTATTAATTTAAAAGTTTATTTTATGTTAGAGCATAATTGATTTACAATGTTTTGTTAGTTTCAAGTATACAGCAAAGTGATTCAGTTATACATGTACATATATCTATTCTTTTTCAGTTTCTTTTTCCACATAGGATATTATGGAATATTGAGTAGAGTTCCCTGTGCTATACAGTAGGTCTTTGCTGATAATCTATTTTATACATTGTAGGTGTGTGTATGGAGTAACTTTTAAAAAAGCAATTAGAGCTGCCATTTTATCAAGTTCTTGCTGGGGGTTGGGACTTCCCTGCTAGTTCAGCAGGTAAAGAATCCGCCTGCAATGCAGGAGACCCTGATTCAATTCTTGGGCTGGGAAGATCCTCTGGAAAAGGGATAGGTTACCCACTCCAGTATTCTTGGGGTTCCCTGGTGGCTCAGCTGGTAAAGAATCTACCTGCAATGTGGGAGACCTGGGTTCGATCCCTGGGTTGGGACGATTCCCTGGAGAAGGGAAAGGCTACACACTCCAGTATTCTGGCCTGGAGAATTGTATGGACTGTATAGTCCATGGGGTCACAAAGAGTTGGACATGACTGAGTGACTTTCGCTTTCACCTTGCTGAGGGTTACCTGGCTCCACGCTGAAACTATCACACAGGGTAAATACTATCATCTGCCTCTTGTAGATGCAGAAATGAAGGCTTAAATCCAAGAAGTAAGCAACTTACCCTTCAAAAGAGTTACAATTGCTAGGATGTGATGGGCCCCGGAGTCACCTCTAGGTAATTGGTCTCCAGTTTTTTTATTCTTATAAACTAAGATCATCTGCTTATCTGAATAAATCAATAGTCAGAGATGCAAAGAGGAAAAGGAATTTGCAGGACAAGACAGCAAGACCTTGAAGCCAAGTCTACAGATTCTTTTAGTCAGTTTCAGTATAAAGTAGGTTACTGTTATTGAATTGTGTGCTTGAATAACAATAAAAACTGCGACAAAATGATTAAAGCGACTCTATGAAGTATTTCTTAATTTCTGATTGCAAACGTTAAAAGCTGTGCACAGCAGACTTGAACATGAACACAAGATTTTGGTAAAATAACTCAAAGAATCCTTCTGGGTCAAAGGAGGTATGTCCAGTATCTTTTTGATGAGAGGCTTCCATCTCTATAGGAGAAAAGGCACCATGGGATTACCAAAAAAGAATCCATCATCTCAAATTTGTTTTCTACTCACAGGGGTGTATCACATCATTTTCCCCAAGTTTTTTCCATAAAAGTATTGAGCGAAGTATATTAAGAAATTAACTTGTATAAAATTTTTAGTCATTTTGTCCAAGAAGACAGAAAACTAGGCCATAGGGATTTCCCTCTCCTAGGTACATTGATGACTCTTTTAAATAAATTAACTGTGACTTATCAAAAGGAGTTTCAGGAAAGTATTAACATGCTTTTAGCTTTTTTCCACGTGTGGCTTCTTAGAGCACGGTAATAAGGGTATTTTACCACAGTTCCAACTTGTCTCAGGAAGTTCAGGGTCCACTGTCTTTATGGGAGGTCTCATGAGTGTGCTTAGATACTGACTATGAGGCTGCCCTAAGGGGTTATTTAGGTATGAACTGAGGAAAGTCTCAAGGCACCTTATGACAGTCTTGCCAGAAGTCAGTGGGTAAGGCTATTTTATACATCAATTGAGAAAGGAGCCAGCAGGACCATAGCTCTCACTGGTGAGACTTAAAAAGAGACTTTGAGTTAGAAGATGGATGCTTATTTATTTGCAGGACTGAAACTCTCCTTTTCTAAGATCTTGGGAGGTGAAATGCATACAACCATCTCCTTGGTTGAGGCAGAAGATACTCAAGGCCATGAGCCCTGACTTGGGACATAGTAAGGGGAGACAGAAGAAAACCCCAGGAGATGAAAATTCTTCCAGTGGGAAGGAAGATTTTTGGAATGAAGAGGCTTGAGGAAGCATCTACATCAGCTGAATCATCACATCTCCCCTCCCATGTAGAGATCCCTTTCTGAAAGTGTCTGAATATGCCTGCACTGCCTGTTGAGCTAGTCCCGGGCCACTTAATAGTGGTAGATGAGAAGGGAAACCTGTGCACCTAACTCCTCCCAGTCTCCAGGGGAGAGAGGGCTGCAGCCTTTCAAGGGGATTGGGTCGAGTTTCGTGAGGGTAGGTAAGGGAATTACAAGAGCCAGGGAGAGCCCACCCCAAAGCCATAGCAGGGAGTGACAGACACTCCTGTGGTGCTGGAGGAGCAGCCTGAAGAAGATGATGTGTGATGACAGCAAGCTTTCTGGTAACCCCAGTGACATCTAGAGGGGCAAAGTGGCAGGGCAAGCTTCTGTATGGCTTTAGTAAGGGAGGAGGTGGTGGGTGGGGGTGTCGGGGGGCAATGCAAAAGAGACTAGGAGTATGTGCAACTGTAGTCTTCCTAAACTCTCAAGAAAGATTAAAATTTCATCGGCTACTGATGATCAAGGTCTGTTATTATTTTATAAATGTAAACAAAGTGTTCTGAAAGAAATGGTGATAAGTGTTTTATAATTCAGATTTTGCATTCATCTTTTCTTGTAGACTAGGCTGCAGTCACATAGGCCTTCTATCAGCTCCTGCAGCTTTCCTGATTCAAGATATCTGCTTGGCTGTTTGCTCTGCTAGGAACACTCTTCTGTGATTTTTGGTGGAACTGGCTCTTTTTCACTCATTGTGATAATTTTCTTAAATTGAAGTACATTTGATTTACAAAATTATATTAATTTCAAGTGTACAACACAGTGATTCAACATTTTTATAAGTTATAATCCATTTATAGTTATTATAAATATTGGCTTTATTCCATATGCTTTACAATAAATCTTTGCACCTTATTTATTTTATACATAGTAGTCTGTACCTCTGAATCTTCTACCCCTATCTTTCCTCTTCCTACTTCCCTCTCCCCCCTGGTAACCATGAGTTTGTTGTCTATATCTGTGAGTTTGTTTCTTTTCTGTTCCATATGAGTGGTAACATGCAGTATTTGTCTTTCTCTGTCTGACTTATTTCACTAAGCATAATACTCTTCAGGTCCATCCATGTTGTTGCAAATGGCAATATTTATTTTTTCTCGGATCTTTATGATTTCTTTCCTTTTATTAATTTTGGGTTTTGTTTGTTCTTCTTCCTCTAGTATCTTTGAGTATGATGTTAGTTGTGGATTTGTCATATATGGCCTTTATTATGTTGAGGTATGTTCCCTCTAACCCACTTTCTGCAGAGTTTTTCTTATCATAAATGGATGCTGAATTTTGTCAAAAGTTTTTCTGTGTATAATGAGATGATCACATGGCTTTTATTCTTCAGTTTATTAATGTGATTTATCACATCGATTGATTTGTGGATATTGAACCATCCTTTCATGCCTGGGATAAATCCTGCTGGGATCTGATATGGTCTTTTTAATATATTGTAGAATTTGATTTGCTAATATTTTATTGATATCTACATTTATCAGTGATATTGGCCTCTAAGTTTCTTTTTCTGTGATATTTTGGTCTGTTTTAGGTATCAAGGTGAGGTTGTCCTCATAGAACAAGCTCAGAAACAGTACTTCCTCTGCAGCTTTTGGAATAGTTTGAAAAGGATAGTTTGAAAAAGGCATTGACTTTTTCCTAAATGTTTTGTAGAATTCATCTGTGAAGCCATCTGGTCCTGGACTGTTATATATTGCTTTTTGAAAATAACTGATTTAATTTCAGCACTTGTAGTTGATTTGTTCATATTTTCTATTTTTTCCTGGTTCAGTCTTGGTAGATTGTGCATTTCTAGGAACTTGTCCAGTTCTTCTAAGCTGTCCACTATATTGGCCCATAGTTGTTAATTTTTGTCTCTTGTGATCCCTTGTATATCTGTGTTGTCAGTTGTAACCACTCCTTTTTCTTTTCTGACTATATTGATTTGGGCCTCCTCTTTTTTTTTTCTTGATGAATCTGGCTAAAATTTTATCAGTTTTACTTATCTTTTCAAGGAGCCTGCTCTTAGTTTCATTGATTTTTTTTTTTTTTTTTTTAAGACCCTCCAAGATCTGCTGGTGGATCTGACCCAGGCTCCTTTCAAATTACTGCTTCTGCCCCGGGGCCTGGAGCATGTAAGATTTTGAGTGCAACCTTTAAGAGTGAGTCTCTATTTTCTTCAGCCATGTGGGACTCCTGAAAGCCCCACTAGTCTTCAAACCCGAATGTCCTAGGGTTTCATCTTTCTAGCACAAGACCCTGAACTCGGGAGCCCAATGTGAGGTTCAGACCCCCGCTCCTTGGGGAGAACATCTGCAGTTGTAATTGTTTTCTCATCTGTGGTTTGCCTATAGGAGAGTGTAGGTTTTTACCATATTATGACTCTGCCCCTCTTACCCATCTTTTTGTGGCTCCATCTTTATATCTTTAGTTGTAGAAGATCTTTTCTGGTGCTTTCTGAGCTTTTTCACTGATGATTGTTCTGTAAATCATTGTTATTTTAGTGTGCCTGTGAAAGGAGGAGCACTCAGGGTCTTTCTACCACACCGTCTTCCCATTACACTGATTTTAAATAATATACCTTCACCTTATCCAGGCTTCCCTGGTGGCTCAGGTGGTAAAGAATCCACTTGCAATGCTGGAGACCTGGGTTCGATCCCAGAGTTGGGAAGATGCTCTGGAGAAGGGAACAGCTACCCACTCCAGTATTCTGGCCTGGAGAATTCCGTGGACAGAGGAGCCTGGCAGTCTACAGTCCATGAGGTTGCAAAGAGTTGTACATGATTGAGCTACCCCCACAATTTCACCTTATTTGATTAAACTTTGCCTCTCCTACAGTTTCCCATTTATCTCCTTTCCAGCATCTCTCTAAATGTGTAATTTTTATATCTATACACTTCTTTTCTTGCTTCCTATATTCTATTTCATTGGAATATAACCTTTATGAAGGCAGGGGTCTTGTCTGTCTTGTTCAACTTTGTCTTTAGTACTTAGCACAGTGCTTGGTAGTGGAATTTATGAAAAGAAAAAACTGTCAATTGATGAACAAATGTAAATCTGGTATGTTTATACATTTAGTTGTGTTGCAAATATTGGCAGGGAATTCTTGAAAAGTTATCATTGTCTCAGTCGTTTCAAGACACCCACCTCTTAATACAAAATTGTTGGAGAGATCCTCAAGTCATTCTGATGTACTTCCTTTCCAAATGAGTTGATTACCAAAAGAAACCTCATTTATGTCCAGAAATTTTTTTATTGTCCTTCCTCTTTGACTGTTTGCTAATGTTTAAGGAAGATGGTTGGGCTTCCCTGGTGACTCAGATGGTAAAGAATCTGCCTGCAGTGCAGGAGACCTGGGTTAGAGGTTTGAGTCAGAAAAACTCCCCTGGAGAAGGGAATGAGTACCCATTCCAGTATTCTTGTTGGAAAATTCCATGAACTGATGAGCCTGGTGGGTTACAGTCCCTGGGGTCACAAAGAGTCAGACATTACTGATGACTAACCCACTCATACTAAAAAAGATAGTGGTCTGTTTTCATATCTGTCACCCCAGTGATAACAGTGTTCGTCTCCTGATTTGGCTGGATGGAAGGTAACTGCTCAGTTAGTAAAGGAGCAACTTTCACAGGTGAAGGAAATTCTTTCTCTGGTTACTGATAGTAGCTTCCTAATAATTCCCCTAGTGTTCTTTCAAAAATCTATTGGTTGCTTTTGTGGGAGATAATTCTTCACGGGTTTCTTGTATTTCTGCATGATTTATATCAGCATTTGTTCCCAACTATTTCTTTCAAGGATGTTTGTATGCAAATAGTCATGGCAGATAGCAAAAATGTTTACTTTGGGGTAGAGGGTATATTTGTTTGCTTTTCAGGATAATAAAAATAACCTCTCTCTTTGGAGCAATGGCTGCACAGGTTTGCTAACAGTTCCCTTTATAAGTGTGAGATTTCCTAAGCTTGGGGCTCCTAGCTGGGATACAAGCCTGCCTTGTGTGGTATCCAACATTGGCCACTGGATCTTGCCCTGCAGAACTTGAGCTGGGAGATCAGGAGAACAGATGTGACCATAGACATCGTACTGCCTGCTGTGCTGTGAGGAATAAAGTCCTTTATCTTTGATCCACAAGACTTATTATGTCTTATTTTCTGGGTGTACTCAACCCCCTGCTTGTCTTGTCCCATTAAGCAGAAAACTTGGGAGCTTCATTTCCCAGCTTGACAACTGCTTTCCAGTTAGGGTCTTTCTGTGTGAAAGGAAGAGGGACTCCTGTGTGGTAAGCAGCCCTTTGGCTTCTGGCTCCAGCAGCTGGGACTGCCTGCAGGGGTCCTGGCAGCTCTAGTGGCAGCAGCAGCCAGAGCGACCGTCCCTCTGCCCCGGGGAGGACGGCATGGCTTCCTGCACCTCCTGACCTCTGGATCTCTCCTTCTCCTCTGGTCTTCTCTGGGCCCTCCAGCGAAGTTTTAGCCTAATCCCCTGCATTCATTTCTTCTCTATTTTAAGTGACTAGGGTGCTTCCTGTTTTTCTGACTGGACCCTTGTCTGATCCCCCTACAACTCCATTTAAGGCTCTTCTGGCAAACTCAATTAAAGGACAGGAGAGATTTCAAGGCCAGAAGGCTTCAAGAAGCTGTTTTAGAAACTAAGATGGGTGGGTCTGAGGAGAAGATTTTGACCAGATTTATCTTCCCCGCCTCAGAAAGAGCTGCTGAAACACAAAGAATGTTGGAGACTTGCTCCAAAGAGCCAGAGTCACATAAATGTACTAATTAGATTAAAGAAGCAAAATGAAAGAGAAGCAATGCAAGGCTGCAAGAAAAAAGTTACATCATCTGCTGATAAAATGTGGACCAATGACCATTCCTTAAACATCTTCCCTTGCTCACAGAAGGAAGGAGTGAGGGGAGTGAACGGAGCACCCACAGGGCATGGGGAGCAGGACGTGTCTGCCCTCTCACAGCAGTGGTGGAGCCTGCTCAAGGACCGAAGCTTGGCTCCCTCTGTCAGCCAAGCAGGAATGAGAAGGACAGGCCCAGAACTGAGCCACTCACAGAGGTAAAATTATGAGACGTCTATCTCACTTGCGTCCATTTTTGTCTCCAATACAAAAGCTGGTGTGCTTCTTAGTGTGGCTGAGCTCTTGCTAATGAGATTCTGAATCCCACAAAACCAGCGAGTACTTTGTGTCTGTTCATTCTGAAACTCACTGGAAGGTCTCAAGGAAAAGTCTTTTATTTTATTTTTTTTAAGATTTTTATTTTGATGTGGACTATTTTTTTTAAAAGTCTTTATTGAATTTGTTTCAATATTGCCTCTGTTCCATGCCTGGTCTTTTGGCCTTCAGGTGTATGGGACCCCAGCTTCCCTACCAGGGATCAAACCCATACCCCCTGCACCGGGAGGTGAAGTCTCAACCACTGGATCACTAGGAAAGTCCCAGAAAAGTCTTGATTTGAAAAGGTTAAGCTTTTATAAACATCTGGATTTGACCCCAAAGAAAAACCACTAGAATGCTAATTATAGCAGGAAAGGAAAGAAGCTACCTACATTCAGAGAGGACTCAATAAAACCCCGTTGCCCTGGGAATGGCTACACTGGGGGGAGCTTGGAACAGGGGAGGGTAATTGAAGGAGCATCTGTCCTAAATTATGTGACTCACTGTAACTGTTGACATTTCTCTTGATGTTTCACAGGCGATCATAGAGCTGCCACCACTAGTTTCGTCAACAAAACGAATGATGTTTTTTAGTGCAGACAGCTCCTGTTTTCTCTCTGTTATTTGCATGCTGATGCCATCAAAGAAAAGGTCCAACTTCTCTTGGGAACTGGAAAGGTTGTCATCAACTTCAAAATGGTGCAGTGCATCTTAGCCAAGCAGAACTGTGCCGGAAGAAAACTCAAGATACCTGCGTCCAGATGGGGTCCCTGGATGCTTGGCTCTGCACTTGGTTTTCCTGCCTGGTGACATGTTGCAATGACTAACTGCCTTTGACAGGAGTGTGTGTTGGCATCAATACCTATCAAAATCACTGAAGGAAGGCATGCTTACTGCTAGCAGAAGTGTTAAATTCATGAGTAGCATTTTTAAAGAGGTTTTTTCAAGAAATGGGAGCCAGATACAAAGTTCTTCTCTATGAGCCAATTTACTGGTTTCCAAGAGCAAACCTCGAAACAAGTGGTTGGTTATCAGATGGTAATTTCTTCTTCTTTTAATATTTATTTATTTGGCTGTACCAGGTCTTAGCTGTAGTTGTAGCATGTGGGATCCAGCTCCCTAACTGGGGATTGAACCCTGGTCCCCTGCATTGGGAGCAGGGAGTCTCAGTCACTGGACCATGAGGGAAGTCCCTCTTTTTTTTGAGAGAGAGAGAGAGAAGAAACTAAATTTTCTCTCAGTTTTGACATGGGAGCAGCTCATTCATGGCCTGACTTACCTGGAAAATATTTTTGGTCACATACTTGAGTAAATCTTTTGATTCAGATTTTTGCAGTGATAATTGTGGCTACCACTGAGAAAAACAGCAAGTTCTTTGACCAAGTTGCTAGTGGAGGTGGCCAAATGTGTGAATTTTCTGGTGCTATATGAAGTACTTTTATAGTCTGGAAATGGGGATATTGAGAAGATAGCATTGTATAGACTCCTGGAAATTTGGTAGAGTTAATTTGAAAGTTATTTTGCTCTGCTGCTGCTGCTGCTAAGTCGCTTCAGTTGTGTCTGACTCTGTGTGACCCCACAGATGGCAGCCCACCAGGCTTCCCCATCCCTGGGATTCTTCAGGCAAGAACACTGGAGTGGGTTGCCATTTCCTTCTCCAATGCATGAAAGTGAAAAGTGAAGTCGCTCAGTCATGTCCAACTCTTTGCAACCTCATGGACTGCAGCCTACCAGGCTCCTCCGTCAATGGGATTTTCCAGGCAAGAGTACAGGAGTGGATTGCCATTGCCTTGTCCTTATTTTGCTCAGATAACCTCAAAATAGAAGTTGAATTTGAAATTCCTTCCTTGCTGACAAAGATAGCACCAAAGATTCAGGTCTTTGCTAAAAATACTGTGATGGTTAATTTTATGTGTCAACTTGATGAAGCCATGGTGTGCTCGGAAACACCATTCTCACTGTTTGTGTGGGGATATTTTTTGACAAGCTTGACATTAAGTTGATAGGTTGAGTAAAACAGATTGTCCTCCCTAATGTGGGTGAGCTTCATCTAATCAGTTGAAAGTCTGAACAAAACGGCTGACCCTCCTCTGTATAAGAATTCATTCTGCCTGTGCTTGAATTGGGATACTGTTTTTTCCTCTGCCTTTGAACTTGAATTGAAGCTTCGTTGTTTTCTAGGTCTCAAACCTGCCAGCCTTTGGATTAAAACTACACCTTTGGACCTCGTGGGATTTTCCAGCCTCCATAATCACGTGAGCCAATTTCTTATTTCTATATTATCTGTATCTACATCCTCTTGAAGAACCCTGATTACTACAGGTACCATCATTGGTGTGGAGCCAAAAGAGATGACTTGACTTGTGCTCAGTTCAGAGACCTGGAAAATCCTATTGTTGCTTGACAGAAGATTATTTTAATGTGAAAAATCAAGTGATGTTAGTTTTTATTTCATTTACTGCAGTGAAGTTGTTGGAAAATTTATGAGCTGGACCCTGAATTCGTCTTTGAGAGAACTGTCTTTGTTGGAAGTCATGCTTTGATAAATGTGTAACTGGGATGAATTTTGTCACTGTTCAGGTTTTCCCAGATGCTGGAACTGGTAGCTTGCAACTCCATATCTCCAACTCCCTCTCAGGGACTTTTACTTTTGAAAAATGAAGTGTCTATTGGACACATTTTGGATGTGGTAGAGTCCAGATAAACGTCTTTCTGGTAGATAATTCATATGTGACAAGCCCTCTCCCGCCCATCCGCAATGGAAAGAAAGTTGCCATAGCCCCTCAGGGAAGTTCATGAGCCGTCTGTGGCTCTCACTGCAATGGCCATGGGTGGTGGCCGGGCACTGGCTCAGATTCCATCAGGTTCTTTGCAGAAGTTGATTTAGGGATGTGGCTGCGCTTGATGGTGACTCTGCTCCTTTACTTGCTGCTCCATCCCCCACCCCATCTTTGTGATTCAGTTCTTCCTCCTCCCTCCCCTCAGGTGATGCTCCAGTACACACTCTTCTCCCAGTCACCTCCTTACCCAGATAATCCTCATTTAGTTCCCTTGGAGATTTGAAGGTGGAACTGTCTGCCTCTCCTTCAATTTTCCTTCTAATAAATTATTATGACTAAATTCCAAGCCCTATTTCCCTCAGGACTCTCCTGTTTCCCACTTAACAGCTCATTATAGGCATAAAACAGAAATCAAAAGGTGAACAAAACCCAGAAATCCAACAAAACCTCCCAAACCCCATGCTACTTTTTTTTTTTGTGTGTGTGCCTGCTTTTACAATCCTAATCCTTTTCAAGGCAACAGGACTGCCTCTTGCAGATTAGGGAAGGTCAGTACAAAGAAGTCCTGGAAAAACAGAAGCAGGGTATAAGATTATCACTGGGTAAAATGGGAGCCCTCTTGGTGTATGGAGATCGCTGAGTCCCAAAGCTTCATAGAATGGCCACACCTGCTTTGTATAATAGAAAGAAAAATTTACAGTCAGTAAAATAGTACATTACTTGATGTGATCTTTCTCTGTCGCCCCCTCCCCTCTCCACACACAAAAAATTTCAGTCAAATCTATTTATATACAAAAGCTTGTGTGTGAAAAGTGGCTGAGATGGATCGATGTTGTATGGAGAAGGCAGGATGTAAGACAACAGAGCTCAGAGGAGCGGGGAGGCAGATGCTAGTTGGTTCAGGATGAGCAGAAACCTTGAGATGGAGCTTTAGGTTTCATGAGCCGTGAAATTATTGAGTACAAGAAAATTTTACCTACAGATCAAGGGGGCAGCCAGGCCTCCAGCTGTCTTAAAGGTTATAAAAATTCACATCTTTGTGATTAAGCACTTATTAGAATCCAGAAATGGAAGTAAGTTGGATATTAAAGCTGACAAGTGTGTTATGTCAAAGATCACTGTAATTTAACTTCTCATTCTAGCCAAATAGCTTCAGAATTCTCATTTCTGAGCAGACATCAAGCTAATTTTCATTTAACTTGAAGAACTTGACTTATTTCACATTTCAGGATGTTGCAACTAATTTCTGCAACAAAAAGAAAGAAAGAAAGAAAGAAAGAAATGTACCAGTCAGGATTGATAAAACAGCAAAGGGTTTTTTTGAAAGAAGATGGAACTATTCCCAGAGTTTCTGGGAGGGCTGGCAGAGGAGCCTGGTGAAGCCAGTCGGGCTAGGGGCCGATGAGGCAGCCTGAGCCATGGCCAAGAAGCACATGCGGAAGGACATAGCTGCCTCTAGAGGGCTCTGGACGCCTCAGTTTCACCACTGTTGCCGAACTCCTTGAACATCACACCCAGCTGCTGCTGGCCCAGCCACTGTAATGGATCTTGTGCTTCTTTGTCCAAACTGAGAGGGTCAGGCTGCTGGATTTCACTGGCTGAATCTGTGCCAGTAGTCCATGTCCTAAATGTCAAGGGTGCTGGGGAACAAGCATCTGGGTTTTGTGGCTACCATGGTGGGAAGTAAACTTGAGCCATGAGTGAGGTTAATAAAGGGATAATATACCAGGAAGTCAAAAGAAAGATGAGATCACAATCATACAATATTGAGAAAAAAATTTAATAAAGTGATTTTTTTTTTCTATGTTGCCAATGTGAAAGCAATAAACATTAGAGCAGTGATATACATTGTATAGAAAAATGCCCATGGGTATTTTTAGATAAAATTAGTTTTAGGATCAGATCCATAGGTTTCATGAATTTTTAAAAATTAATTGATGATTGCTTTACAATATTGATTTGATTTCTGTCACACATCAACACGAATTAACCATAGCTGTACATATGTCCCCTCCCTCTTGAATCTCCCTCACACCCTTTCAAGGTTATTACAGAGCCCCAGTCTGAGTTCCCTGCATCATACAGTAAATTTCCATTGGCCATCTATTTACACTTGTTAGTCTATATGCTTCCATGCTACTCTCTCCATTCATCTTTGTCCATATGTCTGTTCTCTATGTCTGCATCTCCGGTGCTCCTCTGCGAATAGGTTCATCTGTACCATCTTTCTAGATTCCATACATGTGTGTATTAATATAAGGTATTTGTCTTTCTCTTTTCTGACTTCCCTCACTCTGTATAATAGGCTCTAGGTTCATCCACCTCATCAGAACTGGCCCAAATGTGTTCCTTTTTATGGCTGAGTAGTATATCATAGTAAACTCAGGGAGTCTGTGATGGACAGGGAGGCCTGGCATGATGCAATTCATGGGGTCACAAAGAGTCGGACACGACTGAGTGACTGAACTGAACTGGCTGAATATCTCATTGTATATGTGTACTGCAGTTTCTTTATCCATTCATCTGTTGATGGACATCTAGGTTGCTCTCATGTCCTAGCTATTCTAAATAGTGTTGCAATGAACATTGGGTACATGTGTCTTTTTCAGTTTTGGTTTCTTCAGGATATATGCCTAGAAGTGGTATTGCTGGATCATGTGGTGGTTTTATTCCAACTTTTTAAAAGGAATCTCCATACTGTCTCCCACAGTGGCTGTATCAACTTCTCCAAGGACAAATGCTCTTTCTTATCTCCATAATCTAGAGAGTTTGAGCACATTACACTCACAGCTCAGAAAGTCTCTGAAACATATAAAAAATGCTTAAATCCTCTCAGAATAAGAAAAATACACATTTAAATTACAGTCAGATACTATTTATTACCAAGTATATTGGTAAAACCAAAAAGTTTGTCATCATATTCTGTTAGGGAGTCTGTTGGGAAGCTGCCTTTTTCTTATGTTGCTTATGGAAATATAGAATTGTCTGATCCCGTGGAGAAAACTTTGACAATATAGAGCAACATATGCATACTCTTTTTTCTAGGAATCCGTCTCAAAGATACATTGACAACAAGCACAAAATAATAAATGCATAGAGCCTTTCACTGAAGCATTATTTGTAATTCTAAATATAGTAGGTAGAATTCTAAGATAGACCCCTTCTCAACCATTTCTTCTCTCTCCCCAACATACGCCTTGTATAGCCCTCTCCTCTTGAATGCAGGGAGAATCTGTGAAAATGATAGTATATCCCTCTCAGGATTAGGCTACCTTATGTGGCAAAAGTAAAGGAATCTTTCTAATGTCATTAAGGTCCATAACCAGTTGATTCTGAGTTAATCAAAAGGAGGGTTATACTGACTTGGCATGACCCAATCAGGTGAGTCCTTGAAACAGAAATTCTCTTGATGGCTTTGGAGAAGTCAGCTTCACACGTGAGAGGGCCTCTGGAAGGGGTTCCGTGGTTGGGACCTACCTGAGGGAGATTTCTAAGTTCTGAGAGTCGTACCAGATGACAGCTAGCCAAAAAAAAAAAAAAAAAAAAAAAATAATTAATTAATTAAAAGTGAGGATTTCGCTTTACAACCATAAGGAACTGAATTCTGCAAATACTAGTGAAGGTAAAAGAGAACTCTGAGTTTCACTTGAAATCATATCTTAGTCTTGGCCAACACTTTGATTTCAGCCTAGTGGGGTGCTGAGCAGAGGACTCAGACAACCTGTGTGACCCACAGAAACTGTGAGGTAATAAATGTGTGTTGTTTCAGTTCAGTTCAGTCGCTCAGTCGTGTCTGATTTTTTGCGACCCCATGAATCGCAGCTCGCCAGGCCTCCCTGTCCATCACCAACTCCCAGAGTTTACTCAAACTCATGCCCATTGAGTCGATGATGCCATCCAGCCATCTCATCCTCTGTCATCCCCTTCTCCTCCTGCCCCCAATCCCTCCCAGCATCAGGGTCTTTTCCAATGAGTCAACTCTTCACATGAGGTGGCCAAAATATTGGAGTTTCAGCTTCAGCATCAGTCCTCCCAATGAACACCCAGGGCTGATCTCCTTTAGGATGGATGGGTTGGATCTCCTTGCAGTCCAAGGGACTCTCAAGAGTCTTCTCCAACACCATAGTTCAAAAGCATCAACTTTTTGGCGTTCAGCTTTCCTCACAGCCAACTCTCACATCCATACATGACCACTGGAAAAATCATAGCTTTGACTAGACAGACCTTTGTTGACAAAATAATGTCTCTGCTTTTTAATATGCTACCTAGTTTGGTCATAACTTTCCTTCCAAGGAGTAAGTGTCTTTTAATTTCATGGCTGCACTCACCATCTGCAGTGATTTTGGAGCCCCCCAAAATAAAGTCAGCCACTGTTTCCAGTGTTTCTCCATCTATTTGCCATGAAGTGATGGGACCAGATGCCATAATCTTAGTTTTCTGAATGTTGAGCTTTAAGCCAACTGTTTTACTCTTTCACTTTCATCAAGAGGCTCTTTAGTTCTTCACTTTCTGCCATAAGGCAGAATAGGGCAGGTGATAGGTTGCAGGGTAGAAGAGATGGGGATTTACCTTAAATGTGTGAATTGTGTAGTATGTGAATTATTTTAATAAAGCTGTTAAAAAAAGTCTAATGCAATCATGCCAACAGTGCATAGTGGCCAACCGGAAAGCAGTTCCCAGTGCACAGGACCGTTTAAACATCAAAAAGATTGGCTGCAATGAATTTAACTCTAAATCCAAGTCTAAATCCAAAGCTAAATCTATATACGAATTATCAAAGGAAACAAGGTAAAACAAAAGAAATATCTCACCATTCACCACTGGAGGTTGCCAGAGCACCAGTCATTTCTGTGGAAAACTGAAAAAGGAAAAGAACCAAGCTACTTTGCCTTACCTATGTGCATTGTTTATTTATGTAACTGAAGAGTTGAAGAAAGAAAATTCTTCTTTATAGGAGTTCAATCTAAGGTGAAAAGAGAAAGGTAAAATTAGAAAATCACTTTTTTAAAAATAAATAAATTGTAAAAAGAAAATCACTGTTTGGCAACTTCTAATGAAATAACACTTCTGGGCAATAATCATGTATAAATGATAAAGGTATGAGGTAGAAAGTTGATGGGAGAATCTTATAATAGAGGGCTCAAATTCATATAATTGAACCCTCTGATTTCATCCTTTTTAAAAATAACAGCTTTATTGAGAAATAATTCCCATACAGTAAAATTTCACTCTTTGAAGTATACAGGTCAGTGGTTTTGAGTATAGTTACAGAGTGGTGCAAGATCACTACTATCTAATTCCAGAACATTTTGTTAACACTTAAACTTGAAACCTATTAGCAGTTAGTCCCTATTCCTCCTTCCCACCAGTCTTTGGAAGTAACTAATCTACCTTCTCTCTCTATGGATTTACTTATTCTGAACATTTCATTTAAACAGAATCATATTATATGGCTTCTTTCACTTACCATAATGTTTTTATGGTCATTTATGTAGTAGCATGTATCAGTACTATGTTCCTTTAAATGACTGAATAATGTTTCTTTGCATGGATATACCGCATTTTGTTTATCCATTCATTAGTTGATGGAAATTAAGTTCTTTCTATTTTTGGCTATTGTAACACTGCTAAGAGCATTTGTGTATAAGTCTTTGTGTGGACATATCTTTTCAGTTTTTTTTTTTTTTGTTATAATTTAGGATTGAAATTGCTGGGTCATATGGTCACTTATGTTTAACTTTTTGAGTTGATTCCATCTTATGACTAAAAGTAGGATGATGAGAGTGCTATGTGCTTCATAATATGATATAAAAAATACAGTGTGTACATACAAAGTATTTTGGTCTAAACAACTGAATCTAGATATAATCAAGCATCTAGTTCAGGAATATATAAACTATAATGGGCAGGTTTATATATTTATGTCTGTAAAGGGCAGGACAGTAACTATTTTAGGCATTGTGGACATACAATCTCTGCAACAACTTCTTAACTCTACTGAGAAGCATGAAAGGAGATATAGACAATGTGTAAATAAATGGTATTGCTTTGTCCTGGTAAAAACTAGTTCAGAGCAGGCAGCTGGTCACATTTGGCCCACAAACCATAATCCTTGTCTGAGAGTTTACAGAAAAGCCGGTGGAGATAGAAATACATTTAATCAGCCAAACCTGGGAAGTGAGACAAACGACTTTTTTTTTCCCCAAAAAGTTAATGGCATGAAAAAGGCTTAACATTCTATTTTTCCTTAAATGCTCTCTTTTTGATCTTATGCTGTGTGTTTCCTGAATGAATAATAAAAGGAAGCCTGGGTATATCTGAAAGAGCATACCAGCTTACAATTTATCTCCCAGTGACCTTATTGTACTGCTCCTTCTCCAAATGATAAAAGAAAGATCCCTCTGTTTGGACCAATTATAAAATAGTTCTTTATCCTTATGGTTACAATAATCTAAGCAAGATGTGAACATTTAATCTAAGGCTGATCAATCAGAATTTTCCCCTCAAAACTCATTTTTTCAAAGTGAAGCTGGTATAGAAAAGCTGTATTTTCTCTCTGGTTGTGAGAGTATAAGGATTCAAGCCCCAAGATGACACTAGTCAGTTTCAAGTTTGGGTAGCCACTGATCCTTAGAATGAAACCAATCTGAAAGGAGAAGGAAAAGTGTGTGTGAGAGAGAGACAGAGACAGAGACAGACAGACAGAGGGAGAGAGAAAATGCAAGACATGTGAGAGATTTTTGTTGTTGTTCAACTGCTAAGTCATGTCCAAATCTTTGCAACCCCATGAACTGCAGCATACTAGACTTCTCTGTCCTTCATTATTTCCTGGAGTTTGCTCAAACTCAGATCCATTGAGTCGGTGATTCTCTCCAACCATCTCATCCTCTGTCTTCCCCTCCCCTCCTGCACTCAGCCTTTCCCAGCATTAGGGTTTTTCCAGTGAGTTGGCTCTTCACACTAGGTGGACAAACTATTGGGAGTTTCAGCTTCAGCATCATTCCTGCCAATGAATATTCAGGGTTGATTTTGTTTAGGATTGACTGGTTTGATCTCCTTGCTGTCCAAGTGACTCTCAAGTCTTTTCCAGCACTACAGTTTGAAAGCATCAATTCTTTGGCACTCAACCTTCTTTATTGTCCTACTCTCACATCCGTACATGACTACTGGGAAAAATCAGAGCTTTTGCTATACAGACCTTTGTTGGCAATCTCTGCTTTTTAATACACTGTCTAGGTTTGTCATAGCTTTTCTTCAAAGGAGCAAGCATCTTTTAATTTCATGGCTGTAGTCACTGTCTTCAGTGATTTTGGAATCCAAGAAAATAAAATTTGTCACCATTTCCACTTTTTCCCCTTCTATTTGCCATGAAGTGATGGGACTGAATGCCATTATCTTTGTTTTCTGAATGTTGAGTTTTAAGCCAGTTTTTCCATTCTCATCTTTTACCCTCATCCAGAGGCTCTTTAGTTTCTCTTCACTTTCTGTCATTAGGGTGGCATCATTTGCATATCTGAGGTTGTTAATATTTCTCTCAGCAATATTGATTTCAGCTTTTGAGGCTTCCAGCCTGGCATTTTGTATGATGTACTCTGCATGTAAGTTAAATAAGCAGGGTGACAATGTACAGCCTTGATATACTCCTTTTTCAATTTTGAACTGCTCCATTGTTCCAACTGTTCTAACTGTTGCTTCTTGTCTCGAATACAGGTTTCTCAAGAGATAGGTAAGGTGGTCTGATATTCCTATCTCTTTAAGAATTTTCCACAGTTTATTGTGATCCACACAGTCAAAGACTTTAGCGTAGTCAATGAAGCAGAACTAGATGCTTTTCTTTCTTTCTTTCTTTTTTTTTTCTAAATTCACCTGGCCCTGGATCGGGCATTAAGGCGGCCTCCAGTCCTGGTGAAGCACTGGGAGGCAGATGTGTCATTATCCTGCATGGGGGAGGGGTCAGGTCATTCCCGTCCAAATCCTGTAGAATTTCCTTTTTTATCATCAGTCAATTTTTGTGCCCTTATTTTTCCCTTTTCCTTCTGGATACAGAACCTTGTCCAAGTAGGAGGGTCTCGAGCTAACCCTAGCCCTGAGTCAATAGATGGATATGATCCAGGTGTCCTGGCTCTCCTGTGACTACTGTGTAGACTGCTTCCACTATTTTTAAGTTCACGGTGTTCTCTGGTGGCCATCCTGCTCCCATAGGGGTCCATTCGACCTCACAGAGTATGTGGAGGCAGTTAGGCTTCATCTTCACCCCATAGTCTCCTCCTAATCCCTTCTTTAAAATTTTCACTCCAATACATTTGCCTTAGATTAACTTCCTCCCATCTTGCTTATCTTCTCAGACCTTCTTGTACTTTTCCTTTTCGTTCTGTCTACGAAGTTCTCAGTACCCTATGTACTTCTCGTATTTCCACTCAGTGACACTTAAATTGCCATTCTGCCTCCTTCCTAATAGGGGTGAGCAGAGCCTTACCTGCCAGACCCCAGAGGGAGAAGGGGGATCGGCGTGTCTTCACCTGCCGGTCAGCATAGCTGAACCAGAACATCACATGGTCCAAGATTGTTTCTCCCTTAAAGTCCCTTCTGCCTTGGTGGGCTTGATCAGGTGTGAATGAAAACACAGATGGGTTAGATATTCCGAGGGGGTCAAGAATTTCACAGCAGACAGGACACCTCCTGGGGGAGGGCAGAATACAAACATACCAGTTTCCTATCCTAAAAATCCCCTGGTGATCGTTTGGTAATAAGTTTCCCCAAGACAGCATGGACACACCTCCTAAATGACTTATCACAAATTTCCTTCCTAAACCCTAGCACGCTCGTTAACCTGTGTATCAAGCAATCGCCCCCTGCCTATTCCAGGCTCCTGTGGGTCCCCGCTCCTTCTAGTCCCTCCCAGGGGGGTGATCAGGCCCCCTCTTCCACCCTGCTGGGTGGGTTCCTCCTCACCTGAGCGCTCAGTTCCCCTGCTGCCGTCCATTACCTGCTGACGTGAAAGGTCCGGGCGTTGAGAAGCAGAATCCTTCCAGAGGGGCGAGGCGCCTTCCCCACTTTAGGAGATTCAAGCTACAAAGCCTCGGGGTGGCCTCAAATGAGACCTGTCTACTCAAAGTGAGGAGTTTCCCGGCCAGTGCACCAAATGTCATAGCCACGTGTTCTGGGAAACAAACTCACTCAGAAGGACAATGCAGATAGTGGAGTGGTTTATTACACTGGCGGGCCCAAGGCAGAGTCTCCTCTTAGCCAAGGACCCTAGATGCTTTTCTGAAATTCCCTTGCTTTTTCTATGATTCAGTGGATGTTGGCAATTTTGATCTCTGGTTCCTTTGTCTTTTCTAAATCCGGTTTATACATCTGGAAATTCTCAGTTCACATGCTGTTGAAGCCTAGCTTGAAGATTTTGAGCATTACCTTGTTAGCATGTGAAATGAGTGCAGTTGTATGGTAGTTTGAAGATGCTTTGACATTGCCTTTCTTTGGGACTGGAATGAAATCTGACCTTTTCCAGTCCTGTGGCCACTGCTGAGCTTTCCAAATTTGCTGGCATACAGAACGCAGCACTTTAACAGCGTCATCATTTAGAATGTGAAATAGTTCAGCTGGAATTCCACCGCCTCCACTAGATTTTTTTTGTAATGATGCTTCCAAAGACCCTCTTGACTTTACACTCCAGGATGTCTGGCTCTAGATTGGAGAGAGATTTATTTGCAACCAAAGAATTCAGTTTAATATGGTCATCTTAAAAGATTTTTGAAAGGCTTAGACATAATACATATAAAATTGCTGACTTGGCAGGGTTTCAGTAATTGACATCATTTTTAAAAAGTAAATCATGAATTTCTTATGTCCTTTATGCTATTATTTAATATCCTGTGTTTATATACCTCTGTTCTACAACCACATTGTCAGTTGCATGGAGGCAGGAAACATAATATTATACTTCCTTGCTTTCCAGAGGGTCTAGCATGAGCAAAGTTAATTTATTTTAAAAAGATATGCTTCCTCGATAGGTAAGATGTATTAGTATTATTTGATTATTGCACTAAAATGAACTTAATATCTTCTAGTCAAGGTAGGTTTTCTGTGAATTTATTCCAACTTAGAAGTGGCATTTATTTTTCTTTTTTTTATAATGGAAGTCTCCTCTCAGGTATATTATTGTTTTTTTCAGGTAATGGAGGAAGTATGAATTAAATTACAAATTTTTTTTTCTTGGAAATTCATAGATGAGATGTTATTGCTCATGTAATTTAGGTTTTAATGTTGAATATGTGAGACACATTTTTAGCTTAATTGCTGGAAAGTAATATCCCCAATTGAAATAACTTTAAAATAGAAAAAAGACTTAACATTATAGTGTACATATCATTTGAAGTAACTGGCATTCTAAACAAAGTCTGAAAGAAGTAATTAGAGGTATTCAGAACAATTAGCTGATGGTTCTTAAAAAGTCCATATAAGTTGAATTTATTTGCTTTATATTTTTAAAGTCTTTACATATATAACACTAAAATTGCCATCCTTGTTTTTAAATAAGTGAGTGAAATTCTTTTATTTCTTTTAAAAACCAAATTGTTTAGAACTTTAAAAGTATCTATTGCTGTTCTGAATACAAAGCTTACTTACTAACCAAATCAGATGTCAGTCACATGTTTCACATATTTTAGACAAATATGAATATGTCCTAGTTATATTGTCTAGGTGAGGGATGTCTAATCAGTTCAGTTCAGTTCAGTTGCTCAGTCATGTCTGACTCTTTGGAACCCCATGGACTTCAGTGTGCCAGGCTTCCCTGTCCATCACCAACTCCTGGAGGTTACTCAAACTCATGCCCATCGAGTCGGTGATACCATCCTACAATTCTCATCCTCTATTGTCCCCTTCTCTTCCCGCCTTCAATCTTTCCCAGCATCAGGGACTTTTCCAGTGAGTTGGTTCTTCGAATCAGGTGGCCAAAGTAATGGAATTTCAGCTTCAGCATCAGTCCTTCTAGTGAATATTCAAGACTGATTTCCTTTAGGATGGACTGGTTGGATCTTCTTGTTGACCAAGGGACTTTCAAGAGTCTTCTCCAACATCATAGTTCAAAAGCATCAATTCTTTGGCACTCAACTTTATAGTCTCACTCTCACATCCATATATGACTACTGGAAAAACCATAGTTTTGACTAGACAGAACTTTGTTGGGAAAGTAATGTATCTGCTTTTTAATATGCTGTCTAGATTGGTCATAGCTTTTCTTCCAAGGAGCAAGTGTCTTTTAATTTCATGGCTGCATTCACCATCTGCAGTGATTTTGGAGCCCCCCACAAATAAGTCTCTCACTCTTTCCATTGTTTCCCCATCTATTTGCCATGAAGTGATGGGATCAGATGCCATGATCTTAGTTTTCTGAATGTTGAGTTTTAAGCCAACTCTTTCATTTTCCTCTTTCACTTTCATCAAGATGCTCTTTAGTTCTTCTTTGCTTTTTGCCATAAGGGGGGTGTCATCTGCATATCTGAGGTTATTGATATTTCTCCTGGCAATCTTGATTCCAGCTTGTGCTTCATCCAGTCTTATAGAATCTTCTTTTCAGCTAATGATAATGAACAACTTTCTCATTTTCAGGAAATATTAAAATTAAATAAAAATTTGTCATTTCATTGATAATAGACATTTCCTTATTTATACTTACATATGAAATTTCTTTTCCAAAAAAGTTGTCCTGAGAAAATATTTCTTTATATAATATAATTTGATTTACATAAATGTGAAAGCGTTAGTCACTCACTCGTGTCCAACTCTTTGTGACTCTATGGACTGTAACTTGCCAGGCTCCTCTGTGCATGGAATTCTCCAGGCAAGAATACTGGAGTAGATTGCCATTCCCTTCTTCAGGGGATCTTCCTGACCTGATTGAGCCTAGGTTTCCTGCATTGAAGGCAGATTCTTTACCATCTGAGCTATCAGAGTAAACTGAGATGCTTTCACTTGAGCTTAAATCAATATTTAATTTTGTATAAGCAAATACTTAAAAATTGTATTCTTGGGAATTCCTTAGCAGTCCAGTGATTTCAACTCTGTACTTCCATTGCTGGGGGCTTAGGTTCAATCTCTGGTTGAGGAACTAAGATTTTGAAAGTTGTGCAGCACAGCCAAAAAAATAAAGTTGTATTCTTGACCAGTATTTATGTCCAGGATGGATTAGCAGGTACAGAATTTATCTTAAATAGCTAAATAGCCAGACAAGATGTATGAAGCAGTGGTTTTCAGATATTGGACAACAGATAGTACATGAGAATGATCTCTGAGAGAAGGGAACAAATAAGGTGAACCCTATGATTGTTCAAGCTACAGGCTAAAGAGGGCTTCCGTGCAGGGTGGGGGAGCCCATGGCGAACCTGGCAGACTCCCTTCAATGGAGAGACAGGGTGCAGAGCTCATGGAGGCCAAGCCTCTTACAATGGGAAGAGTGGAGTACTGGAGGGGAAAGAGAGTACTGAAAACCTGGCTCAAATGTTTTTACAAAGTTTCAGACAGATTAGTCCGTGGTGGTCATGCAGTTCCAGGAATAGCTTGTGTTTATACCAGCCAGCAAGGAAATCTTTACTCCCAAGGATTGATAAGAGAGTCAAATAGCCCTCGATAAAGTGTGGACAACTATAACATGAAGGTCAGATCTGGTCTTTTTTGTATAATTCACAATCTGGGAATGGTTTTTACTTTTTTAAAGAGTTATTGAAAGTAAACAAAGAGTACACAACAGATTACATATGTTCCATAAATCCTAATTAGTAACTATCTGATCCTTTACCAAAAAACGTTTACTGAGCCCTTTCCTAGACTAAAGGCTGTTCTAAACCTGCCTAATAAAGGTTAAAAGCTAATCTCAAAAGTATCCATTTCCAAGTAAATTAACTACATCCTAAAACATAGCCTAAAATATTTAAAGGGAAAAAACTAGTATCTATTTCAAAGAAAATTTATGCATCCCTGAACAATGTCCATAATTATTTGAAGGAATACAAATCATCCAGTATCCAACATGGTAAAAATCAGAATGCCAGGCATTCAAAGACGCAGTAAGATATGATCCATAGTGAAGACAAAAGTCTATTAATAGAAACAAAAATGACACTGATAAATGAATTAGTAGAAAAGGACAATAAGTGAGCTATTATATATACTGTCTGTTGATAAAGGTAAAGAAAAACACAAACATGATGAAGAGTGAAATGGAAGGATAAATAACACCAAAACTGAATATGTAGAGATGAAACATATGATGTTTAAAGCAAAAATATGCTGAATGAAATTAATAGGTTATTAGACACTACAGGAGGAAAGTTTCATGCATTTGAACACATAATAGTGGAAACTATCTTATATGAAATAGGAAAAGGAAGACAGAATGGAGCATCAGTGTACCATGGGAAACCTTCATATATCCTCATATATATGCTGTTGGAGTCTCAGAATTAGTAGAGAGAGATGGAAAACTATATGTGTAGTGATATAACATTAGTCGATCATAGGCTGTAATAAGTTAAATATATATATTTATACTATAATCCTAGAGCAAATCCTAAATATATTTAAAAGTTAAAGTGAATATTTATTATAATAAATATATAATATTATAATAGTATTAACATATTATATATATTATGAACAACTTTATGCTAATTAATTCAATAACTTTGATAAACAAATTCCTTGAAAGATACAAACTGCTGAAGCTCAAATAAAAGAAATAGATGACCTGATTAGCCCTATATCTACTAAATAAATTGAATTTGTAGTTAAAAAATCTTCTAACAAAGAAAACCCCAGGCCCAGAAGATTTCATGGTGAATGCTACCACATATTTGAGGAAGAAGTACTAATTTTGCACATTTTTTTTCCAAAAAATAGGAGAAGAGAGAAAAGTTTCCAGCTCATGACCACAGAATAATACTAATACCAAAACTAGACAAAAAAATGGCAAGAGAAGTAGAGACTAGTATCGCTCACAACATGAATGGAAAAATTCATTTAAGAATTAACAATTTAATCCAGCAATATGATAAAAGGATAATATATTATGACCAAATGGTGTTTATCCCAGGAATGCAAAGTTGGTTTAACATTTTAAAAAATTAATCACATAATTTATTTATTTATCTTACTTTACAATATTGTATTGGTTTTGCCACACATTGACTTGAATTAGCAATGGGTGTACATGTGTTCTCCATCCTGAACCCCCCTCCCACCTCCCACCCCATCCCATCCCTCTGGGTCATCCCAGTGCACCAACCCCGAGCACCCTGTATCATGCATCAAACCTGGACTGGCGATTCGTTTCACATCTGATAATTTACATGTTTCAATGCCATTCTCCCATATCATCCTGCCTTCGCCCTCTCCCACAGAGTCCAAAATACTATTCAATACATCAGTGTCTCTTTTGCTGTCTCGCATACAGTGTTATCGTTACCATCTTTCTAAATTCCAAATATATGCATTAGTATACTGTATTGGTGTTTTTCTTTCTGGTTTACTTCACTCTGTATAATAGGCTCCAGTTTCATCCAACTCATTAGAACTGATTCAAATGTATTCTTTTTAATGGCTGAGTAATATTCCATGGTGTATATGTACCACAGCTTTCTTATCTATTCATCTGCTGATGGACACCTAGGTTGCTTCCATGTCCTGGCTATTATAAACAGTGCTGTGATGAACATTGGGGTGCGTGTGTCTCTTTCAATTCTGGTTTCCACAGTGTGTATGCCCAGAAGTGGGATTGCTGGGTCATATGGCAGTTCTATTTCCAGTTTTTTAAGGAAGCTCCACACTGTTCTCCATAGTGGCTGTACTAGTTTGCATTCCCACCAACAGTGTACAATTAGTCATGTAATTTTAATGTTAACAGAATGAAAAAAGAAACACACATGATTTAAAAAAAATACAGAAAGGGCATTTAACAAAATTTAACATTGCTTCCTGATAAAAGTAGAAATACAGAAAATTTCTCCAATCTAATAAAGAGCATTTATGAAAAATTTACAGCCAACATTATATGTAGTGATGAAAGACTGAATGATTTCCCTTTAATACTGGCAACAAGAGTATTTACTCTCCTTAATTCCGTTTGGCATAATAATAAGCCAGCACAAAAAAATCAAGTAAAATTAAAGTCACACAGGCTGCGGAAAAGTAAAACTGTATTTACTCACAGAAAACATGACATTCCATGTAGGAAATCCCAGTTCAGTTCAGCTCAGTCACTCAGCTGTGTCTGACTCTTTGCAACCCCACGGATTGCAGCACGCCAGGCTTCCCTGTCCATCACCAACTCCTGGAGCTTGCTCAAACTCATGTCCATTGAGTTGGTGATGCCATCCAACCATCTCATCCTCTGTCATCCCCTTCTCCTCTTGCTTTTAATCTTTCCCAGCATCAGGGTCTTTTCCAGTGAATTAGTTCTTTGCATCAGGTGACCATAGTATTGGAGTTTCAGCTTCAGCATCAGTCCTTCCAATGAATATTCAGGACTGATTTCCTTTAGGAAGGACTGGTTGCATCTCCTTGTTGACCAAGGGACTCTCAAGAGTCTTCTCCAACACCACAGTTCAAAAGCATCAATTCTTTGGTGCTCAGCTTTCTTCACAGTCCAACTTTCACATCCATACATGACTACTGGAAAAACCATAGCTTTGACTAGATGGACCTCTGTTGGCAAAGTAATGTGTCTGCTTTTTAATATGCTGTCTAGATTGGTCATAGCTTTTCTTCCAAGGAGCAAGTGTCTTTTGATTTCATGGCTGCAGTGACCATCTGCACTGATTTTGGAGCCCCTAAACTAAAGTCTGTCACTGTTTCCATTGTTTCCTCATCTGTTTGCCATGAAGTGATGAAAAATCCCAAGGAATCTATAAAAAGCAGTTAGACATAATAAGTTTAGCAAGGTTGTAGGATACTAAGTCAACATACAAAAAACAAAAATTTAAATTAAATAAGCAATATCTTTACGTTAACATCAGCATATGAGATATTTAAGAATATATTTGATAAAATAGTACAATATACTAGTGTTCAGTTCATTTCAGTTGCTCAGTCGTGTACGACTCTTTGTGACCCCATGGACTGCAGCATGCCAGGCCTCCCTGTCCATCACCAACTCCCGGAGTACATGTCCATTGGGTTGGTGATGCATTCCAACCATCTTATCCTCTGTCGTCCCCTCCTCCTCCTGTCTTCAATCTTTCCCAGTAAGTGTACAAAACATTATTGAAAAAATTTAAGGGAGACATAAATAAATGGAGAGACAGTATCCAATACTGCCTTGTTATCTATAACTACTGTGTAGATCTTGAGGATATTTCAACTTGCATAACAGAAACTTGGTAATTTTTCACATACACCTCTTGTTTCCCCCACCTTCCAGGTCCTGGGAACCACAAATCTATTCTCTGCTTCTATGAGTTTGACTATTTCATATTCTTCATATTGTAGACAGTGGTGGTGTTGCTATTCAGTCACTAAGTCATGTCTGACTCTTTGCAACCCCATGGACTGCAGTTCTGTAAACAGTACTCTATACTTAAAAATTTTCTGAGAAAATAGATCTTAAATTAAGTGTTCTTATCCGCCCCCCCCCCCCACCACAGACAAATAAACAGGGTGAGAGGAAACTTTTGTAGGTGATAGATGTGTTTTTAAAAGTAATATATAGATGGATATGTTTATTGCACAGATCATGGTGATGGTTTCATGGGTGTGTGCTTACCTCTAATTTCATTAGGCTGTATACATGAAATAGGAGTGAAGAGTCGGACATTGAATCCCAGTTGTCGGACTGAATCCCAGTTGTTGAAGTAAAAGACCAACACAGACACTGGAAGATAACCAGCAACAGCAACAGACATAATACTTACTACTGGCAAATACTAGGAAGATAAATCAGCTAAGGTGGTAGAAAAAATGGCTAATGCTTGTCTCTCCACAGTTTAAAAAATTTCCTTCATGTGCATTATTTCCTTTATTGGTGTCTGGAACAAAGGACATGCTTAATAAAAGCTTGATGAATGAATGGATTGAAATTCCTACCAATGTCTAGCAGATTGTAGACACTGTATATTTGGAGATAATTCTGCATGATCTATCACATCTTGTGAGCAGAGGAACTGACTACCTTCGTTATGAATGATCTTTTTAAGAATATTTATGTAGTAAATAGCTTTAGAAGATAGAGATTCCTCCAGAGCAATAGGCAGGTTTGCTTACTGTCCAGTATAATAAAGATGTCCCCTTTTGACTCAAAAGTGGCACATGTTTACTTCCCGTTATAAAAGACTTGGTATCCTTACGCTGAGGCTATGGCCCTGGTAATGCACTATACTTCACATGTAGGTATCATTTCATCTTCTGGATATCACACTGCAGGAATTGAGGCTTGGGGAACTGGCACAGATGATGGTACTCTGGCTGTTGCTAACACTCTGAGCAGTAGACGGTCCTTTGTCTCTGGCCTAGAAGTCTCATGTCTTCTACAACATTCATCAGACTGTGAGAGACTAAATATTAATTTACAAATAGGTTAAAATCTCAGGCCCTTCACAGTTCTTGACACTATACATACTTTTTGCACTAAAGTGCATAATCTCAGGAAAGCTTTAAAGAAATGGGATAAGTAACCAGCTCTATTGGATAAGGAAAACAAATAAGTAAGCAAAATCTAACCAAAATACAACCTCTCCACCTTGCAGAACTGAGCTATTATTAAGGGCAAAATAGCCACCAGCTACTTGATCATCGAACACTTTATAGGGATCCAAAGAAAATACAGAAATTGGAACACAATAGAATCATAACACATGGAAAGTTAAAAATTAAGAATTTGACTCAGTAAACTCCCAAAGAAAGTTATGCCATTATACAGGCATCCTCTGCAGCCTCTGGAAAGAATAAAAAATATATATTGCTAAGAGTGGTTGTTTCTGAAAGGGTGAATTAAGGTGGGAGAGAGATCTAGTTTGTATGCTTTGTACCATCTTCAGGTAATACTTATTTTTAAAATGTGTAAAAGTTAATTTGAAAAGCTTTTAAAATGATTTTTTAGGTAAGAAAGTATAAATTGTTTTTAGATTAAAAAAAACCCCAACTACTTTTACACAGCAGGTACTTGAACTTTTAGAAGATTTACTGAGGAAGCTATTTGTTTTTTCCAGGTTGGCTGGCAATTTGGTTTATGGAGATAAAAACGTTTTTACCAAAAAAGACGTTTTATTGGAAACGTCTTTTGTTAAGGGAACTACTTTTGTTAAGGGAATTCTTCAGAATAGGCTCTTTCATTTCAGATTTGTAAGGAAAAAAAAAACCAAAAACCCACCCCTTGCTCTGCAGTAGTGGTGTGAGGTTTCCTTCATCAGAATGCATGCATTGTGTTCTGTTTGGTAATGTCAATTAGATGTACGTATTTTACTTTTAAAAGAAGGAACAGAAATAGTTTTCCTAAAAGATATTCAGTCGGGACTATTAGTGCCCTCTATTTGGGTTTGTTAAGGATTGAATAACTTTGAATTTGAGATGGTCTCTTCAGGAGCATAGAGCTTGCTGTTTAGTTGTGCTTCTGGGAAGTCTAGAGGGTGAATTCTGGTCAAGCTTGTAGCAATTGTGAGAGAGGTTGCTTTGGCCACAAAGTGTGGCTCATGCTTGACCGTCTCCAGCCCAACACCAGCAGGAGAAGTACAGTAGGAGTATCGAAGTGGGCATTTTTCTGGGTGGCCCCATTGCCACTGGCAGAAGATGCAGGGGCTGCTGGACTATCTGAGGAGCTCAGATAGTCATAACTGGGAATAAACTCTTTAAGTAAACAATCCCAGGAAGGCCTAAGGAATATCTCAGGAATAGAATCCTGGGTTAAAGATGGGGTCTCTTGCAATTGTCGAACAGGAATTTTACCAGTAGTGAAAAGACCTTCCTTGTTACTCTAAAATGCTGAGATGAAAAAGTTTGATTTGATTATTTACTTAAAACATGTTTAAATATGTTCAATCTTTATTTTTTATTTTATTTTTAGACAAAATAGACATTTTTTACTTTATATTTTAGGTTGCACTATAGTTGATTTACGATGTTGTGTTACTTTCAGGTGTATAGCAAGATTATTCAGTTATATATATAAATATATCTATTATTTTTCAAACTTGTTTCCCACTTAGATATTGAGCAGAAATCCCTGTGCTATACAGTAGGTCTTTGTTGGTTATCTGCTCAATCCTTGGTAGTTTAATCACTGACAATATTGATAAAGTAGGAACTCTAGCTTGGGCCTAAGTGGGATTTGCCCAAAGTGAAGCTGAGGATTGGGTCCACCAGACACCTATTTGTAGGAGGCTTGAGGAATTTTATTTGGGAAAGAATGAGACAATTTTTCCGAAAACACTTGTGAACAAAACTTAGGACATACTCTGCACTGAAAGTAGTTGCTATTGAATTCATATTTGAGTCCCGAGTAATTCAGAAAGGCTGTGAGAAACTTAGGAAGAGCAGTTTCAGTGAAAATTTCAAAAAATATTGAGGCCAATCCCAGGATTGCTTTGGAATCCTGCTAACAAAGGCAAATAGCAGGGAAAGACTGTTTCTGTGCCACTTTGCCTTAGATCCCTGCATAGGTTACGTCTCTGAGAAAGCCAGTCAGCTCTGCTGTAAGCCTTACCAATGTGTTCGTTTGTGTTCAGAACTTCCTCAAGTTGCTCACTTCTAAACTGAAGCTTCATTGAGTAATTTTCGGTAGAGTCACGTGTTGAGTTTTCTGGTTTCTACCTTGAAGATGCAGGACTCTTAAGCCTAAAAATTAAAAAAAAAAAAAAAGAGACTTGTCAGAAGGCCTGCGTGTCCACTACAGCATGTACCCCCAAAATTAAGCTATGAGAGTTGAGTATTCTTATTTTAACATGCAAATAGTAATAGTTTTAAAAATGTTTCTGTGATAGCTACACATTACTTTAGATGCAGATAATCACGTGGACCAGGGGTTTTAAATTTAAAGCGGGAACTAGATATTTCTGGGGCTGTGTGGAAAATGTTGAGTTAGTGTTAAGGAAAGGAAAGTGGATGTGTCTAAGTATTTTGCCGAAAGTTTTAACTTTGTTTTCAGGTTCAAGGGATTTGTTAACTAAAGAAATCACTCATTATACTCAGATAAACAGTTCCAATATTTAATGGAGAATTATCTAACTTACTTTCAATATATAATCATTAAAAGAGAATCAATATCTAATATAAAATTATTGATTTTACTTTCAATAAGCAATCATTAAAAGGAAAGAGAAATAGAATGGTACATACATCACTTAATTGGGGTGAGCTAACATCCAGACTTCAAACAGCCCTGGGAAGTCCCGTGTGACAGCAATCTGGAGTCCCAGTTGGGAAAAGTTCCTGGGCAGCACATCTGCTCCTTGGGTGAGACTTCAAATGACAATTTTGGGGTTCCAGTTTATAATTCCTGGCCACAAACTGATATCATCATTGGTTTATGAGCAAATAGCAGCTGTGGTGTTACCTTAATCTGTTTGTTGTTTGTTTTAAAATGCTGCTTGTTTTATCTTGTGAGTCATAGGATTTTGTTGAGTCCTGGGTGTGGTTGGCCAGTCCTCCTCCAAGGGCTTAAGAATGCTAAGACCTGCCCCCTGTCTTATCTGTGGTACCCCATAGCTTGCTGGTAACAACAGGTGCGCTCAGGAGCAGAGTTGTTAGGGCAGGGTCCAGGCAGGTCAGAAGCAAGGTCAGAGGCCTGCTTTGCTTTCTTGTCTCTGAAGCCTGAACAAGATTACTTCCATTTAATTTCCCTAAGAGCAAGGATGAAGAACTCTCTTGGGGGAGGAATTCATTCTTGAGATCAAAGTTGCCACTGACCATATATCCAGAGAGAACTCTAATTCAAAAAGATACACGACCTCAATGTTCATAGCCGCACTATTTACAATACCTAAGACAAAGAAGCAACCTAAATGTCTATCCATAGATGAATGGATAAGATATGCTACATATGTATGCAATAGAGTATTAGTCAGTCATAAAAAGAATGAAATATTGCCCTTTGCAGCAAGTAAAATAAGTCAGACAGAGAAAGACAAGTATCATATGTTCCTTAATCTAACAAAATAATATGAATGGACTTATTTACAAAACAGAAATAGACTCACAGACATAGAAAGTTATGGTTACTGAAGGGGATAACAGGGTTAGGGGAGAGAGAAATTAAGAGTTTGGGATTAACATATGTACACTACTATGTATAAAATAGGTAAACAACAAGAACCTATTGTATAGCACAGTAGAGAACTATCCTCAATATACTATAATAACCTACGATGGAAAAAAGCTGAAAAAGAATACATATATATATGTGTGTGTGCGTATATATATATATAATGTGTGTGTGTGTGTGTGTGCGCTAAGTCGCTTTAGTTGTGTCCAACTCTTTGTGACCCTGTGGACTACAGCCTGTCAGGCTCCTTTGTCCTTGGGATTCTCCAGGCAAGAATACTGGGATGGGTTGCCATTTCCTCCTCCAGGGCATCTTGCCAACACAGGGATCAAACCCATATCTCTTATGTCTCCTGCATTGGCAGGCAAGTTCTTTACCACTCCAACACGTGAGAATACACACACACACACACACACACACACGCATGCACATATGACTGAGTCACTTTGCTATACACCTGAAACTAGTACAACATTGTAAATTAACTATGCTTCAGTTAAAAAAATTTGCCACTGAGAAAGGAGAATTCTAATGCCACCTGTCTATGTATTTAGATTTATCCCCCAGGCTAGCCCTCTTTGAGCTCATGTTTGAGTTCTGCATGGAGTAGGAAAGAGAAACAGAAAATGTTTTACACTTAAATCTCTCTAAGACCTCAAGAGAATAAGCAGACATCCAAGTGGGTGTACACAGCAGGGGACAGTATCTCCCCCGCCTCACAATGCACTGTCCCCTCCAGGGCTGGAGGGCGAGCAGAGATGGGGTCTTTAGAGATTTGAGGATGGGGCACAGTGGGCCATGTAGGGCCCATAGGGCCACCTGGCAAGACACCCATGAGGAGGCTTAAAATACTTAGGGGAGGGTCGTGGGACATAGATAGGAAAGGAAGTAAAATGCGAGTAACTACTTTTAGGTGACTTGGAAGCTGGAGAAAAATCAGGCAATGCACATTTCATTTTTGATTCATCAATATATTGTTGCGGTTGTGTTGTGGGTAACCAGGACTGTTTCCATATGCACACAGTCACTGCCCTGATAGAATTCAAATAACTGAAAAAGATTTTCATTTTAATTGGCACCTTACCATGTATTTAAAACAAACACTTAGACATAAATGTATATTCATGATGGATACATATTAGTGAAAATTAATTGATTTTATGGAGGGAAATTATAGATCTGTCAGATTTTAAGAAAATGTATGATATAAAAGAAACTATTTTTAGTGTTTAAATTGAATTGCTGGTATATTGCAGTATTTCAGAAGTCCCTGGTGAGAGATTTGCCTATATTCTTGAACTCCACTTTATTGAAAAAAATCCCAATGTTATAAAACTTGAATATTTTCGGGAAGCAAAAGCATTTTCAAATATAAGTTGTTCAAGGAACATTAGGTCTCTTATTGCTTGAATCAATGAGAAAGAAGTTAAATGGCTTTAGAAAAAGGCTTGAAGCAACCAAAAAGATAATCTTTCTTTTTTTCTGGTAGTCAATTTGAATGATTAACAAGTATAGTGAAATGTCTAGCTGTTAAAATTTGACTTTATTTACTCATTAAATTACAAAATAGAAGGAAGCTCTCTACCACTTAAATTTTCCACTATAAAGTTTATAATTTTACCAGAGTTGAAAACAAATGAATATTTTTGCAGTGAGATTTTCAATAAGAGGGGGGATGAAACACAACTTCATAGCAATTGAAATCTTATGAAGTATAAAATTAATTTCAAACTGGGAGTTTCAGAGCTCCATGCTACTGAGGAAACTTTAATTTTTAAATAGGTAAGTTTAAGGGAAAATCGCTTTATTAAAAACAAAAGGCTCTGAAATCTGAAGATTTTCGGCCGTCCACTTACTAAGGGAAACTTTCTCCTTGAACTCCTTTCTCTTTTGTGTTCACTCAAAAGAGTCAAGGTCAAGTGTACAGACCTGTTACATGAGATACACATCTGAGAAGTAAAGGTCAGAGAGAGATACAGTGAACTAAAGCAGAAAGACTTTCTGGAGGAAAGCCCAGCTGGGCAGATTTCCTTGGAAAGAAAGAAAGCTGACACGTTCCTTCAGGTCAGGGTCAGGAATATAATCTGTTTGGTGATGTAGCTATTTTATAAAAGGAGCTTTATTCTAGGCCTTCATTGTTTTCCTCCTAATAAATTATTTTGAGTACAAATGTACCCCGAAGAGGAACTTAGAACATTTTATGAAGTCACTTGGTTTTATGTGTACCTATATATGGGGCTTCCCAGGTGGCGCTAGTGGTAAAGAATCTGCCTGTTGATACAAGAGATGCAAGAGACACGGGTTCAGTCCCTAGGTTGTGAAGATCCCCTGGAGTAGGAAATGGCACCCCGCTCCACTATTCTTGCCTAGAGAATCCCATGGACAGGGGAATCTGGTGGGCTACAGTCCGCGGGGTAGCAAAGAATCGACATGACAGTGACTTTCACTTTTTACCCAACTTGAAGCCGAGCAGCCTAGCCCACTTGTAAACCTATGAATGAGAAATAAAGCAATGTTTTTGTCACAAAGCCACTGAGATTTTAGAGATGTTTGTTGTATAACTATGTCATAGCTGAATCTGGCATACTTTCAACTTTTTATTTTTCAAACTTTGAAACCCACAGAAGAATGAAAGAAGGGCAGAATGAGCACCTGTGGTCTCTTCACTTAGACTAAACAGTTGTTAACATTTTGTCAGTTTTGTTTTTCTTTCTCTCTATAAGTTTTTGGGAACCATTGAAATAAGTTGTAGGCATCACGATGCTTCACTAAAGCTAAATACTTTAACTTAGAGCTCTAAGAATAGGGACTTGCCTGTAGTCAACTAAATTTGAACCAGGTTATAAATGATTAAAAATCCTAATAATTTTATGTTGTGCATGCTCACTTGCTTAGTTGTGTCTGATTCTTTGTGACCCTATGGACCATAGCCTGCCAGGCTCCTCTGTCTGGGAAATTCTCCAGGCAAGAATACTGGAGTGGGTTCTCATTTTCTCCTCCAAAGGATCCTCCTAACCCAGGGATGGAATTTATGTCTCTGGTGTCTCCTGCATTGGCAGGAGGATTCTTTACCACTGAGCCACTGGGAAACTTAATTTTATCTTTAAAGATTGTATAAAAATGACCCAAATAAAGTAATCTTATACTATTGTCTAGTACTATCGGAGAAGGCAATGACACCCCACCCCAGTACTCTTGCCTGGAAAATCCCATGGATGGAGGAGCCTGGTGGGCTGTGGTCCATGGGGTCGTTAAGAGTCAGACACGACTGAGCGACTTCACTTTCACTTTTCACTATCATACATTGGAGAAGGAAATGGCAAACCACTCCAGTGTTCTTGCCTGGAGAATCCCAGGGATGAGGGAGCCTGGTGGGCTGCCGTCTATGGGGTTGCACAGAGTTGGACACGACTGAAGTGATTCAGCAGCAGCAGCAGCTCTATTATACTATTGTCTTGGTCAGTTTGGGCTGCCATAACAAAATATCATGGACTGGGTAGCTTAAACAACAGAAATTAATTTTCTTCCTGTTCTGGAGGTTGAAAATCTGAGAATAGGGTGCCAGAGGGTGATGAGAGCTCTTTTCCTGATTTGCAGACAGCTGCCTTCTTATTGTGTCTTCACAGGGCAGAGAGAGAGTAAGCTCTCTGGTGTTTCTTCTCATTTGAACACTAGTCCCATCCTGAGGGCCCCATCCTCATCATCTCATCTCAACTTAATTAGTAATACTTCCCAAAGGTCCCAATTCCAGATAGCATGACAATGAGAGGTAGAGCTTCAATATATGAATTTGGTAGGGGAGAAGCATAATTCATTTCATAGTAACTACATAAGAGGTGGTAAGAGTATTGTAAGGATTTGGTACATAAAAAGCAATTGCAGCCAGTCCATAGTAAGTTGAAACTGTCCAACAACTTATTGGAAAACATTATTTTCAATTTTTTAAATGTGAGTAAACATAATGATTTATAAATGCAGCTACATATATTTTATCAGCACTATTGAAGGCTTAGGCAATGAGATATTTTAAGCTATCTGAGTTTAGTAGTGCATAAATCAATCCAGTGCCAGCATGCCAGAGAGGGTGAAGAATTATAGGCTGGCATGGATTCCTAATGTGAGTCAGCATAATGCATGATGCCTACTGAACACTTTTAAATGAACTGATGAAGATTTCTATGGTCCATGCTCCTTCAAACTTCATGATCAAGGTTACTTCTTGTACTTCAACAGTAATTATTTTGTTTACTCAGTCGTGTCTGACTCTTTTGTGACCCCCATGGACATTCTTCTCTGTCTATGGGATTTTTCAGGCAAAAATACTAGTGCGGGTTCCTTCTCCAGGAGATCTTCCTCATCCAGGGATAAAACCCATGTCTCCTGCTTGGTAGGTGGATTCTTTACCACTGAGCCACCAGGGAAGCCCTCAACAATAAAGTCCTGCATAAATGTCAAGAAAAGAGGAAGGATAAAATTCACAGGTACCTGTAGGCTAGAAATGGAAAATAGTATAAAATAGGCTTATGAGCTGGGCTTTGGCACCGCACAGAACTGGGTTTGAATGCTGGATCTACCTCTCCCTGGCTGGTTCTCTTGGGCAAATTTCTTAACTTCTCTGTGCTCAGTTTTCTCTTCTGTAAAATGGGGATAACAGTACTTCCTTGCGAGGTTTTACTTACTAGTAAATTAATAATTAAATACAGTGATTAATATGTTAATATTTACAGCTTTCTATATAACCTTCTAACCATAGCAAACATGAGTCATTGCTCATTTAGTGTCTTTTCTGCTATCTAAGGAGAAAGGCTGCTCAGGAAGATTTGGTAATAATAGAAGAAAAATGATAGAAAACCAGTTAGAGCAGCAGGCCAATCACACTCCAGTAGGGGAATATTAGGCAACAATTAAAGGGATGAAGAGAAAAGTTATGTGTTCTTATGTGGAAAAATCTACATTTGCTTTCATATACTTTATAAGGAAAACATCTACATCTACAAGGGATTGAACCCGCATCTCTTATGTCTCCTACATAGGCAGGCAGATTCTTTCCCACTAGCGGCCATCTGGGAAACCCCAAAATACCTACTTCTATATTTACTTAGTAGATCTAAACGAAACTATTACAATTTTTGTTAGGTAAAGATATTTTAGTAGTATAATGATTTTAGGTATTTAGAGAGAAAAAGACGTCTAAGTAACCCAAGAAACTACCTTTGTGTCAGTCATGGTACCATTACATCAACTTCAAATCATCTTCCACTGTTATTCATACATTGCCTATGAAGATGAGTTCAATTCCAAGGCATATGGTTTAGTGAAAGTAAGTTACAGAGCAAGATGTACCATGTAGAACTATTTATTAAGCCTAAAGCAAACACAGTTGTTTTTTTTATGAGTGGATATATGTATGTAGACATAGGATGTAAATACTTTAAAAGGTTGAAAGGATTCATATGTGATAACAGTGCTCCTCCTAGGGCAGTGAGGTGTTGTGCTCTGTAATGTTTTATGCATTCACAAGGCAAATGTATTGATATATTACTGGTGTAATTAAAAATCTATGGAACACCTGGAGGAGACCAAGTCTTCCCTCTTATAGAGATGGAACAGATATTACTATTTGCTTGCCAAGGCTCTCAGAGAGCCTGATAAACTCAGAGGGAGACTTCCGTGTGCTTGACTGCTTATTTCAGGGCAGTTTAGCTTTCTTCATCATGCCCGGTTGAACTCATTGGCATTTTAGATGAGGACAGGTGGTGCAGTGGTAAAGTGTCCACCTGCCAGGAGACACGAGAGACACAGGCTCGATTCCTGGGTTGGCAAGATCCCCTGGAGTAGGAAATGGCAATGCACTCCAATATTCTTTCCTGGAAAATCCCATGGACAGAGGAGCCTGGCGGCCTACAGTCCATGGGGTCACAAAGAGTCAGACACAACGGAGCACACCCACATGCCTGTGGTCAGTCAGTTCAGTCACTCAGTCATGTCCATCTCTTTGTGACCACATGGACTGCAGCACGCCAGGCTTCCCTGTCCGTCACCAACTCCTGGAGCTTGCTCAAACTCATGTCCATCCAGTTGGTGATGCTGTCCAACCATCTCATCCTCTGTTCTCCTCTTCTCCTCCCACCTTCAATCTTTCCCAGTGTCAGGGTCTTTTCTACTGAGTCAGTTCTTCGCATCAGGTGACCAAAGTATTGGAGTTTCAGCTTCAGCATCAGCCCTTCCAATGAATATTCAGGACTGATCTCCTTTAGGATTGGCTGGTTGGATCTCCCTGCAGTCCAAGGGACTCTCAAGAGTCTTCTCCAACACCACAGTTTATTGTATTTTATTTTTTTCATTTATTTTTATTAGTTGGAGGCTAATTACTTTATAATATTGTAGTGGTTTTTGCCATACATTGACATGAATCAGCCATGGATTTACATGTGTTCCCCATCCCAATCCCCCCTCCTGCCTCCCTCCCCATCCCATCCCTCTGGGTCTGCCCAGTGCACCAGTCCTGAGTACTTGTCTCATGCATCCAACCTGGGCTGGCCAACACCACAGTTTAAAAACATCAATTCTTTGGTGCTCAGCTTTCTTTATGGTCCAACTCTCACATCCATACATGACTATTGGAAAAACCATAGCTTTGACTAGACGGACCTTTGTTGGCAAAGTATTGTCTCTGCTTTTTAATATGATGTCTAGGTTGGTCATAGCTTTTCTTCCAAGGAGCAAGTGTCTTTAATTTAATTGCTGCAGTCACCATCTACAGTGAGTTTAGAGTCCCCCCAAATAGTCTGTCACTCTTTCCATTGTTTCCCCATCTATTTGCCATGAAGTGCTGGGACCGTATGCCATGATCTTAGTTTTCTGAATGTTGAGCTTTGAGCCAACTTTTTTACTCTTTTCTTTACTTTCATCAAGAAGCTCTTTAAAAAGCTGTGCTAAAGAATTAAAATGACCAAATTAACAACAACAAAACAAAAAGAAGCTCTTTAGTCCCTCTTTGCTTTCTGCCGTAAAGGCGGTGTCATCTGCATATCTGAGATTATTGATATTTCTCCCAGCAATCTTGATTCCAACTTGTGCTTCATCCAGCCCAGCATTTCACATGTGGTGAAAAGAAAGTGAAGTTGCTCAGTTGTGTCTGACTCTTTGTGACCCTATGGACTGTAGCCTACCAGGCTCCTCTGTCCATGGGACTTTCCAGGCAAGAGTACTGGAGTGGGTTGCCATTTCCTTCTCCAGGGGATCTTCCCGACCCAGGGATCGAACTCATGTCTCCTGCATTGCAGGCAGACGCTTTACTGTCTGAGCCACCAAGAAAGTGACAATGTGGGAGCCATGGGCATATATATCTTCAATCATCAGGAGTCAGTGGTTACGAAGAAAAGGCCAGCTGGGGCTGGGCTGGGATTCTCCAGGTAGTGGCTTGATTAAATTTGCAATATTAAATTTGTCTAAATTTGATTAAATTTGTCAACATCCAGGAGTAATCAAGACCCCAGAAACTCTAAAATGAGGGACAGACAGCTTTAAGAATTCCTATTAATCTATAATGAGAAATAAAACCATCTGGGCTGCTTGGGTTTGTATCAGCCTGACCACAGCCTGCTCCAAGCCAGCAGGCTACAGGGGAAGCCAAATGATAATTAGAAACCCACTTTGTAACTTACCATGAGCGATCACTATGTCAGATTACTTTAAGCGTTAGGGTCAACCCATTCTCTCTGAGGACAGAATGAGGAAAGACTAAAGAAACCACTCAGTCCCCATCACTTTAATGTGGTGAGTGTGGAATCAGAAGGAGAGGATTTATATTAATCAAACATTTCCTGGCTCCTGGTTATGCCAATCAGCTGCATCTAGCTCATAATGGGGATCAGGTTACTAAAGGGACTGGAGTACTGAAGTCCCATTGACTTAGGCTCCCTGGACTTGTCTGGATGGGATCCCAATTCTGCTTGTGCCTTCCAAACTCATTTTTCTATGTTCTGGTGGTGGATCAGTGCTCTTCTGTAGCACCTGTCTTAAATATATTAGTGTATTCAATCATATCACCGTTCTGCTGATCTGGGATTTAGTTTGGTTTTCTTTGTATCTCTGTTCTGATCTGTTTTGTATTGCTCTCACGGTCTCAGAGTCTCTGCACTCCGGAGGCTCTTGGATTTTCTCTGATGTCCTCCTTCTCCACATTCCAACTGCAGCGACTTAAAAGTCAACCTGTTAGAAGGACCTTCCCTGAGCACTCATTCTAAAGAAGCCACTCAGCCCCCATCATTTCACTTTATTTTAGCTTGTGCATAATGCTCAAGGGCTTACTACTATATGATATTTACTGTTTCCATCTTTGTGTTTTAATTTTTGGTTGTCTCTCCCATTGGAAAATAAACTCCATGAAAGTAGGAACCTTGTCAGTCTTTCTCTCAGTCTATTCCCAGCATCTGGAACAGGATCTGGCAATTGACAGGTTCTCATGAAAGCTTGCCTGCTTCTTTGCTGAATGAATGACCTCTCAAGAGACCACTATCGCTTTTGTAATTTATAAGTTCTCAGCAACATCTTACTGAAGTCTCAAACAATATGACACAGTTATCTTCTTAGAAATGAACTCGGCCAAGAATCTACAAGTCTTGGTCAATCCTCAGTGGGTGTGAGGGTCGTGCAGTAAAGGGGAAGGATGGAGAGAATGTTTGTTCAGAAATGTCACCCAAGCGGTCATTCTCCTGCAGTGAATGCTCACTCAACAGTGGAAGCAGACGTCTCTAAATACTCAAGTACTACCCAGATAATAGATAAAAGATTCTCAAGAAACCTATGGCATTTACTAAGCAAGAGAATAGTTTGACACATTGGTGCCATGGCCTTAAAGAATTAGGATGAAAGATAATCCTGTAAACCAAGGGGAATGGCAGACAAGGTCAGGCCAGTGAAGAGCTAAGGCTTTAATATTCCCAAGATATTTGCATTTCATCAGATTTCAGAGCCTTTCTTCAGAGTCAGAAAAAGCCACCCCTCCCCTCATCATATGGTACTCGTCTCTCATTGGGTAGGGGCAAATCTCAAAAGGAATAAAACAGACCCTGTATAATGGTGAGGGAGACTGAATTTTCTAGTGTGCTGTCCAGAAGAGAGGTTACTGATAAGGAGCCCATAAGGTAGGTGATGATTATAAACATTGATTTATTTTATCTTTATCAGGACTTTTGCAGTAAGATTCCAGGCATAAACAGTCATGCTGACATAATTTGCTTCATGGAAATAAGAATATGAATAGACGTGATAAAAGCATGCAATTGGTAAAAGGCAGTCTTTCCTCTGCTGTCTTAAATCCAATTTTTGTATTGATTTTTGAAGTGTGGAAGATTGTGGTATGGAGTATAAAACCATTCTTAATTTTAAAGTCACTATGTTTGTCAGTATCTGTGAGATAAGTAGAATAAAGAAATTCTAAATGGAGATTATAATACATTGATATTACTGAGGTTAAGCTACATATTTTTGGTTCCATGTGATATTTAACTCCCTTTCAGAGATGAAGGTCTTAAAAATCAGGTTTTGTTTAGATTACAATTCTGTAGTATATCTTCAGTTAAAATGATGTAGGAAGTTGTATCAAAAATGTAGTTTCTATCATACCAATTGTGTGGTGAGGAAAAAGATAGCTTGCTTTTAAAAATATGTTATGCCTGTGGTATTTTAGGGAATAATTATAAATAATAATAAAAATTTAATACACATTTAACTCTTCTGATAGAATCAGTGGAACATTATATTTATAGATCTACTGGTCATGTTATTTTCACTCCCTCTGTAAAGGATTTATAATTCATGAATAAGAATTAACTGCCAGCTTAAACTTGACTTGAGGGTTTTTAGGACAGAAACTAATTTTTATGTATTATGTTTTTCCTAACACTTTTAGGTAAATCATTGCGGCCATCTATTTGGATCTTAAATACTATGTGAATTTTTGAAATTACATAAAGAACTCTGTCATTTATTATTCTACTTTGAAGAAGCCATTTTTTCTAATAACATATCTGCATTAAAAAAAAAAGGAAATGCTATGCTTCTGTGAGAATGAAGTCAGTCAAGTCATTAAACAAAAGAAATCTTAACTGAAGATCTTTCTAAGAAATAATTTTCTCTCTGAAATTCATATTTTATTCATTCCTCTTCTTTTCTTCCTCTATAAGTCCACTGGCAGAAGTCTAAAATGAAACTAATTGCTTTATGTTTTAATCTTTAAAAATACAATTAACTAGAGATATACAAAATAGATACAAAATACTTAAAAAAGCCAAAGATAGGAAAGAAGATATTCAATTCAAACATCACATCCTTTATCTCATATCTTTTATTGTCGAATGAAAACTGGACACTTGGCTGCTCTTTTCAATTTCTAGGATTGATGAGATATTAAGCAAGAGTCCACACTAAAAAAGAAGCTTTATTTTCATTTGTGTGATACCTACTATAGTGATATGACATTTACTATAATTTAGTCTTGCTGGTTCGCTTATAAGATTTGAAATCTAAGGGCTTTGTATAATCTCCTTCCAAGTGTTTTAATTGACATTCTGCTATAATGAACCCCACAGACCATTACCTGGCTAATTGCTTGAGTTACAGTGCTTATACAATGCCATTCTTTGTCCTTGGTCTTTTGGGGTATTAAATAGCATGGCTGTCCTGAAAGAGGAAGTGACTGCTGGTGTGCATGTGAAGCTTTAACTTCTTGGTAGCTTTTTCAGGGACAGACTCTCTTCTGTTCTTCTCTGGGCTGATACCAAACCTGATGATTATCAGAGATCCCTGTTATTCTGGGATTCTCAGCTCTCCATAGGAGAGTCCTGGACCTCTAAGGGGTCTTCCAGAGCCTCTACCACAGGCAGAGCTTTCTAAGACCTGCCTTTCAAGTCCTGGATCAGGTGACAAAATAAGGACGAAACAGTATTTAGTTCTCGAGTGGTATGATTAGACAGGATTTGTTAGGAAAAGAGTTTTAATACTTTAGAACTAGGGCTTCCCTGGTGACTCAGTGGTAAAGAATCCGCCTGCAAATGCAGGAGATGTGGGTTCAGTCCATGGGTCAGGAAGATCCCCTGGAAAGGGAAATAGCAACCCACTCCAGTATTCTTGCCTGGAGAATCTCATGAACAGAGGAGCCTGGTGGGCTACTGTCCATGGGGTCTCAAAAGAATCGGACACAACTTGGCAATGAAACAGCAACAACTTTAGAATTAGAAAAGGGTTGATCGCTGGCTCATCTAGTCCAAACTCATTGTCTATTATTATTTGTTTTTTTTTTAATTTTTAAAAGCAGCTTTATTTAGATATAAATCACATACCATAACACTCCTCTTTTAATGAACACAATTCAGAGGTTTTCAGTGTATTCAAAGTTGTGCATTCATTACCACTGTAAACTTTTAAAAAAATGTACTTATTTTTTAATTGAAGGATAATTGCTTTACAGAAGTTTGTTGGTTTCTGCCAAACATCGACATGAATCAGCCACAGGTATACATATGTCCCCTCCCTCTAGAACCTCTCTCCCATCCCCCTCCCCATCCCACCCCTCTAGGTTTTTACAGAGCCCCTGTTTGAATCCCCCAAGTCATAGAGCAAGTTCCCACGGCTATCTATTTTACATATGGTAATGTAAGTCTCCACGTTGCTCTCTCCAAGCATCTCCTCTTCTCCTTCCTTCCGCTTCTGCCTTGTGTCCATAGTCTGTTGTCTGTGTCTGTGTGGTGAACTGATTTGCCCCCAGTCTCATGGTTGTTAGTGACCTAGGTTCTTGGCTCCATTTTGCGGAATTAACAGGATCCAGATCCGTGATAAAGTCTTAGAAACTAATGCCCCATTGTGGAGTTAGAGCAAAGCAGGAGAGTGCTAGCATCAACATGTCAGTATGACCTGGAAGGATGCAATGCGGCTAATATCCTCGTTTCCTGCCTTTATTTGGCCAATGGTGTGGGTCGGTGATAATGGCCTTATGAGTGATGAGGAGTAATTAAGGGTTTTTCAAGAATTTTTGGAACTGTTTCAGAAGCAGAGTAAAACTATTACCTACAGGCCTAGATTGACTTCTCCTGATAACTTCTGATTACAATGTTTCTATGAGGCCTGTGCTAGCCTTGATCTAAGAGGCTAGGCAGCTCTGATACTAGTTCAGATTCTAGTTGGCATCATAGAGACCGATATCTTTGGTTATAGATGTAATGTCTGTTGGCATGCACAAACTTCTGGCTTTCCTAATGTTGTTTGTAAGACATTCAGAGCACTGGAATAGGTTTGAAACTCTGGATTTAAAAAAAAAAAAGGAGATCTGAAGCACTGCAATTTCTTCAGAAATTGGAGACAAATGGAAGTTTTGCAACTGGAAATCTTTTTTTTTTTTTTTTTTTTTTAATAACAAAGCATTTATTTCATGCCATATCATTCATGCCAAATATATTTACTTTCATATTTGATTCCCCTACATATGAGCATGTGAGTAAGCTGATAAAAAGATTAACAAGATCTTTTAACACTGAGAAGCAAGGCCTTCTGTAGAAGGTAATCTGCTACTGATGAAAAATTTAATCTATTCTGTTATCTGAAAGGAGCTTCCCTGGTGGCTCAGAGGATAAAGCATCTGCCTACAATGTGGGAGACCCGGGTTTGATCCCTGGGTTGGGAAGATCCCCTGGAGAAGGTAAAGGTGTTGTCTGAAAAACACCTTTTGCTTCGAAGACAAATTCCTTTTCTTTCTTTCTTTTTAAATTGAAGTATAGTTGATTTACAATGTTTCAGATGTACAGCAAAGTGATTCAGTTACATATACATATACTTTTTAAGATACTTTGTCATTATAGATTATTACAAACTCCTTTTAAATCCTTCAATCTGTTAGATTCTGTATCCTGAAGCTTCCCTAGAACCTCCCTCACAGGGAACCTCTGGCTAATTTTCAGGCATACCTGATGCAGCAGGAGTGAGCTGACTCCTACATCTTTCCACAATTCCCTACTGAAGAACATCCCACAACATACATCCTGCTTGGTCTCCAGAAAGGGGAAGCGGTTTGCTTAGGTTTGGTTATACTTATTTAAATGGGTGTCTAAATAACTCATGTCAAGGATGTGGAAAAATTTCAGTGAAATCTCTACTTTGTGAAGAAAGTTTCTAACATGGAACCCCTTTTGCCTCCGCCACAAATTTTTGTTAACATGCCAGAGCTTATGGGCACAGGTAAATTTTAAATTCAGTTTTTCAGTAGCAACTTTGATAGAATTATTAACTGCCAGCAGGACCAACTCATAAACAAGTAAGTGAACAAATCAATCATGTTTAGACCCCATTGCTTTTCTTCTTTTTTTAAAAGAATCAATGGACTTCTTAAAAAATCAATCGACTTTATCTTTTCGAGTAGTTCCAGGTTTACAGGAAATTGAGCAGCAGAAGTACAGGGTCCCATGGACTCACCTCCCCCTACACTGTTGTTGTTCCGTCACTTAGTTGTGTCTGACTATTTGCAACCCGATGGACTGCAGCACGCCAGGCTTCCCTGTCCTTCACCATCTTGCTTGTTGTTGGAGCTTGCTCAAACTCACGTCCATTGAGTCGGTGATGCCGTCCAACCATCTCATCCTCTGCTGTCTCCTTCTCCTCCTGCCTTCAATCTTTCCCAGCACCAGGGTCTTTTCCAATGTGTCAGCTCTTTGCATCAGGTGGCCAAAGTATTGGAGGTTCAGCTTCAGCATCAGTCCTTCCAATGAACACCCAGGACTGATCTCCTTTAGGATGGACTGGTTTGATCTTGCAGTCCAAGGGACTCTCAAGAGTCTTCTCCAAACCACAGTTCAAAAGCATCAATTCTTTGGCCCTCAGCTTTCTTTGTGGTTCAACTCTCGCGTTCATACATGACTACTGGAAAAACCATAGCTTTGGCTGGACGGACTTTTGTCAGCAAAGTAATGTCTGCTTTTTAATGTGCTGTCTAGGTTTGTCACACACCGTAACCCACTGCCTTTTACAATTAGTGAAAGGTATCTGCCTGCAAAGCTGGCTCATTGTCACCCATCCAGCCACACTATCCCTTTTCTTACTTTCTTTCTCTTTCTCCATAAAACAGGAAAACCACTATAGCAGACACACTCAGAATTCCTGGGAGGGAAATAAAAATAGATGAAACAGAGTAGTGAGAATCTTGTTTTTGCCTTTGCCTAATCCCATCCTTGAAGGTTTGATTTGGCTTTTGGAGGTGTGGAGCCAGGGCTTATTTTCACATCGAAATTTAATGTATGTTTGTAACTAGTCTACTCATCCCTGTGGATGAATTTGCTTTTCCAACAACCCATCACCTGAATGATTACTTTGTTCTCCTTTAGCTTGATTGCTCCCAGCTCTCCTAAATGCCATTCCTTCTCTGTACCCAATTCTATGTCACAAACCTCGCCTGCGACCTAGAACATTCTGCTTCCTCTCATACCACCTGGATTTAATATAGAGTGGGCAGAGAAGAGGAGTAACTGAAAAAGTGGTGGCATGCACAGAGGGGAAAAAAGTATTCACACTTGCTGATGGACTTCTTTTTCTTTTTTTTTTTTTTTAATGGTGTTAGACTCTGAACCAAAGCCACTTCCTTTTCGTTGTTGTTGCTCAGTCCCTTAGTTATGTCTGACTCTTTGTGACCCCATAGACTTCGGCACGCCAGGCTTGCCTGTCCATCACCAACTCCCAGAGCTTGCTCAAACTCATCTCCATTGAATCGGTGATGCCATCCAACCATCTCATCCTCCGTTGCCCCCTTCTCCTCCCACCTTCAATCTTTCCCAGCATCAGGTTCTTTCCCAATGAGTCAGCTCTTCCTTTTATCCAACTGAAAAATGCCGAGTTTTTATTTTACTGCACACTGTTAAATACAAGAGGCATTTAACTTAGTAGAAGGTCATGCTACGTTCATTGTGCTTAATAAAATTGTGAAGGATTCACTTATTTTCACAGTCTTGGAGAAACAGTCTCCCACTGCATAATGGAAATTATGATACTTTTGTTGCGTCTCTCGCCACAAAGAGATGAGCAAGGCTTATCAGAGCTGATTAAAGTCACACTTAAAAAACAAAGTGGGGAAATAGGAATCTGTAGTTGCAAAGTTTCTCATCCTTTCTTTTGGTGATTTGCAAAGTTTGCAGACTCAAACTTTGAGCTCAAGGAGGCTTGCCTGAGTTTGCTGGAAGCATCCAGGCAGGAGAAAACAGGCTCTCAGAAATTCTTCCTAATTTACCCTTGTGGGTGCAGAGCATTGAGAGCTCAACATCTGGTACCTTAAAAAGCAAAAGAGGAGATTGTTTGATGGATGTGGCTCTTGAGGAAGGAGAAGAAAGCAGTGGCAGCAACTGGCTCTACCTGTTCTCCTTTTCCTGACATCCTTATATACCATACCCTGTTATGGGACCTCTCCCTCAGATAACATGCCTAAAATGAGTGTGATGTTAAGGATCCCTCTTGGCTATGGCTCCTGACTCACAACTCTACTTTTGGTTACTTGTTTAAGCGGGGAGGTCCTAGGAGCCTGCTGGGAGCAAGCCCTGAAGTCACCCCATTTCTCGACTGGGTCTCAGGCCTCTCATAACACTTCCTCTTTTCTGTCCATTCCTCAACACAGGGGGCCCCTCAGAGGAACGTCTCAAGCTTTATCAAAGCTGGAGTTGTGACTGAGACCTCACTTTACTCCTAAAATCCACTCAGGGAAGATGGGAATTAATTAATTTGATATTAGGGAGACAAAATTTAACAAACACCATTTTTATGCAAGCATTTCTGTCTCAGTTGAGTTGCCCAGTATAAAATTATCTCTGATTCATTGTCATTGTCTAATTTAATTTAAAACCTTGACCAGTAACTAAAGCTCACCCTGTATTTCTAAAGGAAAATAATATTAGTCATATTCCTTAGGAGATTTCCCATGCATAGACTCATACTTTGCTTTCTTCTTATGCTCATTTTCTCGAAGTGATATAGTAACACCACAATCCTAAGAACCTCCTAGAGTCTAAATAGAAAGTTAAATTCTAACTGAACTGTTAATAAGTTACACGATACACTTTTCATGTAGAAATTAAAGTAAGAATTGTTTTCCACAATGGGTTGACCTTTGAATTGTGAATTAATGTCAACACATTGTTGCAGGCCACCCTCATCTCTTTGTCAGGACTGCAGCAACTCCCATGTGCTTTGACTGATCATTGTTTTGACTCACATGCAATCTTCCTCTGCACAGCAGCTAGGGTCTCTCCCTGGTTCTCATATTCAGTGACTTCTTACAGCTTATAGGATAAACCCCAAACCCTTATGATGGACAATATAAGTGGACAAACCAAATGCATCTTGAGTAATCACACAGCCTCTTTCTCACTTCATACAGTCAGGGCCTCCTGGCCTTCCTTCTCTCTCTTGTACAAGGCACATCTGTTTCCTGCAGCTTGGAAGGCTCTTCTCCTTACTCTTCTTAAGACTGGCTGCTCTGATTTGTCACTGCTCCTTCTTCAGGCTTTCTTACCTTAAGTACCACTTCCTGAGGTAGGCTTTCTCTGGCCACCTGTCTGAAACAATTTTTCCTTGTCGTGCGTACCCACTCAGTCATGTCTGATGCTTTGTGACCCCATATTTTGTAGCCTACCAGACCTCTCTGTCCATAGGATTCTCCAAGCAAGAATACTGGAGTGGGTTGCCATCTCTTTATCAAATAACCCTATTTATTTCTTTGACAGCATTTATTATCGCCTGAAATATTGAATTTTTTATCATCAGATGTTTATTACTCCCAGTGGAGTGCTAGTTCTATGAGAGCAGATATTTTGTTCTGTTACTACTTCATTTAGTATGTCTATACAGAAACAGTGTTTAATAAACATTTGCTGACTGAATTAAAGGATGAATGAATGTGAGACATGGATATGAGAAGGAATACATCATGGAATGTTGGTCATAATGAAATGTTGTGAGAAATTAAAAGTAAATGTTCACACAAGAAAGGAATGTTTTATATATATATAAAAGTCCATCTTATAATCTTATATAACTATACAAGTGTCAGAGAGGAATAATGCTCTGCATAAGGTTAAAAGATCATTACTGTTGCAGTTCAGCTGCATGTTCACATCTATCCATGTGCCTAAAATTATTTCAAAAGCTTTCATATTTATACTGGAATCACCATTCAAAAATGCACTTGGGGTATATCCTTGTTGTGGATGGAACTTTGTGGGAGGCTTGGAACATTGTGGGAGGATATGTTGACAAAATTTTGGGGGATATAATTTGATCCAGCCAGTTTCTAAGAGATTAAGATGTTGTGGATGGATGAGGAGTGATTGGGATAAGAAAAAAGAGAATATCCTGTTTTGGATATAAAGCAGGTTAAAGCTGGCAGACCAAGAGTTTATATTAAGAGAAGTAGAAGTAAAAGCAAATGGAGAAAACAGAAGAATATAGCAGGATTTATTCTGGGACCACTGTAGGTGTGTCAGGCAGGAGGGGATTTGGTACAAGTAATCAGGTGTTCATGGCATTGCTGAAGAGGGAGGAGCACAGAGCAGCTAGGACTGCCACTAGCTCTCCGGTTCGTCACCAGCCTTTTGAGAACCAGAACTTTGCTAGTGAGGGTCACAGCCACCTGCATGGAATAATGTAGGCAGGGAATCATGTTGTCGTGCCAGAAAACACTGCAAAACTTTGATTCTGCCAAAGTCCGCAAGGTCACTAGAAAGTCTTCCACATCCATGCAGATGTTTCTCACTGGCAGAGATGAAACTGGATCCTTGATGGAAAAAGATTCTGAGAAAAATGATTTTCAGACTTTGAGTCCCTGAGATAAAGGGGAGACCATAAAAAGGGATGGAAATGGTGCCAAAGGCCAATCTGGCACAGTATGAGAACAGGAAATACTTGTCATTGCTTTAAAGGACTATTTCTGGCTAGTTAATTTCATTACCTCTAATCCTAACTAATAATAATAGCCAACAGTAACAACTAAGGACACTGGGTTAAGAGCTCTTCATGCATTATATCATTAAGTTTCACAACTGTACAAGATTTCTCTACTGTTATTATCTCCATTAAAAAACAAGGAGCCAAGACTTTGCTCCCAGTCAAACAACTCAGAAATAGATCTGAATCCTGTACTCAGTTCTCACTGTCTACAAAGCCAGTGACTTTTAGTCTTTATACTATATTACTTGCTAGTCACTGACTAAATTTATTTAAATTCATGGCCCTAGCATCAACATAAAACTTTCCAATCATCTTATAGATACACATTATTAAGTTGGTATGAAAATATAACTTAAATTTTCACTTATTTTGGGAAAAGAACTAATACATCTTTAAAGATCATCCTCCTGAACATAGGCAGTAACTTAAAGAACACAGCTTTAGAAGAAATGTAATGTCCCTTGTATTTACAATGTAATTTTATGATATGAATTCATTTTCATATATTGATAAAATTTTCTTATAAAACTACATCATAGAATCTCAAGGTTAGATGGGGCATTCAAGGTTGAAGCATCTTTGAATGAGTGATAGTCGCTCAGTCGAGTCTGACTCTTTGCAACCCCATGGACTGTAGCCTGCTAGGCTCCTCTGTCTGTGGAATTCTCCAGGCAAGAATACTGGAGAATCTTTAAAATCCTTTATAATAGGATCTCAGGCTTCCTGGGTGGCTCAGCGGTAAAGAATCTGCTGGCAATGCAGGAGCCACAGGAGATGCGGATTCAATCCCTCGGTAGGGAAGATCCCACGAAGGAGGGCATGGCAGCCCACTCCAGTGTTCTTGCCTGGAGAATCCCCATGGACAGAGGAGCCTGGCGGGCTACAGTCCATAGGGTTGCAAAGAGTCAGACACGACTGAAGCAACGTAGCAAACAGGCTCATTATAAATTTCATCAAGGGATGGCCCAGTGTCTGCTTATGAACTTTCAATGGGGGCAACATCCTGGACCGTGGCGGGTGATTGACAAGGGGGAGGAGCATGTAGGATCCCTGCTGCTGGGCAAAGGTAAAAATGGGGCTGGAAGATGCTTAGTCATTTTTGTCTCAGTTGTAGCAAATACAGTGTTAGTTAGCCTAGAAGCTGGAACTATTGGTTACAGTTTTTGCTACCTAATCTTTCCCCAACTCACTCCATGGCTTACAGATTATAGTTTGAGTGTCTGTGGTGGATTCAAAACAGCCAAAGATTATTCGGCTCTTCTTCCAATGAGAGATGGGGGTCTATGCCCCTTCTCTTGGAGCCTGGCTGGCCTCTGTGACTGCTGTAACTAACATAATTCAATAAAAGTGTTGCTGCCAGTTCTCAGGTGCAGGCTAAGGAGACTGGCAGCTTTCATGTTCTGGGAGCTGTCTTTCTGGGAACTCTGAGGTCTATTGATGAAATTTGACAATCTTGAGCCTAGCATGCTAGGGAGACTATTGTGACTGATGAGTTCAGCCTTTTCCCCCCACTTTTATTAAGGCACTGAATTTATAGTGAAGCCTCTCTGCACTAACCCGTGCATCACCTGAATACTGCTAAGTGACCTTAGTTGATGCTTCATGGAACAGAAGAATCATCTAAATAGTGAAAGTCACTCAGTGATGTCCAACTCTTTGTGACCCCATGGACTACACAGTCCATGGAATTCTCCAGGCAGGAATACTGGAGTGGGTAGCCTTTCCCTTCTCCAGGGGATCTTCCCAACCAAATTCCTGACCCGTGACTTTATGAGTTCTGGTAAAATGGTTAAAGTCACTGAGTTTGAGGAACTGTGTAACACAGTGGTAGATAATTGGAACATGTCTGTGGGATCAGGGAGGGTTGTCCAATCTAGATTGGCTTTGACTAGTCTCAGCTGTATGCAGTCACGTGTCTGTGGGTCAGGTGGGGACTTCCATCCAGACTGTCTTGGGCTGGAGCAGTTTACCTCTGCGTTGTCTTCCATCCTCTTCTGCGACAAGCAGGCTCAGCCACGCATATCCTTCTCATGGCAATGGCCAAAGAGCAAGACAGCAAGTAGAAACACGTAAGGGCTCTTGAACCTTAGACTTGGAAATGCTACCCTGTTATTTCCACCTCATTCTACTGGCCAAAGTCACATGGCTGAACTCAAAGTCACAGGATTGGAGTATAGACCTCATTCTTTGTGGAAGACCGTGAAAAACCTATATAGCAAAGAGTGTGAGTACATGGAAGGATGGGAGACAATTGGAGACAATAATGTAATCTACTACTTCATTTCAATTTAGAAAATATTTATGGGATACATATTGTGCTAGGCCCTGGGGACATAGAAACAAAAGAGACGCAACTTTCTACTCTTGAAATGCTTACAGTCTGGGCAACTTTCAGGAGGAGTAAAAGGGCTTTTACTGTATTAAGTTTGACTTGGGGACCTCAGCCTCCTTTTAGATCTTTGCTTCTAACCTCTCTGTTAAGATTTATACCTATGTTAATCTTCAGACTTAGCATTTGAGTCATGTTTTTTGTTCTAGTGACTTAAATTTTGCTTAAATGCCCTCACTTGCTAGACTCCTTGTGAAGGTTTTGTTGGCTGGTTTTTGTATGTTTACACAAATATGAAAACAATCCATAGTTAAAAGGAAATAATATCTGTGCACCATCAGTCAGGTTGCTATCAGCACTTGCTGTATTGTTTTTTGAAAGGAATTCATGTTATCCTCATCTCCAAGTTCTTGGGGAGCCTCATCAAATCTTCAAGTACTGATGACATTATCCTTTATTATCTACATTTAAACTGGGAAGCAGGAAGCCACATTGCAAGGAAGATGCTTATGGGGACAATCCACACCCTCGTTAGAGACACCAGGCACCTTCCCAACATTGATTAGCTCTGTTCTTTCCTTTCCGGGGACCTTTAGCCACTTTTTGGATGGGCTGTGCTCCCTTCTGTAATTTTGCCCCACACTAGTATGTTCCATGATCAGAGCCAGACAGCTCATCTCTCCTCTTCCTTATGTTTCCCATTAAGTTCCCATTTCTTGTTTGTGAGAAACCACTTTCTGAGAAACCACTTTCTCCCACTGCAGGGCCTTAAGGTGAAGGTGCAAGATCTGTAAGGGGTGCAAGATCTGTGTTTGAAGAGATGCTTTATAACCATCTGCTCTTCACACTTTCCTCTTTGCTTTTACAGTTTCTTATCTTTGCTTGTCAGCTTTGACTGTCAGCTCCCTGAAGGTGAAGGGCCTGACTTTGATCACTCATTCATCCCCAGGCAGCCCAGCACAGCGAGGAGTGCATGGGTTGACTTTGGAGTCAAATGGATTTAGGTTTTAATCCCAGCTCCACTCCTGACTAATAGTGTGATCTCAGGCAGGCTACTCAACCTCTCTGTGCCTTGGTTTTATAATCCATTATGCCCATAGTAAATCTTACTTTTCATGGTTTATGTGTGATGTAATTGTAATAATAATTATAAATTACCTGGAAAATGCTTGTCAAGATCTCAGTGTTAGTTTTCTCCCTTCCCCAGCTCAACAGCTCTCTCTTATTTGCTGCCTCAGGACTGGTTTACCAAGGAACTATCATAACATGTTTTCAGGATCAAAAATATTTGCTGTGCCAAGAAGAATAATACAGATATATTTTAGTGAGGAATAAAAAACAACCTGGTTATTTCCCTATATAACCTCATTTGCTTTAAAGAACATAAACAATGTTAGAGCATTAATACAGCATTTTGCGAACTTGAATTATTTTTATAGCAAAGTGGTGAGACAATGGAGAGTGTCCAGTATTTCACTTTCCATATTTTGCACTTTGGCTATTTGCAATGTTTGAATATTTACTGCAGACAAGATCCTTACTGATTTTATTTATCTTTATTTTCTATGACCCAGCACAGTTCCTAACACTTCTTAGATGCTCAAGTAAATGTTTGTTGAACAAATGAATGTTTCATTGAATGCAATTGTATGAACTCATGAAAGTTGAATTGTATTATATCTAAGCAGAATATTTTTGTGTTTGGTTTTGGCTGGGGCTGGGTTTAGCTGACTGATGTACAGTGACCATGTACATATGCTCAATCTTACAGGGATGGGGGAAGGAGGGGTGCAAGATCTGTATTTGGAGAGATGCTTTATAACCATCTGCTCTTCACACTTTTCTCTTTGCTTTTGTAGTTTCTTATCTTTGCTACTAGATTGTCAACTCCCTGAGGGCAGAAGCCATCAGTTCAGTTCAGTTGCTCAGTCGTGTCCAACTCTTTGCAACCCCATGGACTGCAGCACACCAGGCTTCCCTGTCCATCACCAACTCCTGGAGCTTGCTCAAACTCATTCCATTGAGCCAGTGATGCCTTCCAACCATCTAATCCTCTGTCATCCCCTTCTCCTCCTGTCTTCAATCTTTCCCAGACTCAAGGGCTTTTTCAGTGAGTCAGTTCTTTGCATCAGGTGGCCAAAGTATCAGAGTTTCAGGTTCAGCATCAGTTCTTCCAATGAATGTTCAGGACTGATTTCCTTTAAGATGGACTGGTTTGATCTCCTTGCTATCCAAGGGACTCTCAAGAGTCTTCTCCAACACCACGGTTCAAAACCATCAATTCTTTGGCGCTCAGCTTTCTTTATAGTCCAACTCTCACATCCATACATGACTACTGGAAAAGCCATAGCTTTGACTAGATAGACCTTTGTGTCCATAACAGAGGCCATAGCTTAGTCTATATTATCATATGTCACTACATATAATTTCTCAGTGCTTGTGACACTGTTGGTTATTCAGTTACTGTTGGTTGAAAGGGTAAATATAGTAGCAAAAGCAGCTTAAAGGAAGGTTAGCATTTTTGGATCTTTATATAATGTTGGAAATACAGCATCCTTTATCCCTTCTCATCTGCTTTGATTTATATCTGTCTCCTCTAGAGCTCTTTCATTGATCCTACCCTTGGATTTATTGCCCTTTAATCTCATCCATATAAACGTCACATGATTTGTGGGGAAGGGTGGAGGCTTTGATGTTAAACAGACCTGGATTTAAGTTCTGAATTAATAACTCGCAGGTTGTGTGATCTTGAATAAGGTTCGTAAGCACTTGATGTCTGTTTTCTCATCTGTGAAGGTGAGTGTGTCAACCTGCCTGGCGGAGCTGTTTTGAGAACAGATTGTATTGATGAATGTAATATGCCTATTCTTTGTAGGGATTCTATAAACAGTAGGTGTGGTTACTATCTGTTTTTCACTCTCTTTACTCTCTTTCTATTTATCCTAATCATGCCTTCCTTTTCTGTTCAGAAATCATGCATTTCTAACCCTGGCTATCTGTGAGCAGTCACTGGAATGCTGGGAGTTGCTGGGGAATGGAATACTATGATCAAAATTTGATTTCATCAGGAATCTTATGTCCCTGTGAATGTTGATAAAAACTTTAATAAGAATAGCCACTATTTGGCCTTTTAAAATAATACAGAGATAAATGTGAGTTTTCAGGGAAAAAACCCTCAAATTATAAAGTAAAGAATTGGAGAGTTAAATGACAAGTGAAGAATATAAAGATATAGCACATATCTAAATTTATGATTTTTTATTCTCTCTCTCTCTCCATTTATTACAACAGATTCCAAAAGATTGCTGTCACAACAAGACCATTTTCCTGAGTAGATTTAAGGACTCTTTACCAGTATTTTTTTCTTGAAGTAATTGAGTTTGCTGAAATAAACTATTCAGCTCAATATTTTTAATCTCCCTCTAACACAAATGCATTTGATTACTATAAATCTGAGTGAGGTCAGTCAGGATTTTTTACTTACTTGTTTTCCACAGAGTATATGAGCTAGTAAGAGTATATGTTGCATTTATTATAGATCATGTTTTCTATTTGGCAAGATGATTTGAATGATTGAGAACAATATTTTAGCACATATACCAGTAGGAAAACAACCAGAAAGGAGAATTGAAGCAATTGTTCCTTACAGTGAGTACTTTAAGTCAATAAAATATTCTGTTGTAATTGAAGTATATGTTTACATATAACATAGATAAATCATTTAGTATTATGCATACTGTTCATTCTTATGGTTCATATATGTATATATATCCCTCTCATATAGGTGTATATCTATATCATTTAGTCTTTTCATTTGGTTCTCACGTGATACGTGTATATATTCCCATTGTATTTTTCAGCTTCAAACATGTGGATGTTTTCTTGGTTTTGTGCCGTTTTCATTATTTTGGTTATTGCTAGTATGGACGCAGTAGCCAAGACCACACCATATACCAAATTCATGAAGAAATCTGAGGGAAAAGAGATGCCAAAGGGCCCAAAGCCATCCAGTGGCCTACCTCCAGAAGAAGGAGCCCCCTTCAGAGAAGCGGCTGAAAGGGCAGAGCCAACCCCTGACCCCTTAGTCCTCGATTCCGCCTTTGATGCTGCCACTCTCTTCCCCTCCGAAAACCTCACTCTTGACACTGCTGATTTCTTCTTGAATTGCTGTGATTGTTGTTCATCTGGACCAGGGCAAAAGGGAGAACCGGGACAGACTGGAAAGCCAGGTATTTGAAAATACATGAAGCCATATATTTCCCACTTGTACAAACTTAGAGTGGAGAGGTGGTGGATTGGTGGTGGAATTGCCTGAGGGTTTCTACACCATCATGCCAGTGGGACAAGCCTAGGTATAGCATTGTGACAAATGCAATGGGTTCTGTTGCCCAGTGTGATAAACAGAGTCACACGTGCAACTATTAATACTAAACTGAAATGGGATTAAAATTTCAGTTCTTCAGTCACACTGGCCCCATTTCAAGTGCTCAGCAGCCACAAGTGGCCAAAGGGCAGCACAGATTCAGAGCATTTCCATAGTTGCAGAAGCTTCTATTGGATGGTGCTGGTCAGAGCAGAGACAGCCTCCCAGCAGTAGACTGGTATGTAGTTCTCCCAGTTATGCAATCACCTCATTAGTGGCTGATGTAAAAAGGTGAAGTGAAAGTTCTGTGGTCTAGTGAGGATGTGTACTGACTGATGGGTTTTCGGAGTGCTATTTGTAGTTAGGATTAGCAACAGAACACCTGTGAGGTAGAGAATAAAGGCAGGATTCAGTGCGCTTCTCATTGAAATTCTGAGGCAGCACTGTCTCTTGCCCAATAGTCTTCCTTGAACATCATGGTTAAATATTTCAAAATTTCTAAATATCTTTAATGCATGCAGTATGAATATACTCTCACTTTTATTGTACTATGTTTCAGGTTTCCCATGTCCTACAGTGGTAAATTCAAGGTAAAAGTGAGACCAGAATGTCATTTCAAATCCACTATTCCCTGACAGAATTACATGTAAATATTTGTTGTGTCTTGCCTGAAGGACTTAAAGTCATAAAATCAGAAATTCCGCATCCTTGTTAAGCTTTTTGTTCATTTCATCCCATTGCAGGTACCTTTTGGGAAATGTGATCAGTGTTTATGCAGAGGTGAATTTGAAGGGGAAGGGAGCTGGGTAGGAGTCTGGGGTCCCGAGATTTCAGAGTTGCCACAACATTACTGGTGACATAATGAGACTGGGGAAATTATATTATTTACCAGGGTTTCTTTCAGTATCAAGTCTGGCTGGAAAGCTGCTTGGGAGGAGTGGAAGGTCAAGTAAACACAGCTGGTTGCTAAACTGTTTTCTAAGGCTGTAACATCCAGGGCTTTTGTCTTACACTGATGGATTTAGCTAGGCTGTTCTCAGAGCTGAGACTCCAAATACTCAGGACATATATTCTAAAGGTGTGCCACATTATTGGACTGCCTGGGGCATGCATATATCTTAGTCTGACTAGCTCTGCCATAGACAGACTGCTTGAGAGTTCAGAAGGTCAAGCTGTCATGGTCCTACCTTGGGGAAACTTCATTAGCACTCCAAGTGTCAGTTTCTGAAATAGTAAAATGGGGTAAGAATAATGACAGCTTCTTGGAGTCTTCAAGAGACCTGAATGAGGTCATATATACAAGGTCTCAGTGTGATGCCTAGAATAGAACACATGCTCAATAAACTGTGTTTATTTTTCTGGTTAGTTGTAGTAGGAGTCTTTTCTTATCCTGTGCAATATTCTGAACCTGATAGGATCCTGTTTTTGAGATTCATAGATATTTGTTCTAGCTTTACCAGTGTTTCAAAAACATTGTTTTCTTGTATTATTTATTTGTTTAATTGAAGCATAGATGATTTTCAGTGTTGTGTTAGATTCTGGTGTATAGCAAAATGACTCAGTTTATATATATGTATGTGTGTGTGTGTGTGTGTGTGTGTGTGTGTGTGTATGTGTGTGTGTGTGTGTGTGTGTATATATATATATATATATATATAAAAGAAAAAGGTGAAAGTGTTAGTCACTCAGTTGTATCTAACTCTTTGCGATCCTCTGGTCTGTAACCTACCAGGATCCTCCGTCCATGGAATTTTCCAGGCAAGAATACTGGAGTGGGTTGCCATCCCCTTCATCAGGGGATCTTCCCAATGCAGGGATTGAACCTGGGTCTCCTGCATTACGGGCAGATTCTTTACCATCTGAGCCACCAGGGAAGCCCATATATACATATTCTTTTTCATATTGTTTCCATTATGGTTTATTACAGCATATTGAATATAGTTTCCTGTGCTATACAGAAGGACCTTGTTGTTTATATACTTTATATATACTAGTTTATATCTGCTAATCCCAAACTCCTAATTTATCCTTCCCTCATTCTCTTTCCTCTTTGGTAACCATGATTTTGTCAAAAGCATTGTACTAATGTGCAATGTTTATGTTGTATAAAAACAACATTAAACAAACTTGAAATTGAAAATAAACCTGCTCAAACCCAACTATTTATTTTTTTCATTATCTGTTAGTTCTTGGTCACATGAACACACATACATTACATATATCACATTTGTATCATCTACTGTGATATAAGTAATAACTGTAGACTTTAAAAAGTCATGAGCCTAATTTTAGTTTCTGAATGAAAGTATTTTGAAGTATACAGCTGTATCTAATATCTTGCAAAGGTAAAATTCCAGTTGAAACTTTTATCTCCAGCTTCTTTCATTAATTCAGTTATGATAATAGCTACCTGTCACTGTTTCCATTGTTTCCTCATCTATTTGCCATGAAGTGATGGGATTGGATGCCATGATTTTAGTTTTTTGAATGTTGAGTTTTAAGCCAGCTTTTTCACTCTCCTCTTTAAGAGGTTCTTTAGTTCTTCTTCACTTTCTGCCATAAGGGTGGTGTTATTTGCATATCTGAGATTATTGATATTTCTCCTGGCAAACTTGATTCCAACTTGTGCTTCATCCAGCCCCGCATTTAGCATGATGTACTCCGTTGGGTCATAGAAAGCATCACTATGAACAAAGCTAATGGATGTGATGGAATTCCAGTTCAGCTATTTCAAATCCTGAAAGATGATGCTGTGAAAGTGCTGCACTCAATATGCCAGCAAATTTGGAAAATTCAGCAGTGGCCACAGGACTAGAAAAGTCTGTTTTCATTCCAACCCCTAAGAAAGGCAATCCCAAAGAATGCTCAAACTACCACACAATTGCACTCATCTTACACGCTAGTAAAGTAATGCTCAAAATTCTCCAAGCCAGGAGAATATGTGAACTGTGAACTTCCAGATGTTCAAGCTGGTTTTAGAAAAAGCAGAGGAACCAGAGATCAAATTGCAAATATCCGCTGGATCATCGAAAAAGCAAGAGAGTTCTAGAAAAACATTTATTTCTGCTTTATTGACTATGCCAAAGCCTTCGACTGTGTGGATCACAATAAACTGTGGAAAATTCTGAAAGAGATGGGAATACCAGACCACCTGACCTGCCTCTTGAGAAACCTGTATGCAGGTCAGGAAGCAACAGTTAGAGCTGGACATGGAACAACAGACTGGTTCCAAATAGGAAAAGGAGTACGTCAAGGCTGTATATTGTCACCCTGCTTATTTAACTTACATGCAGAACACATCATGAGCAATGATGGGCTGGAAGAAGCACAAGCTGGAATCAAGATTGCCGGGAGAAATATCAATGACCTCAGACATGCAGATGACACCACCCTCATGGCAGAAAGTGAAGAGGAATTAAAAAGCCTCTTGATGAAAGTGAAAGAGGAGAGTGAAAAAGTTGGCTTAAAGCTGAACATTCAGAAAACTAAGATCATGGCATCTGGTCCCATCACCTCATGGGAAATAGATGGGGAGACAGTAGAAACAGTGTCAGACTTTATTTTTTTGGGCTCCAAAATCATTGCAGATGGTGACTGCAGCCATGAAATTAGAAAACGCTTATTCCTTGGAAGGAAAGTTGTGACTAACCTAGATAGCATATTAAAAAGCAAAGACATTACTTTGCTAACAAAGTTTCATCTGGTCAAGGCTATGGTTTTTCCAGTGGTCATGTATGGATGTGAGAGTTGGACTGTGATGGAAACTGAGCACCGAAAAATTGATGCTTTTGAACTGTGGTGTTGGTGAAGACTCTTGAGAGTCCCTTGGACTGCAAGGAGATCCAACCAGTCCATCCTAAAGATCAGTCCTGGATGTTCATTGGAAGGACTGATGCTGAAGCTGAAACTCCAATACTTTGGCCACTTCATGCGAAGAATTGACTCGTTGGAAAAGGCCCTGATGCTGGGAGGGATTGGAGGCAGGAGGAGAAGGGGATGACAGAGGATGAGATGGCTAGATGGCATCACCGACTCAATGGGCATGAGTTTGAGTAAACTCCGGGAGTTGGTGATGGACAGGGAGGCCTGGCATGCTGCGATTCATGGGGTCGCAAAGAGTAGGACATGACTGAGTGACTGAACTGAACTGAACTGAACTGACTCTGCATATAAGTTAAACAAGCAGGCTGACAATATACACCTTAATGTACTTCTCTTCTTTCCCAATTTGGAACCAGTCTGTTCCATGTCCGGTTCTAACTGTTGCTTCTTGACCTGCATACAGATTTCTCAGAAGGCAGGTAAGGTGGTCTGGTCTTCTCAGCTCTTTAAGAATTTTCCACAGTTTGTTGTGATCCACACAGTCAAAGGCTTTAGCATAGTAAATGAAGCAGAAGTAGATGTTCTGCAATTCTCTTGCTTTTTTCTGTGATCCAGCAGATGTTGACAATTTGATCTCTGGTTCCTCTGCCTTTTCTAAAACCAGCTTGAACATCTGGAAGTTCTTGGTTCACATACTGTTGAAGCCTAGCTTGGAAAATTTTCAACATTACTTTACTCGCATGTGAGATGAGTACAATTGTACAGTAGTTTGAACAAGTCTTTGGCACTGCCCTTCTTGGGATTGAAATGAAAACTGACCTTTTCTAGTCCTATAGCCACTGCTGAGCTTTCCAAATTTGCTGGTATTCTGAGTGCAGCACTTTAACAGCATCATCTTTTAGGACTTGAAGTAGCTCAACTGGAATTCCATCACCTCCAGTGGTTTTGTTCATAGTGGTGCTTCCTAAGGCCCAACTGACTTTGCACTCCAAGATGTCTGAACTCCAAAATCACTGCAGATGGTGACTGCAGCCTGGAAATTAAAAGATGCTTGCTCCTTGGAAGAAAAGCTATGACAAACCTAGACAGACTATTAAAAAGCAGAGACATTATTTTGTCAACAAAGGTCCATATAGTCAAAACTCTGGTTTTCCAGTAGCTATGTATGGATGTGAGAGTTGGACCATAGAGAAAGTACAGCACTGAAGAACTGATGCTTTTGAAATGTGGTACTGGAGAAGACTCCTGAGAGTCCCTTGGACTGTAAGGAGATCCAACCAGTCAATCTTAAAGGAAATCAATCCTGAATATTCATTGGAAGGACTGATGCTGAAGCTGAAACTCCAGTACTTTGACCACCTGATGTGAAGAACTGACTCATTGGAAAAGACTCTGGTGCTGGGAAAGATTGAAGGCAGGAGGAAAAGGGGACAGCAAAGGATGAGATGGTTGGACGGCATCACTGATTCAATGGACATGAGTTTGAGTAAGCTCTGAGAGTTGGTGAAGACAGGGAATCCTGGCGTGCTGCAGTCCATGGGGTCACAAAGAGTCAGACATGACTGAACTACCTACTGTACTGGGTGCCAAGAACTCTTAAGCACTTTATTGTTTCTCATCTTTGTAGAAAATGTTTAAAATATTATTACATGTCAGTGGATGATTTAATTGCATTTCAGAGAGTTTTATGTAATTCTAGAGGTCATGTAACCTGAGAGTGTTGAACCTGGAATCAAACTCAATTTTTGCAGCTTCCAACCCCAGCTCTTCAATTAAGTCTAACCTTCTGGTATTTACACTAAACTAACCAGGATGTAGGTCTCACCTAGATGGAAGAGTAGCCCCAGTAGATTGTAACCTTGTAACCCCCTTGTAACCTTGCAGACAGTTGCTTTATGCTCCCTGTGCTGACCTGGACACTGCCCTTTATCACTCCCCTCATGACCACATCAGGCATTTGGGTGTCATGAAGAAGGGGATCATTGCACAGTGACTAGCCGCCCTTGCTTGCTTCTGCCCTGCTCCCACCCCCATTTTTTCTCTGTTACTTTCCTTTCTGCTCTTCCCACTTTTCTAGACAGAGGAGCTTAACCACCATTTAAGCGTGCCTTCAGCCTTAACTTCTGTTGCAAGCAATTTATTAAAGTGCTTCATCCAAACAAATATAGTGTTCTTTCGAAGAGGAAATTCAACAGATTGAATATAATTTTCTGCATCCCATCAGCATTAACTGTAATAATTAAGATGAAAGATTACAATTTAATTGAGTGCACTTATCTATAGGGTTAACTTTCAAAGAAACTGGCCACACATTATTCCAGTCAGGGGTTGCAAAACAGTTCCTATGCTTAAACAAGACTGGGGTTGCAGGAAGGATAGCTGTCTTTGGCCTGGGTCTCTGTGTGGCCCAGGTAAGTGGAAGGGATCCAGACTGCTGGGACAAGCAAGGAACTGGTGACGTTATGAACCGCACACCATCTGCCCCTTGGCCTTCTTTACCCTGATTGCTAGGTCTGTTCATTGTCTTTTCTACTGCTGTTTTTCCTGAAATACTCATCTTTTTGTTTTTTTTCTTTTTTTGGTCTTGGAAAATTCTAATTTGTTCCTTAGGTCTTAGCTTAATGCCCCCTTATTTTCTCCAGGATGTCTACTCTGATCCCTTAAGTTAGTTGTTTTTTTTTTTTTTTTTTTTTTTAACCACAATCTACAATAGGAGCATCTTCTTTTCCTCACATTGCTGACAGTAGTGTAGCCGTTTCTATTTATTTGTGTGGTTATTTGCTCATGTTTCTCTTTTATGGGCTCTCAGCTCCATGGGGGAAAAGGGGCTGCTGGAATGTTGATGGCTGATTCCTGACACTTAGCAGGATGCTTGGTGTGTAGGACTCTGCAGTGGTTCCTGAGTCAGTGCCTAAGAGAAGGAATGGGAAAAGCCACAGTGCTAGGTATTCTGGTTTTACTTCTTATTTGAAAGTGCAGTCCACATGAGCTTAAGAGTCAGATAATATTTTGTTCCTATTGTTTGATATAGTACTGCTTCTCTGAATCATTTGATCACTGCCATGAATTCAGTGACAAGTACTAATGGGCTCAATTTATCTATTCAGGTAGTGCAAAATTGCAAATCAGACAAAAATATTGTCCTTAGAACTCTGTAATAGTTAATTCTCACCCAGATCTTATCATTAGGACACTGACAATCATTGGCCTCAATAAAGTGACTGCTGTTTTTGAACTAGTGAATTTCAGAAGAGAATTTCCCTGCCCTGATGGCTTTTAAATCTCATTTCCAGGTTTTAAGGGAGAAGCTGGTGATATAGGGATCCCAGGGTCACCAGGAATTGTTGGACCCCAAGGTCCAAAAGGCCAGAAAGGAGAGAAAGGTAGGTGACTATATTCATTTCATGTCGAAACTCAACAGATGTTCTGCATCATTTTAAAGAAGAGCAGCTTGCTAAGTAAATAACAGCTTCTTGCAGGTGGATCAAGTTTTTAAAATGTAAAAACTTGGTAAGACATACTATGAGTTATATTTGATATTAAAATGTTAACTTTATAAATAGCCAACTGAGAATTTTAAACTTGCCTGGTAATCTCTCTTTCACAACACACACACACACACACACACACACACACACACACACACACACACACATTTTCTATTTCACATAGTCCACTTGGCTGACCCAGTGACGGAGTCACAGGGCACAGAGACTCTGGGGAAGCATGCTTTTCTATTGTTTTAATTTGCCAACATCTTGCAGTTTGCAGGATCTTAATTCCCTGACCAGGGATCAAACCCATGCCATCTGCAGTGGAGCACAGAGCCCTAACCACTGGAATGTCAGATAATTCAAGGGGGTCTTTTCCTATATATTCCCGTTTGAGTTCTTCTTTATGATGCAAATTAACTTCCTACTAGATAAAACTAATCAGAGCAGGCAATCCTCTAGAATATTCCATTTAGACAAATGGCCTACCTGCTAAGAAAAATATGACATATCCTTTAGCTCTCTCAAATCAGGGGTGGTGTCAACGGTGGGAAGAAAACTGAATTAAAATAGAAGACATCAGGCTAATTGCAGTGACCTTGGACCCATCACTTGACCTCATCTGGATATTGAGGGGACTAGACTAGATATTTCTTTATACTTTGTTTAAAGAAGATTTGTTGTTTTGTGTGCTTTACTAGATCTTTTCCAGCTCAGAAATTCTACAATTCCACAGATTTATCAGCAAAGAGGGTGTCCAACCCCGGGGAAATCCCTGGCTCTGTAAGTGCTTTGAGGTATTGAAGGAAGGTTACAGATTCACTGGGACATTTAGAAATTCCTCAGGGAATACCACCGGCCTGTAGAAATACCATCTATCCATCAAGGTAAATGTCTTAGCCTCAGTGTCACAAGTCAAAAAATCTAATATCATCTATACATCACCCTCTGCATGGCTCAGGAACTGCCTAACTCATTTCTGGTAGAACATTCAGTGAAGTAATTACTCAGAAAAGATGCTAAGGTAAGAGAGAGCCACTTCACACTTGTCAGTTAGGCGATTTTCATTCTCGGAAACATTTAATCCTTCTGTGGCTGAATTATGTTAGCAGAAAGCTCTGTGAAATAAAGATGAGTGATGAACTTCCCCAGTGATTCATACATTTTGGAAGTTAGACTTCTGCAAGTAGAAGAAAAAAACAGGCAAGTATTGTAAAATAAAGTTCTTAAGAATATACTTTGATGAAGGATCAAAAGTAGAAATTCATTTAGCCAGTCTATAAAGTGACAACTGTACTTTCCTTTTACTTCCACTTAACTTGGACTCTTGCTTAAGACTTATAGTGAAAAAAATAAATGAGTAGAATGACTGCATTTTGGATAATCATTATCTGATTGAGTAAGTTCATTGTAAGTTGTTAAACTCTTTAAATGAACTCGAGAATCAGAATAACTGTGCAGTGAAGGTCAGGATATGAATATTGACAAGGACTGGGAATAGAATTATCCCTTCACTTCCATTCATAGTTACATACCCTTGAAAGGTATACAGACATTTTCCTGATGGCCTATGGGTTAATTTCCAAAATTTAAATTTCATGGAAGAGCCAGCTACTTAGAAAACTCTGCTGACTGGCTTATGGTGGGGTGGCGGGGGTGGGGGGATGGAGATGAATTTCTCTAGCTAGTCTTATGAAATTTGGCTGAGTCTTTTCTCATGACTTTTAATTTGGTTTAGGGTTTCTTTTTCCCTGGAAAAAATGAAACAAAATATGTTGGTTATATCATAAATAATATGGCTGGCAAATTGATGCCAACCAATATTATTATATACAATCATGTTTGACTCTGTACAAATTTCTAAACTTTTTCATGCCTAAGCTTCTTCTGTTGACAAAGTGTTGACAAAAACATCTGCTCTTTCTTGATGAGAAATGCTATAGACTTTTGGAAATGAAAAACATCCCAGGTGATGAAATGTGCTTTGTTATATGAGTTTCCCTGTTATATTAGAGACTGTTTTATTATCAAATAAATGTTAACATTATATTTAAAAAGGTTGAAATGTAAAAATTCACGGTAAGAGTTTGGAACATTACGTGGTGCAAAATAAATGCTCAATGAGAGTTAGTTATTGTTATTACTATTATTTTTGCTATTATCATTTGCAATTAAAATAAACCTAGAGTGGTTGTACTGTAATAAGGTTGGCCTTTGGCCAGGCCCGGTATAAAAGTTCATTTTGTGGTAATACAGCAAATATCTAATACTCCAGATATTTTAATTTTTTTAAAACATGAATTTTCAGTTTTATAATTTGCCCAAAGAGCATATGAAAAACATCCAAACAAAATGAAAATCAGCTTTTCCTTGATGCTCTATGTATGTCAAGGACAATATTTTTTTCCTAAGTGGGTTTTTAGCATGAATAGTTTTAGCTGATTGCAAAATGTTGTACTCTGTGTCAGCTTATACAGTGCATGGCACTATTTCTCAGGCATTGTGAGGAATATAAAAAAGAGGACTTTTAAACTGTCATTCAAAATTCATAATAGGAAGCACACAAACACAGACGTATATAATGTAAAGCAGGATATCATGAGTTTTGTATGAGATCTGAAAAGCTACAAGAATGCCGAGGCAAAAGCTGAACTCTGTCCGAAGAGCTTCGGCGCTACCTCCAGATCCTTTAAGTGGTTCCTTTAAACGGCTTACCATCAATTGGAATAAAATGTTCCTAATGATGCTCAATGAATTCTTTTCCCATATTGTCTTTACCTTTACACATTTTGATAAAGGAAACACTGGAATGTTAGTTATATCGTGATTAATATAGCTGGAAAACAGCTAATCTTGGTATCACTTTAGGACTCAAGGGAGAACGTGGGGACCGAGGAGCCAGCGGAGTTCCAGGATACCCAGGAAAGCCTGGAGAACCAGGTAGCTTATCTGTTCCATTCAGTTCAGTTCGGTTGCTCAATTGTGTCTGACTCTTTGCGACCCCCATGAACCACAGCACGCCAGGCCTCCCTGTCCATCACTAACTCCCAGAGTCCACCCAAACCCACGTCCATTGTGTTGGTGATGCCATCCAACCATTTCATCCTCTGTTGTCCCCTTCTCCTCCTGCCCTCAATCTTTCCCAGCATCAGGGTCTTTTCCAGTGAGTCAACTCTTTGCATCAGGTGGCCAAAGGATTGGAGTTTCAGCTTCAACATCAGTCCTTCCAATGAATACCCAGGACTCATCTCCTTTAGGATGGACTGGTTGGGTCTCCTTGCAGTCCAAGGGACTCTCAAGAGCTTATCAGTATATCTATTGTGTGTGGTCACATGTGCAGTATAGCTTTTAATTTTCTTTCTGTTTGTATTTAAAGTTATCAAGGAGGTCAAAGGGAAATATAAATTATTAATAATCTTCTAATAATTCAGTGTACTGATTGGTGGAATGTCACCACACTAGTTTAGGAGTCTGGAGATGGTAGAAGTATCTGAGCTCTGCTCCTCTCTCTAGCTGTCCTTGGGGAAAAGATACCTCAATCTTTCTGGGTTGAGGTTCTTTCCCTGGAAGATTCTGGGTTTTGATGGGCAATGTGGAGATGTATGAGAATAGCTGGATTGGGCCAAAATGCAAAGTGTAATAGAACACAGTGGGCAACTATAGTTCTAATACTTCCTCATCTTAACAGTCAATACACAATATCTAAATATAAGCTATTGCTTTTCAGTAGCATTAGCTCTTCCCTTATGAGAGTGTAGCTTTATTTGAATGGCTCAGTGTAAGGGTCTCCTCCGAGCCACTATTGCTCAGGGGAGAACCAGATTTCCTGTTCCAGTTAGGAGGTTCTATTTCCTTTCGTGAACTCTCTGATAATAGCCTCAGCTGGTAAAGAACCTGCCTGCCAATGTAGGAGATGCAAGAGACGCAGGTTTGATCTCTGGGTCAGGAAGATCCCCTGGAGAAGAAAACGGCATCCCAGTCCAGTATTCTTGCCTGGGAAATTCCATGGACAGAGGAGCCTGGAGGGTTACAGTCCATGGGGCAGCAAAAAGTTGGACGCAGGCTGAGCACATCCATACACTGATAATAGCATCCTGGTCATACCCTATGTGAGCCTTAACCGTGATTTAAATTTTCCATTTCAGGTGGAATTGGTCCTAAGGGGGACACAGGAGACATTGGCCCAACAGGAGTGAAAGGACAAAAAGGCTCGAAGGGGGACCCGTGTGCCAATGGGAGCAAAGGAGATAAAGGAGACAGAGGGCCTATAGGAGCACCCGGCTTGAACGGAGAGCCTGGCGCCAAAGGAGAGAAGGGCGAAGTGGGGGACAAGGGCTACGGTGGCGATTCCGGGGAGAGGGGAGGAAAGGGAGAAAAAGGCGAGGAGGGCATTAAAGGAGAGAAGGGCAGCAAAGGAGATGGTGGAACGGAAGGGAAGAGTGGCTCAGACGGCCTGCCTGGGGTGCCCGGTGATCCAGGAGTCAAAGGGGAAAAGGGAGAGTCGGGTCCTCCTGGTCTCGTGGGACCTGCGGGACCCAAGGGCGAGCTGGGGAGCAAAGGGGTCAGGGGGTCGATCGGGAAGAAGGGTTCTCGGGGCCTCAAGGGCTCCAAGGGGGAGGGGGCCAGAGTCCCAAGGTCGGCTTTCAGTGCCGCTTTATCCAAGCCCTTCCCTCCTCCCAATGCCCCTATCAAGTTTGACAAGGTTCTCTATAATGACCAAGGGAATTATAGCCCTGTCACTGGGAAATTTAACTGTAGTGTTCCTGGGGCCTATGTTTTCTCCTACCACATCACCGTGAGGGGCCGGCCTGCTCGGATCAGCCTGGTGGCCTGGAACAGGAGGCAGTTCAAGTCCAGAGAGACGCTCTATGGCCATGAAATAGACCAGACCTCTCTCCTCACCATCCTGAAATTAAAAGCAGGGGACCAAGTCTGGCTGGAAGTTTCAAAGGATTGGAATGGGGTGTATGTCAGTGCTGAGGATGACAGCATTTTTACTGGGTTCCTTTTGTACCCAGATGAAAACCCTGGCATTTCACCATAATCTTATGTCTTCAACACCCTAGTTTGGGTTTAGTAGAAGTCAAGTAACATTGGGTAGTGCTGTTGGAAAAAATAACCTTCATTATTTTCATAATTATAGAAATAATACAGAAAAATTAAGAAAAAAATGATATCACTTAGGTTGAATAATTCCTATTTTAAGACATCACCTTTAAGAATATTTACACATATTTGAGAGCATGTATCTATTAATTTTGTAGCTAGGTTTTTTTCATTTTAGCATTATAATGGCATTTCTTATGTCCTTTAAATAACAATATCTGTATATATAAATATGAAGATTTATAATAAATATATTCTTACTAAATATTTTCTATATTTCATACACATGTATATAACTCTCTTCTGTGTGAATATGAGGCTAACAGATGACATATAGTGGGCAGATATTTCTCAAAAACTTTTAATTCTCTTGGGAGGATTGCCTTCCTATGAAATGGAACTAGTCCCATGTTAGTTTAATTCAGGGTGAAAACACAGAAAGAATAATAAAGACTAGCTAAAGTATCTTTAAAATTAATCACTGTGTAAGTGTTTGCTCATAAAAAATCTGTATTATATGGACTTGTGTGTTGGGTAAAAGATAAAAAGAAAATTGATAAAGATATTGCTTCATCATAGCAACGATCCAACCATTCATCTAATTATTGTGCTGAGAAGAATTGAATGCCCCCCCAAAGATTGCAGAGGAAAATTAAATCATTATTGATCTAAAATTTCAGCCCTTTCTTTATGGAAGAACATCTAATTTGGATAAATTCTTTGGCTTCATTATAATCTCTAAAATAATTAATTCTGGTTATTCAGTAATAACACTGCTGGAACAGGTGAGTATTGGGAATTCATTTGCAATGTGACTATTTAATACTGTGAATATATAATAACTTAGCAGCCTCATTTTTTTTTTAAAGAAGTGAATTTATTGACTCTAAATTGAATTTGGTTTAATGAAGGCATATAGTTATACAGATTTGCAAATCTTGGTGGTCAGATAAGGGACTGGGTGATGGTGGATTTTCTGGCTTTGCTTTGCCAGATAAACTGAAAAACATAATTCATTTTTGATAAATGTTTCCCAAACTATATTCAGAGGAAAACCATTACTGGAAGTTGTTTTTATAAGCTACTGCAAAGAATGGATTCTGTGTCAAACAAATGTTGAAAATGTTATATTCTGTCTCCCTCTTAAAGGTTTATAAAGCATGTGAGTGGAGTCCCTGACATTCCCACAGAAAATAAATTTGTTTAACTTTGCTTTATCCAATGATCCTATACTTATTTTGAATACAGAATTCATCAAGCAACATGCCGTGGAACAGCATTCTGTAAGATGCCAATTTTGGAAATACTGCATTAGTTTCTCATCCAAAGATTACCCAGCAGGCTGGGGTAAAGTTTACTCTCAAGAGTTTGCCCTTCCTTCAGCAAATTCTTCTCTATTTAGATTGTAATATTGCTTTAATTGTGGCTTTGCTTGTATTTGTCAGAGAGAGGGTAAGAATTTTCAAGTGATTAAAATAGCGATACTTGTACTTAGAATTTTCTTTTCCAATTTGAGGATGGGATAGTGAAGAGATTCCAGGAACTTATAGTGTTGTCTCTCTGTATGCTCTTATAATAAAGTAGTGGGTGTGATTGAATTCCATTAGAACTATTTAAAACCTTAAAGGATGATGGCATTAAGGTGTTGCATTCACTATGTCAGCAAATCTGGAAGACCCAGCAGTGGCCACAGGACTGGAAAAGGTCAATCCTCATCCCAATTCCCAAGAAGGGTAGTACTAAGGAATGTGCTAACCATCAGACAATTGCACTCATTTTCCATGCTAGTAAGGTTCAAGCTTAAAATCTTGCATGGCAAGATTCAGCATTAGGTGAACCAAGCTGGATTTAGAGAAGGAAGAGGAACTAGAGATCAAATTGCCAACATTCTGTGGATCATAGAGAAAGCTAGGGAATTCCAGAAAAACATCCACCTCTGTTTTATCAACTACACCAAAGACTTTGACTGTGTGGATCATAATAAACTGTGGAAAGCTTTTAAAGAGATGGGAATAACAGACCATCTTACCTGTTTCCTGAGAAACCTGTATGCAGGTCAAGAAGCAACAATTAGAACACTGTATGGAACAACTAACTGATTGGTTCAAGATTGAGAAAGTATGACAGGACTGTCATCCTATTTATTTAATCCTATTTATTTAATCTATACACTGATCACATCATGAGAAATACCAGGCTGGATGAGTTATAAGCTGGAATCAAGATAGGTGGGAGAAACATCAATAACCTCAGATATGCAGATGAAACCACTCTAATGGCAGAAAGCCAAGAGGAACTAAACAGCCTCTTGATGAGAGCAAAGGAGGAGAGTGAAAGAGCCAGCTTAAAACTAAATATTAAAAACCTAAGATCATGGCATCTAGCCCCATTACTCCATGGCAAATAGAGGGGGGGAAAGGTGGAAGTAGTGACAAATTTCCTCCTCTTGGGCTCTGAAATCACTGCAGATGGTGACTGCAGCCATGAAACCAGAAAATATTTGCTTCTTGGAAGGAAAGCTAGACAGTGTGCTAAAAAACAGAGACATTACTCTGCCAACAAAAGTCCATATAGTCAAGGCTATGGTCTTCCCAGTGGCCATGTACAGTTGTGAGAGCTGGACTGTAAAGAAGATGGAGCACTGAAGAATCAATGCCTTGGAACTGTGGTGCTGGAGAAGACTCCTGAGAGTCCCTTGGACAGCAAGGAGATCAAACTAGTCAGTCTTAAGGGAAATCAACCCTGAGTACTAGATGGAAGGACTGATGCTGTAGTTGAAACTCCAGTATTTTGGTCATTTGATGTGAACAGCTGAGTCATTGAAAAAGTCCCTGATGCTGGAAAAGATCAAGGGCTGAAGGAGAAGAGGGCGTCAGAGGATGAGATGGCTGGATGGCATCACCAATGCAATGGACATGAACTTAGGCAAAATTTGGGAGACGGTAATGGACAGAGGTCTGGGATGCTGCAGTCCATGGGTTTGCAAATAGTTGGACACAACTGGGTGACTGAACAAAAACAAAGTGCTCTTACAGATTTATTTTTAAATTTATGCCGTCTCCATCTTTGGGTTGGAGGGACTTGGGGAGGCTGAGAGCCAGCTAGCTGAGGAAGATGCAAGAGGAACCACATCAAAGGATGTGATGTAATAGGCAGCTGGGAAAAGGGCCAGTAAGAGCTCAACAGTTCACACGGAGGCTTTATGATATCCAGTCGTTTCTTGCATGTGTGTTTGTGATAAACATTTTATAGGAAGTCTGAAGTTAAGAGTTTGGGGTTAAGATCCAGGATTGGTGGTTAGTTATGACCTTTCCCCAGGGCATCCCAGCTCTTAGCCTTAGGGATGGCTTTGGGAGGTGGCTTCTAGGTTCTTTATGCCACTCTCTGCTACAAGAGTGAAGTGGCACAGTGGTGTCCCTTTATTTCAACTATACCACATCTCCCATCCTGTCAGAAGCACAAAAAACAGAGCGAATCTCCCCGGAGTAGTAAACCATTGAGAATTAAACTGCATCTCTGGCTTAACATGACAAAACAAGCTTCTGAAAGTCTCCTCAAGCTGCCCTCCCACATCCTAATGTAACTCACAAAATGACAAGTTTTCTGGAGTTGAACAGGCCAAAAAGCTTGGGTCATGTGATTTTTCCCTTTCACACTTAAATCCAATCTGTCAGGAAATCCTTTTGGTGCTTTCCTCAAGAAGTATCAAGAATTTAATGACTTCTCATATCTCCTTTGCCACTACTCTGATCAAAGCACCATCATTTATGATCTTGATTTTCTTTTTTATTGCAGTAACCTCCAAATGGATTTCCCTAAAACACAAGGGGTTCAGGGCCAAAATAAAAATTGTACCAAACATAATAAATATTTAAATTTTATGAGTCAATCTAACAAAGTTATTAAAAATATGTTCTATCCTCCTACTTTAATGTATAATCTTATGCAGAAAAAGTAAAAAACAATGAATGGTTTTTATTTGACCAACAGTAAGCAAAACATCACAGATGATTGAATTACTATTGTGTGTATATCTGGGTGTTCTATGGGAATGTGATATTTGGTTGAGTATAGAAAGAGTTTACCTCATGAATTACTATATGTCTACCCTATAGATGTTTTGGACTTCTCTGCTGGCCCAGATGGTAAAGCATCTGACTGCAATGCAGTAGACCCTGGTTCAATTCCTAGATTGGGAAGATCCCCTGGAGAAGGGAATGGAAATCCACTCCAGTATTCCTGCCTGGAAAATCCCATGGACAGAGGAGCCTGGCGAGCTACAGTCCATGGGGTCACAAAGAATCAGATATGACTGAGCGACTAACACTTTCTCTTCCATAGATGTTATTTTTTAAAACTTTATTTCAGTAAAATATGTGCTTTCACTATTAAGATTTACACATAGTTAATGTTCTATTGGCAGTTTTATCAAATTAGACCACTCTTGTTGAATCATTGCATTTTATAGATTCAGTTCAGTTCAGTTCAGTTCAGTCACTCAGTTGTGTCCGACTCTGCGATCCCATGGACTGCAGCATGCCAGGATTCCCTGTCCATCACCAACTCCCAGAGCTTGCTCAAACTCATGTCCATTGAGTTGGTGATGCCATCCAGCCATCTCATCCTCTGTTGTCAACTTCTCCTCCCACCTTCAATCTTTCCCAGCATCAGGGTCTTTTCCAATGAGTCAGTTTTTCACATCAGGTGCCCAAAGTGTTGGAGTTTCACCTTCAGCATCAGTCCTTCCAAAGAATATTCAAGACTGATTTCCTTTAGGATTGACAGGTTGGATCTCCTTTCAGTCCAAAGGACTCTCAAGAGTCTTCTCCAATACCACATTTCAAAAGCATCAGTTCTTTGGTGCTCAGCTTTCTTTATAGTCCAATTCTCATATCCATACATGACTACTGGAATAATCATAGCTTTGCTTGGACGGACCTTTGTTGGTAAAGTAATGTCTCTGCTTTTTAACATGCTGTCTAGGTTGGTCACAGTTTTTTCCCCAAGGAGCAAGCGTCTTTTAATTTCATGGCTGCAGTCACCATCTGCAGTGATTTTGGAGCCCCCCAAAATAAAGTCTGTCACTCTTTCCATTGTTTCCCCATCTATTTGCCATGAAGTGATGGGATCAGATGCCATGATCTTAGTTTTTTGATTATTGAGTTTTAAGCCAACTATGTCACTCTCCTCTTTCACTTTCATCAAGAGGCTCTCTAGTTCTTTGCTTTCTGCCATAAGGGTGATGTCATCTGCATATCTGAGGTTATTGATATTTCTCCCAGCAATCTTGATTCCAGCTTGTGCTTCATCCAGTCTGGCATTTTGCATGATGTGCTCTGCATATAAGTTAAATAAGCAGGGTGACAATATACAGCTTTGACATACTCCTTTCCTGATTTGGAACCAGTCTGTTATTCCATGTCTGGTTCCATGTTTTGGTTCATGTTGCTTCCTGACCTGCATACAGGTTTCTCAGGAGGCAGGTCAGGTGGTCTGGTTTTCCCCTATCTTTAAGAATTTTCCACAGTTTGTTGTGATCCACACAGTCAAAAGGCTTTGGCATAGTCGATAAAGCAGAAGTAGATGTTTTTCTGGAACTCTTGCTTTTCTGATGATCCAGTGGATGTTGGCAATTTGATCTCTGGTTCCTCTGCCTTTTCTAAATCCAGCTTCAACATCTGGAAATTCATGGTTCATGTACTGTTGAAGCCTGGCTTGGAAAATTTTACATAGAAAAACTATACACAAAGGATCTTCATGATCCAGATAACCATGATGGTGTGATCACTCACCTAGAGTCAGACATCCTGGAATGTGAAGTCAAGTGGGCCTTCGGTAACATCACTACGAACAAAGCTAGTGAAGGTGATGGAATTCCAGTTGAGCTATTTCAAATCTTAAAAGATGATGCTGCTAAAGTGCTGCACTTAACATGCTAGCAAATTTGCAATATTTAGCAGTGGCCACAGTACTGGAAAAGGTCAGTTTTCATTCCAATCCTAAAGAAGGGTAATGCCAAATATGTTCAAATTACTGCATAATTGCACTCATTTTGCACACTAGCTAAGTATTGCTGAAAATTTTATAGATCAATTTAAAAAAATTAATTTCAATTCAGTTAGGAGAAACTTTGCTCGGCTGAACTAGCAATAAGATTTGGAAATGAACCACAACTTCTACATGTCATGTTCAAGTACTGTAATTGAGGTTGCAGATAATACATTATCACTGTTGTAAACAATATTTCAGAATATTTAAATTTCATCCTGTAAACTATGATCACTTACATTGCCATTTTCATCATCTCTTTAAACAGTATTCTAGAATCTAGCTCTAGTATACATTTTGTTGCGCCCAAATAAATACAAATTTAGAGAGATATGAATTGTTCAGTTCTTTTAGCCATTAAGTATGCAACTGTTGCAAGCCCTGGCCATTTGTAAGTATCTCAAGAATGATGAACTGGAACACAAAAGGAAGCAAGGAAATGGATGCTCAGCACAACTTAGACATAATAGGTTGTTATCTATGGCATTTATGCTCTCCAAGAATAAGATAGTGCGTGATTTTAAATTGCAGTCCCATACCTTGCTGCTCTTCCTTGTTTTACTTTTCTCCACTACGTCTAATACGTTATATATTTCACATACTGATTGTGTTTATTTTCTGTTTTCCCAATAGAAAGTAAGTTCCAGGAGACCAAGGGTTTTTGTCCTTTTATTGCCTTCTCCGCAGCGTCAGTACATTAAACACGTGTTCAGGGACTAAAAGCTGATCGGGCCCAAGCTTATGCAGTGGTTATAAATGTCTCCACAAGGTGGCGCTCACATATGATCTTGCTTTTGGTTTTCCAACTTCATTTAAAACAATGACAAACTACTAGTCTGTTGCAAAGTAAATAAAATGGTGACTTAGATTTCATAATGAAGAAACTGGCTTTGTGAAATATCATGTTTTATGTTTCATAGTAATTCAAAGAGCTACACATTTCCCCCCTCTGGGGACAGGGGACTAGTGGGCAGTTCCATGACGTTGCTGTGAGGAGTTTAGGACCATAGAAGGGGAAGATGTCTCCTGTTGCTGGATATGCTTCTCCTTCTGAGTTGGGTCTGATCTATTTTTATCTCACCCCAGCCCCAAATGGATCATTGAGTCCTGGGAATTACTATCTTCTATAGCTGTGAACCCACCTATAAAATTGTTTTTAAATGAGGCAAGAAGACTGACAGTCTTTAAGATTTAAGGATGTTGTAAGACTTGGAAGAAGGACTTAGAAGGAAAAATTGAGAGCAACTCAGTGGGGAGTAGGGCAGACAGGAGAGAGAGACTTTGGAAATCATGGAGTCATAGAAACTTTTATTTCCTAGGTCTCAACAGTGTGCTTTACATGTCTAAAATGATATGATAGATCATGTGAGGAGATTGAAGCTTGGGGCTATTAGGCAATGTGCCAGAGGACACCCTTCTGGCAGGTGGTGGAGTAAGGAAACCCATACTGGTTTTTTTTTTTTTTTTCCCTACACTGTTTTTAAAAAAATTTTTTTTAAAATTGAAGTATAGTTGATTTATAGTGTTTGTTAATTTCTGCGGTTTAGAAAAGGGTTTCAGTCATATATATATCCTTTTTCATTATGCTTTATCACAGGATATTGAATATAGTTCCCTGTAATATATTTGCTATTTATCTATCCTATATATAAAATTTTTAGGCCTCCCTGGTGGCTCTGATGGTAAAGAATCTGCCTGCCATGCAGGAGACCTAGGTTCAATCCCTGGGTTCAGAAGATCCCCTGGGGAAGGGCATGGCAACCCATGCCAGTATTCTTGCCTAGAGAATTCCATGGACAGAGGAGTCTGGTGGGCTAGAGTCTATGGGATCTCAAAGGAAAAAATCAGACATGATTGAGTAGCTAACATTTTTTTTCACTTATGTAAAACTTTGCTTCTGCTAACCCCAAACTCCCAACCCTTCCTTACCCCACCCCACTCCCCTTTGGTATCACGAGTCTGTTCTCTATGTCTGTGAGTGTGTTTATGTTTCATGGATATCATGAACCCACACTCTTAACCAATGGAGCAAAGCGGAGTTTACTAAAAGCTTGACTGGTAAAACCTGGTATTGAAATAATGCGAAAAAGGATGGTAGTAGCCCAGTTTCTCAAGGCTATCACCCCAAGGGAAAGGGCATGAAAAGGGGACAAGGATTCACTCAAGAGGAACAAGAGTACGTTTTCTGTAAACCGCAGATGGAGCCTATGGGGTTTACTGATAATGGAATCTGTAGCTGGGTGCTCTGTTCACCTTAGTGTATAATCCATGTGAATTTGATGGGAAAATTTAGTAGAAGTGTTTGATTGTTCTAGGAACTAGAATTAAAGTATATTTATTGTTGATTGAGGTATAAGATTTATATTGCTTCTAAAAGAGATGACATGAAAAGTTTACATGTTCAGGAAATTCATGGAAGGCATCTCTCCTTTCTTGAGCTTGTGGATGCAGCTGAGAAGGCAGAAGGCTCCTTCTTTTACTCCCTGTGTAGTCATGCATTGCCTTAGGGTTACTCTGTGCCAGACACTGTGTCTGGTACGGAGGATAAGTCCTTGAGCACAACTGAGTCGGGGGAAGTTCTGTCTTCATAGAGCTTATAAAGAAAAAGAATTTAAAATATATAAGCTATTAACTGTATATTATATCAGATGGTGATAAATGGTATGGAGAGAAATACGGTAGGAAGAAGGATTGGGAGTGTTAGTGTAGGGTTGGGGCTGGTGAGAGGGACTCATCTTATTTATTTTTGAGTTGTTGTTGTTGTTTAGTCCCTAAGTCATGTCCAGCTCTTTTGTGACCCCATGGACCGTAGCCCGCCAGGCTACTCTGTCTATGGGATTTCCCAGCAGAAATGCTGGAGTGGGTTGCCATTTCCTTCAGCAGGGGATCTTCCCAGCCCAGGGATCAAGCCCATGTCTCCTGTACTGCAGGCAGGTTCTTTACCACTGAGCCACCTGGGAAGCCATCTTATTTATTTATGAAATTAATTTTTATTGGAGTGTAGCTGCTTTACAATGTTGTATTAGTTTCTACCAGAGAGCAAAGTGAATCAGCTACACACACACATTTTCCCCACTCTTCTTTGGATTTCCTTCTCATTTAGGTTACCATAGAGCATTGAACGGGGTTCCTTGTACTATATGAGAAGTATTTAAAACAGTGTTCAGAAAAGGCTTCACTGAGTTGTAATATTTGAGCCAAGAGAAGAAGCAGGCAAAAGAGCAGGTGGTGTGAATTTGTGAGTGAGCTATTAAATGAAACTCTAAGCCAGTGCCTCCTGCTTCTGAGCCCAAGCACTGAATCGCCACAGTCAGACAACAGGGGGTCAAAACAAGGACAAAACCCCTGAGGTCGGGGCTTGCCTGGTGAGGAGACCAGTGGAACTGCAGAGAGTGGGGCGGGGCGGGGGCGGAGGGTGAGGTCAGAGAGGCAACGGGGCCGCAGATTGTGTAGGAGTTGGAAGCTATAGAGTCTAGTAAAGACTAGACTTTTACTCGAGTGTAAAAGTGAGTGTGGCTCCCAAGGAAGTCCACTGCCCAGACCTTCTTCAGGGACAGTCCGGGTGCCCGCTGAGGGGACTGAGCTCCTTCAGGGTCTGCTCGGCCGCAGAGGGGCCTCTTTTGAGGTCATACCCTTCCTGGGGTGGCCTCATCCCGGCAAGCAAGCCGGGTGAGTGACCAAAGGCCCCGCTGCCTCAGCTCTGGGCGGTCACCGCGCCTCAGCTACCGGCGGCGGTGACCCGCGCCTCGGCTCCCTGCGGTCACCCGCACCTCGGCTCTCGGTGGTCACCGTGCCTCGGCTTTCGGCGGTGACCCGCGCCTCGGCTCTCGGCGGTCACCCGTGCCTCAGCTCAGTGGTCACCCGCGCCTCGGCTCTCGGTGGTCACCGCGCCTCAGCTCAGTGGTCACCCGCGCCTCAGCTCCCTGCGGTCACCCGCGCCTCAGCTCTGGGCGGTCACCCGCGCCTCGGCTCCCGGCGGTCACCCGCGCCTCGGCTCTCGGTGGCCACCCGCGCCTCGGCTCTGGGCGGTCACCCGCGCCTCAGCTCTCGGTGGTCACCGCGCCTCAGCTCTGGGCGGTCACCCGCGCCTCGGCTCTCGGCGGTCACCCGCGCCTCAGCTCCCTGCGGTCACCCGCGCCTCAGCTCCCTGCGGTCACCCGCGCCTCAGCTCCTGGCGGTCACCCGTGCCTCAGCTCAGTGGTCACCCGCGCCTCAGCTCCCTGCGGTCACCCGCGCCTCAGCTCCCTGCGGTCACCCACGCCTCAGCTCTGGGCGGTCACCCGCGCCTCAGCTCCGGGCGGTCACCCGTGCCTCAGCTCAGTGGTCACCCGCGCCTCAGCTCCCGGCGGTCACCCGCGCCTCAGCTCCCTGTGGTCACCCGCGCCTCAGCTCCCGGCGGTCACCCGTGCCTCAGCTCAGTGGTCACCCGCGCCTCAGCTCCCGGCGGTCACCCGCGCCGCAGCTCTCGGTGGTCACCCGCACGGGCTGTGTGCGCCCCGGACTCTCCGCGGCCTGACGGGGGCGTTGCCAGGCCGTTCTCACAGTTCGGCTCCTCCCTGCCCAGGTCTGCCTTCTTTCCCTTCCTTTCACAGGGGTTGATTCCTGAGAAACATCTTGCACCTCAGATTCTCTCTGAACATCTGCTTCTGGAAACCCAGCCTGTGACCGTGAGATGGAAAATGTGAGAGACAGTGATAAAGGGACAGTTTTGGGGACTGTTGCTCCTGGTAAATTCACACATGTGCACATACCGCCCGCCCACCACCGACCTCCCGACGCACACACAGTGTTCTGAGCCAGGGCTGAAAGAACTGATTAGGTAATTAAATAGCGTTGTCAGAACACTGTTGGAGGCTTTGAGCATGACATTCAGGTCCAAGGACCCCTGCTGTTTGACTGTGGTGATTAATGGCTTGGACTCAGGAGCAGGAGGCCCTGGGTTCGAGTTTCATTTACTAGCTATGACCTTGGACATGATGCTGAGTCTATCTGTGCCTCAGTTTCCTCATCCATGAACTGAGATGTTGGTGTTAGAAATGAGTTTATATTTGCAAAACTCTTAGAACTGTGTCTGGCACATAGTAAATGCTAGGCAGATGTTTGTCCGATATGAAATCCAGCTCTATTCGAGTCAAATGTGAGCGGGTGCCAAAGTTTCACATGTGCTTCAGACACCTTTAGGATTAGGTACATGTTTGGGGTTGGTACGTGTTTTTCAGCTGATGGTGGGACGAGGACTGATTTGGCTCAGGGTAATATCAGAGGTGACAGCATTGGTGGAATTGGAGCGATTTAGTCAAGTCCTTTTCATAGAATATGTGAGTTATTAAAAAATACAAAAAGTGTTTTGTAAAGCATACATAAAAATAAAGCATTACCCCTCTGAAATAAGACTGAGGCTTACCATTTGCTCAGAATCACTATTAATAGAGTTAATATATCAAAGTACATGAATCCACCTCATATTGAAGCACCGAGGACCACTGTCCTGAGCTACCTATACACCTGAACAAGTCACTGAAGGAGGGCCCAGCAAAAGATGGATGTTTTGCTGATCTGAAAGGTAATGACAGTGACAAATGAGACCTCCCAGGGGACCATAGCAAGGGTTAGCAGCAGGAAATTGCATCCGCTCGGTGATTAAGGCAACATCAGCAGTCAGAAGACAGCAGGGCAGGTGGCCGTGGTCTTGCTGCTGCCTCATCTGATCTGTCGTGCAGGGTGATGAGTCTGAGATGTGTCTGCTGGGCCACAAACACGATCCTCCCCTGCTTCCCTTTTTTCTTGGGGATAAATGAGCAACAAGAAATTTGGAACATCCAGATTATTCAATGTCAGAGCTATTGCCAAAACAGCAGCCCACTCTCCTTGGATGTTGAATGCAAGTTAAAATTGCTTCTGGCAAAAGGTTTTGTGAAGGTCTTATTCATTCATTTTAATTTAAGCAAAATTAATGAGCACCTACTATGTACCAGGCATTGGGCTTGATGCCAGGGATACGAAGATGAATGAGATAATTTCTTGTCTTCAAGGAAGTCACAGTCGAATGGAAGAGGCAACTAAGTAAAGACAATGGTTGTTTCATCTTTTTTTGTCTCAGGGATGACCAAGAACCTAAATGCCATAGATGTTATTAACTATTACATGAGAACTGGAGAAAACACTTAATCCCCAAGTTGGCTGATTGATGTTCTTATTTAACTACCCCACAGAGTACTAGATAAGCAATTTATTTCAAAAGGTTCAGTCTCAGCAGAAGAAAAATGTTAAACAAAAAATCCAAGTACACCATTTTCACATTTGGGTGTTACCATCTGGGACCCTAAGACTTATTTCTAAGCTCTCGGATTGATAAGCAAGGGCAGGCTAAAGAATTCTATGGGGAAATCAGAAGTTGACCTGGCAAAGTCAAGACCAAAGGAGGCAGAAACTTTCACCCAGGCTTGGAAAGGATCTCCATAGTCACCAACTCCTCATCAGGGAAGACAGTCTGAAGCCTGGATTCTGTATCCCAAAGTTTGTGACCCAAGGACCCAAAGATCATAGCATTCACATTGCAACCAAATGCTTTTGAAAAAGGAAAAAAAAAATTATTGGTATATGATACACCTGCAGAAAAGTACAGATAGGTTGACTATATCCCTTGGTGGCTTTAAACAGATGGCGATTGCCGTGAAATCACCACCATGTCACAATATGGAAATTTCCGGGAGCTGGAAGTCTTCCTTGTGCCCACTTCCAGTCAAATCACCTCACCCCATCCCACAGACGTGACCATAACTCTAATATCTATTACATAGATATTACATAGATTCACTTTGCATGTTGTTAAACTTCATATGAAACTTGTATTAAAGGTTTCTGCTTGGACACAATATAAGTCATCCTCTCAAATTCCGTTTGCAAAGAAAGTCTTCTGAACTAACCCACAATTGACTGAGAAGTATAGTCTTCCCACAGAGTAAGGGTGGGAGAAGGGAGCATGATTGTTTGCTGATCAATACAAGCTACCATGATGTATGTATATATGTATTTATGTACTTTTTTTCAAATAAAATACCATCTACAGATAAACTGAAACTGCTCTCAGAGGTGTTGTGATCAGAAGCTATTAGAAAATACTACAGTTCAAAGGAAATATTCTAAGATTTTTTTTCATGCTATATTGGAAGAAGTTACATTGTTATGATCTGAAATACTTGACTAGGAGTAAGATTGCTGTGGGGAAAAAATTCAAATTCAGGCCGTAATTGCTCACACGCTCAGTCGCTCAATCATATCCTTCTGTTTGTGACCCCATGGACTGTAGACTGCCAGGATCCTCTATACATGGGATTTCCCAGGCAAGTGTATTGGAGTGGGTCACCATTTCCTACTCCACAGGCTATAATAATTTGGACGTACTCATTAATGAGAAATATGTGAGCAGTTATTTATTTAGAACTGATGTGATAATAATACTCATCCAGGCAGAGTTAGAGTGACCCAGTCTGAGCGACTGAACTGAACTAAATAGGTCCTTAAAGGATTCCCAAGTGGGTCAATGGTAAAGAATCTGCCTGCTAATGAAGCAGGAGAAACATGTTTGATTCCTGGGTTGGGAAGAGCCCTTGGAGGAGGAAATGGCAACCCACTCCAGGATTCACATCTGGAGAATCCCACAGACAGAGGAGCTGGTGGGGTACAGTCCATGGGGCCACAAAGAGTTGGACATGACTGTAATTGAGCACACACCCACACATAGGTCCTTAAACATAGGAACACATATTTTAGGGGGCAGGTTAGAATGGACAGAGGGAGATGGTGAATGTTTCATCATGTAGATTAAGCTACATATAAATGCAATGTTATCAACATTAACTGCGTCATTGACACAGTCTATATGTTTTGTTTAGTTGAAGAAAATGACACAGCCGATTTCCCCCTGCAAAATCAGGAGGCATATTGTCATGATTTCCATTCTAACAAGTGACAGAAGTAGTCATTTTCCCTGTATGTGTGGAAAAAACATGTTAGTCCTTGCAATGGGACTGTAAATATGGCTCTAGCTGAGGTATGAACATATGAGTTAAACTTGGTTATAGTGTATGGATTAAAACTTAGAATAGCTTAAGTGCAGTGTATTTTGTATGGATATTTAAAGCATTACATTAAAATCCATTTTACGTGGATTTTAGTGCATCACATAGCGTGATGAAAACATGACATTTTCCATTCCTTCTTGTACTTTTAAGCTTTATGCTATTAGGTGTTGTTCTTGGTGTGCAGTCATGATGATCTGAGGTTATTATTTATACTTCAGCAGCTTCACTGAACACTACTTACAACGGAGCCATTGAGCAATTTTAATTGACTTAGCGATTACAACGAACCTCTCTAATTAAGATGTATCACTGTGTACCACACGTAGAGAGAACTGCAATTCAGCACAAGGAAGCCCATCCTGTCAGGGTTATCAAATTAGTTCTGTTTTTAAACAGAAATGATGTAAAACATTCCTGTAGAAAACTAAGAATTTACTGAGGGGAGAGAGTAAAAAGTTCCATCTTACATCTAAAGAGACAAATTAAAGCCCTCATTAATTATTGTGAGATTACTGGGATGGGGCAGCTTCTCTCAGACTTCCCTCCTCTTGCCTGTATTTTGGCCATTGTAGTAGTTAGATTCCTTTTAGCTGCAACTAATGGGAAACTTAACTGATAGGTAACTGTGGTTGAGAGGCAGCATGGGCTCCAGCCATGAGAAGACCAGGAGCTTGTCCTGTTCTCTGCTCTTCTCTTGGTTCTTTTCTCTGCATTGTCTTTATTCTTAGGCTGGCCTCTCCCCTTGTGTTAATATGATTGCCAGCAATAACCAAGCATGCTTCCTTGGTCATGTCCAGAAGAAAATAGCTCTTCTTCAATATGTTAGACACTTTAGTTATTACCCAATATCTATTCTTCCTTGTGATAGCTGATTTTATGTGTCAACTTGACTAGGCTAAGGGATGCCCAGATGTCTGGTAAAATGTGTGTCTTCTGGAAACACCCATTAGAAGAGATTAGCATTTGAATCAGTAGACTGAGTAAAGCAAAGAATCCTCACCCAAGCAGGTGGACCTCATTCAATCTGCTGAGGGCCTGATTACAGCAAAAAGGAGGGGGAGGGGTGAGTTTGCTCTCTGCCTGAACTGAGTGCCCCAGACGTAAGTGCTCCTGGCTCTTGGGCCTTACAGCTTGGACCAGGACTTACAAAGTTGTGCCTCCCTGCACCCCGCCACCTTCTTGGGCTTTTGGAGTGTTGATGGGACTTACGTCATTGACTTCTCTGGTTCTGAAGCCTTCAGACTTGGACTGAACTAAAGCATTGGCTTTCCTTGTTCTCCAGCTTGTGGATGGCAGTTCATGGGACTCTGTGGCTTCCATAATCACGTGAGCCAATTCTTAATATAACACTTTCTCTTCCAATCTCTCTACATATGTATATGTATATATATCTTTGCATATATGTATCTGTATTTGTATGATGGAATGAGGGTTCATTGGTGGGCTTAGAGCTTGAGATGGCCTCCTTCACTGACTGAAAAGTGCAAGTGAAGTTGCCCAGTCGTGTCCGCCTCTTTGCGATACCATGGTCTGTAGCCCACCAGACTCCTCCGTCCATGGGATTTTCCAGGCCAGAATACTGGAGTGGGTTGCCATTTCCTTCTCCAGGGGATCTTCCCGACCCAGGAATTGAACCCAGATCTCCTGCATTGTAGGCAGACACTTTACCGTCTGAGCCACCGGGGAAGTTCATTGACTAGTCGTGTGCATTTGGACAAATCATTTACATTCTCTGTCCCAGTATCCTCACTCTTAAAGGCAATGATGATGGCACCTGCCATGTGGGTGACTGGAGGCTTAAATGAGGATAAGGCATTTAGCACAGGGTCAGTTGCAAAACAGACAACATGGGAAAATCCCTGGGGAGAGTAACATGGAAACTTACATTACCACGTGTAAAATAGATGGCCAGTGGGAATTTGTTCTATGACTCAGGGAACTCACACAGGAGCTCTGTGACAACCTAGACGGGTGGGATGGGGAAGGAGAGGGGAGGGAGGTTCAAGAGAGAGGGACATTTGTATACCTATGGCTGATTATGTTGATATTTCGCAGAAAACAGCTACATTCTGTAAAGCAATTATCCTTTAATTAAAAAAAAAAAAGGCCACTGCTGGTCACATGGGTATCCAAGCTTCTTTTCCAACAGTGTCTTCATTCTGAAGAATGTTCAGGCGACATAGAAAACAGGATTTTATTTTTTCTAAGTTGAGGACACCATTTTTTTTTAGATACTGTCAGCAACACTGATTAAGAACATTCTTTATCCCAGGTGTTACTCCTAGAGAAGTTAAACACACGCACATACCGCAACTTTAAAAGCGGTTATTTTTGATGCCATTAGAAACAGTTATTAACTGACTTAACTACCATATGCCACCAGCTGGGCAGCGTTCATCTAAGATGGCATTTGAGCTGAGGTCTCTAAGCAGATAAAATTGTAATGGTCTCTGAGCAGATAAAATTGAATGTAGGTATCAGATGGCAGAAACTGGAAGGATCTCTGCTAATGAGCCAGTTGATTTCAGTTCGATATAAGGAGACAATCTCTAAAACTTACACCTGTTTTAAAATTTAGTCAGATGTCCATGGTCATGGTGAGTTGTTTTATTGGCAGTTTCCAAGCAGAGCAGGGGTACAATCATTTATCAGTGACATGATCAAGAGGTTCACACACAGAATGCATGGTTAGACTAGGTAACTGTTTTGACATCAGACGCTTTGATTATGTCTTAATTTCTAGTCATGTCAACAAAAATACGACCTTCATTTAGAATTTGATCTATCAACAAGTCATTGTAACTCTTCACCTGGTGGGTTGTCAATACCAGTCAAGAAAGTGTAATTCCTTAGAAAACCAGCAATTGAAACTACTCATTTAAAGACATAGCTTAATCAACCTGAAGCTATAGTTATTGAAATAGTCATTGAAAAGGATCTTAGTAAGATAGTAGAAAACAAATAAAAATTTATGAGGCCGAGTGAAAGGTAAACAGTCCTTTGGAGAGAATTTAACTAATTTCATGCATTTACCTTCACTCACTGCAAAAACAAGACAATTATAAGACTTTTGACATTTTAATTATACTGTTGCCATGTATTTTAACTTTAATGTTTTGAAGAGTCTTGGATGAAATTGTTTTAATTGAGGCCAGTTCAATTTTTGGTTATTATTTATAATTAGGTGGAATTTCCCCTTAATGTAATTTTGCTAAAGACTTTAAAACAGCTGAAAGAAAAGCTGGCAGTATATGCAATGAACAGTTATTTATACAACTCTATTTTCTCATCTAATGAACTTAGCAATAAAAATAAAGGGGAGGGAGGAAGGAAGGAAGCTAATATTCACTGGGCCATCACTCTGCTGAGTGCCTTGCATTGCACACAGTATCTTATTTAACTTCTAAGTAACTGATGAGATAGATATTGAATATATTTTATAGACAAGACCTTTCAGAAACATTAAGTATCTTGTCCATGATAAGCCAACACATTCTGGAGCAAAGATTTTGACTCTGAATTGCTTGAATCCACATAAAATCCATCTCTATTACTCTAAAGTGGAGACCTTCCCACCTCAAACTCAAAGGCCTTCACCCACTAGCCAGGAACATAAATGAGTGACTGAAGGGTAGGTGTCAGGGGATATAAGTCATGTAGAGGCTAAACTGGAGGGTGCCTCTTTCACCTAAAGGCATTCACATTAAATTAAAAAAAATCATTTTGGCAGCTGAACATATTCATTTCCCAGACTTATCAAGCATGAATGCCAAGAGTTTGCAACCTCTGAAATGCTGTTAAATTTTCATGCTATAGATTGAACATATAGATTGAACAAATGATTTGAGAGACAATCAAAATGCAATTTTGTCTTAATCTCCTCTGATCTCTTTAAAACTACACTTAATGGAAGAACCTTTCCCACTAAAAAATGTGAGTAGGTTCAGAGAACTTTTCTTACGTAAAAGACCCCCCACAATGGAGTCTTCAGTCTTCCACACTAATCAGAATTTCGTAATTGATTTGTCACCAGTTTTCTCCTTTCCCTCAGCTGGCCCCTTGCTGTGAGAGAGAGTCACGGTTCTTCTTTTCTTTCTTCCTCACCCCTTCTCTCAACTTTCAGCTTGCTATCCCTGGCAGGGAAAAGAGGAGAGGAGAGGAAGGGCAGATGAAGGGGGTAAAGGCTCTAATAAAGTTCTTACCTGAAATGGTGCTATTGTGAGTTGGTTCAGGCATGTATTTAACATTCACTCTCTTTGAGGTTGTTTCAAAGCTCCCTCCATAATCCTCATCCCTAGGAATTTCTCACTTGCTGCTGCTGTGGAAGGAAGAGGGAGGATGCAAATTGCTCTCATGGATATTTGAGTCTTCACTCCGTAAACCCTAGGATTTCTGACTTGGACCTCAGCTTTCTGTTGCTGAGTCTTTCCTGGCTTTTAGATATATATGCACAGCAATTCCGTCTGTAGTAGTCGGTCATTTCTCTGCCCCTCTGGATAGCCTAGGTTAGGAGTCAACCCCCAGTCTACACAGTAAGGGAGATACAAATCACATGTACTGGGCTCTTCAAGTGTCGCACTGAAGCCCCTTGAACCTGCTTACAAAGTTCTAGGTGAGTTGCAATCAGGAGGGAGGTGGTGAGGGCTAGGACTGTGGCAGGGTCCAAAAATATCTTCCTGTAAAAGTTCTTTTTTGACCCCCTTAAAAAAAAAAATCCCAACCTGGCTGACTGGTCTAAGAGTCAGGAGACCAGGTTTCATAATTTTCTCTGTGCGTTCTGTATTTTGATCTATTACGTCTCTGGGTGCCTCAGGTGAAACGTCCGCTTGGTAACACTCAGCTCTCCCCAGGTAATGCTGATGCAGCTCTGAACAAAAAAAGGAAAATTAGCTTAATAGATTCATTAATCTAGTAGAACCTTGGAAAACAGGATCAAGAAGAGCTTCAACGAGCACCCTTGGGTGGGCTTTGTGGGATCTATAAACCTCCTGGAATGGCATGCAAAATCTCAGTGTGTGTGTGTGTGTGCAAATATATGTTGTTAGAGGGTTTATGACCTCAAACAGGTTAGAAACTTCAGGTGAAAAAATGTTGCAGTGTTTGTCAACATAAAATACCTGCTTTTGGCATTGATACCTGTCATGGGAGCACAGGACTAACTAGACTGCTTCCTCAAGTTATACTATAACTGGATGAAGTCAAGGAAACTGTGGATGTCCGTAACTTTGACCCCACCACTCTTTGGGGTCACAAAGAGTTGGACGTGACCTGACAACTGAACAATAACAGCAACTCTTTTTCTCAAAACTTGTAACTTTTAATTCCCTGGTTGTCAAAGTTAAACTAGTTTGAAAATAATTTCTATCAGCCTCTTTCTGTTTGTTTTAAAAAGTAATACGGTGGCAGTAGAGAAGGGAAATTGCTTTTTACCGAAACACCATGATCTCTTATACACGTTTTTGTGGTTAGATCCACTTTTTTGGTTGTTTTATTCCCATACTGCTACTAAGGAATTTATAACCATAGAATCTTTTAACGCAGTTAAAGGCAGAAATTATTAAGGAAACAAAAATAGAATTAGGAGAAAAAATCCACACCAAGCAATGGAGCAGTTAAGATGTTCTAGTTAACACATGAAGATAACCTAAAATTTTTTTCTCATCTGGGCATCTATATTTTAATTCGATACTTTACACTTAAATTTCCATTTCTTATTGAATCTACATCTTTGCTTTGCTTTATACTTATTTCCTCACTGACTTAGCTTGACTCAGAGAAACACATCAACATTAATCCATGTTCAGAGACCTGGAAGTCAACATCGACACCTACCTCTGTGCCCAGAGCTAGTTACCCAGTGCAGGCATGCTAAGTCACTGTAGTTCTGTTCAACTCTTTGGAACCCTATGGACGGAGGAGTCTGGCCAGCTACATAGTAGTATCCTATGAACTGAAGCCCGCCAGGCTCCTTGGTCCATGGGAGTCTCTAGGCAAGTATACTGGAGTGGGTTGCCATACCCTCCTCCAGGGGATCTTCCCAACCCAGAGGTCGAACCAGCATCTCTTATGTCTCCTATATTCTTTACCACTAGTGCCATCTGGAAAGCTATCCTGACCCTTAAATAAGCTAACAAGGAAATTAAAAAATGAACTTTTCAGCAATACCAATTATCAAGATAGTAATGAAGGCATTTAGATTTTTCTTTATTGTTACTTTAAAATACTTTAAAAAATTCTTTGAAATATAACTTCTTCTTTGAGACAGGAAATAATAAGTTGCAACATTAATTCAGGAATCATTGAGGTTACCCACATTCAGCTTCCTTTCACAGACTTTATTTCTCTCAAACCTGTTTTGCTTCCTCACTGCCTTTCTCTTCACTTTTAGCAGATAAATTTGCTGTATTGCAGCTTAAGAAAGTGCAGCCCTTAAGGTAGCCACTTCATCATTTTCTACAGTTAAAAGCACATACCACTGTCCCACTCTTTGCTGCTGTTTTAGAGACAGAGGTGGCCTCTTTTCCTGAAGACTGGCTCTCACTTATGCTGGGTGACCTGTGTCCTGCCTCTCCTCGCTGACTTCACACATCAGTCTTACTGTCTTCATCTCTTCTAAGGCTCTGTCTTTTCCAGTGCTTTCACTCGTACTTACACGTGTTTTTGTATTCTCCATCCTAGAAAGGACTGACTGGTCATCCCAATATCTCCTTACCTACTTCTACACAGTTCTTGTCCCTCATTCTCTCCACTCTTTTAATTCACATTTACTCCTTTATCCTTTGCATGTCACCAACCTAAAAACATGACAGGTGAAAGGCCATTTTCAAAGAAAGCCAAAAAATAGAAAAATCCAAAAAGCAAAAAGAGGACAATGTGTGTATGGCATTAGCATCCTTTCTAGCCTTTCCCGTGTGCCTCATACTGTTTACAACTTTGTCCTCAGAGTGTAATACAATTGCCTGTTTATTTATCTTTGCTGAATGCAATGCCTGGAATATGGTAGATGAGTACCAGATAATAAATAGATGAATAAATATTTAATAAAATTTGCGTTTTGCATTATGTCAGTTATCTATTGCCACATAAATACTGTGTAACAACCACAAAACCTCTCGTGACATGCAGCAGTGCATGTTTCATGAGTCTGTAGCGTCCAGCTGGTCCGGGGTTGGCACAGTTGACTGTGTGCAGGCTTCCTTATGTGGTGGCCGTGGGCTGTCGAGGGCAGTTCTGTCGATCTTGGCTGGGCTCCCTGATGTGTCTGAGAACTGTCCGCTGTCAGATGGCTTGGAATATCCAGACAGCTCAGACAACTAGGGAGACTTGGCACCACTTCTACGCCCTGGCCTCTAGCAGGCTTGCCTGGAATGATTTTCATGGAGATGGCTGAGGTGCTCCTGTGAGGACAAGCACACTGCAAAAGTAGTTTTCAAGACAACTTCTGCCATGGTTGCCAGCACCCCATTGTTCAAGGCCAGTCCCATGCCTGAACTCAGAATCAAGGGCAGGAAAGTCATCTTGTCTCTTTGTCGAGAGTAACTGCAAAGCCTCAAGGGAAAAGGTATGAATATCGGAAAGAATAAAAAATTGGGGTCATTAATACAATTAACCTACCAATGATCTTCAGTTTGATCATTTGATATGTTTGCATCGCTCTTCCTAAAGACATCCCACTTAGGAAGCAATTGGTTGTTTTCCTTTTTTTCACTCTTATAGTCAGAAGCATATTCAATAATTCTCTTACTGAATTTATTCCTTTGTATATCATTAAGTGGCTGAAACAAACCAGGGTTGATTTCTCCTATGTTGTGAATTTGGAGAGTATGTGGTGGCTGTTGGCATTGATTCGGTGGCTCACTGGTTTCAAGGCCAGTGAATCTGTGATGTTTGTGATCTTTCTTTTATATCCAGAATATGGCTACTACAGCTTCAACTGCCACTTGCCCGTTTAAAGCAGGAAGAAGGAGGAATGAAAGGTGCAGATTCGCTGTTACTTTTCTCAATGAGAACTATGATATGTGGCCTTACCTGGCACCAGAAACATGTGCAGAGAAAAGGGTTAGGGATGAGTCAGTGATTCTGAAGTGTCTGCCATACCTAGCATACAGTCCCAGGGGTGGGGTGATCAGGTCAAGGTGCCATGAATTTTTTTTTAATGTTTCTTACTACTTATTTTTATATTCCTTTTCAAAAGGATTTTTCCAGTTCACAGTGCCCTTGGCAGCACCTTCATCATACTTTCATCATAGCCTTGGCAGCATGCTTTGACCACTAATGAAGTTGAATATTCCCAATGTGCTATTCTATAATTTGTTTCTGAAAATTTTGTTTACATTCTTTTTCTTTTTAAAGTTTCCTTAGACATTTAAACATGCTCTTCAAAAATTAAAGGTATTAACTCTTGATCACATCTGTTACCGGTTTCCCTTTTCCCTTTGAAAGTTCCCATTTTTGGAGACATTTAGAGATCTTTGTATAATTGCCTTGTGTAGCTAACTATAGATACTTGATTTCTGCAGGACCACAGCTTAGCCCTTTTTGTGAATTGAGAAGGTCCTCTTTTTGCAAGACATTTTATTTACATCTGTTAGAATGTTATCCACTCATAATGATTTTGTTAGAAAAGTCACCGGAGCACCCATCTTTTAGAAATTTTTCTGAATAGGTACACGATTCTACTATCTTTGTATGTGAACAGTGCTTCCATAGATATGCATTTAAACTCCTTCCAACTGAGCATGCACGCATAGCTTCCAAAAAGTCAGAAGATTCATGCAAATGGTTAAGTTGCAACAAAAGGAAGATTATTAAAAATTGCGCTCTGCAGGAGACTAAAAATAAGGCATAATTGCCTTTGGAATCAATTAAAGTCATTAAAAAGGTGTCTGTTCAAAGATTTCCTACTTTGAATTGATTAAAGATAAATTTAAGATTATATTGCAGTTACTGACAGTAATAACAGCAAATGGGATGATCTAACTGAAATTAAGGGAAGTAAATGATGTATACTATGAATTTATGTGTTTTAATTCAAAAACTTTTTAAAAACTGTTTATTTAAAAATGTACTTGAAAATTCTGAGTAAGCACAGTGAAGGTGAAAGAAAACTATATACTAAGGTTTAAATGTCATTTCTTTTGTTAATTGTATAATTTTTGAAAATCATTTAATTTCTATAAGCTTCAGTTTCTTCTTCTATGAAATGGAGACAATGACACAGTCCCTATGGAACTTCAGTTCAGTTCATTCGCTCAGTCATGTCCGACTCTTTGAGACCTCCCTGTCCATTACCAACTCCCAGAGCTTGCTCAAACTCACGTCCATTGAGTCAACGGTGCCATCCAACCATCTCATCCTCTGTTCTCCCCTTCTCCTCCTGCCTTCAATCTTCCCCGGCATGAGGATATTTTCAAATGAGTCAGTTCTTTGCATCAGGTGGCCAAAGTATTGGAGTTTCAGCTTCAGCATCAGTCCTTCCAATGAATGTTCAGTACTGATCTCCGTTAGGATGGACTGGTTGATATCCTTGCAGTCCAAGGCACTCTCAAGAGTTCTCCAATATGATAGTTCAAAAGCATCAAATCTTCGGCACTCAACTTCTTCATAGTCCAACTCTCACATCCATACATGACTACTGGAAAAACCATAGCCTTGACTAGATGGACCTTTGTTGGCAAAGTAATGTCTGCTTTTTAATATGCTATCTAGGTTGGTCATAACTTTCCTTCCAAGGAGTAAGCGTCTTTTAATTTCATGGCTGCAATCACCATGTGCAGTGATTTTGGAGCCTCCCAAAATAAAGTCTGCCACTGTTTCCAGTTTCCCCATCTATTTCCCATGAAGTGATGGGACCAGATGTCATGATCTTAGTTTTCTGAATGTTGAGCTTAAGCCAACTTTTTCACTCTCCTCTTTCACTTTCATCAAGAGGCTCTTCAGTTCTTCACTTTCTGCCATAAGGGTGGTGTCATCTGTATATCGGAGATTATTGTTACTTCTCCTGGCAATCTTGATTCCAGTTTGTGCTTTTTCCAGCCCAGCATTTCTCATGATGTACTCTGCATATAAGTTAAATAAGCAGGGTGACAATATACAGCCTTGACGTACTCCTTTTCCTGTTTGGAACCAGTCTGTTGTTCCATGTCCAGTTCTAACTGTTGCTTCCTGACCTGCATACAGATTTCTCAAGAGGCAGGTCAGGTGGTCTGATATTCCCATCTCTTTCAGAATTTTCCACAGTTTGTTGTGATCCATACAGTCAAAGGCTATGGTATAGTCAATAAAGCAGAAATAGGTGTTTTTCTGGAACTCTCTTGCTTTTTTGATGATCCAGCAGATGTTGGCAATTTGATCTCTAGTTCCTCTGCCTTTTCTAAATCCAACTTGAACATCTGGAAGTTCATGGTTCATATATTGTTGAAGCCTGGCTTGGAGATGAGCATTATGTTACTAGCATGTGAGATGAGTGCAATTGTGTAGCAGTTTGAGCATTCTTTGGCATTGTCTTTGTTAGGGATTGGATTGAAAGCTGACCTTTTATAGTCCTGTGGCCACTGCTGAGTTTTCCTAATTTGCTGGCATATTGAGTGCAACACTTTCACAGCATCATCTTTTAGGATTTGAAATATCTCAACTGGAATTCCATCACCTCCACTATCTTTGTTCGTAGTGATGCTTTTTAAGGCCCACTTGACTTCACATTCCAGGATGTCTGGCTCTAGGTGAGTCATCACACCATCGTGATTATCTGGGTCGTGAAGATCTTTTTGTACAGTTCTTCTTTGTATTCTTGCCACCTCTTCTTAATATCTTCTGCTTCTGTTAGGTCCATACCATTTCTGTCCTTTATTGAGCTCATCTTCGCATGAAATGTTCTCTTGGTATCTCTAATTTTCTTGAAGAGATCTCTAGTCTTTCCCATTCTATTGTTTTCCTCTATTTCTTTGCATTGATCACTGAGGAAGGTTTTCGTATCTCTCCTTGCTATTCTTTGGAACTCTGCATTCAAATGGGTATATCTTTCCTTTTCTCCTTTGCTTTTTGCTTCTCTTCTTTTCACAACTCTTTTTAAGGCCTCCTCAGACAGCCAGTTTTCTTTTTTGCATTTCTTTTTCTTGGGGATGTTCCTACTCCCTGTCTCCTGTACAATGTCACAAACCTCCGTCCATAATTCATCAGGCACTCTGTCTATCAGATCTAGTCCCTTAAATCTATTTCTCACTTCTGCTGTACAATCATAAGGGATTTGATTTAGATCATACCTGAATGGTCTAGTGTGGCAATAAGGAGTTCATGATCTGAACCACATTCAGCTCCTGGTCTTGTTTTTGCTGACTGTATAGAGCTTCTCCATCTTTGGCTGCACAGAACATAATCAGTCTAATTTTGGTGTTGATTATCTGTTGATGTCCATGTGTAGAATCTTCTCTATTGTGTAAAAATAATTATTTTAAAAGGATTCAATGAAGTAAAAATGGTCCAACTTGTTTAAATATAATTTAAATGAGAACTATTATTCTTACAATGTATTTAACTTTATAAAATATTACATTTGCTTACTTTATTTAAAATTACTGAAGGAGAAAGAAAATGTAAGTATATTTATGAAATTTAAAAAACTGTATCAGCAGAAGATATAAAGTGATTAATGATCTTTTCGTAACCAATGTACTGTAAGGCAAATTTGGTATGATTATGTGGTTTGGTGAAGAAAGCTTTATATGGAAAAGAAAAGCTTCTACTCTAAAATTAAGTCTAAATTGAGTCTTCTCAAAAATTATTTAATTTGCCTGTAAAGTAAAGAATACAAAATCTACCGCCCATTTTTCTTCTGATTTTGTTTAGATCCAGATGTTTTCCCTGAACTCTTAGCTGTTGCAAACATCATCCATTGGCTGGCAGAATATGTAGAAAAGATATTTGTTGAAGCATTTTGATTTATATGTATAGACAGTTTTGGCTGGATCTATAAAGAGAAGCCCCTTTGAAAAAATATTTAGCAACTTAGTTTAAAAAAAAACTTATCTAAACTTGTTATCTATTCAGAGATTTTAATTCCACTATGATTTTCTGAGGGATAAACTCTGTGAACTATTTAAAAACGCAACAAATATCTTTTAGAAACATGTCTTCTTTGATTTTTGCAGAGATCATGTCAATAGTCCTATATGATGTGATGAGCTGGAATGTGCATTCTTGGATATTTACATTTTTCCGTCCTCTCTCAGGCATCCCTGAAAATGGGGCCAGGTTGTCCTGGTGTCCTGTGATGTACAGACTGGGGACTAACGGCTCAGGAGTAAGGAAAATTGGTAGATGCTGCAACTGAGAGAAAAGAGGCCAGGCTCTAACTGGAGCTTGACAAGTGACTTACAGAATCCTACTTTTTAAAGCTATCATCACTATAAACTTGTCAATTGCTTTTAGTTGCCATAATACGTAAAAGCTTAACTATAATTCTTCTTTGAGCAGTAACAGTCATCACTGTGGAGATAAACTCTAAGCTGACAAATGCTCTACTTAAAACAAGAGGATCTGATTGATTACCTAGGTCCAAACCACAGTGTGATAGCATAATATTTTAGCTTTAGGGGTAGTGTTGTTGCAGTTTTATTGGTATGGTGTATTATTTATAATCTTAGCTATCCTATCCCTTCTCTCTAAATATCCATCAACTTTTGTATGTACAGCTAAAGACAGTAGAAGTCAATTTTCATGAAATTAAACCTAAATCCCTTAAATTTATTGCATCTACTCTAGCTCGTGGCAGGACTTCAATATGATCAACTAAATGTTAGTAAACAGAACACTACATGAGAAAATTGGATTTTGTTATGAGTTAGGGCTAGGAAAAAACTCCTACTGGTTTCTATTTTAGATAGGTTGGGATTTAAGTGAGAATTACTAAATTTTATTATATCTTTAGAATACTAATCTGACATTTCTAGTGATCTCCATAAGCTTTCATTACCCTATAACAGTTTATTAAGCTATTGGGTCTTCATAAATATGCAAACTAGCTTAGTAAGATTGTTTGCCATGATTGCTCATCAGTTTGGTATTGAAAGGGCAGTAACCCAGTCAGTAGAAATGCCTGGTGGCGGAATGGTCTCTGGCATTCTTAATTTTGAAGCTTACTTGTCTTAAAGGGATCCTTAACTATTAAAATAATAGAATCACATTATTAGTGTGAGTGGAGTGACTATTTTGTTCATTGGACTTTATTTTTTGTGTAATTACTTTTCACAAACCTGTAAACAGTCTTAATAGATGTAAGTTTACCTCCTGGCAATTTTATTACATAGATGGTTATTGTTTGGGAAATAAATTGCTGGCAAATTAAATGGACAAAAAATTGGTCTTAAAGTGGATCAAGAAAAATGTATGTTTATTAAAGGAACTCTAGAGCAAAGGATTTATTCAGAATAAAGTCTAATTTCTTATAGAGAGAAAGCTTTTATGAGTATTTAAAAACAGGTGTTTCATTAGTTTATTAACATTTAATTTGTAGTAATTATTGATTCATAGACTGTTACAAACAATTGTAGAGGGCAGTCCCACACATCCCTTCTAAACCTTCAATGCCAACATTGCACACAACTGCAGGATAATATCACAGCCAAGAATATGACATTGGCACAATCTACGCAGAATTCATCAGATTTCATCAATTACACGTGCGCCATTTGTGTGTGTGTATGTAGCTCTATGCAGTTTTGTCACATGGGCAATCTGTATAACCACCAGTGTAATCAAGATACTCAACTGCACCATCATCACAAGACTACTTTGCGATCTTCCTTTAGAGCATATCTGTCTCCTCCCCTTTTCCTACCTCCGAAAAACCACTAGTCCTATAATCTTGGAATATGAATACTTTTGAGATTGACTTTCTTCACTCAGCATTATTTTTTTGGAGTTCATTCAGGTTATTACACATAGTCATTCATTGATTTTTTTCTTGCTGAGTAGTATGCAATGACATGGATAAACCAGTATGTTGAAAGGTATCTGGGTAGTTTACAGTTTGGGCTCATATGCATGAATCTGCTATGAACATATCTAAGTTCTTCTGTGAAAATGTTTATTTTTCTGGGATAAATGATCAAGAGTACAATGGCTGTATCATGTAATAAGCCCATTTTCAGTTTGGAAAGGAACTGCCAAACTTCTCAGAGTGGTTGTGCCATTTTACACTATCACAAGCAACATATGAGTAATCCAGTTTCTCTGCATCTCTGTTAGTACTTGGCATTTTTCATTTTAGTTCCACTGATAGGTCTGTAATGATATCTCATTGTGGTTTTAATTTGCATTTCTGCTGGATGCTAATATTAAACACATGACTTAAAAAGAAGACTGCTTTTCTTTAAAGTTTTTAGATATATTAGTTAAGGATTTGTAGAGAAACTGAACCAATAGAATATGAGAGAGGTAGAGAGGTGTTTAGTTTATTTGAAGAAATTGACTATGCAAGTGTACAGGCTGGAGTGTAAAATCCATAGAGCAATCTGCTGCTGCTGCTGCTAAGTCACTTCAGTTGTGTCCGACTCTGTGTGATCCCGTAGATGGCAGCCCACCAGGCTCCCCTATTCCTGGGATTCTCCAGGCAAGAACACTGGAGTGGGCTGCCATTTCCTTCTCCAAAGCATGCAAGTGAAAAGTGAAAGGGAAGGCGCTCAGTCGTGTCTGACCCTTAGTGACCCCATGGACTGCAGCCCACCAGGCTCCTCCATCCATGGGATTTTCCAGGCAAGAGTACTGGAGTGGGTTGCCATGTCCTTCTCCATGGAACAATCTATAGGTTGGCAATTTAGGTAAGAACTGATGTTATAGTCTTGAGTCTAAACGCTGGAAATTCAGGTAGAATTTATTTTGCTCTTAAGGCCTTTAGTGGATTGAGTGAGGCCCACCTGCATTATGGAGGGTAATATCTTGCTGAAAGTCAAGTGATTGTAAATGTTGATCACAGCTTAAAAATACCTTTACACTAATAACTAGATAGTACTTGACCAGATTAGTCCAAATACCATAGTCTAGCCAAGTTGATGGATAAAGTTAGCCATCCCAGATGCCTTTCATTGAATGGACGCCATTTTAAAATTTGCTTATTTATTCTAAAATTATGGAAAATATGCATGACAAAAATTTGCCATTTTAACCATTTAAAAAATGTTTATTACTTTATTTTGCCTCTGCTGTGTCTTCGCTGCTGAGCAGGCTGTTCTCTAGTTGCAGCAAGCAAGGGCTACTCTCCAGTTACAACGCACCGGTTTCTCGTTGCAGTGGCTTCTCCTGTTGCAGAGCATGGGCTCTAGAGCATGTGGATCTCAGTAGTAGCAGTGTGTGGATTTGGTAGTTGTGGCTCCTGGGCTCTGGAGCACAGTTTCAATAGTTGTTGCTCAGGGGCTTAGTTGCTTTGTGGCAAGTGGGATTTTCCCAGATCAGGGACTGAACTCAAGTCTCCAGCATCAGCAGGTAAATTCTTCACCACTGAGCCACCAGGGAAGCTCCATTTTAAACATTTTTAAGTGGACAGTTTAGTGATAAGTGTAAGTTCACATTGTTATGCAACTGTCACCATCATCTGTCTGCAGAACTCTTTTAATCTTGCAAAACTGAACCTGTATTGATTGAACAGTAACTTCCCTATCCTTCCACCCCCTCAGTCTCTAGTAACCATTATTCCACTTTCTGTCTCTATGTATTGGACCACTCTAGGCATCTCCTAAGTTGAATCATACAATATTTGGCCTTTTGTGACTGGCTTATTTCACTTAGCCAAGTGTCTTCAAGGTTCATGTTGCAGTATGTCAGAATTTCCTTCCTTTTGAGGTTGAATTATTGTTGTATGTATGTGCCACATTTTGTTTATCCATTCATCTGTGGATGGACACTTGGGTTGCTTCTACCTTTTGGGATTGGGGAATACTATTATGATTATGGGTTGTCATTATCTGATTGTACCCTGCTTTCAATTCAGAAGTGAACTTTTCAATCCAAAAGGGGAATTGCTGGATCACGTGGTAATTCTATGTTTAGTTTTTGAGGAGACTCCATTCTGCTTTCCATTGTGACTGTGCCATATTACATTTGCACCAGCAGTACACAAGGATTCCAATTTCCACATCCTTGCCAAATTTGTGTTTGCTGTGTTATTTTTTTTTTTTTTAATTCTTAAAGAGATGGGATATACCAGACCACCTTATTTAAAATTCTTAAAGAGATGGAATACCAGACTACCTTACCTGCCTCCTGAGATATCTGTATGTAAGTCAAGAAGCACCAGTTAGAACTGGGCATGGAACAACAGACTGGTTCCAAACAGGGAAAGGAGTACATCAAGGCTGTATATTTTCACCCTGCTATATAACTTATATGCACAGGACATCATGAGAAATGCTGGGCTGGAAGAAGCACAAGCTGGAATCAAGATTTCCAGGAGGAGAAATATCAGTAACCTCAGATATGCAGATGACACCACCATTATGGCAGAAAGTGAAGAAGAACTAAAGAGCCTCTTGTTGAAAGTGAAAGCTGCTACTGCTGCTAAGTCGCTTCCATCGTGTCTGACTGTGCGACCCCATAGATGGCAACCCACCAGGCTCCTCTGTCGCTGGGATTCTCCAGGCAAGAATACTGGAGTGGGTTTCCATTTCCTTCTCCAATGCATGCATGCATGCTAAGTCGCTTCAGTTGTGTCTGATTCTGTGTGACCCTATTCTCTCAGCAAGAATACTGGAGTGGGTTGCCATTTCCTTCTCCAGAAAGTGAAAGAGGAGAGTGAAAAAGCTGGCTTAAAACTCAACATTCAGAAAACCAAGACCATGGCATCTGGTCTCATCACTTCATGGCAAATAGATGGGGAAACAATGGAAAGAGTGAGAGACTTATTTTGGGGGGCTCCAAAATCACTGCAGATGGTCACTGCAGTCATGAAATTAAAAGATGCTTGCTTCTTATAAGAAAAGTTATGACCAACTAGACAGCATGTTATAAAGCAGAGACATTACTTTGTCAACAAAGACCCTTCTAATCAGCTGTGGTTTTTCCAGTAGTCATGTATGGATGTGAGAGTTGGACTAGAAAGAAAACTGAGTGCCAAAGATTTGATACTTTTGAACTGTGGTGTTGGAGAAGACTTGAGAATCCCTTGTACTGCAAGGAGATCCAACCAGTCCATCCTAAAGGAAATCAGTCTTGAATATTCATTGGAAGGACTGTTGGTGAAGCTGAAACTCCAATACTTTGGCCACCTGATGTGAAGAACCGACTCATTTGAAGAGACCCTGATGCTGGGAAGGATTGAAGGCAGGAAGAGAAAGGGACGACAGAGGATGAGATGGTTGGATGGCATCACCGACTCGATGGATGTGAGTTTGAGCAAGCTCCGGGAGTTGGTGATGGACAGGGAAGCCAGGTGTGCTGCAGTCCATGGGGTCACAAAGAGTTGGACTTCAATGAGCGACTGAACTTAACTGTGTGTGTTATTTATTCTTAAAAACTTTTTACTTGAATTTGGTCATTTAATAGCAGAATCTAGCTTCATTAACAAATTTGCTTATTACATAGCACTTCTTGGAAAGAGCATATCAGTACCTGTCAGGATTGGATTTCAGTCTTAGCTCTGTAGTATAGAGCTGAGCTACTTTGGGCAGATTGCTTAATGTTTTTCTTAATTATAAAACAGGAATAACATTCAAGTTGGGAAAGTGAAGTGAAGTTTGAGTTGCATAACATACAGATGCAAAGCTTATTATTGATGTTGTTGTTATTAGTGTTTCCTGAAACATTCTACTAGATAGAACGCTTTGTCTTAGTTTCTTTTATAAATGATAATATGACAAAAATGTAGCCTCTAATAACAGTTCCCATGCCTTTGCTTCAGTTTCTCACCCAGAATTTAATTCCCGTATATTTTAAGAGGGCTTCCCAGGTGACTCAGCAAGTAAAGAATCTGCTTGCAATGCAGGAGACATGGGTTCAATCCCTGGGTCAGAAAGGTCCCATGGAGGGGGTCATAGCAACTCACTCCAGTATTCTTGCCTAGGAAATCCCATGAACAGAGAAGCCTGGTGAGCTATAGTTCATGGGCTTGCAAATGAATTGGACATCACTGAGTGACTGAGCATGCACATATCTTAAGAATGGTTTTTATCTTTGACAAGTGTATTAGCAAATAATAAATAGTGACACAATTTTCTAAGTTTTTAGATACTTTCTTACCAAACTCTTTAATTTTTAACCTTCTGACAGTCCCAGAAGCTGTACTGGGCTACTCTCATTGTACAAATGAAGACTCCAACCTTCAACCACAAGGGCGCTGGGCTTATGGGAGGGGAGCCAGGCGGGGGGCCCCGGGCTGGGATGGTGACCCCTCCCCCCCCCAGCACCTGAATTCGTGTGCCCTTTTCTAGAAATGTAACTTTATCTGATTAAGTTTTTTATTTTGGTTTTATTAATACTGATTGTCAGAGCAATATCTTAAAAGGACTACATTTGCATGATGCTGCATTTTATTCATCTAATTACTTTCTGGAGAATTTTTGATCATACTGTAAAATCATATGATGTGAAAACATTTACCACTGTCAGAATAAACCTCAAGAATCCATACATTTTATTTTTCATGGCCACTCACAATTCTGGTGTTACATTTATAATATATCCACCTGAATAACTTGTTGATGAAAATATAAGGGGAAAGTGAAAGGTGTTTTACATTTCTGACTCTTGATATTAAATGAAAGCAAAACCAGAATAGACCAACCCCACTACAACAATCACCGCTACTATCAATACCACACCTGGGCAGCTACCAACCTTCTCGGGGGTAGGGGATCAATAAGCAGGCAGGAACCTGTAATTTTCCAGTCACTTTGAAAAGTCCAAGTTTGGTCGAAGTTCTTTTTAAACAATTTCTTGGGGCTAAAATCTGACACTACATTGTTCTTGATTCTGCTGGAGCCCTCAGTACTCTGGTCTCCATCTCTCCCCCGCCCCCCCCATAGCTTCAGTGCAAACTCCACTAATTTAACTTCCCAGTGGTTTGTGGGGTGAGGTGGGGTAGGATGCTGTTGGGAACTCATGGAAATGTGACAGAGCTGTCAAAAGTATAAGTAGTCCGCTATAGACACTAGGAAAAGTGCTGCATTTCTATCTGGTCTTGGTAGAAGATTATTAAGAGAAATTCTGGATACCACTGGCACCCCTTCTGTACTGCAAGTCTCTCTTCTTTGCCCCCTTTCTCTGTTTCACCTCTTCTCCTTGGCTTGTGGGCACGGGAACACGCAGTAATAATGAAGTCAGTTGATGGTGAAGGTCAGTGGAGGGGGAAGATGCCCACTGGAAGAGGAGGCATCTTCATTCTTTACTTGGCCTCAGAGAGTAACTCTATGACAAGTCATCCATCTTGCAAATGCAGGCTGCTCTTCACCAGTGGAAAGTGAGAATGTCAAGAATCAGCACAAGTCAATCACCTCTAAAGGGAAAAATAACCAAGGGACGAGTTTAGGTGGAATAGGACAATACAACACTAGAGGGGAAAATGTTTTCTAGTCATGTTTGTTCCTTCCTTTTCTTTTTTCTTATCCTTTTCCTAGCCTTTCCTAGCCTGTTCTGTTCTATTTCCTCTGAGAGGTAGGGAAGGGGAAAATGTGCATTTATATTTAATCTTGTCAACTGAAAAATGAAAATAAATATAGTTGGACATTTACTTACATTGGTGAAAATTTTTACTTAAAATCAAAAGAACTAATTTTGGCCCACTTATTTAGAACATATATTGTGTTACTGACTTTATTTAGCTTCCTATCAACTTTATTTCTTTGGGTGGCTATGAATTAGCAGGGGTGAAAATGCCATTCTCAATAACCTATCTTTATTCCTACTGGTGACTCAGAGGAGGTGGCTATGATATGGTGGTTAGAAAATCCAATTTTTCTTCTACCTCAAAGGAAAAACAATTGGTGGGTGATCACCTCAGCTGCAATGAAGGAGACCCAGGTTCAATCCCTGGGTTGGGAAGATCCCCTAGAGAAGAAAATGTCAACTCACTCCAGTACTCTTGCCTGGAAAATTCAGTGGATGGAGGAGCCTGGTGGGCTACAGTCCATGGGGTCGCAGAGTTGGACACAACTGAGCGACTTCACTTTCTTTCACCTCAGCTGAAGATAGGAGAGTCTTGATAAAATATTTCATTTGTACTTTAAAAAACTGCTGTTAAGAATGTGACTGTCAGATTTTTACTGAGAAAAATGGGAAAACACTGAAATACAAGACAGGGTAACTGGGTACTGTTCCTACTTAACTAGCTGAGTGACCTTGGGTAAGCATTCAAACTTTCTCCTTTTCATTTGTAAGATCAGGCTAAGAATATCTGCTCTACTAACTTCTTATAAATTTTTATTTTAAAAAAGAATAATAAGGAAAAATTACTTGAAAGCAATTTGAAAAGTAATTATGAAGTATATTGCTTGTGTAAAATAGTATAATGATATTATTGAGAGGAAAACAGTAAATTTACTTTTACTGTTCCCAATGCTAAATAGGTTTAAGTAGAAGATTTATATTGCACATTAGCAGTTTATTTTGGGAAGTATTCACTTTCTAATGCTAGAGAAAGACTGAGTGTGATATGTTCTAGGACTGAATGTGTTTTCATGTGGAAAATAATTCACCAAAGAGTGTTTTCTACTTCAAAAATCAATGAAAGTGCTTCTTTTCAGAAGTTTTTTGAATGAAAATATAGTAGGTCAAGATTTCTTTATATTCTCTCTTTTTAGTTACTTTATTGTGAAAGCTATTAAAATATAAGAAATCAAAGACAAAAATTGCCCATTGAAGCACATTTTCATGTGGCCAAGTTACTTGTCATCATTGGTTGTATCTACTTAAAAGTTTTACGTATTGAAGTAATAATACATGTAGAATTTTGTAGTCTGTATTTTTACTTAATGTTACTTTAGAAGTTTTTAAAAAATTTATCTTTTATTATTTCCCTACTGTTGGCATTCACTGTTTCTCAAGGTTTTTTTTTTTTTTTTTTTTTTTAACACAACAATGCTCCCATAAATATTCCTGTATTTATTTATTTAGTAGGTACTTATTGAGCATCTGTTATGTGTCAAGCACTGTTCTAACTCCTAGGAAATGCCTATGGACAAAACAAAATCCCCACCCTCATGGAGCTTATGTTAGAATCAGGGGGATGGCCAGTAAACAATAAACACAATAAAAATTGGATTACAGGGTGTGTTAGAATGTGAAGTGCTATGGATAAAAGAGAAAGTATAAAAGGAGAGGAATTTGGGATTGTTGGGTAAGTTGGAATTATTATTATTAGTTTTTTATTGGAGTATGGTTGATTTACAATGTTGTGTTAGTTTCTGCTATATAGCAAAGTGAATCTGTTATACATATCTCCACTCTTTTTTGGATTCTTTTCCCCTATTGGACCTTACAGGGTATTGAGTAGAATTCCCTGTACTACACAGTAGGTTCTTATTAGTTATCTATTTTATATATAGTAGTGTGTATATCTTTTTTTCCCCCGTACAGTTCTGTGTATTCTTGCCACCTCTTAATATCTTCTGCTTCTGTTAGGTCCATACCATTTCTGTCCTTTAGCGAGTCCATCTTTGCATGAAATGTTCTCTTGGTATCTCTCCTTTTCTTGATGAGATCTCTAGTCTTTCCCATTGTATTGTTTTCCTCTATTCTCTTTGCACTGATCACTGAGGAAGGCTTTCTTATCTCTTCTTGCTATTCTTTGGAACTCTGCATTCAAATGGGTATATCTTTCCTTTTCTCCTTTGCCTTTCACCTCTCTTCTTTTCACAACTATTTGTAAGGCCTCAGACAGCCATTTTTATTTTTTGCATTTCTTTTTCTTGGGGATAGTCTTAATCCCTGTCTCCTGCACAATGTCATGAATCTCCGTCCATAGTTCATCAGGCACTCTGTCTATCAGATCTAGTCCCTTAATTCTATTTCTCACTTCCACTGTATAGTCATAAGGGATTTGATTTAGGTCATACCTGAATGATCTAGTGGTTTTCCCCACTTTCTTCAATTTAAATCTGAATTTGGCAATAAGGAGTTCATGATCTGAGCTACAGTCAGCTCCCGGTCTTGTAACAGAAAGTAATCTGAAAACATATATAACTGAATCACTTTGCTATACATCTGAAATGAACACAATATTGTAAATAAACCATACTTCAATTAAAAAAAAAGTTGTTCCCACCAGTATCTGAGATCAATGTTAAAGCACTCTGGGAAGCTTAGACTATTACTATTTTTCTTTGTGAACAAATGGAATAGTCTGTTTTTACTGACTTTATTGGTCAAACTAGTCAGATAATAGTCAGATTATCTGGAAACACACAACATGATTTGAAGTTTCAGTCTAATAACTAGTGTAATTTGTTTGCCAGATCAACTTGGTTTCTTTGACACAAATTGTCAAATTAGTTAAGGCATTAAAATTGGCCTGCTTTGGGTATAATATAGTTTTATTGTGTCTACTGGGATATTTGACTATGAAATATGAAAGAATCTGAGTAACTCTTAGGTCTCTATTCTGAAATCAATGCTTCTGCCATAAAAGAAAGGTTATAAATAATAGCAATTTAAGTCATAACTAATACCCACTGATTATCATCAGGCAGTTACAGTTTAAAGTACTTTGCATAAAATGAAATTCTGCAACAGCTTTATACAGTAGATACTATTATAATCTTCATTTTACAGATGAGAATCCTAAAGCTCAGAGAAGCTACGTAACTTCCCCAAGATCATACAGCTTTATAGTGTTACAGTCAGAATTTATAGGTAGGGAGTCAGGCTCTAGGCTTTGTGCTCTTAACCACAACACTATACCTTGTTAATTTGTTTTTCTGTCTCCTTGACAACTCTACTGGATCTGTTTCAACTTCTTTACCATTAGGAAAGAGAAGGTTTGGGTCAGCATTTTTCAGGCAGTTTCTCTATTCAGCCATAGAAAGTAATTTGAAGTTCTTTCTGTGGTAATAGATGTGAGAATTGGGCTGGGTTTTGCCTTGCATAAGCTATGTGTGTAATTAAGGAATCTTTCAGACATCGGGGTTTTACAAGGAAGTAGAAGTCAGATTGCCACTGCCAGTACTTTGATGAAAAGGTAATTAACTCCATTATGACTAATTTTGCTGCTTTTATTTGGCTAAAGAAATGAGAGATATTAAAATCATTTTTAATTGATTTTGTTTCTGGTTGAGAGCTAACAGTGATAATGATGTGAGCCATTAAAGAGCACATTTTAATATTCCAGATTTAAAGATACATGCCCATGCTTTGTATTTCTCATATGCATTAGAACTTTTAGTCCCTTAAAACTATTTGAAATAATACAGCGGTGTATCTTTTAAGTGTTTTTAATCACTTACTTTCTCTGGTCCTTAATTCTCCAGATCTCATTCTTTTTATTCCCCTTGTTTTAATACATGGTTGGATCAGATAACATGCCCAAGAGGCTCTTTCTATCCTGACAGAGCAAAGGGACAGATAATCATCACATTTATGTGCTTGGCAGCAACTGTGGGTCAGTTCTAGTTCTTTTTTTTTTAACTATTGAGGTTGAGTGACATGTGAAATGCTGTCCATATTTAATATATGGTGAGTTTTAATATGAAAACTTAGTGATTTTGAGGGTAAGCATACACCCCTGAGGGGCTTCCCTGATAACTCAGACGATAAATAATCTGCCTGCAATGTGGGAAACCTGGGTTCGATCTCTGGGTCAGGAAAATCCCCTGGAGAAGGGAATGACTATCAACTTCAGTATTCTTGAATAATTCCAAGAACAGAGAATTCTGAAGAATTCCAAGAACAGAGGAGCCTGTCAGGGCTAAAGTCCATGAGGTTTCAGAGTTGGATATGACTGAGAGACTTTCACTATTCATATAAACCTTGAAACCATCACCACCATCAAGGCCGTGAACATAGTCATCACCTCCTAAAGTTTCCTCCTGCCTCTATTATTATTATTTGTGGTAAGAACATTTAACATAAGATCTACTCTTTTAGTAGATTTTCAGTGTACAGTATTGTTAGCTATAGGTACTATGTTGCATAGTGTCAAGAGATCTTTGAAACTTACTTATTTTGCATGATTGAGACTTTGTACACTTTAACAATCACCTTCCCACTCCCCCTCCCTGCTGGTCAGGAAGTTCACCATTCCACTCTCCTCTATGAGTTTGACTATTTTCAAGTCCATATATAAGTGAGATCTTTTATTTGCCTTTTTATGTCTGTTGTAGGCCAATTCTAGTTCATGCTCCTCCTCTGCATAGGTTAGTTTTCTCAAAAATATATATATATAAATTATATTCCTACTTAAAAAATAAATATATTTATTATATTCTTACATTTTTTACTTTTAGTTAAAAATTATTTTAAACTAATTTCAAATGTAGAGGAAAACAGTAAGAATCAAGAAACTTTTTTCAACTCTTTTCAGAGTAAGTTGCTGACATGTTGCTTCATCATCCTAAAATAGTTTCTAATCTCAATCAAAAAATATTCTTCTATGTAACCACAGAATAGTAAAAATCTAGAAATTGACATTGATATATAACAGTGATCTGATTCTCTGACCCCCTTCAGAGTCTTATCAGTTGTCCTACTATTGTCCTATATCACAAAAGGATTTAGTTCAGGATAATACATTGAATTTAATTCTCAAGTTCCTTTAATCTACTTTCATCTGTAATCCTCAGTCTATCCCTGACCCTAACTTTTCTCAAGATTATAGGCTGGCTGTTTTTTTTAGAATATCCCTAATTTAGATTTGGTTCTTTTTGAAAAAATTCAGTTAATGTATTTTTGGTCATTGTATCAGACATGATTCTGTCTTCTTTTCATTGCATCTACTCAGGTGTTACACAATTTTTATTTGCTTCTTTACTGGTGATGTTGACTTTAAACATTTCACGGAGGTGGTGTGTGTCAATTTTATCCACTGTAGAGTTTCTTCTTTTTTCTTCTTTATACTTAATAGGTATTTTGAAGGGTGGTATTTTGAGACTTTGTCAGTATCACATATCACAATATCACACTCACTGGCTTAGCATCCTTTGATGTTTAATAAATTAATAACAAAATAGATTATTTCTATGGCAGTTGCCAAATGATGATTTTTACAATTCAGATTTTTTCTGCCTATATAAGTTGATATACTATTATAAGAAAAAAAATTTCCTTCTCTCCATTCATTTGTTTATATCAGTACAGTCAAATAGATTCTTATATTATTTAGTGAGTGTAATCTGTTACTACTGTTATTTATTTCAAATAAGTTTTTATTTCAAATCAAGTTATTTATTTCAAATTTGTTCAAATTGACCTGGATTTGAAGGTCCTTCAAGTCTACTTCTCCATTCTCTTAACATCTCTCTGTCATTTTTAAAGCCCCCTTTAAACTTTTTGATATAGAGTTTCAGGATTGTTTCGTATTTTTCTCTGCTCCAGCTAATTCTCCAAGGAATCCTGCTTTCTTTTAGTGGATAATGCTGTTTAGAAACCAAGATCTGGCAGTAGATGTGCTCAATGCTCTTGCAGTTTCTTGTTCTCAGAGCTGCTCTTTTTGAACAGAGCTGTGAAATATGTGTCTGTGTGTGACTCTGTGAGTGAGAGTATGTACAGTACACATTTATTTCTGTATCAGTGTGATTGAAAACTATGAGTTGTGCTAATATATTTCATCCCTGATTTATGATGGTTCAACTTAGGATTTTTAAACTTTACAGTGGCATGAAAGTGATATGCATTCAATAGAAATCACATCAATGTATGACAAAACCCACTGAAAAATAAATTAAAAAAAAAAAAGGCAAAAAAAAAAAAAAAATAAAGTTGAAATTCTTGTATACTCTTCCCTCCCAAGAGAAAATCAGTATTATAAATTCAGTGTTAAATTTTCCTAAAGATATTTTTATACTTTTTCAATATAATAGTTTATATATCCATATGCAAGATAATATTGCTTTGACAAGTAATTAAACAATACAAATGATATCATATAAAGATATTATTCCATAGCATTTTGTCCAACTTTACATTTTTAAAATATATCTATGTTGAGTTAGTTTTAGCTCTAGTTAATTGATTTTTTTTCATTTATTTTTATTAGTTGGAGGCTAATCACTTTACAATATTGTAGTGGCTTTTGTCATACATTGACATGAATCAGCCATGGATTTACATGTATTCCCCATCCCGATCCCACCACATTATTTGACTATACCTAAACGTTGAATTTTGCCAAATGTTTATGTATCCATTGATATAATTATGGTTTTTTAATTTAATCTATTAATGTATTGTGTTATAACAAAAAAAAAAAAAGAAATCTTACTCTGAATTTTGATCTTTTCCTGGGGTACATATGTAGTACAATACACCCTCTTGATGCCGGGCAGCATGGTGAGCTAAAGTTCCTTGTCAACCACATGATCACAAGGATAAATAACCAATACACTTATAATCAGGGGCTTCCCAGGTGGCACAGTGAGTAAAGAACCTCCTGCAATGTAGGAGGTGAAGTAGATACGGACTCAATTTCTGGGTCTGGGAGATCCCCTGAAGGAGGGCACAGTGGCTGACTCCAATATTCTTGCCTGGGGAGCCCCATGGACAGAGGAGCCTGGAGGGCTATAGTCTATATTCTATAGTCCATGGGTCTCAGAGAGTCAGACATGACTGAAGTGACTGGGCAAGGACACACACTTCCCATCATTCAGTACCCATACAAGCATTCTTCCACTTTCTGTATAGTTTTCGATAAATTACACAGGATCTTTAGTGCATTATTATAGAATAGTCTTTGTATCTGATGAATTTGCCCAACTGTAGGCTAATATAAGTGTTCTGAGATCATTTAATGTAGGCTAGGCTAAGTTGTGATGTTTGGTAGGTTAGATGTATTAACTGCATCTTTGAATTGCAATATTTTCAATTTACAATGGGTTTATTGGGACGCAAGCCTATTGTAAGTCAAGGGAGAGCTGTACTTCCAATTCTAAGCTAACATTACAAAGTTCATTTCTAGTTTTGCCTCTTTCCATATTGCAACTTCCTTCTCCAACAGTGAAAAACTTAACTTCTATTATTTTCAATTTGCACTTTTCATTTGGTCAGTCTCTTGTACAGAATCCTTGTTCCCCCCCACCCCAACCCCGCAGGAATGTTTACTTCCCATCCCATTCAGGCACCAAACTTCCGAGTGGGCCGCTGCCATCAGCTGCTGGGGCGCTCTTCCTCTCTCTGCCTTTCCCCGTGGTCTCCCACCTCACCACTCAGGCTCTGACCCTCTGAGTAGGCCTGTGACAGCCTTCCCTCTTCTCTGCCCCACCCCATCACACCTTGATTTGCCCCCCCAATTGTTTCCAGTTTGAAGTATCCAGGAAGGAAAGAGGATCATTACATTCATTTGATATTTTATTTGTTCTCTCTGAAACAGGTGGAGTTGTTGCCACTTCCTATAGAGATTGGGACATAAAGAGGTTGTTTGCTCAAACTCTGAAGACTTTGGGAGCTCAAACTAAGGTTGGTCTGAACAAATTCCAGTGCCTTTTGTTAGGACCAGCCTTGATGTCTAAACAGGATTCTCCAGTTTTATCATTAGTGGTTCCCATCCAGTGACTCAGCAGTAACTCATGGCTCTGAACAACTCTCCCTAAAGGATGGATATGCACCTTCAAGTGCCAGGATTCCCCAGGAGTAATCACCCTGGGTCGTCCTCTCTAAGTCTCAGGGAAATAGCTGGGAGTAAAATTCAAAACTTGTAACGACTGCTCGGTCACGGGAACTGACCAATAGGAATGGACTCTCAGCATATGCGGTAGAAGAATCCTGTAGCCCCCTAGGTAGGCCAGGTTTCATTCCCTGGGATGTTCAGGTAGTTTCTGGTGGAGAAGCTGAGGCTGACGGGTAGCAGTGGCAAAACCTGTAACCTTGGAGAGCTTTTGTTTCCCAACCAAGATGGAACAATTTCAATATTTATTTTAACAATCAGTATGGCTTGTCCAGTGCTTACTGGATGGAGATCAGGCTTCCAGTTGCTAAAGCAGACATCATTATGTTCTTTTCACTTGGCAAGGTTTGGGATAAGAAGAAAATAGATAAACTTACCCAGGTATACTCAGGGTAAGGCCAATGAACTTAATGTTAGGATGGGACTGTTTGAGATATGAATTCATGTATTCTTCCTTTCTATCTAATCAACAGACATCCATGGCTTTTGTTAGGAATGTTACAGCAGAAACAGAAATTCTAGACTTTGGAGGGCTTCAGAGTGTAGATCAACCTGAGCCCAGATGAAGTTTTCCTGAATTAAGACAGATGAAGAGAATAGGAGGGGAAGTGAAATCATACTAGAATTAGGTGTGTTCCTGAAAAGATGAGCCCCGTATCCTTTGCCATCCTCCTCACTTTCAGGGTAGAGTACACGATAGGAATTCAGGTGGGATTGGGAACCTGAGAGGACTGGGGTCTTGTGCCTGCTTACTCAGAGGGACCCTAAGTTTTCCCTCCCGCTTCAGTGACAGCAGAACAGTAGAAGGGTTCCTTTGTCCCTAAATGATGCCCAGCAGAGGTGAAAAGCATCAGCTAGCCTCAAGAATTGCTTATAGCAACAGAACCATGTGTGTTCATGATCTGGAGGGATCTGGGAATTATGAGGAGCCTTGCGTTGAGGAACAAGGAACAATGAAACAATGACCACCTGTCACAAGACAGGAATCATGGCTTCTTAAGGGATGACGACACACACACACACACATGATGACTCAGACACAGTGGATATCCCAATGCCTTTTTGCAAGCCACAGAAGCAATCTGATAGTAAATTCCATTTCAGGGAAAATGGGATGGCCCTTGAACTGCCCTCTTTCTTTCCTTCAGGAAATAGGCATTTTATTAGAAATTGAGTTCAGTTGTAGAAAAACAAAGTTGTATTTCTTGCACATCAGAGGTGGCAGTCTGACATTCTTCCCCTCTATACCTGGTACTAATCTGTGCCCCAGGATTTTATACTTTTCATTCCAAGATGGGCCAAAGTTAACTGCCCAGTGTGAGAGAGAAAGGCAATGGTGACTCAGCAGTGTAACAGCTCAAAGACACTCAGGGCAGGAAGGAACTTTTGAACTCTGCTATGTTGCAAGTGACAGTGACTTGGGGTGATATAATTATCCAGGACAGTTCTACCCACATATAGCATCTGTTTTTCAGTTCACTCCTGCTGCTTGAACACACTTTGGCAGCAGGCTTCACTGCGGCACAAAGGAGTCAAGTGGCTTGACCGGGCCACATGGAGAGGTGGTAGCGCAGTCCACCTTGGCATCTGGGGCCATTATGACATTCCATTATCTGCTGTCAACACCGGGGCTTCCTGCCTTAGGAATGCAGCTGCAGCCTCTCGCTGAAAAATTCGCCTCCTTTCACATAGAAGGCATAATTAAGAACACAGCTGCAAATTGGCTCTTCTCAACAATTTTCCCTGCTGTCCCATAAAATGTGAAAAATACGGGCCAGTACATTGATTAGACAGACTCTTGGGGCTGAATTGTGTGTAATCTATCCACTTCTGGCACTTTGAAATAAGTTTTTTTGCTCTTTCATTGGAAATTAGAGGAAAAAAACAGAAAATAACAGTAGCCTGGGCGTTTCTTGGTTGGGCACTTCATGGACACAGTGAGAGGATATAATCAGCTCACTTCCTCATTTGAGTTTGTAACACACACAAATACACACACACATACACTTTGTCTTGATGATGACACAGTATAAGTTTCTTGGCAAATATTGATCTATTTATTTCCTCTGTGAATTTTTTGACTGAAGAAACTTTGAAGCAGCTTGTCTTTTTTTTTTTTTTTTTTGCTCTGCCATCTCTGTCTGATGAAGGAGAAGAAATCTAGGTTAGATGTATTGTACTCTCCAGGGGTCTATTAGTGTTATTTTAGTGGTATTGTATTGAGGACTGGACTTACTGTGTGCACTGGAATCAGGTTCAATTTCCAGACCCACCCTTTAAGCCCTGAGACCTTCATCAATTAGTTTAACCTCTGGGAACCTCAATTTTCTCCACCAATGAGATTGCAGTGATTGTGCTTGTTGTATAGAATTATCATGAACATTAAGCGCAGTTGCAAATTTGCACTTCCTAGTATATTGCTTGGTCTGGTCTAACAGAATGTGCTCATTAAATTGCATGACTGTCTAAATCTTCATTGAGATTTAGAAACAAGGAGCAAGACTGTTACAGGGAAAGAGGGGACTCTAGCTTTATTTTTATCGAATCATCTTGACATTTATGCAAAATAATTTGGATTAGAATGGGGCCAATACTCAAAGAAGTGCTGGAAAACGTTGTTTTGATAAAAGTTCTCTGAACGACCTGCATTTAGGAAAAAACACCAACAATGAAACCACTTATAACCTAATTCTAAAAGCAAAAAGAGAAACGGTACCGCACTGATGTTTAAAGCCAGCCTCCTATGCAGGACAAGGTACAGAGAAACCAACGCAAAGACATGGGCTGCATTTTCCTGGATCTTTATTCACATCACTCTCGTTCTTTTCCAAATAATGAGTTCAGGAGAGTTCTTGGCAGATTCACAGCAAGCTCCCAATTGAATGTTCCTGCTTGGATTCTCTTCACCATAGACTGCACACAGCTGCCTTCTGTGCAAATGTGCCCTGATAAAGAATGGCTGGGTCCCCACAGAATACGTGGCCCCGGATTGTAGGATGAAACAGTTGTCAGTGAGGGGGCGCTTGGTCATTACACGGCCCCCAAAAGGAGAGGAAAAATGGCAATTGTATAACAGCAGCTTCAGTGGAGGGAACTGAACACTCTTCCTACTGGGTGGCTGCCCTACTTTTGCTCCTTGGGAAGATCTGACAGGACAAAGAGCCAAGGTTCTGTGTTTGCTCAGACATGGTTAATGTATGAAGATGAAAAGTCAGTTTCTTTTTTAAACAACTGAATAGAGTTGATTTACAAGGTTGTGTTAGTTTCTGCTATATAGCACAGTCATTCAGTTATACCACACACACACACACACACACACACACACACACATACGTATTCATTTCTGTTATGGTTTATCATGGGATATTGAATATAGTTCAGCCCCCCTGTGCTATACAGTAGGGCCTTATTGTTTACTCATTCTGCATATAATATTTTGTATCTGCTAACCCCAAACTCCCAATCTATCCCTCCCCGTCTCCCCTTCTCCTTGGCAACCACAAGTCTGTTCTCTGTATCTCTGAGTCTGTTGCTGTTTTGTAGCTAAGTTCATTTGTGTCACGTTTTAAAAGTCAGATTCTAAACACATGAAGGACACCTCAAATCAAAAAGTAATGCATTCCATTAAGTGCTTTTGCAGCTTTTCTCTACCCTCTTAACCACCCCCTCCAGTCCTGCCCACCACATTTAATCATAAAGAAATGAGCTGGAGACATAAAAGCACGTGCATCTAAATAGCATTCTTTGTAGAATAAGACAGATGTGTAAATCTCTTTGCTGGTACTTATTCTAATGAAGAAGATTAAATTCATCTCAAGTATCCACCTTTATAGAGAGGAGGAGGACTTTAAAGGTGTGAACGAGCACAGATGCCCAGTGGGAAGAAAAGACAGCTGGATTTGCCATGTCAAGGGAGGCACGACTCCACAGTTTAAGTCCCCACAGATGCCGTTCTGAGCCACTGTACTTGTATCAGAGGCAGACAAGCGCAGGACGCCGGGACCGTGGGGGCAGCATTGTTTAACCTTTGTTCCTCACATCCCTCCGGAGAGCAGACAACACCTCTATTTTCAATGTTTCTTCTGAATGATTTCCCGCCTGGCGGATTGACAGGTACTCTGATTATCTGCCTAAGGAAAATGAAGGGATAAACAGCTGAGAGATGAAGATTGACTTGAAAGGACTACATCAAGGAGTATATGCTACAGTTGGATAAAAAAGAATATAAAAAGGGGGCTTGTGGGAAAATGTCAGATTAGCACCTAAAATATATTTTGGAGAAAAGCATAGTGTTTTGCCAAACAGTTCTTTACTTGAAAAATAATATCAGATTGTCACTGTCATAGTTTAGAGATTTATTTGAGGAAGAGAAAGGCTTTTCTCTTTTTACCATCTAGAACAGGGCTGTGTGATGGACATCTTGGGGCATCTCAGTGAGTTACGTGGGGTTGAGACTGGGAACCTTTATTTTAGAACCTCCTTTCAGGTGGATCTGACCGCGGGCCAGGTGGGAAACTACACTAGTTGAGGTGGGTGGCATGTTCTGGAAATGACTTCTTTGCTTTGTTTGATTTCCTCTTTCTCAAAATTTGCTGGCCCCACTTCACCCATTTTCTCATCCTTAACCCAACTTTGAGTGGTCTTTAATACAGCTGAGTATCTTGACCTAATAACAGATTACCCAGGAGAACCTGGGTAGTTACTCAGCTGACCGGGCTAAACTTAAAGGGAAGATGAAGTTAGAAACAAGTTATTTCCTACCCATCCCTCTAGTTCCAACATATGCTTTATAATAGTGTAAGACTGACATGTTTTCCTTGAACAGGACAGTTTTAGGGGACATTTTCTAGTGTCCTATTAGGGTTTTGGAAAAGAAAAGCACAAGAAGTGAGGAAAGAAACACTATAACCACGATATCCAAAAAGAACAGCCCCAGCAAGTGGTCCTGGCTGGGTTCTGTTGATGCTTGCCTATTCTGTTTTCATATCACAGAGCTCAGTGATCTGGGTTGCAGGAGGATTTTCTGTCAAAACCAGTTGTATAAGGGAGTGATGAAGTTTTTGGAAATACCCCTGCATTCTCTCCTTCTCACTCAATTAGAAAACAGAGCCACGAGCAAAGGCTATTTTTATGACCTTTCAGCCGTGTGATCGCTGCTTTGCCCACTTCTGTTGAGACTGAAGCGCGGCAGGGGAAGTCCCGTGTGGCCTGGACAAATGGGGTCATTAGGCCTTTACCTATTTATCCTTGGCTGTGGTTTGCACTGCTTTAATCCCCAGGCTCACATTGCCGCTGAGGCAGGACATCATTCTTATCATTAAGAGGGTGCACAACATTGCATGTGTTTTTGAATGCAAATTTGTATTCTCCCAGCTCATACTTCACCTCTTTTTTTTTGAAAACAAAGTACCCCGAGTCCCTGATGATTGAATATGAAACATGATCTGGATTGGCTTTGCTTCCAACTCTGCTCCCCAGCTGTGTTTATAGCTATCCTAGTCCTACGCACACGTCCCCTCTTCATGGGGCCAAAAAAAGGCAGATCATTTGTGGCCGGGGACAAAGCGTGGCACTTGCTGGCCAAGAAAAGAGTTCCCAGGACTTGATCTCTGACCTTAGTGAACACAGTCAGTCCTTCCCTGGCCCATCTTCCATTCACAGGCTGCCTGTGTTCATTTAGATACCCTCTTCATTGCAATTCTCTGCTCCCCATCCCCTCTACAGGCCACAGGGTACCCCTGTCATCCTTTTCCACAAGGAGGACTTAGAAGAGTCAGTAACACAAATGATGAGCACCCGGACTTGGGAGAACCTGGCGTCCTATTTGGCAGTTTGTGTTTTCAGCTGGGCCAGTCGGAAGGAAGGCTTTGTAAAGGTCTAAATGGCTATGGTTGTCTTTTGCCCTCGAGACAATGCTGATAAACACGCTGGTTCTCTGTTGCGTTTGGATGCCCACAGGGAGTGATGGGCACCCCAGCCAGTGCCCGGCCCCCCTCCAGCCCCAACCCCCAGCACTAAGGCCGCTGTCGTGCACACAGCCCAGCCACGTTTGCCCTCTGCTTCGTGTAGGTGACACTGCTGCTAGCTGCCCCGTTCATAAGGAGCCGCAGGTCGCTGACCTGAGGTCACATTCCCGAGGTTGTGCCCCTCGGAGCGTGCCTTCTGCCCGCCCCGCCCTCACCTGCCCTGCCCACTGGTCCCCCACCTTCCCACTGGCCCCATTCTCACCTGCCAGATCCAGCCAGCCTGAGTGGCGTGGGACAATACGTGCAGCTTGGCTCTACTCCAGAGAAGTCAGCAGGATTTCCAGGGGGGATCACCACCACTTCTCTGACCCCCACTAACCTTCCAGATGCCAGCTTGACCACAGTTGAGAAGCTGCGACAAGACAGACTTCGCTCCCAACCTCTTAAGAGGCCATTGCCACGGTGAGGGCTGTGGGCCCGGATGGTGTTTCAGCAGGCAGTGAGGACGGAGCTGGACATCTGCATCGGACCTCCCTCGGGGCACGGGAAAAAGCCCCAGATTTCCCACATACCATCGTTTGCCCTCTCTCCCTGCCTCCTGCTCTTAGAAAAGGGAACATTCGGGAAAGCTGAGTTCAGCAGCTGTGCTCGCTGGCCGGATCTCTAGAATAGGCCTGTGCTGGCCGGAGCTGGGCATGAGCGGCTTTAGGACTAGCCGAGAGGGGGTGTGGAGCGGCTGCGAGAGCCCAGGTGCCTGCCCGGGGCTCCAGGCACGGGACGCAGGCAGGTACCATCAGCAAGCCCGCTGTTTCCTGCTGTCAGATCCCCGGCACGCTGCCCTCTGGAGCCCTGCCAGGGTCCACGGTGCTGGGCCAGACTTGCCCTAATAGCCAGCACACACCGGATTTGTGAGGAAACACCTTCAATGTGCGATGGTCGAAAACCCCCTCAATGTCCTTAAGGGAACCAGGCAGCCTGCTGTGTGGGCTGTGAACATAGATCTGTCAGCAGATTCTCTCCCGAGCTGTCACCACTGAAATTTATGCTGCACATTGGGTCCTCCCTTGCTTGTGATGCTGACGATGGATGCGGGCGTTTGGTTTCTCCTCATTTTGCAGATGAGTGGGTTTGAAGACTGGAATTAAAACATGAGTGGCTTCTCAGATTGCGGCTGTGAAGGTGGCCGCAAGCCTAGAACCCGGCTCTCATTTTCATTTCCTTTCTCTTTCTTCTTTTTCCTCTTCTCTCTGTTTGGTTTTTCAAAATGTTATCGGGAGGGTTCACCTTGATCGAGCTGGTCTCTGAAACACTTCTTGCTAGAAGCATATAGATGCTCAGTGTGGAAGGAAGTGTGAACATTAGCTATGCCAGTGCTGGCCATTAGAACTTTCTGCGTGATGCACATGCTCTCTTATCAGCTCTGTCCAGTTCAGTAGCCACCGGCCCCACGTGGCTATTGAGCACTTGAAACATGGCTAATCTGATGAAGGGACTGAGTTTTAAATTTTATTCCATTTTAATTCATTTAAAATGGAATTTAAATAGCCGTTTGTGACTATTGACTACAAACCCATCCATTCTACAGATGGGAAAGTGAGACCCAGGGAGTGGAACTTGCACAAGAACATGAAGTGAACAGCTGATTCAAGCCATCTAGAGCAGTCAGTACTTTTTGACTAACAAAATTGTAATTTGTTTGGTGTCTGGGCATAATGTTTTCAAACGTTTCAGACCTTACGAAATAAAAGAAATAGGCTACTTTGGAACATTACATTTTGCATTTTGTGCCAGGTTAAAACTGGAGTAATTCCCTTGTACAAACAGAGAGGTACTGGACATAAGTGTGAGCAAAATCTGGGAGATAGTGAAGGACAGGGAACCCTGGCGTGCTGCAGTCCATGAGGACGCAAAAAATTGGACACGTCTTAGTGGCGTGACCACCACCGACTAAGCGGAAGCAGGCTGGGCAAGTCTGGCCTGTTATTCCACGAAAGACCCTAGAGTGGCGCTGTTGTATCGCTTCTGAGGCCCGCAGACTCCGAAATCCAAAAACTCAAAGGAAAGAAAAATTCACCTTGTTCTTCCTATTCCTGCTCTGTCCACCCCTAACCGTTTATTCTTTTATGTTCAGATCTTTGAATATTTTACTTCCCAGTATAAAGAGAAATAAAATTCTCTCTGTGAGCCTCCAAAAATAGAATTCCATATGTGGGGGACCGAAGTCTGAAGTTTGGTTCTTGTTTTTAAAATGCATTGAGAATCCTATGTGGACTAATTCCTAAGGAAGTTTAAACACACATTTATCCTTTTGTTTTTTTTTTTCCAGTGGGTAGGGTTAAGGTGGTGTAAAGCTGTAAGTCACCGATACGGTTAGGTCTTGTCCTTCGAGGACACGTTCTTAAATGATACCTCAGATCTTAAACGGTCAGAATGTCATTTCTGAAAAAGGAGGGGTAGCACATATTTGCAGATGGTGGCAGGATAAGCACATTTGGCAGGTATCATGCAAGGTTTCAGTCTACTGTTTCGGAAGACCTGAGTGAAGGGCATATTAATAATTTTCTGTGTAAGCCACATAGAGCTTCAGCATCTGAGAACCCTGAATTCAGTGCCTCCCATCCTATTAATGTTCTTCTCTCTCCTGGAGAGAACACTTCATGTAGACATTCAATAATGCCGTGTGCCTTGTAATTCCCTTAAAAGTTAATGAACGTGTTGGAATTAATTTTAATAAATGTTGATTAATTGCAGTTTGACTTGTGTTTTGAAGAACAAAGGCATCCCACAGTATTTGGCAGCTTTTCCTCAGTCACTGCGGGGATGCCCACAGCAGGTGGCACTGTGGCCCCGCAGATCCCAGTAGGCAGGGCTGGGACAGGACCAGAGGGAGAAGCTCCACAGACTCCCCGTCCCCACTCCAGAAGCAGAGCTCCCGGCATCAGCTAGGGCCTGCACAGGGACAGAATGAAAGGCTTAAGGAAAATTTCAAAGAATCATTGAGACTGCAATGAATTCGTAATATGGGAATTGATCGAGCCTTCTGTAATTTTATTCAATCAAGTTTTATTGAGTTCCTAACAGGTTTGGAACCACATCTATGAACAGCTTGGTTACTGCCTTCCAAAAATTTCCAATAATGGTTTGCCATGTGTGTGCGCACGCATGTGTTTGTATATATGGGCATTTTGTATGTGTGGTGTGTATTTAAGTGTGTATGCATGGACTGTGTGGGTGGTATGTAAATGTGTGTGGAGTGTATGTAACTGTGTGTATATATAAATATGTATATGTAAGTGTGTTGTGTATCTGTGTGTGTGCATGCAGTGTGTGTATATAGGCACATGTAGCATGTGTGTGTGTGTGTGTGTGTGTGTGAAAGAGAGGTGAGGGCGAGTGGGGGGAGGAAAGATGTGTAGCTAATAGTACACCACGCTGCAACTGCTTATAGACAAATACAGTCTAGGCACTGTGGAGGCCAGTACTTGCTGCTACAGAGTAAAGACCTCTCGTCACAGGTACACAGAGAGGGAACATAACTGCATCCCTTTTTTTTTTTTTTTTGGTCTGAGAAATAAGACATAGAAATAGTGACCACTCAAGGTCACCTCCAGTTCTAACATTCTAGAAGTTTGTGGGTATTTTCATAAACCCTGGCAATTCCTACACCTTCAGTGTAGACCATTGTCCTTCAAGTCACACTGGACTAAAGGAAGCATGGAACTAGATTATTCTCAATGTCACGCCTTATTTGGCCTTTGGATGCTATTTAGCAGACATCCTGTCCAAATGGCATGTGATGGTGACCAAGGCAATTAGGGAGATGGATTTGGCTTGCACAGTTTCATGTTCAGCTTCTTACAGTGAGAAATGGTGGAGCCTGTCAGGGTCCAAGATAACTGAATTTGATTTTGCCCAAATAAGGACATTAATTTTCCAATTTGCTTTGGTGGTGTTATATTTAACTTAAAAAAAGTGTCTCAGAAAGAGGACTTTCAAAATGATATTAAATTTAGTTGTCCTTCCTAAAGGTCTTTTTGTCCCATTACATTAGTTTATGTTTTTTTTTTAAAGTAACTTTTCAAATTAGTTTTGCAGTGTTATTCTCTGAACCTCTTTGTGTATCATGTACTATGTCACTTCAGTCTGTTCATTAATTTTAGGTGGCTTCATTTCATTACTACTGTTTTTTGCCATTTGAAAGCATTAAAATGCTAGAGAATAATAACCTTGAACAGAAAAAGCCGTGGCTAAAACAGCTCTGATATTTTCTGGATATTGATTCTCTAATTGGATTAGAGTCTGCCTTTGACAGAATTCCAACGAGGTAGAGGGCCAGACCATGATTCAGGACTGGCTGGATCCCTTCCCAATACCCATGAGTGAAGCTCATTCATTCAACCAACACCAATGAATGGTCTACAGCGGGCCTGGCTCTGGGCGCTGCTGTCCTTGCGGCTTTTCTGATGTCAGTGATAGGGTGAGCAGACAGGAAAGACAGCATGAATTTTGGAATCTGTTCCAGTCTGTTCTCACGTCTGCCTCAGAGAGAAAGAGCCTCTGCAAATGACAGAGAGAAGGGAAATGGCAGATGATCCAAGAAGGGTTACCAATGTTTTCTGTGTAGCTTTGAAATCTAGGTGACGCCTAGGTGACAGCTTACGCTTTATGGGAAGTATTGGACCAGGTTAAGGACCTTGTGGTTGCCCCACGGGCCCAGGGCATGATTGTAGAATTAGCTCTCCAGTGGGGTTTTAAGCCTACAAGTCTGGCAGACAGCTTCTGAAATTGCAACTGATGGGGAAAAACCTTTCATGAGATTTTGAGATATATTGGAAGCCTTGTGGATCTTTCACTGAAGTGTTCACTACTGATATTCATGCAGAACTGGACAGGAGATCTCTACTTCAAAAAAATATTAATTGGTTGCTATTACTTTTTTTCAATTATATGTTCGTAGACTTTTGTGATTAGATATGCAGTTTGAGCAAGCCAGGTTATTCTGTAAGGCTTGTGTATCCTGTCATGCTTTCCCATTCATCTACCCTCATCCTAGTTGCCTAGGAGGAAGCTGGGCATTTTGCACCTGGAAATAAAAATTAGTATCAAACACTTAGCATCAATGAAGTGTTTTTAGATGCTTTACTTTATTTAAACTTCGCATCAACACTCTGAAATAAACACCATGCTAGTGACATTTTGCTGAGGATCAGAGAAACTTCCTCTCAGAGGCAGGATTTAAATCCAATTGTGTGAAATTCTAACTTGGCCTGTGCAAGTTGTGATCACCAAATGCAGCTGTCCTACCAGGGACCTGAAACACACGGGAGAGAGGTTGATTGACCTGCTCTCAACAATGTTTACTGAAACATCAGCATTGTTTCCATGAGGAGATGCCACGCAGGACAATCATGTGTTACTTAACATCTTCATCCAGCCTCACGTTGCAATCCATAATGCTGCTAATTTCTGGGTGAGACTACTGCCCCGTGTTACAGATTTCAGCATTTTTGAGAAGCAGAAACTGCATTGGATCTGTTATTTTAACCTTTTCCACTCTTGTGCTAGCCGCCTTGATCCTCACCTGTTAAGGTGGGCGGCCAGAGCGGTGTTGCATTTAGCTCGTTGGTGAAGATTTGGGGGGAGCTCTGAGGAAGGCCCTCACCATGGCAGAGGCAGGGACTTTCCTGGTGGCTCAGTGGTAAAAAATCCACCTGCCAATTCAGGAGATTCAGGTTTGATCCCTGGGCCAGGAAGATCCCCTGGAGAAGAAAATGACAACCCGCTCCAGTAAACTTGCCTGGGAAATCTCATGGACAGAGGAGCCTGGTGGGTTACAGTCTATGGGACACGACTTAGCAACTAAACAACAGAGAGCAGAGGCAAGAGAGAGAGACCTACGGGTGACCTTTGGCTGGACTATGATTTCCCCACATATGCAGTCTTAAAGAGACGTCTGGGGTTATAATTCTTTAAAAAGGAAAATGTAGAGTGAAAATTGAAGGTAAATTGCTTTTCAAAAGAGGAGAAAAAACTCATTATACACTGGGTCTTAGTGATATAGGGAAAACACTTGAGTTAACCTAAGGTCTACTCCATAACTAGAAATAGCAATTAAATAGAGCTGGGCTTTGTAAGAATTACAGTGAAATAAAAAGAAATTGTGCCCAATGGGCCCTGCTGACTTCTATTCTTTATCTGATAATCATCAAAGAATTGAGCAAGAAAAGTAAAACTGTGTTCTAACAATGGCTCATTAATTCATACATGGCTTCTAATATTTTATCTATCCATTTGTGTCCTCTGACATCCCACAAATCATCATGACCTTCTGGTTGGCAAATAAGGTGCATTAGTTGCATCTGCCAAAAAGTTCTGTAATGTGTCTCCAATATACTTCAGTGTTGTACAAAATATCTTATTGTTAGTTATTTAAGACCTACCTTACAAACTTGTACTTTCTTCACAAGCAGGATATATTTCTGCATTTTGAGGTGTACACACAGTAATGAATACCACTGAGAAGGGAAAATCCTGACCAATATCTTTGTAGTGTCTGAAAATATGCAAATATTCTCTAAAACAAAGTTACTTCTTGGCAGTATTACTGTGAGTAAAACTATTTCCCATCTGCATGACAGTTGAATTTTGGTGGCTCTCTTTTCCCATGCAGTCAATACTTTTGACTTTTTTTTTTTTTTTCCTGAAATGAGCCTCCAATTTAATATTAAACTTGGCAGGTAAAATTTTATATTGGGTCTATCATGTAACTGTGAAATCTTGGGATGACTTTTAAGGCTGGCCTGAATTTTCTTATATTTCACAAAGTATGGGTGGTATAATGATACTCCTGACATTCATATCTTTCTGCTTAAACAAAATGTGGACTCACTTGAACATGAAGCTCTGTAGTGACTAATAGATAGATGCTTTATTATGGTTTCTATCTTTTCTATGTAAAAGATATAAACAATATATTACTTTTATTTGTTCCTTCCTTTATATACCACAAATTTATTCAAGTAGTGTCAGGTACTTATAAAGTTCCAAATGATGCTTTTACAATTTGTAAAATACTTTCAAGTACATTATAACATTTAACTTTCCAGATGTTCATGAAGTAACAGTGAATGCCAAAGACATAGCTAATTAAATAATTATTTGACTTAATTTTCTATTTTTATTTGCTTCTTAATTGTTTATTGCATCATGGCTAATTTGCATATCTGAACACCTGCTGCTTTGCATAGTTGGACATGATGTGGTAAATTTTAGAGCTGACAATTTAAAGATTGATATAAAAATGAATAGAATTTCCTCAAGAAGAGGATTAGGATTTTGCCTAAGGGAAATTGGTATTTTCTCAGTCTGTGATTGCACTGGTGAAGCTTAGAAAATCATTTGAGGCTTCTGAATATATTTCTATATAATTCTTGCTCTAAGGAATGAGAAGACTTTTGTGGGTCCTGATGGAAAGTACAGGAGATACACTGATGTACACCGTCAAGGAGGTAGAAGGCTGACTGTGAAAAGTGTCTTGTGGACTGTGATAGAGACAGAGACCCCAACACAAGGCCAGAAACATGAGGGTGAGGCTGGTTGGGCAGACTCTGCGGTATTTCAGAGCAGTGCTTTTTCCTTATCTAAAGAATTAGAGTTTCTATATCTAAAGTATAGAATGGGAGAACATGCTATGTAGAACTTTTTTCCCCCTAACATTGTGAAAGGAGCATCTCCTAAATTTGAAAATCATAATAAGGTATATTTTTGCCAAAGGTAACAACCTAATAAAGAGAAGAGGTTTGATTGCTGGTGGCCCTGATAGTTTGGCTTTACTGTGCTAAATATTTTGATCATGATATTTATTTCTTTGTAATAGCTAAAGGAATGCATTTGTCTGTGTTGTATCCTTAAGATCATAAGCAAAACATATTAAATGTGACTGTAGGATACATGTTGGATTTTTGAGGAATCTCAAGTCTATTAGTCAAAGCTGGCGACGTAGTCCCATGACCACATTGAGTGCAAGTGGAAAAGAACAGCGCTATTTCAATGCCGGGAGGCTATCTGTGATGGCCCTTAACTTATGAGATGCAGACTAACTTGGTGTATTTGTTTTTTCAGTAGTAGGGAGGAAAAATGAGAGGCCTGCCTTTGCACCCCTTGGAGAGATTGATGGTTTGATGGGAATGGCTAAGGATCACATGATGCTACATGAATTAAAATAGAAGGTTCTGAAGGAAGTTAAATGCATAAAAACAAATAAATAAAAAGATAATGTAGATGAATCAGATCTAGAGAAGCAGTAGGAAGTATTCAGGATGGTTGTAGCCCATAGGTGACAGGAACATTAAAAATGGATACATGATGCCAGAAAGAGAATATAAGAAAGAGAACCTTATGTGTGACCTCATCTACATTAAAAGTTTTCATGTAAAATGAAAATAACCTAGGAGGGGGTATATTTTGGAAGATGTACTTTGTGGCAGTGTGGAATACAAAGGAAGTTTTGGGGGTTTTATATATGTAAGAGATATAAACATAGGTGTTTGTGTGAACAAAAGATAATTAAAGATAGAAAAGTCTGTTTTCCTTTTGCAGGCTGTACATCTTCTCCTTAGGTCTTTTGTAGTAGACACTTTGAAGTTTCAAATCTCTGGGCCTGTAAAGCTTTAACTTTATTTCTGCTTATGATTTACTTAAAGAGGTTGGCTGACTTATTGGGCCTGCAGAGAATAGCAAATTTAGTTTGGATATTACATTTCATTTCTTAAAAGTCCCATGTATCTCATTAGACTTACCTGTGATTAAACTTGATGAAATATATGCTATGTTTATGCAACTTAAATAGGGAAAAATATTTGTGGTCTTGCTTTAAATTAAGCGGAGTAATGCAAAGCATGAACAGGATATTAATGAGATCATTAGCATTTCTGGGAATAATTTTTCAGTCAACATAGGATGGTTATTTATGGTTGGATTTATCCATGAGGTAAAAGAAGCCAGGATATCTATTCCAATGAAGGTTATAACTGGCCTTAATTATAAAGTTAAAAAATATAGCAATGATCTATACTGAAGGTAAATTTATGATAGACATGAAATTGTTTGGAACATGTTATGTGGGAGGGCAGTTTAGCTTTTTCCTTCACATTTTCTTCTTGAGTTAAGTAAAAAATGTGAGGTGCTAGTGCTTAGATTTTAGACAATACATTGGACTTAAAACACTAGGGACTATTACTAGTGTTTTATTTGGTTTTGTGGCAAAAACAAACTTTAAAATGATAGTGTGTTTAGAAGTGTTTTTTGTAGCCCTAGGTTTTTAGGATGCAGTTCCTAGAGTTTTGGGGATGCAACTTTGATCTACAGAGATGTTACTTTTTCTAAAGAAAATCTTGTTAAATTTGACTGATGAATGATAAAGCTTATAAAGAAAATGAGGTTTGCAAATGCATGATTTGTGTATAATGCCTCAAATTACACTTAATTTTATAAGAAATATTGGGCTTTTTTTCCCCTTAGGATATAACAAATTTAATTAAGGTTCTTGTTAAATCTTAGCCTTCCATGATAAAAAGAGAACGAGAAACTCCAGATACATAAAAAGTCATTCAAGTAAGTTTCATAGAAACGATTCCAACTAGGATCAGCGACGGCTGTGGACTTCGTGGTTCCTCTCTGAAAGTCAGCCTGAATCACTAATATTTGTGATTTCCTTTTGTCTTGGAGTTCTTTGGGCAGATACCTCAAGAAGGAGTAACAAATTAAAAGTTGGGGTGTGTGGTAGGAGAATAGATGAAAGGAAGCTGAAGGAATTTGAATAAGGCAAAGTAAAGCTCCCATACAACACTTAACAAGGCACCAGCCAATGATGACCTAATTTCAACTTGTGCAGGTTTAGCTTGAAAGTTGGTGACAAAAAGAAGTAAAAACTAGTAGTGGTCTCTTGACTAGATGAAAGAGGGCAACAGCTACCATTGACTGTTCCCAGCAGTGCCGGCCACAGAGTTGTGTTCAGTAAATGTTGAGTGAAGGAGAGTAGTACCAGATGAATGAAGCAGCAAGCAAGGTTACAAGTCTACTTTGCTGAGTGCATTCTGGGAAAAACAGTGCTAAAATTAGTAATTTGGGATTTGAGTCCTACTGGTAGCAAAATCAGGCTGATAAAATATTAATGAAAAGAGCATCCAAACCACCTCACTGCCATGATTATTCTGAACCAGAGCCCAGGTAAGCCCTTTAGAGTTGCCCTACTTCAAGTGGGGTCTGCACACCAGCTGTGGTGTGCAACGAGAGTGCATGTTTGGAGATCTTTATAGCCATTTGGGCAATTTTATGTAGCTTGGATCTAATACTGAAAAAAGTTTAGGCTTGTATTTTATATGCAAGAAAAGGGGAAGGTGAAAGTGTTAGTCACTCAGTCACATCTGACTCTTTGCAACCCCATGGACTATATATAGCCCACCAGACTCTGTCTGTGGAATTCTGCAGGCAAGAATGCTGGAGTGGTTAGCCATCTCTTCTGCAGGGGATCTTTCCAACCCAGGGACTGAATCCAGGCCTCCTGTATTGCAGGCAGATTCTTTACCATCTGAGCCACCAGGGAAGCCCTATTTTAATATATATCTATTTTAAATTATTTTTTGAGTAATTAATTTTTATTTAAATTTATAGTTATGTCAGTCCATGATGGACTGGGGAGAAAAAACAACAAAACTGGTCCTTCATCACTGATCATTAGAAAAACAAGCTCTGAAAGCATTGTGCTATTTTCTCCATGCAATTTGCAATTTTAAAAATTCTAAACTTTTTTTTGAAATGGTACAAAACAAATTCTTCCTAGGTGTCCTGCCCTCTCTGTGTCTCTCTGGGCCCCAAGGACACGCTCTGTCTGTCTCTTGGTTAACCTGGCCCTGCATATACAGGATGATCCCTGAATACACAGAAACAGAACTGCTAGTGACTTGCCAGTTTCTGCCTGCTTGCAATATCTTGGTTAGCTGCTGGGACAGTTCAGGAATAGCTGAATCCATGTGGGTGTCTGTTCTTTCTGTGACCAGGAAGTGTTTTCTCCTCCTGAAGGGGTCCTGCAATCAAGACTTTATTAGGTTAGTTCTTGGTAATTGATCCCTATTCCTAACCAGATTAAGACTAGGAACCAAGTTAAGAACTAGGAACATAACAAGGAGGGAGTGAAGTGCAGGAAAATATAATTTAATGTGCAGTTATTGTCATTTTTGTAATTTTCAATTTAGAGCCAAATAGCCTGTACTGGAGAGATTCTTTGGATTACTCTGTCAGATGGGATACATTTTTTTGCTTGAAAAATTAGCAGGGGTATTAAATGAGCATCCGCAGTTTCAGAGCTGGTACACCCAGTTCCACACTTCTGACTCTGTTAGAATTCCTGCTGATTTTAATGATGGTATCAAAGATTCAGTCTGTCACACCTAGATGAGAACTGGCCTTATAATAAAATGCACCTTAAGCTAGTGGATTTTATTGGTAGGTATGGTAACGCCAATCACCTTGGGGGAAAATACTTGTAATTGACTTAACCTTTGCTGTTTGTAATTAATCATCCCTTCTGAAATGATTCAGTATAGTCTGTCTAGTATGTCTGAAAACACATAGAAGGCTAGCTGGCTAGAGAACAAAGTAAGTTGAATTCTTTATTCTACCTTTCCTTTCCAAAATCAGCAAGGTACATAGTTGTATTTAAGTATTCAAGGACGGCCTAACAATTGAATATTGTACTTCAGGTAATTTGCTCATACTAACACTAGAGATCAGATTTGGAGGACTTCTTTTACAGGGGTGTGGGAGATTCAAGATGGATCCTTCTCCCATGAGAGTCACACTATTTCCTCCACTGACATCTCAGTGTCCTCACTTGTAAAATAAGATTATTGTTGTTCAGTCACTCAGTTGTGTCTGTCTCTTTGCTACCCCGTGGACTGCAGCATGCCAGGCTTCCTTGTCCTTCACCATCTCGTGGAGATTGCTCAAACTCATGTCCATTGAGTGGTGATGCCATCCAACCATCTCATCCTCTGTCACCCACTTCTCCTCCTGCCCTCAAATCTTTCCCAGCATCAGGGTCTTTTCCAATGAGTTGGCCCTTTGCATCAGGTGGCCAAAGTATTGGAATTTCAGTTTCAGCATCAGTCCTTTCAATGAATATTCAGAGTTGATTTCTTTTAGGATGGACTGGGTTGATCTCCTTGCTGTCCAAGGGACTCTCAAGAGTCTTCTCCAGCACCACAGTTTGAAAGCATCAGTTCTTTGGTGTTCAGTTTTCTTTATGGTCCAACTTGAACTTAAACCTCTCCAAGATCTCTTTTGATTTTCAGCTTATGAAAATCCCTTTTATTTATTTTTTTCAAGCTTTAAACTTTTTATTTTGTATTGGGGTATAGTTGATTAACAGTGTTATGTTAGTTTTAGGTGAATGGTAAAGGGATTCAGGCATGGATATACATGTACCCATTCTTTTAAATTATTATTGAGTTCGTTGTGCTCATGCTTAGTCGTTCAGCTGTGTCCAACTCTTTTTGACCCTCTGGACTGTAGCACACCAGGCTCCTCTGTCCATGGGATTTTTTCAGCAAGAATACCAGAGTGGGTTGCCAGTTCCTCCTCCAGGGGATTTTCCTGACCAAAGCACTGAATTATATCTCCTGTGTCTCCTGCATTGCAAGCTGATTCTTTACCATTGGGCCATCAGGGAAGCCCTGTTGAGTACCTATTAGTTAACAAACAATGTGATAGATGCTATGGAGAATATGCAAGAGATGATATTTTGAGGCATACATACTTATATCACATCCTAATAGGGATCTCAAGATAAATATGCAGTATTTGTCCTCTGATTAATGAGCAAAGTCACAGACATCTCAGAGATCCTTTGTACTTTATGAAAGTGTTAGTCACTCAGTTGTGTCCGACTCTCTGTGATCCCGTGGACTGTAGCCTGCCAGGCTCCTCTGTCCATGGAATTCTCCAGTCAAGAATACTGGAGTGAATTGCTGTTTCCTTTTCCAGGGGATCTTCCTGACCCAGGGATTGAACCCAGGTCTCCTGCACTACAGGCAGATTCTTTGCCATCTGAGTCACTTGGAACCTCTTCTCAAGTGCTACAGAATTTCTGAGTGTCTGGGATGAGGCAAGGGATGGGTTAATATTGAGCTACTAAAAGTACATGATTAAGAATCAAACACTTTCCTAGAAAACATAAATAGGTAATTCCCTCTCACCCCCAGTTTAAAAAGATATGATAGGATATATAAGATTATTAGTAGCTAAAGGAATCAGATGGTAAGAATTTTTCATCTTTTGGGTAGTTTGGATAGGTTATGTTTGCTGAGAAGCAGACACCTAAATTTTACAGTCTTGGTACAAAATGATTTTTCACTTGGGATGTAATCCTCTGTGGGTAGTCTGGAAGGTTCTCTGGGGCGTCTGTTCTCTAAGCTGTGACTCGGGGAACCCATCAACTTATAGAAGCACTGTCTTGAAGATTTGACCTCCTTAGACAATGTGGTGGGGGAAGAGAGAGCAGACAGAGTTTTGAATGGTTCTTGAATGGTTGTATCTAGAACTGACAAAAGTCATTTTGACTTGTACTTACTGGCCAAAACAAGTTATCTGGCTCCAGCTAACTTCAAGAGGGCAGAGAATTAGAATCCTCTCCTGTATCTGGAAAGTGAGGAGAAATGGAAATATTGATGAGCAGTAGCAATATTTAAAGTGAAGATCATGGTATCCAGTCCCATCACTTCATAGCAAATAGATGGGGAAACAATGGAAACAGTGATAGACTTTATTTTCTTGGGCTCTAAAATCACTGTGGATGGTGACTGCAGCCATGAGATTAAAAGACACTTGTGCCTGGGAAGAAAAGCTATGACAAACCTAGACAGCATATTAAAAAGCAGAGACATTACTTGGTCTACAAAGATCGTTATGGTCAAAGCTATGATTTTTCCAGTGATCATCTTTGGATGTGAGAGAGCTGGACAATAAAAAGGGCTGAGCACTGAAGAAATGATGCTTTTGGACTCTGGTGCTAGAGAAGACTCTTGAGAGTCACTTGGACTGCAAGAAGATCAAACCAGTCAATTCTAAAGAAAATCAACTCCGAATATTCTTTGGAAGGACTGATGCTGAAGCTCCAATATTTTGACCACCTGATGTGAAGAGCCAATTCATTGGAAAAGACCCTCATGCTGGGAAAAATTGAGGGCAGGAGGAGAAGGGGATGACAGAGGATGAGATGGTTGGATGGCCTCACTGACAATGGACATGAGTTTGAGCAACCTCCGGGAGATGGTGAAGGACAGAGAAACTTGGCGTGCTGCATGCAGTTCATGGGGTTGCAGAGTTTGACGTGACTGAGTGACTGAACAAGTAATATTTACGATAATTATCAAATATTTAAAAAATGGGCAGAGTTATGAGGACATGGGCTCTTTTTGTACACTGATAGTGCATATGAATTGGTTCAGTTTTGATAGGTGGTCATTTAAAACAATTAATAAAATATACTATTGCTTGAGGGTTTTCCCAGTGGCTCAGTGGTAAAGAATCTGCCTGAAGTGCAGGAGCTGCAGGAGATGTGGCTTTGATCCCTCGATGGGGAAGATCCTCTGGAGGAGGGCATGGGAACCCACTCCAGTATTCTTGCCTTGAAAATCCCATGGACAGAGGAGCCTGGTGGGCTACAGTCCATGGAGTCGCAACGAGTCGGACATGACTGAAGTGACTTAGCTGCATGCGCCATTGCTTGGGGCCAGCAATTTCAGCAGTGATTCCAGGTAGCACTTAGCTTTTACTTTGCACCAAATACTGTACTGAGATGTCTACACACTTTATTGGGCTTCCCTGGTGGCTCAGATGGCAAAGAATCCACCTGCAGTGCAGGAGACAGCAGACCTGGGTTTGATCCCTGGGTCAGGAAAATCCCCTGGAGAAGGGAACGACTACCAACTCCAGTATTCTTGCCCAGACACTTCCACGGACAGAGGAGCCTGGCGGTTTACACAGTCCAGGAGGTTGCAAAGAATCAAACACGACTGAGTGACTAACACTTCCACTTTCACGTTTGCACACTTAATTACCTTTAGTGCTTACTTTTAAGAGTTTAATCCTAAGAAAATAAGTAGACATATGCACAAAAATTTTAACAGGAACTTTCTTATTTTTAAGAAGAGACATGCTTTAATAAAAGGAAACGACTTCAGGAAGGGGCTATTTAAATAACATATGTATCCAGTGGAGTACTGTAACATGCATCTCTGTTCTTGTCCATTACCTATTATTTAGAAAAAAAAAATTACAAGGAAGCAAGTATAACAGTTACATAAAAATATACAGGAAAATGTTTGGAAAGATAAACACTTGGTTTTTGAAAAATACAGTTCGTTCTGTGTTGTAAGTAACAGAATCCTGAATCTCTTACAATGAGTGTGTGTTTGCTTCAAGATGAATATAAAACAAATTTTATTTTAAAATGAATTGTAATCATTTATTTTTTATTGCCTCAGTTTCCAAAAGACAGCACCAAACATTATGTACATATAGAAGACATATGGTAGAGGGACTTTGCCTTTAAACATCTAATCATCTTACAAGGGAAAGTTTTCATGTTTTAATTAGAAAGGAATATAAGATAGCGTGGTGCATTGCTCAATGCATATAGTACAAAGGAAAATCGCTAGAGGGGATCAGAAATAAGAATGAACGTTACCTTGAGTTACTGAGAAAAACTTCATGGAAGAAAAACAGACAGGGTTTTCATGATAGCTGTGGTTGAAAAGTTGAGGGGAAAGGGAAATCATGCCAAAAAAGTGCTATATATAATGGTAGGAATTGATGTGGTGGTTAAGGCCAAACCCCCGCTAATTTCAGAAAGTATTATCAGAAGTTAAGGGGAGAAGGGATTATTCCATTACCTGAAATATTCTAGACCTTCTCTCATTAGAGATATATACCATTGTATCTACAGGGGATCTGTTCTGGGACCCACCTTGGACACTGAAGTTCGTGGATGCTCAAGTACCATAGTTGGTTCTCTGTATCTATGGAATCTGCATCTGCCCTTTCACTCAACTTCAGATCATGTAGTACTTTATTTACTAAAAGAAGAAAAAATTCATGTAAGTGGACTGGTACAACTTAAAGCTGTGTTTTTCAAGGGTCAAATGTAAATGAAAACATTTCCTTGAAAGAAAAATCTTTTAAGACTTCTTCTGGTTTGTTAAGAAACTTAATGTCAGGAAGATCTCTTTCTTTTTTCTCTTTTTTAAAGTCATTTTCTCATTGAAAAAAGTAAGTTGAATACAATTTGAGGATTATATGAGGAAGGAAAACAATTATTGGCTTATCTATTTAAACTAGCTTTTTCTTCTCTCTCCCCCCAAATCAAAATTTCTTTTATTACAAACAATATATTATCGCTTGAAGAATAAAAGTCAATGTAATTATTAAGAGTAAATTTCTTTTACTTCTTGGGCAAACTTCTGGCACTCAGGTGGAAAGGATTTATGTTCCTTATTGATTGCACAGAGAAACCACTTTTTATATTAAGCTGTATTATATACGGTCCTGGATTCAACAACAAATTTTATTATTTGTTTAGTTATGAAACTTTCAACCGTGAGTTGAAATCCTGTCCAGGTTCCAAGAGGAGGATTTTCTTGTGTCTTTTAATGTTGATTTGAAGAAGCTGGAACATCTCCACCATGGAATGAAAATTCCTAAAAATATTTGTACTATAATATTTGTTAAAATGCAGCAATTCAGAGTATTCTTTGTGGAGGATTCCTTTAAATAGTAAGATAAATTTATTTTTTATTTTCAAAATTTCTTAAAAATTTGTTTTATTGAAGTATAGTTGATTTATAATGTGCTAATTTTTGGTATACAGAAAAGTGATTCATTTATATATATAACTGAATAATTATAGTTATATATATATATATATATATTCTGTTTTCTGTCGATAAGTCTGTTTCTGTTAAGATAAATGTAAATAGTATTCTGGTTGTAGACATTCTCTAGGCAAGTCTTGTGTTTGAAACTAAATATATTCTAAGTAACTTCTCCACCTGTAGCAGTCATACAATAAACACTTCTATGTTTCTTCAGTAATTTTCTCACTTAGGGCCTAGTATTTGCAGAACTGATTAGAAAAAATATATTCAAGTCCCATAGTAAATAGGAAAAAAAATGCCCCTGTATATCAAGAAAGCTGCTTAGACCTGAAACATTGAGCAGAACAATAAACAGGTTGGTTTTGGTGATCCCACTTTTAAAGATATTGCTGTAATTATTTGAGTATATAACTGCTTTTTTTCTCTCCTAAAGGAGACATGAAAACAGTACAAGCAAATGGTGAAATATTAAGTTGGATGTGATTTTTCTATTCCAATTTTAAATGTTCTCAAGGAAAATTAAGTGATGCTGATTGTAGCCCCAAGTTCCTATTGTGCTACAGTGCTAAATAATAAAAATGAAATATATTTTTATAACCCAGTAGTGCAACAGAGCTGCAGTTGGCCTAGCCACATACAAAGAAGCCTTGTTTGGGCTGTAGTTTGCTAGGGATGCTTTCTCTATTTACAGGCACTCCAGTGAGGCCTTCTGGGGAATAACTAATCCATGTAGCCAAAAGTGTCAAAGGATCTGGAAAAAAAAGAGAAGAAATCTCTGGCCTTGAACACACTAATTGATATGTAATGATACGACTGAATCAATTACTTCTAATTTTCTAGGTCTGTAAAATGTCAACTGTATGAATGTATTGGCAGGTTAAAAAATTTCCAAGTAGAACAAATGTGTAAATTCAAGAGAATTTTAAAAAATCTGTTTTATTCGTGAATATCACATTTTATTTCAGATAAAAATTTATGGTTAATAGCATCTTCAGTGTGCAAATATCACCCTGTCAATATTTCTCTTTCCTAACAATGCAAGTCCTGATCTCTCTTTCTCACAGTGAAGAGTTTTCATTCGCAGTATGTAACATCCCCACGGAGAAAAGATAAACATTTATGAGGTAGCAAGTGCTGCAACTTGTGAAGATGCGACGTCTTTTGCTTAATCATTGAAAAAACCCTACACATTTTACACTGATAGAGATCTAACAGAAATAGAACTTTTAAAATGTGAAGTACTAGGAAATAGCTTCTCTCTGAAATGCTATAATCTCCTATAATCTGGGTCCTAGGCTGGGTTCCCTGTGTGAACTTTGGTGATTCTCACATTCTAGGGGGTAGATCTTCCCTTCCACCAGCACTTTTTTCTTTGTCTGTCTTTTCTTGCTTCATTCCTTCTTCTTTTGTTCCTTTATCCTTCTTTCAGCTTTCATTTTGAGAACTTTAAGAACTTATTATTATAAAATTAGTTCATATTAATTTTTAAAAATTTAAGAAAAATGGAAAAGCATAGGATGAAAATAACTTTCCTCAAAATCAACCATCATTATCATTTCATATATTTTCCTTCAATTTTTTGAAACAAATATTTTGTTTTACCAAGTTGACATAATAATCTATGTTCAGTTTTATAACTTTCACTTTTTCACTTCTGCCAAGAACCTTAGAGTTTTATTAAAATCTGTTTAAAGTGTTACTTACTTGTCTCCACAAAAATATATCATTTATTAAAAGCTTGGAAAAGCCTACATCATTTCATCATTTACTGTGTTTTCTCTTATACTTTTAATCTTTTCCTCTCAGTCACTTCAATCTCTATCATCTGAGAGTATCTGCAAGTCTCTCCGACTTTAAACATATCATTTTGTAATCATATATCCCACTCTTAATTACTGCCCTTTCTCCTTCTCTTGGGGGTCAATTTCTTATTCAGTTTTAGAGTCATTCTATTCAAACTTCTGCCTCTACTGGTCGCTATACAGCTTGCTCTGGAAAATGGCACCCATGACAGTTGATACACCCAACTCACTGATTTCTTTGTAACCTTATCTGTGTCACATTTCTTTTGGAGGGCTGCCCTTCCTCTCTCCACCCCTTGGTGCGTTAGTACACCCTGGGCTCTGTCCTGGCTCTTCCTTTCAATCTTCACACTCTCATGCTCTCCTGTGATTATTACTACACACATACGTCCATTACTCTCAAGTACAGATTTCAGATCCATCTTTCTTTTTATTGGCTATTACCACTTAGATGCTCCTCAGACAATTCCACCTCTTCCTGTCTAAGTGCTATTAATTCTCTTTCTGCTTTATTTCCTCTTGGATTCCCTATCTCTTACCCTCCTTGTTCCAGAGTCAGAATATCAGCAATCAATCATCCTTGTTCCTTCACCTTACCCATTTCATCCCCTCTGTTCAAATCATGAAGTTCTGAAAGAGAACCAACACCACTTTACCCGTGTCTGCTCCTCCTCCCCTCCTCAAAGCCACTGCTTCCGTTCAGTCCTGCGACGTCAGCCTGGGTATTCCCAGGTCCCACTGCCTTGCTTCCCCTTTTCAGTAACGCTAGTTAAGTTCAATCTGATTGTCAAACACCTATCTGAAGACTTAGAGCAAAGGTTAACCCTGTAAAAATTTTCCTGACTTTCGTCTTTTCAGTGTATAGCTGAACACTTCCTTCTTTGATTTTTTGCTACATTGTGCAGATAGTTTTCCAGGGTGCTTATAGTGTATTTACATTAGATTCTAACACCATAAGGCAGGGATCATGTCTATAAGAGCATGTCTTTTTTGACTTTGTATTTCTTGTGCCTGGAACACAGGAGATATGCAATAAGTGGTAAATGAATGAACTGATGGCTAGGCTTATAATATTTAATCTTTTCACTTATTTTGAATATTTTCAATTTACTACTTATATATACTTCTGTAAATCACATCAAAGATCTTTATTTGAATTTTGCATTCTTTCCTACAAATAGAAATAATCTGTACCAGTTTAATTAATGAGACAGGGTAGGAACATTTTGAAGATTCTTGGTACATATTGTCCAAATATGTGTCAGTTTGTTTTTCAGTTTAATCCAAATTTTAATAAATGTTTGTTTTTAAACAATAGCATAATGAAATCTTAGATTTTTTTTTTTTCTCTAGTGTCTTGCTGGGGAGCTATTCTGGGGCTATATTCAGTTTCTATTGGACTGGCCAAAAAATTTTGTTTGAGTTTTGCCATCAGTTTAGTTCAGTTCAGTCGCTCCGTCGTGTCTGACTCTTTGTGACCCCATGGACTGCAGCACACCAGGCCTTCCTGTCCATCCCCAACTCCTGGAGTTTACTCAAACTCATGTCCATTGAGCCAGTGATGCCATCCAACTATCTCATCCTCTGTCGTCCCCTTCTCCTCTCGTCTTCCATCTTTCCCTGCATCAGGGTCTTTTCAAATGAGTTAGCTCTTCACATCAGGTAGTCAAAGTATTGGAGTTTCAGCTTCAACATCAGTCCTTCCAATGAACATTCAGGACTGATTTCCTTTAGGATGGACTGAGTTTTTCCATAGGATATTAAAAAAAAAATCTCGCACGGAGTTTTTGGCCAGCCCAATATTTGCAAACTGACAGCGACATGATGAAGTTGTTAATATTAAATTGCTCTCTCCCAATGCTATGGAAAGTATGGAAGGTAGCATTTAATAAAAGCCAAATAGTTAATGTACAAAAGCTTAAGTTATTTCCTTTCTTTTTCTTTTGTCATAGTCTAATAAATTCTTAGTGGACTTTGATTATTAAGACACAGTGCAAAGCCTACCTTTTTAACCTTCTTTTCTGAATAGACTATTGATTCAACTTAAACTGCTTTTTAAAAATTCAATATGCACATCTGGGGATTTTGCTTCCCCTGTGCTTTACAGAAAAGTTGTGAGAATTAATACATTTATAGAGCATTATGTGCCTTTCAGATGAAAGGTTTGGTATAACATACCACTCTAGCATTGTTATTTAAAAGCAAACTTCTTTGGGGAAAGAAAAAAGGATTCCACAGTAACTTTTGATTAAAAGTTATGTACTCCAGCATTTTTTTCCAAAGGTGATCTCCAAGGAAGCCTTGAAAATTGTACACCTTGCCATCTGCTGATATGATGCAGCATAAAAGAGAAGTGATATGGATTTATTTTTGTCTTCCTATTTTAGGTCAGTATGATTTTGTGTTTGTTCTCAGCTCATCCTGGCAACTCTTAATTTACTGTTGTGTTTTACATAATTTTGAGTTATTTCTTGCCTGATTTTATTGTTTAATTGGAACTGAATTCATGTGGCTAATTCCCTGGCAGACCTTTCTCTCTCACTCTCTCTTTTTTTTTCTTACAGAGCAGATCCCATGTGATGTGGAATGCATGGGGTTTTGGTAGCTATGGTAACCACATCATAAACCTTGATGGATGGCAGGTGCTTTACACACTTCAACTATTAGAACCTTATGGGCACTCGATGTGTTCAGCCAAGAATGACATTTGCCCACAGGGATCATAAAACAGAAAGAACCTTTACTCTTGATTCGGCAGTGAGGAGATAACAGACAAGTACTAACGAGGACGTAATGAAACTGGATGAGGATTACTCTGGTAAATACTGCTGAAAGGGAGAAACCTGCAGCTAAAGCAGAGGGTGTATTTTAAATAGCAAAGCTGTGTAATCTCTCTCTACACTGTAAGTGTATCTGATAACAAATACTGTATTTGTGTCTGTTATCTGTGAGTCTTGACACCTTGAGTTATGTGTGGGTGATAAATCAAATTTTAGGGATTATAAATCCAGAACTTTTGAAAGTTGTAACATGTTTACCTGAAAGATGGCAAAAAACACATTTATTAGGTTTTTGATGACTTGGGAAGTGAGAATGAGGAGATGGTAAATAGCCTGATAGACGACAGAATTGGGATTCAAAATCACTCGGATGAACTGAAGATGGTGCAGCCCATGAAAATGTGGTTAGAATCAGGCAGAAAGATTTATGTTAGAAGAGCATAGGGGTCACACTCAAGGAGAAGCACTTTAGGAAGATATTGTGTGTGCAAAGGAGACTAAAAGTAAGCAGGGACTCATAACAGAAAATACTGTATTTAGGAGAATAGATCACCGAGTGCTATTTAATAAATCAAGAATTTCAGAAACTGGTGGGTTTGAGTAGAGAAACAAAATATTTGAGGTTGTCCCAGAGGGTTGCAGCAGTGCGGGGTCAAAGGAAATATGATAAAAGGCAAAATCAGCATTGGCCTTCAAGAGCCTGTTTTTTGTCACTCAAAACACCTGATCGGCTGTTCCCTAGGTTAAAAGAAACAAACTATAAATGGAGGAGGAGCGCTCTGGATGTCATCAGGACATTTCTAGGCAGTGAATTCTACTGATTATTAGAGAAGATTTGTTAGGAGAGATTTTGAAATCATTCTCTTTAAGCATCTTTAAAAGCAGGATGGTAATTTTGCTGTGAGAGGTGGAGAGATGACTCAGGCTGTAATGGGCTCCATGCTTCTCAAATCCTCTTCAAAGTCTTGAAAACATGGTTCCATTTCTGATCAAGGAAATATAACATTCTCAATTTTCTCTGTGGAGTTGCCTGTAAAATTCCACGGAGGGCAGAGACACTTAGTCTAATCCATCAATTACTCTAATGCTCTAAGTCTCATGAGATTTCAATGGACCCCAACATTGTGGTGAACTGTCCTCTTTGGACATCTTAATTAACTTGAGTAGGTCATTTTTCCTTTTACTTCTCTCCTTATAGCATTTGCACATTTAGTTTAGGCATCTATGTGAGAAGCCCATCAACTTTCCAAGCTCTGTCATAGTGTGAGGACTTAGAGTAGTTTCTCAGGCAGTTTTAAAAGTTATAAAAAACACTAAAGTGGCTCAGAACCAATTAATATTTTCCTGGACTTAGCTCAATTGTTTTCTATATTGCATAAAATTATTTGGAGCAGTGTGGTTTTAATCAGGGTTGTGTTGACTTATGTAACATGAGACACTCAGAGTAGCCAAAGTAAAAAAAAAAAACAATAGTTTATCAGTTGTTGTTGCTGTAAATTGTCTGACTCTTTGGTACCCCATGGACTGTAGCCCACCAGGCTCCTCTCCATGGGATTTCCCAGGCAAGATTACTGGAGTGGGTTGTCATTTCCTTCTCCAGGGGATCTTCCCACCGCAGGGATCAAACATGCATTTCCTGCATTGGCAGGGAGATTGTTTACCACTGAGCCACCTGAGAAGTCCAGTTTTTCAGTAGCAATGAGAAAAACCTGGTAGAACTGGAGGGTGACAGGTACTATTGAGCCTCATTGAAATGCTGGATTCAGGAACTGGAAACATGTTAGGTACAAAAGAATCCTGCCACACCTCCCCTTTTCCCCTGTACCTAGAGATCAGATGTAGATGTTTTATACAACCACGGTTATTGATGTAAGATATTGAGTTCCAGGAGAAAGGAATGGAAACCCACTCCAGTACTCTTGCCTGGAAAATCTCATGGATGGAAGAGCATGATGGGCTGCAGTCCATGGGGTTGCGAAGAGTCGGACACGACTGAGCAACTTCAGTTTCACTTTTCACTTTCATGCATTGGAGAAGGAAATGGCAACCCACTCCAGTGTTCTTGCCTGGAGAATCCCAGGGACGGGGGAGCCTGGTGGGCTGCCATCTATGGGGTCGCATAGAGTTGGACAGACTGAAGCGGCTTAACAGCGGCAGCAGCAGCATTGAGTTCCAATGTCAAATTCTTTTTTTTTTTTTTTTTTTTTTTAAATATTATTTTATTAGTTGGAGGCCAATCACTTTACAACATTTCAGTGGGTTTTGTCATACATTGACATGAATCAGCCATATAGTTACACGTATTCCCCATCCCGATCCCCCCCCCCCACCTCCCTCCCCACCCGACTCCCCAGGGTCCTCCCAGTGCACCAGGCCCGAGCACCTGACTCATGTATCCCACCTGGGCTGGTGGTCCGTTTCACCATAGATAATATACATGCTGTTCTTTCAAAACATCCCACCCTCATGTTCTCCCCCAGAGTTCAATAGTCTGTTCTGTACTTCTGTGTCTCTTTTTCTGTTTTGCATATAGGGTTATCGCCACCATCTATCTAAATTCCGTATATATGTGTTAGTATACTGTAATGTTCTTTATCTTTCTGGCTTACTTCACTCTGTATAATGGGCTCCAGTTTCATCCATCTCATTAGAACTGATTCAAATGAATTCTTTTTAATGGCTGAGTAATATTCCATGGTGTATATGTACCACAGCTTCCTTATCCATTCATCTGCTGATGGGCATCTGGGTTGCTTCCATGTCCTGGCTATTATAAACAGTGCTGCAATGAACATTGGGGTGCACGTGTCTCTTTCAGATCTGGATTCCTCAGTGTGAATGCCCAGAAGTGGTATTGCTGGGTCATATGGCAGTTCTATTTCCAGTTTTTTAAGAAATCTCCACACTGTTTTCCATAGTGGCTGTACTAGTTTGCATTCCCACCAACAGTGTAAGAGGGTTCCCTTTTCTCCACACCCTCTCCAGCATTTATTGCTTGTAGACTTTTGGATAGCAGCCATCCTGACTGGCGTGTAATGGTACCTCATTGTGGTTTTGATTTGCATTTCTCTGATGATGAGTGATGTTGAGCATCTTTTCATGTGTTTGTTAGCCATCTGTATGTCTTCTTTGGAGAAATGTCTGTTTAGTTCTTTGGCCCATTTTTTGATTGGGTCGTTTATTTTTCTGGTATTGAGCTTCAGGAGTTGCTTGTATATTTTTGAGATTAATCCTTTGTCTGTTTCCTCATTTGTTATTATTTTCTCCCAATCTGAGGGCTGTCTTTTCACCTTACTTATAGTTTCCTTTGTTGTGCAAAAGCTTTTAATTTTCATTAGGTCCCATTTGTTTATTTTTGCTTTTATTTCCAATATTCTGGGAGGTGGGTCATAGAAGATCTTGCTGTGATTTATGTCAGAGAGTGTTTTGCCTATGTTCTCCTCTAGGAGTTTTATAGTTTCTGGTCTTACATTTAGATCTTTAATCCATTTTGAGTTTATTTTTGTGTATGGTGTTAGAAAGTGTTCTAGTTTCATTCTTTTACAAGTGGTTGACCAGTTTTCCCATTGTGATAGACTTTCTGGTAAGATCATTTCGATCAGTTGTGGCCAGGAAAGTCCAGGCATATTGCAGTGTCTTTTCAAAGTGTGACCCTCGGACAATCACCTGGGAATTTGTTAGATTTGCTGAATATAAACTTGGGGGGTGGGGCTCTGACATCTGAATTTTAACAAGCCTTCCAAGTAATTATGAGGCACCCTAAAGTTTGGAAACCTCTGTAGGGTGACCAGCTTATTTTGTATTCCCTCCTGGTCTGAGCATTGAAAATCTAGCATCTTGGAAACCCCTCAGTCCAGGACAAACTAGGACAGTTTCACCACTGTCTGAATTAACCACATAACAGTGGTGAATAGGCAGGAGCGGGAGCTTTTCTTGTTTTGAAAATACAAGGTCAAAGTAATACATGTATAAATTAATTTTGATTTGTGAGAATCCAAGTTTTGTAATAGAGAACTCAACCAAGTCAGGGAAGTATTGTGTTGCCATGGATCATCAAATGTATTTCATGATTGAACTCACTCAGGGGAAGGGTGAGAATGTTTGTTTCATTGTTGGTTCTTTCCAGAAGTCTGCAACTCAAGGGAGTTATCATTCTGTGTTAAATCAAAAACCTCTAAACACCTTCATCGTAATGAAAAAATCTTTCACAATGGACAGTTTGAAAAATGTAAAAGTTATTCTCCGTCACTGAGATTTTATGGGGAAAGCTGGTTCTAAGCACTACCTTTCTAAGTTTCCTAATAAATCAACACTATTGAAAACATTTAAAAGTGTCACTGTGACATAGAAATTATCCCCATAGAAAATTATGACTTTTTTTCACTTTTCTATTGCTTCAAGAACACTTTACAAAATCGCCAATGCCTGCCACTCCTCCAAACCCTATAGCAGATGTGAACAGAATCATATATCGGAAAACATGATGGCTCTGCATTCATAAGAAAGTCTTATCGAACAAAATGCATTAATGCTTCCTAGCTGCATTGGGATTTATAGTAAATCACCAGGAATCATATTCTGGGGGATTTAAAAGAGACTTAGAATCTCTTGACTTAAAAGACTTAAAGGAGAGCAGGTCTGAGGATTTATAGAGTTTACAAATTTGCTAATACTGAAAGCATTATTATTCTAGAAAGTCTTTATTAAGCAAAATAAATAACACCTTTTATCTTTCCAGAGGGAAACTTTAACTTCTAGGAGGAAAGTTCTTTGGAAGGAATGTGTTGCTTTCTCATTCTATTCAATCAAAAAAAGCTGGCTGATGACATACTAAAGTTTAATTCTTTTAAGAGGCCCACTGGTGAGGGTTCATTTATTCTTGTCTGATTTATGAGTTAATCTTGGATCAAACAAAGATTGATAGGTAAACCTATGTCAGTTTATGAAGTAAATATTCCACAAACACCTTGCAGTGAAATATTAACTTGTTTGGACATTTCTGAACCTTCAGATAAGTAAATTTCTGGGAGGGAAGCTAGTCCCCTATTTCTATCTTGCTTTAATTATACATTTGGTTCTAAACAAAGACCTGAGAACTTTCTACTTTTTCTTTAAATTACTGAGTTGGAAGAAAATTTAGACCATTAGGTTCAATTCCTAAACTTACATGAGGAAGCTGGAACCATGGCTTGGCCAAGGTTATAAGGTTCAAGGTGCTTATCTCACGGGGAAAACACTGATAGTTAATTTGATCTACCCAAAAGTGACTTATGTGAATTTCCCTCAAAGTTTAGCCTATTGTTTGGAAAATGAAAAGTTTAGTTTGGGAAAGAGAAGCTTTAGAATTTTTAAGGTATAATATGTATAAATTTGATAGGGTCATAGCAGATATGTATAAACTATCATATGTTCTTTATGATAGTAACTTTATCTAGTTACTATCTAGTAACTTATTTTCCTCTGAGTCTTCATTACTGTTTCTCACAGAAGATTGAAAAATTATTTTTTAATTGAAGTATAGTTGATTTACAGCATTAATGTTAGTTTCCAGTGTACAACATGGTGAATCCAAATTTATAGATTACATTCCATTTAAAGTTAAATCTTTAAAAAGAAGAATGAAATTTTTGCTCTTTTATTTATTTTTAAACATTAAAATTTTTTTATTGGAGTATAGTTGATTTACTATGTTGTGTTACTCTCTGCTGTGGAGTAAAGTGAATCAGTTATATATATACATATAACATATATCCACTCTTTTTATATTTTTTCCCCCATAAAAGTACTGAGTAGAGTTTTTCGTGCTATGCATTATGTCTTTATTAGTTATCTGTTTTATTTATCTGCCCTCCCGTTTCCCCCACCCCGCCTCCTGTGGATATAAGATTGTTTCTACATCTGTGACTCTTTTTCTGTTGAAAATTTTTATTTCTACATATTCCAATCCCTTCCAGCTTAAAACTGAATAGTTCACAAGTCCAGCAGTTTCAAATATGCTTTTAGAGTCCAGTTTGGGTAAAGTTGACCCAGTTACTGCTGGATTCCCAACACTGCTCAGTTGAATGGTCTTTGTTTTCCTCTTTCTCTGAGCCCACATGCCTCCTTCCTCATCCTCCTCTGGCCTTGATGGCATCTGCAGCCTGTAATAAGATATCTGCCACGAGGAGAGGATTGGCCTGAATGTTCTTGTCTGAACCCTGGCTTGGTTTTTGGTAGAGACCACATCTCACCACTAGACCCCTATGGGGTGACTCTTGGTTACTCTGCTCATAAGGCTCTTCAGCGAATTATGAGATACCCAGGGCTTCTAAGATGTCCAGTACTCCAGCCAATGCTTGTGTGATTCTTTCAGCTTCTTGAGGGGCTCAGTGCCCCCATTATTCATGCTCTCAGCCACCATTTAAAGAAGATTGTCTGGCCACAAAAAGCCCTTCCCACATCTGAAATAGAAAGAGCAGACCCAGGCAACACACAGGCACTTTCTTTTCTAGCTCTTTCAGGTTAGCTGCCATTTCTCTTTGGCTCTCCTTTCTTACTGCCCAGCATAAAAAGGCCCATTTGTGAGCTTTATTCCATAGCCAACTCCTGTGGGAACAAGAAAGCCCCTGGAATTACCAAATCTTTAAACATCAGATCTCCCAAATTTCATGGCTAGACTGATTGAGTGCTACCGTCTATTGGAAAAACATCTTCCTTCTGCAAACTCTTCAGACTCAAACATCCATTTATTTCTTTTTTAATTGAAATATAGTTGATTTTGTGTGACCTTGTGGTGCAATGGTAGCACGTCTGATTCCAGATCAGAAGGTTGTGTGTTCAAGTCACGTTGGTGTCAGATTGGTTTTTTAGGCTGGTGTCTCAGACAGTAAAGAATCTGCCTGAAATGCAGGAGACCTAGGTTCAATCCCCGGGTCAGGAAGATCCCCTGGAGAAGGGAATGGCTACCCACTCCAGTATTCTTGCTTGGAGAATTCCATGGACAGAGGAGACTGGCAGGCTACAGATGAAGGGTTTGCAAAGAGTTGGACACAACTGAGTGACTAAGACACACATATAGTTAATTTATAATATTTTGTTAGTTCCAAGTATATATCAAAGTGATGCAGTTATACGCACACATATATTCTTTTTCATACTCCTTTCCTTTATATGTTATTACAAGATATTGAATATATCAATAGCTCCATGTGCTATACAGTAGGTCCTTGTTGTTTACCAACTTATGTGTAGTAGTGTGTACATGTTAACCCCAAACTCCTAACTTATCTCCCCCAACTCCTCCCTGGCTATCCCTTTTGGCAGCCATAAGTATGTTTTCTATGTCTGTCACTCTGTTTCTGTTTTGTGGATAAGTTCATTTGTATCATTTTTTTAAGATTTCACATATAAGTGATATCACATGTGTTTGTCTTTCTCTGACATGGCAATATTTCATTATTTCTTATGTCCATTTATCTCTTGAGTTGGTTAAGGCCAAAGGATTAGTACTGACTCATTTACATCTCTGATGGATTTAGAGCTTAATCCTCAGTGCTAAAATTGTATTTGAATTTATGTATTTTAGAATAAGTGTTATCTTACTTTAATTTTTTTTGTAGGCAACAACTTCTGAAGTAATCTATATCCTTTTAGTTTAGCCACCAGAGGAGGGAAGAAATCAGCAGGGATCTTGGGAGGATAAAAGAAGATTTTATTGATATTTATCCCTCCTTTCCTGTGGCTTTGGATTTTCCAATATGTATCAGCAGAGAAGCAGTAACCATCTGATATAATTGTAAAGATTTTGTGGCTGGCACGTTTAATACCAGTCATTGATTAAGCAGTTTGGAAGACAGTGGGGAGAACCTAGAATTCTTTCATTTTATTTCATGGAACAGCTTTGAAAGATGAAAAAATAGGTAAGTTTAGACATTAAGAGAGCATTTTTCAAACACTGGCAAAACTCCACTAAAAAGTGGACCCTGTCCGAATGAAAGGATGGTTGACTCACTAGAATGATGTTTTTGACATACCATGACCAACATTTGGTGAGCTCTTACTGTTGGTCAAACCCTGTTCTACTTTATGCATAATAAATAATTTAGTCCTCACGACTCTTTGAGGTAGCCTTGTTATACTACCCCTTGTCAGTTTGCAGATGATGTGATTAAGGCCCAGCGGGGTTAAGCAGCTTGCTCAAGTATGTCAGCAGGTAAGTGGCAGAGCTGGGATTATGAACTCAGGTGTCTGTGCTTCTAGCCACTCTCCCATGCTATTGGTTTCTCAAAGATACCACTACATCTAACCATCAGGATACTCATACCAAGCTGAGAGTTAGGTATGAAGAAGGCAGCATGTCATCCTACAGTGAGTGTGGTTGTCTTTGCTGGGCTAGACTGAGGGGCCCCATGTTGCTCCCATCTTAAAAGAGTGGCAATGTTATCCTTGCCTTCTCTAGACTTATTCCAAAATATGATTCTGGGGCCCACACAGTTAATTCAGCATGGTGGGCTGGGATTCTGCAATCTGCATACTTTCAGCTGTGCCCAGATGGTTCTAATGTAATGCAGGTTTCTGGTTTGCTTTCTTTGAGTGCTCTGTCTAGTTTTAATCCTTATGTAATACTTTCCCACACGTTCCAGGCAAAGGGAACAGCAGTGCAAAGGCTCTGGAGTGGGGTGGGAATAAGATTTGCATTTTTAAAGATCAGGAAAAAGATCAGTGTGGCTGAGACTTGTTGAGAAATCAGAGAGTAACAGAAAATGTGACCGCAAGGGTCAGACCACATAGAGCCTATAGGCTATGGTATGGGTTTTGCTTGTAATACTACATAAAATAGGACACCATGGAGACTTAACTGCAGGGACTAGCATGGCCAAATTTAATGTCTTAACTATCAAATGAAATTCAAGCAGGTTTTTAAAAATAAAATATTTTCACTACGCTCTCCATCTATGAGGAGATAGAAATCTGGGCTACTTTTCTGAAGATATTTAAGTTTTTTTTAGATATTTCTTTCCACAAAGTTATTTTTAGCTTAGATATTTCTTACCACAAAGTTATTTTTAGCTTATGTTTTATATGCAATATCATAGGCCATTTTACTGAAAAGTTGAGACAGTTATTTCTTAATTCCTTTTGCTTTTTTCCCAACATAAAATTTGAAATTCTATGCATTAAAACCCATGTTCTCAAATATACCGTATTAGTTTTCTTTCCCTACTATAATGCATTAACACATGTGTAGTCACTTAAAATACCACAGATTTATTGTCTTGCAGTTCTGTAGGTCAAAAGTCTGGCACAGATCTCACTGGGCTAAGATGTCATCAGGACTGCGGTCCTTTTGGGAGGCTTCAGGGGAAATTCGTTTCCTTGCCTTTTCTGGTTCCTGGAGACCACCCATTCCTTGGCTTCTGGCCTGCTTCCTCCATCATCAGATCCAGCAATGTGAATCCCTCTGATTGTTCTTCTGTAGTCACATCTCTCTTTGACCCTCGTTGGTAAAGGTTCTCTGCTTTTAAACACTCATGTGATTAGCAACACTCAGATAACCCAGAATAATCTCCCCCATCTCAAGGTCCTCAACCACATCAGCAAAATCCCTTTTGCTGTGAAGGATGACATGTTCACTGGTTCTAGGAATTAGGATGTGAACATCTTGGGGTGTGGCGCTATTCTGCCTACCACACTGCTGCTTCTTTTAGAAGGAAATTGCCTCCTCTTTCAAGTTTTTATAAAGAAAAATTCAGTGTAACATAAAAGTTGGGAGCTGGTTTGAATCTGGTAGTCTGAATGGTGATTTTTCAGTGAGGTTTTTCTTCTTTCTCTCTATGAAAACAACAGAATATTTCATCATTTTCTGAAGCCCTGTTATGCCTTAAATGTGTACAGAAGCTTCTATATTACACATAAATTGTTTTTCTTTCAATTGTTTCCTCAACTCAAGTGTTCTTTCCTCTTATTTGTGCATTATCTTGATGTCAAAGCATTTCTCAACTTGACATTTTCTTTCCAAGGTTTTAGGCTTCCATTGAACAGACTTTTTATTGCTTCACAGGACAAACTCATCACAAAGTTGTTTTTATTCACTACCTGATTACATCGCTTTCTGACACCAACATCATTTTAACCTCTAAAAAGTATAGATGTTTCATATGATGTATATTCAAAAGATCATAGATCAAAATGATTAAAATTTTGCTGGTATTCTTGGTCAAGTATCAGCTTTAAAAGGAATAGATTTATGTTTATCTGATTTAAACCATATACACATACAAATGTATGAAATTTCACTTGTAACCTTTCCTCATTGTCTTTTCACCTGGCAGCTGACAACCTATGAAGCAGATTTTCAGGTACTTAGAATTCTACTGAAAGTTTAAATACAGGTGGAAAGAATTTGAAATGTATAATCATCAACCAATATTTTATAATCATCAAGGATTTTGTTATCTGTTTCCAAAGACTGTGCAAGCTTCTTTTACCAAAGTTCCTATGAACTTGTTCACATAGGATTTGCATTTAGCATTATAGCTTTTTAAGCAAATCTTAAATTTGAGAAGTACATGATAGTTCATGTGTATGTCTATTCTATTTAGCAGGAAGGACCAAAAAAAAAAAAAAAAAAAACTTCTTCACATGTTTTGTCATTTGATTTGCTCTGTCCCCATGTTTTTGTAAATGTTATGGCTGTTCCTTGACAAGTCTGTAATTCTTCAAACAGAATGACTATTCAAGAGAAGATTTGAATTTTCAACACTTGACTTTTAAATCTTTTTTTCTCCATAAACATGCAGTTTAAATTGTGAAAATGCCAGTTTGAGCTTCAGCTATTCAAATTCGGATATCAACCAAAGTCTCCTTAATGCCCATGGTATTTCATCTTTGGTCAAACCTCTACTTTTTCATGTTATATTCAGGGAAATCGGACCTGCCTACTCTACAGCTTGAGGGGTAGGAGAGTCTAGTTTCTATATCATTCCAGAGTCTACATTTTATTTTTAAATCCCAGTTTTTCTGACTTTATTTTCCAAATTTTGAATGATAGTTAAGTTCACTTGCAGATTAGTGATATATTCTGGATCCCGCAGGAGGCGGGGTATGTGAGGGACAGCTGATAACTGAATATAGATTTTGACATCGTCATTATTAGGGTCACTGGGGGAGCTGGGTTATAGGAGTGGCTTTTAGAAAATCTGTTTTCTTAATCTCTTCATTAAAACATATGAATCTTTTGAAAAGTATATTTCAATATAAACTAACCCAATTTAGGAAAATATCTAGGGCTCTAAAATAGTTACTTGGTAAATTTGAAATGATGTTACTGCTCAGCTTGTGAAAATATTCAGGTCAACTTACACTGACTTGAAAATACTGTATTTGCTAACAAACGGCACAAATATATCATAGGCCTAAAAATTGGTTTATAAAACAATCTAAACATTGCATGTGGAGTCAAGATATTTTAAGGATGTGCTTGAGGGAATGCAAACCTTCATTTCATGGGAAAATAAAGAACTCAGTGCAAAGGAAATTGATGTTATGCCAGAAAGTTCCCTATCTGAAATATGTATACACACTGTGAAGGGGAAAAGAAAGCCATCTGCCTAATGCATGACTTCTAAGTACTGAAAACAAGTCTAGACTATAATGGGTATAACTCAATATTTAAATTCTTCCATTAACAATCTTAAGGTAATTAATTCTTATAAGTGAGAATTGATTGGGTGAAAGGTGGTATAATTTGATATGGAGTATTTAAAGTTGAATAAAACATGGCCTGTGCTTTCAGGGCCATTTAATTGGAGAAAAAAGTATCCATGAAAGTAATGACTGAACTTGATAGAGTGTTCACTGCCTTAAAAAAAGCAGAGTTCAAATATTGTGGGACTTTAGAGCATAAACAGTTACTTTTAACTGATTTTGGAAAAACTTAGTGGAATCGGGATTTGAAATGGGCCTAGAAGGTTTTTTTACAAGTCTAGGCTTTCAGAAGGAGCAGTACAGGGGAGGCTTGGAATGTCGACAGTAGAGGATGCAGTTCAGCTACAAGTGTGAAAGGACAGAGTGAAAAACACGTGAACCAAACCAGCACTCCTGCTACGTTCCACCTGAAGACACATTTTCACTGGCTTGAAAAGTATCAAATTTTCCTTTGAACTAGTTTCCTAAATTTAAAAATCAGGAGGTTTTATACAAAAATATAGATTTCTGGGACTTCCCTGATGGTCCAGTTGTTAGGACTCCATGCTTCCATGGCAGGGAGTGTGGGTTCAGTCCCTGACTGGGGACTGCTCATGACTCACAGCACAGCCAAAAATTAAAAAAAAAAAAAAAATTTGTTTTTTAAAAATATATAGCTTCCTTCTTCTGAGACAAGAGACTCGCCTTGTTTCCTGGCAGGTCAGTGGGAGTTGAGGAGCAGCCTCTTCAGATGGCCTCCGTCGGTTTTTCTACCCCAATGCCTGCTCACCTCTGTTGTATTGGAAGTCCCTTAAGACCAGATCATGGAGGGTCTTTTATGAACAAATTAGAAAATCTAGCCTTTTGTTGTTGTTCAAAATGGATTTTGAGAGAAGGAGTGACATGACCAGAACATGGCTATGGTTATGTTATACATGCTATGCATGAGTTATATTTCAGGTAGCTTGGAAAAGTGAGACATTAGAGGTGGAGACAATTAGGAAGCTCCACAGTAAGTCAGGTGAGATAAAAGGAGCGTGAAACTAGGAGAGGTGCCAGCGAGAGAACTATGAGAGTGGGATTTGTAAGATTTTGTGACTGTGAATCTCTGTGAGGTTTACCAGAGGAAAGAATTCAAGGGTCTTATTATTCGTCTTCACCTCTCTCATCCACATAGTATCTGCATAGTGTTGATTTGTGCTTAAGGGACACTGGAGCAAACAACCCTATGAAACTTGGGGGTTTATTTATTCTAAGTATGTTAAGGATTTTGTTCATATATTATGTAGAATCTTTTCAGGATTATTCACAAAAGAATTTTTTCTCTGGTCTTGGTACCAAATAGAAACTTGAATGCTTGTATTGAATAGCTGTGTGGTTTTCTTTGTCTGGACACTGTGAACTGTGTAACTACTTGTACCCATCCTTTTGCTTTGGCTAATGGAAGCTCAGAGCCATATGTATGACTGTATTAATTTTACTGCAAGTACTTTGTGTGTTAACTTTATTCATGGCTTATTGTGGAATTTTAAGCTTATCCTTTTAAAGAATGATCTAGAGTATAAAGGATATATTATAATCATATTTATTGATCTCATATATATATATAAATTAAACATGAATTGACCCTTTTATGGCTTTATAAAGATTAAATAGAAAGGTATCTGGATTTGATAAAAAGTAAAATAAAGGTAATATTTCTCAAGGTTTGAAAATCTAGGCCCAATTCACTGAGTCAAAGACAAAGGAAAAAAAGTTACTTAGAAATGGGAAAATATTACAGATCTGTTATTAAGTTCATTCTTGGTTAGAAAAAAACAAACAAACCTTATTTCATTATAAAAGACTATCTGCACATCTAGCATTAGCATGGTATTCATTCTGATTTGTGTGTGCACAAATTCTATCTTGGTGTGTGTGTACTCAGTTGCTTTTGTCGTGTCTGACTCAATTCTATTCTGGAATTATGGTTAAAAAAAGTTTTCCAGATTTGGGAAAGAAAAACAAAACAAAGCTGTCTTTGCCTGTAACTCAAAAGTAGATTAAGGACTATAACCCACTGAAGCATCTTTCTAATAAGTAGATACTAATGTGGTAGTTCTAGTCCTTGAATATTTTTGCTTGAATTTTCAAACAATTATATATGTTCTTTCAGCATAATTTTCACATTCTGAAACTACTGACATGAATAAGAGATGTTTTCTCTCCTTACAATGGAAAGGAGTTGAGACAAAGATGAAAACATTCAAGGCAAGACATTTAAGTAGACTGAAACAATTTGATAAGTTGTTTTGGCTTATATAAAAAAACTAATTTCACTTTCAAGGACTGTAGAAACTGTTATTATTTATTTTATTTGAAATTAATACCTCTGATATCATTTCAGATTGGAGAGAAAAGCATTAAACTGGGAGTCAGATTTATTTCAGATCAACTTCCAATGGGTCAATATCAGAAAACTTGGTTAAGCTATCTGCAATTTACTTTCAATTTTACTTTCTAAAATGGCATGGTGTCTTTGAGGTAGGCGACCTCTTCCATTTCTAACACTGTATAGTTTTTATCTCTATCATACATATGTGGCTGAAAAATTCATGCTAGACAATTCCTCTCTATGTGTAAAGAGGTCCTTTGGATTTGAGGCTTTTGTCTTTTAAGAGCTTCCTTTTGGTTTTACATTTGTCTCTTTGCTTTGTGCCTGCCTATTTTAAATTCGACTCTATCATTGATAGCTTCATAAAGTGAGCGGAAATAGATCATGCTGAGGAGAAGGAAGATTGATTAAAGAGAAAGATGAATAAACCTGAAGAAGAAGAAGAGGAATGTGTCAAAGCTGAGAAAATAGTTAATCAGGAGAGAAGTAAGAGAGGGTCGAGAATCATAGCCTCAAAACCTTTTTGATTTGGAAAATATTTCTTTATCGCTTTATTTAGAATTTAGTATTTGAACAAATTCCCTTAGACCATTTCTATGTGTCAAGGACCTTGGGTCAAATGTGTTTGTCTCATTTTATTCTCCTTTTGCTTATTTTATGTCTCTTACTGACTTCTGAAAACAAATTTGTCTACTGTCAATTCAAACAATCTGTTCATATTTGAATCTATTCTTGTTAAATTATTAGAACTGATTCCTTTGTAAGTCATGCTTAAAATCCCACTTAGTTTCTGGAATACACCCTCTCTTGTTTCTCATCTGACCTCCCTTACAATGCTTTTCTATTTCCACTGCTAGCTTTTTTTTTTCCTTCCATTTTTGGAGTGGAATTTAAATGTTAAACTGCCCTAGGACTCCCCCTCAGGCCTTGTATCATCTTCATCTGCTCTGATCTTTAGGTGGTCTTATCCAGTCTTCCTGTATTACATACCATCTAAATGCTGAAAACTCCTTAATTGTCAGAACTCCTGTAGAGACCCCAAGAGAAGTCTGCTAACTATATACAAAGCTGGCTTACTAAACTTGCTAAGCGAGGAGAGCCTCACCTTGACAAAACCTCAGGGGCTTCTCAAAAGGGTGACATATGGAAGGACGCTTAGAGGGTTCTAAGGGCTGGAGTTGGTCATTCAGTAGTTTGAATATGAAAGCAAATATGTCTGGGCAGGAATTGGTCAGAATTCAGTGATTTGCTATTCAAATGCCTTCTTGTCAGCAAGACCTTCGTTGATTATCTTATGTAAAACAGAACAACTCTATTCTGATTTTATAGTCACTCATACTGCTTTATGATTCAAAGCACTTCTCAGGGTTTCCCAGGTGGCACTAGCAATAAAGAACCTGCCTGCCAAAACAGGAGACATAAGAGATTCGGGTTCGATCCTCGGGTTGGGAAGTCCCTCGGAGAAGGGGAATGGCTACCCACTCCAGTATTCTTGCCTGGAGAATCCCAGGGACAGAGGAGCCTGGCGGGCTGTAGCCTGTCCATAGGGTCACAAAGAGTCAGACACGACTCAAGCGACTTAGCAGACATGCACGCAAGACCAAATAAGGTTAGAGGAAGGGAACACAGTTAGAAAAACGAGGGGAAATTTAATACTGCTTGTTCATCAGTAAAATCCAATCCATAGCACTTCTCACCTCTTGACGTATTTTGTATCAGTTTCCTTATTATTATTGAACTCTTCCCATTGTTATGCAAAACTGCACTAGGGCAGGATTCTCACCTTTCTGGCTCATCGCTCATTGCTCACATAGAACAAAGCCTAGAGCCTAAGTGTCCAGGATTCCTTTGTGGAATAAATGAATAATGCTGCTCTTAATTAATGCTAGCTGTAATGACTAATTTTAAACTTTTAATTACTTAGTAATTATTTCTCAGCTTCAATTTGAGATTAGAGTTGAAGCCATTTCAAAGGCTGCAAACAGTTGGTTCCCAATAGAAGTTATTCTGTTGAGCCCATCTCGACTTGTAGCTGGGGTCTCACTTTTCAGATGGTGAGAGTTCCAGGGGATGAGTCCAAGGCAGCGGTTTGTGGACATGAGTGATATGAACTCTTGCTTTACTTTCATAGTCTTTTTATTCTTCATGAAACTCGGTATAAAAAGGGAAGTTAATGATATTTCTTTTGTTCTTCTAATTGCCTTTCCTTTCCCCATTTCTATTTTCCTCATTCCCACAATCACCTGCCTTGCTCTTTTTAATGTTTTTTTTTTTTTTTTTTTTTTAAGTAAGGAAGTTTAGCTCTTTAATTACCCCTTGAAAAACAATTTGATCTCATTTTAATGTGGTCATTAAGGGAAAGAATGAATCACTGATTTTGATTTCTATGAAATTCTCCAGGGCTTCCCTAGTAGCTCAGCAGGTAAAGAATCCACCTGCAAGGCGGGGACCATGATTTGATTTCTGGGTCTGGAAGATCTCCTGGAGAAGGGATAGGCTACACACTCCAGTTTTCTTGGGCTTCTCTGGTGGCTCAGCTGGTAAAGAATCTGCCTGAAATGCAGGAGACCCAGGTTCAATCCTTGGGTTGGGAAGATCCCCTGGAGAAGGGGATGGCTACCCACTCCGGGATTCTGGCCTGGAGAATTCCATGGACTTTTTTAAAGCCATGTTTCATAGTCACTATTTATTTACATAAATTTACAATGAGCTTTTAAATAGAGAAGCAATGGGTTGTGTACAACTAGTGCACTGATTTCAGAGTGAACAGTGTGTGTGAAGATAAGTTTCATTGTATGTGGTGTGACCACAAGATGATTTGTGTGGGTCTTCTGAAGCAGGACCCTAGGTCAGGAGATGAGATGACAGTTAGAATTGTACCTGATGCTTTGAAGAAGCTTAGGATGTGCATCTTCCTTTTTTTTTTGGTAAATTTTCTTTTAATTTTTATCACTTTATTAAGAATACACACAGGTTAAAAAAGTTTGTTCAAAACATTATAAGTCAAGAGGCTTACAATGTATAAAGTAGCAACAACAGCTGATCTGTTGCATGTTCCACTCTTGTAGAACGTCTTAATCCCCAGTCATAACTGTTTTGACAATGTAGCAGAATTTTTTTCCTAATAATTAACATCACTTGTAAAAATAATATACTTATATTGTTGTTTCTTGATATATCAATTCTAGATTGTATCTTTAGACTTTCTGTTATGTTAGGCAGGCATTTAGCTCTCCTATATCACTCTTCCAAATCCGTTCCCTTATCCTTCCAATAGAGTTGTGTTAGTCACTCAGTCATGTCTGACTCTTTGCAACCCCATGAACTGTAGCCCTCCATGCAGAGTTACATCTTAGTAAAACAATAATCACTTACAGGAAGGTAAATCTGAAAATATAGTCTGATAGTCAAGTAGTATGTTATGATTACAATTCCTTCTCAACTTTTTGCTTCTCCTATAGACTGCAAGAAGATCCAACCAGTCCATCCTAAAGGAGATCAGTCCTGGGTGTTCATTGAAACTCCAACACTTTGGCTACTTCATGTGAAGAGCTGACTCACTGGAAAAGACCCTAATGCTGGGAAGGATTGAGGGCAGGGGGAGAAGGGAATGACAGAGGATGAGATGGCTGGATGGCATCACTGACTCGATGGACATGGGTTTGGGTGGACTCTAGGAGTTTGTGATGGACAGGGAGGTCTGGTGTGCTGTGGTTCATGGGTCGAACATGACTGAGCAACTGAACTGACTGAACTGATAGTTAATACTTTATTCTTTTCCTGTAGTTAGCAATTATCTAATATATTTCCTGATAGTTATCTCTAATTTTTCAAATGATATATCAGATTTCTCATTAGAACCTTGTGTGCATGCATGCACATTCAGTTGCTTCAGTCATGTCCAACTCTTTGAGACCCTGTGGACTATAGCCCACTAGCCTCCTCTGTCAATGGGATTCTCCAGGCAAGAATACTGGACTGGGTTTTGGTTGTCCTCCTCCAGAAGATCTTCTTGACCCAGGGATGGAACCAAGTCTCCTGCATCTCCTGCAATGCAGGCAGATTCTTTTTACAGCTGAACCGCCAGGGAAGCCCCATTAGAACCAATTCAGATGACCATTATATCTACTACAGCAGGTAAGAATCCCTTCAAAGAAATGGAGTAGCCTTCATAGTCAACCAAAGTGTCTGAAATGCAGTACTTTGGGGCAACCTCAAAAATGAAAGAATGGTCTCTACTTGTTTCCAAGGCAAACCATTCAATACCACAGTAATCCAAGTTTATGCCCCAATCCCTAATACCAAAGAAGCTTAAGTTGAACGGTTCTATGAAGACTACACAAGACCTTCTAGTACTAGCACCAAAAAAGATGTCCTTTTCATCATGTGGGACTGGAATGCAAAACTAGGAAGTGGAGAGATACCTGGAGTAACAGGCAAGTTTGATGTTGGAGTACAAAATGAAGCATGGCAAAGTCTAACAATGTTTACTAAGAGAATGCACTGGTCATATCAAACATGCTTTTCCAAAAACACAAGAGGACTCTACACATGGACATCACTGGATGGTCAATACCAAAATCAGATTGATTATATTCTTTGCAGCCAAAGCTGGAGAGCCAAAGCTGTATAGAGCCAAAGCTCTATACAGTCAGCAAAAACAAGACTGGAGGATGACTGTGGCTTAGATCATAAACTCCTTACTGCCAAATTCAGACTTAAATTGAAGAAAGTAGGGAAAACCACTAGACCACTCAGGTATGACCTAAATCAAATCCCTTATGATTATATGATGGAAGTGAGAAATAGATTCAAGAGATTAGATCCGATAGAGTGCCTGAAGAACTATGGAAGGAGGTTCGAAATATTGTACAGTGGGAGGTGATCAAGACCATCCCCAAGGGGAAAAAAAAAATGCAAGAAGGTAAATTGGTTTTCTGAGGAGACCTTATAAATAGCTAAGAAAAGAAGTGAAGCAAAAGTTAAAGGAAAAATGAAAGATATACCCATTTGAATGCAGAGTTCCAAAGAATAGCAAGGAGAGATAAAGTCTTCCTAAGTAAACAATGCACAGAAATAGAGGAAAACAATAGAATGGGAAGGACTAGAGATCTCTTCAAGCAAATTAGAGATACCAAGGGAACATTTCAAACAAAGATGGCCAAATAAAGGATAGAAATGGTATTGATGTAACAGAAGCAGAAGATATTAAAAGAGGTGGCAAGAATACACAGAAGAACCATGCAAAAAAGGTCTTAATGACCCAGATAACTACAATGGTATGATCACTCAACTAGAGCCAGGCATACTGGAGTGCAAAGTCAAGTGGGCCTTAGGAAGAATTACTATGAACAAAGCTAGTGGAGGTGATGGAATTCCAGCCCAGCTATTTCACATCCTAAAAGATGATGCTGTGAAAGGGCTGCACTCAATATGCCAGCAGATCTGGAAAACTCAGCAGTGGCCACAGAACTGGAAAAGGTCAGTTTTCATTCCAATCCCAAGGAAAGGCAATGCCAAAGAATGTTCAAACTCTGTACAATTGTAATCATTTCACACACTAACAAAGTAATGCTCAAAATTCTCCAAGCTAGGCTTCAACAGTATATGAACCATGAAATTCAGATGTTCAAGGTGGATTTAGAAAAGTCAGGGGAACCAGAGATCAAATTGCCAACATCCGTTGGGTCATAGAATAAGCAAGAGAATTCCAGAAAGACATCTAGTTCTGCTTCATTGACTATGCTAAAGCCTTTGATTATGTGGATCACAACAAACTGTGGAAAATTCTTAAAAAGATGGGAATACCAGACCACCTTACCTGCCTCCTGAGAAATCTGTATGCAGGTCAAGAAGCAACGGTTAGAATTGGACATGAAACAAAAGTCTGGTTCCAAACTGGGGAAGGAGTATGTCAAAGTTGTATATTGTCACCCTGCTTATTTAATGTATATACAGCATATATTTCATGTGAAATGCTGGACTGGATCAGGCATAAGCTGGAATCAAGATTCCCGGGAGAAATATCAATAACCCCAGATATGAGGATGACACCACCCTTATGGTGGGAAGTGAAGAGGAACTAAAGAGCCTCTTGATGAAAGTGAAAGAGGAGAGTGAAAAAGTTGGCTTAAAAATAAATATTCAAAAAAGAAAGAATTTGATATCCAGACCCATCACTTCATGGCAAATAGATGGGGAAACAATGAGAGACTTAATTTTCTTGGGCTCCAAAATCACTGCAGGTAGTGACTGCAGCCATGAAGTTAAAAGATGCTTGCCCCTTGGAAGGAAAGCTATGACAAACTTTGAAAGCATATTAAAAAGCGGAGATATTACTTTATTGACAAAGGTCCATCTAGTCAAAGCTATGGTTTTTCTAGTAGGCATGTATGGATGTGAGAGTTGAACTATAAAGAAGGCTGAGCACCGAAGAATTGATGCTTTTGAACAGTGGTGTTAGAGAAGACTCTTGTGAGTCCCTTGGACTGCAAGGAGATCAAACCAGTCAATCCTAAAATAAGTCAGTCCTGAATATTCATTGGAAGGACTGGTGCTGAATCTGAAGCTCCAATACTTTGACCATTATGCCTACTACAGTTGGCAAAGATTCCTTAGAAGAAATGGAGTAGACTTCATAGTCAACAGGACAACAGAGCTGAATAATTCCAAGTAGTATCAGTCACTCTGGAATTGTGTAATATTGTGGTATTATAAGTATCAATAATTTTTAGTAGTTTACTGTTGTATTTCCATATGACTTTTAGAATCAACTTCAGTTTCTACAAGAAAAGAAACTAGCTAGAATTTTGCTTGGGATTACTAAACCTATAGATCACTTTGAGAAATCCTGTCTTGCTGACATCTTAATGTTTAGCTTTCAAATCTCATAACAAGGTTTATCTCTCCATTATTTATATCCTTTTTAATTCATATCAGTACTGGTTTGTAGTTTTCAGAGTAGAGCTCTTACATATCATTTGCCAGACATTTTTAATATTATCTAAATGACTTTTTTTTGGTAAAATTTCAATTTTAATTGTTTGAAATACAGTATGGAAATACAATTGACTTTCTGGGCATCCTGAAACTTGCTAAATTCACTTATTAGTTATAAAAGCAATTCTGTAGATTTTATTGAATTTTACATATAGATTATCAGTGATGTCTGTGAATAAAGGCTTTTAATTTTTTATTTCCAATAGGAATGCCTTTTATTTCCCTTTCTAACCTTATTGCACTGTCTAGAACACCTAGTGTTGTTGACTAGAAATAGTGAGAGTGAGCATCCTTATGCTGTTTTTAATCTCCGGGGGTGAAGCATTCAGTCTTTCTTCATGAAGTATGTTGGTGATAAGTTATTGATAGACAGCCTTGATTAGATTGAGGTAATGTCCTTCTATTCCTAGTGTGCCAGAGCTTTTATGAGGAATGGATGTTGGATTTTATTAAATGCTTTCTCAGTGTTTACTGGAATGACAATATGTTTTTCCTTTTTGTTCTTTAGTATTATGAAATACATTGATTGGTTTTAAAATGTTAAAACAACCTTATGCTCTTGGGCTAAACACTGTTTGGTCATGATGAATTCATACTTTTGAATATATTGTTGATTTAATTTTCTAAAGTTTGCCTAAAATTTTTGCATATATTTTCTTGGGAAATATGGTCTTTAGGTTTTTATTCCCTTGTAATATTTCTTTTAGGTTTTAGGATCAGGGTAATGCTGGCCTCATAGAATGATTAGAAAATATTACCTTCTCTTCAATTTTGTAGAAAATTTTGTACAGAATTGGATTTTTCCTTAAATATATCTCCAAATTCATTATTTCACCAGTGAAGCAATCTGGATCTGGAGTTGCCTTTGTGAGAAAACTTTTAATTAGAAAATTAAATTTCCATGCTAGATTCAGTACTGACACTATTTATTCTTGGTGATTTTGGTACTTTGAGATAGTTAAGAAATGTTTCCATTTCATTTAAGTAAAATTTACCTACATAAAGTTATTCATAATATTACATTGTTATTCTTTTACTGTCTGTATACTTTATAGTCACCTTTTTCATTTCTGATATTGGCAATTTGTGTCTTATCTCCTTATTTTCTGATCAGTCTGGCTGGACATTTATGAATTTTGTCTTAAAGTGTATTTCCTATAGGCAGCATAAATTGAGTCTTACCTTATTTAATCAATATGATAATATCTGAGTTTTAACTGGCAATATTTATATGTAATGAGATTATTGATATTGTTAGATTTAAATTTATCATGTTATGATTTGTTTTCTATTGTTTTATTTGTTCTTTGTTCTCCTTTTCCTCATATTATGAGTTCTCTAGATTTAATTGAGTATTTTTCATGAATTTGTTTTACCCACCTTTTTGGCTTATTAGTTATAATTTTTTCCCCCTAGGCATGGATCTCTTTTTTAATTAACTTGTTTTTTAACTGAAGGGTAATTGCTTTACAGAATTTTGTTGTTTTTTATCAAACCTCAACATGAATCAGCCGTAGGTATACATATGTCCCCTCCCTCTTGAACCTCTCTCCCATAACTTTAAGAAGTTTTTGTTATTTTAGCACTTGATTTAGGGTTTATAGTATATCACAGACTACTGCCAAGTGATAGTATACTGCCTTGTGTGTATCGCGTACTGTAGAGTATGAGACTCTTAGAATAATGTACTTCTATTTCTCCCCTTCTGCCCTTTGTGCTATTTTAGTGTTATGTTTATTATAAACTTTACCATGCATTATTATTCTCTTTGTTTAAATATTTAATTATCTTTAAAAGAGATTTAGGTAATAAGATTTAAGTCTTCATATTTTTCCAGGTAGTTAGCATTCCTGTATTCTTCAGTCCTTTGCTAGACCCACCTTTTCATTTAGTATCATGTCTCTCAACATGAAGGAATTCCCTTAATGTTTTTTACAAGTGGGTCTGCTGGCTCAGTGGTAAAGAATATGTCTACCAGTGCAGGAGACACAAGAGATACAGGTTTGATCCCTGGGTCTGGAAGATCCCCTGGAGGAGGGAATGGCAAGCCACTCCAGTATCCTTGCCTGAAAAATTCCATGGATAGAGGAACCTAGTGGGCTGCAGTCCATGGGGTCTCCAGGAGTTGGACATGACTGAGCAACAGAGTATGCATGCTGGTAATGTATTGTTTCAGATTGCACATATTTAAAAATGCCATTTTGTTTTGCTTTCATTTTTGAGACTTTATTTTTGCTGGGCATGGTCTTCTAGCATCTGGCAGTGTCTATTAAGAAACCTACCTATACTCTAGTTCCTGTTAAATGTACCCCTGGAAGCTTTTAGGATCACGTCTTTATCTCTGATTCCTGGAAAAATATAGTGATGGGCCTTGGTATCTATCTTCTTGGCAGAATTTCCTGACCTTTCCACATAAAGACTAGCAACTTTATTTCTGGGGAATTTTTTTATTTATGTTTAGAACTTTTATTTTCTCATTGTCTATTTTGTCTGCATGGATACTTTTTTATTGCTTGTTTATGCTATTAATTCTGGGGTCTTTCCTCAATTATTAGTGAGCCTTGCTTGGCTGTCCTTTCATATTTAACAGTGAGACACTATGAATTGAAATGTTATCACTTGAGTGTCTGAGGGGCATGCCTTCAGGCAAGGTGCTTTTTTGAGGGCCAACTTACTTGGGGACACCTAATTGTCCTTCTGGAAATATGTATTTATACATTTTACTTTAAGCAATTTCTTTTCTCCAGAAAATAATCTCTCAGTTTTCATCATGGGAGGAATTGGGAAATTCAGATTTGGGAAAACCAAAGAAGGGGATGGGGGGCCTCCCATGATTCATATGCAGACTTCTTTTCAGTCTCATTTTTCATTTTGCCTTTACTGTGCCTGATGTGCAAACTTCTTTTTTATTTTTATTTTTTTTAATTTTTTTCTGAGAACAAAACTGCAGGCTCCTGTCTGAGATGGGCTGGTTTTGTATAAGTCAGCTGGTATGCAGGTGTTACCTAACCCCATGTGATGGAGAGGAACATGGGAGGTTTGAGTTCCACGTACCATTGTTAACCAATCTTGTATTGTAACTCTTAGCCTCTTCCACTTCTCTGCGGTACCCATGGTCATGGTATTACTTTCTTAGAAGAAAATCGGCTTGTTTCTAGAGGTATCTCTGGCAGGTGCTTTTTTTAATGCACTGAATCAATTTTTACTCATCCATTCCAATGAACATTATTGTCTGCTATCTCTACACTTCTATTCTCTTTATCCATGTGGGTTGATATATATGTGTGTGTACATATATATATACACATGTAATTTTAAAGAGTTATGTTCCAGTCTTCACTGGCAGTTAAATTAGTTTGTTTTAAAAGACTGCACTAGAGTTGAGTTAGTTTAAATTGCCCTAAAGGCTTCTGACTATGTTTAAAAGAAATCCACTCCAAGAAGATGCAGAGAAAGAAATTTTCTTCATCATCTACTGCATGTTATGTTTTATACAATGCATTTAAATCTTTGTATGTTGGGTAGCTTTATCTCCCTTTTATTTTATTTTTTCCATTTATGTTTATTTGTTGGAGGCTAATTACTTTACAATATTTATCTCCCTTTTAAAAGCGAGGAAACAAAGACTTGTTAAGGTAGCAAACTTTTTCCAAGCTACAAAAGAGACAACCACCTTTATAAGTGATGCAGTTTAGATCATTCTCTATATACTGGGACTTCCCTGGTGGCTCAGAGGTTGAAGCATCTGCCTGCAATGTGGGAGACCTGGGTTTGATCCCTGTGTTGGGAAGATCCCCTGGAGAAGGAAATGGCAACCCACTCCAGTATTCTTGCCTGGAGAATCCCATGGACGGGGGAGCCTGGTGTGTTATAGTCCATGGGGTCACAAAGAGTCGGACACGACTGAGCGACTTCACTAGTGCTTCTTAAATCCTAGGGTGACAAGTTGGCCTAGTTTGTCTGTAACCATCCTGGTTTAGGCACGCAAAATCTCATATGCCAGTCAAAGGCAAAATGTTATGTTTCTGGTTGCATGTTAAAATCACAACAGAGAATTTTTCAAAAAAAAAAAAAAAAATGCAGATTCCTGGGACTCACCTTTCCAAGAATCTGATTTAATGACTCTGGGGTGGGACCAGAACTACTTGATTCAAATATTCAAAACACTACCTTTTATCATGCTGCCACTCAGGAAGTCAGTAGCGTGAATTCTACTATCTGTTGATGTTATGTAAACCATTAAGTTCAAGAGTTATCAGTATAAGTACCAGGACAAAAGGGTAGCCTCTAGACAGGTGTTGTTAGCCACACTGGCCTGCTGCCAACAGTACAGAAAGTTTTATTGGCTTCACAGCCACACCCATGACATTGTCTACGGATACTTTCTTGCTGTTCCTGTGGCTGCAGAGTTGAGTAGTTCAGAGACTATTGGGTCCATAAATCCTGAAGTATTTGCACACTGGTCTTTTACACAAAAAGATTTTCTGACTCCTGCTCAACCCTAACATGACTCAAAACCCAAACCAAACCAAACCAGACCCACCTTACTCTAAGTGCAACTGAACCCTCAGGAAAACAATTCTTCCTTGACTCATGCTAAAGTTCTAAGGCCTGAGGTGGAAAGGGAGTTGTGAAATGCCATTCAGATTTGATGTATGTATATACCCTGGGGATCATGTTAAAATGCAGATTCTTTTTTAGCAGCGTGGGGTGGGGCCCAAACCCTGCATTTCTCACAAGCTTGAAGATGGTGCTAAGGTTCCTGCTTCAGGGACACAGTTGGAGAAACAAGATTGTAGGCCACTGGCTGCATATCATAGTAGAGAGGGAAGGCACCTAAAACCACAATGACAGCTGTTTGGCCATAGCAAAAACAGCTACTGCCACTGACCATATCTGTGGGCCAGGTAAGACAAATGAGGAAGAGCACTATAGTGTGGGGGAGAAGCAGGTCTTTGATGTCACTTTAGAACAGCGGCTCTCACAGTGAGCAGAGCCAGCATAACCATCAGGGTGCAGCATCTTAGGTGGTCAGCTTTGTATTCACTTCTGGGCTGGGAAGTCCTGGCAAGGCACAAGTTCCTGTGCTGAAGTGGGATAAGTTAAATAGCGAAAACTTCCCTATTTGCCAGGGACAGTATTCCTCTGATGCTCTGAAGGAGGGTAGAAGGATTGGGAGTGTCATGCAGACCTGAGGTACCACAAGTTTCTGACTATATCAAAGAAAGTGCAACCCTACCCAGAGTAAAACAACACTTAAAATATATATATGTTTATATATATATATATATATATATATATACTCATATGCATATATATATATATTTTTTTTTTTTCTTTTTTTGCTGTTCTAGGACCTGTGGTGTTGGAGAAGGCTCTTGAGAGTCCCTTGGACTGCAGGGAGATCCAACCAGCCCATCCTAAAGATCAGTCCTGGGTGTTCATTGGAAGGACTGATGCTGAAGCTGAAACTCCAATACTTTGGCCACTTCATGTGAAGAATTGACTCATTGGAAAAGACCCTGATGCTGGGAGGGATTGGGGGCAGGAGGAGAAGGGGAAGACAGAGGATGAGATGGCTGCATGACATCACCGACTCGATGGACATGAGTTTGGGTAAACTCCAGGAGTTGGTGATGGGCAGGGAGGCCTGGCGTGCTGCGATTCATGGGGTTGCAAAGAGTCGGACATGACTGAGTGACTGAACTGAACTGAGGTCTTCACTGCTGCACATAGACTTTCTCTAGTTGCAGAGAGAGGGGGCTACTCTTGGTTTCAATGTCTGGGCTTCTTATTGCAACGGTTTCTCTTGTTGCAGAGCATGGGCTCTAGAGAAGGATGGCTTCAGTAGTTACTGCACAAGGGCTTGGTAGTTGCAGCTCTCGGGCTCCAGAGTTCAGGCTCAGTAGTTGTGGCACATGGGTTTGTAACTCTTTGGCATGTGGGATCTTCCCAGACCAGGGATAGAAACAGTGTTCTCTGCATTGCAAGGTGAATTCGTAACCAGAGGACCACCAGTGACGCCCCAAACAGTACTTTTCTAACCAAAAGAAAAGAAAACTCTGGGTACGTAATTTTACACTTGGACCTATTTCTGTTGTTGTTGCTGATTTTAAAATTTAAGTTGATGGGATTTCCCATATCTTTATTTTAAAAATAAAATTATAAATATAAGTGTTTAGAGTAGAAAATTAGAAATAAAAATAAGAATTATAACCATATGAAGGGCTTCCCAGGTGGCACTAGTGGTAAAGAAACTGTCTACCAATCAGGAGACGTAAGAGATGTGGACTCACTACTTGGATTGGGAAGTTCCCATGGAGGAGGGCATGGCAACCCCCTCCAGTATTTTTACCTGGAGAATCCGATGGACAGAGGAGTCTGTCAGGATATAGTCCATAGGGTAGCAAAGAGTCAGGCGTGATTGAAGTGACTTAACACACATACACACACACACACATAATCATATGAAATGCCAAAATAATGTATAAACATGTTGATTTCCCCAAGTCTTCACCCCAAACTGATTATTACATATTTTGAAAACAAATTCATTAAATGAAAAATAATCTTATTATTTTAACTGACATTATTTCAACATGGGAACATTATATATAAAAGTAATGTGTATCCATTTAGAAATGATCAAACAACTTAAAAGTATATGCCATAGAAATTTAGTTTCTTTAAATACTAACAGTTTGGTATATAAAGACTGATAGGTGTAGAAATACCTATTTGTATAACTAGACTCATTCTATAGCCTGCTATGTTCAAGATAATAACTTTTTTATCAGATAGACCTGGATTTGGATAACTGTGTCATTCATTGGCTGGATAAACTTGGAAAATTATGTAAATTCTATCATCCTCTGTAAAATGCACCAATCATATGTTGATAGATGTGTATGTTTTATATGTACATGTGTGTGTGTATATATATATATATATATATACGCTTATGCTCCCAACTTCTCCTTTGCATTTCTAGTGGGTTTTTTTTTTTTTTTTTAACATATATTCTTTCTAACTTTTATGTGGTCAAATCAATTCAACTATTTTCAAGTACTGTCTTTAAGATTTGGGGTTTTGTTTTCCATACCTTTTTAGTATAGAATGTGCATTATTAGTGTTTATGTTGATGTTTTGATAAAGAGCCTTTTAGTTTTTGGAAGAGTGAAACTTCCTGGAGTTTGACTAAGGAGACTTGATTTTCATCCTTTTATTACCAGAAGGATATACAGCAATACAGCTGATACTTTTCCAAGTTATAGATCTGAAGTCCTTGAAGTCTGCTAGAGCTCTGAAGTGGGTCCTTGACAGATGTAACTTGGTAAATCTCACAGAAGCTTATAAGTAACTGGTGTATTTTTCAGAATTTAGGACATACGATGTCCTGATTCTAAGCACACTTAATCCGAAAGTATTTAGAAAAAATTTTACCGGAAGGAAATGTAGATTTGTAGACAGCCTAGTGATCAAACTGCCTCCCAGTGAAATACAATGGTTATTTCCCAGTGGATTACAGTGGGACTGTGATGCTGGAGGAGTGAAAACAGAAAGCTGCCTTGATCTTCACCACCAGTTTTGGGTCAAGATTAAAAGTGAAAGATGCGTCTGAGGGTCTGAGTAAGAGTGACGCAGCATCTATCTGTACCACAGCTTTTATCTGTCATCTCTTATTGGCCCAGTGAAGACGCTGCAAATCAAAGCATTTGGAGTCACTATAATGATAGACCATCAACAATGTGGTTGAACTTGCTTTAACCTCGGTGGTTTCTTGCTATTACTTTGTCAGTCAAGGTATTTGACATCATGTCCTTTAGTTATTTGAAGTTACCTCAACACCACCTTGTTAAACTTTTCCCTTCATTTCTAGTAAAACATTTTCTCTTTTTTTAAAGTTTGTCTTTGGTATAGAATTCTGGGAGAAAACCTTACCTACAAAATTAATCTTTAAAAAATAGCATATATATTTTAGAATTTCTAATAAAGTTTAAACACCTGCTGCTTGCCATTTGACATTTTCACCAGCATAAGCATTATTAAGTTTCTGTTAAGTTTTAAGTGTTTTCATGTGACCTACAGAAAGCCTTGGATGTTGATAACTTTGTTTAAATACTGACTGCAAACTTGCAAGGAAAGCAAATAAAAGTAAACACTATTTCTCTTGACAACTGAGATGCACAAAAATCCTTGACAATGGTTTTAGTGTACAAGGAAAGAAGAATCACTGAAATTATGACTAAGCAGATCCTACTAATAAGCAAGAACACTGAGGTTAGTGGTAATAAAAACATTCTCACTTGAGGTACTTGTAGCTTGCAGTTATTAAAGCCAAACCATTACCCTTTATTATCTACTCAAAACTTTTATTATCTGTTCAATGTACTGCATTAGGGTTTGTGGAAAGAGTAGACATATTTTATAGTTTCATAAATTCTTCTGATTTTATTTGTCAATATTTACTATTTTGAGATGCAATATTTTTATTAGCCTAGTGCAATTAGCTTTCAACAACATCTTTAAATTATTATCTGTGCTGCAATAAAAAAGTGTAAGAGCTTATTATTCCTGTCTACTCTCTCTATTGAGTTTGCTCAACATTTAAATACATGACATCAACATATTCCATAAAGAAGAAAATAAATCTTCACTCACATGATATCTAATGGATATGATTTTGTTATTCATAATAATCTTTTTGTGTTTGATATATATAATTTGCCTTTGAGAGTTATTTATATATGCTTGTGAGTTCTTAACCAACGTTATCTCTCAGACCTTCCCTAATCAGGACTAATAGAGAAGGAAAAAAGAAAATCATTCATAACAATGAACACAGTGAATTAGCTGAGAGGGTCGGTCAGCTACGGGCTGTGGACCTCATCTACTCCACTACCTTGTTCTATCAGGTTGTGAGTGTAGTCACACTCATTCACTCATTCATGTAAGCATTATCTGCAGCTGCTTTTGGGCTTCTTTGGAAGAGTCTACAGTCAAGTTGTGACACAAAGCTATGGTCCACAAATCCCCAAATATTTGCTATCTGAACCTACAGAAAAAGTTTGCCAGTCCCTTAGTTTAATCGCTTTTTTGGAGGATAGTACACTTAGCTGCCAAGATTATGTTTTGATGTCTTAAGTTTGGGGCTTCTCTGATAGCTCAGTTGATAAAGAATCTGCCTGCAATGCAGGAGACCCCAGTTCGATTCCTGGGTTGGGAAGATTCACTGGAAAAGGGAAAAAGCTACCCACTCTAGTGTTCTGGTCTGGAGAACTCCATGGACTGTATAGTCTATGGGGTTGCAAAGAGTCAGACACGACTGAGTGACTTTTCATTTTCACTTTAGGGCTTCCCACATAGCTCAGCTGGTAAAGAACCTGCCTGCAATTCAGGAGACCCCAGTTCCATTCCTGGGTTTGGGATATCTCCTGGAGAAGGTAGAGTTTTGTTTTAAAGTTTAGAGACTTTAGTTTTGTTATTTTCAAAAAATGATATTTATTTCTCTCTTTTTGAATGGGCGATACACGCATATGGTGTAAAATTCATTATCTACAAAGGGAGGGTACAGTGAAAAGGAAGCCTCTTTCATTCTTTGATTTCCTGCTTCCCTACTAAAAGACCACCATTGTTACTTGTTTCTTGCTGTGTCTTTCTAGAAATATTTTGTCTATATAAGCATATGATTGTAATCATACTTTGGAACAGATAACGATATATACCCTCTTTATTGTGCTGGTTTTTGCCATATATTGACATGAATCAACCATGGGTGCACATGTGTCCCCCCCATCCTGAACCCCCCTCCCCTCTCCCTCCCCATCCCATCCCTTTGGGTCATCCCAGTGCACCAGTTTGAGTGCCCTGTTTCTTGCATCTAACTTGGACTGGTGATCTATTTCACATATGATAATATACATGTTTCAATGTTATTCTCTCAAATCATCCCACCCTCCGGTTCTCCCATAGAATCCAAAAGTCTGTCCTTTGCATCTTTGTCTCTTTTGCTGTCTTACATATAGGGTCGTTGTTACCATCTTTCTAAATCCCATATATATGCATTGGTGTTTTTCTTCTGACTTAATATACTGTATTGGTGTTTTTCTTTCTGACTTACATTACTCTGTATAATAGGCTCCGGTTTCATCCACCTCATTAGAATTGACTCAAATGCATTCTTTTCTATAGCTGAGTAATGTTCCATTGTGTATATGTACCACAACTTTCTGATCCATTCATCTGCCGATGGACACCTAGATTGCTTCCATGTCATAGCTATTGAAAACAGTGCTGCAATGAACATTGGGGTACATGTGTCTCTTTCAATTCTGGTTTCCTCAGCGTGTGTGCCCAGAAGTGGGCACATATTACTGCTGGGTCATATGGCAGTTCTATTTCCAGTTTTTTAAGAAATCTCCACACTGTTCTCCATAGTGGCTGTACTAGTTTGCATTCCCACCGACAGTATAAGAGGGTTTCGTTTTCTTCTCACCCTCTCCAGCATTTATTGTTTGTAGACTTTTTGATAGCAGCCATTCTGACTGGCGTGAAATGGTACCTCATTGTGGTTTTGATTTGCGTTTCTTTGATAATGAGTGATGTTGAGCATCTTTTTATGTGTTTGCTAGCCATCTGTATGTCTTCTTTGGAGAAATGTCTGTTTAGTTCTTTGGCCCATTTTTTGATTGGGTTGCTTATTTTTCTGGAATTGAGCTGCAGGAACTGCTTGTATATTTTGGAGACTAATTTTTTGTCAGTTTTTTCATTTGCTATTACTTTCTCCTGTTCTGAAGGCTGCATTTTCACCTTGTTTATAGTTTCCTTCAATGTGCAAAAACTTTTATGTTTAACTAGGTTCCATTTGTTTATTTTTGCTTTTATTTCCATTACTCTGGGAGGTGGATCATAGAAGATCTTGCTGTGGTTTATGTCAGAGAGTGTTCTGCCTATGTTTTCCTCTAGGAGTTTCATAGTTTCTGGTCTTACATTCAGATCTTTAATCCATTTTGAGTTTATTTTTGTGTATGGTGTTAGAAAGTGTTCTAGTTTCATTCTTTTACAGGTGGTTGGCCAGTTTCCCCGGAACCACTTTTTAAGGAGATTGTCTTTTCTCCATTGCATATTTTTGCCTCTTTTGTCAAAGATAAGGTGTTCATAGGTGCATGAATTTATCTCTGAGCTTTCTATTTTGTTCCATTGATTTATATTTCTGTCTTTGTGCCAGTACTATACTGTCTTGATGACTGTAGCTTTGTAGTATAGTCTGAAGTCAGGCAGGTTGATTCCTCCAGTGCATTTTTCTTATTTTTTTTAAAACAAATCTTAATTGTCTTAGAGACTGTTCTGCAATCATACACAAAGAGCTACCTTCTATTTTAAATAAGTAATAATACTCCATTATATTGTTTAGTTATAATTTAGCACCTTATTAAGGGACATTTTGTTTATGGCAGTTTTTGAAGTTATAAATTCTGTAAAACTTTTTTGACATATATATTTTTATATCTATATAGATATAGATATATGCATTTATATATATTTATGACTGAATACTACTCAGCCATAAAAAATGAAATTTTGTCATTTGCAGTGACAGGAATGGACATGGAGGGCATTATGCTAAATGAAATAAGTCAGACAGAGGAAGATAAATACTGTATGATATCATTTGTATGTGAAATTGTTATTAAAAGAGTTTTCTTTTCCTGTAACCAGTCTCTCTGTATTCCCTTTGGCTTTAACAAAGAAATACACACTTTCCTAGAAGTTGAGTGGGTTGATTACTCACATCTCTGTCACTTGAAGGGGACTGCTTCTGAGCTTCAGAACTGGAGAGTATTATCTTTACTTCCTGCCACGGTTTTGTTACTGTATAAAACACAACCTTCCTTTTAGGGACTGTGATTTAACATGTCTGTGCCCACATTATGAGTGAATATGAAAGGGGAATAGCATTCAATATACAGAGGTATACTGAAACACATTTTTATCATGAAAATATTTTTTAATAAAAATCTCTTGCACATATATAAATATATAAAACAGATATGTTTGAAAAATGGACTTTAGAATAAACCACTTAGGATCTTTTGAAGTTGAATATTATAAACTTTTATCATCTCTAAAGAGCTCAAATAAATCCGTGTAGAAGAATGAGGGCTCGGTTGCCAGAACAAGCAGTGAGGAGGTTTTCACATATAAGTATCATGGCCAGACTCTGGTGAGTGACTTGATTGAACCCCCAGATCTAATTTGACACCTGGAGAGCCCATTTATCTCAGCCTAATTATCAGGAAAAAGTAATGATGCTTTTTAGATTTGAAATAACTTATCGATTATGAATAGCTTATGCTGATTAATTTTACTTAAAGAAAAGTGTGCTCAGATCATCCAGTATAAAACTAAAATAATCTTTTATGGTGGTATCTTTTAAGGATTTATTTCTTTAAGTCTGATCATCCAACTATATAGGTGTACATTTTGCAACTAATTCATATTGGAGGGTTTACAATGGATGTTTTTTGTTGAGAGTTAGTTGCTATATTTACAGTTGGGTGTAATGGAATAGGGTGGGGCTTCCGTGGTGGCTCAGATGGTAAAGTATCTGCCTGCGATGCAGGGGACATAGGAGATGTGAGTTCGATCCCTGACTTGGGAAGTTCCCCTGGAAAATGGCATGGCAACCCACTCCAGTATTCTTGCCTTGAGAATCCCATGGACAGAGGAGCCTGGAAGGCTACAGTCCATGGTGTCACAAAGAGTCCAGCACAACTGAAGTGACTTAGCAAGCATGCATGCAGTAATGGAACAGGATAGGTTTCTAACTGGGATAGGCTTGTCTCCAGGCTCCTAGGCTTCAAGGTGAATACGGTACTTATTTCCAGAGTGTCAATTTTTCTTGAAAAGTTTATTAATTATAAAATCACATAATTAATAAATTTAATTATTTAATGTAAAATAAGAGTAAGTGCATATGTCTGTGTGTGTGTGTATAAAGAAATAATAAAAAAGCAATATGGAAATATTAAACAAGTGTGATCTAGGTAATGCATTTTCAACTGAAGCAATATAGTGGCAAAGGGGTGGCGATTGTTTCTTGGGAGGTCAAAAATATAACTTTTAGCTATATAGGCATACATACAGTACATAAACAGATACTTAGTGTATCTGTAGTACTAAACCTTTGGGTGTGGATTGGCAATTAGGAAAAAGTGTCTAAGTTTGTCTTAGGAGTGTGCTATTAAAAAAATGATTGAGAAACACAGTTCTAGATGAAAGGCATATTCTTGTGTCTTGTACTATTCTTGCAAATTTTCTTAAGGTTTGAAGTGGGATGCCCTGATCATGATGAAACTTTGTTTCCATCCTGCTTCTTTAGTGGTTGGTGCTTGATAGCACTGATCGAGGTAGATTTAATTTATAATTAAAGGTGGTTAAACATTTAAAAGGGCTTCCCTGGTAGCTCAGCTGGTAAAGAATCCACCTGCCATGCAGGAGACCTGGGTTCAATCCCTGGGTTGGGAAGATCCCCTGGAGGAGATCAGGGCAACCCAGTTTAGTATTCTTGCCCTGAGAGTTCGCAAGGACAGAGGAGCCTGGCGGGCTGCAGTCCGTGGAGAGCTGGACACTGCTGAGCGACTAAGCACTGCATAGCACAAACATTTTAAGAAAATGTTTTTAATGGTTTTATCGCAAACAGAAATAGCAAAGTGGCTTATTGGTTGTTAGTTGCCTTGAGAGCCTAGAGGAAGAGAAAGTAACACAAGTGCATAACTGGAAGATTGGGTGCCTGAGATGGGCCATCTGAGATGGTGCAGTTGAGCCCAAAGGGCCACTGGCAGTCGGTAATACCCACGTACTGGCAGTCGGAGTGAAGGGGCAGAATGTGAGTTCTCTGGATGTCTGCAGGTACTCCATGCCATTTTTTTCTGAAATGGTTTTGCTTCTTTTGAGCCAAGTATTACACTTTTGATTATACAGTAAGCTATTTAGTTCCTACAGATCAGTTCAACTTGCTGCAATTGCACCTGAACATTTTGCCTTCGTGTTTAATTCTATGTAGAAGGTCCTCCTCTTTTAGCTGGTTCCTGATTGATATGATTGTATCCCAAGTCTGAATCTGTGAGTTGTGGGTACTGTATTTTTAAAGCCATTCTTTATCTGTCTTCTTAAAGTATAACCATTTAAAATTAAGCTTTCAACTGTGCTAACACATTCAGTGAAGAAAAAGAAATACTTTGAAGTACAGGATAAAACCAATAAAAATAAAATAATGAGAGAAAATTCACAGCAACCAGAAATCAGCAAATGTGAAACAAACTTGACATTGTTTCTAAAACTCCTCATAATAAGCTTGGGAATAACTAATATGTTAGCATCAGGCCAACTGTAACTACTGAATGAGGTGACAGGTAAAAATACATAATATCTTAAAACATTTAAATAAGGGATTGTCACCACAGAAACATGGATGAACCGAAACCTTGTTATCTCTTATTTATAAAAAAGAAAAAAATTCCCTCTTCACTGGCAAATGTATGAGTTTGTTACTCTTGAAGTAATATTTACAAATCATGAAAACTTAGAAGAAAAACATTGAAGAAGAAACATCCTGGCCAGAAAGACTATAAAACAAAGTCCAAATAGTAAAAGAAAGGTATTTTTAAAAGTCTTATAGTCAGTCTCAGCTTCACCTTGAAAAGTGACACTCCTGTGATTGGAATCACTGTGTGATGGAAATGGCTGAATCTATTTTGGATCAAAACCAGGCAGCCAAGCTAACAAAAATAGTCTCTTATGAAGCATTGCCTATTCTAATGTGTTCAAAAGGCATGCTTTCAACTCTGATTGAGAGAGTGAGTTTCACTTGTTTGGATAAAAGCATGGATAATAATAGTCTGACTTTTAAAATTTGGCTGTGCTTGCTATATTTATAACAATATCTATGAAGAGAGGTTATTTTGTAAAGTCCTTCATGGATAAATAAATGTTCAGTAAGGAAATTTTAATAAAAACTGTCCAGACATGTGCACAGACGGGCCACATCTATAAAAGGAAGAGCTGCTTTAGAAATCCTCAATACATTGAAGGCCACCTCTTCATTTTCACCTTACATCAGTCTGCTCCTTATGTTTTCCTTGTGAATCAGGGTTAAGGGGAACGAGATGGGAGGGACAAAAGTATACATTTTAGAAAAATAGTTATTTGAATGCTTAACTTTGTGTATAACTTTAGAATAAAAGGTATAATGTGGAAGGCTTGCTCTACCATAATGTGGAAGGGACTTGTCAAAATTTGTTTCATTTTTTAAAATTTTTCTCCAGTAAAAAGAGGTATTGAGATAAAGTGTAAAGGTTGGGTGACTAAAATGAGTGAATCTACTACTTGTTTAATTTAGTGTGGCTGAATCTCCTCAACTAACAATTGTGAAGAAAGGCTGTTTTGCTGCAATAAGAAAAGAAATTTGAGAGTTAGGTACAGACTGTTAGTTATGGAAACTATGAGTTACTTGAGATCCTAGAGCTATAGGAGAATTAATAGGGTTAACAGATATAAAGTTAGAAGCCTAGTGCAAAGTAGTCTTTCCAAAAAGAAAGGTAGTTCATTTTATGCACGTTAAAAATGAAGCATTAGTGAAGAAAAGGGCATATTTTTCAACTTCAATAAAAATATCATTGCATGAGATTTCTCTGAGATAAAAGAACATCCGTGGACCTGAGTGACCTGACTCTTTAGTAGATACAGATAACAAAACTTTAACTACTGGTAGCTGAAAAATTGTGTGCCACGCAATTGGTGGTGTGCTGGAGCTAGTATCTCTGGCTCGTAAGAATCAAGTGAAAAGCTTTCAGAAACTTTTGCAAACTGGGTGACATCCCATTGGTATCATCCATAGTGGAAATATTTATACCATAAAAATAGGTAAAAGCTGTTAGGACATTTTTCTCTTTCCTTTTAGAGGGTGATTTTTAAACATTTATAAGTGTGGCACTACGTATAGTCTCAAATTCTGGACTTTCCTCCTTTGTAATTGACTTGGTATTTGGCAGTTTAAAAAGTCATTATTTTTATTCTCATATTTTTAAATACGAATTTTTAAAATACAATGATACCAAGTAGGAAAAAAGAAATTGAATACTAAATTGATATGTGGTGCCCCTTGTATTAATTTAGCTCATTTTCTAAAATTCATGAACGTGTGTATACATTAATAAGAAAGATGGTAAAATAGATAACCAACAAGGACCTACTGAAAAAAAATAAATGTGGAGTTATTTCACCTGATGGAAATTTAAAATCTCATTTTCTTAAATAAACATGCATTTATTATGGGGTAAAAACTATTTATATAAATTCTTAAGCTAAAATGAGATAATTAAAAAATCTTTTGTATTATGAGTGAGCTCATTTTAGCTTTGTCTTTGGAATGATTGAGAAGTTTTGATTTTTCTTTTTTGGCTATTAGATAGTTTTCCAACAAAATACTCAATAAGAACAGATTAGAGAAATCATCTAAAACCCAAATTTGTAAGAATACAGTATGAAAGTAAATTTTGTTGACATATACACAAGGCACACACATCAAATAGCCTTCTTTATGAGGGTCATATTAATTTCCTATTGCAGTTGTAACAAATTGTCATATATTGTCTTAAAAACAAACTTAATTATTTTACAGTTTGAAGTTCAAGAGTCTAAAATCAGTTATTTTGAGCAAAAATCAAGGTGTTTTCAGATCTGCATTCCTTCTGTAGGCTCTAGAGGAGGATCCATTTTCTTGCCTTTTCCAGCTTCTAGAAGTCACTGCATTTATTGGTTAGTGGCTCCTTCCTCAAATCACCCCCCACCCCCACCTCTGATCTCTGCTTGTATTGTTCCATTTCCTTCTCTAACTCTGTCTTCCTCCCTCTTTTCCCTTATAAAAGACAGTTGTGATTACTGTTGTAGTCATTTAGATAATCCAGGATAATTCTGTCATCTCCAAATTCTTAATTTAATCTCATCAGCAAAGTTCCTTTTGCCATAGAAGATAACATATTCACAGGTTACAGAGAAAATTTGGATGGCCATTGCTCTATTTTAACATAGTTTGCCCTCTAGTCCCCAAAGATTCATGTTTGTCCCACATGCAAAGTTTATTTATACTATTTCAAGTTCCCAAAAGTCTAAGTCCATTATAGCCTCAAGAACAAAATCTCATCGAAACCTCATCAACTCAATGTCTAATTTTGTAAGAGTTTTTACTTTAAGATGTAAGTCATTGGAGTGTGTTAAGTAGGAGAGTGATATGATCTTACCTGCACTTTGAAAAAATGTCTCTGGTTGTAGTTTTACAGGGATGAGATTGCCTCTGTGTGTGTTTGTGCACATGCGTGTGTATTTGCATGTGTGAAGGATATGAGAGGAGGTGTTCAAAAGTGGATATTGGAAAGTCAGTTAGGTTCTTTTAGTAGTCCAAGTAAGACTTGAAGTTGGCTTGGATCGGGATGACATCAATGTAGAGGGAGAGAACAAGTAGATCTGGCTTGTTTTTTGGAGCTAAAACTGCAGGGACTCCTGGGAAGACCATAAACCACGTGGGAGGGCCAGGATGAGACCTTGATCTAGGACTCTGATGAGGCTTTTGGCATCAGGATTTGGGTGGAGCAACTTACTGAAATGAAAAAGGCTGGGGAAAGATTGGATGTAAGGTGTGTGGATGGGGGCATGGAAATGTTTTCTTTTGAGCATGTTATATTTAGGGAATATATTAAGCATTGAAAGGGAAATATCAAGCATCATGTTGAATATAATAATCTGTAGCTCAGTGGTAAGGCCAGGACTAGGGATCTCTATTTTTAAAAATTGTATTGAAGTATACTCGATATACATCATTATTGTTAATATCTATTGTACAGCAAAGTGACTCTGTTATATATATGGGTATTCTTTTTCATATTCTTTCCCATTATGGTTTTATCATAGGATATTTAATTTAGTTCCTTGTGCTACACAGTAGGACCTTGTTGTTTACCCATCCTATTGTAGCAGATACAGTAGTTTGCATCTCCTAACACCAAACTCCCAGTTCTTCCCTTCTATGCTCTGTCCTCCTCCTTGGCTACCGCAAATCTGTTCTCTATGTCTGTGAGTCTGTTTCTGTTTTGTAAATATGTCTATTTGTATTGCATTTTAGATTCTGCATAGAAGCGATATCATATGGTATTTGTCTTTCTCTTTATGACTTATTTCACTATGGTAATCTCTTGGTCCACCCATATTGCTGTAAATGGCATTATTTCATTCTTTCTTATGGTTAACATTCCATTGCATATGCTTGTGTGTCTGTATATATATATACACATATATATCACATCTTCTGTATCCATTCATCTATTGACCATTTAGGTTGTTCTCATGTCTTGGCTATTGTAAATAGTGCTACTCTGAACATAGGGGTACATCTATCTTTTTGAATTATAGTTTTGTCTGGCTATATGCTTAGGAGTGGGATTAGTGGATCATGTGGCAATGATTTTTAGTTTTTCAAGGAAACTCCATTCTGTTTTCTCTAGTGGCTGCACTTGGAGATTTGTATTTAGGAATATTTGGCCTATATAAGACCATACGACTGGATAGAATTATTTCCCGATAAGGTGTGGATAAGGTATGCTTAGGCATTCTGACAATTTTCTAATCACAGAGAGGCAAAGATAGAGTTTAGGGTTTGAGTTGAGACAGTGATGAGAAGTCCATTAGGTGGTGAAAAGAATTTCTCAAGCAACACATTCTATCCCAGTTTAAAGAGTTTTAATGGAAAAATTATGTTTTGTTTATAATTGGGTAACTTCCCTCTTTGTACAGAAATTTGTGGCTACCTGTCTTCATGGGTATTCTCAAACTTTTAAAGCCATGGCCATTTTGGGAAGATCGAAGGGAACTTTGGTCCCCTAACCTTATAACAACTACTTTCCAGTGGATGATAACTTCATGGAAACAAATGACTAGACAAAAACAAAATAGAGAAATTGCAGGAAACCTGTTGGCAGCAACATATATAAAGCATGCATTAACTTTAGTATTATTTTATGGAACAGTATACTTAAAAAAAACCTCATATCTTTAAGTTAGTAAGTTGAAATCTAAAAATCTCTTGCAAACAGTGAATTCTCTTTATAAGGTTCTAATAATTAATAGATTATTAGTAAATAATCCAAATGCCTTTTATGTAAAAGCATGAAAGTGCTTGTTACTCATCTGTAAGCACCTAAGTAAAATGGATTTAAGATTTTAAGTTAGAGAATCACTAGTTGAGGGAAGAGGACTGGGCTGCCAGGCTGTTGGTCAATTCGTCTCTTCTCTGTGATCTTCCTTGCATTGTAGAGTCTGTGGGAAAACCTCTTATAACATCCATCCTCTAGGCAAATGCTACTTGCAATGAGTTTCTTCTTTTGATTTTGTAATATCTTAACAATAGCTGAAGTTGGCAGGTTGTATGTTATAAACATGTAGTTGCAAATTTGTTCTGTTTGAATGATACGACCTTGATTGGTTTTGGTGGAGTACTTGAGGGATTTGTAGATTACAGATGCACTGCCTATGAAGCCTTGGTCTCTTTAAAGCTCTATCTTTGCTTTGACAGCTGGGTGTGAAAGACCCTTGTTCCTCCTGTTGATGTAAGACCCACTGGAGGAGTCTCTGTTCCTCTCTAGAGGCTACAAGTGTGATGCTGCTGCTTCCTCTCTGGCATTGTGTGTGCCAGGCTCTGCCCAGGCCTTTCTGGGATTAGAATTTACATTTAGCTCCCATGTGGAAAGGGTTTAAGGGATTAAGTGCTTAAGGGTTTAGAGAAGGTAGCATTAAAACTTGCTTTTTAAACATATCTGGTGAGCATGTGTTCTTTTTTCTTTTTAGTATGTATTCTTTATATAGTTTCAACCTCTTAGAAAGAAAAATAATTTGCTCTTAGTTCCAATTTTTTGACTAGGATGTTGCCTGCAAATAGATGAAACCCCTTCCCAATCACAAAGCTGAGGTTCCACAACAAAATCGTATATAGATATTGGCAATTTACATTGCCAGAGGGGAAGGGAAGATAGTGAGACCAAGTTATAAGAAAAATGAAAACTCTTATGTTTGCTATATTTATCAAAATAAATTCGACAATGCAGTAAATGAAATGAGGATTGTAGGCAAATTAAGCGTATGAAACTAGTGAGAATTGGAACTGTTTGATTTTCTATACCTTATTTTGGTTCCTAGAAATTGTTTGATTTTCTATACCTTATTTTGGTTCCTAGAAATTGATAGGATTTCTTTCCTTCATGATCTCAATAAGATCTTATATGTGAATTTCTGTGTTGCAGAAAATATGTTTATTAAATGGCATTATAATATGTATGATATATCGTGTCATTGTTGTTTCTGAATAACTCAGTTTTAATTTCAACTTTCTGGGTCCTTTCATGACCTCAGAGACCTGTTATTTAAATGTTGGAGATAAAAAAAAAAACAAACCTGGAGACTTTGTTTAGCATAACTGTTTGGAGTTTTCTAAATCCTCTAAGAATAACTTGTTCTGAATTTATTCAGGTCATTTCAGGCTTAAACTATGTGACCATCTATCTCTTCTCTTCATAGGACTCAGATAGTCCACTCCAGAGTGTGGGGACTTGGATGCTTCCAAGCCTTCAGTGGCAAAACCCTCCAGCTTTCTTCTCCTTTACTTTCTTCCTTCCATCTTCCAACTTCAGATTATTTTCAAAGTAAGAGTGCAAGTTTGGGTCCTGGAGAAGAATTCATACTCTTGAGGAAAAGATAAATATACATAAATGTATATGTGTATGTATAAAAATTACATTTAAATTAATGATTCTTAGTTGATTGGAAAGATAAAGGGCTTTGGAGTTAAAAAAAAATGCTGAACCTGAGACATGCCTGTGCCACTCACTATGTGGCCTTGGGAGGTTATTTAATTTCTCTATCCCCCAACTTTTTAAAATAAAAAAAAAATTTTTCCACACAGGAAGTATTAAATTTGTTTATATATAAAGAATACTTAATACATTGCCTGGCATGTTAATGCTCAATAAGTTATAAATATTGGTTATAATAAATACTATATGTGTATATAATATTTAAGTGAACATTTAGAGGACAGAATTTCTTTTGTTGTGAGTCATTTTTTTTATCTTGAAGACACCTCTGTTCAAATGAGAGTCTAAGTACTATCACCTTATTATCAAGTCAGTTGTGAGCACATCAGTTGTTAATTTAGTTACTGAAATGGCAAACCAAGGAGGGAGGGAAATGAGCCTCTCTTCAGGTTACAGTGGCCTCACAGAAGGAGCTGGTTAAAACAAACGTGTAAGGACTGGTGCAAAAAATGGGTTTAGAAGTGGTCTATTTTGGGGTTTAAAGACGTAAAAGAATCACGCTCCTTCTCCACTCTGCGCTCTCAAACTGTGGGAGGGGATCAGCGCTACTGGTAAAGTTGAATTGCAGAACACTACATGCACTCTTGGAAAAGGAATGGCAACCCACTCCAGTACTCTTGCCTAGAAAATCCCATGGACAGAAGAGCCTGGTGCAGGCTACTGTCCATGGGGTTGCAAAGAGTTGGACACGACTGAGCAAAACAGGGCTTCCCATTCTGATCCTTAAACTAAATATTTCACCCAATCTCAGATCTTTCACAGACCACCAGCAGGTATTCCCTGCTAATGGGCATGTCTTACATCTCTGTATCTCTACCTACTGTAGGACTGGTGGCAACTAAGAGGAGAGCAATCCTTGTTCAGTGGAAGAGGTGGGTGGGGAGGAAGAGAGAGAAAGGGAGAGAGGGGATGAATTGCATAAGCAGCAATCAGGAAGCACCTAGTTTATGGATGGAGGCAAGAGCCAGGAAAGATGGAGTGAAGGTTTTGTTGCTTCTCTGATGGACAATATTAATTGGGAAGAACTTCTGCAGTTGTTTTGCCTCATTTCTGGCTGGGACTGCTACCAACATTGGATAATGTTTGACAAATTAATTTATGAGAATGCTTTTTTTTTTTTTTTTGAGAACGCTTTTTTGCAGTGCATTCTCAAGGATCTGGGGTTGAAGAAAACATGCTTCAGTACATTTGATGGGGTGAAATTCGACATGGTCAAAGTGTGGGGTACCATGTGGGGATGCAGTTTACTGAAGTATGTTACATTGAGTATATTAGAGGAACGCAGAAGAGTTGAATGCACCCCTCGAGAGGAGGAAAAACAGGGTTCCTATAATGAATCACTCCTTTTGGAGGACCAATAGGACCTCCATATTTTAAATAATTCTCCTTTCTGGGGCTTTTGAATTGTAAGTGCAGGAATGAAACCTTCCTATTTTCTCCAACACACTAGTGAAGGTTGTCAAGCTGTGTTAAAAGTTTATTGAGGATCTGGCAAATAATCATTTTGGAGCTTTGTCCAAATCTTTGTTCAGCAGAGGGAGGCCCATAGCTGAGTTGGCTGTTGGCACTGGAAAAGGCAAGCTTAATTTCTCTGCATAAGAAAGTGGAAAACTATTTTTTCTCCTGAGAAGCTGTTGGCAGAAAACAGAATGGAGTCAGGTGGAACCAAGAGATAGGTGTGTGACTGAGCAGCGTGGGAGAATGACCAAAGGATTTCAGAGCAGGGAAGTGCAATCGGTTTTGTTTGATTGGGCAAGGAGATGATCAGAACATGTTACACTCTAAGGGAAATACAGTTGCTTTGAGGATTGCAGCCCTTTGTGACTGTCTCCTGTCTTCTTAACCTTTTGTAATGATTCTTAGACAGCCACAATGTTGCACTTTTCCTGAGCCCCTGTACTCCCAAAAAGCAACTAAAGGAATCCCCTACCCCAGCTTTTGTGTTCCAGAAAAGAGCTGACCCCAAAAGAAAACTTTGCCCTTGCCTGTTCCAAAATAAGCCCTTCTGCATCCTGCCTCAAGACTCCATTAAGATGTGTGGATTACTCCTTGTTTATTTGCCTCTATAAAACCCCTAGACCCTCTTCTTTTCCTTTGAGATGCTTCTCACTAATAAGTATTCTCTCTATTGCAATCGCCTAGATAAAATCATAGCTTACATAAACACAACCTAGGGAAGGTTAAACACCTTTAAGGAAATGTAAATCTACAAAAGTTAACAACTGTAACTAATTGTCTTGTGCATTTTTGTCTTTCACAGTTTTGGTGCCAGGAGGACTTGGATTGAATTGGCCCTCTGGGCAAATTTTCCTTTGTTTCACCCAGATAAAAAAGAGTTTTCTCCAAGCCCTCTGTGCTCCTTTCCTGACTGACTATCTGGGTCCATAACAGTGAGTCCAACTCCTGGTTCTGCGCTCTGAACCCTTGTCCACCGGTACAATGATAAGGATTTAATATTGATTCTTTTTTAAACAATTAATTATTAATTTATTTTTACTTTTGGCTGCATCTGGTCTTGGTTACAGGGTGTGGGATCTTCGTGGAGCATGCAGGATTCTCTCTAGTTGCAGAGCTTGGGCTCCAGAGCCAGGAAGCAGGCAGGCTTACTTGTTGCAGTACTCCGGACTGAGTTGCTCCATGGCTCATGAGGTCTTAGTTCCCTGACAGGGATCAACCCTGTCCCCTGCATTGGAAGGTGGATTCTTAACCACTGGACCACCAGGGAAGTCCCCATATTGATTGTGAGTACTTTTTTGATTTCTGGTGCTGGCTTTTGTTTTTATGGTTTGAAAATTTGGTGATCTTTGAAAACGAGTTAATGGTTTGAAGAGATCCTGTTTCTATTGGGTAAAAGACAACTGAGAATCTGATTTGTTAGCCATTTCATTTCTCTCTCAGTCTACTTTGAGGTCAAATCAATTAAGAATTTGTACCCACTGGAAAGAATACAGCTCTTTTGTCAGTCTGTATTTCTGTGTTTATGCTTGACCCATGGCCAGAGTTTAGAATTGTCATATGCTTTCTCTCTCTTTGTATAGTTTTAGGTCTTTGATTTTAAAAAAGCCTTTAACTTTTCATTGGTTGAGTGTATAATATTTTTCTACCTCTGGATACTATTACTAAATTGAATTATAAAATATCTTAAAAGAGTTTCATTTGATGGCCTGGAGTTAAAATAGTACTTATATAAATTGAATATTCTTAAAATTCCCAGAAGTTAGGAAAATTGACCTCAAATATTTTCAGTGTGAAAAAAGAGGTGTGTTTATAGAAACTAACTCAGAAATATTTTAAGAATTCCAGTTCATATAATTATGGTAAATCTTCGGCAGATAAGACTACTTTAATAATTTTGGTTTAATTAAAAACAGATAATCTTCTCAGAGTTACCACCATTAAGTATAACACAAATGTATATTTTTGTTTTTATAGAATAAAGTTCTTCCTAAACTTATATAAGTTCATTGATATAGTAAACTACCATTACTTGAAGTTGGTGTCTAAGTATGAAAAAGTAATATGCATCTAGTCATGAAGTTGGTGTCTAAGTATGAAAAAGTAATATGCATCTGGTCAAACTGAGTTATTATTCTGGCCAGCTTTAATTTTTGAATTTTAATTAATGAGTAGATTAACTTGTTGTGCTGGGTCTTTGCAGCTCTGCTTTCTCTAGTTGAGGTGAGCAGAGGCTACTCTTCATTGTGGTACATGGCCTTCTCATTGTGGTGGCTTCTCTTGTTCCAGAGCACAGGCTCTAGGGGACATGGACTCTGTAGTCATGTCTTGTGGCTCTAGAATGCAGGCTTAGTAGGTATGGCACACACATTTAGTCAATCTACATCATGTGGAATCTTCCCAGACCAGGGGGTCAAACCTATATTCTCTGCATTCTCAGGCAGATTCTTATCCACTATACCACCAGGGAAGTCCTATTGTGGCTAAACTTATGTCAATAAAAATTCCATTTTGCAGTGTGTAAGTTCCAAGTTAGCTTAATTAATGAATATGCATTGGGTGCCCACATCATTTTTAAGTAATAGAGTATTGAAGCATTAATTACCAGGCATAATTTTAAGTTTATACTATTATTTTCCTTTTGCATGTGACAGAGAGACTATATATGTATATTTGGGTCTATGAAATGCATTCACTTTTGCTGTTTTGAGAAGTTATTCTTTAGCAGCTGTAAGAGGTTGTGAGATGTGTATTCATGAGCTTGTCTACTCTGCAAAATGCTGGTGTATAACAGTTCACATTATTCACCTCCTAGTTTCCTTTGTGAAATAGAAGCTACTGTGGTTGAAAGTGATAATTAACATACATGAGTGAGCCTCTGGTAGGAGCAATAGTGGCAAAGAGGAACAGCTTTGTATGCAAGACATGCCAGATGTGTTTTTGTTAAAAGAGAGACTAGTATTGTTTTAAAGTAATATAACTGGTTGTTCCAGAATAGGAAATGAAAAGTGTACGACAAAACTTAATGGATATAGGAAGTTGTAAAACTTTTCTAGAAAGGGAATTTTATTTGTTGAAATCAAAGCTGGCTAAGGTTTTTATGGATTTATTTATAAGATTTTCTAAAGGAGTTTTGGAATCAAATTATACTAATGCAAAACTAGAATTTGATTTTCTTTATCTCAAAATGGCAAAATTTTCTTGGATTATGGGTCTGCTCTTAGCAATAGATTGTAAATGGTTATTAGCTTCTGCATAGTTTATCTAGATAACAGAGATTCTGTTATAGAATAATCTTCTGTGGTTTATGTTGACTTTATTCTTTCCTTGATTATTAAAAAAAAACAAAGACTTCTCACATTGAAGTTCTCTACAATCATGTTATTTTTTATTTTTATTTTTAAATGTTTTGTTGCTACTTTGAAATGAGTTGCAAAGTATTGTCTTTCAGGTACCCATGATTCAATTCTTATCTGAAGTGAATCTTCTAACAACTTTTGATTTTTTTTTTTCCTTCCTCAACTTGAGTCATATCTTTTGTGACAGAAACTGCCTTTTGTATTTCTAAGAGAGGCCTCTGGAAATCACAAAAGATTTATTCTTTTACCATGTAAAAAAGAATGCTGTTAGAAATTGTTAATTTGGAGGGATATGTTACTACTGATGAGCTGCTTGGGAAGTGTTGTCAAATCCAAAGAGATATTTAACCATCCCCAGGTCATTCTTATATGGTTAACCATTATTAAAACAAACATTTCAGAAATTATATGCTGTATGGAAGGTCCTAGAGATTTGTTAATGCTCTTAGTGCCCATGAGATATTTTTGTTTATCAGGGTTTTATTTACAGGACACTAGTGCTGCTTTGCCTGATATTAGACCACATTGTAAGGTTACCATATTTTCAAAGCATAATTTCAGTTATTTTAAACATTATTTTACATCATGCTCTCATTATTTTTAAAAATATCAACTTGGTATAGATTTACTTTTTAATTTTAATTTAACATCTCACACATGACTAGTTTTCGATGGAGGATTAACATCACTTGCTAAAGGAATTTTATTAATGTATAGATGTTTAAGAACTACTCTATAACTACTCCAGACTTAGACAATCTCTTTGTTTGATATTCTTGATATTTACTTTGTATATTCTAACTACATGTTTGGTATAGTTATGGCAAATTATATCTCAGGATTAGTATATGTTATACCTGAAGATTTTTTTCTTTGTGAAGATGTTAATCTATTTTTATAAATTAGGTACAATATCTACTCTTTTTTGAAAATGGGATAATAATTATGTTTATAGACATGCCTAAAACTTTTAAGACTGACTTTTATCTAGTTTTATATGCGATAGAAACAACTAAATTTCATTTCCATTATTCTTATAATGAACTCTCATTAGAGCTTTCTCTTTTGAAAATTATCAATTATATATTAACCACAGCTATTTTATATCTTTTGTCATCTAGAGATAGTCTGTTTATGTTTCATTAATACTTTCCTAAAACCATTTATAATCAGCTATAGCCAGAGCACTTTGTTTTCAATAAAGGTCTGTTTTAGAGGCCCGTGGAAAAGGACCATACACAGTGCATTTGGGCACAGGTTTTTTTTTTTAAGGTCTTAATTCATTTTAATATGTTATATTGAGACTTATCAGGAACGTGAATAAGAAAATAATATTTTTTAGTGAGTTCTTGGACTAATTTTTTTTTGTTTCAGACAAACTTAATTGGAATTGATCAATATAGGTTGTTTTTTTTTTTTTAAACATTTTTATTGGAGTATAGGGCGCTGGAGTGGCTCTGAGGAGATACCCCACATCCAAGGGCAGAGAAGCCGCAGTAAGACAGTAGGTGATGGAGCAGCATCTGGGTAGCGCTTGAGCAACTGCTAGGGGATACCCCACATCCAAGAACGAAGGCAAAGCCCCAGCAAGACAGTAGGAGGGGCGAAATCATGTTTAGAATCAAACCCCATACTTGTCAGAAAGGCTCAGAGGGCTCAAACACACCTTGTCACACCAGGACCCAGAGGCCCCACAGAGACTGAGCCAGAACTGTGTTTGAGCATCTCCTGTGGAGGGGGGTCAGCAGTGGGCTGCCCCAGGGGCAGGCGCTCTGGGTGCAGCAGACCTGGGTGTGGCATAAGCCCTCTTGGAGGTGGTTGCCATCAACCCCACCAGAGAGCTGCCAGAACTTACACAGGACTGGGAAATAGATTCTTGGCAGCACAAACAGAAGCTTGCGTGCACCAGGACCCAGGAGAAAGGAGCAGGGACCCCACAGGAGACTGAGCCAGACTTGCCCGGGAGTGTCCAGGAGTCTCGGGCGGAGGCGTGGGTCGGTGGTGGCCTGCTGCAGGGCTGGGGGCAGTGAGTGTAGCAGTACATGTATGGGACCTTTTGGAGGAGGTCACCATTATCTTCATTACTTCCATTATAGTTTGAAAGTGAAGTCACTCAGTCGTGTCTGACCCTTTGTGACCCCATGGACTAATGTAGCCCACCAGGCTCCTCCGTCCATGGGATTCTCCAGGCAAGAATACTGGAGTGGATTGCCATTTCCTTCTCCCCAGGTAAGTAACAGGGAGGGAACAAGCCCCATCCATCAGTGGAAAATTGGATTAAAGATTTACTGAACATGGCACCGCCCATCAGAACAAGATCCAATTTCCCCCCTCAGTCAGTCTCTCAGGAAGCTTCCATAAGCCTCTTACCCTTCTCCATCAGAGGGTAGACAGACTGAAAACCACAATCACAGGAAACTAACCAATCTGATCGCATGGACCACAGCCTTGTCTAACTCAATGAAACTATGAGCCATGCCATGTAGGGCCACCCAAGACGGATGGGTCATGGTGGAGAGTGCTGACAAAATGTGGTCCACTGGAGAAGGGAATGGCAAACCACTTCAGTATTCTTGCCTTGAGAACCCCATGAACAGTATGAAAAGGAAAAAGATATGACACTGAAAGATGAACTCCCCAGGTCGGTAGGTGCCCGATATGCTACTGCCGATCAGTGGAGAGAGAACTCCAGAAAGAATGAAGAGATGGACCCAAAGCAAAAACAACACCCAGTTGTAGATGTGACTGGTAATAGAAGCAAAGTCCGAGGCTGTAAAGAGCAGTATTGGATAGGAACCTTGAATGTTAGGTCTGTGAATCAAGGTAACTTGGAAGTGGTCAAACAGGAGATGGCAAGAGTGAACACTGACATTTTAGGGATCAGCGAACTAAAATGAACTGGAATAGGGGCATTTAACTCAGATGACCATTATATGTACTACTATGGGCAAGAATCCCTTAGAAGAAATGGAGTAGCCATTATAGTCAACAAGAGTCCAAAATGCAGTACTTGCATGCAATCTCAAAAACGACAGAAGGATCTCTGTTCATTTCCAAGGCAAACCATTCACTATCACAGTAATCCAAGCCTATGCCCCAACCAGTACTGCTGAAGAAGCTGAAGTTGAATAGTTCTATGAAGACCTATAAGACCTTCTAGAACTAACACCCCAAAAAGATGTCCTTTTCATTATAGGGAACTGGAATGCAAAAGTGAGGAGTCAAGAAATACCTGGAGTAACAGGCAAATTTGGCCTTGGAGTACAGAATGAAGCAGGGCAAAGGCTAATAAAGTTTTGCCAAGAGAATGTGCTGGTCATAGCAAGCACCCTCTTCCAATAACACAAGAGAAGACTCTACACAAGGACATCACTAGCTGGTCAATATGGACATCAGATTGATTATATTCTTTGCAGCCAAAGATAGAGAAGTTCTATACAGTTAGCAAAAACAAGACCGGGAGCTGACTGTGGCTCAGATCATGAACTTCTTACTGTCAAATTCAGACTTAAATTGAAGAAAGTAGGGAAAACCACTAGACTATTCAGGTATGACCTAAATCAAATCCCTTGTGGTTATACAGTGGAACTGAGAAATATATTCAAGGGATTAGATCTGACAGACAGAATGCCTGAAGAACTATGGATGGAGGTTTGTGACATTGTACAGGAGGAAGGGATCAAGACCATCCCCAAGGAAAAGAAATGCAAAAAGGCAAAATGGTTGTCTGAGGAGGTCTTTTGAATAGCTGTGAATAGAAGAAAAGTGAAAGGCAAAGGAGAAAAGGAAAGATATACCCATTTGAATGCAGAGTTCCAAAGAATAGCAGGGAGAGATAAGAAAGCCTTCTTCAGTGATCAGTGCAAAGAAATAGGGGAAAACAATAGAGTGGGAAAGACTAGAGATCTCTTCAAGAAAATTAGAGATACCAAGGGAACATTTCATGCAAAGATGGGCACAATAAAGGACAGAAATTGTATGGACCTAACAGAAGCAGAAGATATTAAGAAGAGGTGGCAAGAATAAACAGAAGAACTATGCAAAAATGATCTTCATGACCCAGATAATCACGATGATGTGATCACCAACCCAGAGCCAGACATTCTGGAGTGAGAAGTCAAGTGGGCCTTAGGATGCATCACTATGAACAAAGCTAGTGGAAATGATGGAATTCTACTTGAGCTACTTCAAATCCTAAAAGATGATGCTATGAAAGTGCTGCGCTTAATTCGGCAGCAAATTTGGAAAACTCAGCAGTGGCCACAGGCCTGGTAAAGGTCAGTTTTCATTCCAATCCCAAAGAAAGGCAATGACAAAGAATGCACAAACTACCACACAATTGCACTCATCTCACACACTAGTAAAATAATGATCAAAATTCTCCACACCAGGCTTCAACAGTATGTGAACTGTGAGCCTCCAGATATTCAAGCTGGATTTAGAAAATGCAGAGGAACCAGAGATCAAATTGCCAGCATCCGCTGGATCATTGAAAAACAAGAGAGTTCCACAAAAATATCTTTTGCTTCATTGATTATGTCAAATCTTTGACTCTTTGGACCACAACAAACTCTGGATAATTCTGAAAGAGATGGGAATACCAGACCACCTAACCTGCTCTTGGGAAATCTGTATGCAGGTCAGGAGGCAACAGTTAGACTGAACATGGAACAGCAGACTGGTTCCAAATCAGGAAAGGAGTATGTCAAGGCTGTATATTGTCACCCTGGTTATTTAACTTATATGCAGAGTACATCATGAGAAACGCTGGGCTGGATGAAGCACAACCTGGCATCAAGATTGCTGGGAGAAATATCAATAACCTCAGATATGCAGATGATACCGCACCCTTACAGCAGAAGGTGAAGAACTAAAGAACCTCCTGATGAAAGTGAAAGCAGAGAGTGAAAAATTTGGCTTAAATCTCAGCATTCAGAAAACTAAGATCATGGCATCTGGTCCCATCACTTCATGGCAAATAGATGGGGAAACAATGGAAACAGTGACAGACTTCATTTTTTTTTTTTTTGGCTCCAAAATCACTTCAGATGGTGACTGCAGCCATGAAATTAAAAGACGCTTACTCCTTGGAAGAAAAGTTATGACCAACCTAGACAGATGTTAAAAAGCAGAGACATTACTTTGACAACAATGGTATGTCTGGTCAAAGTTATGGTTTTTCCAATAGTGATGTATAGATGTGAGAGCTGGACTATAAAGAAAATTGAGTGCCAAAGAATTGATGCATTTGAACTGTGGTGTTGGAGAAAACTCTTGAGAGTCCCTCGAACTGCAAGGAGATCCAACCAGTCATTCCTAAATGAAATCAGTCCTGAATATTCATTGGAAGGATTGATGTTGAAACTGAAACACCAGTATTTTGGCCACCTGATGCGAAGAACTGACTCATTTGAAAAGACCCTGATGCTGGGAAAGATTGAAGGCAGGAGGATAAGGGGACAACAGAGGATGAGATGGCTGGATGGCATCACTGACTCAATGGACATGGGTTTGAGTAAACTCTGGGAGTTGGTGATGGATAGGGAGGCCTGGTGTGTTGCAGTCCATGGGGTTGCAGAGTCAGACATGACTGAGGGACTGAACTGAACTGAAATGATATTTGATTTACAATGTTGTATTAGTTTCAGGTGTGCAAAAAAGTGAATCAGCTATACACATACATATATCTACTCTTTTTTAGATTCTCTCCCCATATAGATCATTACAGATTACTGAATAGAGTTCTCTGTGCTATATAGTAGGTCCTTATTAATTATCTATTTTGTATATCATAATGAGTATATGTCAGTCCTAGTCTCCCTATTTATCCCTCCCTCCCTTCCCCACTGGTAACTATGTTTGTTTTTTAATAACTTTGAGACCAGTGGCTGAGTCAAGGTTTCTAGAATTCTAACTGAAAAGCTGACAGACTTATGAGACTGCTGACCCAAGATCAAGAATGTGGATTTGTTATACAGGATGAAAAGAACTTATCAAGGATGATTATGGATTTTGTTTGGAATATTGTTGAGGTTTTAATGTTCTATTCTTTGAATATATAGAGAATCCCATTCCCATTTCTTCTAGTTATCTGTAATGTCTAACTATTTGGGCTTCCCTGGTGGCTCAGCTGGTACAGAATATACTTGCAATGCAGGAGACTCAGGTTCAATATCTGGGTAGGGAAGATCCCTGGGTAGGGAAGATCTCCAGGAGAAGGGAATGACTACCCACTCCAGTATTCTTGCCTGGAGAATCCCACAGACAGAGAAGCCTGGTGGGCTAGAGTCCCTGGGGTCAGAAAGAGTTGGACATGATGTGCTTTTGTAAACTGAAATGAAAATTTCGTCAATGATACCTTTTTCTCCTTGAAGAATTCTGCAAGTATTCTTATCCTCAGGTCAAAATAATTATTTATTAATATACAGTCTCAATAAGAATCTGTTTTTCTTATTATGAGGACATAATTGAAATCATTGGTTTTATGTCATATTTGATAATGATGTCATATTTGATAATGATGCTCATTTAATCAGATATGAGCAGCCACTTCAGAAATGAGAAGTTACTCCTAAAGAGCACAGTTTGGCTCTATGGAGTCAATTTTTACAAAGCCCTCCTGGAAAAACTAACTTGGTACCTGCCGGAAGTCATTTCCTGGTTGGCCCAGTGCAGTAAATGGTAAGTTCAGTATCTAGTTTGTCTATACACTGCACACTCTAAAGAAAGATTTGGAGCTTGACCTGGCTCTTGGGCAGTAACCACTAGGCTCTTGGAATATCCTAGCGATAAGAGTCTTTGTTTTTTTGAGGGTCTACAACCACATCACATGTTCTATGCTAACAATATGACTTCTGGTGGGTACCTTGGGCCATGTGGAATGATGAACCTTGGTCCATCAGGTTCTGGAAGGACTGGAGGCTAAGATCAGTTGCACAGGCAGTCAACCCTGCCTATGTGACTGACGCTTGATAAAGACCCCAGACACCAGGTTTGGGTAAACTTCCTTGGGTGGCAACACTCTTATGTGTTGACATCCACCATTTCTGGGAGAATTAAGTGTTGTCTACAGGACTCCATTGGGGAAAGACAACAGGGAGCTTCTACCTAGTGTTTCCGGATCTCGTCCCTGTGAACTTCTTCCTTTGCAGTTTTCAATCTATATCTTTTTTGGTAATAAACCATAACCGTGAATATAATGGGTTTTCTGAGTTCTGTGAATCCTTTTAGTGAATCTCCAAGCCAAAACGTTCTTGGAGACCCCAAAGTGAAGTGAAGTGAAGTTGCTCAGTTGTGCCTGACTCTTTGCCACCCAATGGGCTGTAGCCCACCAGGCTCCTCGGTCCATGGGATTCTCCAGGCAAGAATACTGGAGTGGGTTGCCATTTCCTTCTCCAGGAGATCTTCCTGACCCAGGGATTGAACCCAGGTCTCCCGCATTGTAGGGAGATGCTTTACCATCTGAGCTACCAGAAACAGGATCTTTTAGACAACTCAAGAGGAGAATTCTAACAAATTTATGGGTACTACTGGGGATGTCTGCTGGAAAGTTCTTGGCTTGGCTTCTAGCCCTAAGAGGTTTTTTAAAAATACAAAACTGAAATTATGTATGAAAATGTCCAGCAAAACAAATTTAAGAAGGCCTATAAGATAAATTACCATTCTTACTATACCTTACTATACCTATTATATACCTATAATAAGGCTAAATCTAATAAAATCATTCTTATTTTGAATTAATAATAGTCTTTCTTTGAGATTATTTTAGATCCAAGTAAGTACGACCATAAAGAGAAATTTAGTGTTTCAATGGAAAACTATGCATTCTCTATGGCACACTTTCATTCATTGTCTTTGGCCTATTTTGCACCTCTTTTATTTATTTTTATTTTTAAAAAATTTTACTTTATATTGGAATATAGTTGATTAATAATGGTGTGTTCATTTCCAGTATATAGCAGAGTAACTTTGAATAAAGTTAGTTATATTCGCTAAAAATAGTGCATTACTGTCCATTTCTTCACTTTGATAATTTACTGAAGTTGTATGAGAATTTTTTAAAATTAATTTAATTTTTATTGAAGGATAGTTGCTTTACAGAATTTTGCTGTTTTCTGTCAAACCTCAACATGAATCAGCCATAGGTATACATAATTATTTTCTTATTCAAGTATAGTTGGTTTACAATGTTTCAGGTATACAGCCAAGTGATTCAGTTATTATACATATTTATTTTTCAGATTCTTTTCCATTATGTGTTACTGTAAGATATTGAATATAGTTTCCTATGCTAAATAGTAGGTCCTCGTTGTTTATCTATTTTATATGTAATAGTATGTTATCTATGAATCCCAAATTCCTAATTTATCATTACACCCCTTTCTATTTTGGTAACCACAAGTTTGTTTTCTATGTCTGTGAGTCTATTTCTGTTTTGTAAATAAGTTCACTTCTATCTTTTTTTTTTTTTTTAGGATTCCACATATAAGCAATGTCATATCATATTTGTCTTTCTCTGACTGACTTACTTCACTTAGTATGAGTATGATAATCTCTAGGTCTAGCCATGTTGCTGTAAATGGCATTATTTCATCATTTTTAATGTTTGGGCAATATTCCATTATATATATGTACCACATGTTTATTTGTTCACCTGTCAATTGATATTTAGGTTGCTTCCATGTCTTGACTATTGTAAATAGTGATGCTATGAACACTATGGTATTCTGTACCTCTTTTAAATTGTGGGCAAATGATGGGTATTCAAACTGCCTTTTCTATAGAGACTTAGTTGAATTTGTCTCCACCTATATAAAACCCAGTGTTGGTACCTAACCAGAAATTGGTCTGAATCTTATTACTAAGCCCAAATTATCAGTTGTTACCAATTTTTCTATTCCCTTCCAATCTGGCTACCATTCATCAAAGTTTTCAAATTTTTCTTTCTTCCACCTGGCTCAGTATCACTGAAGGCTAAAATTCCCAATGGGATTCTAGGTTGCTCGGCAACTGGACCTTTTCCCCAGCATCTGAAGGAACTCTGAAGTCTGATAACTTGATATAATCCTTGACACCTTAGCAAGTCATGCATAGTCCTGAAGTCTCCCTGAACAGGTTACTGCCTGGGCCACTTTGGAAGTCTGGAGAAATGCTTTGGGCATGCACACCGTTATACTGGGTCAGCCAGAAAGTTTGTTTGTGGCTTTCTGTAAGGTGTTATGGAAAAATCTGAATGAACTTTTTGGTCAACCCAATATAAGTGGTAACCAAGTTTGAGCGTAGCACCAAGAGCATCACCATTCTAGCTTAAAAGCTTCACAAAACTCAGTGAGTGTAATACAAACCTGAAAGATTTCCTTCTCTGACTTCTTGGAATCCATTGAATTGGTTACCCTCAGTGAGGGCTACGTTAATGTATCTCTTGTTCATTTTAGGCATCCCTCTTTTAAGATGCCTGATGTCCAGAACCCTAAAACAATGGAGTTTTGCCATCACCTCTTGACAAAGAGTTTTCTTCTTTTACAGGAAAACTGCCAACAAGAGTCCCCTAGGGACTGTTCCTTAAGCCCTGTTCTGCCCCACTCAGGAGGATTATGATTCCCTCTGCATTGTTCAGTAGCACTCTAACAAAGTTGTACTTTAGGAGTCCTCATTTCTTGGGAGACAGCGACAGTTAAGAAATCTCCATTCTTTTGCATTCCTGAAGTGTCTGATGCAAAGGACCCCCTTGTCCTTGCATATTTCAAGCTAAGATCCATTTTGTCTTTCCTCAATTATAGGGCTCTTGTATTAATCTTTTCTAGAGTTCAGGGATGGCTGCCCCAGCTGACATTGGTTTACATAATCCATGTAATGATGCCAGTTTGTGTTTGGCCACTCTGTACGTTTTCAGAGAAGCATAGATCTATAGCATATAGACTACTCTCTGGCTAGGAGGAAGAGTAGCTGACTTGCAGATTTGTACCAAGAGGTAAAATTAATAACCAGAACAAAAGGTGGTGACTCCTTTCAAGGCCATATCATAATAGGTAAAATCAGTCAGTAAGAGAGCTGAGATTTCCAAGCAATCAGCTTGATGTGGTGTATCACATAAATTTATATCTCATCAGCTATAGGTCATAAGTATAGAGTTAACAGCTGCAGCCTTTACTGGATTCTTAAAAGCAAGATGATTAACACTTTGCAATATTTGAACAAAGGCAAGTGACTTTAGTCCTATTGCCTTATAAACAAGATGAGGAATTGGTTTTCATAATTTGGAACCACAAGCAACATTAATATTTAAACATTTCTCAGCACTTGCAAAATTATCTTGCCTCTAAAGTACAGCATCATCTTGACTTTTTATATATATGTGGCTATGTAAATGCAGATTTTTTTTTTTTTTCAATTAGACTGTCCCATTCAATTACACAGCCCGGCAGCAGATACTGTACTCATCTCCAGGATAAATTCCCATTAAAGAGCATGAGATTGAATTTACAGTACAGTTTGAGTATTTCCAGCACAGATTATACTTGCGAATTTACAGCACACTGTTTCACGTGAGATGACTGAATTGCAGATGCATTCAAATAAACCTGCTTCCTTTTGTGTCCCCACTGCTTTTGTAGATCTAGAACATTCACAGCAGCCTGTACATTGGTATTAACCTTGATTTAATATAGTCCCTGAGGTCAAGATTCTAAAGAGTTCAGCAAGAGTTATGTGCACAAATTTGGTTAACAGAAATGAGACCTTTGGCACATAAATCCTCCATCAAAATCCTCCATTCTGAAATTATTCCCCCAGTGAGTTCACCCACCACTTCCAAATGTAATAGAAAGTTATGATTACCATTGTCACACTTTTCACCAAGAGGGGGTTGTATTGTTATGTGCTGCAAGCAGACAGAAATATAATAGACATGCTTAAATAATTTTTAGTGGTCTAATTAGATGGAGAAGGGAGCGTGTTTAATTGTGTAGTGAGCAGTCACATCAGTACTCTTCATGTGTAGAGATGAGAGGGAGTGTGTGTATACTTGTGCTTGTGTGTGTATATATGTGGATGCATAAAGGTCAGTCAAGCTGTATCTGGAATAATAGGAAATAATTTTTTAAACTTGAAAGATTCTATCTATACCTTTCCATTTACACATTTAAAAGGAGAAATGCTTTGTTTGATTAAAAAACAAATCTTCATTTACTTAGTCATGTAAATAGAATTTAAATAATGCATATTTACCTTTTCTACTCTTGGTCTACAAGTAACATTGTTCAATTTCAGTAGTTAAATAATAACATTATTCTATGCAAATTTTCAGTAGCTCATCTATATTGCAGATCAGGCAAAAATAAAAGAACAGGGAGAAAAGATAACTATAAGGCATTTTGCTTTCTTGTAATTTGGCAAAGTCACATAGATTGACAAAGTTATCTTCCTTTTCAATGTTTATGGCTCATATTTCTCCTGTCTGGTTTTGCAATGACTTAAAATCTCCAGGATAATGTTAAATGATAGTGTTTCTAAATTTAATACAGCCTCTTTTAATATTTCACCATTAGGTGTGATGTTCTCCTTAAGTTAATATTCTTTTGCTTTATTTATGCTTATTTGATTTTTCTTTTATCTGCCTTTTCTAATTGAATTCTGCTTTGTGCATTTTTAATCTTCTTTTTATTCAATTCATTTTCAACTGCCTATTCTCTCATGGATGTTATTTGAGCCACATCACATTGGTTTTGCTATGTAGTGCATTCATTGTCATTTGCTCTTTAAAAGTTTACAATTGATTTAAAATGAAGTTTATAATTTCCTAGAAGGTAGATATGTATGTATGTGTAGGAAAGGGAGTCTTATATTTTGGTTAGAATCTACGTCCTGTGTAATTTTTATGTTTCAGACTTTACATTTTTGCTTGTTATATGTGTTTCACAGATAGTTTAAAAGCTTATTATTGTTTAAGATCTATTAAACATAGATAGTTAACTGACTCCTTCCACTGAGTTCATAACAATGAGCTCATAACAATGAGTTCATAACAAACAAAGAGCCCAAATCTCTTTGCTCTTAAAACTCTTCCAGGACTTTGGGATCCTCTTTTAACTTACGAAGTCTCTTGAAAGAATGAACACTTACTGTGTCCACTTCTATATTTCCTATTCACTCGTTCTTCAATGTATTAGTCTGTCTTTCATTTCCAAAAGGCATACCAAGTTACCAGCAATTTGATAATTTGCTATACACAGTGAAACCTTTTCAGTCCTTCTCTCCCAGTTTGATGTCAATTTGCAGCCATATTTTGGAGAGTAAAGGTTTATAATCGATTGTCCACTCTAAGAACATATATCCTCTTATATAAGTCTCATTTTAGAGAGAGATTATTTAATTTTTATGAGACTTAAAACAACATTGAAGTGATAGGAAATGGAGAAGAGATGGCTGATATATTTCAGATGGAGAAATTAAGGAGTCAAATGTTAAAACTTATCTATCATCCTAGATTTAACCTAAGTTACTGTAAAATCCTTGCTGCATGGTTTCAGATCTTCATGAAATGAAGTGAAATAGCATTTGGGCTCCACACGGCCACACATCTCCCTGTTCTGTGTACATTTCATGTTATATTTATTAGAAGCAGGGGGCAGAGGCAGGGTTGAATCTTTGAGTCAGTATGACAATAAGACCCTCAGCTGTGCTTCATCATTTAGCACACGAGCTTTCTCTGCTCAGAGTACCTTTGTCTCCTTAGCTTCCCTGATGGTTCTATTTGCATTGTCCCTGAAAATGACACTGGGAAACCACAACTTGCAGGTGCTCTTTTAGCATCATTTTCCTTAGTGCCAAGATTGTTGTGAGTTGGTGCAGAACACAGAGCAGAACCAGACCTAGGTTTGTAAGACACTGCAGGGTCCACCTTCCAGGCTGGAGTTGTTACTGAACTCAGGTGAACTCATTGCTCAAAAACCAATTATTTTAGAGGCAAGTATCAGTAGAAAGGAAAGGTGCTTTAATCAGAAAACCTGGTTATCTGGGGAGAAGGCAGACTCATGTCCAGAGACAACTCTGAAGATTCTGCTCAGTCATGACAGTTTTAAAAGAGGCAGATGAGGGAATAATCTTGGTGAATGATTGAGGCAGGAGGTTGCGTTTTGCATCATTCTCCATTGAGTGCAGACTGACTGACTCTCTCTTCAAATGTTATCTTGCCCACGTGATCTGCCCACAAGATTGCTAAGGTGTCTCTTTTGGGTAGAGAGCTAGTCATTTTTTTTTAATTGCTTAGCTCCTCATTTTTGTTTTTATCTAAGAACAGAATCGAAAGGTTAGACTAGGCATGATGTGCATTCAGGAAAGCATAATTCAGGAGATAGGTTAACTTGCCCAGTAATTTCATTCGTATAATTAGGTTCAATCCTGAATATTCACTGGAAGGACTGATGCTGAAGCTGAAGTGCCAGTATTTTGGTCATCTGTTGCGAACAGACGACTCATTGGAAAAGTCCCTGATGCTGGGAAAGATTGAGGACAGAAGGAGAAGAGGGCATCAGAGGACGAGATAGCTGGATGGTCTCACTGATGCAACGAACATGAACTTGAGCAAACTCTGGGAGATGGTGAGGGCCAGGGAGGCCTGATGGAGAAGGAAATGGCATCCTGGTAGGCTGCAGTCCATGGGGGCGGGAGAGTCGGACACGACTGAGCGATTTCGCTTTCACTCTTCACTTTCAGGCATTGGAGAAGGACATGGCAACCCACTCCGGTATTCTTGCCTGGAGAATCCCAGAGAGAAGCCTGGTGGGCTGCCGTCTATGGGGTCACACAGAGTTGGATACGACTGAAGTGACTTAGCAGCAGCAGCAGGGAGGCCCGGTGTGCTGCATTCCATGGGGTCACAAAGAATCAGACATGATTGGGTGGCTAAACAACAACAGCAAGATTAAAGGGGACCAGAGATGGGCAAACAGGAAAGGGGCAAAGAGCTGCTTTCAGACTGATGCCTTGGGATTAAGCAAAGAAGGACCAGGAGAACACAGAAGGGAGTTCAGAAGTCTGGGTACAAATTTAGAAAACAGAGTCACACAGCTGAAACATCTAGGGAGAGCCGGCAGAAGAATAGGTACCAGCAATGAAAAAATGATGGATTCCTCAGCAAATTTTGATCTAGTCAGAAGCTTTTTATGTGGCTTCCTGTTTAGATAGAAAGGATACATGTTCCACCCCCTTCCCTCTACAATGTGTGGGGTGTAGAAGGAGAGGAGTCAGCCAGCAGACACTAAAGGCTGAGCTGGAATTTCACTGTTTTTCTGAGTTTGCTTTGAAAGCAGCATCTCTCATTTCTTTCTTTTTTTCTCATGACCCTTGAAGCAGCAGAGGTCATTTTTACATAAATTTCTCTCCCTTTGAATGCAGATATGTTGATAAAACTTCTGAAGATGTTAATTTTAAGTGTTCCACATATCCAAATAGCATAAACAACTCATGAATCGGATTACCATATGGAAAATGACAGTTTTTTTCTCCTTCTTACATTGAAGTTAACAGGATGCAGAAATATCTATTGTACCTTATTACTCCTATTTTGCACATTAAAAATAACGGAGATAAGCAAAGTTGGAGTCAAGTTGGGCTTCTATTCTGCAGTCCTTTCCTTTCTCAAGGTTACTGTGTTACCCTTTCAGGATAGACTTGAAAAGTATCTGTTGACATTTGGAAAAAACGAGTTTCTTTGTTATAAATCATATAAGCACTGTGATTCTTAAAAAAATTTTTTTTTCTCTTAGAAAGTGAGAAAATAGGAATTTGCCAGGTTAATAAGAGATTTAACAGATTCTTTGATAGTTAATGTCTCAGTGTTTAGATCATAGCTCCTCGCTTCTTTTCTTTCTGGGGTAATAATCATCAGACTTGAAGTGGGAACATGGTTCAAAAGGTGAGGCTAAATTCATGGCCTTGGAGATGTTGGCTGTACAGAAGGATGCTGCTGAAAGGTATATGTGGGTGTGTGTGTTTTTGCTATAATTTTTAGTGATATATGTTATTGCTTGTAGGTTCCTCCAACCTTTTCTGCATTTTCTTTTCCCAGCTTTTCCCAGCTTAAGATGTTTTCAAGTGGCCATTACACCTTTGGGCTCAGTGTAATTATAACAGAAGGCAACATGGCAGTCATGATAGAAGTGGCTGTGGGAATAAAACTTTATTTTAGCTTTGAGATGCTGCAACTTGCCATATGTAAGCCATCTCTCAAAGACTTCTTTTTCTGATTTTTCAGGATCATTTTATGTTCTTTTAAAACTTAAAAGTGTAATATTCAACAGCAAAACAAGAAATTATTGATCATTTACTATGTGCTTGGCATATATATGAGTTAAAATGATCTGAAAGTGATCATAATCTCTTTTATTGGAGTTGTCAGTATCCAGTGACAGAATCATCTGTATTATCCTGTCCTAAGTGGCAGCTACTTGATACATTTGGCTGTTATCTGAACAAAACAAGGCAGAACATGAGAGCTGTGAGTTCAGTTTTAGTCGAATGAACCTTCCTGAGGACTGCAACCCAGGAGAAAAACTCTCAGATAGCTCTAAGGAACTTCTCTGCAGAGGTTGGTGGGGGGAAACCAGGGTAGAAGGTCAGTATATCTATGATTTTGTGAAGGAGGTACATCTAATCCCGGCATACATCTCAGCAGAAAGATGCTACTGGTCACAGGAAGGTTGCCACTAGTCACCAGGAGTAGGTCTCTGTTGATAAGTTTAGTGCTTTTGTAGGTATAAGAAGATGTAAGAAATTGTATTCAAAATTTTTTCTACTGAAAATATCTAGCTATCAGAGTGTTTGTTATGTCAGATTTTCCCAGAGCACAAAGGGTCTCATTGTTGATCTCTCTCCGGAAGTCCTTTCAGGGGGTGTTGAAGGTCAGCAACTGCAATGTCTAATGACCTAATCCTTGTAGAGGTGGATGGCAAGTAACATGCTTTAGTTCACAGGCCAGTGAGCACTTGAAATGTGGCTAGTCTGAACTAGATGTACTGCAAGCATCAATTACACACTGGATTTGAAGAATTAGCATAAAAATGTAAAATACCTGTTAATATTTATATTGATTACTTATTCAAATAATAATGTTTTTGACATATTGTGTTAAACATACAAGCGAAGTAAATCTCACCTACTTCTTTTTACCTTTTTCTATGTAACTAGTACAAAACTTACAATCATATAGGGGCTTTATATTTTGTAACATGATCTAGGGTGTTCATTAAAATAGCATGTTCTTATATTCCATTCTTAGAGATTCTGAATCTGGTATAGTTAGGAACCAGGAATCTGCATTTTAAAATAAGTATCCTCGTTGTGATCTAATGACTAAACTTTGAAAAATAAAACTGGAGTAAAGAATAGTCATGGGTTTCCCAGGTGGTGCTAATGGTAATGGTCCAAACTGCTTGCCAATGCAGGAGATGCAGAAGACAGGGATTCAATCCCCGGTTGGGGAAGATCCCCTGGAGGTGGGTATGGCAACCCACTCCAATTATTCTTGCCTGGAAAATCCCATGGACAGAGGAGCCTGTTGGGCTACAGTCCATGGGGTCATAAAGAGTCAGACACAACTGAAGTGACTTAGCATATACAGGATAGTCATAGAGATGTAAAATTGAGTATTAAGTGAGGAGATTGCCTTAGTCAATTGGGACTGCTATAACAGAATACCTGGGTAGCTTCTAAACAATAGACGTTTATTTCTAACAGTTCTGAAGGATGGAAATTTGAGATCAGAGTGCCAGCATGGTTGGAGACGGCCCCTTTCTAGGTCTCAGACCTCTTCTGTCCTCTCATGGCAGAAGGATGTAGGGAGCTCCCTGGAGCCTTTTCATAAAGATGCTAATCCCATGCATTGGGGTCTCTACCCTCATAAGCTAATCACCTCCCCAAAGTTCCACTTCCTAATACCATCAGCTTGGACATTAGGTTTTCAACAGATGAATTTTGTGGGGACACAAACATTTAGATCACAGCAATGATTAAATAATGATAAAGGCTACAAAAGGAAAAAGTCCAGTGAAAGTATTAACACAACGCTATATTGAGACATTTGACTAAGGTCAGGCAAGTCAAAGCAGGCTTTCCAGAGAAATAGTTTGAATCCTAAATGCTGAGGAGGAGTCAGGTGGAGGTGGGGTCTTATTCCAAACAGAGGGACCAGTGCAAAAGCCAGAGGTAAGATAGAAAGAGCTTGGGGACAAATTTTATAATATGGCTGAGAGAAAGAAAGGAGGTTGGGAGGAATAATGATTCTAGAAAAACAATAAGGACCTAGTCATGAAGGACTTATAAACTGTGTTAATGTCCTGGATTGTTTCTTAAGATAATGAGGCCAAAGTAAAGAGATTTAGAAGAATAGAGTGGCAATTTAAAGTAGATAGTGAGAATGTCTGTGGGCAGTGACACATCAGCTACAAGGTTGGCATAGAATTCAGGTGTGAGAATATTTACTGAAATTAGTGGAGACAGTGAAGAAAAGGAGAAATTAAAAGGACCTGAGGAAAATTGGAAGAAAAATCAATAGGAGTTGAGATTGATAAGTTGTGGGAGGATGAGTTAGATGGTGGAGTAAAAGATTACTCCAAGATATGAAAATGCTAAAATATCTACACAGAGACTGAAAAATACACAAACAATTAAGGTGATAATTTTTAAGATTAAAACCTCCTTTAGAAAATATTTTATGAGAATGAGGGAAATAATATACATGAATACACACACACACACACACACACACATATATATACAAGAAAATATATAATATAAGTCCTTAATGTACATGCTAAGGACATACTATAGACATTTCTCTGAGGCCTTAAAGTCAAACAGAGCTATGCCTCCTCATCATCTTTTATTTTTCATTGAGGCTGAATCTTCTGATTTTTGTCTCCTCTTCACTGTGATGATTTGGAAATGTAAACCTGAATTTGTGGCCCTTTTTAGGCCTATAATGACAAAATAGTTCAAATTCTGTGCTCTAATTTTGCTAGTAGAATTGCTATTTTTCTCCCCTTAAAATTCCTTTGCTTACTATGCTCTCAATTAACTTATTCCTGTATGTTTTCTGCAGTGCTAAAGCAATCACGTTTTGTGTGCCTTGTGAACAGCGCAAGGTATAAAGGAACAAGGAATAATTTGACTGTGGGAAAATGATGCTGTACAAACTATAGGTATGATTTAAAAAGTGGTTTTTTAAACCATAAAAATTATGGAGCACAATGATAAAATTCCTTAGAAATTATAGATTTTGCTTTACTTAATCTATGATTTTTATCACTAATTTAACAGTAAGAATTCCTATACCTTCTGCATGTAGAAGGTCCTGCTAGGTTAGAAATAAAGGTTATCTATTGTCCATGATTTCAATGGGATTTTCTGTTTTCTTTTGTTTATCACTCGGCAGGTAAGAGCTCATTATTTATTTTTTCTATAATGTACATTCTCCAAAAATTCTTTCTATTATCTAACAATCGTGTGGAATCTACCTTTCAATAAAATTCTATCAATCCCTTGTATTGATCTTTTTAAACTGAATGATAAAGTTAAGCATTGTTTTCCATATCTTTACAGTCACATGGGAAATTTATTTCACATAGAGTAATAGGACTTGACATTTATATGATAATTCCTATTTATTGCATCTGTTATCTTCTACTCCAGTAAATTACAGACTTCCAGGGAAACTGCTCTGAGGATTTCTTTTTAAGATAGGAATGAGCATATATCCCAAACCAAATTGCAAGGTATTTCCTCAACTTTTTCATTGCAAGCTTTTAAAATTGGTATGGAGCATTGTTATGGAGAAGTTAAAGTTGGTTCTGTAACTTTTAACTTTTATTTTATTGGAAAAGTATCAGTTCAGTTCAGTCGATCAGTTATGTACAAATCTTTGCGACCCCATGGACTGCAGCATGCCAGGCTTCCCTGTCCATCACCAACTCCTGGAGTTTACTCAAACTCATGTCCATTGCCTCAGTGATGCCATCCAACCACATCATCCTCTATGTCCCTTCTTTCTCCTCCCACCTTCAATCTTTCCCAGCATCAGTGTCTTTTCTAATGAGTCAGTTCTTCACATCAGGTAGCCAAAGTATGGGAGCTTCAGCTTCAGCATCAGTCCTTCCAATGAGTATTCAGGACTGATTTCATTTAGGATGGACTGGCTTGATCTCCTTGCTGTCCAATGGACTCTGAAAAGTCTTCTCCAACATCCCAGTTCAAAAGCATCGGTTCTTTGGTGCTCAGCTCTCTTTATGGTCTAACTCTCACATCCAAACTTGACTACTGGGCAAACCATAGCTTTGATGGACCTTTGCCGGCAAAGTAATGTCTGCTTTTTAATACGCTGTCTAGGTTGGTCATAGCTTTTCTTCTAAGGAGAAAGCGTCTTTTAATTTCATGGCTGCAGTCATCATGTGAAGTGATTTTGGAGACCCCCAAAATGAAGTCTGTTACTGTTTCCATTGTTTCCCCATCTATTTGCCATGAAGTGATGGAAATGGATGCCATGATTTTAGTTTTTTGAATGCTGTGTTTTAAGCCAACTTTTTCACTCTCTTCTTTCACTTTCATCAACAGGCTCTTTAGTTCTTTTTCACTTTCTGCCATAAGGGTGGTGTCATCTGCATATCTGAGGTTATTGATATTTCTCCTGGCAATCTTGATTCCAGCTTGTGCTTCATCCAGCCTGGCATTTCACATGATGTACTCTTCATATAAGTTAAATAAGCAGGGTGACAGTACACAGCCTTGACATACTCCTTTCCAACTTTGGAACCTATCTGTAGTTCCATGTCCAGTTCTAACTGTTGCTTGTTGACCAGCATAGAGATTTCTCAGGAGGCCGGTGAAGTGGTCTGGTATTTCCATCTTTTGAAGAATTTTCCACAGTTTGTTGTGATCCACACAAAGGCTTTAGCATAGTCAATGAAGCAAAAGTAGATGTTTTTCTGGAATTTTATTGCTTTTTCTGTGGTCCATTGGATGTTGGCAATTTGATCTCTGGTTCTTCTGCCTTTTCTAAATCCATTTGAACATCTGGAAGTTGACGGTTCATGTATTGTTGAAGCCTGGCTTGGAGAATTTTGAGCATACTTTACTAGTGTGTGAGATGAATGCAATTGTGTGGTAGTTTGAGCATTCTTTGGCATTGCCTTTCTTTGGGATTGGAATGAAAACTGAACTTTTTCAGTCCTATGGCCACTGGTGAGTTTTCCAAATTTGCTGGCATATTTAGAGCAGGACTTTCACAGCATCATCTTTTAGGATTTGAAATAGCTCAACTGGAATTCTGTCACCTCCACTAGCTTTGTTCATTGTGATGCTTCCTAAGTCCCACTTGACTTCTCACTCCAGGATGTCTAGCTGTAGGTTGGTGAACACACCATCGTGATTATCTGGGTCATGAAGATCTGATCTCTTTTTGTATAGTTCTTGTTTTTTTTCTTGTCACCTCTTCTTAGTAGCTTCTGCTTCTGTTAGGTCCATACCATTTCTGTCCTTTATTGTGCCCATCTTTGCATGAAATATTCCCTATCTCTAATTTTCTTGAGGAGATCTCTGAGCATTTATTATAAAGTAATGCTGCTACTGCTAAGTCACTTCAGTCGTGTCTGACTCTGTGCAACCCCATAGACTGTAGCCCACCAGGCTCTCCCATTCCTGGGTCCCCAGGCAAGGATACTGGAGTGGGCTGCCATTTCCTTCTCCAGTGAACGAAAGTGAAAAGTGAAAGTGAAGTTGCTCAGTCGTGTTCAACTCTTAGTGACCCCGTGGACTGCAGCCTACCCAGCTCCACTGTCCATGCGATTTTCCAGGCAAGAGTACTGGAGTGGGGTGCCATTGCCTTTTCCATATAAAGTAATGGGTATGGGTTAAAATGCTAGGATCCTTAACTGGTTTCCCTGACACCCCACACTCTTTGTTTACTCCCATCTCTTTGCCTATTCATTTAAGCTTATTTGTTGACTCTTTCTCCTTCCTCAGTTCTAAATTTGACATTATTGAGGGCTCAGCCCTTAGCCTTTTCCCCTGCCCCCTTCTCCTTAGGAGACCTGGTTCTCTGGGTTTCCTGTCTCCTAAATGTGTCTTCCCAGCCTTTGCTATATCAATATCAGCCTTGTCTACCCAATTACTCAGACCAGACCGAAAGGCCATTTAAAATTCCTTTCTTCCCCCATGTTTAAATGATGAGGATAGTGATAGCTCATATTTCTTGAGCACTTTAGTACATGCCAAGCTCTCTCCTAAGGACTTCAGTTCTTTGAAATAGGCACAGAAATATCTTTGAAATATTGCTTTCATCTCAAAGATGAGAAAGTTGAGATAAAAAAGGTTGTGTAAACTTGCTCAGTAAATGGTGGAGCTGAGGTCCCATCCAGGAGAAAGAACAAAGTCTTCCCAGAATATGTCCACTTATTTATACTTTTACTACTAATTATGTGGTCCAAGTCACAGTCCTCTCTGTCTGCTGAAATACCTCAATATTTCCAAGCAGCCTGTATTCATATTCCAATCTAAACCATTGTGCAATATTTTTTTCTTATGCAAGTCAAATAGAACACTGCTGTGACTTCCAGTAGAGTTCAACAACAATAATAGTAAGCAACAACAAAATCCCTAAGTTCCTCACAGGTTCTACAAGGTCCTACAAGATTGCTCTCTAACTTCTTCAACTTCTCTCAAGCCATTCTTTCCCTAATCCTGTCGACTCTGGTCACACAGGTCCTTTTTGTTTTAGAGAAAACAAAAGTTGAAAGAAAAAGTTGTTCAAACCTCAAAGCCATTCTACTTTCTATCCCCTCTATCTGAAATAATTTTTCCTCAGATTGTTTCATGTGTGGCTCTTTTCCATTATTCGGGTTTCATCTCAATTGTTATCTCCTTAGAGTCAATGTACCCACCATAACCCTTGTTGTGGAACCTCCCTTCCCCCTAGCCGCCCCCTCTGCAATGCCCCCCCAACTCATGGACTATCCCACTATTCTCCTTTGCTTTCTGTAGAGCACTTACTAGTATCTGATAACACCTTATGGGATGCTGTCATTGTTTACTCCCTTACACTTGACTCTAACTAGGCTTAAACAGTGTGTTGGCAGGAACTCTGTTAATAGGCTCACTGCAGTGTCATCAGTCCCAAAATATTGCCTGGTACAGTGAAAGTGAAATTGAAAGTCACTCAATCACGTCTGATTCTTTGCCACCCCATGGAATATACAGTCCATGGAATTCTCCAGGCCAGAATACTGGAGTGGGTAGCCTATCCCTTCTCCAGGGGATCTTCCTGACCCAGGAATCCAACCGGGGTCTCCTGCATTGCGGGTGGATTCTTTACCAACTGAGCTATTGGAGTAGGCACCAATACATTTTTGTTGAATATCTTTTCTTTGCCCGAGAAGTTGTCCAGTCACAAGTCACGGACTGCTCTTGCAGCTAATTTTGTAGTTTTGTGGCCTGGACAAACCAATATGTTTGACACATCACCCCCAAGGAATTTTCAACTTTCAGTTGATAATCATCTTGTCAATTCTGGGGGCTTCCCTACTGTCTCGGATGGTAAAAGTGTCTGCCTGCAATGTGGGAGACCTGGGTTTGATCCCAGGTCTCTGGGATCCCCTGGAGAAGGAAATGGCAACCTACTCCAGTACCCTTGCCTGGAAAACCCCATGGACGGAGCAGCCTGGTAGGCTACAGTTCATGGGGTCGCAAAGAGTTGGACATGACTGAGTGACTTCACTTTCTTTTTCTTTCTTTCTTTTGTCAACTTTTCAAAGATATATCTCACCAGGGCTGGGACTATGGTAAGCTGAATGAGGCACTTGCACTGGATGCCCAAAAAGTCTCAGTGATCAAAATATGTGATATTTTAATGTAATATAGATATTAAAAATGCACTGCTAAAAAATCAAATTGGAAAGCAGTGGCCCAAACAAAAGTGCGTCTGCTTTTATCAGTAAAGTTTTAAGCTTACACTGGACTCTGAGATCTATGAAGGCAGAGACCTTGTTTTGTTTACCACTCCTTCCCCAATACTGGCTTAGAATAGTACTGGAGACACAGCAGATATTTGATAAGTGTTTCATTAATTACTCAATAAATTTTTATCTCAAAATTATTAGTATAAAATTAAATAATTTTATATTAATTTATATTAATATAAAATAATGAATATCTACCATGGGTAAAACGGTGAGTTTTTCCTATGAACTGAAATAAAATTTGAGATGTGGCCCTTGCCCTCAAGATGGATATCAAGATCACAAAGTGAAGTTAAGATGACAAGACGAACATGGTCATTAGTTCTCTGTGCTACTTTGAAGGATTTGTTTATCTCTCAATGTTCTATTAATATATCGATACCTTTTGTTTTTTGGTCCCCTAAAGTCCATCTTTCTTCTTCCTATCTTGTTTTTCTTTTAAATTTTCTACTTGCCAGGGCTAGTGTAATATAATCAAATGTGGGGAATAGTGAAAAGGGAACAGAAGCCAAAGTGACTTGTCTTTCTGGAATTGGTCCTACACAGGTAAAAATACTCAGCCTTAGACCATCAGAGAATGCTCAATCCTCTAAATGGGTCATTTCCTAGTTCTCAACATCTGTTCTGACTCTCGTTGACCCAACTGAATTCTGCCCACTAGCCATACAGGAAAACATAGTAGCATTGGTGATTTGTGGCCTTTTACTTCCACATACATAGACTGAATTTAAAAAAAAAATATTATATTTGACTTTACATAGCAGATGTACTTGGAGACCTTTTTTCATCATCTGAAGCCTAAATGTCTCATACCCCAAAAGGTAAAATTGTTATAATTTCAGTTCAGTATTTTCTAGGCTGTTAGAATTCGTTTTTTATCTTGACGTTTGACAGCAAAGCATCATGTGTTATTATCAACTGAAGGATAAATTAATCCTAACAGTTTTACCTGATGTGATCCCTTCTTCTGTCACTTGCCTCTGAGAGGGAGAAGATATAGTAAATAAATACCAAGGTACCTGATATGACAAGTAGAGTTAAAAATCTGCTGGGTTTATAGGTGATGGGAGAATATACTGCTCTGGGGAAGGTAAATTAAAGCAATGTTTACCCAGAAAAAAAAAAATATATATATATATTTACACACAAAGAGTCTTAAAATGGTCTAAATTATGTCTTGCAATTACACATTGGGGATTGTATGTTATGAAAATAATACAAAATGTGGAGAGATATATCTGCACAAAGACAGTTGCCATTGTATTATTTGGAATGGTGAACCATGAGAAGCAATCTAGATGTCCAATAAGAAATAAAATTGGTAAGAAAAAATTATGATGAAACCTGGTAACTGACTAGTAGAGTATATTTCAAAATGACACTTCACAGATTTTCTTACTCACTTGAGAAAATGTTCCATAAAAGAGCTAGAGTATAACATTGTATATTCATATAGATCTTGAGTAAGTAAAAAAAGAACTACATAGACAAATTTCACCTAAAGGGAGCTCTGCCAAAGAGGTAATAGTGATTGCTTCTGGATGATTAATTAATAGATAATGATTTTTGTCTATTAATTCCCAGGTGGTGGGGCATCCCAAGTGGTACTAGTGGTAAAGAACCCACCTGCCAAGGCGGGAGATGCAAGAGACAGGGGTTCAATCCCTGGGTTGGAAAGATCCCCCGGAGAAGGGCAAGGCAACCCATTCCAATATTCTTGCTGGGAGAATCCCATGAACTGAAGAGCCTGGCAGGCTATAGTCCAGGGGATTGCAAAGAGTCAGACATGACTGAAGCAACTTGGCACACACATTTTTATTTATAGTTTCATATATTTTTATATTTTCTACAGTAAACATAGGCCATGTTGATAGTTGAGAGAAATAATGTTTTTGTAAGTGCAGCGGCTCCCCTTTCGGTTTGGAATTCCCTGGAGTTCTGCTCCAGTTGTGACCACATCCAGGACCTTAAGATTTCTCAGCTGCCTAGTAAACTAGAGATATCATTCTGTTCTGGATGATTCATTCAGGGTTTGGCTTGAGCCACTGTGCTCACCACACATTCTTCCTGTTTCTGAGCAACAATTGTGGGGTTTATGAGCCCTGGAAGGGATAGCACGTTAGAGCCAAAATTAGCTGCATTCTGATCTCTGTTACACAGATGTGGTTTTCATTGATTTTTATGGGAGATTTGTGCACATAATGAAGAGGAAAATGTCACTGATTTGTTTTAATTTAGTTTGAGCAGTAACCCTTTACTAATGTGACTCCTTCTGTAAGAGGTAAACCTGCTCCCTTTTTTGCTTTTTGGTTATGGAAAGCAGTGGCTTAGATTCCTTTGACCAAGGAAGCCCCATTGACTTCAGATCAACCTGTACACTTATATCTGAGTCATGTTATTACATGCTTTTCACTGGTTTAAACACTTAATCATCTCAGTGGTAAGTTAATGAAACCAAGATATGTATTTTCTTCCATCTCTCTCCCCTCCTACCAACTGGAGTTGGACAAAGGTTTCTCAAGCTTGGCTTTACTGACATTTTGGGGTATATGAATTTGGTTGTGAGGGACTGTCTTGTGCATTGTAGGAGGTATGTGTGTGCATGTTCTGTTACTTGGTTGTGTCCAGCTCTTTGCAACCCTATGAACTGTAGCCTGCTAGGCTTCTCTGTCCGATGGGATTTTTCAGGCAAGAATACTGGAGTGGGTTGACTGAAAGAAGCTGTATACAAAGAAGTACCTATGTAATTAAATACATTTAAATTTTGAGAACAGGCAAGTGGTAACTATTTTGAGAACTAGTCTATGGTTAAGCAAACAAAGGAATCCTGAAAAATAGAGGTATTAACTAAGATGGGGTATCAGTGAACTTTCTGGAGTAAGTGGAAATATTTTATGTTTTTAGGAGCGTATGCTAATGGGTGTATCCATTTGTCAAAAATTCATCAAGTTGTACCCTTAACATATGTGCATTACATTGAATCTAAATTTTACTACCCCCCAAGCTACTGAATTCTAATAGTTGCTTGCCACAGAGGTATGAGTTAGAGGTTCTGAAATTCCTTTTAGTGTAGTGTAAGCTTGAGAAAATAAGTAAATACATTGAGGATAATGGAAACCCAGTTTCTAAATGTCAGAGAAGAGAGTTACAAGTAGGAATAGATGGAAGACTAGAGTACACCCTGTGGCATTGAATTAGATTTGGAGGTATTAAAATGAACTCATTGTGTACGTGTGTGTGTACACATTACATGCGCTTTCTCTTTTCTAGCTTTGTTCACTGAACAGTTAGAAGCAATGCCATTCCATTACCAGTGAGTACACCTAGTGACCATTTCTTGATTACTAAAAGCTATTCTCTAAGAGAAACCAGGGCTTCGTGGAGAAATAGTTGATATCAGTGGCCAGTGTGGGGAAAATATAAAGTAATCCTGAGATACCTTGCTATGCTAGAAAGTAAGGAAGTACTTAGAGTGATGAAGACTCGTCAAAAAGATAAGGCACCAACCTGAAGGGGCTCCTTATTGGCTAAATCTGATCAAGTTGAGCTTCTAAATTAAAAAAAATGTTAGGAATAGGTTTTTATTGAATAAAATCACAATCCATGAATCCCTAATGATAAGAAAGAATAGCAAATTTTTAGAGGAGTGACAAGACAAAGGAAAAAGACCTTCAGTTTCTAGAGTAGCAAACTGTGCAAAGATTAATAATTGGAGGAACAAATGGAATATAGTCATCCCTTGAAATCCACGGGTTTGGGACCCCACACAGATACCAAAATACTTAATAAAGTGTAAATGCTATGTAAATAGTTGCTGGTGTATTGCAAATTTAGTTTCTTTTAAACTTTCTGGAATTTGGGGGAAAATATATTCAATTTGCAGTTGGTTGAATCTGTGAATGTGTAAACTGTGGATATGGATGAGACTATATCAAAGCTAGTTGAAGGTTTGTTATGTAGGTTCATCTGGTGATATCTCTGGACTGATAAGGGTCTAGAGTTATCTCTAACGGTTGGTTAATTTCTCTCTTCCTGGTAGAAAGGGGAGGAGAGACAACACAACACATTTTGTGTCCTGCTTTTAGGCAAAACAGAGGAAAGGTAGGAACCATTTTTTTTTAATCTGCATCTTTGAAATTGCTTTGAGCTTTATTATTTTGAATAATCCTTCCAACAATGAAGCATATTTTAGGGTGGCATACCCACCCTTCATTATATTTAATGTACTACAGTAATATATACCACAAAGCTACTCCTTCTGAGATACTATTTCAGAAATAAATATATATATATTATTTATATGACATTTCATAATGGAAACTGTTTCCTTTTAACTCAAAGATAAAACCGGAAACATAAATAAGAAGAAAACATTTATATCTCTTATAGATTTTTTTTTTTTTACAGCTTTTAATGTTAACTCTAATTTACTTTTGTTATGCTTACCAGATTATTTTATCTCTTCCTGGAACACCGTTTCACTACTCAACAGTGAAACAATGCCTTTATAACGTTAGTGCTAATTCTTGAATTTGACACCAGATGCTTCAGTTTGAGAAAGTGTGGCAAGAACAGAATAAAAATTTGCATCTTTTAAATATATCTCCTCTTAGCTGTTTGCTTCATACTCCATGAATTTTATTTAAGGAAATTAAAAATTAGACATTCTATAGCAACTGGAAGTTTGTTTATACACAGCTGCAAATTATATTTGACAAATAGAAAATAGCATTTCATCAGAAGCTATGTTTTGCAAATAGCACATGCTTTCCTGGAGTTTTAACTGAAACTCTAATTTTCTATATCTATAAGCATGAAGATGCATTTAAGGGGTAATTAACAGGAAATCATTTACCTAAGTTAAATCTCTTGGATAAATGTGATTTTGAATCCCTGGGAGCCGAATTTTTATAATCAGGATTAATTAATTTCTCAGGAAGGGATGTATGTGCCTAAGAGATATTAACTACTGAATGTGAAGTGTGGATTTGAGAGATAAACCTTACATGTGAAACTCCATCGCCCTTTCCAAATCATTAGACATGATTTATATGGGGGCTTCCAGTTGTAGTTATCTTTGGAAGCTGCTTTCCAAAAAGGAGTTGGAAATAAAGCTGAAGATTTTCCCCCTAGGAACATAGTAGAGTGGGGAGGGGGAGTGATAAAAGTAAAAGAAAACCTGGTCTGGGATCATGGGACCTGGCTCTATTAAATAACTTTCTTTTTCTTACCTGCAAAATGAATGAATTGGGTTATATGATCTCCCAAGTTTCTCTGAAGTCTAAGTTCTGTGACTATGAGACAAATAGGGTAGAAATAATAAAAATAAAGGATACTTCTTTAAGCTAAATTGAAAAGGAAACTAAAAAAGAAAGTTGTACGGTGAAAAACTTTGACTTTGTCATGGATGCTTCTTCCTAGAAATTCTTTGGTACTTGTACCACTTGTGCCGATTACATGAAAACAATTACCTTGGGTTTTCTTGAATAATTCCATAGCAAAAGAAAACAAAAAATACTCCACTCAGATAAATGGAAAGGAATAAAGGAGATAGGGCCAAATGAATTCTCAATTCTAAGAGAATTCATTTTGTATCAATGAATCAGTTTTATAAATCAAGCTGATACTCTGACTTAATATTATATGAGGGAGCTAAGGTTGGAAAGAATCTGACTCATTGAAGTGAAAAGTAGAAAAATTAGGATTTTTTTGGAAAGAAACAAAACAAAACAACTTGTTTAGGAGTCTGGTCATGACTGGTTTCAGGTGGAATTTTGTGACCTGAGTAAAGAGTTGGTGGTTATTGTACTCTGTGTGGTTATGAATGAAATGCATCCTTCTTAGAGGTAACACAGGTAAATCATTAGAGGATGTGTCTTGATGTGTACAACTTGTTAATATTTCTGTGAAGGGAAAGCCTTAGTCTCCCTGTGAATTTTTTGATGGTCTGGACTAACCTCCTTTATTTTCTTTCCTCCCATGTTATTTGACTGCTCCAGCTGCGGGGTCTCTAATCCTGGTACTTCTCTGCCACTCTGACACCACCTCTCACTTAGGAATAATTTAATAGACTTCATACAAAACTGTGCACCCATATATACTTGGAACCTTTTAATATGAAAGCACTCAAAATGAAATGATCCTAGTGAGGGTTCCTGACATGTCCCATTGCTGCAAGTGGAGGTCTTATTTTAAAGCTCTTTGAATGCAGTCTCTTTTATTAGGTTCCCTGGGTATAGTGAATGCTTAATAAATAATGATGAAGGTTTTAAATCTCATTTTACAAATGAGAAATCAGAAGTGCTTTGGCTGAAGTGGATTAACAAGTCATCTATTGAGTCAGCCCTTCTCCTCAGGATCTCTCTGGAGCATATATAGTTTGACCTGAGGTGCAACATCAGGTGAGTAGATAAAATGAACATGTTTATCTGTTGCACAGGATGGAAGAAATAGAATTTCCACAATAATAAAAGTGTTCATAAATGAAGAGATTTTTATTGTTTGTGACAAGGAATGTGCCATATTATGATACGACTATGGAATGTGCATGATAGATATAACAGCAATTATTTGCTTTTCAAAACAAAATTGGGAATAAATGTTGTGATGTTATTTAAGGATAAACCTGTCATGTGAGAAGTGGAAATAGAAAAAAAATTTTCTATAGGCTATTTTGCATGAGTGTAAAATCAAACGAAAACATCTGAACTTCCTATAAATAAGACATTCTGCTCTGTAATATAAGAGCCTATGGACAGGGAGATGTATGTGATCTTCAGGGTGCTTATGGTAGATGGGGTGAGGGATGGAGTGGATTAGGGAAAGGATGAGAACAAAATAAACAGATGTCTTTATTTCAACCTTGATTACAATGATCATTATTAAGATAATGGAATGCGGTGAGAATTCTAAGGAGAAAGAGACTGTATTCAATCCAGAGAATTAGAGAAAGCATTGTAAAGGATTTACAAGGATACATTTTCAACAGACTAAAATAGAGGTGGAAATGGCTGCATTTTAGATCTAGGAATCAACTCTCCTTCTTCAATAATAAATTGTTAAGTATCTACTGCATTCCTGCCTAAGATAGAAAATGGCACCCTGAAATGAATACACCTGATTTATAAGTCAAGAAACTTTCAACCTGGGCAGTCTTGTCTTTTTGGATCTGTGTTCCAGGAGGGATTTTTTTTTGCCACTGGAGATCTATGCTATTATAGTGGTGCCATTAGTAATTCCAGTGGGGGAAAATACTTCCAGTTCTTACCCTCAAAGTCTTCAGAAGATGATTTGAGAAGTCTCAGCCTTTATTTGCAATTTATATCCCAACTCACTAGTTTTCCTCAGATTCAGTTACTTTGCACAGATGGAGACGTGTAACAAAAAGATGATTTCTTGAAGGTAAACCTTTCACAAAAGTGTGAGTCACATGCATGTTCTTTTAGTTCTGATTCCCCTCCCTTCTCATTTCTCCCCTTCTTTCTCTTGAACCCTGATTTCAGGCTCATGGAGTCTGGTACACTGCGATATCTTATGAAGATATTCACTTCTCACTGAAGGAGGAGGTTGTCTCTTTCTGAACATTTTGGTAGCTTGTGAATGCAAGAACTTATACTTTTCATATGATGAGGTATCTTAGTTCAGGCTGTTGTACCAATATGCCTTAGACTGAATGGCTTAAATAACAAACATTTATTTCTCAATTTCTAGAAGCAAAGACATCTAGGTACTGCCAGATCCGGTGTCTGGTGAGATCCTGCTTCCTGGATTGTATGTGAATGGCAGAGAATAGAAGTAAGCTGTCATGTCTCTCCTTATAAGGGCACTAATCTTATTCATGAGGACTTCACCCTTATGGTCTAAATATCTCCCAAAGTCTCCCTCTTCTAATACCATCACATTGGAGGTTTGTGTTTTAACATATGAATTTGGGGGGGACACAAGCAGTCCATTTGATTACCCCAAAGGCAAGGTAGGAGTTTTTATAGGCTTCAGCCAGTGTTTAAAGGTGATAGTGTGACCTAAATTATATTCATTTTTCTTCCCAACTAACTAAGAAGAAAAACCTTTTTTTCCTCAGTCTGAGCATTCTTTTTTTTCCCAAGAAAAATAAATCTAGCTATATGGAAAGCAGATTTCCCTTGTTGGCTTGACACCAGCCCTGCCCTTTGTGAAATAACAACCCTGTAAATACTGTGAGGAGAGAGTTGGACTCCTAGGTCTTTTTTATATGATAAAAGTCACCATTCTAGCTCTAATTGGCTCTCTCTTGGCCATTTGGGATGAGAGGTGCCAGCTCTGAATAAGTGTTCTCTGAATCCAAATCTCCCTTGATGGATGGAATTTGTACCTGTGTGTATATGTGTGTACATATATGAGGAGGGTCAGTTTCTTTCTGGAAAGCTTAATATGGGGGAAGTGTTAAAGGAAAGCTGAAGTGTCTCGGACAAGTGATCTTGATTATTAAAATACCAAAATGAATTTGCCATCAGGTAGGTATTTATTGAGAGATTGCACTACATCAAGTGGAGTGTATACATAGATTGCACAGGATAGAATCAGGTGAGACCCAAGAGAATAGCTGGCCATCACTTTTGAAACAAGCTTTGGCTGCTACCCAGGTTCCAAATACATCTAATGCAAAGGAGGGTGGAGAGGAATTTTCCTGAAAAAGGAATTTTAAATGGTGTACTCTATATATAGTTCCACACCACTTTACTCCCCCGGAAAGATGACATTTGTTTTAGGGAGGTAGATTTGAATAAATTTGCCTCTTTGGGTTGTTAATCAGTATGCAGAGTTTCAGCCAAGAAAAGCCAATTTCTCTCCTGTAATTTTAACTCTCTTGGAAAGTGCTGGGGTTTATACTTCAGTTGCTCAGGTAGCCTCCTCTCCTTGTTTTGATTGATGGTGAATAAATACTAACAATTGTTTATTAGAGGCATATCCATGCTCTTTGTATCAGTGAATTCCATAGCCATGGTGGCTGGCTTCCTCCTCAGGGGTAGATTATGAGGTCTGCGTTGATCCTCATTGATCCTCTTGGCTTCCAGGTTTATTGTCTTTGTCGAGGGCCCTTTGTTCTCTCACTGATTTTCTGTCCATGGCCCTCCTGGATCACCCACGCACTTGGTGGTTTGCTAGAAAGATTCATAGACTTCAACATCATCCTCTCATGCCCACAGTTCAGGTTTGTTAGAGCAGCACAGTAAGGACACATAACCAGATCAGGAGAGGAAAATGCATTTGGCAGCGTCTGGAGAAATCCATGTGCAGGCTTCCTATGCTCTCTTCCTCTTGGAAAGAGTTACACACAGCACACTCTCCCTCTGCAAGAAAAAGTACATCTGCATATATGCAATGTGTCTGCCTAGGGAAGGCTACTTGTGACTGACTTCAGGGTTTTCACTGGGGCAGACCACAGACACACCCATGCCCAATAAAATTCTGAACTCTAAGAGAGAAAAAGGGTGGGTGCTCACCATAAGGAAGAAGGCAATAGCACCCCACTCCAGTACTCTTGCCTGGAAAACCCCATGGATGGAGGAGCCTGGTAGGCTGCAGTCCATGGGGTCACGAAGAGTCAGACAGGACTGAGCAACTTCACTTTTCACTTTCATGCACTGGAGAAGGCAATGGCAACCCACTCCAGTGTTCTTGCCTGGAGAATCCCAGGGATGGCGGAGCCTGGTGGGCTGCCATCTATGGGGTCGCATAGAGTTGGATATGACTGAAGCGACTTAGCAGCAGCAGCAGTTCACCATGAGAAATATTGTACAGTTTAAACAACCTGGCCCAGCAGTCCAACTCCACCACTTGATGAATATTTTAAAAGCCGCATTCCTAGATGCCAGACAGAGGCAAATCTGGAATGCAAGACCTTCCAGAGATAGCAGCCTTGGAGAAGTTTCATTAGCTCTTTCCTGCAAACTTTCCTACTTCTGTTGTTTTGGATTGCTTTGTAGACAAATCATTGATTCCAAGCAATGATTTATTTTGAGTCCATATATGATATTTGGTTCTTAATGGCCCTCATCCTCAGTTTTTTCATCTGGAAAATAGGTCTGGAATCCAATTACCAGTAACTTGGCACAAAACAATTTAATTCAAAGCATTTGGCTATAAAGTAGGTTGGCTGATATTGATGCCAAAAACTCAGCCTCTGTGCACTGATGCCAAATTGAATCTGAAAGACAGAGTTTTGGGTGAAGTAGCGAAGAATAGCTTTATTGTTCTGCCAGGCAAAGGGGGACACAGCAGGCTCATGATTCTTAAAAATTGTGTGTCCCAACCCAGGGGGATTTGGTAAGGAGTTTTATAGCAATGATTCAAGGATGAGGTTTCTGATGAGAATTAGGGTACGTGCAGGGCCTGCATTTCTTTAATCTGGCTTTAGTTGGTCTCTTGATGAGCTTCTCTGCTTCTTAAGGCTATCAGAACTCTCTGAAATGAAAAATGCTAACGTCTTCCATTGTTGGGGGGTTTAGTTCTGTAAAGAGCTCAAAGATACTGTCACGTGTATCCCTTGAGGTGGAAACAGGACCTTACCCCAAAGCTGCAGTGTGTTCTCCTAGCTGCTGCTCCCTTGTCTCTGCATCTCCTCCCTTCCCTCTGTTTGAAAGACTTCCATGCCTAGGAGCCCTGTAGGGCCCTGCTCGGTTTCAGGACAATTTTATCTAAAAGGAATACCTTCTTAAAATTAACTCAGGACTTTTATGCTAAAGTGTTCATAAATAAACTGAAATGCTCTCCAAAATACTAATTATTATTCCTGCCTTTTTGGCTCCCAGCATGGTGGACCATCGCCCTCTCAGACAGCCCTAAGCACTGGGTGCCTGCTCGGGATGGGACAGTTTGGGTGACGGAGAAGATGCTTCGGGAATCCTGGAATGCGACCTTTGTGGAGAAATTGACATCACTTTTTGCCTCACCTGTTTCACTTTAGAAATGACACAGCAGAAGCATCTGATCTCACTCTATAGCATGAAAGTTAGAAGCACAGATTCTAAACACAGGTGACCTCAGCCTGAATTTTAATTCTTCCACCGACTGGCTTTTTATCCTGGGCAAATGACTTAAATTCTCTGAGCCCTAGCTCTCTATCTTTGAGATGAGATATAAACAATAATACATTGGGTGGTCCAGCACTTTAAGTGACCTGGTACACATGAAGTACCTGTAAGAAGTACCTGGGACTTGGTAAGTTCCATATATATATTTACGATTATTAGTATAAACTTTGTTGATGTCTTCAACATTGTGTTGTGTAATAGAAAATTGACTTTTGAATCAGGGAGATATGCATTTCTTTCTTGCTCAGCCCCTTATTATCTGTATGACTTTGGGAAAGTTACACAACCACCCTGAATTCTTTTCTCCCTAGATAAGAAAATGGAAATGATCTTTATCAGGTAGGATTTTGTATGTTTAGGGTTAGAAATATTATCAATAAAACAGCACATTGTAGATGTGCTCTTTTTATAGAGAGCACCTATTATGTGTCAGTCCTTACTCTGGAGTCTGGAGAAGTGTTATAGAATGAGACAAGTCCTACTGTTTGCTTGGCCTTCTCTGGTGACTCAGACAGTAAAGAATCTGTCTGCAGTGTGGGACACCTGGGTTCAATTCCTGTGTCGGGATGATCCCTGGAAAAGGCAATGGCTACCCACTCCAGTATTCTTGCCTGGAGAATTCCATGGAGAGAGAAGACTGGTGGGCAACAGTCCACGGGGTCACAAAGAGTCAGACATGACTGAATAGTTAACACAATTAACACTACTTCTTGCTTAGTGTAAGGATAGTTCAGTTCAGTTCAGTTGCTCAGTTGTGTCCGACTCTTTGTGACCCCATGAATTGCAGCACGCTAGGCCTCCCTGTCTATCACCAACTCCCGGAGTCTACCCAAACCCATATCCCTTGATTAGGTGATGCCATCCAAACATCTCATCCTCTGTCGTCCCCTTCTCCTCCTGCCCCCAATCCTTCCCAGTATCAGGGTCTTTTCCAATGAGTCAACTCTTCGCATGAGGTGGCCAAATTATTGGAGTTTCAGCTTCAGCATCAGTCCTTCCAATGAACACCCAGGACTGATCTCCTTTAGGATGGACTGGTTGGATATTTTTGCAGTCCAAGGGACTCTCAAGAGTCTTCTCCAACACCACAGTTTAAAAGCATCAATTCTTCGGTACTCAGCTTTCTTCACTGTCCAAATCTCACATCCATACATGACTACTGGAAAAACCATAGCCTTGACTAGATGGACCTTTGTTGGCAAAGTGATGTCTCTGCTTTTAAATATGCTATCCAGGTTGGTCATTATTTTCCTTCCAAGAAGTAAGCGTCTTTTAATTCCATGGCTGCAATCACCATCTGCAGTGATTTTGAAGCCCCAAAAAAGTCTGACACTGTTTCCACTGTTTCCCCATCTATTTCCCATGAAGTGATGGGACCAGATGCCATGATCTTAGTTTTCTGAATGTTGAGCTTTAAGCAACTTTTTCACTCTCCTCTTTCACTTTCATCAAGAGGCTTTTTAGTTCCTCTTCATTTTCTGCCATAAGTGTGGTGTCATCTGCATATCTGAGGTTATTGATATTTCTCCTGGCAATCTTGATTCCAGCTTGTGCTTCTTCCAGCCCAGCGTTTCTCATGATGTACTCTGCATATAAGCTTCTGTAATTGCAATTGCTTCTGTAATTGGCAGAAGCGCGGCAGCTGCGATGGACTGCGCAGAAGCACTGCCGAGAGGAGCTACACCTCACCCAAAGTCAGGGGCGGCGACTGGAACGCCAGGCTGCGACGGGCGCAGGAGCTGCGGAGAGGAGCTACCCCACACTCGAGGTCAGGGGCGGCGGCTGAGAGGAGCTACCCCATGTCCAAGGAGCAGGGGCTGCACGGGGGCAGGAGGGCCGAGAGGAGCTACTACACGTTCAAGGTCAGGAGGGGCTGCAGTGAGGAGATACCCTTAGTCCAAGGTAAGGAGCAGCGGCTGCGCTTTGCTGGAGCAGCCGTGAAGAGATACCCCACGTCCAAGGTAAGAGAAACCCAAGTAAGATGGTAGGTGTTGCTAGAGGGCATCAGAGGGCAGACACACTAAAACCATAACCACATACAACTAGCCAATCTGATCACAGGAACACAGTCTTGTCTGACTCAGTGAAACTAAGCCATGCCGCGTGGGGCCACCCAAGACGGATGGGTCATGGTGGAGAGGTCTGACAGAATGTGGTCCACGGGAGAGGGGAATGGCAAACCACTTCAGAATTCTTGCCTTGAGAACCCCATGAACAGTATGAAAAGGCAAAATGATAGGATACTGAAAGATGAACTCCCCAGGTCGGTAGATACCAGATATGCTACTGGAGATCAGTGGAGAAATAACTCCAGAAAGAATGAAGGGATGGAGCCAAAGCAAAAACAACACCCAGTTGTGGATGGGACTGGTGATAGAAGCAAGGTCCGATGCTGTAAAGAGCAATATTTCATAGGAACCTGGAATGTTAGGTCCATGAAGCAAGGCAAATTGGGAGTGGTCAAACAGGAGATGGCAGGAGTGAACGTCGACATTCTAGGAATCAGTGAACTAAGATGTACTGGGATGGGTGGATTTAACTCAGATGACCATTATATAATGGTCCATATATATTATATATGGACCATTATATATATGGTCGTGCCTACTACTGTGGGCAGGAATCCCTTAGAAGAAATGGAGTAACCATCATGGTCAACAAAAGAGTCTGAAATGCAGTACTTGGATGCAATCTCAAAAACAACAGAATGATCTCTGTTCGTTTCCAAGGCAAACCATTCAATATCACGGTAATCCAAGCCTATGCCCCAACCAGTAACACTGAAGAAGCTGAAGTTGAATGGTTCTATGAAGACCTACAAGACCTTTTAGAACTAACACCCAAAAAAGATGTCCTTTTCATTATAGGGAACTGGAAAGCAAAAGTAGGAAGTCAGGAAACACCTGCAGTAACAGGCAAATTTGACCTTGGAGTACAGAATGAAGCAGGGCAAAGACTAATAGAGTTTGCCAAGAGAATGCAATGGTCTTAGCAAACAGCCTCTTCCAACAACACAAGAGAAGACTCTACACATGGACATCACCAGATGGTCAACACCAAAATCAGGTTGATTATATTCTTTGCAGTGTAAGAATAGGCACATGGTGGATAAATAAACACATGCCTACATCATCAACGGGGGCTTCCCCAGTGCCTCATTGGTAAAGAATCTGCCTGCAGTGCAGGAGATACAGGAGACAGGGGTTTGATCCCTGGATTAGGAAGTTCCCCTGGAGGAGGAAATGGCAACCCACTCCAGTATTCTGACCTGGAACAAAAATACCATGGACAGAGGAGCCTGGTTGGGCTACAGTCCATGAGATCTCAAAGAGTCAGAAGACTGAGTGACTAAACAGACATATCATCAGTTATCAGATAGTGATAAATGCAATGAGGTGAAAAGCCCAAGGGAGATGATAAAGCCAGGGGAGGCATGGAGAGTGATTCAAGGTTGAGACAGTGGTTTTCCATAGGGTGTGGATGGGCAGTCTTTATGAGAAAGTGACATTTATATAGACACTACAGTATGGCGAATTAGGGAGAAGTGTGGAGACCTGGGAGGAAAAGGGTTCCAGGCCAAAGGAACAGCAAATGTAGAAGCCTGGAGATGGGAGACAGCTTGGCATGAGTCAAGAAAAGTAAAACAGCCGATCTGGCAGGAGAGTGGTGAAGGCGTTCAGAATAAGCCTTCCCAAAATGTGTGGCTTATTGATGTGTGGATTATTTTGAGCTGAAGGCAATCAAGACCCACAGGCTCAAGAAAAACTTTCTCTCTCCCTTAAGTACCTGAAAGAATTTAGAGAGGGCACCTGGCCCAGATAAAAGGTTATTACTAGAGACACATTTTTTAAAATTATTTTTTTAAATTGTGGTAAAACTCACATAATATAAAGCGTACTATTTTAACCATATTTAACTGTGTAGTTCAGTGACACTAAATACTTTCACTTTGTTGTGCAATTGTTACTATCATCCATCTCCCAAATATTTTAACCTTCCTAAACTGAAACTCTGTCCTCATTAAACACTAATTCCCCATTCCCCCTCACCCCTCCCATCCACCCCCCCACAATCCTCCCCCCATCTGCCAATGTTATCTAAGTGACCTCTCTGTTTCTCTGTATGGGAGGAGGAGTATTTATTGTTCTGTGAATTGCTCTCCTCCTCTTTGAAACCCAGGCCCTCACCCCATTCCATAGCTCGGGACAGCCTAGCAGCCTCAATTGCCCAATTTGTCCTTAGGTCCCATATTTTTATGGGGCCTCCACACATATGTAATTAAATTTGTTTTTTTTTAAATTCCCTACCAGTCTACCATATGTTAATTTGATTATTAGGTCAGCCTCAGAACCAGAAAGGAGAGAGGGAAAAATTTTCCTCCCCCATGGTGGTAAGCAATGGGAGAAGGATGGAGGTTAGAGAGACAGGCAGAGGAATGACGTGTCAGCAGGACCTTAGGTTACTCAAGGGAGAAATGTTGGGTTTTCTTCAAAGGGGAAGGAGGAACCATTGAGCAGTGTAGACAGAAGGCACACTCTAATTTTCATTTAAAGGCTCAGTTGGTAGCAGGGCAAGGGAAAGCAGGTAGGAGTCTCTTTCAGAAAAAGAGGGAAGTGCTGGTGGCCAGGATTAAGAGGGGGCGATGAAGGTGCTGAGACTGCATGATTACAAATATTATTACTAATGGTATTATTTATTCCTTGTAATTGCCAACATTATTAGCCTTAAACAACTTTCCTTTCCTTCAGAGAAACAGAAATGCACGTTAACCTTTCCTCAAATGATTTTCTTGAAGAGGTTCTTTGGTATTTTTGAAAGAGCAATATCCTAAAGGAGAACTGTTATGAAGTGGCCTTATTTTATTCTCCTCACAGCTACGTGGGAGAGGGGCTTATTACTTTTGTGATTTCTCACGTCTCCTCATTACAAAACCCCCAAACCACTTAGAAGAGAAAGGAGTGTAAACACCTTGGGTGTCCTGTGTGCAATGATGATTCTGCAAACGTCTTATCAACTTGTCTTCGCTGGTTATAGAGTTTTCCTTCAGGACGTGGGCTTCCTGCCCCTGTCATGGACTGTTGGGTTTCCCCGGAGCAGGTGTGGGAGCCTGGTTTTCAGGGTGGTTATGGTACTTTATGCAGGCTGCTCTTTACCTACTCTGTCCGGATGTTTTTCATTTGTCAGTATTTGGTTGGATTCTTTCATCTGTGATTCAATGTCTAGATTAAGCTCCATTGCTTCTCTGTTCCTCCTCAAGACTTTATTATGTGAAAAAAAGCCTGTTTTCTTTAGTGCTGATTTTCTCTCTCTCTCTCTCTCTCTCTCTTTTAGGGAGAAGCCATCTGTAGCAATGCTGCATAATAAAGAATGCTTAGATCTGGCTACCATGTGCCAGAACACTGCATAAAGGGCTGGGTAGGAAAATGGTTCACCATGCTTGCCATGTAGGGATAAAAAAGGAAATCTTTAAGTACTCAAACAGATCACTTGGGTAAAAATAGAAAGCCACTCTTTAATGTCATATATTTACCTGTAGACAGGAAACTGTGGAAGTAGATACACACATGTACTTCAGAAGTCTTAGAGTATGTCAGGCTGAAATCATTTTCCTTTGTGAGGCCACAGACCACTTTATAGTCTGAAGGAGAAAAAGCAGAGCTTTTTTCCTTTTCTTTGAAAGAGACTGATGGAAGTTGAAACTTAGTGCTTGCTCTGTCAACTTTTTCTGATATATTTGGCAAGTTACTTCTCTTCTAGGGTTCTCATTTATAAAATAAAGGATTAGATCAAATGATTTTTAAGGTCTCTTCTTATCATAAATAGCCCTTGAGAGGGGCTGATGTCTCTTCTGTTACTCTTTATGTTAATATCTCTAACTATTCTTGAACTTGATGATTATTTTATTAAATAACTCATTCAGAGAGTAATTATTTGATTCTTTGTCTTAAATATCTGTTAGAAAATTAAAAATATTTTTTGAGTAAACCATGGTTTTAATGAACACCATAAAAATGTCTAGTTTGATATAATAAGACCATTTTCACATCTCCACAGGTGGGCCAGGATAACAATATTTTACTAAAAATTTTCAAAATAGTCCTCAAAATGAATGTTTTCACCAGGTCATGTTCTTACAAATCAACTATTACAGGACTTTTAGAAAAGTTTGTTAAAAACAACAGTGGCATCTGATGGAATCTGCTTATTGCCCATATAAAATATCTATATTATAGAAACATCTCATTTCATTTCCCCAATCCCATGTATATAAGTATTGCTAATTTCCTTTTCAGAGGAGGTAACTGAAGCAGAAAGTGTAAGCCTTTTGCCTAAGATATTGTTTTCACTACAAACTCAAGTTCAACCCCATATATATTCATTGTACACAGTGGCAGACAGTGTTAGACAATGAGAGGCAAAGGGGAAGGAGATGGTCTCAGGCCACCAGAAACTTCCAGGATGGAAGAAGCAGTTGGGTATATAGAGTTGGTCCTCCTGCTTCTGCCCTGGGCATTTCATAACACCTGTTGTATTACTTATTTACTTTACTATCCATCTCTCCCTGTTAGAATGTGAGCTTCATGAAAGCAGAAAGCATATTTTTGTTGTTTCCTCTTTAGTATCTAAAGCACTGAACAATGCTGGCTATATAGTAGGCACTTGAAATGCTGTGTTCATTGAATGAATGACTGGATGAACTGTCTGTAGTACAGAGGGTACGAAGCATTGATAGATATTTTTAAGGGTGATGCTGTGGAGACACAGTGCAAGGGGAGGTTAATTTTGACACGCCATGAAGCAGACTTCTCAAAAGAGGAGGTATTTGAATTGAATTTAAAGCGTAGGCAGAGAAAAGGTAGGTATGGAAAGTATAGGGTAGAATGAGAATGAGGGTAATAATAGCTTATACTAACTGGGCACTTCTTCTACATTAGGTATCATTTTAAGCCTATGAAACACACACCATCTCTTTTGTTCTTCACAAAAGTGAAGAGTAGATGCTTGGAAAAGTAGATGCTTCATTACTACCCCAATTGAAGAGTGGTAAACTATATAAGGTGGGGAGTAAATAGAAATGAAAAGGTTTGTATTTTGGAACACCTTTCATGCCAGGATAAGGAACGTGGATTTATTCCTGAAGGACATGAAGAACTATTTGTAGTGAGAATGACTTCATCAAATCTATGATTGAGGGAGATGACTTTGATTCTGAGGTGATAGATGGTTTATAAGTTAAAGAAATTGCTACCACATTGGTCAGGCAGGAGACCATTTCACTAATTCAGGAAAGGTAAGTAAGATGTGGCCTCTCCAAAGAAGAGGTAAAGGAGAGGAGTGGCCTTAGAGGGACACTGTGGTGTTAGGATTGACAGAAGTTTAAATCAAGCATTACTCTGAGTTTTTAACACTGAGCTATCCCTGGTTGGTGGGCTTCCCACCAGTGTGAAGAACCCACCTGCCAATGCAGGAGACAGAAGAGATGCAGGTTTGATCCCTGCATCGGGAAGATCCTCTGGAGTACAGCATGGCAACCCCCTCCAGTTTTCTTCCCTGGGAAATTCTATGGACAGAGGAGCCTGGCAGCCTACAGTCCAGAAGGCTGCAAGGACTTGAAGACAACTGATGTCTCTCTCTCTCTCTCTCTCACACACACACACACACATACACTTTATAGATATTATAGAACACATAGCAGAGTTTGATTTAAAATACTTCCTGAAGTACTTAGAAGAGATAGGGTGGAGAAGAATTTACCCTATGTATTTTAGCAAAAATAAATAAGAAAAAACAATAATCCAGACTCTATAAAAGTATCCTTTTCTCTACATTAGTGGTTGTAATTCTCTGCTTAAGTGAAACTGTAATGCAATAAGGCAATTTTGATGTTCTGTGTGGTTCATTAAAACATGTTTCTATGAATTCTTGTAGTATTGCCCAAAACAAGTTAAATATTTTTGTAGGAACACAAACCTCACTGGTATTTCTTAGGGGTGCTGTTTTACATAAGGTGAGACATTTACACAGTTGAATAAAAGTCTTAAATATGATATAATTCTGGTTCAACACAGTTGTTTAACACACTTCTGTTAGAATTATATTTGACTATGCTGTGCTATGAAAATGAAAGAATAGTCTATTTAATGTCCCTTGCCTTCATTAAGCAAAGTCTCTCATTATAGGTCTTGGATAATCTCCTAGAAGAAAAGTGGTTCTTGGGTTAGTAACAACCAGTAAGCAGCCCTGAAAGTACTTGGGGGAGTAGCAGAGAAGGGGAAGAATGTTATCTACTCTTCTGCCCTTGGGCATCAATGGTAGGTCCACCAACCATTACTGTGGGAGGGGCCTGAGCTTTGCTATTTGACCACCAGAACTGCTCAAAAATGTCTAGCAAATTCCTGTGGTTATATAATTCTTCCCCCCATTTTGGTTTAGGGGATCACATTAACTATTATCAGAGCAGGTACTGTGCTTAGAAAGGTGTCCCAGGTGGTGCTTGCCAATGCAGGAGACATAAGAGACACAGATTTGATCCCTGGATCAGGAAGATCCCCTGGAGTAGGAAATGGCAGCCCACTCCAATATTTTTGCCTGGAGAATCCCATGGACAGAGGAGTCTGGTGGGCTGTAGTCCATAGGATTGCAAAGGGTTGGACACGACCAAAATGACTTAGCATGCATGTACTGTGCTTAGAAAGATGATTGAACATGCAAGATAGAGGGTACTTAGGGGTATATTTTGGGGCATTTTTGTCTCTGAGAGGAATCCTTCAAGTTTGGAAGGATCGTATTTCCATTCTATAGATTAAAAACTCTATAACTGGAAATGTGAAATCATTGATAGACTATTAAAAGCTTTCTTGGTTAATAACTATATATTTAGAGTACATGTTCTCACAATAAAATCAAAATCAATTGCTGGTAAGCTTAAAGGCCAAAAAGGCTAGTTGCCCTGAGCATTATATAAAAGAATGATTGAGAGAATTCCTTTAGTCATTTAAGTCATTTAAATTTTTTCTTTGGTTGCAATACAGAAAATATTGCATCTTAGATTAATTCAGAAGAGATTTAAGTAATGAGTTGGTAATATTTCTGAAAGAAATGACTGCTAAAATCTGACATACTTAGCAAGCAGATGTAGACTTCCTAGAAGACATAAAGAGAATGATATGATAGACAATTGTCTGGAATGATTTACATGTGCTTTTGTTTAGGGACATATAAGATGAATGCTGTCATTCTCTAGAACTATAGGGCTTCCCTGGTGGCTCAGACAGTGAAGAATTTGCCTGTAAAACAGGAGCTCCAGGTTTGATCCCTGGGTTGGGACGATCCCCTGGAGAAGAGAATGGCTACCCACTCCAGTATTCTTGCCTGGAGAGTTCCATGGACAGAGGAGCTGGCAGACTGCAGTCCATGGGGTTGCAAAGAGTCAGACACAGCTGAATGACTAACACACACATTTCTATTAAAAAACCAATATGAGAATCCCATAAATAATTTATAGGCAATTTTATTATGTTTTTATTGGAATTGAAATATTTCTGGACTTTTCATATATGAATAAATAAATGAATAAATTGTGTAAAACCACACTCGGAAATATTGGTTAAACATATACCATATGTGTACTAAGGAATTATAGCACATTTTACTTAGGCTTATTATATGATAGGTCATCCAGATAACTTTATCAATTACACTTTTGGAAAGAGTTTTATGATTTATAAACCAATTTTTGCTTATATTATTTTTTCTGATACATAGTAATATTGTGATTTGCCCTGGGAATCTGGCAACTGTATCAGTTATCTGTCACCACAATATTCCTATAAAACAAATAGCCACAAAATTGCAATGACAAATAATAATAACCATTTCTTGCTCATGGAGCCAGTTAGATAGCACTGCTGTTTGTAGCTGGGCTTGTTCATATGACTGGGAGTTAGGTGGCTGTTGGCTGAGTTAGGATGGACTGGGCTGGGAGAAGTTGGCCAACTGGATTCTGCTTCATGTGTTTCTCATCCTCCAGGAGGCCAGTCTGGGTGTGTTCTCAGAGTGATGACAGGTGTGCAAGAGGGCAAATGGAGGCACACGGGGCCTCTGAAGAACTGGGTTTAGAACTGCTGCATTATTAGTCCTGATATTTTCCAAATCAAGTCCTACAGCCAAAACTCGAGAAGCTGAGTGGGAAGGCACCATCGGGACAAAAGGCATGGATAAAGAGAGGGGAAAAGTTTGGACCTTTTTTGCAGCCAGCTCATAGATCATAGCACCCTGGACTCTCTTTAGGAATACAACTTGGACCGAGTAAGTATCTTGCTCTTAAGATGAAGTTTGAAAGATCTAAATCTTTTAAATTCTATTTCAAAGTTCTTTCCTTTTTCCCCAGTTGCATCTTCAGCGATCTATGCATAGGAAGGACAAAACTGCCTAGTGTTTGCTATACATAACAAATATTGATTTAGTACTTTTTCCACTTAAAAAGTATTTTCAACTGTACTGCAATCACCTAAGACCATCCCTGAACCTCTCTGGGATAGTATTATGATTGACATCATTTTCTAAAGGAAAACATTGAGGATAATATGCGATGTTTGAGAGTTCTTGTTAATCATTTTCAAAAAGAGGTAAAACGTAAAAAAATGTAAAATGAATGAAATTTTTATTGGTAAAGGGTTAACAATGAATGAAAATACAAGGAACACTTTTTGCAAGCTAGCCTTGATGAACCTAGTAGACATGGGTTGTATAACCTCAGTTGTACAATTTGGGTTAATTCCCTTGTTTCGGACTATCTGAAACTAACTCCAAGAAATAATTTTTATCCCCCTGAATTTATTCATTTTCTTGTTTTTATTTCCAGGTGCCTCATAATGTACCCCTTTCTTTAGAGTACAGATTCTGTTATGGTGTTTGATTGCTTGCTTATTAGACTGAGATGAACCCCTTTCTTTAGAGCAAAGATTCTTTTATAGTATTTGAATGCTTGCTTATTCAGGTTGAGATGATATGAAGGTACAGACAATGCAATCTGTTGGTCAGTCAGACAGTCAGTTCAGTTGCTCAGTCATGTCCGACCCTTTGCAACCAACAGGACTCCAATGGACTGCAGCAAGCCAGACCTCCCTGTTCATCACAAACTCCTGGAGCTTGCTCAAACTCATGCCCATTGAGTCGGTGATGCCATCCAACTGTCTCATCCTCTGTTGTCCCCTTCTCCTCCTGCCTTCAGTCTTTCCCAGCACCTGGGATTAAAAAACAATCTTGAGATGTAAGGGGTCCTGGTGATGGTGAGAGCCATGTTCATCTGAGTGGAGACTTTTTTCTTAATCTCCTGTTGTATCCTTGGCCACACAATATCATATGTCAGGCAGTGCCTGTGGGTATGACAGTGAAGTGGAACAAGATGAAAATTTGAAGCAAATATGCCTAATAGACTGATTGTTTTTCTCTTCTAGGCCTTGAGTTTAGGCATAATAACTTCTATAAATTCCAGTGACAGTCATCAAAGAGTTAATGAGGTCATTTCCATAATTATTCATCTTTCTAAAGTGAAGATATGCAGGAAGCCACTTCAGTTGTCAAAATTAGCAGGGGCATCAATCAAAAGCTCATAGATTTTGAGATAATTCTGTATTTAAACTCAATTTAGTTTCCACAGGGGGACTCTAACCTGCCTAGGAGGCTTAATTAGGCTAACTGCCTGAAAAACAGCATAAAACATATGGGTGGTTTCCTATTCAAAACTGGTTTTATGAGCGTTCTCCTAGTTCTTACAGAAAATGAATGAACTTTTAGGGATCTTCAACTAAGCCTTCTGTTTGATAATTCCATAAGGGGAATGAAAGCAGCTGGAAAGAACTGATCCTTGTGAAGTGGTCTTTATGTTGTGCCTTGCTGTTTTTTATTAAATTATTTGAACTGTATCATGGACTCTGAGAGCTCATGGGGGACAGAATACATTCAAGCAGTGTTTTTAAAGCTTCAGATCAAAACTAAAACTTCTAGGTCACCAAGGGAATGCCAATCTGCCCTTGTACCTCCTAAAAATTTCAATAAATCAAATATTTATTAAGCATTCTGATGAAATCCTGGGGAATATAAAGAGAAATAAAATACCACTTTTATCCTCAAGAATCTTAATCAGAGTAATAACAGATAGGAGCACAGTCAGTTATAATAAATATTTGACTGTAGTGAGCACTAAAGATATAAACAGATGTGAGGGCGTAAGGTAAGCAGTGACTTATTCTGCCTGATAAGATCAGTGAGGGTTTGCTGAAAAGCGTCTTTAGTAGCTGGGTTTTGTGGGTACACCTAGAAACAGAATCAACCCCCACCCATAGCCTGGATCAGATGTCAGGACTGACATACACACAGAGGGTATGAAAAGGTTTACTACTTACATAATGAGACTTGTGGGGAAGAGCAGTGCAGGCTTTCCAATCTGGTCAGAAGATGACTTGTGAGAGCAAGAAAAGGAGTCCATGTGGAGTTTTCATTATGGTTGGAGGAGGGGAGTGGGAGCTGGACATAGTGTGGGGCTTACTTGGTTTGAAACCCATGCTGGCACTAAAGGCATACTTTCTTATCTGCCTTCTCAGATGAAGGTCACAAGGGCAGGAGGAAAGTTAAATAAATCTGTCAGCACACATCAAAAGTAGAGTTAGATTCTTCATTACAGTGAGGTTCCTCTGGATTCCATTCTATAGGGGCACCAAGAAAATTCTCCACCATTTCATTGTTTTCATTTGAAACTTAAAGAAAAATTTTTAGATAGGTCACCATGGTAAAACAAAATAAAAAAAAAACAACAACAAAACTTTTAGTCTTACCAGCTCTTCATTTCTTTATATCACAGGCTGTGCAATTCTAGAAAATCCAGGCCAATCATCTTTTACTGTCTTCAAATCTGTCCCAAATGGCTGCGTCCCAAAGCCTTCTGCCCCTGCCCTCCATCTCACTCCTCACTATCACCATTTATTCCCCCGACACCCCTGGTTCACTCAGGAATGACACTCATTTGTTGTTTGCTTCTGCACACCACTTCTGCCATTACCCCAGGAAATGTTCACTCTGATGACCACGATACAACCGACACCTTAGCATAACGACCTTCTGGTTCTCTGGACTCCAAAGAGCTTCCCCTCCATCGTACCTCAGGTCTCCACGCTCCAGGGGCCACTGTGGCTGTTGGCAACCCCTACGCCGATGTGTTCTGCCAGTTTTATACCCATGCTCTAAGCTCTGACCACACCTCTTTTCTCATTGCTTTGAGTCTCTTCTTGGAAGTCTGCTCTTTGGTCTCTCTATTCTTTCCTTTCCTCCTCATCTGAATTCCCTGTGGCTTTACTTTCTTCTAATTTAGCTTGTACTAAAACATCCTTTTTTTTTTTATTATTAATTCATCTGTTTAATCACTATTTATTTGAGCACCTATCAAGTGTCAGCCACTGTTTGTTGTTTTTGTTTGGTCGCCCAGCCATTTCTCACTCTTTGACCCCATGGACTGCAGCATGCCAGGCCTTCCTGTCTGTCACCATCTCCCAGAGTGTGCCCAAGTTCATGCCCATTGCATTGGTGATGCCATCCAGACATCTCATCCTCTGATGCCCTCTTCTCCTTCTGCCCTCAATCTTTCCCAGCATGAGGGACTTTTCCAGTGAGTTAGCTGTTCTTATCAGATGACCAAAATACTGGAGCTTCAGCTTCAGCATCAATCCTTCCAACAAGTATTCAGGATTCATTTCCCTTAAGATGGACTGGTTTGATCTCCTTGCTGTCCAAAGGACTTTCAGGAATCTTCTCTAGCACCACAGTTTGAAGGCATCAATCCTTTGGCATTCTGCTTTATTTATGGTACAGCTCTCACAACCACACGTGACCACTGGGAAGACCGTAGCTTTGACTATACAGACCTTTGCTGGCAGAGTAATATCTCTGCTTTTCAACACACTGTCTAGGTTTGTCATAGCTTTCCTACCAAGAAGCAATCGTCTTCTGATTTCATGGCTGCAGTCACCATCTGCTCTGTTTAGATACTGGAAATATGGTATTACAAATAAAGAGTTTTAATTTTCATTATGGGAAAGAAGGCAGACAATAAGCAGATAAATGGGCATATATATAATATGTTTGAATGTGATAAGAACTATCAAAACCACGTAGTAGGTTAGGAGGGCTAGAGAGTCAGGGAGACAGCAGAGTCGTGGCTACTTTATTTAAAAGAGTAGTCATGGAAGGCTTCATTGATGAGGTGAGATCTGCTCAGACTTGAAGGAAATTAGGAAAGGAGTCGAGCAGATCTTGAAAGAATCACTTTCTAGGAGCAGGAGAGAGAAAATACACAAGCCCTGAGGCTGGAGTGTGCTTGGTTTGTTTGAGGACTATGAAGAGACCAGTGTGTCTGAAGTGGAGTGAACAAGAGGTGGTGGAGGAGGAGCATAGATGGGGAAGTAGCTTGGGGCTGAGTAATGTGGGGGCCTTGTGGACTGTGGGAGGTTTAGGATAGAGAGTTGGCTGAATCTAGCTTGATCTGCTCCTGTTGACATCATCTTCATGCAGTATTCTTGGCCTGTTTTCTCTGACTCATCTTTTACTTTATGTAATGGATCTTCATCTAAGTGTATAAACATGCCCACGTATCTGCCCCATATTAAATAAGCAAACCACAAAAGCAAAGACTTCAGGCAGTACCTGGTCTTTCTCTTCCCCTTCATCACTAAGCCTCTCAAAAGAATAACAGTAATTTACAGTCCCGTCCACACTTGCTCACCTTGTATTCATTATTCAATTCATATAATCATATTCCACAAACTGAACCTGCTGTTGTCAAGGTTGTTGCTAAAATCAAAGGACAGAGTTTAGTACTAACTTACTTTTCTCTTTCTCTCTCTGGGCATGAATTATTGACCACTCTTTTTGAAATTCTGCTCTATTGGCTTTCGTGACAGGATATGTTCCCCAGGGTTCCATTTTTGTACCTTTTTCTCTCCTCTACATTCTCTTCTCATAAAGGCATTTACTTTCAGGGCTCCAATTATCATCTGTATGTTGATAACTCCTTAATATATATTTGTAGGACAAGCCACTTAAGAAAATTAGTTCTAGCCCATATATCAAAGTTCTTACTATCTACATTTGAATTTCTCAAAGGTGCTTGAAACTCATGTATCAATAGTTTATCTTCTTTTCTCCCACTTACTGATAAAGCCAAGAGTTAACCCAAATTTTGAGAGTAGAGTTTACTTCTTCAGCCCTCCATTTAATAAGTCCTAATTGTTCAACAAATAGCTGATCCAGTTACTGAGTGCAAACTCCTTGGCCAAATTCTGTTTGTCCTTTCAGACTCCCAGTTGTTGTCCCATTTGGCAACTGTTCTTTAGCACTTGGATCTTCAGTCTCAGTTCAGTTCAATTCAGTCATTCAGTCATGTCCGACTCTTTGTGGCCCCATGAACCGCAGCAAGGCAGGCCTCCCTGTCCATCACCAACTCCTGGAGCCTACCCAAACTCATGTCCATCGAGTTGGTGATGCCATCCAGCCATCTCACCCTCTGTCATCTCCTTCTCCTCCTGCCCCCAACCCCTCCCAGTATCAGGGTCTTTTCCAATGAGTCAATTCTTCGCATGAGGTGGCCAAAGTATTGGAGTTTCAGCTTCAGCATCAGTCCTTCCAATGAACACCCAGGACTGACCTCCTTTAGGATGGACTGGTTGGATTTCCTTGCAGTCCAAGGGACTCTCAAGAGTCTTCTCCATCACCACAGTTCAAAAGCATCAATTTATCGGTGCTCAGCTTTCTTCACAGTCCAACTCTCATATCCATACATGACTACTGGAAAAACCATAGTCTTGATGAGATGGACTTTTGTTGGCAAAGGAATGTCTCTGCTTTTTAATATGCTATCTAGGTTGATCATAACTTTCCTTCCAAGGAGTAAGTGTGTTTTAATTTCATGGCTGCAATCACCATCTGCAGTGATTTGGAACCCCTCAAAATAAAGTCTGACACTGTTTCCACTGTTTCCCCATCTATTTCCCTTGAAGTGATGGGACCAGATGCCATGATCTTAATTTTCTGAATGTTGAGCTTTAAGCCAACTTTTTCACTCTCCTCCTTCACTTTCATCAAGAGGCTTTTTAGTTCCTCTTCATTTTCTGCCATAACGGTGGTTTCATCTGCATATCTGAGGTTATTGATATTTCTCCTGGCAATCTTTTTCCAGCTTGTGCTTCATCCAGCCCAGCATTTCTCATGATGTACTCTGAGTATAAGTTAAATGAACAGGGTGACAATATACAGCCTTGATGTATTCCTTTTCCTATTTGGAACCAGTCTGTTGTTCCATGTCCAGTTCTAACTGTTGCTTACTGACCTGCATATAGGTTTCTCAAGAGGCAAGTCAGGTGGTCTGGTATTCCCAACTCTTTCAGAATTGTCCACGGTTTATTGTGATCCACACAGTCAAAGGCTTTGGCATAGTCAATAAAGCAGAAATAGTTGTTTTTCTGAAACTCTCTTGCTTTTTTGATGATCCAGTGGATGTTGGGCAATTTAATCTCTGGTTCCTCTGCCTTTTCTAAAACCAGCTTGAACATCTGGAAGTTCATGGTTAGGAAATCCAGCTAATATGTTAACATGATACTAGGGCATTTCACAGAGGGGATATATATCCACACTTCAGGAACACAATAACCAGTGGAACAATGGGACCTGAGAAACTGAAATCAGAGGTTTGAGAACAATCAGATTATTTTTATTTTCTCTTATCCCTGTTTTTCTCTCTGTGTTGGTTTCATCCTCTCTGGTAGGTTTTCCCCATGAGCCTACTATCATGAGTATCTGGAGGTCATAGATGAGTGTCTGGATTATCTGATTCAGCTACTGTACTAATGAATGTAACCAGTGTGAAGGAGCATGATGCTTAACTCAACTTGGTACTAATTTCTCCTCCTGGATCAAGAGCATGACCTGTGAATTTGGATCTTCTTAGAAGACAGTTCCCATCAGATAATGTGCTGGAACTTGGAAAGTGGTGGGCCATTTTCCTAAAATAAGGAGACTGATGGTACTAGAGGAAGGGAAGGGTCTAGGCAGACATTATAATACATATACTTACTAAAAATAGTAATATTAGTTAAAGTTTTCTAGTACTTATTTTGTAAAAACACTATGCTAGGCACTTTACCTGAATTTTCTCATGAATTCCCACAACACTATTTGATGAATATTTCAGTTAGAATTCTTTGATCAATAAAATAGCATTCAACTAAACGTGACTTAAATTTAGGCCTTAATTTTGCTCAGCTATCCATAAGTACAGAATAAGGCAAGTGATTCCAGTATTGGTCCAGCTGCTCGAAAGTGTCAGGGATGTTGATTGGTTTTTCTCTAGTTCTGTTGGATTTCTATTCATGATTACAAAATGGATGCCATAACTTCGAGGTCACATCTTCACACAGCATGTTAAAACATAAAAAGGAAACAAAAACTTCTTAGTAGGTATCTCATTTAGGAAGGAGAAAATCTTAACAAGAACACTTTCATACACTACTTCCCCCTGCAATGACAGGCTAGGGTAGCATTACATACTTATGATGAGCAAGTGAAGATGGGAAAGCAAGCCCCTGGCATTTTCAGTCCCATAGTGGACTGCCACTTTTCTGGCAAAAAAAGATGATGGGAGAATGGCTGTCAGTAGCCAACAAATGGTTTTGCCTTAGTGTATGATATTGTATTGGAATATTTGGGTAAAAGAAACAGAATATCTGACTAACAGTGAGTTAAACCAGAAAGACATTTCTTATTACCCTAATGAGAAGTTCACAGCGAGGCAGTTTCCATATTAGTTCAGTTCTGGCTTAGTTCTGTTACCAAGGACACACATTCTTTGTTTCCTACCATCCAAACTGATGGTGATATCTAGTATCATTACAATCAACAAGAAAGAAGTAGAATGGATAAAGACTGTTCTTCTGCCACTCTGTCTTATGAGGAAGTAAAGTAGTTCTCAAAAGTTCCAAGCATTTTTCCTTTGCATTTTGTTTGCCTGAATTGTGTGAAATGCCCTCCCTTAGACTTATTTCTTGCAACTGGGAGTTGGTCAGAGTGATTGATATGTAAATAGTGGACAAAAGCAAGAATGCATGCAAATGAAAGTCTTACACCTCCACGTGGTTGAAGCCTGGGATAAGCAGAGGCTGAAGTGGAATGAGGAATGCTGTCTCTTCAATGGAATTATTTCTATGATACTGCCTGGCTGTTGGTTACTCAGATCCCATAGTTCCTAGTTGTTAGTTCTTAATGGCCAGTGCTTAGCATAAAAAAATATCTTGTTTTGTATTGGTGGTTATGCTGAGCCATATAGATATGATGACCAGTCATTGACCTTAAGGAGCCTGTATTCAGATATTAAAGGGAAAATGTGTATTCCATTATGTATTTGAGTTCATAGTCTTCCTGCATTTTGTATTTTCTTCTTAGAAATGGTGTATGAAAGTTTATGTGTTTAGAGATGTGTGATTTTCTTAATTATTATAAATTGACGAGTGTTTGATCAAACAAGAATGGTATTCCAGAATGTATCAGCTTTTCCATGCTGTCTAAAGCTGTGTGAAAATTCCGTTCCTGGCTGGTGACACTAATTGGCACTTTCTTCAACAATATCTAAGCAAGACAGTATTAATTAGACATGAAAAAAGAGAACATTCTCTTATTTTCTAATCCAGTAGGTGGTCATTCCAGTTGATGGAAGGGATGAAGTTGGTGATAAAAGTTGCACCTTGTTAAATCACTTTATTTCTGGTTAGAAACTTATAGATCTTACTTGATAGATGTAGAGCATTTCCTCAAAGATTCTCCAGGGACTCAATCCACAACTTTGCAAACTTCCTTTTCCTATTGTGTGATAAATGTATACATAAAACACAATTTTATCAACTTTTTATTTTAATTCTTCCTATCAGTAATGAAACTGAGGACCATAAAATAAGGACTAAATTGTTTCCAGTTGCTTGTATAGTCATTGATCCACACTCATTTTATGTACTGAATTGTAGCCTTCTCTTGGTTTCTCTTCTTCTCTCTTGCACCTTTCCTTTTGATTGCTTTTTCTAGTCCTTTTCCACTGCCCATCCACTCAAATTAGATGCAGGACTATGACCTTCTTCCTTTGTTCTGAGTAATCTTACCTACTCTTATGATTTTAACTACCCTTAATAGCTGAAATCAGGCAGGCAATTAAATATATGAATTGAATCAGTACAAACAATAGGAAATGATAGAACCTGTGGCATTCTGAGATTGACTGAAGATATTTAAAGTTACAGATAGAGGCCCACCATGCTAGGCCAAATAAAAGGGTCTGCCAGATTAATTCTGCCCTTAGCATTTGACTTGCTATTCCTAGCTTCTAAATTCGTGATCTCTTGTTAGTGAGTGAATGAAAGTTGCTCAGTCGTGTCCAACTCTTTGAGACCCCATGGACTACACAGTCCATGGAATTCTTTAGGCCAGAATACTGGAGTCGGTAGCCTATCCCTTTTCCAGTGGCTCTTCCTGACCCAGGAATCGAACCAGGGTCTCCTGGATTGTAGGTGGATTCTTTACCAGCTGAACTACCAGGGAAGCTATTTACATATTTACATAAACTTTTTAAAATATAAAGTGACCCACTATGAAGCAGTGTGACAGGTTTCTTCTGTCACTTTTAAACTGGATTAGAAGGCAGTCCCCAGGATTCCAGTAATGCTGTGGAAATATTACCATTTTAATTTACAACCAGGATAAACTGCATACAGTGAGGAGCCAAGGGATCTAAGTTCTAGTTGCCATCTTGCACCAAGTGATCCTGAATACTCTCAACTTCTGAAGTCAGAAGCCTCATCACAAAAAGAAAGGGGCTGAATCAGGCCATCCTAAATATCCTTTCCACCTCTGTACTTTGTAATTCTGTGAAAACAGAGTAACATGTCCCAAGCTGTTTGGGATCAGGGATTTGAGAACCTAAGTTCCATGTCCCGTACTTTTAATCTTTATATTTCTTTTTTGAGTCCTGGTCTAATTAAATATATTTCCACATTCTGTATATTTAAGTATATTTTAACAGTTTCTGCATCATTAGCAATAAAAAAAGTTTCTCAAGGACATACTTTTCTTTTCTTGCTTTTATTTTTTTCAACTTGCTTTTTCAATATCTTGTTGGCTTCTCCCAAAAGCATCAGCCCCACAGGGCAAATTGTCTGCTGGCTTCTGCATAGGCTGTGCTTTTCAAAACCCACTCTGCTTTAGGATCACCTGGAAAAGCTTTTATAAGTATTGCTGCTCAGGGGCTGAGTCCCGAGATTTAAGTTTTTATTTTTAAAGTTCCTCAGGTATTTAGAATCATTACTAAAATAGGTTTTTCTGTTTCAATGTGTAAGCATTTCCTGAAATGTTAAGAATATAAATGGTAGATGATCAAAGTCAAGAAGTATTTTAAAATTTACAAACACTGTATATTTTGGTCAATCCTTTTGTTTTTAGATTCTAGTTTTATTTGGTAAATATTATAGCTTTCTATGATTTGTACTTTTGAAACTTAAAGTGTTTTGTGAGCAATTTTTCAATGTCCTATTCCTGTATAAAAATGTGCATTCTCTGATGAGTAAAAAATTCTTTATTTTACCTTATATCATGCCTATAAGTTACCTTATTTGAATCCTCTTTCTCATACTTCTTGTGTATTTTATCCAATAATTTTTGTGTGGTTATTTGCCTCTATGAATATTAATTTATATACTTATTCTTAGAGTTCTAGAATTTTGTGTTATATTTGATTCTAGCTTTTTGTTGCATAATGGTATTTATAAAACTTTTTTGTGATTGTTTCTCCTGCAATTTTGAGTAATTTCTAGACATTGAATTCTGTTTTATCACAGCTGCTATTTTTTTTTTTTTTCTCCCTTTTCAAGGGGAGATAAGAGCCCTCATCTGGAGGGTATATTTAAATTAGACATAGATTTCCATTTCAATATTTTCAATCTATCTGTGTCATTTGTTTTAACTATCATCTCATTATCAATCAATATGTATTTTTATGATAGAATATTACCTATTGACATATTTTATGTTTACTTATAATTTTGAATTTATTACTACCATGCTTTTCTCTCTCTGTTTGTTATGCTTACTTTTCGTCTCTTCCCTTTCTACCTCCTTCAGTCACATTTTTTCTTCCCAAGAAGTTTATCTTAAAACTGTTATGAATCTATTTTTAGCATAAACTTTTACAGTTTATGTGCTTAAAACAATAGATGTTTGGAACTATATTATTAATATTTTTGGATCTCTCTGCATTCTTAAATAATGTCTTCCTTTTTCTTATGTTTAGTCATATTGGTGAAGTACAATATTGAGTAAATTCTTAAGGAATTATTTCAGAAGAAGTAATATACTATAAACTTTCAAAATGTCTTTAAATTTTTCTCATTTGAGTTTTAAGAACACACTTCTATTTTAATTTTAGTATCCTTTAAAAATACAATGTCAATTTTTAGAGGAAAGTATTTTGTCTTTATCGATTGTTTTAGAATTTTCTCTTTATCCTTGGAATCCAGAAATTTCCCCAGGATATGTGTAGGAGAGGGAAAATTATTTTTCCTTTACTCTTCTGTTTTCTTATCTGTTGTTGTCGTTCCATTGTTCAGTCGTGTCTGACTTTTCATTACCCCATGGACTACAGCACTCCAGGCTTCCCTGTCCTTCACCATCTCCCAGAGTTTGCTAAAACTCATATCCATTGAGTTGGTGATGCCATCTAACCATCTCATCCTCTGTCATTCCCTTCTTCTCCTCCTTTCTTGTCTGAGACCCCTGTAAAAAAATTAATGAAAGAAAAACAAACAAATTTATTAACATGTATACTTTGTGTATACATAAGAGATACCCAGGGGAAAAATGAGTAACTCTTTAGGCTTATACTCTCATTTAAATAGCTTGGAAAAATGAGAAAATCCAAGTTTGCTTAGAACCACCTTCAGCTAAAGAAGAAAGAAAGGTGTGAGGGAGGCCAATTATGGGAAAGTTACCAGGAAAAATTTGGTAAAAAGATAAGGTTTGCTCAGTTCAGTTCAGTCACACAGTCATGTCTGACTCTTTGTGACCACATGAACCACAGCACGCCAGGCCTCCCTGTCCATCATCAACTGCCAGAGTCTACCCAAACCCATGTGCATTGAGTCGGTGATGCCATCCAGCCATCTCATCCTTTGTCATCCCCTTCTCCTCCTGCCCTCAATCTTTCGCAGCATCAGGGTCTTTTTCAATGAGTCAGCTCTTTGCATCAGGTGGCCCAAGTATTGGAGTTTCAGCTTCAGCATCAGTCCTTTCAATGAATATCCAGGACTGATCTCCTTTAGGATGGACTGGTTGGATCTCCTTGCAATCCAAGGGATTCTCAAGAGTCTTCTCCAACACCACAGTTCAAAAGCATCGATTCTTCTGCGCTCAGCTTTCTTTATAGTCCAACTCTCACATCCATACATGACTACTGAAAAACCATAGCCTTGACTAGACAGACCTTTGTTGGCAAAGTAATGTCTCTGCTTTTTAATATACTGTCTAGGTTGGTCATAACTTTCCTTCCAAGGAGCAAACATCTTTTAATTTCATGGCTGCAATCACCATCTGCAGTGATTTTGAAGCCCAGAAAAATAAAATCAGCCACTGTTTCCACTGTTTCCCCATCCTTTTGCCATGAAGTGATGGGACCAGATGCCATGATCTTAGTTTTCTGAATGTTGAGTTTTAAGCCAACTTTTTCACTCTCCTCTTTCACTTTCATCAAGAGGTTCTTTAGTTCCTCTTCACGTTCTGCCATAAGGGTTGTGTCATCTGCATATCTGAGGTTATTGGTATTTCTCCCGGCAATCTTGATTCCAGCTTGTGCTTCCTCCAGCGCAGTGTTTTTCATGATGTACTCTGCATATAAGTTAAATAAGCAGGGTGACAATATACAACCTTGATGTACTTTTCCTATTTGGAACCAGTCTGTTGTTCCATGTCCAGTTCCAACTGTTGCTTCCTGACCTGTATACAAGTTTCTCAAGAGGCAAGTCAGGTGGTCTGGTATTCCCATCTCTTTCAGAATTTTCCACAGTTTATTGTGATCCACACAGTCAAAGGCTTTGGCGTGGTCAATAAAGCAGAAATAGATGTTTGCTTCCCGGAGTGGCTCAAACAGTAAAGAATCTGCCTGCAATGTGGGAGAACTGGATTTGATCACTAGGGAGGGAAGATCTCCTGGAGAAGGAAATGACAACCCACTCCAGTAATCTTGCCTTAAGCAACCTGTTGTGCTTGATATGTACGTAAGTCTATTTCTGTTTTGTGAGTTCATTTATATTATCTTTTAGATTCCATATATAAGTGTTATCATAAAATATTTGTCTTTCTCTGACTTAGTATGCTAATCACGAGGTTCATATTGCTGAAGAGGCCTTATTTCATTCTTTTTTTTAGAAAAATCATTGCTTCTTTATCATAGCAGCCTCTTATCCTTTTCCTTCTTTTTCTTCTTCTCCTTCTTTTCTTCCTGCTTCTCCTCTTCCTCTTCCACTTACTCCTCATTTTCCTTCTTTAAAAGACTCTCAAATCTCAGAATGTAGTCATCATAATTATTGGATGTTTTATTTTTATTAAATCTTAACATTTCCTCAGAAATTGCCTTTGCTCTTTGTGGGATTTGGTACCCCCTGTTTGTTTCCTTCAGATGTTTAGTGATTCCTGGTTGTTTGTTTACATAGATAAAGATTTTGTGTATAGTAGTAGGTGTGTATTTCTACAGGCCCAATGATAATTCTGTTCTTCTGAAAGTGAAAGCAAATTTTGTTGAGTGTAAAGGACAGGTAAATTCTTGCAGCTATAGAGAAGGAGAAAATTTCCTTGATCCTCTAAGAGTCCCTAGCTGGGTCTAAAAATAGAATTGACAAAGAGGGATAAACAAGACAAAAGCATACAAATTATTTAATGAAAGTTTTACATGATGTAGGAGACTTTATAAGGAAATAAAGACATATAAATGGTTAAACCTGAGTGTTTTCATGCTAGGTTTGATGAGGAGTGGAATATTGTGATGAATTATAATAAGACAAAGAGTAGGAGGTAAGTGTAGCTAAGTGGGGGAAACTTAGTAAGACCTGTTCATTTGGATATTTCTTGGAATTCCCCCCATCTTAGAGATAAGGTTGTTTCTTTCTTCCAGCTATAGAGAGGCCATCTCTCATGTGAAAGTCTTAGGATCTGCTTCAGGGGGGAAGAGTGGGAGAAATTCAAAGAGAGACATTGCTGCCTTTTCTGTTTTCTCAGATTCCTTCATGTTAAAATATCTGATATGCCAAGATGCTGTATGGTGGATTACTATGTTTTGAACCCCATCACAATGTAGCCAGTTTTTCTTCAGAGCAAAGATCACAAACTACCCATTGTCACAACCACTGGGAAATTTCATATGAATTTAATGATTTTAATTTTTTTCTTAGAAAACATGAAACTCTAGAAAATCCAGGCCAGTTTGCCGAATGTAAATGACTGGCTTGAACTAAGTTGAGTCTGTCCTTGAGGTGTGGCCCATGCTCCTGTTGGTGACAGCCCCTACTGCTCCCTAGTCTGCTGCTTTTCTAGGCCCCTACTCCTTTGGGGACAAGTCTAGTGTTCTTTTGGGAATGTCTATTCTTTGGAAGATTTTTTTCCTCCCAAATTATAATAACAAAATGCAAATAGATTGTAATAATTATCAGCTGTAACTATATAAAGACTTATTTGGGAGGCATTATAAAAAGTTTTACTATTAGAGTTAATCCTAACAGCTTCCCAGGTAAAGAATATGCCTGAAATGCAGGAGACCCAGGTTCAGTCCCTGGGTTGGGAAGTTCCCCTGGGGAAGGGAATGGCTAACCACTCCAGTATTCTTGCCTGAGAAATCCCATGGATAGAGGAACCTGGTGGGCTACAGTCCATGGGATGGCAAAGATGCAGACATGACTGAGTGGCTAACACTTTCACTTTCACTTTCAACATTGTTGAGTAGTAGGAGAGGGAGCTTTTTAATGCAGGTCATTTGATACCAGCACTTGGGCCCTTAACCACTACATCAAGTTGTCTTTCTATTCAGGATTATTGCTTCCTTTCTGTTTTTCTATATTTGCAATATAGCTTTTTAGAAATTTGCAGTCTGCTTTTTGTGTGGTTGACAGCTTTCCTAATTTTCCCAAGCTGAAGTTTGTCTTTCTGGGATTGCCCATTGGAAGTGAAGTTTGATCAGTTATACAAATTGATGTCTCTGTTTCTAATTAAACAGTACTTCTTGATGGTAGGGAGTTTGTCTCTTGTGTCTTTAGATCCTCGACACTCATCACCATGCCTGGCTCGTAATAAGACATTCCACACATGTCCAATTTGAAAACAGCTACCTTTGTTTCTTTCATCTTTCTGGTGACAAAGAGAAATGTTTTATAAGATGGATATATTATATACAGACTTTCCAGGTGGCACTAGTAGTAAAGACTCTACCTTCCAATGCAGGAGACTTAGATTTGATCGCTGGTTTGTAAAGATCCTCTGGAGTAGGAAATGGCACCTTACTCCAGTATTTTTGCCTAGAAAATTCCATGGACAGAGGAGTCTGGGAGGCTACAGTTTATGGGGCTGCAAAGAGTTGGACATGACTGGGTAACTAAAAGACATGTTATATACTGTTAAATCTTTTCAGATCATTTAAATCAAACTATGTTTCTTGAAATTTGTTACAATTTTTCCCTTGGGATATGCATTTTTTGGAACTTTAATACTCTTATTTAGGCTATTTATTCAATTATATATCCACTTGAGTATCCAGTTATATGTAGTTCACACATATACTTCAAATATATGTATTTCTCCTTTCATTTAATAAAAATGTATTGATCAGATGATCTGTGTAAAGCAATTCCTATTGTTGACCCTGGAAGAAAGGAGCTCACAGTCTAATAATGGAGATAAAACCTTTACAGAAATAATTATGATGGACATTAAAATGCACAAGGAGAGAACAAATAAAGAGCTCTGGAAATTCTAGAGAGGGCTATTGGAAAGGCACTGAAAACACAATATTTATTGGATGGATCTTGAAGAATAGGAAGAAGTTGAATATGTGGTGGTTATCAAGGTTCATTGATTTTCTGTAAAGTAATCCTATTAATATATTTATATATATGTATAAATATGTATCATAAACATATAATATATAGATATTTGTTATATTTATATATATCTGGGTGATATCCAAATACCTATATGAATTTTCTTTTTAACACTGATCTTCTATTCAAAGAATTTCCTTTAGAGGTATAAAATGCTATGAGCATCCTCAAAAATATGGCTTAATGATTCCTTTCAGGCATTGACTAATTCAGGACTACAGTTGTTTTTTTAAGTTTAATGCAGTTAATATTTCAGCATGTTTTCTAAATGTCAAGTATGTGTGTGTGTATAAAATGTGTATAAAAGTACTTTCAAATCTATTGCTTTCTCCTGTAGCAAAATAGTGATACTGTTTTATTAATCTGAGTCTTAAATTACTGCTTCTTAATGCTGTTAAATCATACTTTTCCTTGACACATTTTTTTGGTTTCACTTTCAATACCAGATATGTTGTAGTGGAAGAATTTTTATAGATAGGGGCCTTAAGTCACTTCTGAAGTGTACAATTTAAAAGTGCTGTTCATATAATTAGGTTGAGGTTTTCCCTCTTGACATTAGTATGTGAAAGTGAAAGTCGCTCAGTCGTGTCCAACTCTGCGACCCCATGGGCTACAGTCTTCAAATATGTTTATTCAGAAGAGGCATTCACCAGGATTGTAGTTCATCTCTGCTTTTTTTTAAGCAAGCCCTGTGGCTGCATCATCCCAGTGGTCCATTAATCTCTTATTTCATTACCATGAAATTGTGTTGGTTAGAAGTAATCATAAAATGTCAGCTTTGAAAAGCTAACATTTGTTAGCTTCACAGGCATGAAAAAACTAGTGATAAGTGAGGTTGTTAAAAAGTCAAATTAAATGTTAATTGATGCAAGGGCAGAAAGTAGTAGGGCATTTAAGAGTTTAGATGTGGGCACTACATTTATCAGACTTGACAAATTATCCTGAAGAGTTTCCATAGATATCTGCCTTTATATTTTTCTCCATCACCATTTTCCACATAATCAAGTGACAATTCAAAAATAGTTAAAATACCGCTTCTGCCAAGTGTTTACGTAGACTCACATGAAGCCATAGGCAAGATTCTGATTTTATTGTGTATATTTACAATGCTTTATTTTAAGCAGTATGATGATCTAAGAAAAGAATCAAAGAAGAGACTATCCTAGAAATTTGCATAAGGAGAAAAGAACATACAGACTCTTGGGGAATTAAAGAGATTATTCTTTCTTAATCATCTCATACATTTAAATTACCCAAATTTGCATAAATGCTGAAGTGTGAATTGTTGCCTTAAAAAAAACAAAATTGATTCCTTTCAGACCGTTGCTAATTATTCTTGGCTAATGTGGTAAAGTTAAAGAGACAGAAAATCTCTGATATTCTTCGGTTGCCTTCTGTGGTTTGCTTTGATTCCCTGGTTGATACTCAAAGAGAAGTAGGATGAAATATTGTGATTAATATAGTTTTGTTTTCTTGAATCTTGGGTTTCTGTATATGCGTGTGTTCCATTGCTTCAGTCGTGTCTGACTCTTTGTGATCTGATGGAATGTAGCCTGCCAAGCTCCTCTGTCCATGGGATTCTGCAGGCGAGAATGTTAGAGTGAGTTGCCATGCTCTCCTCCAGGGGATCTTCCACTACCCAGGAGACTGAACCCATGTCTCCTGCACTGCAGGCAAATTCTTTACTGCTGAGCCACCTGGAAAGCTCCTGGGTTGCTAGTAGACTACAGAAAAAGGAAAATTGTTCTGCCTGGCTTTAGAGGCATTATAGTTTTATAGTATTGGCTAGTGATTACTGGGAAAAAAATTTACAACTTGAGATCTGTCAATTCAGTTTTATTTGGGGCTTCCTCATGAGGAAAGGCTAGGAGACAGACTCTTAATTTTGAGGAACAGCTCTGATGAGGTCTGGGGAAGGGGGAAAGACCATATACATATGATTTTGGTGAAGGGGTTGCATGCAATATGCGTATGATTTGCTGAAGGGGTCACATGCAAGCACGCACATATATCAACAGAAGTTTTCCAGGAGCTGGTCTCCGGAGAAGATGCAAAAAATTCAGTTCAGTTCAATTGCTCAGTCCTGTCTGACTCTTTGTGACCCCATGGACTGCAGCACGCCAGGCCTCTCTGTCCATTACCAACTCCCGAGTTTACTCAAACTCATGTCCATTGAGTCGGTGATGCCATGCAACCATCTCATCCTCTGTCGTCCCCTTCTCCTCCTGCCTTCAATCTTTCCCAGCATCAGGGTCTTTTCTAATGAGTCAGTTCTTCGCATCAGGTGGCCAAAGTATTGGAGTTTCAGCTTCAGCATCAGTTCTTCCAATGAACATTCAGGACTGATCTCCTTTAGGATGGACTGGTTGGATCTCCTTGCAGTCCCAGGGACTCACAAGAGTCTTCTCCAACACCACAGTTCAAAAGCATCAGTTCTTTGGTGCTCAGCTTTCTTTATAGTCCAACTCTCACATCCATACATGACTACTGGAAAAACCATAGCCTTGATTAGATGGACTTTTGTTGGCAAAGTAATGTCTCTGCTTTTTAATATGCTGTCTAGGTTGGTCATAACTTTTCTTCTAATGAGTAAGGGCCTTTTTGTTTCATGGCTGCAGTCTCTAGTCACCATCTGCAGTGATTTTGGAGCCCCCCAAAATAAAGTCTGCCACTGTTTCCACTGATTCCCCATCTATTGCCATGAAGTGACGGGATCGTATGCCAAGATCTTTGTTTTCTGAATGTTGAGCTTTAAGCCAACTTTTTCCCTCTCTGCTTTCACTTTCATCAAGAGGCTCTTTAGTTTTTCACTTTCTGCCATAAGGGTGGTGTCATCTGCATATCTGAGGTTATTGATATTTCTGCTGGCAATCTTGATTCCAGCTTGTGCTTCCTCCAGCCCAGCATTTCTCATGATGTACTCTGCATATAAGTTAAATAAGCAGGGTGACAATATACAGCTTTGACAAACTCCGTTTCCTATCTGGAACCAGCCTGTTGTTCCATGGCCAGATCTAACTGTTGCTTCCTGACCTGCATATAGATTTCTCAAGAAGCATGCCAGGTGGCCTGGTATAAGAAAGCCTTCCTCAGTGATCAGTGCAAAGATATAGAGGAAAACAATAGAACGGGAAAGACTAGAGATCTCTTCAAGAAAATTAGAGATACCAAGGGAACATTTCATGCAAAGATGGGTTCGATAAAGGACAGAAATGGTATGGACCCAACAGAAGCAGAAGATATTAAGAAGAGGTGGGAAGAATACACAGAAAAATTGTACTATTGAAGCCTGACTTGGAGAATTTTACACATAAAAACTATACAAAAAAATCTTCACAACCCAGATAATCATGATGGTGTAATCACTCACCTAGAGCCAGACATCCTGGAATGCAGTCAAATGGGCCTTAGGAAGCATCACTTGTTAATTACAGATGTGTTTTTGCTAGGTTTTCATATTATAAGTTCAGAACCTGGTATAGACTTTGAATTCTGCTTGGTAGCTTTTAACGTGCCAATTTTCCACATACTACTCAGGAGGTAATGGCATATACTATGTTAAAAAAAATAAAGGATCCAGAGTTTTTGCAGTACATTTTTGTGACTCTATCTATTGACTTTTGACTCATTTTGTATATAGGATTTCCTATGGTCATAAACATAGAAATTCTTGCACATCCACTTCTAGGGCAGCATGAGCAGAGTACCTTGACCTGAGACTGACACCTATTTACGGGACTTAGGGGAATTAAAGATTTTTCTTAACTGCTTGAAAGATTTTGACAGCTAGTATTGACCTGTCAACTTGAAAACCTTATTTTCCTGGTAGGTTTTTCTTTCTTCACTAAAAATTTATTGGAATTCACACTTTCCCCTAAAGTATTATAGAAGAACATTAGTAAGGCATAGTCTTTGCCGGAAAGACTTTTGAGAAGTCTCAAGCTACTAAAGAGAAGCAGTTTCTGTTGGAATGTAGCAGTTGAGAAATTCAATTGAATTCAATGGATATTGTTGAGTGCCCACCTCCTGCTTTACTGAGCAGACACATAAAGAAATCTAACACACATTTCTGCCCTGTAGACTGCAAGAGTCTATTTGAAAAACAATGGTGAATAAAGAAAGTAGAGGGCCTCTCTGCATAGTTGTTCATATAGGGGATGTGGCAGAGGGGAGTGTAGTGGGGAGGGGGGTGAATCATGCTTTTGTTCTGTTTACCAAGCCAGGTGTGTGTTTGGGTCTAAATCTGCTCCAAATGGCAGTTAACTAATATATTAATTAGGGTGGTGTTGGCTGTTGTAACAGTTTGCAACGTTTCAGTGATTTAAAGGAATAAAAGTTTATTTCTGGTTTATAAAGCCACCCAATCGATATTTCTGGTCTGCAGGTGGCTTTCCTCCTTATAGTGGTTCTGGGATGAGTCTCCTTGCATCTTGCGATTTTACCATTCTTTCCACATAATTTCCAAGGTCACTGTGGTTGTCCCCCTCAAGCCACATAGGAAAAGAAAGCATGGAGGATCATTTGTAGGAAGAGTATAAGTGCACACTCACACATCAGTTCTGCTTATGTTCTCTTGGGTAGGATTGCGGGAAACACTGCATCAGCTTCAGGTGAGGAAATATAACCTGACTATGAGCTCAAGAAGAAGAGTTTCTGGTGAATAGTTGACTAGACTCTACCACATTCTGCTCTTCTGATTACTTATTAGCTATGTCTGGGTCTGTAACTCTATTTGTTGTTGTTCAGTCTCTCAGTGTGTCCAACTCTTTGTGATCCCATGACTGTAGCACACCAGGCTTCCCTATGCTTCACCATCTCCCTGAGATTGAGCAAACTCATGTCCATTGGGTTGGTGATGCCATCCAACCATCTCATCCTCTGTCGTCCCCTTCTCCTGCCTTCAATCTTTCCCAGAATCAAGGTCTTTTCTAATGAGTTAGCTCTTTGCATCAGGTGGCCAAATTATTTGAGCTTCATCTTCAAGATCCGTCCTTCCAGTGAATATTCAGGATTGATTTCCTTTAGGATTGACTGGTTGGATCTCCTTGCAGTCCAAGGGACTCTCAAGAGTATTCTCTAGCAACGCAGTTTAGAAGATCAATTCTTCAGCACTCAGCCTTCTTTATGGTCTAACTTTCACATTCATACATGACTACTGGAAAAACCATTGCTTTGACTATATGAATCTTTGTTGGCAAAGTGATGTCTCTGCTTTTTCATATGCTGTCTAGGTTTGCCATATTTTTTTTTTCTAAGGAGCAGTTGTCTTTTAATTTCATGACTGCAGTCACCATCTTCAGTGATTATGAAGTCCAAGAAAATAAAGTTTCTCACTGTTTCCATTGTTTTCCCATCTATTTGCCATGAAGTGATGGGACCAGATGCCCTGATCTTAGTTTTCTGAATGTTAAGTTTTAAGCCAGCCTTTTCACTCTCCTCTTTCACTTTCATTAAGAGACTCCTTAGTTCCTCTTCACTTTCTTCCATAAGAGTGGTGTCATCTGCATATGTGAGGTTATTGATGTTTCTCCCAGCAATCTTGATTCCAGTTTGTGATTCATCCAGCCTTCTTTTCTCATTTTGTATTCTCTTTACATACTCTACATATAAGTTAAATAAGCAGGGTGACAATATATAGCCTTGAAGTACTCCTTGCCCAATTTGGAACCAGTCCATTGTCCCATGTCTTGTTCTAACTGTTGCTTCTTGTCCTGCATACAGGTTTCTCAGGAGGCAGGTAAGGTGGTCTGATATTCCCATTTCTTTAAGACTTTTCCACAGTTTGTTGTGATCCATACAGTCAAAGCCTTTGGTGTAGTCAATGAAGCAGAAGTAGATGTTTTTCTGGAATTCTCTCAATTTTTCTTGGATCCAATGGATATTGGCAATTTGATCTCTGGTTCCTCAGGATTTTCTAAATCCAGCTTGAATATCTGGAAGTTCATTGTTCTAGTGCTGTTGAAGCCTGGCTTGAAGAATTTTGAGCATTACTTTGCTAGCAAGTGAAATGGAGTGCAATTGTGTGGTAGTTTGAACGTTCTTTGTCTTTGCCCTTTATGGGACTGGGATGTAAACTGATCTTTTCTAGTCCTGTGGCCACTGCTAAGTTTTCCAAATTTGCTGGCATATTGAGTGCAGCACTTTAACAGTATCATCTTTTAGGATTTGGAATAGCTTAGCTGGAATCACATCACCTCCACTACCTTTGTTCATAGTGATTCTTCCTAAGGCCCACTTGACTTCACACTCCAAGATGTCTGACTCTAAGTGAGTGATGACACCATCATCATTATCTGTGTCATTAACACTTACTTTTTACAGTTCTTCTGTGTATTCTTGCCACCTCTCCTTAATATCTTCTACTTCTTTTAGGTCCATACCACTTCTGTCCTTTATTGTGCCCATCTTTGCATGAAATGTTCCCTTGATATCTCTAATTTACTTGAAGAGATCTCTAGTCTTTTCCATTCTTTTGTTTTCCTCTATATCTTTGCATTGATCACTGAGGAAGGCTTTCTCATCTCTCCCTGCTATTCTTTGGAATGCTTCATTCAGATGGATATATTCTTCCTTTTCTCTTTTGCCTTTCACTTCTCTTCTTTTCTCAGGTATTTGTAAGGCCTCTTCAGACAACCATTTTGCCTTTTTGTATTTCTTTTTCTTGGGGATCATTTTGATCACTGCCTCCTGTACAATGTTATGAACCTCCGTCCATAGTTCTTCAGTCACTCTGTCTCTCAGATCTAATCCCTTGAATCCGTTTGTCACTTCCCCTGTATAATTATAAGGGATTTGGTTTAAATCATCTCTAGTGGTCTAGTGGCTTTCCTATATTGTTCAATTAAAGTCTGAATTTTGCAATAAGGAGTTCATGATCTGAGCCACCATCAGCTCCCAGTCTTGTTTCTGCTGACTGTATCATGCTTCTCCATCTTTGGCTGCAAAGAATCAATCAGTCTGATTTCAGTATTGATCATCTGGTGATATCCAGGTGTAGAGTCGTCTCTTGTGTTGTCAGAAGAAGGAGTTTGCTATGACCAGTGCATTCTCTTGGCAAAACTCTGTTAACCTTTGACCTGCTTCATTCTGTACTCCAAGGCCAAACTTTCCTGTTATTCCAGGTCTCTCTTGACTTCCTACTTTTGCATTCCAGTCCTCTATGATGTAAAGGACATCTTTTTTGGGTGCTAGTTCTAGAAGGTCTTGTAGGCCTTTATAGACCATTCAACTTCAACTTCTTCTATGTCTATATCTACATGCATATCTACATCTCTCTGTATATTGATAGCTGTTTCACAATCTTATTTTTCAGGGAAAACTATGTCCCAGATGAAGTAGCTAAGTTAATTTTGCTTTGGTCTCAATATTATTTTAACATAAAGGGAAGAAAATATGCCTGATTGCAATGTTATATGGGGCTTCTCTGGTGACTCAGACAGTAAAGGATCCACCTGCAATACAGGAGACCCATGTTCCATCCCTGGGTTTGGAAGATCCCCTGGAGAAGGGAATGGCCACCCACTCCAGTGTTCTTTCCTGCAGAATACCATGGACAGAGGTGCCTTGTGGGCTACAGTCCATGAGATTGCAAAAAGTGGGGCTAACAGAGCAACTAACCCTTTCACTTTCTGTGTTATATAAACTGGATAAGAAATTCATTTCAGTTCAGTTCAGTTGCTCAGTTGTGTCTGATTCTTTGCAATCCCATGAACCACAGCATGCCAGGCCTCCCTGTTCATCACCAACTCCCGGAGTCCACCCAAACCCATGTCCATTGTGTCAGTGATGCCATCCAACCATCTCATACTCTGTCGTCCCCTTCTCCTCCTGCCATCAGTCTTTCACAGCATCAGTGTCTTTTCAAACGAGTCAGCTCTCTGCATTAGGTGGCCAACGTATTGGAGTTTTAGCTTCAGCATCAGTCCCTCCCCACAGTTCAAAAGCATCCATTTTTCTGCACTCAGCTTTCTTTATAGTCCAACTGTCACATCCATACATGACTACTAGAAAAACCATAGCTTTGACTAGACGGACCTTTGTTGGCAAAGTAATGTCTGTGCTTTGTAATATACTGTCTAGGTTGGTCATAACTTTCCTTCCAAGGAGCAAACGTCTTTTAATTTCATGGCTGCAATCACTATCTGCAGTGATTTTGGAGCCCAGGAAAATAAAATCAGCCACTGTTCCCCATCTATTTGCCATGAAGTAATGGGACCAAATGCCAGGATCTTAGTTTTCTGAATGTTGAGCTTTAAGCCAGCTTTTTTTTTTTTTTTTTTTGCTTTCAATTTATTTAATTTATTTTTTTTCCTATTTTTCTTTTTTTTATTTATTTTTTTTCCAGTGGGTTTTGCCATACATTGATATGAATCAGCCATAGAGTTACACGTATTCCCCATCCCGATCCCCCCTCCCACCTCCCTCTCCACCTGATTCCCCTGGGTCCTCCGTGTGCACCAGGCCTGAGCACTTGACTCATGCATCCCAACTGGGCTGGTGATCTGTTTCACTATAGATAATATACATGCTGTTCTTTCGAAACATCCCACCCTCACCTTCTCCCACAGAGATCAAAAGTCTGTTCTGTACTTCTGTGTCTCTTTTTCTGTTTTGCATATAGGGTTATCGTTACCATCTTTCTAAATTCCATATATATGTGTTAGTATACTGTAATGTTCTTTATCTTTCTGGCTTACTTCACTCTGTATAATGGGCTCCAGTTTCATCCATCTCATTATAACTGATTCAAGTGAATTCTTTTTAACGGCTTACATGCCAGTCAGGATGGCTGCTATCCAAAAGTCTACAAGCAACAAATGCTGGAGAGGGTGTGGAGAAAAGGGAACCCTCTTACACTGTTGGTGGGAATGCAAACTAGTACAGCCACTATGGAAAACAGTGTGGAGATTTCTTAAAAAACTGGAAATAGAACTGCCATATGACCCAGCAATACCACTTCTGGGCATACACACTGAGGAAACCAGATCTGAAAGAGACACGTGCACCCCACTATTCATCGCAGCACTATTTATCATAGCCAGGACATGCAAGCAACCTAGATGCCCATCAGCAGACGAATGGATAAGGAAGCTCTGGTACATATACACCATGGAATATTACTCAGCCGTTAAGCCAGCTTTTTCACTCTCCTCTTTCACTTTCATCAAGAGGCTCTTTAGTTCCTCTTCCCGTTCTGCCATAAGGGTGGTGTCATCTGCATATCTGATGTTATTGATATTTCTTCCGGCAATCTTGATTCCAGCTTGTGCTTCCTCCAGTGCAGCGTTTCTCATGATGTACTCTGCATATCAGTTAAATAAGCAGAGTGACAATATACAGCCTTGATGTACTCCTTTTCCTATTTGGAACCAGCCTGTTCCAAATCCAGTTCTAACTGTTGCTTCCTGACCTGCATACAGGTTTCTCAAGAGGCAGGTCAGGTGGTCTGGTATTCCCGTCTCTTTCAGAATTGTCTACATTTTATTGTGATCCACACAGTCAAAGGCTTTGACATAGTCAATAAAGCAGAAATAGATGTTTTCCTGGAACTCTCTTGCTTTTTCAATGATCTAGCATATGTTGACAATTTGATCTCTGGTTCCTCTGCCTTTTCTAAAGCCAGCTTGAAGATCTGGAAGTTCACAGTTTACGTATTGCTGAAGCCTGGCATGGAGAATTTTGAGCATTACTTTGGTAGCATGTGAGATGAGTGCAATTGTGCAGTAGTTTGAGCATTCTTTGGCATTACCTTTCTTTGGGATTAGAATGAAAACTGACCTTTTCCAGTCCTGTGGCCACTGCTGTTTTCCAAATTTGCTGGCATATTGAGTGCAGCACTTTCACAGCATCATCTTTTAGGATTTGATGCCCCTACATCTCCCAAAGGAGACAACCTAAGGTAGCATCCAGCTCCATGTTCAACATCTCTTTTTTATGCAGCATCTTCTTTTTCAAATGTAGATGTGGGTGCATGTTTTCTGGTGATCTGTAAACTAAACAGGAAAACTAAAGCAAATTAGTCACCCTCCTCACCTCACATCCCTGGTTCCCCACATGTCCCATATATAGTGGCAAAGCAAAGACAAAATAATACAGTAGAAGCTTCCATCCCCCAAATTAAATATTGGGGAACACCCACTTTTCTCTGGCCCACACATTAGCCTTCTATTGGAAGGCATAATGAAGACCTTCCATCTGGCCTTTGGAGGATGCTTGTTAGATCTTGATTCTGTTCTTTTTGGAAGGACTTCTCTTGTCTAGAATTATCTATCACTTCTGGTTCCACTGGACAAAAGAGCCTTCCTTGTCCATTATCCTCTGTGGTAGCAACAGAAACAGAAATTTGGGAGGGGAGTATGCCATCCTTAGAGCTATGCAGTTTTCATAGTCAGTACGTGCTGATGCAGTTTCTTTATTTTTTAAAGAAGTAAAAGGATTCTTAAACCCAGTCCAGAGTTTCTTTTGGCAATGTATTTATCTTAGAGATTTAATAGGTCTATTTGTTTCTAGTAGGTTCTAATGCCAGGAATCATACCCAAAATTCTTTCCCAGACATAGATCTCTGATTTGTTTTATTTTACTTTGCTCTTGAAAATGGAAACCAACATTTCTTCTTCCTGTAGTATGTATTACCGCTTTCCTGTCTCAATATTAAGCAATATTGAAACCAAGCCAGAAAAAGTTAGGTGCTTGCTCCAGGATTCTCTTGCTCCTGAGAGATATACTGTAAAACAACTGAATCAGCTGAATTTCACAGCTTACTCATCAAGGCCCTTACTTGGCTGTGCCCTGCAATCCAAAGCTCTGAAAATCTCAAAATGCCTTTTATTTAACAAACAACTAGAATGAGTTTTATTTTTTTATATGTTTAATTGAAATACAGCTTTACAACTCTGTAATTTACAATTCTGTGTACATGCGTGCTAAGTTGCCCTTTTTTTTTTTCATTTATTTTTATTATTTGGAGGCTAATTACTTTACAGTATTATAGTGGTTTTTGCCATAAGTTTTCCAGTTTTGTCTGACTCTTTGCAACCCTATGATCTGTAGCCCACCAAGCTCCTCTGTCCTTGGAATTTTCCAGGCAAGAATGTTGGAATAAGTTGCCATTTCCTTCTCCAGGGGATTTCTCCAACCAGGGATCAAACCCAAGTCTCTTGTGTCTCCTGAATTGGCAGGTGGATTCTTTAGCACTGTACCACCTGGGAAGCCCTGTGTTAATTTCTGCTGTAAAGCAAAGTGATTCATTTTTAATATTTCTTTTAAATCTTATTTTCCATATGGTTTATCACAGGATATTGAGTCCATCATAGTACAGTTGAGTACAGTTCCTTTTGCTATAAAGTAGGACTTTGTTGTCTATCCATAGAGTGAATTTTAAATGTCTTGGTCATTGTTTATTCTGAGGATTACTTGTAGGTTTTCCAGTCAAAGAGCTGAGCTACAATGGTGGTGAAATGGCTGCTTGATTTTCATTTGCTCTCTTTCCAGTGATAGAGCACCCATTTGGCCAGAGGTCTCATTTAAGAGGTTTCAAGGCCTTGTTGTTGATTGTGGTTTTGTTGCTAAGTTATGTCTGACTCTGGCAACCCCAGGACTATGGCCTGCCAGTTTTGCTCTGTCCATGGGATTTCCAGGCAAGAATACTGCAGTGGCTTGTCATTTCCTTCTCCAGGGAATCTTCCTGCCCCAAGGGTCTAACCTGGCTCTCCTGCATTGCAGGTAGATTCTTTACTGACTGAGGCACCAGGGATGCCCCAAGGCCTTGTTACTTCAAGGTCTCAAAAGCAAAACCCTCAATCTTTGAGAAAGGAGGAAAGCACAAATGGAATTCTAAAATGAAACATTTCAGAGTTCTGAATCCTTTGAGCTTCCATGGTCTGAAGTATTTCTATTGATCTTAATGATAATGACATGAATTCCTTTTCATATTCATCAACCTTATTGTGAAGGATTAGAAACAAGCTGATTCTTAAATTTAGGAGTATTACCTTTAGTTCTAGACATTGCCCTGTTGTAAGCAGACATAACCAAATACTGCATGGATTTATGCAGTATATTCAGCCCTATCATCACCAAGTACAGCACTTTTTCCTCAACATCATCCCAAATAAAATTTGCAATACTTAAAAAGTGACAATTTGGTTTTCTGGAAAAGATGTCAAAGATGGATAGTCCTGGAATTCTTATGGAATCAACATTAGCACCCACCTGTTAACCATTAGCACCATAGTCAATATTTGAAGGGTTGATTCTTGATTTATGTCTACCAATTTAAGAGGTATAAACCATCTGCAGCTCACAGGAGACTCCTAGCCAAGGACTTTAAGGTGTTGGTTCTTGGGTATCCTCCAGAAACAGATACTTTTCAAGAAGAGAGATATTTGGATCAAGGCTTCCCAGGTGGTGCTAGTGGTAAAGAACCCACCTGCCAGTGTAGGAAACATAAGAGATTCAGGTTCGATCCCTGGATCCAGAAGATCCCCTGGAGATGGAAATGGCAACCCACTCCACTATTCTTCCCTGGAGAATGCCACGGACTGAGGAGTCTTGTGGGCTACAGTCCATGGGGTCTCAAAGTGTTGGACACAACTGAAGTGACTTAGCATGCTCACATGCATGCACACTTGTCAGCTATATGAAGTAGACAACTTCTACCCAAGACACACACAATAAGATCTAGCTGACTAAACCACAGGTTATCATGATTTAATCTGAATGCTTTTGTTCTTTATCTTCTCCAGGTGTTTTTTACACTTTTATGCTGCTTTCAGTTTCTGGATCTGCTAACATTCACTTGTTATCCTTTAACTGATATGTGTTCAGTGCCTGGCCATAATTTTTTGGTGATGTGGTCAAGAGATGAATCAGACCAACTTAGTCCCATTAATATCAGTTCTTTCTAATAAATTAGGCAGTATATCAGTTGACTGGGTGTACCTATAAACACCTTCTTAGACTGTAAGCAATACAACAGGCCAGACTACCGAAATTACAAGCTCTTAGACATCACATCTTGGATAGGAGGGTTGGGTTCTATCTGTGTTAAAACAATATGTAGAAGTTTGCCATAGTTCAAAACTTTCATGGAAATCGAGTTTGGAATTTGACCAAGAAAAATACAGTATACAAGTGAAAGCTGCCTTACTATAGATGGGGTTATTTCCCACCCCATATTCGTATGGTAAAGTCTTCACTCCCAATGTGATGGTACTTGGAAATGGTGGTCTTTGGGAGCCAGTTAGGTTTAGATTAAGTCATGAGAGGGCAGCTCTCATGGTGGAATTAGTGCCCTGCTCAGAAGAGATACAAGAGTGTTTCTCTATTTCTGTCTCTCTGCCTCTCTGTGTCTGTTTCTCTCTGTTATTTCTGCCATGAGAGGCTATAGCAGTTATCTAGCTATCCAAAAGCCAGGAAGACAGCTTTCATCAGAACCCCACCATAGGGGGGTGATCCTAAGATGGCGGAGAGATCACTTTCTCCCCCACAAATTCATCAAAAGATCATTTGAATGTTGAACAGATTTCACAAAACAACTTCTGAACACTGGCGGAGGACATCAAGCACCCAGAAAGGCAGCCCATTCTCTTTGAAAGGAGGTAGGACAAAATATAAAAGATAAAAAGAGAGACAAAAGAGTTAGGGACAGAGACCCATCCCAGGGAGGGAGTTGTGAAGGAGGAGAAGTTTCCAAACACCAGGAAACCCTTTCACCAGTGGGTCTGTGGGGAGTTTTGGAATCTCAGAGGGCAACATAACTGGGAGGGGGAAACCCCCCCCCCCCACAGATTACACACCTAAGTGTAACTCCCAGCGGAGAAGTAGCCCAGACGCTCACATCCACCAGCAGCGGATGGGGGCTGAAGAGGGAGGTGTGGGCTGCATTACTTAGGGTAAGGACTGGGCCTGAATGCCCTGAGGGCAAACTGAGGAAGCTAACGTGAGATAGCAACCCAAACTGTGGGATAGCCAGAGAGAGAGGGGAAAAGAGAGAGAGAGAGAGAGAACTTTCCTGCGAAAAACTCTAAGGTACAACCTGGTCTTCTCACAGAACAAAGGACTGAGTGAATACCAGAAGAGAGTTAGCCAGCTGCAGACAGGCCACTTCCCCCGCCAGAGGCAGAGAGGCAGGTGGGTGACAGCCAGAGCCAAAAGGCAAGGGGCAATCTTGGCCCCAGAGCCAGCATCCTCCATCAAACTGTGAGCAGGTTCCCAGTTGCTAACCAAGTCTTCCTGGGATCCTGGATGGTTGACATCTGCCAGGAGGGTCGCAGTCAGAGATAAGCTCCCCAGAGGAGACACATGGCACACCTGAGACGGTGCTCTCACGGTGCACCTGGGAAACAGCAGCTGGGACAGGGGAGGTGATGAGATGCACCCCCCACCTGGGGAGAGTGAGCTCACCAAGCATCCGGTCACCTGAGCTGCTCGGACCTGGGAAGGGCACAAAACGCAGGCCCGACCAAATCTGTGCCTTTGTGGAGTATGCAAGAACCTGGACCTGAGCAGCTTGGACCAGGGAAGTGCATGCAACCCAGGGCCCGCTTTAGACAGCTCCCCTGCAGAGCAACCTGGAGCCAGAGCAGTGTAGACCAGGAAAGCACACACGTGTGAGTGGGGGCAAACCCAGTGTGGCCCAGACACTGTGAGCACTCCCCACACATGCCAGTGATATGTGTTTGCAGGGTTCCTCCCCCCCCCCCCCCACACAGCACAACTGAACAAGCGAGCCTAAATAAGTGACCACCTTTGCCCCCTTATGTCAGGATGGAAATTAGACATTGAAGAGACTTGCAAACAGAGGAAGCCAAAATAAACAAAGAAGTAGGAATTGCTTTGGAAGTGACAGGTGTAATAGATTAAAACCCTGTAGTTAGCATTGATTACATTGGAAGGGGCCTATAAATGTTGAGAAGAAGTATAAGCTGGAACAAGGAACTATCTGAAACTGAACTGACCCCTCACTGCCCTCAACAGCTGCAGAGAAATTCCTAGATATATTTTATTATCATTTTTTAATATTTTAAAATTAAAAAAAATTAAAGTTCTTTACTACTCCTTTAAGTTTCATTTTTAAAACCTTCTATTACCTTGCAAAAAGACTATTTTTAAAGCAAATTTCATATATATATATATATGTTTGTAATTTTTGTGATTTTTTTTATATTGTATTTTTGAGAGTCTAATCTCTATGCTTAATCTTTGCTTTTTTTTAAAATCAATTTTGTACTATAAGAATCCAATCTTCAGTACCCATTTTTACTTAGGAGTGTGATTACTGGCTTGATTGCTCTCTCCCCCTTTGACTTTCCTTCCCCCCCCCACACCCCATCACCTCTATCTCCTCCCTCCCCCTTCTCTTCCCTACTTAACTCTGTGAATCTCTCTGAGTGTTCCAGACTATAGAGAGCACATAGGGAATTGATTAATGACTAGATCTCTCTCCCCTTTTGATTTCCCCTCCTCCTCCTGGTCACCTCTATCTCCCTCCTCCCTCTTCTCTTCTCTATGTAACTCTGTGAACCCCTCTGGGTGTCCCTCACTGTGGAGAATCTTTTCACCATTAACCTAGATGTTTTATCATTGGTGCTGTGTGGATGGAGACATCTTGAGGCTACCATAAGAATAAGACTGAAAGCCATAGGCAGGAGGCTTAAATCCAAAACTTGAGAACACCAGAGAAATCCTGACTCCATGCAACATTAACTGACAAGGGCTCATCCAAACGCCTCCATACCTACACTGAAACCAAGCTCCACCCAAGAGCCACAAGTTTCAGAGCAAGACATACCAAGCTAATTTTCCAACAATGCAGGAACATAACCCTGAGCATTAACATACAGGCGCCAAAGTCACACCAAACCCACAGACACCTCAAAACTCACTACTGGACATTTCATTGCACTCAGAGAGAAGAGATCCAGCTCCACCCACCAGAATACTGATGCAAGCTTCCCTAACCAGGAAACCTTGACAAGCCACTCATCCAACCCCACCTACAGGGAGCAACCTCCACAACAAAGAGGAACCACAAACTTCCAGCATACAGAAAGGCCACCCCAAACACAGCAATCTAAACAACATGAAAAGGCAGAGAAATATTCATCAGGTAAAGGAACATGATAAATGCCCACCAAACCACACCAAAGAAGAGGATATAGGGAGTCTACCTGAAAAAGAATTCAGAATAATGATAGTAAAAATGATCCAAAATCTTTAAAACAAAATGTAGTTACAGATAAATAGTCTGGAGACAAGGATTGAGAAGATGTAAGAAAAGGTTAACAAGGACCTTGAAGAAATAAAAGAATCAATCAATAATGAATAATTCAATAAATGAGATCAAAAACACTCTGGAGGGAACCAACAGTAGAATAACTGAGGCAGAAGATAGGATAAGTGAGGTGGAAGATAGAATGGTGGAAATGAATGAAGCAGAGAGGAAAAAAGAAAAAAAAAAAGAAGAATTAAATGAGGACAACCTCAGAGACCTCTGGGACAATGTTAAATGCCCAACATTCGGATCATAGGAGTCCCAGAAGAAGAAGACAAAAAGAAAAACCATGAGAAAATTATTGAGAAGATAATAGTTGAAAATTTCCCTCAAATGGGGAAAGAAATAGCTACCCAAGTCCAAGAAACACAGAGTGTCCCAAACAGGATAAACCCAAGGTGAAACACCCCAAGACACATATTAATCAAGGGAATCCCCATAAGTATAACAGCTGATCTTTCAATAGAAACTCTTCAGGCCAGAAGGGAATGGCAGGACATACTTAAAGTGATGAAAGAGAAAAACCTACAACCCAGATTACTGTACCCAGCAAGGATCTCATTCAAATATGAGGAGAAATCAAAAGCTTTACAGACAAGCAAAAGCTGAGAGAATTCAGCAGCACCAAACCATCTCTTCAACAAATGCTAAAGGATCTTCTCTAGACAGGAAACAGAAAAGGTTTATAAACTCGAACCTAAAACAACAAAGTAAATGGCAACAGGATCATACTTATCAATAATTACCTTAAATGTAAATGGGTTGAATGCCCCAACCAGAGGACAAAGACTGGCTGGATGGATACAAAAATAAGACTCCTATATATGCTGTTTACAAGAGACCCACCTCAAACCAAGGGACACATACAGACTGAAAGTGAAGGGCTGGAAAAAGATATTTCATGCAAATGGAGACCGAAAGAAAGCAGGAATAGCAATACTCATATCAGATAAATAGACTTTGAAATAAAGGCTATGAAAAGAGACAAGGACACTACATAGTGATCAAAGAATCAATCCAAAAAGAAGATATAACAATTATAACTATATATGCACCCAACATAGGAGCACTGCAATATGTAAGGGAAATGCTAACAAGTATGAAAGGGGAAATTAACAGTAACACAATATTAGTGGGAGACTTTAATATCCCACTCACACCTATAGATAGATCAACTAAACAGAAAATTAGCAAGGAAACACAAACTTTAAAGGAAACAATGGGCCAGTTAGATCTAATTAATATCTACAGGACATTTCACCCCAAAACAATAAATTTCACCTTTTTCTCAAGTGAACACAGAACCTTCTCCAGGATAGATCACATTCTGGGCCACAAATCTAGCCTTGGTAAATTTAAAAAAATTGAAATCATCTCAGGCATCTTTTCTGATCACAATGTGGTAAGATTAGATGTCAACTACAAGAAAAAAAACTATAACAACTCCAACATATGGAGGCTAAACAACATGCTTCTGAATAACCATCAAATCACAGAAGAAATAAAAAAAGAAATCAAAATATGCATAGAAACAAATGAAAATGAAAACACAACAACCCCAAACCTATGGGATTCAGTAAAAGCAGTGTGAGGGGAAGGCTCATAGCAATATAAGCTTACCTCAAGATACAAGAGAAAAATCAAATAACCTAACTCTACCCCTAAAGCAACTTGAAAAAGAAGAAATGAAGAATACCAGGGTTAGTAGAAGGAAAGAAATCATAAAAACTAGGGCAGAAATAAATGAAAAAGAAACAAAGGATACCATAGCCAAAATCAGCAAAGCTGAAAGCTGACTCTTTGAGAAGATAAATATAACGGGCAAATCATTAGCCAGACTCATCAAGAAAAAAAAAGAAGAATCAAATCAACAAAATTAGAAATGAAAATGGAGAAATCACAACAGACAATACAGAAATACAAAGGATCATAATAGACTACTATCAGCAACTATATGCCAATAAAATGGACAACATGGAAGAAATGGACAAATTCTTAGAACTTATAACTGTCCAAAACTGAACCAGGAAGAAATAGAAAGTCTTAACAGGCCCATCAGAAACACAGAAATCAAAACTGTAATCAGAAATCTTCCAACAAACGAAAGCCCAGGACCAGATGGCTTTAGAGCTGAATTCTATCAAAAATTTAGAGAAGAGCTAACACCTATCCTGCTCAAGCTCTTCTGGAAAATTGCAGAGGAAAGTAAACTTCCAAACTCATTCTATGAGGTCACCATCACCCTAATACCAAAACCAGACAAAGATACCACAAAAAAAAAAGAAAACTACAGGCCAATATCACTGATGAACATAGATGCAAAAATCTTTAACAAAATTCTAGCAAACAGAATCCAGCAACATATTAAAAGATCATACATCATGACCAAGTGGGCTTTATCCCAGGGATGCAAGGATTCTTCAATATTCACAAATCAATCAGTGTGATACACCACATTAACAAATTGAAAGATAAAACCCATATGATTATCTCAAAAGATGCAGAGAAACCCTTTGACAAAATTCAACATCCTTTATTGATAAAAACCCTCCAGAAAACAGGCATAGAAGGAACATACCTCAACATGAAATAAGTCATATATGATAAACCCACAGCAAACATTTTCCTCAATGATGAAAAATTGAAAGCATTTCCCCTAAAGTCAGGAACAAGACAAGGGTAATATAAGTGGTCCACTTTCACCACTAGTTTTCAATATAGTTTTGGAAATTTTAGCCACAGCAGTCAGAGAAGAAACATAAATAAAAGGAGTCCAGATTGGAAAAGAAGAAGAAAAACTCTCACTGTTTGCAGATGACATGATCCTCTACATAGAAAACCCTAAAGATTCCACCAGAAAATTACTAGAGCTAATCAATGAATGTAGTAAAGTTGTAGGATATAAAATTAAGATGCAGAAATCCCTTGCATTCCTATATACTAACAATGAGAAAATAGAGAAATCAAGGAAACAATTCCATTCACCATTGTGATGAAAATAATAAAATGCTTAGGAATAAATCTACCTAAAGAAACAAAAGATCTATATAAAGAGAAAACTATAAAACTCTGATGAATGAAATAAAAGATGACACAAATAGATGGAGAAATATACCATATTCATGGGTTGGAAGAATCAATATAGTGAAAATGAGTATAGTACTCAATGCAATCTATAGATTCAATGCAATACCTATCAAGCTACCAATGGTATTTTTTAGAGAACTAGAACAAATGATTTCACAATTTGTATGGAAATACAAAAAACCTCAAATAGCCAAAACAATCTTGAGAAAGAAGAAAGGAACTGGAGGAATCAACCTGCCTGACTTCAGACTATACTACAGAGCTACAGTCATAAAGACAGTATGGTATTGGCACAAAGACAGAAATATAGATCAATGGAACAAAATAGAAAGCCCAGAGATAAATCCTCGCACCTATGGACACCTTATCTTTGACAAAGGAGGCAAGAATATACAATGAAGAAAAGACAATCTCTTTAACAAATGGTGCTGGGAAAATGGGTCAACCACTTGTAAAAAAAGTGAAACTAGAACACCTTCTAACACCATACACAAAAATAAACTCAAAATGGATTAAAGATTTAAACACAGGACCAGAAACTATAAAACTCCTAGAGGAAGGCATAGGCAAAACACTCTCTGACATAAATTATAGCAGGATCCTCGATGACCCACCTCCCAGAGTAATGGAAATATAACCAAAAATAAATGAGACATAATTCAACTTAAAAGCTTTTTTGTACAACGAAGGAAACCATGAGCAAGGTGAAAAGACAGCCTGCAGAATGGGAGAAAATAATAACAAATGAAGCAACTGACAAAGAATTAATCTCAAAAATATACAAGCAGCTCCTGCAGCTCAATTCCAGAAAAATAAGCAACCCAATTAAAAAGTGGCCCAAAGAACTAAACAGACATTTCTCCAAAGAAGACATACAGTTGGCTAACAAACACATGAAAAGATGCTCAAGATCACTCATTATGAGAGAAATGCAAATCAAAACCACAATGAGGTGCCATCTCACACCAGTCAGAATGGCTGCTATCAAAAAATCTACAAGCAATAAATGCTGGAGAGGGTGCGGAGAAAAACAGGGTGCGGAGAAAAAGATGGGATGGGTTGGGGAGGGAGGTGGGAGACGGGTTCATGATGGGGGATACATGTACACCCATGCCTGATTCATGTGAATGTATGGCAAAACCCACCAAAATATTGTAAAGTAATTAGTCTCCAATTAAAAATAAACAAAAACAAAAAACCACCATACTGGCACCCGATATCAGACTTCCAATCTCCAGAACTGTCAGAAAATAAATTTCTGTTGGTTAAGCCACCTAGTCTGTGGTATTTTGTTATGGCAGTCCAAGCTGATTAAGGCACCACTTCATTTTAACACAACCACAAGAACGTTTACTTCTTTAGCTTCACCTCATGCTGTTTTACTGTAGCTCTAACAGATGATCTACCTAATTTAAATCTCACTGTCTGACTCCAACCCACTCTTACTGAGTAGCACTAAAAGTTTACAGAATAATTAGGCAACCTCTAGAGGTATTCTGGCTCAAAAAGAGCACTGGGTTACTTTCAACAAATGGTACTGAATTTGTGCATGAAAAGTTTATTGACTACTATCTGCAAAACAGGATAAGGGTCTGATTATCTTAGTAGCTGTTGCCTGTATTCAGAATAGCACCTGATGTCACTATGGACCCAATTTGATATGCCATTTTTTCTCTCTCAAAATAAAAATGCAAAAGAAAAAAAGTTGAAGTCTTTAGGAAACTTAATTAAAAAGAAAAAAAAACCAGCTCTCAGTTTGAGACTCCAAAATTTAACTCCTAAAAGGGAATTTTCGTCTTCTTTCTTCTGTTCTTAATTCTCTTTATTTGTTGCTTTAGAAAGTATCTGGGGGGAGATGGGGCATGTCCTAAATGTGATAGTTCACAGATTGATGGGATAGAATGACAGTGCCATTAAAACTATAGATATCCTTGCTTAAGAAGCTCATGAAACCAGGTCAGTGGTGATTCTAAACAGAGCTGTCCTGGATATTATATTGTTTCCTCTAACCCTACAGGCTTTTCTGGAATTTTTATTGTGTCTCGTAACAATAACTCAGTTATGTACTATAGCCTCTTCACATTGGCCATCGGATCTATTCTCTTGCTTTAATTTAATTTAATTCTTTTGTCTTGGCTTAGAAAAAGATTATAAACTTTGACCATTATCCTTCCCTTAGCATTTGCCTGTATTATAGTGTTCAAATATTTTATCTTCAGAGTTCTAAATGATAATATATAGCTGTTTTTCTGTCAAATGATCCAATAGATTATCATCCATCAAGGACACTTATTATCTAATCATGACCCATCAAATAGCAATGCATATTTGGGTTGATCATGATTCCAGATGACAATCTATCCTATAGAACGAACTGGATGGGGAATGACTAAAAGTTTGTTTATAGACTAAAAGTTTATTATGACAACATAATTTCTTTACTCTGTGTTAAATAATTACTTAAACCATTCTCTCCTCTGCTTTTGAATATATGACCTTGTCCTTTTTTAAATAGTACTGAGATGAATCACAAGTTAGTTACTTGGTCCAGATAATGCCTTTTCCTGGACTATAAGAGCAACTAACATGTTCATTAAGAACAATAGCTTGTTTATCAAGCTTTAAGGCCATTGCCACACTGTGCGCACAAGTGCAAAACTAGTATGTCATAATTTGCCCATTCTGAACCAGATCCCTGGTTGCCTTGGGATGTTGCCTTGCAACATCTACCTCACATTCACTCAACCTAGGCCCTAAAACTTTTCTATAATTTTCTAATTCCCAGATTTTGAGATACTACTAAGACTGTCAAGGTGGTGTTCTTCCACTGCAATAAATTTAACAAACTCGTTTTTGCTTAATCAATATGTTTTCCTGGTGGTGTCTGAGAGAGGGTTTCAATATATCTTGCCTCTATTTCTCACTTTAATGGGACTATTTTTATGACATCTGAAACACAATAGGCTTCTTTGGGAAGGAAACATTTGCAATCTAATTTGCTTAAGGATGAGACACTTAGCTTAACTGAGCAATCAATGCGCTTCTGTCTTTCAATGTCATTTTCAGTCTTTTTTGTTTGTTTGTTTGTTTGTTTTTTCAGTCTTTTATTCTTATAGTTGAGGTCTGAAGGCAGTTGACTTCTCTAATTTTCTGATCTAAGACTTTGTATTTCTAGGTCATCTCTCCCTTTCATTTTTCCTTTAATCCAGTTAATTCTTTCCTTAGCACATCTCTTTAATACTGTGTATCTTAGTCTGTTCAGGTGGCTATAACAAAAATATAGATTGGTGGCATAAAAAACAAACTTTTATTTCTCATAGTCCTGGAGGCTGGGCAACCCAAGATCAGTATGCAGTCATAGTTGGGTTCCAGTAACGACTCTCTTCCTGGCTTGCAGATGGCCGCCTTCTTGCTGCATCCTCACAAAGCAGACAGAGAGATTCCTGGTCTGTTATTTTTCTTACAGAGGTACTAGTCCCATTTTGAGGGTTCTACCTTCAGGATCTCATTTAACTTAACAACCTCCTAGAGTCCCCCCTTCCTAATACCACCACATTGGGGTGTAGGGCTTCAACATTTGAAGTATAGGGAGACATACATATGCAGCCCTTAAAATTTTGTAAAGAATAGAAAGGAAAAGTAATGCACACTAACTTTTTGCAACCACTTTCTTTGAATATGGGCTTCCCTTATAGCTCAGCTGGTAAAAAAAACCACCTGCAATGTGGGAGACCTGGGTTTGATCCCTTGGTTGGGAAGATCCCCTGGAGAAAGGGAAGGGTACCCACTCCAGTATCCTGGCCTGGAGAATGCCATGGACTGTATAGTCCATGGGGTTGCAAAGAGTCATACACGCATGAGCGAATGTCACTTTTACTTCCTTGGATATACAGGCTCAATAGAGCCTGTTTGCACCCTAGATTTTGTTTGCACCCTAGATTATCTTTGCTATTTTGCCATTGTGTAACATAAATCTTTCTCTTTTCAACCTCTAATATCAATTCCTTTATTTGACCACTAGTAACCCCACTTAATTTTGATTTCTGTATTAATTTGAGCAATGCCAAACATGGACACAGAATAACCGAATATCCACGAATTAACACAATGTAAATTTCCAGGTGGTTAGTGGTAAAGAACTTGCTTGCCAATGCAGGAGACATAAGAGGCTTGGGTTTGATCCCTGAGTCAGGAAGATCCCCTGGAGTAGGGCATGATAACCCACTCCAGTATTCTTGCCTGGAGAATCCCATGGACAGAGGAGCCTGGTGGGCTACTGTCCATATGGTTGCAAAGAGTCAGACATGACTGAAGAGATTTTGCATGCATGCATGATCATGCAGGTATCTAACAGTCCAAAGAAGGTATTCCTGGTTAGGGAGCATCTTTGTCTATAAGGTGAATCCATATTGTGGCTCCACTATCTTCAGTTCCTGCTTTTGAAGATTGATATAATTATGTGACTCAAATTTGGGGATGTGGAAAGATCATTGCACATGGGATATTTTTACGGGTTAGGTCAGACTGGCACACATCACTTCCACTCACAATTGACTGTAACTCAATCACATGGACAAACTGGACTGCAAGGAAGCCTGAAAAGTGGGGCAGAACTGTAAGTCTTACAAGAGAAGGAGATGAGTGTGATGAAAAGCTGGAGATTCTCTGCCACAGCTGTGTCTTTTTAAGCACTCAGATTGACACTTAGGTAAACAGACTCCTGGAGACAGTGTCAGGCAGTAGGTAATGGTGCTGGAAATAGAGATGCAAGAGCTCAGCCTCTGATGTGGCTGGGGAAATGGCTGGCAAGGGACATACTTATAAAATTATGATATGCATCAGAAAAGACATCAAATATCAGGATGAGTAGAATATGCATAAATTGTAGAGTAATGTATTCCTGTTAGAGGCAACATTGAATGTACGTGTTTAGGGGCAGAAATGATTATGGTGTGTTTGAAGGGCTGTGAGAAGATTTGCCTGATAACACGGATTTCTTTTAGAGATTAAGAAAAATTAATCTCTGACTGGAGATGTTGGAATGGAACTGAGATCAGCTCACATTAAAAAAATTATGATCTAGAGCCATTTAAATAGTATTGACCATTTAGAATCATTGTCTTCTTATATATAATTTTGTTCTCTTTAGGCCTGCTGCTTATAGTTCAGCATTTGATACTTTCCTTTAGGTAGAAGGTCTATGTGAAGAAGACATACACAGACTCTCAAAAGTGGATGGACTGGTAATAGCCTACTATGCATTCATTATGTTCTTCAATGTCAGCAGGAGTTTTCTGGGTCGCTGGTAGTTGTGTGGATAATGGCTGGAAGATGGAGTCCTAATTACTAAGACTGGCTTTGCAGCAGGCACCACTGAGTACGATTTTGTTGGAACATATCTTTGTCTGAGATGATTAGATACTACAGATGGATCATTGAAAGAGGCACAGGTAAAACTCTAATTTCCTCTGGCCAGTCAGTGTGATTTTATAGTTAATGTGCTTGATTTAAAAAAATGGGAAACTGATAATAAAATCTTTCAAAATATGTAGTCTATTCAATAAGAGAAAAGAGTCCACTTATAATGTTCTAGTCTTCTCAAAGGGCTTTCTTATAATAAAAAGTTAATTTTATGTTTTTGTATCTCAGGAACCTGAAATATGCTTCAAAGAAATACAGTGAGCTGTTTAGGGAGGGTGAGGAGTATAGAAATAGGGGGATCCATTCCTGTATTTCCCTTGAGATTTTTTTCTTATTTAGGGTGACCTGTGTTCTTTGTGGGGAAAAATAATAATGACCGCTCAGTTGAACTCTTTCTAAAGGTGTGGACAAAAAACTCAAATCCAAAATAATATATTTGTGTTGTTATAATACTCTAGTAATGATATCCTCATCTTTGATTACTCAAACATGGTACAGAGTTGAATCCTTCAATGATTGTATGATTTATATGTGAAATATATATTGTGTATAATGGACAGTCTTCATTCTCCATAATCTTAGCTAAGAAATATGCAGAGAGATGAGATGTGCCTTATGAACTTGAGAAGAATATCTGAATTCTTTCTCTTTCTTATATTAGGTTTGTTACTAATAAATTAAACAGATTGGGAAATTTTTGAGAGGGAAAGTTTGGTACCATTAGTAATTACTCTGGAAACATATGAATTAACTTGGACTTATGATACCTATTGAAAATCTACATGAATAAATGAAACTGGCAAGAAAGATGAAAAATCAGGCCTTAGTTTATCATTTACCAAATGCTTCTATGTGGCAGGTCTCTACTAAGCGTCATATATGCATTATTTCATTTAATTCACACCCATGAGGCTGTTAACTGTTTTAGCCATATTCTAGATGAGGAAAACAGAGGTTAACTAATTCTTGCAGTGGTTTGTTTTTTTTTTATTTTAGTTGCTAAGCTGTGTTCAACTCTTTGTGACCCCATGGACTGTAGCCTGCCAGACTCCTCCGTCCACGGGATTCCCCAGGCAACCTACTGGATAGGTTGCCATTTCCTTCTCCAGGGAATCTTCTTGACCCAGGGATTGAACCTGCATCTCCTGCATTGGCAGTGGATTCTTTACTACTGAGCCACCAGGGAAGCCGCTTACAGAGGTTACTCACACTTTTAAGATGCCATATCTGGTTGGTGGCAAAGGCTTATTTTAAGTTTTATGTATTTGTATAAATTATGGAAAATAACACTACAGAGAGTTTCACAGTAAAGGCATAAATAACCACAGTTTTATTATAGCTCTAATATCATTATTATGATCTTTAAGGTTTTATTTCTAACTTGTTTTAATGTGTGCTATTTTTCTCAAAGAAATTAAGAAATTGTTACCAGAGTGATAACACATACAATAGAAAAAATAATTTAAACTGTACAGAAAGCAAAATGAAAAGCAAAAGGCACCATTCCTCACATTTCATACTTCAAGCCTCATATTTCATAGTAATAAGTTTTAATAATTTTAGCTTTTGCTTCTTCTAGATATTATCACAATAACTCTAAAATTATATGTTCATTCCCCATTTTGTGATTAATCATCTTTATTCTGCGTCTTATGACTACCTGCTATGAAAAGCAATGTATTAGTTTCTTATTGTCTTCTCATTCTCCTCTCAATTTATAATAGCCACCTGATTATAATTATTCTAGCGAGCATTTAGCTTTTTATGTAAATATAATTTTCCTGATTATAAAAATGATATGTTCTCATGGCGAAATTGAAAAAGCAAGTTAAAATGTAGGGAGGAGGAAAAGGTGACCTGCCATCTCACCCTCACTGTCAGACCCCATGCTAATATTTCGGAGACCATATTTCATGTCATTCTTTGTCAGTATGTTAACATATATACACTCACATTAGAAACAACTATATGATTATTTTCACATATTTAAGGTCACATGGAACCCTAGGTTGGGCTTCCCAGGAAAGAGACTCTGATAAAAGGGCTTGTGTTCAGGAAATTAATTGGACACAGTATGAAGGAGCCAGGAAAGTGAGAGAAAATGGGCTAGGATGCAGTCACTACAAAAGTCTCAACCAATTCAATGGGGAGCTTAGAAGCCCACCTATCTCTTGTCTCAGGAAATGTTAACAGTTTTGAGTATCCAGCCTGAAGCCCACTTCTTCCTGCCCCATGGAATGTAAACAGAAGGCCAGTTGTAAATGTCTAGCCTGGAGCCCATCTATCTCCTCCCTCATCACAATGCACAAGTAATTTTAAAGGTCATGTGAAATTTTAAAAATTATATACTATTATTATATTAGTATTGTCAATTTCTTATTTTTTCCCCTCCTTTCTCTCCTATATTCTCCTCATAGTGACCAAATTTATCTATCTCATACATATTCTTTCTTATCTTTCTGCTTGCTCATATGTTTCTATATGAACACCCATGCTTACACCTTTTTTTTTTTTCAGGGATGGGGAAAGGTTCATAATTCATTTTACATAAGTGCATGTGTGTGTGCTAAGTCCCTTCAGTCATATCTGGCTCTTTGCTACTCTATGGACCATAGCCCATCAAGCTCCTCTGTCCATGAGATTCTCCAGGTAAGAAAACTGGAGTGGGTTACCATGCCCTCCTCCAGGGGATCTTCCTGACCCAGAGATCAAACCTGTGACTCTCTGTCTCCTATGTTGGCAGGTGGGTTCTTTACCACTGGCACCACCTGGGAAGCCCTTTTTATAAGTAGGATAATATTAATTCAACTTTTCTGCACGTTGCTTTTTGCTTTTAAGCATAGTTCCTGGAAATCCCTCCAAAGTAAATGATACAGTGCCAAGTCATTCTTTTTAATGGCTATTTTTCCATAATGTGTTGCTAATTTAACTCTTGTCTCTCTCCTCTCCACGTTTATCCTCCTGTATTTGGCTCTGTGATTCTGATGACTCTGTCAGTCACATCTTCCAGCATGTTGGAGTTCTGGAGTGCTCCATCCTTATATCTCTTGTTCACAGTTCTTATATAAGTGATGGCATGCACTGATATTTGACTTCTGAGCTCTCTCTTCTGGTTTTCTGAACTATTTGGCTATTACTATGCCAATATGATACTGCTTTGATTAGAATGGCCTAGATGTTAAATATCATTTCCCCTAGCCCACTTCCCACCCACACTAGCCTTCTTTTTTTAGTTTCTTGTCTATTTTCTGACATTTAGTCTTCTAATATCACTGACTCTAATTCCAATAATAGGCTACAGTATTACATTTGGAAGTGTATTCTATTTACTTATTAATTTAGAAGAATTAATATTTTAATGTCAGATCTGCCATTTGAAAATATTATGTTTTTTGATTTCTTGACATTTTTTTGAGTCTTTGAAGTTAGTATCTAGTTTTCTTTATATAAGTTATTTCTCTTTAATTATTAAATATATTCCTAGGTACTGGGTGAGTATAAAGAACATTTTTTTCTATTTGCACATTTAAATATTAATGCAGTGGAAGCAGAAAACTAAGTATTTATATGTCTTTAAATTGAAGCATATATAGTTATGAGTGGAAAGAATTCTACTTTTCCTGAGATTGATAACAATTATTTAATTTTTTTAATTGAATTTGCTTTTGAGAATCTCAAAAGCAGTGCTGAATTATTAAGGTGGTAGAGGGCATTCTTGGCTGTTTGTCAGAATAATGAAACTGTTTTACTACTTACAGTGAAGCTTGCAGTGGTATTTTGGTAAATGCCCTCTAAGTAATTTCTATTACTATTTGGCTTACATTTAATTAGTTGATTAATTTCCTCAAATGTCATTTTAGCATTTGGTATTAAAATAATTGTGCTTTCCAGGTGGCTCAGATTCCATAGACAGAGAAGCTTGGTGGGCTACTGTCCATGGGATTGCAACAAAGTTGGACACAATTTAGCAACTAAACAACAATAAACAGCAATAAAATAATTTGATCTTTCTCTTCTTTAATTTGTAGATAATAAACTATGTTTATAGACTTCCTCATTTTGACCATTCATTTCTAGAGCAAACCATAACTTGACTGTGTTTGTAGTTCTATATACTTCCTTGGGAGAAGATGATTCATGACTCGAAGGCTCTGTTTTCATCTTTCTCTGCTCTTTTTTCCCCAACAATTGGCACCTTCCCTACATTATTCTTTGAGTATTTCCAAAGTGTGCTTCTGGATTCTTGTTTTCTAAGCACTATGCTAAATAAATCTTTTTAAATCTCTTTTTTCCCCTCTATCATTTCTTATTAGGGCTGTATTTCATATTAGATTCATGTTATAGGGGAGGTAGACTTAGGGATATAAAAGAAGTACATACATATTCTTTTTCTGCCATTTTTTTGCTTGAAGCCTATTTTTTTCTTTATTATTGAAGTATAGTTGATTTTCAATGTTTGAGCTATAGATACAACATTCATACATTTAGGCTTTTTCAGATCTTTTCCATTAAAAGTCATTAAAAAATATTAAATATAGTTCCCTCTGGTATATAGTAGGTCCTTTTTGCTCATCTGTTTTATATATAGTAGTGTGTATCTGTTAATCCCTCTTGCTGCTATCCTGAGTCAAAATTGTGGAGCTAAATTTGATTCTAGGTCTTTCATATGCTAAGCTTTTATACTATGCTGCTTATATAACATTAAGAATTAGAGCTCTTACAGTAATAATTACATATATATTGGAGTAAAGATCGAAAGCTAAATTATAATTACTGTGGTGTGTCAAAAGTGTGAGATTATAAATTTTAAAAAAGAAATAGCATAGGAAATCTGGAATTGATTACCGTCATTGTAGTAGTTGCTGGTGTCAAAAGTGGACTCAATATACATTGAGACTTCAATATATATCATCTAAATATTGCGAGACCTGGATCTTTTATAAGACATCTCATATATTTCTTTAATCTGAGAGTCAATTTTGTACCCTTGTTGATAAAAGCCAAATTATTAATATTTATGCAAAGCTGAATGGGTGTGCTAATTCCAAACTTTGAAGTTGGTATGTGAGTGTGAATGTGTGTATGTATATGACAAATAAGTGAAAATGGCCTTGTGAAATTGTCTGGTGTTGGTATAATAGAAAATTAAAAAAAAATTGTATATATACAATATGTAAAGATAAAATTAAGATCTTTCAAAGTAATTTTTTTTTTTTTAGCGTTTGTACATCTATAAAGAGAAGAACAAAAGTGAGACTTATGGAACAGTTATCATGGCATACGTACATAGTCATTCATGCTGCTGAGTTCTGACTAGCATTTTAGGGCATCAAAAGCTAAGATATTATTATAGATACCCCTTGAAACAATTAACTGTGATGTTTACTGGAAAGGATTGGGGAAAATTAATTAGTAAAAATTAATAAAAATAAAATTGAATAAAATTTAAATGTAAATGAGGACTGGACTTCAGAATAATGCTTGAGGTTGAGATTAGTGCATTAAATATTAAATTTCATACTAATTGGAATTAATACTTTTTCTCTTGATGAAAGTGAAAGAGGAGAGTGAAAAAGTTGGCTTAAAACTCAACATTCAGAAAACTAAGATCATGACATTCGATCCCATCGCTTCATGGCAGATAGATGGGGAAACATATCTCCTTAGGATGTTTGAGAAAGGATGAAGGTTAAGAGAACAAGCATGTTTCTGTTCCTGTTTAATGTTCTGATGTGTTGAAGAATTGTGAAAGTAAGTATTTTTATACAACAAAATGATTGAAGTGGTATTTCTGATCCATAGCCTTGTAAGAAAATTGTCTTAATTTTCTATCTGGACACTTGGAGAAAAAATATGAGAAGAATGGGGATATAGTACCTAGAGTCACACAATCACTGTCAACTCCCAGCAACTGGGAAACCCTAATTGAAGCTGAAACTCTGATACTTTGGCCACCTCACGCAAAGAGTTGACTCACTGGAAAAGACCCTAATGCTGGGAAGGATTGGGGGCAGGAGGAGAAGGGGACAACAGAGGATGAGATGGTTGGATGGCATCACCGACTCAATGGACATGGGATTGGGTAGACTCTGGGAGTTGGTGATGGACAGGGAGGCCTGGCGTGCTGTGATTTATGGGGTCACAAAGAGTCAGACATGATTGAGCAACTGAACTGAACTGAACTGAATTGAGAAAAATGAGTGATGTAATTTCACTTGCATTCAGTCAGAGTTTAACATGTTATGATTGCTGTGGTTAATCATATCTACCCATGGAAGGTATTACCCATGTGTATGTATTCTGCAGTCTCACTGTGCTTGAGACAAGAATAACATTGAAATTTAAATGTAAATGAGGACTGGAGTTCAGAATAATGCTTGAAGTTGAGATTAGTGCATTAAATATTAAATTTCGTACTAATTGGAATGAGTACTTTTGTCTCCTGTCTAGAAGCAACCTTTTAAATCCCAGTTAGTTTTGATTACTCTTTTGTTAGAATGTAAATATTTTGACAACACCTGAAACAGTTTTACAATTTATGTGAAGAACAAGGTAATAGCATTATTTACAAATGAGCCAAAGGTCCTGGGGACCCTTCTGTGATATGCAATGGCAAGGGTGGAGTGGAATTCAGCTTGAAAGATGGAGCTACCAAAAGCACCAACATAATTACTTTGTTGAAGAGAACTTCAGACGGGAGTATTTCCTGGGGTTGCTGGTGAGGATCAGGAAGGAAGAGTGTCCCATCAGCAGTCGGGTATCTCTTGAGAAAAGTGCCTCTTATCAACCACAAAGACGCCTTGTACTGGACGTGAGAAAACTCAGTAGGGACTGCACACTGACACTTCTATTTTCATAGCCTCTAGCATCTTTTGTTTTATGTATGATGATTTTATTTAGACTACAAAAGATCCATTGTGTATATATGGAGTAAACATTACTGTGATTTTGGAATTTGAGAGGACTTATCTGCATGACTTTGACTTTCCCCTCCTTCCTTCCTTTGTTTCATGCATTCTTTCTTTTTCTTGTAACTTCCTACTTGAGTTACTTCCTTATATTTTCAAAATATAGCATTTTATAAAATTTACTCTATTTCTTTTTCTTTGGTCCTTACCATTCCATTCTTATTTTCTGAAATGTTTTTGAGCCTTCAAATTTCTTTTTATTTTAATACACTATTACATCTTTACATAACCTGTTAATTATTTTTTAACTGTAACATGCTTTGTACAAAAATATAAAGTTTCTATTTCAGTATTTTCTCTCATAAAGGAAGACGAACTTTCTCCCCATTTTGTCCTTTTCTTAGAATAACTTCCCACACACAAAAAATGTGTGTCACAGTTCTCTCATTTTCTATGGATATTCTGTAGCTATGGTTGATTTGGTAATTATCAAGCCCTGGCTCCTTAGGGCAAGAGGATTATCCTTTTGTTGATAATGCTTTCTTTATTAAACAATATATCAAGCAATAAAGGAACAAAAGAAACATCAAAAAGTAATTAAAAGTTGTTTCCTGGCTTGTTTATTAATGTTGTTTAGTTGCGAAGCTGTGTCTGACCTTTTGTGACCCCATGAGCTATAGCCCGCCAGGCTCCTCTGTCCAAGGAATTTCCCAGGCAAGAAACAGTGGAGTTGCCATTTCCTTTTCTACAATATACATGTATATGCAAATTAAGCAACAATCAAGAGATTATGCAATGTTTCTTTAAGATGTTATCTAAACTATAGTATTACAACTTACTATAAGCAATGTTTGGTTTCACAAATATTTTATATGAAACCACATGGTTTCTATCTTTAGCACCACTACTAATATATAGTTCCATTGTTGGAAAGGTTGAGTCATTGACTAGTATAATGACCTTGTTATTATGTGACATCCAAGTAGGTTTTTCCCCAAATTCCACAGCTTATATTCCTTTCTCATCAGAACTATTCTTTTTCTTGGTATTTAAAAATGCTCGTACCTATTGTCTATTTTCAGATTTCTATTAAAAAGTTCATATAAGATAATGTTTGGGATGAAATAGCAATGTGTATCAAAACATAGATGCTGTATTACAGATGCTACATTTACACATACTTTTATCCTTTTTAAAATTTTTTTACAGATTTTTTTTTATGTGGACCCTTTAAAGTCTTCATTGAATTTATTACAACACAGCTTCTGTTTTATATTTTGTTTTTTTGGTTGAGAGGCATATGGGATTGCGGCTCCCCCACCGGGGATTGAACCCACACCCTCTGCACTGGAAGGTGAACCACCAGAGAAGGCGTTTTTTTCTTTTTATTGTGGTAAAAACAAAACAAAACACATAACATAAAATTTGCCATCTTAACTATTTCTAAGTGTGCATCAGTAATCTTAAGTACATTCACATTATTATGTAACAGATCTCCACAAGTCTTTCATCTTGAAAAACAGAAAACCTATACCCATTAAAAACAACTCCCATAAAAAACAAAACAAACCCCAAATCAAAAAAACAAAAACCAAAATCTCACATTTCCTCCTCATGCAAGCCTCCGGTAATCACAATTCTACTTTATTTTTCTATGAATTTGACTGTTTTAGATACCTTGTTAAGTAGAATAATACAAAATTTTTATTTTATTTTTATTGCATTGTATTTTTATACCATACTTGGTTTATCCATTCATTCACTGATGGGCATTTGGGTTGCTTCTACCTCTTGGATACTTTGAATAATGTTGTTACGAACAGGGATGAGTAAATATCTGTTCAAGAAACTGCTTTCAATCTTTTTGGATATATATCCAGAAGTGAGATTGCTGGAATGTATGGTATTTCTATTTTTAATTTTTTGAGGAAACACCATACTGTTTTCCATAGGAACTGCACCATTTACATTCCCACCAATAGTGTACAAAGATTCTCTTTTCTTTAAAGTCTAGCCAACAATTGTTACTTTCTGCTACATATATTCTAAAATGGGGATTTACAACATGGAATACTGTCTCTAAAAGTTAAAGTATTAGTCACTCAGTCATGTCCGACAGTTTGTGACCCCATGGACAATTTGCGACCCCATGAACTGTAGCTTGCCAGGTTCCTCTGTCCATGGAATTTTCCAGGCAAGAAAACTGGAGTGTTGCCATTCCTGTCTCCAGGTGATCTTCCCAACCCAGGGATTGAACCCAGGTCTTCTGCATTGCAGGCAGATTCTTTATCGGATACTCTCTCTAGGGGTTATTAAGTAACATGCAAAGAAATCTATTTGAAATATTCTAAGTATCAGGAACTTAATTCTTTTCCTTTTCTTATCAGTGAAAGAACAGTGCTATCTTGTATATACGTAAGGCATAAACAATGTGTTATGATTTTAGGAGACTCCATGGGTATGTAGTTTAAAATCTGGTCCATAAGAAATTAGCAATCATGTGTTTGTTATTTTTACATGAATTCTAGTTTCTGTGTCCCAAAACATCATGAGAACAGAGGGGTGAGTGAAAAGCTTTATTTTGAAACAGTTTTTTTTTTTTTCTCCCTAGCTTGAATGCTAAAAGTCTTATTTAGTAACTAAGATTTTTTGGGGGAAATGTTTTAGAAAACTCTTGCCCAAACCTAGGACAGTTAGTGATGCTGGGAATGATAAATCTGACACATCTTTCCTGTTCTGAGGCAACTCTTTAAAGTGAAATAAATAGTCATGACAGCTTATCCTGACCTGTTTCCTTTATGTTTCCAAGATTTCTTTGTTCAATGCCAAAAGAAAGAAAGGAAAAGAAAAGCTTAATGCTTGTGATTAATGGCTATGCTGTATAAAGTTACACAGTATAATTTATGGGGTACCTTCACATGCAAGCACCTCAGGCTTTGTGTAACAAAATAAAAAAGCACATAAATGCAGAACTCATCCATAAATTAAAAAAAAATCCAATATTCAGTGTTATATTAGGTGAACCAATAATACAAAATTTTCTTTATCCTCCAACTATTTATTTAACCAAAAATTCCCATCCCTAATATACATCTTATATATTATCTTAAAATATAATTTTTATCTTGAGTTTTTCTTGAATTTACCTCATGTAAATTTTTCATACATTTTTGCCATTTGAAGTATGTCATTATGCACTTTGGATTTGTGTAGCAGTGTATGCTTTTATATGATCTTCCACATTAATTTTATTTTTGCATCCTCACAATTATTCTATGGATTATTACAGATCCATAGAGAAGGAAATGAAGTCAGAGTACAATTTCATGACCTGCCCAATGTCATTCAGTAATTTAGTGATAAAGGCAAAGCTGGAGTTTTTGGCTCTTGCATATGATATAGAATGCATCTCATTGTACAGTGCAGCACCACAAAATGTGACTGATTGGGATAATTTCCAATCATATTGATGGAGAAGTCCATTATTTCTTACATTCTGATGTAAGCCTACTTAGCTGAATTCCCTCTCGTCATCCTGCTACAATAATTCAAAGCACTTTTTCGGTGTTCAATTTTATGGTCTGGACGGTGACAGAAGCAGAGCACCTCCCTTCTTCGGCGCTCCGGCCTTTACACACTGGGTCTTCCAGCCTCTGAGGTTGACAGAGAGGCGGTGCAACACACAACTACTCATGCTGCATTTCACTGGAGCGTGGGGTTTTCTCTTCTGCACAAATTTCACACTGTATGTCAAGAACGTTGCCAGGAGTTGGCAACAGAAAAAGAGCAAAGCGTGAGTCACGGTCTTCGCTCATTTGGAGATGAGCCCATTTAGGTGAGAACTTGTAATACAAGTGTGTGCAGCACAGAGTGGGGAGGGGGGCGACTCATTCCAAGTTCACGGGTGCAGGCAATTTACTAGAGCTGGGCACTCTCTTGTTCATTCACTATCAGGCACATCACACATTAGAAATGAGAAGTTGGGACTGGATGGGACTATTTCACTGCTCCTTGTGTGTCCAGGTCATACAAAAGTCATGCCTTCGCTTCCCTTATGTAAATTGTGCTTAATAAGGTCATCAGTGATACCATACTGCCAAATGTAATGGCCAATTCTCAGTCCTCCTTTTACTCAACTTCAGTTCAATCTCTCAGTCATGTCTGTCTCTTTGCGACTCCATGGACTGCAGCACTCCAGGCTTCCCTGTCCATCACCAACTCCTGGAACTTGCTCAAACTCATGCCCATTGAGTTGGTGATGCCATCCTTTTACTCAGCTTAGCAGCAGCATTTTTCAGATCTCATTATTCCAACTTTCTTGACATTTTTTCTTTCATTTGGTCTCCAGGATGCTGTTATCTTTTGGTTAGCCTTCTAGCTTAATCTCCTTTGTTTGAGGCTGCTCGCTTTTCTGATCTCTAGTCATTTACAGTGTCTTGGAGATGAGACTTTTAAACCCTCTTTTGCTCTTTCAACACTGTTTTCTTAGATTACACCTTCTAGTTCTGTGGAAAGGATAACTTTCATTTGCTGGAGATTTCTAAACATATCTTTAGCCATATACCATCCTTGGAAAATATAAAGTGCTCAATATACATTTGTTAAATAAATTGTGAGATTTAGAAAAATGGTAAATTTGACATAAAATAGGTCAATATGGTCAAATAATATCAAATTTTAGAAACCAGTAGGCTTTGCCATCTGGATAAAAACAGATCAAGAAGTACAAGGACATGAAGAATTAGGTAGATCAATTTAATACTAATTGGGGAATATAGGACACAAAAGTAAATAGCTGAATTTTGCCAAACTTTGGGTCACAAAGTTATACTATGTAAGTCATAACATAAGAAAAAATAAAGTAGTGTTAGACTGTCATCAACAAAAGATTACAACAAAGGTGCCAACCATGGTTGCCTAGGATACCAAACTGTCTTCCATCATATAGGAATGGTAAAACAAGAATCTGATATACAGATTTACTTGTGCTGGGTAGCAGGAGCACTGTAGCATCACCCAGCTGACCCCATGGGATGCTGTGGGTGAAAAAAGGAACCAAAGAAGAAGAGGTTTTGAGTCTCTGAAATACGTGAAAGTGAGCATGTTTGAGAATTTGGGAGTACTCTCAGAGGCCGAGATCAGCCCTCACTCCCCCACTTCTCTAGCATCAGTACCATCCCATGGACTGGTTGTCTGATCAGTAACTGGGGCAGAGCATGCCCTTAGCCATGCTTCCACCGGTGACATGTGAGGCCACCTGGAGGAGCAGAGACAGAAGCTGTCACCAGAAATGTAAATGAAAGAGCAGATATGAGGAGTGCAGGGTTCTGTTTCCTGTTTCTTCTCTGGGGTCTGAGAGGTAGAAAGCTCAACCCCGGGGCATTTCACTGGGTGTAGGCAAACAGTCCTGAGGAAACTGCGTGGGGCCTCTTGAATCCAAAGGATCCTTGTTGCTGTTGCTCAATAACCCAGTTATGCCCGACTCCTTGTGACCCCATGGACTACAGTACGCCAGGCTTCCCTGTCTTTCATTATCTCAGACTCATGAGTTTCCTCAAACTCATGTCCCTTGAGTTGATGATGCCATCCAACCATCTCATTCTCTGTTGCCCCCTTTTTGTCCTGCCCTCAATCTTTCCCAGAATCAGGGTCTTTTCTAATGATTCGGCTCTTTGCAATAGGTGGCCAAAGTACCGAACCTTCAGCTTTAGCATTAGTCTTTCTAATGAATATTCAGGGTTTTCTTCCTTTAGGATTGACTGGTTTGATCTCCTTGCTGTCCAAGGGACTCTCAAGAATTGTCTCCAACACCACAGTTCAAAAGCATCGATTCTTTGGTGATCAGCCTTCTTCATCGTACAACTCTCATATCCATACACAACCACTGGAAAAACCAAAGCTTTGCCTATGTGGACCTTTGTTGGCAAAGTGATGTCTCTGCTTTTTAATATGCTGTCTAGGTTTGTCACAGCTTTTCTTCCAAGGAGCAAGCGTGTTTTACCTTCAAGGCTGCAGTCACTGTTTGCAGTGATTTTTGGAGACCAAGAAAATAAAATCTGTCACTGTTTCCATTTTTTCCCTTCTATTTGCCATGAAATGAGGAGACCAGATGCCATGATCTTAGTTTTCTGAATGTTGAGTTTTAAGCCAACTTTTTCACTATCCTCTTTCAACTCCATTAAGAGGCTCTTTGGTTTTTCTTTGCTTTCTGCCATTAGAGTGGTGCCATCTGCATATTTGAGATTATTGATATTTCTCCTGGCAATCTTGATTTAGCTTGCGATTCACCCAGCCTGGCATTTTGCATGATGTATTCTGCATATAAGTTAAATAATCAAGGTGATAATATACAGCCTTGATGTACTCCTTTCCAAATCTTGAACCAGTCCACTGTCCCATGTCTTGTTGTAACTGTTGCTTCTTGACCTGCATACAGGTTTCTCAGGAGGCAGGTAAGGTGGTCTGGAATTCCCATCCTTTTCAGAATTTTCAAAGCAAATTTTCAGTTTCTTGTGATCCACACAGTCAAAGGCTTTAGTGTAGTCAATAAAGCACAAGTAGATGCTTTTCTGGAACTCTCTTGCTTTTTTGATGATCCAGCGGATATTGGCAATTTGATCTCTTGTCCCTCTGCCTTTTCTAGATCCAGCTTATACATCTGGAAGTTCTTGGATTAAATACTGTTGAAGCCTAGATTGAAGGATTTGAGCATTACATTGCTAGTATTTGAAATGAGCACAATTGTGTGGTAGTTTGAACATTTTTGGCACTTCTCTTATTTGGGATTGGAATGAAAACCAACCTTTTCCAGTCCTGTGGCCACTGCTGAGTTTTCCAATTTGCTGGCATATTGAGTGGAGCGCTTTAACAGCATTATCTTTTAGGTTTGAAATATCTCAGCTGAAATCCCATCACCTCCACTTGCTTTGTTCTTCGTGATATTTCCTAAGACCCACTTGACTTCACACTCCAGGATGTCTGGCTATACTACTGAGTGATCACACCACTGTGGTTATCCAAGTCAATAACACCTATTTTGTACAGTTCTTCTGTGTATTCTTGCCACCCCTTCTTAAGATCTTCTGCTTTTGTTAGGTCCATACTTTTTCTGTTCTTTATTGTCCATCTTGGCATGAAATGTTCCCTTGGTAGCTCTAACTTTCTTGACGAGATCTCTAGTCTTTTCCATTTTATTCTTTTCCTCTATTTCTTTCATTGTTCACATGGTAGGGCTTTCTTGTCTCTCCTTGCTATTCTTTGGAACTCTGCATTCAGATGAGTATATCTTTCCTGTTCTCCTTTACTTTTTGCTTCTCTTCTTTTCTCAGCTTTGTAAGGCCTCCTCAGATAACCTTTTTGCATTTCTTTTTCTTGGGGATGGTTTTGGTCATTGCCTCCTGTACGATGTTACCAACCCGTGTCCTTAGTTCTTCAGGCACTCTATCAGATCTAATCCCTGGAATCTCTTTGCCACTTCCACTGTATAATCATAATGTATTTAATTTAGGTCATACCTGCATGGCCTAGTGGTTTTTCCAGGGTGAGAATGGTTGTTCATGTGGTCTGAAAGGCACCCAAATTTGAGAGCCTCCAGACTTGGCATGGGAACGTTGTTGTCTGTGTGATGGGAGACTGGAAAGGAAAGTGAATGTGTCAGAGCACGCTAATATGAGGGCTCAGTCAGAGCGTGCTATCTCAGTGCAGGCCAACATTTGTTAAGTAGATCATTAATCCTGAAGACTTTATATACCAATTTGCAATATTAGATTGGTAACCTACAGTGTGAGATCTTGCATGGAATTTTCCTTTCAGTTTTATTCTTTTTCCATGGCTTTATTATTTGTCTGATTTGCCTTTCTGTTGCACCCTCAAATCACATGGCAGACTAGTCTATTAAGTTTAGTTGGTGATCATGTACACGGAATTTCCTGCCATTTCTTACAGAGAAGGAAGATGGCTCCTGAGATAGTACCCAAAGAGGGCCAGAACATTTTTCTGGATGTAATTCCTCTTTCTGTGTTCTCCCCAGTATTTTCTGAAACCTAGCATCACCTCTGGCTATATTTAGAAATCAGTCTAATTGATGGCAGCCATGCTTTTGTCCAAGGTTTCAAAGAGAGAGTTGAAGAGGTGTGAACAATATTAGTTGTTCTTAATGGCTGCTGTGACTTTTTGAACAAAATACTTAAAGTGTGCAAGGTCATTTATTCTAGGTCATTCATTTATTGATTTACCAATCAATCCCTTTTATATCCCTTGTAGCATTCTGACACACTATTAAATGTGCCCAAGCACTGTGTATTTATGGTCAATTCCTGTAGAATTATAAATGGGCATTTAGCTCTCATGGGCATACATGCCAGCTTCATATTCTTAATGTGTGTTCACACACCATTTCAAAAGGAAACATATCCAAATACTTGGACCTAAGGGTTCTTCCTTAACCCTTGTCCCTGATTCTGCTGTTAATTTCCTTTAGCATTCTGCTTCCTTGGTTTCTAAAGTTTGCTGTCCATTGGAATCACCTGTAGATTAAAAAAAAAAAAAATCCTGACTTGTCTTGTTCTGGCTTGTCTCCCTGTCCGAGGCATGCTGGCTTGACTATTTGGCAGGGGGTGCAATCTGAACACTGGGTGGGGGGGGGGGGGGGTTTAAAGGCTTGCCAGGTGATTCTAATTGCTGCAAATATTAGGAGCAACCACTCTACTATCTGTGGCAGATAGCACGAATTATGAATAACAGGTTATAAACAGCCAGGTGTTTCTTAACTTCACTTAGGAAAGATTATTTGCTGTAGAATTACCGTGGCTCCATGAAAGAGCAGCTGAAATTCGGGTGATTGATGTAAGTAATGATTGAGTCATGAGCGGACTCAACTGAAACTCGTAGAACCCTGGGTGGAGCCCTACAAATAGCCTGGGTAGCAGCTGGGAAACTTCGTGTTCTCCAAGGGCAAGGACAAGCCAGTTTTGGGGGAAGCAGGCACCTCCAAGTCCCCGGTTTAGAGTCTTCTTGGAGGCTTCAAGGTAATACAAGATGAATCCCCACTCATGTACCATACCCCAGAGTTGCTTTTTTAAGGTAGTCTGAAATAACTTCGCACAGAAATGATTAGTTTGACAAAATTTGAACCCTGTCAGGAGCTTCCAGAAGACCAAAGCTGCTTGGGAGCTCTGTGTCTCTGAGACATTGTTTGAGAATTAGATGTTATCTTGAGAATTTGCTGAGGTCTTTTAGATAATATTCATCCCAATTTTTCTTGCTTCATTTTATTACTTTATGCTTGCTCTCCAATCAAGATTTTTTCCTTTCTGCAGGCCATATGCATTAAAAACAAAACAAAAGAAAATGGAAAAAATAAACTCTAGGAATTGTTTACCTTAATGAGACTGGGCTGGTCTTAGGAGAGCCTGAAGGACTTCTGTTAAGTTCCACTATTAATTTTGTCAAAACAGGTTTCTAATTGTAGTTTAAGTTTTGGTTGGATGAAAATTCAAATTACAGTAGATGTTTTGAGAAAGTTATTAAATCAAATATAGAAATTCCTCTGAGAAGTAATGCTCCCTAGCCTTCTCTGTGCCAATAGTGCCTGAAAAATGTGCCCCCTTCTTTTAAGCACTGAACAAAAGCAGTCATTGTTTGGAAGAACCAAGATGAAAGGTATGTGAATAAGAAAAAGGATTTTTTTTTCTTCTCACACTAATTAATTCACACATTGCCCTGAACTGAAATGCAGTCTTTTGTGGTCAGAATTAATTTTCTCTTGGGTGGGAAAAGCAATGCTACTGTTTTATTTTAAGACCAGAAAAATGATTCCTCCATTTGGCCAAGAAAGTGCAAAACAATTAAGAGTGGATGTCTAAATGAGTAAGAAGTTAATTCTTTGTCTGTCTTGGGAAAATAACATATGCTAAAGTGAGGAGAAATAAATGGCTGATGTTACTTCAGAGAAGTTAAGTACAACTGTCTTTCAATAATGCATCTTCTAGAATGCCTAATCTGAAGTTAGGTTTTGGTAAGAAGCAAGATGCACCTGGGCTATCCAAAACTCTATTAAACCTCACTTGGCTCGCTTCCTCATATTTAGAAGATGTTCACTCTTTTAGCAGGGAATGCTTGAGTAAAAGTGAAAAAAATTATTTCAGCTCTGTTGCTCTTAGAAATAAAATAAGGAATTACTAATTTCATTACTATCAATTCTGTTTCTTTTAATATGGACCAGGTAACTCTAGATGCCCAGGGAAAATTTAAATCTCTAACCCATAAACTTCAAGAATTGCTTCTTAAACATAGGGTTAGAAGCATTTGATGGTATTGCATCAAGATGGCAATTAAATTTTAATATCTGTTATCAAATTTTAATGTCTGATACTCCCATTTTAAATTATAACTTATTTTGGAATTGAAGTGAAAACTTTGATTTAAAAAGTGATGAATGAGAAAGTAAATTCCTCCTGAATTGTTTATTCTTCCTTTACAATTAAAAGTATTGAATGAGACAATCTTTGTGGTAAAAGTAAAATAATCCTAGGCTATGTAGAAAAATAAATATTCAAATAATTGAAAGTAGTTTGTCTCATTTTATATACATAATCTATAATACATATAAATATGCAAACTAGTGTGTATACACATATATTGCAAAATATATAGTTTGCTGGGGTTACCATCACAAAGTATCACGAACCAAATGGCTTAAAACAATGGAAACCTTTTGTCTCATAGCTTCAGAGCCTGGAAGCCTGAGATGAAGGTACTGACTGGCAGGGTTGCTTCCTTCTGAGGACAGTGAGGGGGGAAATCTGTTTGGGGAACCTCCCCCAGTTTATGGTACTTTGGCAGTCTGCTGTTCTTGGCTTGTGGAAGCATCTTTCCTTTTCTGCTTTCATCTTTACATGGTGTGTGTGTGTGTGTGTGTGTGTGTGTGTGTGTGTGTGTGTGTGTGTGTGTGTGTGTGTGTGTGTGTGTGTGTGTGTGTGTGTGTGTGTGTGTGTGTGTGTGTGTGTGTGTGTGTGTGTGTGTGTGTGTGTGTGCGCGTGCGTGCGTGCGTGCCTAAATTTGTCCTTTTCTTATAAGGACACCTGTCGTCCTGGGTTAGGCCCAACCAAATGAGCTCATTCTGACTTCCTGGGCAAAAGACAGGCTCAGAAACCATGGCTAGAAATCTCTGGGTGAGGGGAGGAGGGTAAACTCCAGGGAGAGCAGTTTGCCCCTGCAGACTTCCGCCGAAGCTGGCCCAAATTGCAGAAAAGGTTAATTGTAAGTGAAGGTTGGAATTTTGACCATTACACAGGACTAATACATTTTTTAGTACTGATATGGGAGTGGCATTTTGCAACTAAATGTAACCAGAGGACTTAAGAACTTATCTAAGATTGACTGGAAAATTTAGATATAGGCCAAGTCCTTACCAAAAAGAACAGTAAAGTATATGAGTCCAAATACAGAGTTTAAAGGTAGAGTGAGGGAGGATGATTTTTTTTTTTGGTGAGTCCTGTAGAATTTCATTTTCCACTTCTTATTTATGTTTTAATTGTTTTATTTTAAAAACCATTCTTTACTAAATACTAAGACACATATTGTGTCAGGCTCAATGCTGAACATTTAAGAATCATTTTTTTAACTCTCATTAAAAACCTGTGGATGTTGTTATTACCTTAATTTTATCTAGATAATTGCATCAGGAAGGTTAAAGAACTTGGCAAAACTGCTCAATTTTATCTGGTTCAGTATTTTTCTCTAAGTCAAGTACTATGTATATTCATTTTTCATACCTTATTACTTTCCTAACCCCACCACAGATGAAGAAAATAACTCAGTTATTTTCCTGTAGTGAATAATCAACAGATACTGAAGTGTAATTTTCTAGAATCAGGCTTAGAAGCTTAAAATAGTGATGTAAATGTGTGATAATAGTTGTTGCTTCATATTACCTATAAGAAGATAAAGCAATTGTTTACATATCATTTAAACAGCAGATTCAACCTTCCTTTTAGTTTTCAGATGTGTTAGTTTTTCGAAACTATGAAAATGTCAAGACCAGACTTTTATACTTACCCATGCACTGGTCACATAAAACATACTTAGTGATTGAAATATCCTGGAATAGAAAAACAAATTCAACAGAATTTTTCTGAAGAAAAACTTGTGTGTTTGTTTGACAAAATAAGCTCCATCTTTCAAGAGAAAGCAGAAGAAGTGAAAAGGGAAAAACTTGCTCTGTTTTGAAATTCTGAACATATGGTTACTTTTATATTACCTTTTATTCTGAGCTGGATATTTGAATCCAGAAATTGGGATTGTGGAAAGTCAGTTGAAGGAATATTAACATTTATAATTTAGCCTGGAATTGACTACCAGACTTCATTGAGATTCCAGTGGTTCTGTGACTCCATTTGTCCATAGAAATTCAACACACCCACGTGTAAACTCACAGACACTGTGTATACAATACTGAGAATGGATAAGACACTTTTTCCTGTTGACCATGCAAAATGGCTGTGATGTTTAAACAGTGTATGTAATTATCTGTAAATGATAAAGCACTACAGTTGCTGTTATTTGAGATTTATTTGTTGATGTACATGGGTAGCCCTATGTGTCTGGTTTAATTTTGCTGAATACTCAGTACAAAGAATCTGTTTAAATGTGTAATCTTACTGGAAAGACAAGATTTACTGCCAAAGGTCTCCCGGGACCCTGTGAGTGAGCACACTTTGGTAATATAGAGGAACAATTCCAGTCTCCATGTCTGAGTTCTTCCTCCTGCTGTGGAGGTGTCTCATTATTAATGCTCTGAAAAGCACAAACTCAGGATTAAGGGTCCTGTGCATTCTTCCCCGGGGCTTCCCTCTGCCTGATAGTCGGGGATAGTGCTAACAGCCCATATCATCTATGTATGAATTCTTTCCCCAGTGCTACCTCTGTGTTTTGCCTTCTCTTAACTCCTCCAATTATGAGCAGAGATTGTTGACCACCTGCCAAGTTTTGCTTCCCTGTACCTTCCCTGCTAGGTTTTTGCACTCTTCTGAAGTGTTCTGAGATTGTATATCTGACATTGTTCCTGACTGCTCTCCAGCCTGGGACCTCTTGATTACACTGAACTAGGAAGTGAGCATCTTAGTTTGTGTTCTTCTAGAAGCAAGCTCTGAAAGAAGGGTTTGGGTGCAAGTCGTTTGCCAGGAGATGATCTCAGAGAACTTTGGTAAAGATAGCACGTCTTTGAAAGTGATTGATCAAGCAATTGATCATGGTGGGCAAGTGGAGCCCCAGCCTGCTGGGGAGCTCTGGAAACAGTGTAGAACATTCCTTTGAGTACCTCACTTGTGGGTAACTCATCAGTATTTTTGGTCTGTTCAGTGTTGAGCAGAGTGTACAAGTGTCCAGAAAAAGCCCTCAGGCAAAGTGCTTGCACTTGGGTGGAAGGAGGGTTTTCCCAGAAATGGTAACAGCCAGGGGGTATGACTAGGGCACCAGCAGCATTTTTTAATTTTTTTTTGTGGGAATACACATTTTCCAGTGGTGGTTGTTGTTCAACCATTAATTTGTGTCCAACTCTTTGCAACCCCATAGACTGCAGCATGCCAGGCTTCCTTGCCCCTCATCATCTCCTGAAGTTTGCTCAAACTCAGGTCTATTGAGTTGGTGATGTCATCCCCAACCATCTCATCCTCTGTTGTCCCCTTCTCCTCCTGCCTTCAATCTTTCCCAGTATCAGGGTCCTTTCCAATGAACCAGTTCTTCACATCAGGTGAAGTATTGGAGCTTCAGCATCAGTCCTTCCAATGAATATAGAAGGTTGATTTCTAGTGGTTAGGGTTTAGCAAAATATATTTTTGCCCTTCAAGGCTATTCTTCCCATGAAATTTCTGGTATGCAGAGGCTTCAGAGAGGAGATGGATTATCCTGCAACAGGATCACTTTGCCTTGTGGAAAGGAGGGAATTGCTTCCCAGGATATGAAGCTAGGTGGTGGTATTTAATCACTAAGTCATATCCAATGCTTTGCAACTCCATGGCCTGCAGAACGCCCAACTTCCCTGTCCTCCACTGTGTGGAGTTTGCTCAAATTCATGAAAATTGTTCAAATCCTGTGTGGATGAAGCTAGGAAGAACTGTAAAGGCTGAACTAGTTTCTCTGAACAAGGCTTAGGTGCAAAGGACAGTGAGGCTCCTGAAATAAAACTGCTGATAGTAAAATTAACTTGCGGCCCATTCTAGTGTGATGTCTTTTGGACTCCAAACAAAAGCTCTGTAGTGAATGAAGCTTTGGCAGAAAAGGTGGCTATTGTGGAAAGCCCCCTTAGACTCTGTCACTGTGGCATGGACTTGAGCTTTGAGGTGAATGTCTGGTCATAATGGTGTCAACTCTAGAGAGCCTAAGCCTGAGAGGGGTTGATCATCCCCGAGGAACAATGTTGATAGAGTGACCTGGACAAGCAAAAACATAGTTTCAGGTTGCCCTATGGTATGATGCTAGGTGTCAGTGGAATGATGGGGACCCTGTAATCTTCTCTATTGCTCACTTCCTATCATCTTCTAGACTGCTCTAACCTCTTTCTATTCCCTTGAATAACTCAGGAAGGGTGAGAAATATCACATGTAAGACACTAGACTTAGGGCTATTTAGTGTATGATGGATTGAGTAATGGACTAGAAGAGGGTAATGAAATATAGCCATAATTAAACTTGGAGTTTGTGAAGCAGGCTGTGATGGTTAGAGGAGGAAGATAATTGAGTTTTAATTCAGTGAATTTGATTATTTTTTCAGGCTTGTGGTAAAATGAAATGAGTGTGATAGCGTGTTGTCATCCTGTGATGGTGTTTTATGTGAGACATAAAGGTTTTCCTATGACCTTCTTACATGTGCCAACAGTCTGTAGGCATAATTAATTATAATGTGTGCTCTAAAATTTTGATGTGGGGTGGAAGGTTTTATGAAGTACAAGGAAAATACTCAGAGTATCCTTTATGCTAGTTCCATTTAAGAGTTTTGAGAAGAGTTTTAACATCTGATTCCATAAAATTTTTCAGGTTGAACCATCAGTAACTGTAATATTCCTGACAACTCTGCATGCAATAGCCCATTTCATTTTCTGTAAAGAGACAGGCACCTCCAACTTTATTTCCTTGTTTTATTCCTCACAGTGTCAGGTTTATAAAAACACAGACTTTTCATCTTGTCTTAGATGACATCCTGGCTCTACAAGCCTTTGTAAGATGCTACTTTTAACTTAATTTGTGCTGGTAAAAATCATATTTCTGTGTTTTAGAGAAGTACAGAACAGAGCTGAACTTGATTGTTAGCTAGAAACATGTCTAAACTCTTGATTAGTTTTATTTATATTCTCTGTTATTCTAGACATTTTCCCGTGACATTTATTATTCAACTCAACTTTATCCAGATGTAATTTATTCATTGTAAACTATCCATTGAAATGTACAATTTGGTAGGGTTTGACTGTTGTATACTATGAAACTATGCCACAACAAAGAGAGAGAGACTATTTCCATCACCCTAAAATTTTGTTGTGATGCTTTGTGGTCCTCTCCTCAAGCCCCATCACCCCTCACCCCCTCCCCAGCCCTGGGCAAACACTGACTTGCTTTTTATTTTTGTAGATTAGTTGGCATTTTCTAGAATTTTATGGAATCATACACTACACTTACTTGTGTCTGACCTTTTTCACTTATCTATGACTTTTAAGTAAAATAGAAAATAAAACTTTAATTGTTAAGGCCTATAAGTAAGCATTGGCAGATTCAGCTGGGAGCAGCAATAGAAAATCTATTAATAGCTGCTCTAGTGTGTACTACTGATTGCAAGGATAATCATTTATAAGCTTAAATGAGAGGTATCTTATGTATAGTATTCATGATATGGAAATATTAAGTGAGCTTATAGTTTCTCTACAAGATGTTCTGCTGAAGTTTCAAGTTCCTGCTAGAAATTAAATTGCTTCCATGAAGGGACAGTTTAATTCTATTTCTTGCTGACAAGAATGCTAGGTCACAGTATGTGGGTCAGGGATTTTATCTCTTGTTATCTGTTATACATAGTTATTTCTACCAGCTGCCTAGTTGGTATATTGAATTGGTTTACATTGACTGCAACCTTGATGCCAGTGGCATGGCTACCATGTTGGTTAAAATTTTAGATGCCTTGGACTTGTATGCACTATCTATATGTAAAATAGATAGCTAATGGGAAATGCTAGAGGGGTGGAATGGAAGAGGGGAGGGAGACTCAAGAGAGAGGAGCTGTACATATAATTATGGCTGATTCGATTTGTTGTACAGCAGAAACCACAACATTGTAAAGCAATTATCCTCCAATTAAAAAAAAATTACATGTTTATTGGAGAATTGACAATGCCTGGGATTTTTCCAGTGATTCAACAGCAAAGATGGCCTAAAGTGGCCTTTTAAATGCTTATTTTAGTCAAGTTAAAAAAATACTTAAATTATTCAAAAAGTGTACCTATACATAAAATTATGACATGACTATTTCAGATCTAGTAAACAGTTACAGATACTTAACTCATGTGATTGTTAAACTCTATAGTTTATGTACCATAAGGAGCCTCACTTTACAGATGAGGAGAATGAGGCTGAAAGTCTAACTCTGCCAGTGTCAAACAACTGTTAAGTGGCTGATGCAGAAGTCAGACCCAAAAGTCTGATTCCAGGATCCTGCTCTTAGCCAGATTAGTTTTTCCTCTCTTCATTGGCAGATCCTTTCTAGTTTACACTGTATATGCTCAGCCTTGGCCTCTGCATTTTAGGTTCCAACTCTTGGCCCTTTTTGGCATTATTTCTCTCTACCTTTTGGCATTATTGGCTCTGCTACCAACCCAGAATTTTTATATCTATATAGGCAGTAATAAAGGAGGCGGGGGTGGGGTGGGTGGGTGGTAGGAGGAAGGTGGTGAGTGGTGCCTTAGCACCTCAGGTATGTGATTTGGAGTTTGGTTGTTTGCAAACCTTTATTTCAGTTTTAGCTTACATATTTATTTCAGACAGGATTCAGAGAGTTCATAAGACCTTTCTAGGCATCACCTCACTTTTTGATGAGTTCACTCTTACATGTGCAGAATTCATGAGAATGTCATCTTGTTAGACTTGGCATTGGCCAAGCCTTTACTAATGACTCTAATTTTGGGTTCCTAACTGTAGAGAGCGAGGAGGGGTGGTGTATAGAGAGTCTAGAAAAAGAATAATGAGAGTGATTAATGAGTTGAGGCTGGGAACTTCTGAAGAAAGGATGCAGGAAATGTACCAATGTGTATAGAACAGACACAGACCTAAGTTATTTCACAAAGGATAGCCATTTCCGCTAAGGTCAAAACAAGAGATTTCATAGCTGAGGCATTCAGATGAAAAGCCAGAAAAGGCAGAGACTGTAAAGCTTTAATATAGTTTCTGATGAGTTAGCTGCTTTCTGTGCCACTGTAATGGGTAGTCCTATAAGATTGCTTGTTAACTGTTGTTAAGGCAGTGTTCTGTAAAGGCTGCTATTTATAGAAACTTTCCTCCTCTGTCATTGAAATTTTGAAAGAATCAGGTAGTATCTGCCCAGGCCACATGTCTTTAAAAAACAACACCGGGAGGAATTTAACTCTGGAATTTATACAAAGGTTTTGTTGAGATTGATTGAATGTATACTCTGTAGCAAGAACTATACAGGCTGCACCAGGCATATTTGGTATTCCAGGGTTTCCTCACTCTGAGATGAGCAATGATAACCCTTGCATGCAGGGTCCCTGTGGGGGATCACAGTTGTCCCACCCGGGCTGTGGGGACCTAGCAAGCATCTCTTCAGTGTGTCCCATATAAGTCCATCTTATGCTGATCTGTACACAGTCACCACATTGTCATTATTTCAAGAGAAAAATCACAAACGGTTCACAGTGTCTGCTTATGTACTTGATCAAAGCTCCATCTTTGACAACTGAGTTCTTGTTAACTTATTTCTTTGGGTGGTTCTTTTCTGTTAATACCAGATCTTATTCAAATCTCAGTCGCCTCTATTTTTGTTAAACTTCAAAACTGTTTGACACATTTTCTGGTTCTGAGGTGGTTCATTTTTTGGAGTTGTCTTTCTCATGCCTGCTTTGTGATAACCATCAATTCCTGGGGTGTCAGAGTCCCTGTCCTACTGGGGACATGCTACTTCCTTTATCCAAAGAGAGCTGAGATTTGTGGCTTGTCTTCCCAAACAAAATGCATGTAGATAAATGGATACAATCGTAAAATTGGATATATTTAAAAAATTATATTTCACCCCAGAGATGCTGATATTCCTGTGCTACTGCTTTTTTCTCATTCCCTTTTTTGTCTCTAATGAAGTATGTACCTGATGAACTGTACTTCTTCCCCTTTTGTCTAACTTTGTTGTGTTTTTTTCTCAGTGAATGGAACCATATTCTATTTGGTAATTTTAACTAGAAGCCAGAGAAATACTCTAATCTATCACTTACGGGTGCCTATCCCAGAATAGACCTTGAGTAAATCTATTTTTCTTCACATCTTACCTGAAACACTACCATGCCTCACTTTGACCATGGAAGCTCCCTGCTAAACTTGCAGTTACTCATGCCATTGTATGCTGTTATGCTCTATGCAGAACTATGCCAAGTTACTTTTTTTGAAATGTAAGTCTAATGATTTCACACTCTCTGCTTAAAAAAATTCAGTGGCACTGAGCTTTAGGATACATTATTATTATTTTTTTTAACATGGCCAATCTGATCTTGTCACTGTCTGTGTATCTTCTCTTCCCTTGACGCTATCACACTACCCTCACTGGCCTTCTTTTGGCTTTTCAGCTATTCCAACTTTTCTTCTGCCTCAGTGCCCTTGCCTCAAAATGTTTGTTCTTCTTCTCTTCATCCAGTTCAGTCCCTCAGTTGTGTCTGACTCTTTGCGACCCCATGGACTGCAGCACACCTGGCTTCCCTGTCCATCACCAACTTTGAGACTACTCAAAGTCATGTCCATTGCATTGGTGATGTCATTCAACCATCTCATCCTCTGTCGTCCCCCTCTCCTCCTGCCTTCAATCTTTCCCAGCATCAGGGTCTTTTCAAATGAGTCAGTTCTTCACATCAGGTGGCCAAAGTAATGGAATTTCAGCTTCAGCATCAGTCCTTCCAATGAATATTCAGGACTGATTTCCTTTAGCATGGACTGGTTTTATCTCCTTGAAGTTCAAGGGACTCTCGTGAGTCTTCTCTAACACCACAGTTGAAAAGCATTAAATTTTTCAGTACTCAGCTTTCTTTATAGCCCAACTCTCACATCCATACATGACTACTGGAAAAATCATGGCTTTGACTAGACGGACCTTTGTTGGAAAAGTCCTTTTTAATATGCTGTCTAGGTTGGTCATAGCTTTTCTTCCAAGGAGCAAGCGCCTTTTAACTTCATGGCTGCAGTCACCATCTGCAGTAATTTTGGAGCCCAAGAAAATAAAGTCTCTCACTGTTTCTATTGTTTCCCCATCTATTTCCCAGGAAGTGATGGGACCAGATGCCATGATCTTAGTTTTCTGGATGTTGAGCTTTAAGCCAACTTTTTCACTGTCCTATTTCATCAAGAGGTTCTTTAGTTCTTGTTCACTTTCTGCCAAAAGGGTGGTGTCATCTGCATATCTGAGGTTATTGATATTCCTCCCAGTAATCTTGATTACTACTTGTGCTTCATCCAGCCCAGCATTTCCTGTGATGTACTCTGCATAGAAGTTAAATAAGCAGGGTGACAATATACAGCCTTGATTTACTCGTTTCCAGATTTGGAACCAGTCTGTTGTTCCATGTCCAGTTCTACCTGTTGCTTCTTGAGTTGCATACAGGTTTCTCAGGAGGCAGGTCAGGTGGTCTGGCATTTTATTTAACTGTTAGCCAGTCTTTCAGGTTAGAGCTTAAATTCCATTGCTCCTCCAGTCTAAATCAGGTCCCTTCTTAGGATATTTTGTCATGTTTTTGACGGCATAAACTGTATGTCTTGTTTTAATATCTATTTTCCTCACTGGGTTTGAAGTTCCTGAAGTCTGGCATTAGGGACTTTTTCCCTCCTCTGTTACCTTGGGTCCTAGTTCAGTAGGTATTTCATAAGTATTTGTTATATCACTGATTAAAATCCTTCCTAAGAAACGTTCATAGTTACTAAGAGTGTATTACATACCTATTTGGATGAAATTTCAAGTATAAATGTACAACCTACATCTAACAGGAGCTGAAGATAAATCTCTACTACAGATTAATTAGGGATAGTCCTAGGGGTATGATTCATTTTGAATCTTACCTTTTGGTTAGTTATATTTATAATCTATATTTAAGACCTTTTAGGGGTGCTTGTCTGTATTTTGAGTTTGATTCTTCATTTTTCTTTAAAAAGTCCCATCTGTCATTTCATTGGTTGTTCATGCCTAATACGGATCAGACACAGTGACTTTTGCATCCCGGACAACTCATTTTAAATAGAACTGTTGTACACATATTAAGGTATCCAGTCCTAATGAAGTAAAGTTGGAGTTTATTTTCTCCCAGCTTCTTCAAGCCTCATCTTATTAAAGAACCACAAAGCCAGCCATGAGCTGTGCTCAATTCTGGTTGCTACTTTATCATTTCATGCTTGAGACTCACTTGTGACTTTCTTGAGTTTTGCCTCTTAAATAATTGGCAGTTGCAACAGGAGAGATGTCGTTCTCATTTCACTAGTCCAACTAAAAAAAAAATGGGACTGCCTTACATGGTGCTGAAAATGGCTTTTATGCTCCTGTGACAGTTTTCTGTCTAATCGGAGAGCTTTCTTGGACAAAGAAGAGGCCCTTTAAGATAACAAAGGCCCTTTGCTCTCTGGACATCTCTAATACATCTCTCCCTGCCTCCTAAGAACCTCTCTCCCAATGCCTAGTCAGAAGAAAGATTTTTGCACAGTAATTAAGATACTGTCCCTAGAAGCTGTCAGCTGCTTTGGTTTAGAATTGCAGAAATGTCTTGAGAAAAACATCTATACATAACCCAAACAATTAACATTATTTACATAGTCATAATAATCCACTAAGAAGTATTGTTATCTTCTTAGAATCACTTGAGAGAGAAGTCAGGGTAGATAAGTGGGATTTAACCCTATTACACAGAACAAGAAAGATGAGTAGATGCCTTTTAAAAGTTCCTTTCAGGCTTTTGAGTCCATGATAAAACATGTCTTTTTGCTTTTTGCACAAAGAGAACAATGGTTACCGTGACAATCACTTTTTTGAGTGAACACTGTGTACCAGATTCTGAACCCAATGTTTTTATAATCACAATCCAATTAATCTTTCCAATCAGTCTAGAAGATAGACATTTCTTTGCATATTTTACAGATGAGAAAACTGAAGTGTAGAGAAGCTGAGAATATTGTTGTCACCTTACTGTTCCCAGATTTACATTGTGATCGGTGTAACTTTATTGCCAGAAGACCTCAAGTATTTTAAGTAGACTGTCCCACATTTACCTGATAAACTGTAGGAATTTGAGTTTGTTAAAAATCGAAGAAACACCTATTATATTTTTGCTCCAAAATTATGAGCTGGAGAAAGTAATGGTGTATGACTCAGACTACTGACTTCCATAGCCAGTCTTTGCCCCATAATGGGAGTGTTGTATTACAATGGGTGGCTTCCATTTCTTTGTTTGAACAGTTTGAAACTGAACAGATTTAAAGTTCTACAACTCTAAGAATCCAAGACAGTTGAAGATATTAAAATTTACATCTTGAGATTAGAGTGAATCTTATATACTGGCCCTCATAGGCATAAAGCTCTATGAAACCTTTGATCATTTCATGAGTTTGGCATTTGATACTTGCAAAATGATACTTGCTTTTAAATTTCTGCTGGCTGTTTCCAATCACAAGCCTCTTCTTGAGTAATGCCTCATGCAGTTTCATAACCGCATGAGGATGCCAGTTAGAGCAACAATATTGCCCTGCCAGATGATCATCAGTGTCAGGAGATGAGGCAGATTCCTATTGCTTGATCAAGATGTTTAAAATCCCATTCTGCACAAGCGGAAATGCTTGGAAGGATATAATGAGAGGTAATAGTAATTTTTAGATTGCCTGTCAACCTTAAGCCCATTTCTATCCATCACGGAAATGATAGAATGCTCTCTTCTTGGGCTTTTCTTATTTGCATAACAGCGTCAATACCTTTCAGTGATTTTTCCCCAGTTTTCCACTAAAACAGCTCCTTGATTTGCATTGTCTTAATGCATTCTTGCATAGACAATTCACTCCTTGAAAAATGTGTAAGTCAGCTACCAATTAAGCACAGAAATCAGTAATAGAATACCAAATAAAATATTTGTATATTGACTCCAACAATTTACCTGGTAGCAAACTATCTCTCTATGCTCTTGCATGCAACCCTGGAAGCGATTTTCTGGTCATATTCTCTACCGTTTGGTTTTAATTGGCTAATCCCTATGCTTAGAGAATTCCCACCCAACACATATGGGTAGAGAAAGCAGCTGCTTTCATGCTAGATTGTTCAGTATATCAATTAAAAATGATGTATGACTATTTGCTAAAGTTACACTTATTTTAAAAAATATGTCTGTGTGAATTGAGATCTATAGAGGATGAACTGAACTCACATAGAGGGAAGTCACGTCATCAAGGCGCTGTCGGCTGGACTCCCAGACAGGTCCCCAGAAGGTGGTCTTTCCCTCAGTGGAGTTGCTGCAGTTAAGTAGCATACTGACAGCCTTAAAGACTCAGAAGTGCAGTCTTGTCAGTGTCGTGAAGTACTCAGGTTCAGGACGCTGTTTTCTGCTAACAAAACTCAAGAGACTGTTACAAAAACAGAATGTCAATCCTTTAGTTGATGAGAAATATGACTTTCAGTTTGAACTGTCCTTGCTGTGATCCAAGGCCAAAGCCTTCACTTACACATGAATCCTGTTTCTTCTCACTGACTTTTTAACTGCAAAGCCCCTGCAGTTTTCCTGCTTTTGCCTCTATCAACAAATTTCCCCTCATCACTCTGTCATCAGTGAACATACTAACATATCTCCCATCTTAACAAAAACCCTACTAAGATCTTATTTTCCTGTAGGTACCATCCGACTTCTCTTTCTTTTCTTAGTAAAACTCGTCAAAGTTAAGTGACATGCATATTTCATACATCTATCTCCCTACCTCCTGGTCACTCTTCAACTGACTACAGATAGAACCAATTCTTCATCACTCTACTAGAACAATGTATAAGAAAAACATGAAAAGAAGACCTAACATTGTTAAAGGCATGACTTCTTCCCTAAAGTTGTTGTTGTTTAGTTGCTAAGTCATGTCTGACTCTTCTTGAAACCCCATGGACTATAGCCCAACAGGCTCCTCTGTCCATGGGGTTTCCCAGGCAAGAATACTAGAATGGGTTGCCATTTCCTTCTCCAGGGGATCTTCCTGACCCAGGGATCCAACCTGCATCTCCTGTATTGGCAGGCGGATTCTTTACCACTGTGCCACCAGGGAAGCCCCTTCTCCAAAATACCTGTACTTATTAAACAAAAATCAGTTTTCAAATTATTTTTGGAGGAAAAATGTTCATTAGTTTTTCAATAAACAGCCTGGCTGAAATATAGAGAAGTTCAGCCAAAATCTTTTCCTAGGCTCCTTCTGTTTGTTGAATGCTACTTGCAGAGATTCAGCTTGCTAGCCCATAAGTTGGGAAACTGATGTGCAGAACAGATACTTGTACTATTTCTATGGCCCCTGCTGCATACAGGTCTTTAAGATCCAATGGTATGAGGTGATGCCCACATGTTGGATTCATTCACTCACTTTAGTCTGCTGCATCTTCACCTTAGATAAAGTTTTTCCTATAGAATGCTGCAGTAATAAAGTCTTTGCACAGTGGCTGACGTGTAAAACCCAAGTTGCTTAGCACAAGGCCGTAGAAGATCTGACCTCAGATCTCTGAGGCCTGGTCCTACCTCCTCTTGCTCAATTTGTGCAAAGCAGTTTTTCTTTTCCAGGAACACATCCAGCATTTTCTCCCGTACAGTCTTAATACTACTTAGTTTTCCTGCCTAGATTGCAATACTTTCCTCCTTATCTTTCAGGTTTCTGCTGAAAAGAAATTCTCTGAGAGGATATCTTTGACTACCCCATATAAGTTAACATTTCATTCCCTTATTTTGTTGATTTTCTATGAACACAGATTATCTGAGGGACTGAATAATGGCCAGGAACTTGTGAATGTTCCTTTACATGGGAAGAGGAATTTTGACATGGGCACATTATCTCAGATTATCTGAGTAGGTCCAGTCTTGAACACTTAGGGAACAGAGTACTGCGTAGATCTTTCTCTCTCCTCTTGAGTCCCCCTTTTTCTCTTCCTGCTCATCTCTATCTCCCTCCTCCCTCTCCTCTTCTTCATGTAACTCTGTGAACCTCTCTGGGTGTCCCTCACTGTGGAGAATCTTTTCACCATTAACCTAGAAGTTTTATTATTAGTGCTGTGTAGTTGGAGAAGTCTTGAGGCTACTGGAAGAATAAGACTGAAGTCCAGAGGCAGTAGTGGGTCCAGCATAATCTCAAGGGTCCTCGTATGTGGGAACAGAAGGGTCAGTCAGGAAAGGGAGAGGTGATGATGGAAGCAAAAGTGGGAGGGAGTGATGCATTTTGCATATGGAGAAAGGGGCTCAGACCAAGGAATGCAGGTACTCTTCTGAAGCTAGAAAAGGCATTCTGTCATAGATCCTTGGGGAGAAACCTGTCTTAATTTTAGCCAAGATTCATTTTGGACTTCTGAATTTCAGAAATGTAAGATGATAAGTTTGAATTGCTTGCAGCAACTAAGTTGGTTGGAACAGCAATAGTAAACTAATACATCATCTGAATTTTATGCTTGCTTATTTACATGCTCATTTATTTCCATCTTCCTAGTTAGTATGCAGACAACATGAGGGGAGGAATGTCTCTCTTGTTACTTGTATCAGTGTGTGTCCAGTGGTTAAAATAGTACTTGGCACGGAATATGTGCTAAATAACTCTTGGCTAAATGATTAGGTTGGATATTTATGTTCATTGACTCGGACAGTATGTATCAGTCAGAGTTAAAAGGGAGAAGCAGACACACACAGACACATAGCACTAGGGTATTTTGAAATTCTGGAATTTACTGAGTCTCTGCACTGCTTATTGTGTTCCCAACTGATCTGATCTTGGAGCTTAAAGTCCCCAAGCAGTTGTGAAGGGCAGATAGACACAAATTGGGAGAGAATAAGAGCAAGTTGGGATACACAAGCTGGAGTCAGTGAGGACTGATTGAAGTGTCACGTCTTGTGACTTTTGACTTTGATGAAATGAATGTCCTGCAGAAATTCAGGAGCTTGTTGCCTTGTTGTGAAACATACACACCTGGCCCAGGAGTTAGTTATACTGCATGAGATGCAGGGGAAGTTGGGGGAGTTGCACCCCTGGCTGCAGTCTCATGCCAGCACCGTGAGTCAGAAGATGAGTAATATGAATGAGTAGCAAAATGCTGTTTCAAATCTCCTCTCCAAATTCCCCATGAGAATCTCTGTGGTGGCCTGTTTACTCTAACTGGATACATACAGATGTAAATGTACAATTAAGGATAACTTTCCAGGTGGCGCTAGTGGTAAAGAACCTGCGTGCCAATAAGGGAGACGCAGGTTCCGTCTCTCCATCAGGAAGATCTGGAGGAGAAAATGACAACCCACTCCAGTATTCTTGCCTGGAGAATCCCATGGATGGAGGGCCTGGCAGGCTACAGTCCAAAGAGTCGGACATGACTGAAGCGACTTAGCGCAAGTATAACTCATAATCAGGATGTTTAATGGTATCAGGTTTTGATTGTCCTAGTTTTGGTGATCTTTACAGTGGACACACATGCCCCCACACACATAAGCACCCATCTCTACAGGCATTCTATAGAGAGTTCTTGAAAAAGCACTTGGATGGTCAATGAAAAACATGCCTCTTAAAAATTTCTTCTAAAATAGACATTTTAAACTTTTTTCAACTTTCACATTGTTTCTTAAGATAATATCTTCAGTTAATTTCCAATCTGGTCTTAATGTTTTGGGATCTATTTTTGTCTTAAGTCGTTTTGTTGTTTTGAGCAGATTTGTTACATTGATTTACAAAACTTCTTTGCTAAGCTCTTGACATTTGAGGAATAGTTAATATCCGTTACCAGAAATAAAATATTTCATTTTCAGTGAAGAAGCAGAAATGAAATTGAGGGCATGAGGAAGACCTAGTACTTTTCCCATTCAGGTTGCCCCGTGACTCACTGAGTCCTCTTGTGTACCAGGATGCATCTCAGACATTTCTCTTCCTTTCCCCTCTGTTCATTCTGTGTTTTTCACCCCAGTCTTTGAGTTTTTGTTGAGTAGAATTAGAATAATAATCAATGTGTGTGTGTGTGTTCATTCATGTCTGACTCTTTGCAAACCCATGGACTCTAGCCCACCGGACTCTCCTGTCCGTGGGATTTCCCAGGCAAGAAGACGAATGGGTTGCTGTTTACTTCTCCAGGGGATCTTCCCCACCCAGGGATCAAACCCATGTTCTTATTGGCGGGTGGATTCTTTACCACTGAGCCACTTGGGAAGCTGTGGAATAGTCAGTAGAGCCTCTGAATTGAAAGAAGGCCAGATTTGAAATTTAAGAGATGTAGAAGATGAGAGAGAGTGGAGAATGAAGAATATGAAGCAAAATTTGGAGTTGAGAGGGAGAAAGAAAGTTAGAAAGTTAGCAGAGAAGGATATTGGCGGTAGCTCCAGCGCCAGTGAGATACTGAGTGAAAGAGTGTACTAGGCCAACAAGTCCTTCCACAAGTGTGGAAGGGAGTGAGTGGAATGAATGGAGAAGGCAGCATCAACATATGTACACTATCGTGTGTAAATGATAGTGTGTAAAATGATAGTTGCTGAGAAGTTGCCGTATAACACAGGGAACCCAGTCTGGTGCTCTGTGATGACCTAGAGAAGTGGAACTGGGGGGAGGGGGGGAGGATCAAGACAGAGGGAGTATATGTATGTTTAAGACTGATTCGTATTGTTGTATGGCAGAAACCAATACAACTTTGCAAAAATTTCAAAGCAAAAACTGGTAGAACAACAAAAAATTTACTGTGGATTGAGTAGATACTTTACTGTTGTTTTGAGTGACTCAGGAAAGACAAGTAATTTCAATTTTTTCCTCTGTCCACTGTTTTAAAATGTGACCAATACCTCGTGGAAAGAGTGGGGGCAAAGAGGAGTCACTTTTGTTTCCCTCATGAAGCCTTTTACCCAGTAAATAAAAAATCTAAAACTGGAAGGAATATGATGAAAGAAGAGGATAGTTTATGGTGAACCCACTTGGGGGCCTAGTGTCGGTCAAGGGGCTGAAGAATACTTTTTAGAGAAAGTGACATTTATGTAGAAACTTGTCAGATGGCATTTGTGGGAATAAAGGACATGATTCATGCAAAGTGTTTATCACAGTGTATGTATGACAAAGCACAGGTATTAGCAATATTATAATTATTTTAAATCATTTAGTGTTCTTGTATCTTCTTTAAAACTAGATGGTAAAAACATTCATGGCAGAGCAGATTTTTCTGTCCCCTTTAAATCCCTATAAGTTTCCAACTCTCTTCCTTGTAGTGAAGTATAGTTAAGAGAACTCGAGTCCTCTAGACAAGGATTAATATCACAAACTATGAGTTGTGTAAGTCTAGGGAACATATTTAACTGGGCTACAGTTATCTTACTTGTAAAGTGAGAATGATACTGTTCCAAAGGATTTCTGTGATGATTAAAAATGAACATGTCTAGTACGACATGTGAGTGAAGTGTGTCATGTCCGACTCTTTGCGACCCCATGGACAGTAGGCTGCCAGGTTCATCCATCCATGGGATTCTCCAGGCAAGAATACTGGAGTGGGTTGCCATTTCCTTCTCCAGGAGATCTTCCCAACCCAGGGTTTGAACCCAGGTCTCCTGCATTGCAGGCAGACTCCTTACTGGCTGAGCCACCAGGAAAGTCCAAAGAAGTACAACATAGATGCACAGTAAAATTTTTAATAATATTATGTAACATTTCCTTATATCAAGAGAGAAAATTGGTAGCATTTTTAGTTGTATATTAATCATTTGAAATGTATGATAATTTGGTTGTAGGTGAGAGAAATTTGTGTCATCTATAGATGAATCTGATTAAGAAAGACATAATATAAATAATGTTCATATAATGTTTATCTTAAAAGATGACAGCTTTTAGAAAAACTTCTATCCAGAATCCCAAAAATATAAGAAGGAAAAACAAAAGTCACCCATAGACCCCTCTCTAATTAGTCCCTCTTTGTAGAGGAATGTTTGTGAAGAGTGAAGATGCTACTTAGTAGTGTCTGACTCTTTGTGACCCCATGAACTGAGGCCCACAAGGCTCCTCTGTCCATGGGATTCTCCAGGCAAGAATGCTGGAGGGGGTTGCCATTCCCTTCTCGAGGGACGTTCCTGACCCAGGGACCCAAGCTATGTCCCCTACATTGCAGGCAGATTCTTTACCACCTGAAAGCCCAGAAGAATGTTTAGAGTATCCAAAAAGTATTTATACATGATGAGCTATTAACTCTAATTAGTTATCTATTAATTGAAGAAATGCCTTAAAAATCTATACTCAAAAACTGTGTAATGTTAATAGTTCATTCCTTTGTGGTTAAAAGAGAATTCACTGAATCATTTAACAAATACCTACAGATACATTTTCTATGTATTTTGGAATAGTTTTTAACTTATTAGTAAGATTATAATTCTTTTATTTTTTTTACCTTCTGATTCTTTTATTTTTTATTTTTATTTATTTATTTATTTATTTGTTGTAGGCTAATTACTTCACAACATTTCAGTGGGTTTTGTCATACATTGATATGAATCAGCCATAGAGTTACATGTATTCCCCATCCCGATCCCCCCTCCCACCTCCCTCTCCACCCGATTCCTCTGGGTCTTCCCAGTGCACCAGGCCCGAGCACTTGTCTCATGCATCCCACCTGGGCTGGTGATCTGTTTCACCATAGATAATATACATGCTGTTCTTTCAAAACATCCCATCCTCACCTTCTCCCACAGAGTTCAAAAGTCTGCTCTGTACATCTGTGTCTCTTTTTCTGTTTTGCATATAGGGTTATCGTTACCATCTTTCTAAATTCCATATATATGTGTTAGTATGCTGTAATGTTCTTTATCTTTCTGGCTTACTTCACTCTGTATAATGGGCTCCAGTTTCGTCCATCTCATTAGAACTGATTCAAATGAATTCTTTTTAATGGCTGAGTAATATTCCATGGTGTGTATGTACCACAGCTTCCTTATCCACTCATCTGCTGATGGGCATCTAGGCTGCTTCCATGTCCTGGCTATTATAAACAGTGCTGCGATGAACATTGGGGTGCACGTGTCTCTTTCAGATCTGGATTCCTCAGTGTGTATGCCCAGAAGTGGTATTGCTGGGTCATATGGCAGTTCTATTTCCAGTTTTTAAAGAAATCTCCACATTGTTTTCCATAGTGGCTGTACTAGTTTGCATTCCCACCAACAGTGTAAGAGGGTTCCCTTTTCTCCACACCCTCTCCAGCATTTATTGCTTGTAGACTTTTGGATAGTAGCCATTCTGACTGGCACGTAATGGTACCTCATTGTGGTTTTGATTTGTATTTCTCTGATAAAGAATGATGTTGAACATCTTTTCATGTGTTTGATAGCCATCTGTATGTCTTCTTTGGAGAAATGTCTGTTTAGTTCTTTGGCCCATTTTTTGATTGGGTCATTTATTTTTCTGGAATTGAGCTTCAGGAGTTGCTTGTATATTTTTGAGATTAATCCTTTGTCTGTTTCTTCATTTGCTATTATTTTCTCCCAATCTGAGGGCTGTCTTTTCACCTTACTTATAGTCTCCTTTGTTGTGCAAAAGCTTTTAAGTTTCATTAGGTTCCATTTGTTTAGTTTTGCTTTTATTTCCAATATTCTGGGAGGTGGGTCACAGAGGACCTTGCTGTGATTTATGTTGGAGAGTGTTTTGCCTATGTTCTCCTCTAGGAGTTTTATAGTTTCTGGTCTTACATTTAGATCTTTAATCCATTTTGAGTTTATTTTTGTGTATGGTGTTAGAAAGTGTTCTAGTTTCATTCTTTTACAAGTGGTTGACCACTTTTCCCAGCACCACTTGTTAAAGAGGTTGTCTTTTTTCCATTGCATATCCTTGCCTCCTTTGTCAAAGATAAGGTGTCCATAGGTTCGTGGATTTATCTCTGGGCTTTCTATTCTGTTCCACTGATCTATATTTCTGTCTTTGTGTCAGTACCATACTGTCTTGATGACAGATGTCTTGATGACTGTCTTGATGACTGTGGCTTTGTAGTAGAGTCTGAAGTCAGGCAGGTTGATTCCTCCAGTTTCATTCTTCTTTCTCAAGATTACTTTGGCTGTTCGAAGTTTTTTGTATTTCCATACAAATTGTGAAATTATTTGTTCTAGTTCTGTGAAAAATACCGTTGGTAACTTGATAGGGATTGCATTGAATCTATATATTGCTTTGGGTAGAATAGCCATTTTGACAATATTGATTCTTCCAATCCATGAACACGGTATGTTTCTCCATCTGTTTGTGTCCTCTTTGATTTCTTTCATCAGTGTTTTATAGTTTTCTATGTATAAGTCTTTTGTTTCTTTAGGTAGATATACTCCTAAGTGTTTTATTCTTTTTGTTGCAATGGTGAATGGTATTGTTTCCTTAATTTCTCTTTCTGTTTTTCATTGTTAGTATATAGGAATGCAAGGGATTTCTGTGTGTCAATTTTATATCCTGCAACTTTTACTATATTCATTGATTAGCTCTAGTAGTTTTCTGGAAGAGTCTTTAGGGTTTTCTATGTAGAGGATCATGTCATCTGCAAACAGTGAGAGTTTCATTTCTTCTTTTCCTATCTGGATTCGTTTTATTTCTTTTTCTGCTCTGATTTCTGTGGCCAAAACTTCCAACACTATGTTGAATAGTAGTGGTGAGAGTGGGCATCCTTGTCTTGTTCCTGATTTGAGGGGAAATGCTTTCAATTTTTCACCATTGAGGGTGATGTTTGCTGTGGGTTTGTCATATATAGCTTTTATTATGTTGAGGTATGTTCCCTCTATTCCTGCTTTCTGGAGAGTTTTAATCATAAATGAGTGTTGAATTTTGTCAAAGGCTTTCTCTGCATCTATTGAGATAATCATATGGTTTTTATCTTTCAATTTGTCAATGTGGTGTATTACATTGATTGATTTGCAGATATTAAAGAATCCTTGCATTCCTGGGATAAAGCCCACTTGGTCATGGTGTATGATTTTTTTAATATGTTGTTGGATTCTGTTTGCTAGAATTTTGTTAAGGATTTTTGCATCTATGTTCATCAGTGATATTGGCCTGTAGTTTTCTTTTTTTGTGGCATCTTTGTCTGGTTTTGGAATTAGGGTGATGGTGGCCTCATAGAATGAGTTTGGAAGTTTACGTTCATCTGCAATTTTCTGGAAGAGTTTGAGTAAGATAGGTGTTAGCTCTTCTCTAAATTTTTGGTAGAATTCACCTGTGAAGCCATCTGGTCCTGGGCTTTTAAGATTATAATTCTTATGTAAAGGTTTTATAGTTAGATGATGGATATGCTATTTGTTTTAATTTTCCTTATTGTTGTACAGATTGGTATTTTAAAAGAAAGTATATGTCCTGTGAAAGGAAGGGTTAAATACCATGTGCTAGAGAGGCATGCTCCTGGCTCTCTGGGAAAAGTATTACTTTGGGTGATGATTTTTATCTGTAATTACCTTTCCTTTTTGTTCTCAGAGAGCCTGATCTTCATTATAATATGTATTGCTTCATATTCACTAAACTATATGTGAAAAAGAATCTTTGTTTATAGTTTGAGGGGGGTTTTGAAATTACTGCATGAAGATACTTGAAACTTTTGCCTCATTGAAAAGCACTGGATGTTTTGAGAAAAATCAATAAAACATATTCCTACCATTACCCAAAGGGAACAAAGTTATTGAGGTTTGAAATAGCTTACCCCCAAATCATAATTCTTCTAGCATGGGGATTTGTGGAGTACCCTTTGCAGTGAACAGCTAATCATGCTGTACTTGGTGAATTACTTTCATTATATAAAACAAACTTAGCCATTGCACATTGTAAGGAATGTTCAAATCGTTTCATTAAAATCACAATGTTATGCCTGCTATTAATTTTTAAGACATGTTACCAAATGGGTCATGAATATTAAGTGAACACATTTATTCTACCCTTTAAAAAAATACACATTAATTTGTAGTTGATACAAACTTCATCTTCTGAGTATAAAACAGAAGACAGAATATGCACAGTTCCCTTCACTTAGCTGCAAAATGATTCACCTGAAATCTAAAATCATTCAAAAAGTTTAGTGCAACTGTGATTCTGTTCATAGGCACAAATATGCAATTCTCAACTGTCTTTCAACCTCAGAGGCTGCAATTCTATTGGTTGCTAATAGATGACAGAGTGATATTCTGTGGGTCATGTGTACAATTCTGTCCACACAGATACAACTCCAGGTAAAATTCGCACTAGGTTTGTGAGACTCAAAAGATAATGTTTATGAGAACACATTTTCAAAGTTTCATTTTATGATGGAAAAGTTCCATTCACAAATATGTATTCTTTGAGATGGAAAGTTTATAATGAATTTTTCCTAATAATAAATGGCTATGCATACATCAAGACTTTATGCTCAAAGTGAGGTTCATTTGTGATATGTTTATTATTAAAATATAAAAGCAGTGGTTGTCTCCCCTCTACTGTTTCCAGCATTTGTCTATTCATAAGTCTAGGCTTGAAAAGATGAAAAAATACACCTTCAGCAATGGTAATATATCCAGATAAGAAATATACAGTGTTAAGCAGAGTGCTTTGAGGTCAGTTAGTGGGAATGGAAGCTTTGCTATTAAGTGGTGGGGACAATGGGAGGATGGCATATGAGTCCATTTGGTTTGGACTTCTAGTAATTCCATTCCTACTCCATCTTTTATTTGGTTTTGAAAATGTCTACTTTGGCAATTAATAAGCGAGAATTCCCACCTATCAGTTTTATGACTATTAGGCATGCTCTATAATATTCTATTTACCTTGTTTATTGTCTGATAGCTGCCCCTCACCCCCTACTACACACACCGGAATGCCACACACACGCCAGAGTGTGAACTTCCCGAAGGTCTGTGGTCGTATCAGGTTTTGTTTTTTGCTGCTGTGTACTCGGTGCTTCCCATCAGAGTGACTGGCAGAGTATGGAAGTTCAATAGGTATTTATTGAATGCATAAATACATGAAAGATAAATTACTTTTGGCAAAGTATTTGCAAACCCCATCAAAGAGGAAGGAAGAAGAAAAACGCATCAGTAGTTCTGTTAACACCGTTGGTGTCATTTTTGTAGGTTCCCTGAAGGGTCATTTTCTTGCATTATTTATGTTATTGCACTCATATAAACAAATTTGCAAATTCCAATTAGGTCCATTTTCCTGCTGAGTATTGCTTACCATAGACATTTTGAGAACAAGGGTCAGAAGAAGTTGCCTAGACTACTACTATGCAGAATAACTGCATTAACATCTTTTCCCCCCAGTTGCTGTGTTCTTCCTAGGCAATTTGTATCAATTATGCCTGCTAAATGATGTTCAGATCCATTCACATTTTCTCTCTCCACCCATACCCCTAATCTAAGCCACAATCTCTAACCTTTTGTTTGGATTATCACATTTGCTTCCTAAACGACTTTGCCTGCATTCAGCCTTGCCTGTCCTCAATGCCCAGTTTCTATTTTTACCACCATTTGCTTTCTTCTCATGAGATACAGGATGATTTCTTCCAAAAAGCATTGATTTCAGTCCTTTGCCTGATATTCTGCCGTGTTTTTCTATTGACCTTGGAGTAAAATCCCCAAAGCCCCTGCATGATACAGTTGGTGACTCTATCTCCAGCCTCAGGGCTTGCTCATCTCTTATTTTCTGAGAGCTGCACAGAGTGTATTGAATGTGCCAGTCTCTTTCCCTTAGACCTTTGATGGAATCCACTCAAGACAATATTTCCCTTATTGCTTGGTTAAATCCACTTTATTCAAATACTTTGGGATTTGAATGTGGTTATTCCCTAATCAGTAAAGTGATTACAGTGTCTGTCACATGGTGAGTGTTGTTAGTATTTGTTGCATTGAATCTGTGTTTTCATCACACCCTACTATACAGATGGATTTTTAAGGATATTTATCACAGGAATAGCTAGAGCTGCAAGAAGAAAGATGAGATAATGAGGACTTCTATTTGTAATTGAATCATATAATGATCATTTGCAATTTAAAAATGACATGATTCAGGTTGCTTAATTTGAATTTTACAGATGGAGAAAATCATCATTCAAGTTCTTTGGCAATGAAATGGTCATTATGTTGTTTTATGAAGCTTTTGTGTGGAAAGAGAAACACTTCTTCTGTAATAAATCACCTCACATCCCATCTCTGTAGTCTAGGTGTAGTTATCATAGTTTAAATGGAATAGCAATCTTTGAAATGCATTGCCTCAGCCATTGCCTTGAGTCAGCAATTCTCAATACCTGGTTGGAGTGGAGAGTTAAGGGGAATTGACTGATATTTTAATATTAATCAGAAGAGATGTAGAATAAAAGATGAAGAAATTTGTCTATGGCTATAAGGAGAGATTCTGAAAATTTATATATATCAACTGGAGAGTCTGACACATGTGCAACATATATTGCTGAGGGAAAAATACTAACAGATTAAAGCTCCCAACCTTGTTGTGTAGTTTATGTACACATGAGTATATTACAGCCATTTGGATTTGGAAAAAAAATCAATGAACACTTCCTCCCCTGCCTCCCACCCCACTATGCTCTGTCATAGGGCATACGGGCGAGGACATACATACCTCTGTTATGGCGTGCACCAACACCCACCCCCCTGCCCCCACCAAAGGGAGTCTGGGTCTTTATACCTGAGCAGAGGAGTCTTGTTAACACAGACCTTTTTGAGAGGAAAATAACTTACCTTGTTGAAAATACTCTAACTTTGAGCTGCTGTGTTTCATCTGTTGAACTGATATACTAATTAAACAAGTGGTCACCAAAAATAGCAACTTTGATATGATACCAGGAAAAGGGCAGCAAAAGATGATAACCAGCTGAGAGGAGCTACAACCAGTTTTCCTGTGAGTTTTCCAATCTCACAGTCTAATGAAAAAATATAAATCTGTTTAATAATCTTTCAGTGTCATTTTTCTATTCTTGCCTTTTAGAAGCACTTAACACACTTAGTAATAATTCTTTTTATCTAGATGGTTACTTCTTTTTTTTTTTTTTGGATCAATTCTGCCTTTAAATGTACTCTGAATATTGGTGATTGATATAATTGAAAAATCAGAAATGATCAAGAATGAAAAATTAAGTTCTTAAATATGTCTTAGAAGGAAATATGTTCCATTTTTAATAGAATCAAAATTTCTTTTTTGTACGAGAGTGCAAAAGTTAAAAATATCAAGTAAGTTCTGGCAGGAATAAACTTTGCTCATCTCATCAAGCTCAGACTATTAGGCTTAAAGACACTCTTAGATTCATAGATGTGGGGAGGGGTGCTCCCTGTGTTTGATTAATTAGAGTGTTTTCATTATCTGTGGCTCCACAACAAATGACAACAAAATGTAATAGTTTAAAAAGTAAGCACTGATAGTATCTGCTGGTCATAATTTGGGCAGTTCATCAGTTCGCACTTAGGATATCTCATGCAGTTGCAGTTAGATATATCCTGGGTTGCAATCATCTGAAGGCTTGACTGGGGCTGGAGAATCCATTTCCAAGGAGGCCCACTCTCATGGCTGGCAAGTAGTATTTTCTGTTGTTGAGGACCCTCAATTCTCTCTGTGTGGACTTCTCCATGTAGTGAAGTGTTCCCTGGGGAAAACAACTGTCCTCTTCCAGAGCATATTGAAGCCGGGTGGAAGCTTCAATACTTCTTGTGACCTAGTCTCAGAAGTCACTTACTAATGCTTTTCCTGTACTGTTGGTCACTCCTGTAAGTCCACTCTGTGGTGGGGGAGTGGAGTATACAAAGAGGTGACTTGGATATTGGCATCTACAAAGAAGGATCAAGAATCAAGGATCAAGTAATCAAGAATTGAGAAAAAATAGAACAAAGTAGCTGAGATAGAATTGCAGACCTGAGTCCATCCTAACCTCTGATGTGTATTAGGTTGTGCGAGAAGGGGATTCTTTTAGCTAATGAAACATCAAGTTATATCATAAAAGATAACAACAGTAAGATTCTTTGATTCTGAAGGACCTGTAAGCAGAACCATAGAAGCTGTGACTGCTTTCCCAGATGGAGCTAGAATGAAGGTGTTCTGAAGGCTAGAACACCACCCAGATGGGCTGCAGGGCAATCTGACAGGAAGGTGAAAAGAATTAGATGGTAAGATCCCTTGAATTCTTACCCACTGCTAAAGGGATTTTCTTTTTTTTTTCTTTTTGGGAATGGAGTCTGACTATATTATCCTTTACCCACTGACTTTTTGGAACAAATTTGTGCATACTCATTTTGTAACAGCTATCTTTTGTTTCTTAGATTCTACTGTGGAAAATTTCCCATGTCAATAATATTCACGTATGTAATGAGATTTACCAAAGACTCAAAAGTCCTAGTTGTTAGTGCCATGAGGGAGGAGGTTGATTTGCTTGTCCTACTCATGCCATCTCAGAGGGATTCTGCTTGTGTATGCTTTTTTTCTTTTTCTTTTACTACAGCTATGAGTAGGAGATTTTTTGATAAAATGGCTTTACTGCTAAAATGGTTTCAAAAGTGCTGATCTAAGACATCATTTTAAGTAGCTGCATCCTGTGTGTGAATATAGCATTAATTATTAAAGCAATTCTATTGTGAATATTTAGGTGGTTTCTTGCTTTTATCTAGTATAAACATTGCTGTGATAAATAATATCACATGAGTAATATGAGTACCATGTGTACTCATCCATAATTACTCATTTAATTCCTAGGAGTAGACTTCCTAGGTTGAATTATATATTCCTATGTGAGATTTTAAAATAAGCACTGCCAAATCATTGTCTAGAAAGGAGTCATTAATGCGCACTTCCACCAGCCAGGAGTGTGTGAGTCCTGGGTTCTCTGTACCTTATTCAACACCAGGTATTAACATTAGCAAAATGTTTTCATTTTCAGTTTTGTGTAATTTTTAAGTTATTACTCAGATTGAATATTCTTCGTGTGTTTCTTACTTATTGTATATGTCTTAATGATATCTCCTTTTGCATTTTCTTTGCATGGGTGTCAGGAAAAGAATCTCTGATAAACAAGACTTCTTCAGTATTCATTGTCTTTTAAGTTGTTTAGTATCCAAGTTGTGTCTGACTCTTTGTGACCCTATGGACTGTAGCCCGCCAGGCTCCTCTGTCAATGGATTTTTCCAGGCAAAATACTACAGTGGGTTGCCATGTCCTTCTCCAGGGGATCTTTCTGACCCAGGGGTCCAACCTATATCTCTTGCCTCTCCTGCATTGCAGAGGATTCTTTACCACTGCATCGTTATTGTATTATGAGGAAAACTCTTTGCTAAGGTAATGCTGAGTATAAGGATATAAATGGGAGAAGTTAATAGAGGGCTCATTGCTTTATGCCTAAAAGAGAGGCAGTGAAATAGCCGATGGAGGAAGAGGAGAAGGTGGTTAGGAAAGGAAGGTGATATGGGAGGGAAGGTTGATAGAAGCTTGGGCAGAGTATCATGGGAAAACTGGGAAACAGAGGAGACAGGTAATCCGTGCACAGGAGAAAGTTTAAGGGAGAATAGAGTTTAAAGACAGAGGGTGACCAAACATCCTGGTTTCCCTGGACCATAGCGGTCCGTGCATAATGGTTCAGGGATATTATTCACGTGCCCTTGTTTAGATAGCAAATTATATGGTGATACTACTTAGAGGGATTCTTAAAGAATATTTGCAAAATAGTTTGTGATGTATTTAATCATCTGTTTTTCCATATAATCTTCAGTAAAGCAGTCTTTATTAACACATTGATGAGGTGGATCTGATTTTGGGATGCATGAAACCACTGCTTCCTGCTTCAGGAAAGGCACAGACAGTTGATGGATAATCCCTCTGAGGATGGCCTTCCATTACCTGCTTCTGCTCACTATCCAGCTGTATCCACAGCCACATTTATGTATATGCCTAAACTTCTCAGCCATTTGGAGCTGCATATATTTTTTGAGAATTTATGTTATTTGAGTTTTTAAAAAATATATAGTCTTTTCTCTTAGAAATTGCTCCTCTCTTGTCTGCCTAGTGAACTTTTAAGATCCTGATCAAAGCTTCATTTCCTGCCATTCTTCCTTGTGATAGCTGTGCTTTTATTTATTGTAGCATTTATTACATTGTTCCCTTGGTTTGCTAGCATTTGGCCTCCCAGATGATACAATGATGTCTTGTTTGTCTTTGGCTATCTCCTATGAATACCATGAGTAGCAAAGGAATCAATATAGTCACTGAGTGCTTAGCACTGTAGCAGGCACTGGTAATAGATAAATCAAATATAAGAATATTCATGGCAGTCTGGAATCCAGTGAAAGAAAAAATATATAAGTTCATTAATTACCAAGTGCTGAGTTTATAGAAATTTCTATAATACAAGGTATAGAGGTACCACAGAGGGAACTAATCAAGTTATGGGGTGATCAGGAAGTACACATAGAAAAATTACTCTTGGGTGGTTTTGAAACACTGAAAGTGTTTGTAAACACTCAGAAAGTGAGGGAGACAGTTACAGAAGGCACATGCATAGACACTGAGGATTAAAGGAGTAGGTAGGGAGATTAAAAGTACTTGAGGGTATCAAAGGTGTGTGCTCAATAGTTGACTTGCATGCAGTTAGGAATGCTGTTGTATCACCTAAATAATAAATTCTGTTTAGAGGAAACATGAGCAGAGGATTTGAGAAGTGAAACACTAGGTATATTGACAATTGGTGATTCACTTAACTGTAATTTCATTTTTTCCCCTTTTTCTCCCTGCAGTTTTTCTGTTTCCCTGCTTCAGGGTTTACTCCTATTTTTTTTTTTTTTTCTCCTGTGACTTCTCCACTCATTTAATAGTTTGGGTTAGGAAGGAAGGGATAGACAGACAGCTGGACAGGTAGACGTGAAGGACACAGGGGTGTGTAATGAGGTCTCCATGTCTGTCTTCTTGAGAGAGGTGGTCATTGCTTTTCACACTGTTTGCTTGGGTTTAAAAATTTCATTCTTCTACAGAAATGCAGGAATACAAGACTGGTTAATAGCTATATTAGACAAGAAGACAACACAAACGATTTCTCTGTATTCACCATGAGAGGCGGTGTTCTGTAGTCATTAAGAATCAAGCCAACATGCCTGAGTTTGAATCCTGTCTCTTGTAACTAGCAGCGGTGTGACCTTGGGCAGCTGACTTCCCAGGTGGCGCTAGTGGCAAAGAACCCACCTGCCAGTACAGGCGACATGAGGGACCTGGGTTCAATCCCTGGGATGGAAAGATCCCCTGGAGGAGGAAATGGCAAACCACTCCAGTATTCTTGCCTGGAGGATCCTGTGGACAGAGGAGTCTGACAGGCTACAGTCCCTAGGGTTGCAAAGAGTCAGACACGACTGAAGCGACTAGCATGTACACATCAGTATTTACCTCACAAGTTTGTTAGCAAAAGAAAATGAGGCAATTCATGCAAAGAACCTAGAACAGTGCCTGAAATTGTAAAAAGACTCAAATGTTTGCTATTATCGTCATTATCATTGACTGGAATTTTACCTCCAAATCTAGTATCTTTATCTCTTTGTTTTTATATTTGATTCCACAGACTCAAAGGTGATTTTCCCTGTAATTCTTCTAGATGGCCTGGAATTTTCTGTTAATGTGTTCTATAGCCAATTTCTGTAAATATGATACTGAAGAGCATATAAAGATTCAACCTATGTAAAGCCACATAGAGCAGACAGCTGGCTTGACTTTCCAAGTATTTCATAATCTGAAACTTTCATAATAGGTTATCTTTATCCTTACTGTATTGTTTACTCTTTCCTCTTAAACATCCTTGATAGCAATAATAATGTTTCAAGATCACTTTCTTCCCTTAGCAACTTTTGAGAACATTACCCACCCTATGTACATTTATTTTAAAATAGTGAGCACATACACCTGCATTAATATATTATATGCATTATAACCTTAAAATATAAATTTAAATGAATGAGATAAAAATAAACAATAATTTTCCTTGTTCAATGAGTCATATGTACAAAACTCATTTCGGAAAAGTCACTGGTACAGGCTGTATATTCCCACCCAGTGATGCAGGGTGCATCGCTCAGTGAGTTGGTTCCTTCTACTGGACAGTTCTAAGTTGTTTGGAAGTTTTTCCTCTTCAGTTCAGTCACTCAGTTCTGTCTGACTGTTCGTGACACCATGGACTGCAGCACTCCAGGCTTCCCTGTCCTTCATCAACTCCCAGAGCTTATTCAAACTCATGTCCATTGAGGATGCCATCCAACCATTTCATCCTCTGTTGTCCCCTTCTCTTCCTGCCTTCAATCTTTCCCAGAATCAGGGTCTTTTCCAGTGAGTCAGTTGTTTGCATCAGGTGGCCAAAGTATTGGGACTTCAGCATCAGTCCTTCCAATGAACACCCAGGACTGATCTCCTTTAGGATGGACTGGTTGGATCTCCTTGCAGTCCAAGGGACTCTCAAGAGTCTTCTTCAACATCACAGGTCAAAAGCATCAATTCTTCGGCGCTCAGCTTTCTTTATGGCCCAACTCTCACATCTATACATGACTACTGGAAAAACCATAGCTTTGACTAGATGGATCTTTGTTGGTAAAGTAATGTCTCTGCTTTTTGATATGCTTTCTAGGTTTTTCATAGCTTTTCTCCCAAGGAGCAAGTGTCTTTTAATTTCATGGCTGCAGTCACCATCTGCAGTGATTCTGGAGCCCAAGAAAATAGTCTCTCACTGTTTCCATTGTTTTCCCATCTATTTGCCATGAAGTGATTGAATTGGATGCTATGATCTCAGTTCTTTTTTGTTGTTGTTGTTGTTTTTAGTTTTTTGAATGTTAAATTTTAAGCTAGCTTTTTCACTCTCCTCTCTCACTTCCCTCAAGAAGTTCTTCAGTTCTTCTTCACTTTCTGCCATAAGGGTGGTGTCATCTGCATATCTGAAGTTATTGATATTTCTCCCATCAATCTTGATTCCAGCTTGTGCTTCATCCAGCCTGGCATTTCACATGATGTGAAATGCATATAAGTTGAATAAGCAGAGTGACAAAATCCAGCCTTGATGTACTCCTTTCTCAATTTGGAACCAGTCTGTTGTTCCATGTCCAGTTCTAAGTGTTGCTCCTTGACCTGCATACAGATTTTTCAGGAGGCTGATCAGGTGGTCTGGTATTCCCATCTCTGAAATTTTCCACAGTTTGTTGTGATCCACACAGTCAAAGGTTTTTCCTCTTACAGATCTTAAAAACATATTCTAGAGTTAATAGCCACTTACCATAAGTATGCCCTGAACTTTGTGCTTTTTAGGCACATTATTTCTATTTTCGTAATATCTGAAAGCTAGATGCTATTTTCCTCCAATTACAGATATAGATATTAAAGTAAAGAAAAACAGTTTTCTCAGTAGGTTATCAACCCTTGTAGCTGCATTTCCATTCTCTGGATATGATATGAAATGAAATGGAAAGCTTACCTCTCTCCTTGGATTCTAGCTTCGTGTGACCTTTATAAGCCTCTGCACAATGCCATGTACATTCAGCTTTAGCTTTTGTCCAGACTGTCCCAGTTCCTGAGATGTCTTCTTTCCTTTCTTCTCCCTCCGCTGTCTCTTTCCATCCCTTTGGTATGAGTCAATCCCTGCCTTCCTCTGTTACATCCTTGTACATCTCTTCCACATGGTGCTCTGCTGCTTGGGTGCAGCTGAAACATGTGATGTCTATAGCACATCCTTCTGATTTTGATATTACATTTATGGTCATTGCATGCTTACATGACTTAAAATTAGTTTGCAAGTTGGTTTCTGGTGTGGCTCCTGCCTTATAATTCTGTGTTCCCCCCACACTAGACAGAGTTTCGAGCACATCGTAGACTGTCACTCATGTATTTAGATACTATTTTCTCTCTTCTGTGTTGCAGGCATGAAAGTTAAGCAAAATATGGGAAAGTAAATGATGAAGAATCACAGAAGGAAAAGGTTCTAGTCGTTTCCAGCTCTTCTCTTAGTTGATATCTATGTGTATTCCTTCCCCCTTATGATCAGTCTTAATCAACCTTGGTTTCCATATTTAGTGCTATGGATCCCTTGTTCAGGTGACCTTCTAGTTTTTTAACTTCTTGTGCAGCATTTCTTATTACTTGTCAGACCTTTATCATGTATGCATTTTCTTGGTAACCATTTATTTAGTACCCATATCAGTTATAAATTACTCATTACAGAGGTGGGGGGGGGGTCCCTGAGACTTAGGGTAATCTCTTATTAAAGCACTAAGAAAGAAATATGTCTTGATCTGAGCCCTATCAGTAAGTAGAAGAGAAGGATAGGAATATTTGTTATGAAGTTCTAAATTAGAATGGATTTCCCGAGGAAGGGCTTTGGTTCAAGGCTTGAAGTATTCAGAAGATAAGAATAGGTACGGGTTAGATTGTGGGGCTTCCCTGGTGGCTCAGACGGTAAAGAATCAGACCTGTTTTGGGATTTTTGTAGTTTTTTTCCATGCAAAATATTAAAAGTAAAGTGGTGCAGTAAAATAGTTAAGTAAATTAAAGTGACCTAGTAGCAAAGATGGATTAGGTAAGACTGACCGCAAATCCATAAGCTCTGCTGGCATATCATTTGGTTCTTCAACAAAATCCATTCCTTCTTTTGAAGTTGTTGATTTTGATAGTTTTGTGTTGGGCATGGGTGATCATTTTCCAAGATTGGCTTAAATAGTTTCAGTTTGAAAACGGAAATGAAATTTATTTCAACCTCTAGTTGAATAATTGTTCTTGTTTCTGTTCACTTCTCACACTTTCACATATAAAAATCTTATATTTTTAAAAAAGTCTTTAGAGTAGATATAAGGGGATATGGAGCCATAGCATGACCAGATTACTTTTACAAAATTGCTGGATATGCAGACAGTTAGAATCCAGTTCTCCTGCCTCCCTGTTGAGGAATTTAAAGTGCCTTTTAAGTTTTCAAGGAGAGTCAGTAGTCAGTTTAAACTCAGCCAGAGGTGGCATGGAGGAGGCTCTACAACACACAAAGAAATAGGTTTTAGGGGCATTAAAGTAGTTTCTGCATCTATCTGTTCTGGGTGGAATGGATGAGTCTCTTTATTTGAGTAAACTGGAAAAAAAATGTGGTTGGTTCCCATTCTGGGGCTTGCATGACAATAAAGGAGGATTGCTACTAACAAAGAAATGGCCTTCATCCATCACCAGAGGTGTGAAGGCCACCTTTCTCCTCCATCTCACTAATGGTGGTTACCATGGTGTTTCAGCAGATGCAGTGAGATTACTAGATGATCAGGGATAGCTTTGTTGCTTTACTTTTCTGAAATTTTGAAAGGTCAAATAAGGAGACTGATAATTCACGGTGGTAGGATATATACTTGGTGACAAATATTTAGCTTTTGAAAGCAGAGATTCTTTATCCGCCATGCTCATTAGTCTCTGCCTTGCCCAAACTCTTAAATCATGCTTTTACAGAAATGTTTGTTTCAAGACAAGAGGTCTCTGTAATGAAGGTCATCTGCTACCAGACTCCAATATCTGCCAAAGCTCTCTGATGTTAGCCAGAGTGGATTCCTTTGACTTGCTTCAATTTGTCTATCATATAGCAACAATATTTCTGGTGTAATGATCAGATATAAACACACCTTGTAAAGATTTCTGATGGAATTAGACTGGGAGGCATCAACTTTGGAGCGTTATAGTCACTGTGTTAAGGCGAGAGTTGCTGCAGTCTAGAGTAATATGGCCTTTCATGTCAACTTGCGTTCCCCTTGAGCTGTGGTCCTTGACCATTGCATAGCATGATTGTATTATGGGGTCAATTACCATCACATATTAGCCAAGACTGTTAGCAGCTATGTCAGACTGATTCTGTTTGTGAAAGTTCATTATTTACGTACTCCAAATTTCTTTTTTTAAAAAAGGTACATTCAGTAACTATTCATTGAATAATTATCACATGCAAGGCACTGTATCAGACATCCTGGGACATAGAACAATGTATAGTAACCTTAAAGATTAGGCTTAAACATTGCCCCCTGGTTGGAACACTCCTTAATATTCAAATTCACATACATTGATTAGTTCCTACAGCATACAACTTACAACTTTATTGCAGACAAGCTTCATTTCTTTTTCTCATGTTGTTCTTAGTAATTTTTACCCCTGTTTTTTTCCCTAGATGGTTTGAGGAAAGCGTCTGCATTAGAGTTTTCTGTGCTTTGACTGAGCATGTGAACATAATGATTGAAATAAACATGATCCTTCTCTAGTAAGAGAGATCAACATCTACCATCTGTGAATGGTAGAGTTGTATTATATACGGATTTAGTTTACATCGTCAGAGGAACTCTAATTCTGAATATACATAAATGTTTGAGTCACAGAGCAATGTGGATTTGAAGTAAGAAAGTGAACTCATGATGGCAACCTCTTTTCTTCAATTTGAGGGTTTTTTGTATTAATGGAAATATAATAGTTTTTATTAACAGAAGGTCTGTGTCTTTCCCAATGGCTCACTGGTAAAAAGTCTGCCTGCAGTGCAGGCGTGAGTTCAATGCCTGTGGCAGGAAGATCCCCTCAAGGAGGAAAGGGCAACCCACTCCAGTATGCTTGCCTGGAAAATTCCATGGACAGAGGAGCCTGGTGGGCCATAGACAATGGGGTCGCAAAGACTGGAACATGACTGAGAATTCACGCTAGCAATAGATTATAGCTGTTGTGACTGATACATTGTATCAAGAAGCTATAGTTGTTTAGGATATATCTAATAATTTTATATGAATTATGTCTTTTCTTTTTTACTCTTAATACATAAAATTAGGATATATTTTATTCTTACATAATTTAACAACTCTCACGGGGCATTGGTGGTAAAGAACCTGCCTGCCAGTGCAGGCAATGTAAGAGACATGGGTTTGATCTCTGTGTCAGGAAGATCCCCTGGAGGAGGGCATGGCAACCCACTCCAGTATTCTTGCCTGGATAATCCCATGGAGAGAGAAACCTGGCGGGCTACAGTCCATAGCGTCATGAAGAGTCAGAGGCAACTGAAGTGACTTAGCACACACAATGCACGTGGCTTATTTTTGTGTGTGACTTGTGTGTCAGAGCTCCAGTAACTTTGAGTTTTATGAACCATTTTAAAAATGGATGTTTGATCCTCGTGACAAGTATTTTAATATGTATTTCCATTTTTGGTAAGAACTGACTATTCATAAGCTGTTATTTTTATTGCACGAAATCAGTGGATTTCTGAAGATGTGATATAAATTTCATGCAGTGTTCAGTTTTACTTTTTCTTATTTTCCTTTTTCTCTCTGGTAGCCAGGTGGGAAATCAAAAATCTCATCTCATGAACTCAGATTCCATTAAAAGAAAAAAAAGAGTAAGCCCATATCTGCTTGAGATTTCCACAGTTTCACTATTATAGGAATTGGATTACAAATGTCTGCAACAAAAAGAAAAAGATAGCTTGTTTACTTCACAGGTTCAAATCCTTAAAAATAAAACCCAGGAACAAGGTGTAGAGACTTTTCTGTAGTTCTAAGGAGGGAAGACACATGTAAGTTACTGTCTATAAGAATGGCAATAAAACCATTTTTTAGAGAATAGCATTTCATTCAATTTCAAAGAAATTCTGTCATTGTATTTTTCCTTGTTATAGCTAACTTATTTTGATTCAGACAGAAAGATGTCTTGACTAGGAATAATAAATATTTATCAGATATCATTTATTTCCACAGAATAACTGTAGGCTGAAATAGTCCATTGCTTACAGCAATATAATTTTTGGTTAGTGTTAGAGACTGTTGTAGAGATGATTAAAAATAATCACTTCAAAGAAAGGAATAAGGCAGAAACTGTTAATATTTTAATGTACTACATATATACAAACTGAACTTATGGAATATACTGAAAATTCACTGAACATATTTATATTTAATAGTTATTATACAAATATTTATTGAAAACTTATTATAGAGTAGGTAGGTTATGACTGCTTGGCAAATGGAATAATCCTACTGTTACATAAATTTTGTTTAAACTATTATATGTCTGAGTTTAATAGGATTATATTCAAATAATTTAAACATATTGTAAACATATTTTTGAGAACAAATTTTCCTAATCAGAGATTATGAAATTAGATGCAATAATCTCAATGCTGCTGCTGCTGCTGCTAAGTCCCTTCAGTCGTGTCCGACTCCGTATGACCCCATAGACGGCAGCCCACCAGGCTCCCCGTCCCTGGGATTCTCCAGGCAAGAACACTGGAGCGGGTTGCCATTTCCTTCTCCAATGCATGAAAGTGAAAAGTGAACATGAAGTTGCTCAGTCGTGTCCGACTCTTAGTGACCCCCATGGACTGCAGCCCACCAGGCTCCTCCGTCCATGGGATTTTCCAGGCAAGAGCACTGGAGTGGGCTGCCAGTGCCTTCTCCAAATAATCTCAATATACACATTTTAAAGCTTAGGAGTATATTTATTTAAATAGACATTGTTTCAATCTGATTCTTTGATTAAATAAACAGTCTCAATTTCTTTCACTTGGATCACAGTTCTTACCTCTGTCTAAGAGGGTGCCATCAAAAAACAGGTGATATAGGATAGCATTGTCTCACACAAAGTATTTCAGTTGACATAGTTAACTCAGTCTTCAAAAAAAAATTCCGTAAGGCCAGTTGTTTTGGGGGCACGTGGTTAGTGAATCCTGTGTCCACCAACTGCCTTATTTCATTATAAACTGAGTTTTTGTAGTCAGAAGTCATATTGTTTGGTTTAACCTGATGATGACTACACATTCAGTAAGTCAACAGATGGCATTCTTGGCAAAGCATGGCAAACAGACAAGTTATATCCAGATCTAGAATAAGTGCTTATTCCAGTAAGGAAAAATCCGCTATGGAAAAGGGGTCCAAAATAATCAGCTTGCTGCCAAGTGGCTCTCTGCCTCCTCAGGCTGTGGTAAGCCGTAAGGGGCTCAGAGATGGCTGCTGGTGCTGCAAAAGTAGGTGCCCAGTAGTGATGACAGCCAAGTAGGCATTGGGGAGGGCAGTTGTCCGTATGTTGAGGCTATTCAAAGTCTCCTTAGGCCACCATGGCTGGTTTTTAAATGCAACTCTTGACTCTGCTGGGACTGGGGAGAAAACAATGATTAGCATCCACAAGTTAGAACAACTTGTCCCCTGAATTATTGAGACCTTCTCCTCACTGTTGCTGGACATTTGCATAGGACAAAAATACTCTCAAGTTCTCAGTTAAACTGAGAGGTTTTACCAAATCTCTTTGTCCCAGACCATTTGGTCAGACCACTGTTCAGTGTACTTCTTCCTAGACACTCTCTCCTCCTAGAACGAGTGGACCACACTATGTACCCTGGTAGTTTTGCCCACTAGGAGGATTGTCATACTGTTTGTCTACAAGGGCCACCTCAAGTGGGGCCATGAGGCCACACAGTTTATTTTAAACTGATGCCATCATATTGAGCAGAGCTCTCTGTGAATCAGAAAATGTTTTCTCTGTGATCAAATAGTCATAACCCCCACCCTTTCCATGTCGTTGTAGGAGTGGCTTGAAGAAGTGATGACAGAGTAGGTAATGGCACCCTGGTCGTGGAGACCCCCCTCAAGCAAACTTCTCATGACCTTAGGAACTGCAGTTGCTGATGGAACATTGAGTATGCCTGACTTAATAACCTGAATGTTCAGCGTGTGTTGGGCAGTTCAGGGTGAAGCATGCTCTGATGTGTTATGGTTAGGTGTTCGGTCTCTACTGGAGATCAACAGAAAGCTAAGAGATAAATCTATAGTCAGAGGGCATAATTCCTACTTAACACCTGAGCTGTAGATTTCTTAGTGGGACTTAATTTCCACAAAGCCATCTGAGCTGTCTTAGATTCTCTAAGCACCATGGTCATAGGGGCTGAAAGATATGCTTGAACTGCAGTCTGGGCTAATGGGAGAACCACCCTCAACTGGGGCCTTAATAAGTGACTTCCAATAGCACATAAAACAGGCTTCATAAGGATGTGTTCCTTAAAATTCAGTATAACCAGACAAGTGTCATCTTTCTCACAGGACTTAGAATTGCAAGGTGTGGCAACTTTAATGGCCCTCAGGCTACTATAATCTGAAAATTCATGGGGGTAGCTGATTTCTGAAATTTTCTGAGATTGGTCTCACAGCAACTAGTACCCACCTATTACCATGGCATCTAAAATACTGACCTCTGTCTGTGTATCAGGACCTCGATCTGTGATGACATCAGTACAAAAAGGCCCCTACATATGAATGAGGTCCATTCTGAAAGCACATTCTAACTCCAGTTTGTAAGTCCAACAAAGTTAGCCTGGGTACCCAACTAACTCAATTGGCTGTATAGTACTGTATTTAATAGGTTTATAATGCATTTTGCACAAATACATAACAAGCAGGCAAAAATAAAAAAATTTAATCTTACAGTATGCTAACTTGAAAAGTACAGTACAACAGCTGACTTAACAGGGGCTGCATTGAGTGAATAGGAAAGATTTGCTGTTCAGAGGACAGCATGACATTCTGTGAGATGGTGAAATCAAAGTAACATTAACTTTGTAATATTAGCCCAGTTATAAGACAGTGAAGGTATACTATTTCTCTATCTTAGAGAAATAGTTCTTCTCATATTCTCTACTGACTGGGATAGCAAAAATAAAAGAAACGTCGGATCAGTATTTATGAACCAGCAGGCAAGCAAAAGCAGGGCTTATTTGCTCCCCAAATGAAACCAAATTTTCAGGAACTGCTACAATGGGAGAAATTGCCTGATTAAATATGTATGATTTTTGCCATTTATAAGGTTCATTCATTTGGGAGCCAGCGTGGAGATGTTTTCTAGTTACCGAGTATATATCTGTTCCAACTATATACACTGGAACCAGATAAAGAATGTAAAAATGAGGTGAAAGATTATGTACTTCTGGAATGGCTGAAATGATTTTTCTAGTTCTGCAAGTTCTTCCAGAACCTTTTTCCTCCCCCATCAAGAGGTAAAGTCAGTACTTCTGCCCCTTGAATATAGTGAGATATTTGTAACTGCTTTGACTAATACAGGGTTTCCTTGGTAGCTCAGCTGGTAAAGAATCTGCATGTAATTCAGGAGACCCTGGTTTGATTCCTGGGTTGGCAAGATCTGTTGGAGAAGGGATAGGCTACCCTTCTTCCAGTATTCTTGAGTTTCCCTGGTGGCTCAGCTGGTAAAGAATCTGCCTGCAATGCAGGAAACCTGGATTCGATCTCTGGGTTGGGAAGATCCCTTGGAGAATGGAATGGCTACCCACTCCAGTATTCTGGCCTAGAGAATTCCATGGACTACAGTCCATGGGGTCGTAAAGACTTGGACAGGACTGAGAGGCTTTTGCTTCACTTCACTTAACTAATAGACTATGGGGAAAAGGATACTGCCTGTTTCCCAGGCTATATTAGAAATGGAGCTGAAACTTCCTCCTGGCTTGCTCTCTTTCTTGAGATGCTTGTGGTGATTAGAACACAACCACCGTGAGTGAGGATGTCCAGGCTATATCCAGTGGCTACTTGCTTGTGCTCTGAAGGACAGCACCAGCCAAGACTTAAAAGTGCTCTGGCCAACAGCCAGCGTCAACTACCAGATATAAGCAAATGAATCTACAGATGACTCTACCTCCTAGCATGTAAGTTGATGCTAAATAGAGCAGAGATGAACCTTCACTGCCAAATCTAAGTAGCAAATTTATGAGCACAGTGTAATCATTGTTGAAAGTCACTGAAGAGATTAGTTCTGTCAGTTCAGGTGGTCTCTGATTACAATTCTGTTTTTTTTTCTAGGAACACCATCCTTACCAGTAGAAGATAATATCCTGTCACTTTCAGGGACTGTGAGATTAAAGCTAGTATCTAATCATTTTTGAAATATCTTGTGATGTTCCTCTCCTCTGTACATATTTAGCTTTGTGGCTAACTATGGGACCTCTGGGGGAAGCCATAAAGGAAGATTTACAATTGACACTTTTGAGGTCCTTATACCATACTCCAGTTATACACACTTTCTCCTTAGGAAAGACATGCCAGGTCTGTGAACCAATTCAAGTGAACTGCCCAACTACTTAGGTCCTAAGAAACCAGTGATCAGACATCCATCATGAAAGATCCCCATGGGCCAGATCATCCTGATCACCTTGCTAATGCAGCTGTTTCACGTAGCTGTTTATATCCCCTCTTCTGTTTCTAAGCCATTGCTTTTTGCCACCCAAGGGGTTCAGCATCATCTTTGAAATAGAGAGCCCATTTCAAAAGTAACACATCCGCACATATTTCTGGCCAACAGAGAATAGCTACCTTCATACTTTTAAGATATATTGATGCTCTGAGAGGCAATGCTACTGTTAGTGATTTTGCGAAGGGCTTTTCTAATGGACTCTCTTAAGGGACCTGCTTTGCAGTCCTTGGCAGTATCAGGGGAATGGATTTCAGGCTACCCATTAAAAACCACTTTGATTTTTGTAGCTTCTCAGGATGTTGGGTTCCTTAGTTTGCATTATTAGTCTTAGTCTTCTTTGGTGCATTGCACCTCTAATTCCTTACCCTCTAACTTTATTTACTACCACAAATTCAGGTCAGCCAGCTTGGCAGGTGTTTAGACCAACTTTCAGTTGTTTATGTAGATGAAATCTCTTCAAACTTCACTTGTAATGAGAAGCTAGATTATTTTCAAGTAATTTCTGTTCCTTCTTAGTGTAATATCTGAATCTATATTCATATATATATGTGTGTATGTGTATATACTTGAGGATTCTACTAATATAAATGAGCAAATTTTACATTTTTTGATGGGATGATGTTTTACCACTTGAAGTTGAATATGTAAGATGCTCCCCACCCCCCATTCTCTACCCCAGTAGAGGAAACAGAATTTAACTCTCGTCTTGGGTCTGCGGATATGAGGACCCAGGAGAATGGCTGCCTTTCACAAGGCAAGGGTCTAGTCTAGGGCATTGGCAAGTGTTTACATAGGGAAGGACTGCCCAGCAAAGGGAAGAGAAACCTGCTTCCACTTTGAAGGAGGCTTAGTTTGGGAAATTCAGAGTGCTCAGAGGCATTTGAATCCTCATGTGTCTCTGTTTCAATTTTCAGGGTTCTACTCTTTCCCTATTAGTGGTCTGAATTTTACCACAGAGATCTGGCAAGGATATCCATTCTGATGCTGTCATTTGACAGAATTTAATTATTTGCTTATCTCCTTCCTGTGACTGAATAGTGTACACTCAGTGATAAAGTGTAGTCACACTACTAGATGTGATTACACTTCTAAGAGACTAGATTTCTCTTAGTCTAGTCCTAGAAAATTCCTGGTTCTCTCACTGTACTTTGAGCTGTGAATTTGGGATTTTGAGTATATGATACCCTTTTTGGCAATTCTTGAGTCTAATTAGGAGACAGTTGACTCTCTAGGGTTTGTATTCTTTAGGTCCTTCACACTGTTCTTTGGCAGTGACTGCTCTGCAGCTAGCCTGCAATTAGCTCTTTATTCCCGGAAACCATGGGCGATAACCTAATTAAATGCTCAATCACTGTGTTTCATGAGCTGGACCTTTACTAACTCCAAATTCAACCTGTCCATATAACCCATCTCAGAGTTCTGTTTTCTTAAGTACATGGCTTCTTGAGCCATGTCTGCAACTAATGCCATATCTGTCAGCACTTTGGTTGGAAATAAAGAAAGCTGCTTAGCTTGTTTAAACAAAAGGAATTTGTTAAAATACATTAGGTAGATTATATAATCTTTGGGAATGTTATAGATGTAGGCATTGAAGCTACACAGCCTGAGAAAATGTACAAACAGTCCCCTGAGTTCTGCCTCAGCAAATAGACCACTGCTGTGGCCATCCGGAGACAGAGCTGCAGATTGCGTTGTAGACATTAGGCGTGAACAGCAGATACCTTCCTAAAGCCTGAATTTTCTCTCACTATTCTGAGCAGAAGACAGATTCCTCCTCATGGCTGTATCCTCGTGTGGCTCATTTTCATACTGAAGTTTCTGGTGGCTGTTCCTGATTGGCCTAGATTAAGTCACATGCCAGTGTCCCATCTATAAAGGTGGCAGGGAAATGAGTTCTGGCTTCTAACATTGAGAGTGAGAGGAAGGGGTTAATTGTCTAAGATTGATTTCCTGGGGGCTGGTATCCCAGAAAGGGAGTTGACCTCATTCCTAGCAAATGATGTAGGAACTGAACATTTTTCCTCAAAACTGGCAACAGCCCATTGCTTGAGGTAATCATCTTAGGGAGAGTGCTGAGATAGTGAGTGAGTCAGGTCTGTGAGCCTGGATAATTCTGTGGACCTTAGGTTTGATCTTGATTATGCCAGGGGGTGGGTTGATGCCAACATAGCTTATATGCCTATGGTCCAAGTAACAAGAACCTTCTTTGAAAGTTTGATGTTTGTCCTTGCTAAATCCTAGTAAACTACCCTCACATATAAAGAATAATGGGAAACAGATTTCCTACTGTCTTTGTGAGTCTTGGGCTTCCCTGGTGGCTCAGAGGTTAAAGACCTGTAATGTGGGAGACCTGGGTTCGATCCTTGGGTTGGGAAGATCCCCTGGAGAAGGAAATGGCAACCCACTCCAGTATTCTTGCCTGGAGAATCCCAGGGACGGAGGAGCCTGGTGGGCTCCAGTCCACGGGTTTGCAAAGAGTTGGACACGACTGAGTGACTTCACTTTACTTTTGTGAGTCTTACTAAAAATGCTGTCCTAGAAGGTGTAATGTCTTTGATTTTTGATCATTTGCCTCTGGTTTCTGTACAGGTTGACAAGCTCCATTACTGCTATAGAAAGATGACCAGCAGCCCTAGGCTTAATAACTTTCCACTGCATATAAATAAACCAATCTATAATTCAGTTTTATTTCTTTATATTGAGACAAATGTTAATTTTAATTATAAATAGTTTTCTAGGGTTATGAGATTTTCATAAGTGGTTATTGAGATTCTTGATACCTTGCAACCTTTACTTCAAAATTTAGAAGGTAAAAGGACAGAGAAAAAATACACTAAAGATAGAAAAAAATAAAGGTTCTCTGGTTCACGTTCAGTGTTGTTCAGCCTCATTTTTGCAGGAGATGGATCGATCTGTCATCAATCATTGTACAGAAATTTGTTATAAGAACCTTGACTATGGCTGCTCAGCCTGAGAGACATGTTGCACTGTCTCCTTTACAAAACGGGATGACCCTGGCTATGGCACTATAGTCTCTGTTATTTTAACACTCCATGTATCTGTCTATATGTATTTAGATGTATTTGCCAGTCCAATTTGGTGTGTAAGCTTTTGTGATTTGCTGTGGTGGAGTGAAACAAAGAAGAAATAGAGACAGAAGCAGAAATATTTGTGAGTGGTTCAAATGATGGATTTCTCCATGGAGCAATTTGAACTGGTGGCTGTGGGTTGTATGTTACTGTTCAAATGTCCTCGGTATTACCAACTTGTGACTTAACACTTTTAATTACTTAACACTTAGATACAGTTCATATTCATATGACTATAGTCTGAGTGTTGATTGCCTCAAGTCTCGGTTTATACTTGATTCACATTCCCAAATACTTACGGGGATTCCTGGAGTAAATACTACATTTGATACTTATTAACAACATTCTTATGCTTTTAAAAATACTTTTAAAAATGCTTTTAAAAAATTCAATTTTTTAAAATTTAATCCTAAAAATATATGTAGCATAATATTATATATAAAAAATTTTAAATAGTATTATATTATGCATATAATTTTAGGCTTTTATGATCAGCATTATTTTTAAAATGTGTTTATAATTTTATATATAAAATTCATTTTTTACAGATCTGTAGTATTTCAGCAGCAGCATGGTTTGGGATGCTTTAAATGTATATTCATTCTTCAGTTGGTGTAAATTTAGATTGTTTCTGACTTCTACTGTCAAAAAAAAAACTGCTCTTAAAAATGTGTGTCTTAGGCAGGTTTCTTTCTTGAATATATAATTAAGAATGGAATTGCTGGGTCTTCAGCCTAGCAATTGTCACTTTTTTTTCTAAGATATTTGCACCAAAATATACTCATATCAGAGTATGAGGTTACCTCTCATCCTGTGTTTCATATTTTTCAAGATTAGATTTAAAATTTTCTGCTCACCTGACTACCACTGAAGCTCAGTATTTTCCATATGTCTATTTGGTCATTTGAATTTCTTTTATAAATCACTTTGCATAAAAACTTTTTCTTGGGCTGTTGTCTTTGGTTATGATTTGCATAAATTCTTTATAATCTATATTTTAATTTTGTTTCTGCTTATATGACTTAGAGCTATCTTTTCATAGTCTGTAGTATGTCTTTGCACTCTTTTAAAAATAGTAATGTCTAGTTTTAGAATTACTGGATGCATTGCTTAAGAAATCCACTTGCAAGACTTCTGGTTTAATGGTAAGGGCCTAAAGTCAGCTTTTACTCATCCTCCTGAAAAGCATGTGTGATATTGAAAAATAAATGCTTTCTCTACTTCATTCAGTGAAACTAGAACAAAAGTGAAGCACAGACCAAAATATAGGTCAAAATAGAACCAAATAATGGTGAATACCAAGCCAGAGGTACAAGAAGAGAAAGAGAGCATACACTTGTGGTTACAAGCAGAAAATGCAAAGAAAATATTTCAAATTGAGGAGCCTATCACAAAATGGAATATCTAAAGCTCTCTTTGTAGTGGTGGGAATTGTATGCAGAGATTAGGTTGGGAATTTCCCTGTGATTAATTGTGACTGAAAAAGGAACAGCAAAGACTGACTATAGTTTTAAGACATAGTCTGTCAACAGGGATGGATAGAGAAGGTACACTGTAGTCTGGGAAGAGTTAAAGATTGAAAGAACATACACAAAACTGGGTCATAATGGAAATTCCAATCAAAAGGAAAGTGGGATCTGCCCTACACCATGAATTATACGCAGATAGCTTAAAGGAAAAACTTGTCTCCCCAAATGGTGAGTTTAAAAAAAAAAAAGATTTGTCACAGGATATAGTCAAAGATATAAGAAAAATGAGTAAGGAAACAGTAGCAACATTTGATGAATGAAAAGTATCACTCCCCAGAGATATACTACTACCAAGTTAATAGAAATTGTGGTCAAACACTTCTTAATTAAACAATTGCATATATGAAATAGCTGACTCTATGAAATGAGAGATTTAAGTACATATGAAAGAAAGTTATTTGAGACAAAAGACAAAATTTTAGTTGGCAGAAATCAAGTGAAAGGAAAGAAATCAAATAATTACAGAAATAGAAAAATTGGAAGCAGTATGTTTGGAAGAGAACATAGAGGATGGGAATAAAAGGGTAAGAACAATAGAAAACTAGGATACAATTGAGATAGAAAATGATGGATATTGAAGATAAGGAAAGGGAATTGGAAACACATGTTTCTCAAAGAAGAGAAATAAGGCAAAACAACCGTTTACTAAAACTTTCTAGAAATAAATGATGATCTTAATTTACAACTTAGAAGGACATGCTATGTCTCAGGAAAAACTGATAAAAACAATATCTACAATAACAATTTAATAAACAACTGAGTACATACATTTTTATTCAAAATTTATTTTTATATAGGCAAACAATTATTTAAAAAACAAGATTGAAGAAAAGACTGATTTACATTAATTTCAACAAAAGCAAAAATAAAATAGTTAGGAATATATTTAATAAGTGTGTGGTATCTAGATGAAGACGATTTTTTAATTCTCTGGAAGGAGCCATAATGACAGAATTAACATAAAATAGGAACATCTAAAATCATAAGTACTAGTTCTCCAGAGGTAATCTATATATTTTATGCAATCTATAGTTAAAATGAAGACAACAAAACTGTAACCAGCTAATAATAATGTTAATGTAAAATATTCAAGATTTATAATAAAGTACTAGAGATGAATAATGAGAGGGAACTAGGTCTGCTAGATGTTTATATAAAATTGGCATATGAGTAGAGACAGATAGATGGGATCAAATTAAATATATCAGAAGTAGAATCAAATACATACCACTATTTATTTCATAATTAAAGTAACATTTCAAAACACCAGGGATAAAAGAGTGATGTCAGTACAAGTTTGGGAACAATTGATAGTCATCTGAAAAAAGTGCAAGTTGGATTCATACCTTATCACAAATTTAATCAATATGAATCAAAGATCAGTGGTTAAAAAAAATTTGGTTAACCTGACCAAGCTATGGGAATGTTAAGGAGTAATAGATGAAGAAAATGTTTCTAAGTACCTCATTAAACTCAGAAAATACAAAAGTGATAAATTAGACTACATAAAACATAAAAATTCAGCATAAGGAAGCCCCCATAAATCAAAACCAAAGAATAAACAGGAAAAATACTTGAAATTCATTTAGCAAAATGATGAGTGTGCCAACTTTCTCAATAAATAAGCATCACTGTGCATTGATAAGAAAATGACACCATAGGAAAATGAAGAATAAACACAGAATACCTAAAACAGAAAACATGAAATGTTCTTAAATGCAAAAGATGGTCAACCCAATAAATATGAGAAGCCTTTGACATATAGATGGTCAACCCAATAAATATGAGAAGCCTTTGACATATAGCAAAGTGTTTGATAGTATTCAGTTGGTGAGAATGTGAGAAAACAAACTCATATTATGCTTAAAGAAGTGTGAATTCCATCCCTACAGACTCTGTCTAAAGGGATAGTTAAAATATTTATCAAAAGTAACATAATTATATATCTATATTCACCTGCTTACAAAAAGATTGGCAACAGACTGAATCTCATTGGTAGTGGAGTGGTTAAATACATGTAAACATATCTACATAATAAAGTAGTGTGTAAGAATTTTTTCATCTTTGAGGCAGAATTGACAAATAAAATTTTAAGATTTAGAGTGTACATCACATTGATTTTATATGCATATGCATTGTGAAAGGATTTCTCCATCTAATTAGTCCAAGCCTCTTTCTTATAAATTTGTTGAGAATATTTAAGTTCTACTCTTGGCCAATTTCAACTGTATAGTGTTAATCAGTGTTATCAACTTAGTCACCATGCTTTCCATTATATCATCAAATCTTATTCATTTTACAGTTGAAAGTTTGTACCAGTTTACCAATCTCAACTTATTTCCCGATTCCCAGCCTCTGACAACCACTTTACTATTTTGCTTATGAGTTTGACTATTTCTTAAGGTTCCACATATAAGTGATATCATGCAATATTAGTCTTTCTCTGACTTATTTCACTTAACAGAACACCCTCAAATATCTCCATGTTGTTGAAAAAGGCAGAGTTTCCTTCTTTCTCATGACTGAATAAGATTTCATTGTGTATATATTCCATATCTTTATTCATTGACAGACACTTAGGTTGTTTTTCGTATCTTCACTGCCATTTTGAGTGCTATGTAGCTTTTAAAAACTGAGGAATAGATACAAAATAAGTAAAGTAATTCCTCATTTTTTAAAAAGGCTATCTGTAATTTAAAATAGCAGCAATAATCTAACACAAGATAAGTCTTAAGAAAATAGCAAAGATACTGATATTAACGTTTCACCCAGTTTGTTCACACCTACCTACCACATCCCACACTCAGCCTCTGTCAACCACAAATCTGTTCAGTGTATCTATGAGTCAATGAATTTTTTTTTTCTTGATTTCACATATATTTGTCTTCTAGCTTCTTTCACTTAAGCATAATGCCCTCAAAGTCCATCCATGTTGTTGCAAATGGCATGATTTCCTTCTTTATTATGGTAGAACAATATTCTGCTGTATGTATGTATATACACCATATTTTCCATATGTATTCACCCACCAATGATGAATTTCCATGTTTTGGCTATTGTAAATAATGCTGCAGTGAATTTGAGATGCTTAAATCTTTTTCAAGTTAGTGTTTTCATTTTCTTTGGATAAATACTCAGAGGCAGAATTTCTCAATCCTCTTTTCCATAGTAGATACATCAATTCACATCCCCACCAAAGATGCACAAGATTTCCCTTTTCACCACATCTTTGCCAAGGTTTGTTGTTTGTTGTCTTTTTGAAAACAACCATTTTGACAGGTGGGAGGTGGCACCTCATTGTCATTTTGATTTGCATTTCTCTAATTAGTGTTGTTGAACAACCTTCTCATGTACCTGTGTTTTCTCAGAAAACATTTTAATGATAACTTCTCAGCTTCAGTCTTCTAGGACAAGGCAAGTCATAAAAATCAGTTCTCAAACTTAAAGTGTGGTTACTAATTCTCTTTGGGGTCTCTCTCTTCTCTCCCTTTCCCTCTGTCCTTTCTTCCATTTTCTTTTTCACTCTTTTTTTCCTTTCTATTGTTCTTTTGTCCTGTCCCCCTCCACCTTCATTATTTCCTTTTTACTTGGACTGTCAACATAGAAACTGACCCCCAACATAGAAACTTCTTTCTCATGCTTTGCTTGATGATAAATTTATTCTTCCCTAACCTTTCACTGAGTACGTAGCCCTTTGCATTCCTCACATAAAGTAAGCATTTTGATTCCCCACTTCCTTCTCTCCAAAGGCCATAGATTTGGTCATCTTCTTTCTCTGCAGTAATTACAGCCCAACCTTTCATTACTGCTTGAGGTCTAATGTCACTCTTGTGTTCAGCTTCTACTTAAATTTGGTGACTCTGGGGACTTTCCTTTCTCTGTTTGAGCTTTGCTAGTCAAAGCATATTTATTACACCTTAGCCAGTGTTTCCAGGTTTTTGATAGAGTGAGGTCTTAGGTTATCTAGTTTGCCATACAGTGAAAAATAGTTGTCAACATATCTTTGAAGTGAGCTAATGATGTTAGCTTTGAGTCTAACACTCTAGAGTGTTAGTGTGATGTCTTTTTGAAACAGTTGTACTAAGTTACACTTAATGTGTTTTATTCAGCTCTGTTTTAACTTTGTACTCCTTGGCATTGTGTTTATTTACTCACATTGTTTTGATCTCATATTTAAAGAATCTTGAATTTTAGTTATGTGTTTTTAGTCTTTTGTTTTAATAATTTGATAAAACCATATAATATTCAAGCTATACAAATAACTTGATTCTTCTCTGGAAGCGTTGCTATACTTTGTTAAACTTTAAATTCAAGTTGCTGCCTTTTTCTCTTCTTGGAACTATTCATATTCATAATTTTGTTTTATGCCAAAGTACAAGTTTTAATGAGAGAATCTTAATCTGAATTAGCTTAATGTTATTAATGTACTCAACTAGAGAGATTTACATAGGGTCAGTTAAAAAGAATAAAACTGCTATATCATGGTGCATAATTTGCAGCTTTTGATAGCACTGGAAAATAACATTAAATCAGTTCCTTATATATTTCTAAATTTATAACTGTGTTGTAATAGTAAAGCTATTTGAATAAGGAAAAATTACTTTTAATATAAATTCAATGTGTAACAATAGCAAACTTATATTACACACTTACACTAACTGTATGTGGCATTGTTTGAAGTATTCTACATATGTTCATGTATTTAGCACACATAACAGCTGCCCCGTGAAGCAGGTATTATTAATCTTCCAAATTTACAGTTGTGAACACTAAGAATGAAGTAAAGTTGCTTGGTCAAGGTCACCTCGCTGGTTAAAGTAGAACTGAGAGACTTGTACTGTCTGTATCCACAGCCTAGCACCTTAACCACATTACATTCTTTCCTTTTCTCCTGTTGCAAAACATATCATCTATGATTGATATGATTTAGACTTTACTGGATATAATGTATTGAACGGGTATTGCCAATTTGAATTCTCAGCCTATTTTTGGGGAAAACATATTTTTCCTATAGCAAGTTCATGTTCAAACTTGTTATAAAATATCAACTTCCTTAATTCTTTAATGATATCCATATTTTCATTTTACTAAGAGCTTGATAAAACTGTTTCAAAACATGAATTTTAGCTTGGCTTATTTTTCTTGCTAAGTTTCTTCAAATTGGTTGGTTTAGATTTTATAAATCCCGTTACTTAGAAAATGTAGATCTAAGAATATATTTTAGATTTATGGGCTTAGTATTATAGACTTAGAATGAACAGTAGAGATTCTCTTGTATAGCTGTTTATTTTTAATTAGCAGATAAGGAAACTGAGGCCCAGAGAAATGGACTCTACATAACAGCTGGAAACCTCTGTCTTCTGGCTTTTAGCACAGTAGAGTCATCTCTTTAGAATGTAACAGCAGGTTTTACATTCTAAATTTGGTTAGTAAGGAAAAAAAAGAACAAGCTATCTTTTAAAATCCCCATAGGAAGGAATGTACTACTGATTTCTGTTCCTTTAACATGGAAACACTTGGGTGTTTCTTTCGGGGAATTCCAGTTTATTTAGTTGGCCAATGTTTTCCTTAGAATATGCTGTCTATTCTATTGTTACAGTAGGGTATAACAAAGGGCCTGAAAATCTCAGTGGCTTAATGCAGTTGGTTTGATTTTGCTTGCATTTTAGTTCAATGTTGGGTTGGTGGCTCTATACCAAGTGATCGCTCAAGGGACCTAGATTGCTTCCATCTCGAGGTCATATCATCTCACCATTTTGTGACCTCTAGGGCACTCTGGCATCATTTTGGCAGAATAAGAAGAAAGCACAGATCATTAATGAGGTGTCAGGGAGTTGGGCCCAGCGTTGGCCTTTATCCCTTCCACTCATGTTGCATTGTCCAGAGATCAGGCACGTGGTTCTGCCTGCATGCAGCAGGATTTAGGTCTTATCATCTTTCCAGGAAGATATTTAAATGATTTGGTAAATTTGTAACATTATTTAAGCTGATGCTTACATTTACAGACCATACTGTACAAAAACTAATTGTATTTTGTGCTTAGATGGTGAGTTGTGTCTGACTCTTGTGATCTCATGGACTGTATCCCACCAGACTCCTCTGTCCATCGGATTTCCCAGGCAAGAATACTGGAATGAGCTGCAATTTCCTTCTCCAGGGGATCTTCCAGACCCAGAGATTGAACCCATGTCTTCTGTTTGGCAGGCGAATTCTTTACCATGAAGGTTGCTTGGGAAGTCACCAAAACATGCAGTGCTTCATGAATTTGCCTGTCATCCTTGTACAGGGGCCATGCTAATCTCTGTATCACTCCAGGTTTATAATATGTCCTTTTGGCACTTGAATAATCCTCTGCATTGTGAGATGCTCAGGCTTTTAAAGGTATGCAGAGATGACAGTCATTTTTTCCATCTTACACGCACTGCAAGGGGAATATTTATTATTACTCTTTGGATTCTTTCTGTTTTACTGAATAATTTCAGTAACTATTAAAGGAAGCATTGGCAACAAAAAGATTTTTTAATGGTATAAATCTGGTTTTTAACAGGTTAACAGAACACAGTAGCAGAAGAGACACAAAATCAGCTAAAATACAATGGGATATGCCAAGGGGGTAGTGTTTTCTAAAGAGCCTGATTAATGGTAAGATCTAGTGGCTGTGCTTGCTTATTCATTCATGCTTTTACATGTGAAATTCTCTCTTGCTGAAAGGAAGATATTTATTAATTTAATTCATAATTACCCAGTGCTATTAGAAGTTAGAAGGAAAAAATTAAATAGAACATAATCCATGCAGAATCAATATAGAAAGAAAACCCTTGTGGGGTGGAAGTAAAATCATTTGATGATAATTGTACCTTCCAAAAGCACAACTTTAATGATGAAATTGAAATGGATTAGACATAGAGAACTTTTAAAAGCAGAGATGATTAAAAACAGAGATTAGTAGCTATTACATGTTTCTCCCCAACCCCAATTGGACATAGAGAACTGAGGGTAGATATGCATACTTTAAATCTTGGTGCTTTGATCATATCTAAAAAGCCCTCAAAAAGATTCTGAGTTGAATTTTAAAGTTAGGTCTAATGTAATAATTTAAGCGTTCCTTTAGCAATCTTATATTACTATGTGCAAAGTATAGCTGAAGTTAGATTTTAATTAGCCAGGTATAATAAATTACTATATTTCTGTACATATATATTTTGGATCTTACTTCTCTTTATATTTACAACTATTGTTACTTTTATTGTATAAATGAAAAGGCTATAGTTCAGAGTTCAAATGATTCATGGTTAGTCACAGAATCAAAAAGGAGAAAACCGGGATCAGATATTACACCTCTTAACTGTTAATCTAGTTCTCAGTCTTCTATCTACAGGTCTAAAATATGAGGAATTTCTATATTTTATCGCTGACTGCTCTCATTGGACAGTGAATTTATATGAGGGTCCCTTTCTTAACATGACTATGCTTTGTAATGAACTCAGCTTCATATCAAATGGACCTTATCCAATAATACTAATAATATATTACATGAGTCATATAATGAATACCACTGTATATTTATATGAAAGTTGCTAAGAGTAAGTCCTAAGAATTCTCATCACAAAGAAAAAATATTTAAAAAAAATTTGTATCTATGTGAGGTAATGGATATTCACCACACTTACTGTGGTAATAATTTCATAATGTATGTAAGTCAAATCATTATGCTGTACACTTTAAGTTTAAACAATCAGCCTTGTCTCAAAAGCTGAACAAACCAAAGAAAAGCTTAAAAACATCACATAAAGACATAATTTTTCTTTCTTTTGCTCAACTGATTGGCCTAACATGCTTTAAAAGAAGTACTCTCACCTTAATTTTACAGTAACATATCAGATATTAGATCATTTGATATTAGAGTCACATAGTTCAGTAAAGCATCTGAAACACACCAGAAAACAGTAAAACTACAGGGCAAATTATTCATGATGGGACTCTCCTACATAATAGGGATAATAATAAACTACAACCTGTATAAAAATGTTTTCCTGAAACCAACTAATGGTATTACCTAGCCTTAAATGTCATGCAATATATGTCTAGATACTCCCTACCCCAATAAATAATTTCTGTGCTTTTACTAAAATTTGTTTGAGATTGATTTCCAAATAAGTGAGAAAATAAAAAACATCTACAGCTCGTTAAAAGGAAAGAGCTTCAAAAACATGCTGCATTGAATAGGGATTGACCCAAAAGAGGCATGGAAAGGAAATTAGTCTTTTCAGGAAATTGAATGAACAAAGCAATTCATTAGAAAAAATGCAGTCATGAAAAAGTCATTTTTGAATGTATTCCTTGCTTGGCTGCTCATTTGTTGTGTATTAAAGTTGTTTTTTTTTTTTTTTTTAATGGATTGATTACTGACCATGACCATATCTGCCATTTAAAAATCAGATCAGATGTTTTACTGTTGTATGCAAATTCCATGTTGGGTGATCTAATATCTGATCTGCTGCTGTAAAAATTAAGATGAGAAAGTACCTCTTTTAAAGCATGCCAAGCAAATCAGTTGAGCCAAAGAAGATGATCATATTTTCTGAAACCAAGCCAAACATTTCTTGGGCGTATTTGTAGATGAGCTGTGCTTCTGTTTTCATTTAAGCTGAATGGTCATCCATGTGTGAGGAAATAAATTTGGAAGTTAACTGAATGTTCTGGCTCATCTTTCGAAGTATCTCCTGCATCATCTGGACTTTCAAATTTATTCCATCACACATGGATGGCTGGGCTCTCTAAATAAAGTTGGCAAGAGGCAATTCTTTTATGTTTGTGTTCATCTCAACTCACTGAGAAGACCACTGCTTTTGTCAGAATGTGATTGCACCACACACTTCTGATTTCAGCAGTTGCTTCTTCACGCTCAGATTCTTGTCCAGATAGTTTCTTCTTAACAGGTAACGATTACTGTTCTTAAAAAAGCAGAATAGGCAAATGTATTAGATTATACTAGTGTGAAAAGTAAAGTTTTGACATATTCATGAACAAAATAACCTCAGAAATGTTAGATCTAAAAGCTTATCTTTCCTTCTGCCCCATAACATACACACGCACACACACGGAATACTAATATTGGTGACTTAAATCTGAATTTCTTTTTTTTTTTTTTTACCATCTAAGCAGGATAATAATATGGACTATCAAATTAGCTCACACTAATTAGCAAGTTATGCTCGGAAAAATACCTATAGAATAATCCCAATGTTCACTCTTCATCCTCTGATTTAAAAATATTGTGGTAAGAATGATTAACATGATATTTACTCTCAAAAATTTTGAAGTATATACAGTACGTTATTATTGACCGAAGGTACAGTGCTCTACAGTGGAACTCTAGGGCTTATTTATCTTGCTTAACTGAAACTTTATGCCTGTTGATAGAGACTCTACTTCCCTTTACCCCCAGCCCCTGGCAACCCCCATTCCATATTTTGATTCTGTGTTTTGACTGTTTTAGATATCTCCTATAAGTGAAGTTATACAGTACTGGTCTTTCTGTGACCGGCTTATGTCACCTAGCATAATATCCTTCAGGTTCATCCAAAGTGGGATATAGACATAAAATGGAATACTATTCTAAAAATGAATAGCTACACATTGTATTTTAATTTGTATAGTGTGTCTTCTATTAGAATTGAAAGACACACCAAAAGGATGTGGGCAGAGCATGTTATTTCCATCCCACATGTTTAACTTCAGTATATGCAGTGTTTTCACCTTGTAATTGTGTTGAGTGATGGAAATAGGTTTAATATTTGTGTTATTTTAAACATGGAGAAAATGTACATTTCTCATAATAAAATTTGAGTTTGGGTGTGTCACAGAATTTTTCTCTGAAAGCATTGAAAAAAATGCAGTCCAGTGTACAAAAAAGAAATTCTTAATTTTACTAGGTCAAACATGCATCTTGAAAGATATATAGTGGTTTTCAATTGCTGAGTGTTAGAAATGGATATATTGATGCAAAAACAGGATATAAAATACAGTGTATAAAAGTCAACTTTCTAGTGAGAAATAATACAGCATAAGTTGGCTGATATAATAGCTTGTCTGACTGACTTTATGTTAACTTGATTTTAAGAGAATCTTGATGCAATTTTTAAAGTGCATAAAATTATAATCACCCTTGACTGTTTAAAAAAAATCCAGTTTATAATTATAAATCTGTTTTCACAAATGAGTCAAACCCTTCCTTTCAACATTTTGCCCTAAGAATTACCTTGATTCCATAGAAATTAGTGACTCTACTCAAAAGAGTTTGGGCCTAGCATAGTATTTCTTTCTATAAGTGGGTTTGTCAAGATATTGCAGGATAGTCAATTATAATGAATTTCTAGTTGTAGTACCAATAAAAACATACTACTCCATTGGTATACATTTTTTTTTTTTTTACCATGAAACTCTGTGCTGTAATATATTTGGTTTCAGTGATTTCTATTTTTAAAAAACATTTCTCTGAGAGCTTCAAGAGACCATGTTAAAATAACATTATGGTTTATAACACTAAAAATGACAAAGGAAATTGACTTGAAGCATTAAATTTTACTTATATTTAGGTAATTAAAGTCTGTTTTCTATTATCATAGTGTTATAATTTTGGTGATAGAATAGAGTAGGGAGAGTATTTAAAGAAGGAGAGGGTTAGAATGAATAATTGCTCTTTCTGTTTTGAAAAATATTAAAGAGTGATGTTTATATTTTAAAAATGTTCTCTGATGGTAAAGAATCTGCCTGCAATGCAAGAGACCTGGGTTTAATCCCTGGGTCAGAAAGATCCCCTGGAGAAAGGAATGGCAACCCTCTCCAGTATTCTTGCCTGGAGAATCCCATGGACAGAGGAGCCTGGCAGGTTACAGTCCATGGAAAGTGACTGAGCGACTAACACACACATATCTGAAAGGGAAATTAATCTCAAACTTTCAGAAAAGTTGCAAAGTACAGTACAAAAGACTTCTTTCTCTCAACCGTTTGAGAATAAGTTGCTGACATGTTATACCACCCTTCCCCCAAACTATACTTGCTACAAAGACATTCTCCCACAGGTTGTAATAAAACCATCCAAATGAGTGTAATAGTGTTGATACATCATGCCACCTAATTGTCAGACCCTGATCATGTTTCGCTAATCATCCCAACTCTATCTTCTCTATCAAAATGATGCAGACCAGAATCATACTTCACATATAGTTGTCTCTTCTCTCTGGAATGGTTTTTTAACCTATCTTTGATTTTCATGAGTTCGATACTTTAGAAGTGTACAGCCAGTTATTTTGGAGAACATCTTGAAAACTTGGGTTTTTCTAACTTCCTTTGGATTAGAGTCAGGTTATACATTTTGGCAGGAACTTTTTATAAATAGAGGTGATACTATATTCTTCTTATTGCATCCATCAGGGGTGCACAGTTTCCATTGGTCCCATCATTGATGTTTACTTTGATCATTTGATTGTGGTGGTGTCTTCCAGGCTTCTCCTCTGTAAAATTATACTTCTCACCTTTGTAATTAATATATATTTCATTAAGAGATACTTTGAAACTATATAAGTATCCTAGTTGTTGTCAAACTCTGAATTGATTCACTTATTTTTCTATTAGTATGGATGAATGATTGGTTTATAGTCTGTTGACAATAAACATCATTTAAAAACAAAACTGTCCTAATTTGACTAGGAAGAGCTTCTTCACATTGGATTTTTTTGTCCTATTGACACGTCCCCTTAATTTTTGGAGCACATTCTCCTACTTTTTGGCACAACGCACAAGTCTTTTTCAGAATCAGTCTTTCTTATGAGGAGGCCTATTTCCTTTTAGTGGAAAATGGCATTCAAATACCAAGCTGTTCTCTGCTTTTGGAGTACATTGCTCTCAAAGCTAAATAGGGAAAAATAAAGACATACACACATATATATACACATATGCATAAATATAAGTTCAGTTAAGTCACTTAGTAGTGTATGACTCTTTGTCACCCCATGGACTGCAGCATGCAGGCTTCACTGTCCCTCACCAACTCCTGGAACTTGCTCAAACTGATGTCCTTTGAGTCAGTGATACCATCCAACCACCTCATCCTCTTTCATCCCCTTCTCCTCTTGCCTTCAATTTTTCTCAGCATTAGGGTCTTTTCTAATGAATCAGTTATTCGCATCAGGTGGCCAAAGTATTGGAGCTTTAGTATCATTCCTTCCAATGAATATTCAGGACTGATTTCCTTTAGGATTGACTGGTTTGATCTCTTTGTAGTCCAAGGAACTCTCAAGAGTCTTCTCCAACACCACAGTTCAAAAACATCAATTCTTTGCCGGTCAGCGTTCTCTATGGTCCAACTCTCACCTCCACACATGGCTGTTGGAAAAACCATAGCTTTGACTTTACGGACCTTTGTTGGTAAAGTAATGTCTCTGCTTTTTAAATGTGCTCTCTAGTTTTGTCATAGCCTTTCTTCCAAGGAGCAAGCATATTTTAATTTCATGACTGCAGTCACGATCTACAGTGATTTTGGAGCCCAAGAAAATAGTCTCTCACTGTTTCTATTGTTTCCCCTTCTATTTGCCATGAAAAGATGAGACCAGATGCCATGGTGTTAGTTTTTTGAATGTTGAATTTTAAGTCCTTTTCACTGTGTTTCACTTTCATCAAGAGGTTCTTCAATTCCTCTTAGCTTTCTTCCATAAGGGTGATGTCATCTGCATCTCTGAGGTTATTGATACTTCTCCCAGCAGTCTTGATTCCATCTTGTGCTTCATACTGTCCAGCATTTTGCATGATGTACTCTGCATATAAGTTAAATAAGCAGGGTGACAATATAAAACCTTGACATCCTCCTTTTCCAGTTTTGAATGTCTGGTTCTAACTGTTGCTTCTTGACCTGCATATAAATTTCTCAGGAGGCAGGTAAGGTGGTCTGTTATTCCCATCTTTTTAAGAATTTCCCACATATATAAGCACATATCTATACTTGTCTCTTTATATACATATATATGTTACTATATATTAAAAACCATGAGTTTCTACCAATAAATCCAATTGCATTTAACACTCCAGGGTTCATTCTGAATTCCTCCTCTTCCATATTTGTAATGGTGTTTTCCAAAAATAAGGAACTTGCTTCCATTGTGTTTAATACAGAAGCTTGCTCAGTCAACCATGGATAGGGCCCATCTCCTGCAGCACTCATGGACAGAACACCTCCTCACCACTTTCCCTCCAGGGATGCCCCTTGGTGAGGCCATCTCCAGCCCACTTGGACTTTGGCACCCACTACCAGGTCACCTCTCCTACTTTAATTGAATGCCTTTCTCACTCTGGTTTGGCTCCAACAGCTCAAGTCGCTGACTTATGTGGATGCCTTCTTCCACCTGCTTATGCTCTGAAATACTGTCCTGGGCTGCCCTCCTGTGCAGAAGTCTTTCTTTGCCCTCTCTGGCCTCCCACAGTCCACCCATTGAGCTTACTCTAGGTAGATTCCTTGCTCCCATCTTGGGTTGCCAACCCTGCTCCAAGTCACTCGCCTGCCTTCCTCTTTCCTGATCCTGTGTGGATATAAACCTTGTTTGGTCCCATCTGTTGAGTTGGCCTTACACTGTTTATAAAGGGGAGGAAGAGAAGCAGGAGGAAAAGATTTGCCTTTTTTTCTTTCTTACATATGTTTAGTATGTTTCATTCCCAAGTGGAAGTCTCAGAATATTTCCAAGAAATTGAGCTGCAGAACCTATTACTATACAGCTGCAAATTGGTAACTTTAATATAGTCATATACTATTTAGAAAGAAAGAAAAACAAAATACTTACATAGTTTCAGGTACCACCTTCTGCCATGAAAATGGTGTTACAAGTCAAGTGCAAGCTTGATGTCAAGTACGAACTTGATGTTTGGCTTTAATTTTGCTTTTGATATTGAGTAATTTCTGAACTGTCTTCTAATGCCAACTCACACATCTCAACAAATGTACTAATAGGGAAATTTGAGGAAAATAAATTTTCATAGTAGTCAAAATGAATATTATACTTAGCCCTTTTACATTTGACAAGGACTATAAGAAGAGAATTTATAGCTTAGTCTAGTTTTTACATAACGGTGAATTTGTCCATTCACCCTAATATTAAAAGCAAATGAAAGGAGTTTTAAGAGTTAACGATACTGAAAAAGTAAAACAACTCTGACAATAAAAGCAACCCCCATGCCACACAGGTAAACTTTAACAAGTTGTTAAATCAATCTCAATTAAAAATATCTTTGCCACTCCTTAGTTTCTTTACAGTTCTGATGTAATATCTGTATACTCAATGAACATGTGTGTGTGCATGCTAAGTTGCTTCAGTTGTGTCTGATTCTTTGTGACCCTATGGACTAAAGCACGCCAGGCTCCTCTGGTCCATGAGATTTTCTAGGCAAGAATACTGGAGTGTGTTGTCATGCCCTCCTTCAGGGTATCTTCCCGACCATGGGATTGAACTCTTGCATCTCCTGCGTTGATGGGTGGGTTCTTTACCACTAGAGCTACCTTGGAAGACTATTCATGAACATACTTCCAATAATTTGATCCTGGCTATTTTGTTTCATGGATCCAAAGTTTAAGGTAAAATGAAGACCAGGTTCAACTCCAGTTGGCAGTTACCTTAGCAACTTTTGCCAGGTGATAAATGTGGCTGATCTTAAAAAAGTATTTGTGTTTTCCTTCTGGGGTCCCCTAAAACTTCATAGTCATTTCCTCTGTGTCTAGAAGTGTGTTGTTTAGAAAAAAAATGTTTTCATTTTCATGAGGATAAAAATAACAGGAACAGATGATCACTTTAAGATATGACTGTACTCATCAGTAAATTGTAAAAATGTCATTTTTTTCATTTCTTTAAATAATTATCATTTCTAAGATCAGTTCATTGCCAGCATATTTCTGGTTGTATTCTTATCATAGGAAATGGTCTGCTTTATATAATTGTAGATTCTGGTTGCTTTGGTAACAAAATCCTTGATTTAAATATAGAAACACATTTATTTTCTGTCACTTCATCTTTACCATTAAGAAGACAAGCTGTTTTCTGTTAAATAAAAAAATAGAAGTACTATTATAATAGGTGAATTGTCAAGATTTGCTCTTTGTTTCAGTTTAAGCTAAGGGGAGAAGGAAGAGCCAATTCTCTCAGAAATGAGAAGTCTTTTATATATAGGTAAACTCTATGCTAAAGAGTGAAGAGGGTGAGAAACCAAAATTGGTGATTATGGAACATATGAAAATATGATCAGCACCATCTATTAAACTTGTTTTGTAACAGAATGGAGCTTTAAAAAATGTAGGGAACTGGATTAGAGGGAACTTTTTTGGTGCTTTTTTTTAAGGAAAGAAACTATTCTTTCTAGGAAAATCCCACTTCTGAAAGCACAGTTTACAAACTACTTGCAACATAACCATACAAAACAGATAACCAGGCGTAGGTTAAAGTTTTCTTTGACTGAATGATGAGGTAACAGGTAGAATGACAGTGAAGTGGAATGAAGTGAAAGTCACTGAGTCATGTCTGACTCTTTGTGACCCCATGGTCTATACAGTCTGTGGAATTCTCCAGGCCAGAATACTGGAGTCGGTAGCCTTTCTCTTCTCCAGGGAATCTTTCCAACCCAGGGATTGAGCCCAGGTCTTCGGCATTGCAGGCAGATTCTTTACTAACTGAGCTATCAGGGAAGTCAGGAAGTGATCTAAAGAGACCATAAGGAACTAGGATTTATAATCAGTGGCAAAAAGAATGATGAAATAAGGTTTATATCCTATAGGACATGCCTCCATGAACTTTGGGGTTATTTCTCCACCAGGTAAGGAGAGAAGCTCACCGTTCATCAATTTGATGTAAACAAATCTCTGATTTTATAGGGTTATAAAATGCTTAGGCCTGAATCACTTATAGATAATCTGTCATAGAAAGTTATGTCTCCTCAAGAGAGTAAAAATAATACAGTGGAATTATTAGAAAGTGTTTTATCATAATGTTAAAAAATTATCCTTATCATTCTGCCTTATTTCCAACTTTTGGGTAATTTTTTCTGCTGCATTCTTTATACCCTTTACTACTTTCAGATACAAAATACTGTTGAATGTTTTACTTGGGGAAATTGTTATTATAAAAATAAGAGTAATTCTGAGGTCCTCAGATTTGTTGGATCATTCAGATTTTGGAGAGCAGCCATTATTTTTATATCAAAATATGGACAGGCTCCTCCTTATCCTTACTTTCTAAGGCTTCTTCAGAGCCTCTTAGAGTAGGTTAGTTTTCCTTGGCTACTGTAAAATCAAAGAATTTGGGTAAAATGTCTGGGAGGGATGTTAGCAAACATATATTCAATTTCACTACAATTGAGAAAACTGAGTTCCAAGAAATTGCGAATTGTCTAAGATCTCATTGCAAATTAGTGACTAAATGGTTATTTCCTACTAACTGGCAATACATGTTTCTTCTATTAACTCATCAGTTTGAGTATCATAAATAAATGCACTAGGGCACGTAATTATTGCCTAGGAAAGAGAAAGATGCATCTCTTAGGGAACTAACAAAGTAGTTGAGCATGATGGTGAACTTAGAACAAAATAACCTCAGTGTGCTGTGTTGATTTTCATATTTGAATTGGTGGCTTCCAGTACTTTCTGCAGAGAATTCTGGATTTCTTAGCAGACACCCATGAACATTTAAATAAATTTTTTTCCACTGTAAGTGCCTTCAAAAGAGAAACTTTTCTGAGCATATAAAAATGATAAGTACTCATTCTAAGAATGGCTAAAGATGACAATTGCTAGTTTTTTTGCATCCATCTGTTGAAAGTGAGGATGGGTGTTAGAAGCACAAAAATATGACTAAATACATTCTGATGGAGAAAATTGCAAAGTAAAAGTCATTTTTAGAAATAAAGGGATTTTTCCTCTATTTTAATACTCTAGCTCCTAAATGTTGGGCTAGAGATAAAAGCCTGGAGAAGGCGATGTCACCCCTCTCCAGTACTCTTGCCTGGAAAATCCCACGGATGGAGGAGCCTGGTAGGCTGCGGTCCATGGGGTCGCTAAGAGTCGGACGCAACTGAGCGACTTCACTTTCACTTTTCACTTTCATGCTTTGGAGAAGGAAATGGCAACCCACTCCAGTGTTCTTGCTTGGAGAATTCCAGGGACGGGGGAGCCTGGTGGGCTGACATCTATGGGGTCGCACAGAGTCAGACACGACTGAAGTGACTTAGCAGTAGCAGCAGAGATAAATGCCAAGGTAAATACTATTTCAGAATCCTACAAATATCAAATTCTACAAATCCTTCAGAGTTCTACAACTCTTGATTAAAATGTGAGAAATAACATTGCAGCACTCTTTACAATAGCCAGGACATGGAAGTCACCTAAATGCCTATTGACAGATGAGTGGATCAAGATGATGTGGTACAAATATGCAATTGGATATTACTTAGCCATAAAAAGAAAGAAATGTGAATCAGTTGAACTGAAATGGAGGAAACTAGAGCCTGTTGCACAGAGTGAAGTAAGTCAAGAAGAGAAAAACAAATATCGGATATTAACACACATATATGGAATCTAGAAAAATACTAGTGCTGAATCTATTTGCAGGGCAGCAGCAGAGATGCAGACAGAGCGCAGACCTGTGGACATGGGAGGGGCAAGAGCGGGTGAGATGCACTGAGAAAGTATCATTGAAGCCTACGCATTACCATGTGCATGTGTGCGTGCATGCTAAGTTGCTTCAGTCGCTTGTGACTTCTTGCCACCCCATAGACTGTAGTCCACCTAGCTCCTTTATCCATGGGATTCTCCAGGCAAGAATACTGGAGTAGGTTCCCATTTCCTTCTTCAGGGAACCTTCCTGACCCAGGGAGAGAACCTGGATCTCCCACATTGCAGGCAGATTTTTTTACCATATGAACCACCGGGGAAGACCATGTGTATAATATGCTAATGGGAGGTTCCTGTCTGACGCAGGGACTTCAACCCTATGCTCTGTGACAACCTAGAGGGGTGACATCGTGTTGGGGGTGGGAGGGAGACTCAGGAGGGGAGGGATATATGTATACCTGTGGAAGAGAGCTGACATTGTGAGAAATAAGGCAGCACGTTTGTGCTACATGATTCACCTGCTCGATAGCAGGTACAAATTGTATAAAAAATGTTAATCTAACTTTAAGTTCTCATTAAAGATCTCACTGAATTGATGGTAATTTCAGGCTCAGTCATTACTACACTTCTCTGTTGCATTTCCACTTCCCCAACTTGTTCTTGCAAAGTTTGGAACTGTCTAATTCAGAGTGAGGTATTTCCGTTCCCATGTATTTGGGGGTCATACTATCTAGGCCCATAGGGTCTCTTGCTGGAAATCTTTCCTGAGGCTGAAGGCCTTGATACCTAGCATCCAGCTTCCCTAGATTTACTGAGCAAGTATTTTCTTTCAAAATATGTTCAGTTCCCATTTCTGGCAAGGCACAAATATTTGGTAGTGATACTTTCAAATCTGTCTGCTCTCTCTAATCTTGGGACTAATAGCTAATATTTCTCCTCACCTCAGGAGTTTTTCTGTCTTTCTCCCCTCTCTGTGGAGAAGGAAAGGGCAATCCACTCCAGTGTTCTTGCCCAGAGAATCCTGTGAACAGAGGAGCCTGGTGGGCTGCCGTCTATGTGGTTGCAGAGTCGGACACGACTAAAGCGACTTAGTAGCAGCAGCAGCCCCTCTCTGTGATTACCTGGCATACTTCCCTTAAAACACCCAGATTTCCAGAAAAAAGGAGATTCTTCTGACAACTGTAGAGTTCAAACCCAGCCAACTTTTTTTTAATTGGAAGAGAAAGAAAAATACAGGGAGACTTAAATACAAATAATAGCATAATAGATTATCTTTCCATAATAACTTCAAAAAATTACCCATCAGGGAATCTTTTATCACACAGAATATAAATGTAAAATACTGATATTGCTGTCACAGGTTAGTTTTGGAAAATAAGATAAGTTAGTAATATCCAAATAACTCAAATTAGGTTATACTACTATAAAAATAACATTCTACATAGAGGAAAATTTCAGTATTTAACTTCATTGTGACTGCTATATTGCTCTATGGTTTTATTACATTTGTCTTATTCATTGGGCACAATTTTATCTTGACCCTAATAAAATGGTGAAGAATGATTATGACTTTACATTATAGACTTATGCCTCTTGTAACTCATCATTGTCTCAGAAAATGAGAGGAATTTCAAATGCTTGAAATGTGGGAAGAAAACCCACATCACTTGAAAACTTATGGAAAAATTGTATTCTATTTATCCTGCTTAGACAAACTTTCCAGATTTAACCAAGAGAATCTCTTAAAGGTTCTTTCTACAGTACAAAGTTGTTTGAATTTTTTAGTTCTGTTTTTTCCTGTTGTTCAGTTTCTAAGTCCTGTCTGACTCTTTGCAACCCCATGGACTGCAGCATGCCAGGCCTCCCTGTCCTTCACTATCTCCTGGATTTTGCCCAAGTTTTTCCTAATTTTGTGCAAATGTGGCAGAATAGAGTCCTCTGGTTTTATTATTTCCTCTTGTCACATCTTTTACCTGATGCTGGGATCCAGGATGTAAAGTTTTCTTTTTTCCAAGGCTGTCTGGAAACCATCTCATTTTTCTGCTGCGTCTACTTACTTTTTTGTTGTTTGGTAATCAACTTTTACATAAATTTCCTTTCAAAACCAGTTGATAAAGACTTAAATTTCTTGCAGCATAAAAATTGGGTGACAAAGAATTTAATGCCAAATGCTCATATCCTTAAATTTCTATGTGTGAATATCAGGAAAATGAATCAGTTGTAAACCCCTGTGTTACAAATCAGATTAGTAGCACCTCTCTATTTTGATAAATATATTTTTGGGTAACATTTTAGCAATATTATCACTGGAGAATTGGAAGAAATTGTATATGAAATCATTTTGTGCCAGTAGTGTGGTGAAAAAACTTAGTTTCTCTAAATATCTGAAGTAATGTCCATGTCATGGTTTGTGTTTAATAAACTCCACAGACATGTTCTAATTATAGTGGAATTAGGGAATTGATCTGCACCAATTCACATTTAGACCTATGCTAAGCTCTTCACTGTTTTAATCAGACACAGATCTTTTATTTTAATTGAGTTTGCTGGGTACCTTGATTTTCAGCCTCACCTTCCAATTTCTCCTTTAGGGAGGTTTGCTTACTCTGTACTAATGAAAAAAAACTAATTCTTGGGGTTTTTGACTTCTCTTCCTTTGCATGCTCTTTTATTCTTCATTTCTATTGAAATTGTTCTCACCCGTTATGGTTTAGTTTGAGTTCTGTCTCTATGAGGCATCCTATGGGTACCTCGGCTGGGATGTGCACTCTGTCACTTTTGAATTCTTACAGCATTGTGGTTTCTTATTTTTGCTCACTTTGAAATTATTTGAGACAGTAATATCTCCCTCATTAGATTCTAATCATCTCCGTAGGTGAGACACTCTTGTGTATTTTGGTACACATCCTATTGAAATCCTATGAATAAATGTATTTGTTGAATGAATTTTAAAGTGTGTGTATAGCTATTGCCTTCAAGGTTATCTGTAGTGTAACAGTAGACTAAAACACATAATCAAAGAAGAACAGAAGTATGTTGAAGACAAACCATTAAAAATAGTTTTCTCTTCCTTCTTGCTGCAGTGTTTTTCTTCTTCTTGACTTCAACTTCGTTTTTATATACTTGCCACGTGAAGGTAAGAAGTGCCTAAGTTAAGGGCTAGGAGTCAAAGCCTTAGTATCAGGATCAATTAGGACTTTTCTGCTTGTTTCCTGTATCAAGCTACTTATTGCATATCTGCATTCCTCACTCCTGCTTTTCTTGCAGTTACTCCTTCCTTCCATGATGGACATGATTAGTCGTCATCTCCCTCTTGACAATAGAAAGTTGTTGACTATCAGCCTCTGTATTGAGTTCCTCCTGCCTTTTCCCATGACTTCCTTCAGAACGTGATATGTACCCCCACCTTTTACTACCTGGCAAGCCATGTATTGCTACCCCAGCTTTAAATTTACCAGTGGGTGAGAGTAAGAAGCTGAGAAGAGTGAGGAAAGGTGCCTCAGTCAGAAAAATGGCAAGTATACCCTGAAGCAGATTTTATGGGTGATGTCATAAGCCTCAGAGATAAGTAACTTACCATATGGCACTTAAGTGGCAGAATTCCTCTGTACCCTTATTAGGGAGAGAAAAAAATTAAATTCCTTTAACATACACACACTACTGTGTATGAAATAATCAACCAGTACCTACTGTATTGCAAAGGGAACTCTACTAAATATTCTGTAATAATCTATATGGGAAAAAATCTGAAAAACAGAATGTGTGTGTTAGTTGCTCAGTCGTGTCCCACTCTTTGAGACCCCATGGACTGTAGCCCACCAGGCTCCTCTGTCCATGGGATTCTCCAGGCAAGAATACTGGAGTGGGTTGCCATTTCCTTCTCTGGAAAAAAAACAAAAAAAACAAACCAGAATGGATATATGTATAACCAAATCACTTTGCTGTACAGCTGAAACTAACACAACTTTGTAAACCAGCTATACTCCAATATAAAATAAAAATTAAAAAATTAATAAAGTCCTGTTCAGTTCAGTCACTCAGTCGAGTCTGACTCTTTGCAACCCCATGGACTGCAGCACGCCATGCTTCCCTGTCCTTTACCAACTCCTGGAGCTTGCCCAAGCTCATGTCCATCGAGTTGGTGATACCATCCAACCATCTTGTCCTCTGTCGTCCCCTTCTACTCCTGCCTTCAGTCTTTCCCAATGTCAGGTTCTGTTCCAATGAGTCAGTTCTTTGCATCATGTGGTCAAAGTATTGGAGTTTCAGCTTCAGCATCAGTCCTTCCAATGAGTATTCAGGACTGATTTCCTTTAGGATGGACTGGCTTGATCTCCTTGCAGTTCAAGGGACTCTCAAGAGTCTTCTCCAACACCACAGTTCAAAAGCATCAATTCTTCGGCACTCAGCTTTCCTTATAGCCCAACTCTCACATCCATACATGACAACTGGAAAAACCATAGCCTTGACTAGATGGACCTTTGTTAGCAAAGTAATGTCTCTACTTTTTAATATACTGTTGGTCATGATTTTTCTTCCAGGGAGCAAGCACCTTTTTACTGCATGGCTGCAGTCACCATCTGCAGTGATTTTGGAGTCCCCAAAATAAAGTCTCACTGTTTCCATTGTTTTCCCATCTATTTGCCATGAAGTGATGGGACCGGATGCCATGATCTTCATTTTCTGAATTTTGAGATTTAAGTCAATTTTTTCACTCTCCTCTTTCACTTTCATCAAGAGGCTCTTTAGTTCTTCTTTGCTTTCTGCCATAAGGGTGGTGTCATCTGTGTATCTGAGGTTATTGATCTCCTGGCAATCTTGATTCCAACTTGTGCTTCATCCAGTCCAACGTTTCTCATGATGTACTCTGCATTTAAGTTAAATAATCAGGGTGACAATATACAGCCTTGACATACTCCTTTCCCAATTTGGAACCTGTCCATTTTTCCATATCCAGTTCTAACTATTGCTTCTTGACCTGCATACAGATTTTTCAGGAGGCAGGTAAAGTGGTCTGGTATTCCCATCTGTTGAAGAATTTTCCAGAGTTTGTTGTGGTCCACACAGTCAAAGTCTTTGACGTAGTCAATAAAGCAGAAATAGATGTTTTTCTTGAACTCTCTTGCTTTTCCAATGATCCAATGGATATTCGCAATTTGATCTCTGGTTCCTCTGCCTTTTCTAAATCCAGCTTGCACATCTGGAAGTTCCTGATTCATGTACTGTTGAAACCTGACTTGGAGAATTTTGAACATTACTTTGCTAGTGGGTGATATGAGTGCAATTGTGTGGTAGTTTGAGCATAATAAAGTCCTGTAGCCTTCAACAATTAGAAATGACTTTTACTCAGGTGTTAAGTTTCTGAGTTTTTCAAGTTCCTGTATGAGTAGATGAGATGATGATACTACTTTTAACTGAGCTGATTGAAAGAGGCACTAGATCTGCTCACATGCTTTACAGTAAGTGTCTGCATGCTTTCCTGCAAATGTTCCAGGAATGGAAGCTCCCTATATTAGAGAGGCTTCAGCAGTAAAGTTTAGGCAATCTAATAAGAAATAAATTACATGATGTGCACAGTGGGAAATTAAAACAAAATTTCAATACTGCCAACTTTTTTTTTTTTTTTTTTTTTTTTGCAGGAGGTGGAGCTTATCCTGGAGATCATGGTTCTTTAGTCTTTAGATGGTAAATCTTCCAGGAAGTTGATGTGTCTAATCATAGAAGTGTGCCATTTTAATAGTCTTTTCTATGTGCTTTGGCACAGTTACCACATTTCAAGCCAAATGGAGTATATTTTTAGGAGGTTTGAGGATAAACCATGTAGTCACAGATATATATATATATATATATATAGAGAGAGAGAGAGAGCAAAGTGAGCAGATGGCTTATTATATGGATGTCATGATGGGTATTTTTTGGTTTGATATGTTACAGCAATGGTTTTGAAGATGAACTGCTATCAGTCAAAAGCTGGAAAAGCTTGCTTTGCACATTTATTCTCTGGTTTTCTGAGTGTTGGCAGTGAGTTTACAGTGCTGAACTCACCTTTGCTAGTGTATAATTTTCTTCTTCAATACTGAATTCCACTGGGTGAAGATTGGCCAAGTGGAAAAAAAAGATTCATTTTTATTTTTAAAATGTTTTACAATTAAAAATTTATTTCAAAACACTTTCTTTTGATATTTTATAAAACCTGGCAAGCTTGAAGAGACAGGGAGAGCTGCTGCTTTTACATATCAAATAACTGAAGCCCAGATAATTGTGATGTGCTTAAGATAAAATATAGCATGTGGGGAAAAAAAAAAAACAAAACAGGAAAGGAACAGCTACCCATGAAGGCATTCTTGACTTCTTCCTGCTTCTGCTGGACTACAAACTCCTCTAGGACAGAAATCTTATCTAACATTTTGTTTTAACTGTTTATTTTGTATTAAGGTGTAGCCTATTAACAATGTCATGGTAGTTTTGGGTGAAGAGTGAGGGACTCAGCCATACATTACAGGTATCCATTCTTCCCCAAACTCTTCCTCACCCCTAGGCCGTCCCATAACATTGAGACAATACCTCCAGCCCAATTTTTAAAAATTATTGTTGAATAAATAAATGAATAAATTGGTCCTTTCTCCACCATTAAAAAAGGACATGGATTAATATACTGTTCATTCATATTTGTTTCACATTGAATGTTTTCTTGTTTCTCTCTCTCTCCCCCCCTCCCTCTTTTCTCCTTTCCTCCCTACATCTCTTCTCTTTTCCCTCCTTCATTTCTCTGTCCCCACGCTCTTCATTTTTAAAAACTGTTTTAAAAAAGATTGTCTCAATTGTTTTTGAATGTCCAGATCTTAGCACAGTTGTCTCACCTAAAAGACAAGGTTTATTAAATGAGAGAACAAGGAATTCTAGTACCCTGCCCACAGCTCTTCACACTGAAAGATAACTTCTCCTGAGCAAATGTAATTCCTAACTATCTACATTTATTCATTAACTGTTGCTCATTCTGTGAAACATGCTGTCACAAATTCCAGACCTCTTTATTATAAAATACAACACAGGTCACATTGGGATGGATGGTAAATGAATAGCAACAGGTGAAAAATCACTGAGTAACATTCCAATTTGTTCATCACCTCAGCTTTCTCTCTTTTGGGTTTATGCAGCTTGGATTATCTCTCCTGCAAATCAGTCTCAAATGGCCTGAAAAGGGTTGAATAATCTGTTTGTTCTTTGACTATATTACTTGCTTGAGAACCACACTGAAGACCACATGAACTATGGCAAATAGTTGGAATCTTATTTAGGAAAGTAATTATGACTCATCTTATTAGTGATTGTTAAGTATTGAAACAATCTTCCTTTTGACATTTATTCTTCCTGAGTTCCTAGGGTAACTTATTGTCTGTATCACTCATTTGGCACTTATTTGCTGCATTAAAAGTCATTTACTTTTCCTTTTTTATTCCTTCCAGCTGTAATTTAGTTAGAAGCAGAAACAGTATGCCAGCCAGTGAAGGAAGGGAAAGAAAGTGAAAAAATAAAGCTTTGGGGGTCATAGATGGCATTTAATCCTATCTTTCCCAATTAATAGCTACTTGAATTTAGGCATGTTATTCTTTTCAAAGTGGAACTAGTCATTAAAATCCTATGAGATTGTTGTGGAATTAAGCTGTCAATTTTATCTTTACAGATGACCTCAAAACAAAGATGGAAGTAGCATCTCTAAATAACTAGCTCTTGTGTGTGAGTGAATTTCCATAGGAGTGGCAGCTACTTTGAGTGATGAAGGAAAAGACAACCTTCATATGGATGAAATCATAAAAAAATAGTAGACATATGTCTAGTTTTTTGGTCCATATAGAAAAGGAAAGAAGTGATAAGTGGTCCAGTTTCAGGAGAGATGAAGATATGCTTTTGAACATGTCTAATCCATATGTGAAAGGCTTCCTGGCTGGCTCAGTGGTAAAGAATCCGCCTGCCAATACAGGAGACACAGGTTCGATTCCTGGGTTGGGAAGGTTCCCTGGAGGAGAAAATGGTAACCCACTCCAGTATTCTTGCCTTGGAAATCCCATGAACAGAGGAGCCTGATAAGCTATTGTCTGTGGGATCATAAGAGTTGGACACCACTTAGTGACCAAAACAACAACAGACAGAGTGTGAGTAATAACCTTCTTGGTGAAAAGTCTGCTTTTTGAAGCCAGAACAAGTTGTCAGTCCATGGCAACTCTGATGGTGGTCAGTGCAGTGGGGGCAGCAATGGGAAGCAGAAGAAGCTTGAAGATAGCTTGGGAAAGGGGTGGTAACATGGAGAAGCAGTCTCTGGAACAGAGTACAATGACCTTACTAAATCCTGGGGTTAGCATCATAGCCAGAAGAACTTTAGAAGCCACATCTCCATTTAATAAAGTATTAAACTGTGAGCAGCAAAAAAGATGACCAACAAAAAAGATGACTTGAATATTTTTTTTTCAAGTAATAAGAATTCCAAAATAGTCAAAGTTAGGCTCAGTTACTCAAAATTCCTTTAGGGAACCTAGTTATTGTCTATTCTTCCTTCTAGATATTCTAAGTGGGTGACTTTTTCCACATGGTTTCAAAATGGCTGCTAAACCTATTGTTTTTGATCAGTAGCTAAGTCATTTCTGACTCCTCGCAACCCCATGGACTGCAGCCCGCCAGGCTTCCCTGTTCTTCACTATCTCCTGGAGTTTGCTCAGACTTATGTCCACTGAGTTGATGATGCCATCCAGCCATCTTGTTCTCTGTTACCCTTTCTTCTCCTGGCCTCAGATCTTTCCCATTATCAAGGTCTTTTCCAATGAGTCGGCTCTTCACACCAGGTAGCCGAAGTATTGGAGCTTCAGCTTTATTTTTTCCAATGAATATTCAGAGTTGATTTCCTGTAAAATTAACTGATTTGATCTCCTTGCTGTCCAAGGGACTCTCGAGAGTCTTCTCCAACACCAAAATTTGAAAGCATCATTTCTTCAGCTCTCAGCCTTCTTTATGTTCCAACTCAAATCTGCAGATGACTACTGGAAAACCCACAACTTTGACTATATGGACCTTTGTTGGCAAAGTGATGTCTCTGCTTTTTAATACAATGTCTAGGTTTGTCATAGCTTTTCTTCCAAGGAACAAGTATCTTTTAATTTCGTGGCTTCAGTACCTGTGTGTCTTGCATTAAGGATCTGGAAAGGTAGAATACAGAAGAACCAAACTTATTATTTTCTAATGGACTTATTTATTTTTCAGCCAAGAAGAGAAGCCTGTCCCAAAGATGTTCATTTATAGGACTATCCAGGACTGTCATGTGACTTCCTTTGGGTGAAAGCAAAATTAATCATTTAGGTTTCCAGGTTCATTGAGAGAGGACAAGAGCAAGAGGGATTGGTTGGGAACAAGTGTTGAGTGAAAAAAGCACTTTTGCTACACAGCCCAGACATTATTGAACTGGATGGAACAAAATGCTTGTTAGGGGTTAGTGTGGGTCAGGTGGGTTTCTCCTTATTATGTTTGCATGGAAACCGAACATAAATCAGTTTCCTTGCCATTGAAAATAGGTCGCCTGCCTACATCTATTTTTGCTGATGAATGACTCAGTAGGTGCAACCTACTTAAACCTTTCTGTAAGGTTTAAGGCATAATATAGTGACATAGTATCAGATACAAAACAGTTGTTCAAAACATTAGCTCTCTTTCTCCCTATTTTTGTGTTTCTGGAAGCCTGTTCTTCTCAGTGTCCTTTTGGTGGTAAGAACAGAAGCACACTAAATTAGCTCAAGGAAAAGTGAGGCTACCCCTGTTTTATCTCTGCCTCTTTTATTTCCCACTGTTTTGTTGTGGACCAGATTTCTCTGCACATGGATTTCCAGCCAGGTTTCCAACCAGGTCCCCACTGTACAACTTTTCCTTTAGCTTGGTTCAGATTCTATGAATAAAATGAAAGTAATGTATGCTCTTCTTTCTTCATATGTGATCAAGTATAGTTTTATACAAATGTCTGTTGGCTGTTCTAGCTACTTCCTATTATCCATTTTTATTTTCCTCCTTAGAAATAACCTTTATTCTCAGTTGAGCATATTGTTCATGAGGTAAAAGTCTACCCATCCCATTCTGCCCTGCAATCAGGGTTTTGTCATGTGATAAAGTTTTAGCCAATAAGTTTTATTTTTATTTTGTTATTTTTTTAAAGTTTTTTTTTTTTCCCCAATGTGGAACATTTTATCATCTTTATTGAATTTGTCCCAGTATTCCTTCTGTTTTATTAATGTTTTGTCTTTGGGGCCATGAAGATTGTGGGGTCTTAGCTCCCCCATCAGGGATCGAACCAGCACCCCCTCCATTAGAAAGCAAAGTCTTCACCACTGGCCCACTGGGGAAGTCCTGTCAGTGAGTTTTAGATGAAAGTATTGTGGGTGACATTTAGAAAATCGTAACGAGGCAGGCCATCTGTCACCTGGGTAAGGATATGGTATGTGGAATTTGGGCAGTCATCTTGGACTAACAATGGGAGCTTTGGCTAAGGGATGGGGGAGAGAGAGACCCAGCAGGAGATGGGAGAGAGCCGCTGAGGAACTCATGGAGCTATCATCCTGGCTCTAACTTATGAAATAAAAGGATATTATTATTTAAAATCCCACTGTAAATTCTCATTACCAACCACACTGACAGCCTAATAAGTAGTACAGAAATGATAGGATGGTCAGCATCTAAGCCTGGAAGCTAGAGAATTTTTCTCTGAGGCAGGAGCAGCTGGTGCTGTAACAGCTGCTGTTGATGGTGATGAGTGGTGTATAATGACAGTTTAAGACAAGATGCTCCAGCACAGTGAAAAGAAATTCTCTAAATGTGAATCCCTTGGCACAAAAATAAGAACTTATAAACTCAACCTTTGTGGCTGAGTGTAAAGAAGGTAAAAATCCTGGCCTGTCATTAATCCTAGAGATGAACCATAAACTTAGGATTCATTAAGTACTGGATACTTTAATTTTAGAAATGTTTGTCTAGTGTCGTCACCATAATTTTTGAAGGAACGTATAATTTAGCAAAGATTGGATTCATGTCTGTCTTATTCATTAAGGCCTGTGTAATTTAAATATGCATAAAACATTTGCCCAAGAAAAATTTTTATATTTTAGAATCTCTAAAGCTTTATAGCTTGAAAAAAGATATTGAGATTTTTTTTTTTTTCCAGGGGGAAAATGCATTAAAAATATTTTGGAACATGATAATTTAACTGAATTTTAAATGTGGCAAAATATTATTTTATCTATAGTTGAACTGACACATCCTTCAACTGCTGACTTAAGTTTTTGCATCTCCACATCTCAAGGGGCTTCTTTATATTTACACACACAGTTTTATCAGGTAGTTATTAAATGCATATTTAAAGATGTTAAAAATAAAGATGTAAGAAAAGGCTCTACTTGGTAAAATATTTATTTTTTCATAAGCTTTTTAACTCCTGAGCATCTTAACCATAGTATTTAGGAACATATTATTGCTTTGTTATTTAAAAAAAAAATGCTTTAGGATGGAGGAGTCTATGACTAGTAATGTTTCTCAAGTCCCTCTTTGGGATTTTGGACTTCCCTGGTGACTCATATGGTAAAGAATCCGCCTGCAACGCAGGAGAGCTGGGTTTGATCCCTGGGTTGGGAAGATCCCCAGGAGAAGGGAATGGCTACCCACTTCAGTATTCCAGCCTGGAGAATTCCATGAACTGTATAGTCCATGGGGTCGCAAAGAGTCAGACGTGACAGAGGGTGTTTCACTTTGCTTGGGATTTTAGACCAGTGCTGGCAATAATAACTGAAGACTTGCTACTTATTAAGAAGGAATATAAACTTTTTATGGCCAAAGTTCTAGAGAACTTTGGAATATTATATTTTGCTTTTCATTGAGGAGTCGTATTTTTCTTTTTTTTTTTATGTGACACAGTTGCTCTTTCAGTCACTGCATGGCTCTTATTTTGTTTAACCAAACCCACTTAAGAATCCGCTTCCTCCCTGTTTCTTAAGCTTCATTATATAGTAAGAGTTCAAGCATGAACAATTGATTCATTCAGTTTTTCAACACTAAATTCTATTATTGTATCTCAAATACTGAGGAAGAGGCTGAAATCACTTTCCATGGTATAAATTGGATTTGTGACTGTTGTCACAAAAATCAGCTTTTCTGTAAGTTCCATTCAATAGCAGCAGTCTATTTTGTGTACCACTCTCTCCTCAGCACCGAGAACATTGTCTATTCCATTGTGAGTGTTCAATATGTATTTATTCAGTGAATCAATTAGATATTTTGGTTGGAGATAAGAGAAATCCAAGCTAAAAGGCAAAAGAAGTTTGGTCAAGGAATCTTCCTAAGTGTGCAGAGGGAGACTGTAAGTTGGCCCAAGTACATTAACCCAAGTAGGGTTAATGGTAAAAATAATTAATAAGCTGAGTTGCACAGATACAGACCAATCAGTGTGAATACTGATTTTAGCTGGCAGCTCTTGGTTAAGGCTATGCTGACTGTTAATTTGCCCTGGCTTCAGGAATGGCTGGAAATAGGGCCTTAGATACTGATAGTACTGTGCCTGTATCGTGATTTTTTTGTTTTGTTTTGTTTATCTTTGTCTCCTTATTTCCCTCCTGCTAGAGTGGCTCAGTCCTCATGGCTTCTGACAGCTGGAGAAGTTCACACATATAAACTGTGATTGGGCAGAAACAGATTTTCTTACAGGTTGTGTGAAAATTTCCAGGGAGGGAAGGAATCAGATGAAACAATAGATGTCCATTTTAGTAGGTTTGCCATGAAAACTTTGATAGCGTGTTTCTCCAAAATAGAAAACTGTCAAAAGAAGACATCTAAGAATCCACAAACTTACTTTAAGCAGTAGTTTATTTCGGTGGAGACAAAGCTCATCAAATACCCATTTGCACCCCTGCCTTCTCCAGACTCCCTTGCAGTCAAGCTTGGGCCATGTGATTAGTTTGGACTAGTGGATTTGACATGGATGCTTGTTGTGACTGGGCCAAGTCATTGGTAACTATGCATGTTCTCCAGCTCCTTTATACCCTGCCATGGAGATCCCCAGTCCATGGTGTTCCATATGGTGAAGCTTCAGACTTGGGGGGTGGGGGTAGGGAGGGCCACTTGTTCTGTATCAGATCTGTATTAGGTTGTACAAAGGCAACAAACTTCTACTCAAGTCCCTAAAATTGTGTTGGTTTTCTATAGTGGCATCTACCATTCATTGCCTTGACAAGTAGGTTTGTTTTAATATGGTTTACTAGAAGGAGTGGAAACTTTGGACTGCAGAGAATTTAGATTAAAATCCAAGCTCTACCATTTACTGTGATGTGATAAACTCTGGGAGTTGGTGACGGATAGGGAGGCCTGGTGTGCTGCAGTTCATGGGGTCACAAAGAGTCAGATACGACTTAGTGACTGAACTGAACTGAACCAATCTTGGGCTAGTTCTTTGTTTTCTTTGAGCTTTGGTTTTCTCATCAGTAAGATGGGGATGATAATACTGTTCATTTCATACAGTTGCTATAAATATTAGATATAACAATGTATATAAAACATCTAGCTCAGTGGATGGCATAATAATAGATAGCATTTATATGTATCAGGGGCAGGGAGGTAAATTCTTACAGTAACATATTTAACTCTCAAAATAGCCATACATTGGAGGCATTGTCATCATCATCCACATTTTAATTGAGACAGAGTGAGTTTGGGTGACTTAGTTAAGTCATATAGCTGAGATTTGCTCCCAACTAGTGCCTCTTGTGAAGTATCTTTATAATGAAGTAATTTTGATTCCTTAAATGTGGATAATGGCAGAGGTATGGGAAGGGAAGGGCTTTTGGAATACAGTCTGCATTTGAATCTTGTCTCTAGCGTGGACTAACCAAGTGGCAGTGTAAGTTAATCTAACATTTTAGTTTCAGCTTTTTCATTTGTAAAATGTCTAATATAAAAATGAGACTTATCTTTGACTGTTTTGAGGCTTCAGTGAGGTTATGTTTGTTATATATGTAAAGCACCAGGAACATTAAATGGTGAGAGTGGAGTTTGGTTCCCTTCTCTGGTTATTCTCTGAGTGCAGTAAAAAATACAGAATGCGTTGACTTCTCCCTGGAGGAATCAGTCACATAAATGAAAAAATGTATGAACTTTTATTCATTAAATGTTCTCCTATTAAAATGTAATGTGATTACCTATTTCTATTAGAATTCTCACTCTATCCATATTGTTGCATGTCTAAGCAGCCCTTTAATTACTTTAACTAGTCAACAGAGACACAGAAAATGCTCCTTGAGCAAATCTGAAGCAGTGCAAGGTAAGCAGCTTGCCTTGATGGACAGGTAGCTCTTAAAGAGACCCTCATCTCTCTTTTCTCTGTGTTCTTTTTCTTTTATATAGAATTTTCCTTTTAATTTATGACACTGTTGCTTTAGTACAAAGGAATTTGATAGAAACAAGGATTAGAACTTGAGGGAATGTTCTAGATTATCTGGCCTAATGTTGCTATTAAGGCCAGTCAACTTGTGAGTTACTTAAGGAGAGAGGGTTGATGGGCCGTGCAGCAAACACCCAGGTCTTCACTACTCGTGTTCTTTCCAGAACCACATATCCTCTCAATTGTTAGCTATTATAAATCTTCTGGGTACACATCCCTTGAGGTAATGGTCCTTAAAGGTATTTTGAAGCTCCGAAATTTGTCTACTGTTCTTTGGCTCAAAGGGACCCATAGGGATTCATCTTAGAGATTAGTTCCAAATATCATTAAAATGTATTAAATGCTGAAAAGCATGCATTTATTTCATACATACACAGAGTACAAGGCCAAAAATGATTGCCTGTATCTTCCACGAAACCTGGAAAGATTTCTGTTATACTTTCCAGCTTGATATCGGTAGCTTCTTGGAAGATTTTTTTTTTTTTTTTTTTTTTTTTACAAAAGACGTTTTTTAAAAATGGCTTTATTGAGGTGCTTTAATAGCACCCCAGAGTCAGTAAGTCTAAATTACAATTCTCTTTTCTTCCCCAAACAACCTCCCTTTGATCTGAACTGACTTCCTTATATCTGTCAGTAATGTCTCCACTGTTCTGGTTGCCCAGCTGGAAACCTCAGCACCGGCTTTCATGTTTCCCCTTCAGTCATATTTAATCAATCAATAGATTCTACAAGTGTTCACAACCATTCCTAATTCCTATATTATGTTAATCATATCCTCACTGGATTCACTGCCCTCAGCAATAACTCCTCTCTTGCAAGCCATCTTAAAACCTTACAAATTGTTCTTTCCCCTCTTTAATAAATAGAAAACTTGCAGTCACTCCCTGCTGCTTTTAAAAGAGATTCTGGACTTCAGCATTAAAAAAATGGCAATTTTTATATATAACTGATTCACTTTGCTGGACATCTGAAACTAGCATATTGTACATCAACTGTACTTCAATAAAAATTAAAAAAAAATAACAATCTCTTAGGACATAGACCCAACTTGTCTTGTTCATTTTGCCTTTTTCATTTTCCTTTTCGGACATTGATCTTTTACCTCCACAAATTATTCTACTTATTAGTCCTTTTAGCTTACGATACATTCTCTGCTCCCTACCCTTGCTTACATTTGTTATTCCAGGAAGATACTCCCTGTGCTTCTTTTCTGTCTTATCCTTATTTAGTTTAAATTCTGCCTTTGCTAAAAAGCATTCCCTAATGACTCCCACAATGCTGATCTCTTTCCTGTGAACCACTTTGATGCCTTTAATATAATCTATATGTTTGGCACTTATTTTGGATGTTTTTTAATTATATTAATTATTCAACAGACAATTAACCTGTCAGTTCCTCAAGGGTAAGAGTTTTGTAAAAACTGCAGCTCCAAACTTAGGGTCTTGTCTATAGCAGATGCTACAAAATATCTACTGACCATTTAAAGGTGAAAGTGAAGTGAAGTGAAAGTCTTTCAGTCATGTCCAAAAGGTGAAAAAGTCCCCCCAAATACAAATTAATGAGTTGAAAATGTATAAGGTTCTGCAACAAAACATAAGAGATTTTAGAAAGCAGGGCAATTGTTGATGGAAAGTACCATTTTATTTGAGCATATAATAAGAACCTACAATTTACTGACCACTTTGCTGTGTACGGTGGTTAGAGGGAGAAATTAGACATTGTCTTTGATTTTAAGTGAGAAAGAGAAAAAAAATGACACGGAGAATGTAGGGCTTGTGAATGTCCAGCTAAGTGTGGGGTGGAGGCGGATGCAAAGCAAGGTCACACAGGGTGTTGGCATAGAGGAGGAATTTTTTTCCCCAAAAGGTATCCAGTCCAAGTTTGAGTTGTTTTCAACATGGAGTAAAATGATGCTGTGTGAAGGTGTTATGTGCATCTTTGTCAAGTCCTGAGCTCTGCCTGCTGTTGATGGCAGTGAGCCTAGTTTTCCATTGTTTAGAACAACAAATGATTTTAAATGAATAAAAATCCCCTAAGTTCTGTTGTAAGATGATAATTAGAAGAAGAATAATGCACAAACAAAATTATCATTAGGCTCAAGGTATTTGTCCATCTGCAACTATGGCCATGTTTCAGCATTTTTATTGCTTAATTTAGAAATAGGTAACCTCAGCTGCCAAAAACAATTAAGAATGACAAGTACAGAGGAACCAACATAAAGTGTGGGCTGTGGTGATGCATCTTTGAGAATGACCTTAGTTGCTGGGCTCCTTTTCACTGCCTGAGAGTGAAAGGTCTCTAGCAACTTAGGGCAGTAAGTAATTTATCTGAAATAAAAGAGCATTTATTTCATTTATTTGGCTTAAGAAAATAATGAAAATTGTCCCAGTGGAAAATTCTAAGAGCATATTTATTACATTAGTAGAATGTAATCCTTAATATCGTAGTGATTAAGCAAATAATGATAATGAGAATAACAATACGCCAACTTAGCGCTCATTCTGTTTTATGATAGAACTTTCATAATATAGACAGATTTACATCATTCTAGGACTTTTCGTGCTGCTGTTCATGGGGTTGCAAAGAGTCGGACATGACTGAGCGACTGAACTGAACTGAGGATTCTTGTGGTATCTATGAGATAATTAAAACAGTTTTAAACTGTAATTTCCGTTCTCCGTGTGGAGATTTGTTCTCGGTGTTCTTGGCTGATTTTCTTGTAGAGTAGTTCTTGATGATGTTCTATCCAGAATTTTGTTCAGTTCTCTGCTCCTCTTACTAGGTAATTGCATTTAGTACCAAGGCTTTAATTAAATATCTCCTATATGTCAGTGATGTCCACATTTGTATTTGCAGTTCTGACTTGATTGTTGTTGTTTGGTTACTAAGTCATGTCTGACTCTTTTGGGACCCCATGGTCTGTGGCCCTCCAGCCTCCTCTGTCCCTGGAATTTTCCATGCAAGAATACTAAAGCAGGCTGCCATTTTCTTCTCCAGGGGACCTTCCTGACCCAGGGATCGAACCTCTATCTCCTGCATTGGCAGGCAGATTCTTTACCACTGAGCCACCAGGGACATCCACTCTGACTTGATTACTGAACTCTATAGTCATATCTCAAACTGCATTCTAGCCATATCCAGCAGAATTCAGGGTTTTTTTCATTCAGAACTGTTCTCCCCTCCCCCCCAAGTACCACTCTCAAATGGCTCAAGACACCTAGAAGGCATCCTTGATTTCCTGTTATTTTGCTTTCCCTTCACAAGTTCTGCTATCATCCTAAATCCACTCAGATCACTTCATTACCAGTGTTAAAGTCCTAGTCATGCCACCACCGTATCTCATCTAGATCTTGCTAGAGCTGATTACCAGCTCTCTGGTTTTCTTCCTGGCCTGGCTATAATTCTTCATCTGCCAAATGGAGTTTTTAAAAAAGTTAATCAGAAGAATTCCCTGGCAGTCCAGTGGTTAAGACTCTGTGCTTTCACTGCCAAGGGTACAGGTTCAGTTCCTGTTAGGGAACTAAGATCTTGCAAACCATGTACCATGGCCAAATACATATATATATATATACACACACATATATATATACATATAATAAAAGTTATTATATATACAATTATATATATGACCTTATAAACTGATATTATATATAATGACTATATATTATAAATATATATAATTATACAATGTATATAAATATATATATACAAGTTTATCAGGTCATATCATTGCCTGCCTAGAGTCCTGAAATGGCTTCTTTTTGCTCTTAAAATACAAACTTCTTACCATGACCCCATGGTTCTTCTATGATCTAACCCCCGCCTTCCGCCCTTAACTTCTCCCCGCTCCCCCACCCACATCCTTAAGCTATGTTCCAGCCGTGCTTATTGGAATATGCCAAGACTAGGCTTTCTTCAAGGTTTTTATGTTTACTATCTCTGCCTGAACTCCTCTGCCTATTTTCACCATCTTTTTATTGCTAGCTTCTTCTAGATGTTCAGGGATCAGCACAAATATTACCTCGTCCAAGAGACTTTTCTGACCATCTAATTTTTTTCAAATATTTGTTTATTTGACTGCATTGGGTCTTAGTTGCAGCTTGCGTGATCTTCATTGCTTCGTGTGAGATCTTTCATTGTGAAGCATGGACTCTCTAGTTGTGGGACACACGTCAGTTGCTCTGTGGGACAAAGGACCTTGGATCTCCGACCAGTGATCGAGTCCACATCTCCTGCATTGCAAGGTGATTCTTAACCACTGGCCACCAGGGCAGTCCCTGACCGCCTAATCTTAAGTGATCCTCTTCCTCCCAGTCACCTTTCTGCTTACTTTGTTTTATTTTCTTCATGAGATTTAATATTCAAAATCACTCTTCAATAATGCTTTCCCCCCCCTTGTTGTAGTCTTTCATCTTGGAGAATACATCACAAGATTTTTTGTGTGATCACACATTTAAGAAATAAGTTGATTCTTATTAATCATGACAGTTACGTCATATAAAGTCACTGTAGACACTAAATTAGTGAATGCAGACTCATCGTTCCTACAGAAAATATAGTGTTAGGTTCCTATGAGTCTCTGGTCACAACACTCTCATCAACTCATTAACACATTATCTTGTTTCATGTGTATTTCTGTTTAAAGATCCTTTATTTAATACATGTTATTGATTCGCAGTGTTGAGCTCACCACCAGAGCACTATAAAACTCATGCCCAAGGGAAGCTTTTCTAATATACGTTTTTCCTTCTGTAAAGCATATTGCAGTTAGGAATATTAGGATTTTGGGGGGGCCACATTGAGAAGTTGCTAACAAAGGCACAGAAATGTGAAAGATGTGACACTTAAATAGACCACAGAAAGGACACCTGGTTGCTCTATGAGCAGAAATAAGAAAACAGACTATTACTTTTTTCAACCTTAATCTGAAATGTTTGTGTTGTGTTTTTGCCACTCTCTGTATGTCTATGAAAAGCTGGGAGTATTGATTCTGGTGTTAGAAATTTTAGTGAGTAGGTACATGTATAGAATTTACAATTATAGAATTAGTGAACAGTGAGGATGGATTATATTTGAATGGTATATGGGGTAACTGGGCTAGAGGTTTTCATGCCTATTAAACTCCAAGTAGAAATATCTACACTACTGGTTGTGTGACTTGGGAGTTAGATGCTCCAGCATCCCCAGACCACACCCTGATCACCCACAAGATTAAGAGGATCAATCTTTGGTATAACCCTAGATTATTGGTGTATCTCAACTGGAAAGGAAGGATCTGATGTAGGGTATCATTCTCAGGAGATCTTTTCTGCCCTCTTTACTATTGTAAACCAGCTGCCCATGGTAAAGGTTGGCACATAGTATTTGTTGAACAGAGGAAATCAGAATGGATTCTCATTTTATGATGTTGAAATGAAAATTAAAATTAGAGGACTTTTGTTTACCTATTTGTGTATCTGTATTCCTTTTTTCAAAAAGGATTGAGACAATTTATTATAAAATTATTGACACTGTAATTCAAGTCCTTGACAAAACTCACATAGCAAAAGGAGATGGAGGAAGTGGGAACTCTTTCCATCCATTCAGCTATATGGTGGACTGGTTAGGGTTCAATTTCTCTTATGTTAACACCATAATGGCTTCCCCCCACTCAGAGCTCAAGGATAAGAAATGCGTTTTCCCCTAATGAATTGTGTTTATTTTGTATAGATTCCTTTATTCTATTAAAAATACTTCTATCATGTGCTGTTTCCTATTACTTTGAAAAGAGGGGTTGGTATACTTAAATAAATAGAAAATGAAACAATCTTTATCTGATTCAAGAAAGAGTAATTTAGCAAAAATAACAGAGTCCTGGTAGCCAAGATAAAGAGGGAATACTATGGATTGCGCAGCTTCCATTGTTCAATAGAAGTGAATACCAGGGTCACAAAAAGAGGAAGTTTTACTGAAATATTTTCCCTGAATGAAATGTGTTCTTAAGTTCTTTAAATAAGAGAGTTTTGGTAAGTTATAAAAAATTGAAGGAATTAATGCTAATATATATTGAAGTTCAATAACTACAACATAATTTACTGAGTCATTCTTAATGTTTCTCATTCCCTGTTTTAATCTTTAAATAAATGTGACGTATATACTGGTACTCTCCCTGATGTATAGAGGAAAGGATAAAATATTCTTGGTAGGTTTTAACTGGGCTTTACGAAATATTGAGAAAATAACTTTAAGTCTTAGATCTGCAAAGACAGCTCCGTGAGAAGGCAGAGTGAGATAGTCAAGGTATGAAGCTTACTGGGCTTTTTAAATGTGGGAGGGGGTTAAAGCTTTAAAATGACTTCTAGTATTTTCTAAGGAAATACTCTTCTATCTATCCATGCCAGGCAGCAGCAGAAATAGTTTCACTGGTACTGAGCCTGTATTAAAGAGACTAAGGACATTGGAACTTATCTTCCTAAGAAGGGTGAGATCTCGTCATTCAGAATTGGTGTCAACTTTGAGTGGGCGATTCTAAAATATCACTCCATTGAAAGCAGATGATTCATGGATGCACTAAAAAGCGTTTAGGAATCCTTTTCATCCAGCTCTATTCTAAAGGTTGGTTAATTTTGCCATCATTGATAGCTGCTGGCTGACCATGCTGAGGTGTAGGTGTCCTAGGGTAAAATTGAAATTGAAGTGGATGTGACATGAGAAGTTTGAGACTGATGTACCAAGGGGTCTGCAAAAGAAAGAAATTGTTTTCTGTTATCAGAGTGTCAGAGACACAGAGCCTGTGGATTGCATGGCTGTTCTGAGCAAAATAGAATTCTGGGCATGTATAGAATTCCTTCGATTCTTCATTTCCCTTCCTAGAAATTTCCAGGGGCCAGATAAGAAACCTGATCACAGGGATCTCTTAGGAGGCCTGAAATGAGATGGGATTTGTGGTAGCGATGGGTGTTCATCTCCACCTAGCAGAGCAGTTGAAGAATCACATCAGGCAGCACAGAGAGCTGGATCCTGATATGCTGTAGGTCTGGGGTAGAATCTCAGTCTATCAGCTTTGGGCAAATTATAGAGCCTCAGCTTTTCCATCTACAGAATGGAGACCTAATACCTGCCTCAAGGACTTAAGTAGGACCCAAGGAAACAGTGTATCTTCAGATTCTTTCACTTTACAGGCATTCTACCCATGCTAATGAAACTCCTCCTTCCTTACTAAATGCTCTAGACTAATTAACCGTGGGCACAGCCTTCCTTTCCAAAGGCTTGAGAATTTTATGTCATATCATTGCTTTACTGTACCTAAAAATAATGGCTTTCAAGCATAACTATGCACTGTAACTACTTTGGGTAATTTTAGGAACTATTGATGCCCAAATCTGACCAATAGCAAAATCTGATTTAATTTGTCTGAGGTATGTCCTAAACACCAGAATTTTAGAAATCTCACCAGATGATACTAATATGTAGCTCAGTTGATTAACAGAGGTCTGAGATATTATAATAGGTGAGAGCCTGCTTTTAATCTATTTTATATTTATTCCTCTTCTATCCCAAAGTTGTGTACCCAAAAGGTCATGAATTTCCCCCAGCATCCCCTTATAATATTTCTCTTATAACCATCAGAAAATTTTGGTTAACAACTAGTTTGTAAATTGAAAGGATATTGTGAAAGTGAAGAAAGTTATTTTCTAATTTTTATGTAAATGTTCATTTTGAGGCTAACTTGGGAGTATCTGTGCTCTCACTTCCATGATGTCATGAACACTTCATCTCCAAAGACTATGTGAGTCAGACTACTTTTCTGTCTTCTTTTAAACTTTCCCAGCACCAGAGGTACATATACAAGATTTGGGGACAAAAAATATGCAATACAATCATGATTAAAAATACTCCACAGATTTATTTGAAAAGTGTATATGAGAGATGAACACAGTGAGTGAGAGATAAGAAAAGAGAGAAGCTTTATAAAACATTTATATACATCAGTTCATTTCAGTCTCTCAGTTGTGTCCTACTCTTTGCAACCTCATGGACTGCAGCACGCCAGGTCTCCCTGTCTATCACCAACTCCCAGAGTTTACCCAAACTCATGTCCATTGAGTCTGTGATGCCATCCAAACATCTCATCCTCTGTCATGCCCTTCTCCACCCGCCTTCAATCTCTCCCAGCATCAGAGTCTTTTCACATGAGTCAATTCTTCACATCAGGTGGCCAAAGTATTGGAGTTTCAGCTTCAGCATCAGTCCTTCCAATGAACACTCAGGACTGATCTCCTTTAGGATGGACTGGTTGGATCTGCTTGCAGTCCAAGTGATTCTCAAGAGTCTTCTCCAACAAAAGAAGTCAAGTACAGGGTTTTGACAGATTTTAATAACTATTTTAGTTCATTGAAATTACTTTTAATCTATCAAGTACTGTATCATTTCTTTAAATATTTGCCCAGAGGTACAGGATTAAAGAAATTTGTTCAGTCTGATCCATGGTGATACTCTAACCCTGAGTATCTGTACCTGGGAAGTACAGTGGGTTTCAACTATTCATTTACTTATGTTGAAGTTATTGTATGTTTTGGCAAGACTGATACCAGTGTTCATATAATTCAAACTATCATGGATGTAAAAGGCAATGAATGCCAAATGACCTGTGTTCTGACAAACTACTTGCAGTCCTCCAATCTTGAAGTCAGACTCAATTGCATAATTATTATAAAAATAAGTCTGCCTTTAAGATGATTTAATCAATCGATAGAATGAAAACTACTTGTAATATTCATACTGCACAAAGTGAAAAGCTAATTAAGTGACTAATGTATACCCCCAAGGTGGAAGGCAGACTGTCTGTTTCAGAACATTTGACCTCTTTTTCATACAGGTAACAGGGACAACATCTGTTTGTCATGGCACAATGCCATTGGCAAGTGATCTTTCTGGTTAATTATTGAATGACATGCAGCCCTTCAGTCATTTGACAGCACTGCGTTAGGAGATGCTCAAGTAGGCAGATGTTTCTCTGAAGGAGTCAGGAAAGTGCAGTGACAACTTCATTGAAGACTGACAAGAACTTGGATCTTTTCTTCTGATGGAATTGCTGGATGAGCTGAAATGTTAGCTATTCAGTTTCCTGAGTGTAATATTGGCAACTGATCATTTAAAGGACATGCAAAAGCATAATGGAATGTCACTGAGCTTTCTATTAATTAGAACATCAAAACATCCTCACCTGAAAACTTTTTCTCAGAAGCATTCCAGAGGTGATAAATCAAAAGGGAAAGAGAGAGATGAAAAGTAAAATATATCTCATTATTTTAAGTATACCTTTGAGAAACCTTCCCTGGTGGCTCAGATGGTAAAGAATCCATCTGCAATGTGGGAGACATGGGTTCAATCCCTGGGTGAGGAAGATCCCCTGGAGGAAGGCATGTGTACCCACTCCAGTATTTTTGCCTAGAGAATGAATCCCCATGGACAGAGGAGCCTGGTGGGGTCCAGTCCCCACCATGAGGTCTCAAAGAGTTAGGCACGACTGAGTGAGTAAGCACACTGCAACAATAGATTTTAACTGTATTTCCACTCAGTAATATCATCATTACCACCAACTGTTTGCAGTAGCTGCAGGCACAGATTTCTTTCTTTCTTTCTTTTTTTTATTGCTCACTGGACCCAAGCCTACTCAGTTTAGTGTGGTTGGCTATGGCATCTCTCACTTTCTTAAAGCACAGGGCTTTCCAGTTTCCAAGAATGTTTATGGTATCAGTAATTTGAAACAGGTGTTTAAACCTCACACCTAGGCTGTGCAACAGAAGGTTTGTATATTTTTCATTATATGTTGAAACAGACTACAATACTTCGAATGACCATCTGTCACCAAATGCATGCTGTGTACTGAATATGAGAGGATTTTTCACTGCAGACTCCTTTGCAAGTAATGTGGATGCCTTCTCCTGCCTTCTGAATCCTCACTCATTCTTTTGGACCAAATCACAAGAAGTATTTTTGTTTCTTTTCTCACAGAATGATGCCAATAAGAGATCATTAGAATAGTGCATAGCATTTCTGTTTGGTCTAAAAAAATTGTATGCCCCAAACAATGGATTTCTCCCAGAGGAGTAATTTTTTTAGCCCATGTATTTCCTTCTTTCTTTGTTTCACAGCACTAAGAGTCTGGATCTTAAGGGCTAGTACTCTTTGCAAAAATCTGTGCTTTCAAGCTTTAGTTGCCAACTCAAGTGCCCACAGAGAGCAGGAAGGTAATACGAATGAGTGAGTCTGTCAGGATAGCAATGATGGCAACTTGGAAAGAGCCTCCCCAGTCAGGAGGGAGCTGTTGATAGATCTACTGGCCACAGTTGTGCAGAAATGCAGGCACAGTACTGTCAGGTCTATTTACCACTCAGAGTAAACTGGAAAACAAGATTTTTACATGAAATCTAGGATTTAAATTTTGACATTGCATTAAAAAATACGATAGTGTGGGCTAGACAAATGGGTATGCAGACTGTCTGCCAGACTTGAACCTCCTGATTCAGATAGGACTTTTCTCAGTTAATAAGATATTCTGCTCTTCAGTCCTTACACATATGATTTGTTGTGGCAAAATGTTTCCAATTAAATATTATGTCACCAATACCTTGATGATGGTGGTGGTGATGCTGATCATGTTTGGTGAGACTGATAATCATTTGATGAGTGTGGGAAGGGATCACAGTAGAGTGTTTACTTGCTCCTGGCAGGTAGACTCTGAGGTTGTATGAACTCACGTTCATTCTCATAGACTTCAGCACTGTAGCCTATTAAGGGCCTGCTGTGTGTTAGAAACTGTTCCATGTATTCAACAAATATTTACTGAGTGCCTGCTATGCACTGAGCTTTATTCTACAAACTGAGGATAGAGCAATGAAGAAAATAAAACCAGACAATGATCTTTGTCTTTCTGATGAAGTTGTTAGGTGACAAACAGTTGGAAAAATAAGTAAGATATTCAATATATTATATAGTGATCAGGACTATGGAGATGATAAAATAGAGAAGGATTTGGGGAGTAAAGGAGGGGAGGAAGTTAGACATAAAAAGATGATGCCATGTGTGGATTTGAGTAACTGAGGTGGGCACTTGGCATTGCAGAGGTAGGAGAAGATGGAAGGAGAAGTAGGTTTGAAGATGAAGATCAGGAACTCAGTTTTGGATGTGTTACATGTGGACTTCCTGTTACATACTCAGTAGAGACATGAAGTAGGTCATTGGACTTCAAGGGAAATGGCCAAACTGGATCTGTAAATTGCAGAATGACCAGATGGTATTTAAAACCCAGAGAGGGTAATGAAATGAATATAGACAGAGAGGAGAGAGATTTCAAGGACTTTTGGTACTTGCAATGAGAAGCTGAAACAGAACCAGGCGACCAGACTGAGAAGGAACTCAGTGGAGGGAGGAGGAAAATCAGGAGAATCTAGACTTCCGTAAAGTGTGAAAATCAGCTGAGGGCACTTGATAAAATTCAGACTCTGACATACCTTTCTCTCTTTGTCTCTGTTTTTCTCTCTCTCTGTCTCTCTGTTAATCTCTCTGTCCCTCTGTCTGTCTGTCTGAATCAGCTGGTCTAGGCAGGGCCCAGCAAGCAAGCAATTCTGATGCAGGTGTCAATGCACCACACTTTACCAAGCATCAAGTTTGGTGACTGACTCTGTGGCTCTGATGGCCTAGTGGGTGGTTGAGTGATAGGAAGCACAGAATAGGAAGTTGAAGAAGAGGTGAAGGAGCTGAAGGTTAGGAAACAGGACTTCCCAGACTGTGATGTCAAAACCAGGCAGAGTCAGTGGCATGACTGATTGAGGGAACTGATTTAGTGGGGCCTGATTTTATCCTAGGACTGCTCAGTCTGTGGGTGGGGGTTGAGTCACTGCACATGCCAAGATAGAGCATATGGGACTGGGAGTCATGTTGACCATGCTAGAGAATTAGTCTGCCAAATCAATATTAAACCAGTCCCACATCAATGGAACAACCATCAAACTGTGTGGTCTACTAGCTCGACAATCTGCTCAAACTGGTTTATACATCAGTTGAGTTGTATGAAAGAGATGCTGAACATTTTTCATCCACACTGCCTAGCAATCAGAACAGTGGCAGACACTTTGGAGGCTCAGAATCTGCATTGGCCAAGTGTATGAAGGTGGGCTCAACCAAACACAAGTAGACCTACGGAGTGTAATGAGGATAGCAAACCCTCAAATACTTCAGGGCTGTATCAGGTGTATTTCATAAAATCTTTTTTCGTGTGTGTTTGTGAAGAATAGATATGGTTAAACTTTCTTTCCTGGAAGAACACTGTGATTAGGTTTTTTAACTCTGATTTTTAAATTTATCAATAGCGCTTCACAAAGATGGTTAGTTGTTGAGGCAATGTCAACTCCAACAGCAAATCCTTGACAGCTCTTTGATTATAACTGGCTTCTCCATCCACTCCATGTCACCTTGGGCAAGGAGCCTGCTTAGCCTGAGGCAGGGAAACTTTGTAGAAGAAAAAAACATTGCTAATGAGCTTGATGTTCATTTGGACACCAGGGAACTGTGTTCCCAGTTGCCCCTCCCGCACAATCTGCTCAGATTGGATGTTTTATACTTCGAACACAAACAGTTTTTTCTCAGCTTCAGGCCTTATACATAATTTGCATTTCTAAGCCTTTTCTGTGCATCTTATGAGATAATGGTACCGTTTTGACTTTACTGCTTAGAGAATCTAGTTCAGTGCATAGAAAAACTCTTGCTCTACTTCTGCTTTTCTATCAGAGCTACTTACCATTTCCTATAGGGGTAAAGGGTATTCTCTCTGCCTCTCTTCTCTTTGGAGGCTTCCTTCAGAAGATTTTCATCTATAAGGTTTGACAGATTATTTTCCTAATTGCTAAATGAAGAATTTTGTAGAACTCACTAGCTGCTATATCTTGGGTTCCTGTAGAATACACTAGGTGCTATATCTTGGGTTCCTAAGATTGTCTATGTGTTGTCTTGACTATAATTTTAATTTCACCTTTACCTAACAAGGTTCTCCATAACCATGTTTGGTTTTGTATATCCCTGAAATTACCACATTTTATAGAGAAGCAAGTTACTGTAATCAGAAATCATTTTCTATGAACTGATGTGTGAAAATTAGTCCTCACTCAGATGTCCTCCTTTGTTCAATGTTAGTATCTCTGGCCCTTTGTTCCAACATCTTTGGGCATCAATCTCTTGTTACAATTTAGGATGATAAATCTATGAATGTAAACTACATGATGATAAAGTAAAACAGCAATTTTTAATAAGAGTTTCAGGATAAAGCTACTGAAAGTGGGACTGGCAAGTTACTTAAAGCTATTGACAAGCAATGATGTGTTAACAGATAACAGTAAGATAGATAACCAACAAGGATGGTGTGTTAGTCAGTCATGTCTGACTGTGATCCCATGGACTGGGGACCACCAGGCTTCTCTGTTCATGAAATTTTCCAGGCAAGAATACTGGTGTGGGTTGCTATTCCCTTTTCCAGGAGATTTTCCCGACCCAGGGATTACACCCGGGTCTCCTTCATAGCAGACAGATTCTTTACCATCTGAGCCACCAGGGGACAAGGATGAAATCAAGATAGTTATTTTAAAAGAGAATGATATGACTTTGAAAAGATTATAAAGAGGCCCTTGGAAAATTAATGGAGCCCTTGGATACCTGTGTTTAACACTTTTATTTGTGCTCCTGCTTTGAAAGTTAAAGGTGAAGGGAAGTTCTGTGATGCTACCAATTTAACAAAAAGTCAGCTCCAGCTCCCTGGTACAGACTTGGTTCATTTTAAGAATCCAGGATAGTTTAATTATATATCTTTGAAAACACAAGATAAAAATGAACAGCGTTTTTGACTCAATTTTTTAAATATAAAATCTTAAAAAATGCATATATATAATCCCTTGTTCAGAAAGATCCCCTGGAGGAGGGCATGGCAACCCACTTTAGTATTCTTGCCTGGAGAATCCCATGGGCAGAGGAGCCTGGTGGGCTATAATCCATAGGGTTGCACAGAGTTGGACACAACTAAAGCAACTTAACATACACAAAAATAGCTATTGTGAAGTTTTGGCTTTTCATTTTCTATGTGGTCACTTCAAGTCCAGTCATCCCTGGGATGCACACATCCTGAGTCTGTTAATTTCTGTCACTGTTTGGCTGCCCTTCAGGGAATGTGGCCCTTCCTCTCTTCCATCTTGCCGGGCCATCCTCCTCACACGGGCAGAATTAATTTTAATAATATATTTTCTTTAATCCAGTATATGTAACCTAATATATCTTTAACCCAATATATCTAAAATATTAAGCTTTTCAAATTTGCAGGGTTTTTTGTTTGTTTGTTTGTTTTTTATTTTTAAGGGATGGAGAACTAGGGAGCTGTCCTGTCTTCCTCAGACACATTAACTGGTTGTTGGGAAACAGAATTGAATGGGACTCTCTGCTGTTGGAAGGGAGGACAAGCTGAGTTAGTAAGGACCTATGTAAAAGCGGACTCAGAAGAGGCCAGGGTATCTGGTGCAAGTGCTCCCGTGGATGCATTCCCTGTGGACACAGAAAGGCTCCTGAGTGGTCAGAGGAAGTGGTGGAGTGCTGCAAAACAGGTACTGGATGTGCATGCTAGTTCTGCATGGAAGACCCAGAGTAGCCAGGTCAAGGGAACTCTTGAATGCAGCCATATATTAATTCTCTTAGTGTATCTCATTTTTAACATGGGTTTAGAAGTGGAAGCTCTCCTAGATGACAGACTGTCTGTGATCTCTTCATGGAGTTTCTCTTTGACCTCCTTCATTCTCTTGGCTAAAGTTTAGCATATTCTTCTGCCTCTTTCTTATTTTTCTTTGTGCCCTATTTCTTCAGAGCACTATGCCAATGTTTTGTGTTCCTGTATATCTGTATTAATGAGATACTGAATCTTAGGCACCCAGCTTCCTTACCTTCTTTGTTGAGGGGCTTTCTTATAGCAGAGTGGCTAATGTCGTCATCTTTAGAAAGGCTTGAGAAGTTTGCAGATTCTGCTCAGGGCTCAGGTGAGGAAGCACAGGGAGAATTGTTAAGGATATTCTACTTTCCTTTTTTTCCAGACCAAGTCTTTGAAATCCTGGTATGTGTGTTACACTGGAAGCACATCTCAATTTGGACTAGACTCATTTTAAGTGTACACTAGCTCACATGTTCGATGCCACACACTGGCATCAGTGTGGACAAAAAGAATGTCCTGGAGTGGGGAGAGTGTGGAGGCAGAGAAAATGCTTTAGCGATGTTGTTCAGTCTCTGAAGTTGTGTCCAACTCTTTGTGACCCCATGGACTGCAGCATACCAGGCTTCCTTGTCCTTCATTGTCTCCTGAAGTTTTCTTAAACTCATGTCCCTTGAGTCAGTGATGCCATCCAACTATTTATCCTCTGTTTCCCCCTTCTCTTTCTGTCCTCAATTTTCCCCAGCATCAGGGTCTTTTCCAATGAGTCGGCTCTTCACATCAGGTGGCCAAAATACCTTGCAAGAGCCCAATCAAGAGAAGATGAGCCCTTGAACTAACTAAAGCCAAGGCAGTGGGGATATTAAGGAGGAGACAGAATTGATGAGATGGTGAAATGTGGTAAAGAAAACGTGGCTTCTGGAATCAAACACATTGCTTAGAATCATAGCTTTATCTTTTTATAGCTGTGTTTCCTTGCAGGTTACTCAATCTGTATATCCCTCACTGGATCAAATATAATGTGATGATAGTAATAGTAATGTTCCTACATGGTAGGGAAGTTAAAAGGATTAACTGAGGTAATAAACATAAAACTTTTTCATGACTAACTGGCACCTTTTTGCATTCAAATGATTTAAATTAATAGGACTTGGTGACCAATTGGATATGGCCAGTGGGATTGAGATAGAAGTCAAGAACTACTCCAAAGGTTACATAGTTTTTCTGGTCATAATATCCAGAGCATGGTTTCACAACAATCCTTTACAGAAGTTTGAAGCCAGTCTTCTATGTTCTTGATGAGTAAATGTATCTTGATGACCACCACAATGATTCCTCTCTCCTCCCAGGACCTTTGTCTTTGCTTGTCCTCCTTCTGCTAGTAATGTGCATTGTTGGCAAATGGCCTGGTCTTAGGTCTCAACTCAAAGCCTCAAGACTTCAAAAAAGCCTTTCTTGATCAACCTGTTTTATATCTGCTCTCTCTGTACCTCTTGTCATACTCCATAACTATCTTGCCTTGTTATTTATTAGCTGTCTCCCCTACTAGTTTTAAGACCTATGATATTTATGTTTGCCTGTCTGTATTGTTTATCATTGTATGTCTGCTGCCTAGAAACAGTCCTTGGCACAGAATTGATCTAAAGTGATGCATTTGGTGAATGAGTAAATGTTTAATTGTCTGTGCTTTTGAAGAGTAAGAAATAGAATGAATACTAGAATATCAAAGACAACTGGTAGAGGTGAGGGAGGGGAGCCACCTTACTTTCAGTTATTATTTGAGCATCATCTTTTTTTTTTTTTTTTTTTTTTTAAACTCAAGTACTGGTTTTGAGGAGAATACATTTAACACTCTTATGGTTAAGGTGTATATTATCTCAGTTCTACAAACCCTTACCTTAGAAGGTCATGAATGCATAGACTAGTAATACTAGAAGCCCATATAGTCAAAAATTCATGTAGTCCAAGCACCTCTTTTCTACTTCTGAAACTCTGAAGAGGTACAGTTGACCACAAGGCATAGAGTGAGTTAGAGTGAGAGAAGGTGAATTTAAAATTGAGATCTCTGGACTCCCAAGCATGTGCTATTTGTTTGTATCACACTGATATGTGTGTGTGTGTGTGTGTGTGTGTGTGTGTGTGTGTGTGTGTGTATGCAGATATGTGTAATAATGGTTTGTTAATATGGAACTATTATGCTTGATGATAATTTTGTAATATTCATGTCAGTTGGTTTGATAAAATAGATATCATTCCATTGCAGTGAATGTAGAAGGTTTTTGTTCAAATTCTTGCTCATACTGGAATTTTTCAGTTTGTTGCTTAAAATAAGGAGGACATTTATTTAGGTTGCTTAAACAAATTTTCTTAGGTGGGTGATTTTTCAATATTGGTTTGTTAAAATATATTCATATTTTTATTTGATTAAATTGAAAAATTCAGGTAAATTTACTATATTTGCTCTAAAAACAATCTAAGTTTTCACGGGAAGCTTTTCCCAGCCTAAATTCTACCTTAGCAGATGTGATAAAAGAGTGTAAATCATTTGTGGCTCAGGTTCTGGGCTTCTTTTTCTCTTTTATCTAACTTAAGTCGTTGTTTTATATTGGAGTTCTTTTGAGAATCAATTGCCTCATTCCTGTAAATAGTTTTTATCTCAGTAGAGATAAAATTAGGCTCACCAGGCTTATTCCAGGTTCAATGGCTTTGAAATGAGTTAGTGACCCGATGACTGGTTAAGCAATTTACTGTTTTGGCCCAAACCTACTTTTCCACCTGTAACCACTGTAGGTTTTGAATCATTTCTGAAGTGCTCTTTACTAAAACTCTTTCCTCTTTTGAAAGTGTTGATTAGCTTTTGTTATGTTGTTATTCAAGATTAGAGAAACTAGAAGTGTAAAGGACCTAGGCATAGTTTTTGAAGCCCATTAGACTGACTAATCTCATTATTAAAACATATCCATTTTTATTTCTTTCTTAATGTAGGATTTTTTATGAAATTCTTTCTCATTCACTCTATTCTGTCAAGCCAACTCTTTAATTTGTGCTGATTCTAGTTGCCACATTCTACCAGTTTTCACATGTAGGTTTCAAGTGCAAGGTATAATATTAATTCATTAGTTAAATCAACAGAAAATTCTCGAGTGAAAAACACTGTTTTAGGAATTAAGTAGACGTAACATAGGAATAAGGCATCAGCAAATGGTGAACACTTTTCAGTTCAGTCACTCAGTTGTGTCCAACTCTTTGCAACCCTATGAACTGCAGCACGCCGGGCCTCCCTGTCCATCACCAACTCCTGGAGTTCACCCAAACTCATGCCCATTGAGTTGGTGATGCCATCCATCCATCTCATTCTCTGTCGTCTCCTTCTCCTCCCAACCTCAATCTTTCCCAGCATCAGGGTCTTTTCAAATGAGTCAGCTGTTCGCATCAGGTGGCCAAAATGTTGGAGTTTCAGCTTCAACATCAGTCCTTCCAATGAATCTTCAGGACTGATTTCCTTTAAGATAGCCTGGTTGGATCTCCTTGCAGTCCTGGTTGGATCTCCTTGCAGTCCAAGGGACTCTCAAGAGTCTCCTCCAATACCACAGTTCAAAAGCATCAATTCTTCTGCCTTCAGCTTTCTTTATAGCCCAACTCTCACATCCATACATGACTAGTGGAAAAACTATAGCCTTGACTAGACGGACATTTGTTGACAAAGTAATGTGTCTGCTTTTTAATACATTGTCTATATTGGTCACAACTTTTCTTCCAAGGAGTAAGCGTCTTTTAATTTCATGGCTGCAATCACCATCTACTGTGATTTTGGAGCTCAAAAACATAAAGTAAGCCACTGTTTCCACTCTTTCCCCATCTATCTGCCATGAAGTGATGGAATCGGATGCCATGATCTTAGTTTTCTGAATGTTGAACTTGAAGCCAACTTTTTCCCTCTCTGCTTTCACTTTAACCAAGAGGCTCTTTAGTTCTTCTTCACTTTCTGCCATAGGGTGGTGTCATCTGCATATCTGAGGTTATTGATATTTCTCCCAGCAATCTTGATTCCAGTTTGTGCTTCATCCAGTCCAGCATTTCTCATGATGTCCTTTGCATATAAGTTAAATAAGCAGGGTGACAATATACAGTCTTGACATCCTCCTTTTCCTATTTGGAACCAGTCTGTTGTTCCATGTTCGGTTCTAACTGTTGCTTCCTGACCTGCATACAGGTTTCTCAAGAGGCAGGCCAGGTGGTCTGGTCTTCCCATCTCTTTTAGGATTTTCCACAGTTTATTGTGATCCACAGAGTCAAAGGTCTTGGCATAGTCAAAGAGCAGAAATAGATGTTTTTCTGGAACTCTCTTGCTTTTTCGATGATCCAGCAAATGTTGGCAATTTGATCTCTGATTCCTATGCCTTTTCCAAAACCAGTTTGAACATCTGGAAGTTCACCTTTAGAGTGGTATATTCATATATTACTATGAGAATGCAGTAGAAGGAAAGATTTGCTTCCAAAAAAGATCGACAATAAAGGAGATAATGATGGCAGCATTTATGAAGGAGATGATCGTATGGGACTTTGAAGGATTAATAGAATCTCACCAGGCAAAGTAGAATTTCATGAGTGGATAGGTGAAAAAAGCGAATCTAAGACTTGAGGGAGGAAATCTTGTTAAATTTAATTAATGGATAATGTCCTATTGCCTCGTAGTATAGAGTATAGCATAGAGGATGAAGACGAAGTTTGGGTAAGTCTGGAAAGAGGCTGGGAGCTAGCAGTGAAGTACTTGCATACCACATCCTCGGACATTGTTTAGTGGCCTGTTGAAAGCCAGTATACTCTGGGCTAATCCACCCGGTTATTTATGGTGCTGCTCCATTTACTTGACAGGTCTTTATGATTCCATCTTGCTCAGAGGATTTCAGAAGTATAAATATCTCTTAATAATGATTGGGAATGAGATTAGAAAGAAAGATAGAGGTTATATCAAGCTTGTACAGGAATTTACATCTAGCCTTGTCACCGATTTGATGATTTAGTTTATACAAAATGGACGTTTGGGTTGGATGAGAAAGATAAATTTGACAGGAATACATGTGCACTCTAGTTCATAAATGTCAGTTGCATAGTGCAGGGTAAGTTTGACAGTAGAATATGGAAAAGGAGAATTTATTTGACCATAAGCTAGATAAGGAAAAATGTGACTGCTAAGAAAACAACAGCAGCAAAAAACATATAATTCAACGTGCAGAGAATATGGGATATTAAGTGAAATGAGTACTATATTTGTAAGTTATTAGATGGAAAACAACATCAAAATTAAAAACTGTTTACACTTATTCACATATAATTAGTGATGCTTGTAGATAAGAGTGTAGACCTCCTTAGTGCCCAATTTATAGTGAACTGGTCTGTTGATTCAGTCACAGCTGATGAAAAAGAGAAGTGTGTGGCTCATGAAGAAGAATAGTTTGCATGTGTGACAAGACCTAAGCTTTGAGTTTGGACAGATTTTGGGGTGCAAATAAGGCAACCTGAGTCTGTTTCCTCTAGGGAAGCCCTGTAGTTGAAAGAGTTGTTTAGCTTTTGTATTGTTATTCATGATCACAGAAACTAGGAATATAAATCCTAATGATATAGAAATGATTATGGAAGCTTACTTGGAAAATGCTTGTGCTGTTTCTCTCAGAGGATTTTTGGGAGGATGCAGAGCTCATGAAAACATTTTATATACTGTGATGCCTGAAAAGGTTCATGGGTTTCTGATAAGAGGCCATCAGTGGCTCTCCTCAGACTCTTAGCTCTGGGCAATCAGAAATGTTGCTGAGGTCAAATTGTTGAATCCACCGTTGGCCTTTTAGGAACATCTCTCCCCTCCATGTCAATGTTACCCTCAAATAAATAAATAGTGTTTTTAGGGCTCAGGATTACTAACAGAAAAATCTTGGGTGGTCATAAAATCCCTTTGGACTTGCTGAGTGAGAATTTCTGGGGGTGGGACCCTGCTGTCATGATTTTTCAACACACTAGCCAATGATTCTCAACTGGAGGTAATTTTGTCTCCACAACTAGGGGAACATTTGACAACATTTGCAGACTTTTTTGGTTCTCACAACTGAGTCAAAGGGTAGGTGCTACTGGATATTTTGTGGGCAGCAGTGGACTGGGCTCCAAGAGAATTATCCAGCCCCAAATGTCAAAAATGCTGAGGGTGAGAAATCTTGTCATACACAGAACAATTAAAATCTTTTTTTTTTTAAAGCAGTTATCACTTATCTTTGGCATTTGCTCACATTTATTTATTCACCACTTGTCATTCATATATTTATTTTCAAAACTCTTAAAATTTATTTTTATTGGAAGGCAAAAAGACATAGAACTTGAAATATAATTTTGGGACTGGAATTAGTTAGTTTGGACTGATTTTTGGATTTTTTTTTTAAGTGCTCAAATTAAAATGAATTCTTCCAGTGAAAGAATAGTCATGAAGATGAGATTTCCAGCTAGTTGTTCTTATTTTCACACAATGAAAAAACTTTAACTTCTACTCACTGAGAAGGTAATTTGATTTTATAACAAACCAAATTTATAGAATAAAAAAAAACTTTGATTTTGTTAGGTTCAAGGGATTCAGGAAGGAAGAGATGGATTATATATATCACTTATGTGTCATATATATATATATGTATATATCTTGGAGAACTTGCTTTACATATATAGATAACAGTGATTTGTAATTAGCAATTCATTGTTTGAATGCAAACACTGCTGTAAAGGTTACGATTGAACAGAGATGTTTTCTTCCTTTGCACTGTTCATTTGCTAACAAACATATTTTATATTATGATGGTATAAAGGTAAAATCTGCCCAGCACTTCTAAAATATCAGTCTTTACAAATGAAACACAACACACTTATTCATTTTGCTTTCATTAAGCAAAAGAATTAGTTTATTGTAACAATTACCCTTATTACATATTTAAACCTGAATTCAAATTTAACTTCACAATATGTCTCCAACAGATGTTCTCTCTTGTGATAATTTCTGTGGTGACTTTCAGTTCAGAAAAGCCTTGAATCTCTAATGAATATTTTTCAAAGTAATAAGATGGAAAAGAAGCACTAAAATATCCTTGGAGATAGAAATTGAAATCATTTTGCCTAAATGTATCAGGTTAGGAGTTGCCCTAGTTACTGATTGCTGCTATTAGATATTCCCCTTGTGCAAAAAAAGCCGGTTATTGATTTTTGAATTTGAATTTCTTTTGAAATAATTGATTGCCTCTACTGCAAATCCTTAACTCAGCTTATGAAAATCCAGTGTAATAGGGCTCACCTGCTCTACTAATGCCTGCCTAATACTTTGCTTAATTTACTTGCCTCCCCTAACTTAGAAGCTATTAGAATAGACTGTTGGCAGAACATACAAAATTTATGAATGTCCCATTGTATATTGAGGTATGGACAGTATATTTCAACTATTATTAATGATGTCTTGATTCACTGTAAACAAACCACTTCAAAGTTATAGTTCTTGGCATCTTAATTCTATTTTTATATTTATAAATCTTTACTCACAGTACTACATAGAAATAGACATGCCTATCACTCAGGAAATTCAAAGAGGTCTTGAAATTCTTTGCCAGAAACCTAAGGCAAAAGACAGACAAATTCTTAAAACTATACTGCACATGGTGCAATAAATAAATAAATTTACATCAGTAAAATTCTTTGAGTGCCTACTATGTATACGTACTGCTTTAGTGATCAACACGAAGCCAAATAAACCTACCTGTGTAAAACTGAAGCTCCTAGATGATAAGATAGGAGAAAACCTAGGTGACCTTAGATATGGCAGTGATTTTTTGGATAAAATATCAAAGGAGCCCTTTATAATAGGAAAAAAATTGATAAGCTAGAATTTATTAAAATGAAAAACTGCTCTGTGGAAGGCAATGTCAAGAAAATGAGAAGACAAGCCACAAACAGAGAAACTATTTACAAGAGACATATCTGTTAAAGGAAATGTGCCCAACATATACAAAGAACTCGTAAAACCCAACAGTAAGAAAGCAGATAATCTATTTCAGAAGTATGTCAAAGACCTTAAGAGAGAACTCACCAGAGAAGATAAACAGATGACAAGTAATCATATGAAAAGATGTTTCATATCATATCAGGGAAATGCAAATTAAAATGATAAGATACCTACCACTACATACATATTAGAATAGTCAAAATCCCAAGCACGGACATCACCAAATGTTAAGGATGTAGAGCAATAGGAGCTCTCATTAATTTTTGGCGGGAGTTCAAAATCATGCATCCACTTTGGAGGACAGTTTGGCCGTTTCTTATAGAACTGATCATTGTCTTGCCATCTAATCCAGAAATTCTGCTTCTTGCTGAAAAATCTGTGTCCACCTGAAAATCTACACACAGATGCCCATAGCAGCTTTGTTCTTTGTTACTAAAACCTGGAAGCAACCCAGAAGACGTCCTCCAGTAGTTGAATGAGTAAACTAACTGTGATAATCCAGACAGTAGATTATTGTTCAATGCTAAAGAAGAAATCGGCTAGCAAGCCATGAAAAGATGTGGATGAACCTTAAGTACATATTGATGAATGAAAGAAGCCAATCTGAAAGGCTGTATGAATTCAACCGTAGGGATTCTGGAATCCATTCTGGAAAAGCCAGACTATAAAGACTCTAAAAATATCAGTCATCGACAGGGGTTAGGGTAAGGAAGATGAACAAGCAGATTACAGAGGATTTTTAGGGGAGTGAAAATACTCCATGCAATACTATAATGATACATGTCATATATTTGTCTAAATGCATAAAATGTACACTACCACAAGTGAAGCCTGATTTAAACTATGGATTTTTCAAGATGATGTGTGCCTGTAGGCATATCAGTAGTGACAGGTGTACCCTCTGGTGGGAGATGGTAATAATGGGGGAGGCGATACATAAGTGGGGGCAGGGGCTATAAGGGAAATCTTTGTATCTTTCTCTCAATTTTGCTGTGAACCTAAAACTCTTAAAAATAGTCTTTATTAGGAAAGTCTACCTGTAACAACTTATTACCTAATGGAGGGTAGGGGTAGGGAGGGCACAAAAATGAAATGAATTGTTAGTCTCTTAAGTCATGTCTGACTCTTTGCGATCACATGAACTGTAGCCTGCCAGACTCCTCTGTCCATGGGATTCTCCAGGCAGGAATACTGGAGTGAGTTGCCATTTCCTTTTCCAGGGGATATCCTCACTCAGGGATTAAACCCATGTTTCCCACGTGCAGGCAGTTTCTTTACTGTTTTAGTCACCAGGGAAGCCCTAGGAAGAGCACAGGCAACAAGGAAATAATAAAATATTTTAAAGAATAGTAAAAGATGTGAAGAATTAACAAGGGGGGAAAGGAGGGAGGGGCAGGGTGAGGAGGAGCCTCTTGGAGAAGCCTCCTTTTGTGATCTGAGGGCAGCAGGTGAATGAGTGAGGCGGTACCTGAGAGAAGACTGTTCCAAGCAGAGGGAATGGACTGTGTGAAGACTCTGAGACAGGAACAACACATATAAATGCTGAAGTAAGAGCAAGTTCTTAGATACCCCAGTAGCTTTTTAAAATGTTGCCTGAGCTTGTATAAGGGTTATGTACAGCAAAGGCTTAGAATAAAATCTTCATGATATAAAATACTATGAAGATGCCAACATTAACAGCGGAAGGAAGAAAGACTTATTTCAGTATGTAAAACCACCTGGACTAAAAATCTGTGATAACAGAGGAATAGCAAACTTCAAAGTTTACCTTGGAAGCATTTGGCTTTAGAAGTTGTGCAGGCTTTGTGTTATACTTGCTTTGCCATATTAGTGACTCTTGAATATAGTTTTATATGTTGAATTGTCAAGGTTGAAAAGCTTGGAGAAGAAAGTCTATAAAATATCATATAATGGCCACAAACCTGGTCAAATTTGTGAATCACTTTCTAAATATCCTTTCTAGAGAGAAAGAAAACCAAGGTTAGACAGAAATGTTTAACATGTTTTCATTGTATTAAAATATGTCATTGTTGTTTCCTAAGGAATAACCACCCTCTAATCTTGGCTATTTCTTTGACTTTTTTCTATTTGGTGGAAGTAAACTGATATTCCTCATATATATAAATAAGCATTTTCAGGTTTTATTAGGCCTGTATGTCATATGTGAACTTAAAACATATAGAGTTGAATTACTGGTGGAAATCACTAGATAGGGAATTTTTCCCTCTCGTTTTTACTCTTTGCATAAAATTGAAATCCAGCCATTTATTCTATCCCCAATTTTTGTGCAATTTACTGTTTTTCAGTGTTTCAAATAAGTGTATCAGTACAACATCCTTCTACAACATACGCATGACTTTGCTGTGGCTCATAATCACTTTTATTACTAACATTTCAACATGATGAAAATAGTTTATGCACTAGGTATGTGTTTGGAGCAGAAACTTTTGGAGCCTGCTATTGCCAACAAGTAGAATCAGAAAGTTTGTGCACCTTGGCTTTCAAGTGGACTTTTAAGACTCTCACACTTGCACATTCTTTAAAGGCACATCAGAGGGGCATGTCTTCATTCTTAGAGAATAAATTTGAGTTTTGAAAATCATCAAAGAAAATAATCAGAGTCAAAAGCACTTTCCAAAGGGGTGGAGGGTGATCTAATAAATACTATTTTGGTCAAGTAACTAAATGTGATTGATTCTATTATTTGGCTTCTAGGTTGACTCAGAATTGGTTTCCAAAATAATTTGATGTTGGCCTTCTCTTGTGAAGAGTTTACAATCCCCTAAAGTCAATGTTCCAAAAAATATTGAGCCATTAAAAATGAATGTGCTAGTATTGCTTTATAGTCAGAGTTAGTTTTTCAATGTGACATTAGAGGTCTTTACAACTATCAAATCTAGTTTTTGGTAAATGTATTTGAAAAATAGTTACTTCTTCTGTGGGACAATAGATTAATCAGAAGAATTATAGTAATGACTGAATTTTTGGACAACTCAAATTCTTAAATAGCTCATATATAATTATGTACTTAGCAGAAGTGTGTTTTACTGTGGAAGTGTTGAACTTCAGTTGAGCTGGTGATCATCAGTTTGAAGAGTGCTAATATTTACTTCATTTTCCTTAAAGAGGAGTGTGTCTCTGTGTGTGTGTGTGCATGCACATATGCATGTGTGTGAGTGTATTCAAACACATATTTGATTTATCAAACCTCAGGAGTAAGAGAGTTTTGTGTGAAGAATTTTTTTTGTTTACTTCCATATTCTTTGTGTTTAGGTGGGACTTGGTTTTGTGCCTGCTCTGTGGCATAGTGTGTACTAGGTAATGCATCAGAGAGAAAGTGATCACGGTGCATTTGGGTACATTGGAGAAGCCTCCATTAAATTTGGAAAATAAAGACATGCTTAACTATACTGTGGTGTCAGTATCATTCCCAAACTGTACTCCTATGGGTTCTGGAGAGAGGAGAGAGAACATCTGTCCAGGAATATTGGGAAAGGCTTGACATAGGCCTTGATAAATGGACTTTGTTTTGATGAGCTTAATCAGTCAAGGAAGCATTAAAAGTGAATAGGTGGAATTGAGAAACAATAAATATATTTGGAGAAGCTATGATGAGGTTAATAAGGTGACAATTTAAGACACTGGGGATACCATAGAGGTTATGACTGATAGGATTCTTTGGGCCAGGTGTGTAGAACCCTGAATATCTAGCAGAGAGTTATCAGACATTTTGGAAAACTGAATTTCTGATAGCATTTGGGTTGTGCTTTGAGGAGAGAAACCTGATAACAGGTCACACTGGAACAAGGAGAGACTGGTGGCAAAGAGAGAGCTAGGTAAAGGATTTAGAATGAATGTACTTCTGGACAAAGATGGTGGTTATCACAATAAGTTTCAAGGCTGGATTGTTGCTGTTGTTCAGTCATCAAGCTGTGTTTGACTCTTTGTGAGTGCATAGACTGCAGCACGCCAGGCTCCTCAGTCCTCCACTGTCTTCCAGAGTTTGCTCAAATTAATGTCTATTGAGTTGGTAATGCTATCTATCCATCTCATCCTCTGCCATCCCCTTCACCTTTTACCTTCAATCTTTTCCAGCATCAGGATCTTTTCCAGTGAGTCAGTTTTTTGCATCAGGTGGCCAAAGTATTGGAGCTTCAGCATCAGTTCTTCCAATGAATATTCAGGGTTGATGTCCTTTAGGATTGACTGGTTCGATCTCTTTGCAGTCCAAGAGACTCTCAAGAGTCTTTTCCACCACCACAATTCAAAAACATCAATTCTTCGGCACTCAGCTTTCTTTACCATCCAGCTCTCACATCTGTACATGACTAACAAAAAAAGCATAACTTTGATATATGAACTGGAACTTTGCTGAAAAAGTGATGTCTCTGTTTTTTTAATACACTGTCCTGGGTTTGTCACAGCGTTTCTCCCAAGGAGCAAGTGTCTCTTAATTTTATGGCTGCAGTCACTGTCCACTGTGATTTTGGAATCTAAGTAAAGAAAATGTGTCATTCCTTCTACTTTCCCCCCTTCAGTTTGTCATGAAATGATGGGACCAGATGCCATGATCTTAGTTTTTTAATGTTGAGTTTTAAGCCAGCTTTTTCACTCTCTTCTTTCGCTTTCATCAAGTCAGTCTTTAGTTCCTCTTCACTTTCTTCCATAAAGGTGGTGTCATCACCAGTCAGAATGGCTGCTATCCAAAAGTCTACGAGCAATAAATGCTGAAGAGGGTGTGGAGAAAAGGGAACCCTCTTATACTGTTGGTGGGAATGCAAACTAATACAGCCACTATGGAGAACAATGTGGAGATTCCTTAAAAAACTGGAAATAGAACTGCCATATGACCCAGCAATCCCACTCCTGGGCATACACACCAAGGAAACCAGATCTGAAAGAGACACGTGTACCCCAATGTTCATCACAGCACTGTTTATAAAGCCAGGACATGGAAGCAACCTAGATGCCCATCAGCAGATGAATGGATAAGGAAGCTGTGGCACATATACACTTTGGAATATTATTCAGCCATTAAAGAGAATTCATTTGAATCAATTCTAATGAGATGGATGAAACTGGAGCCCATTATACAGAGTGAAGTAAGCCAGAAAGATAAAGACCAATACAGTATACTAACGCATATATATGGAATTTAAAAAGATGGTAACGATAACCCTATATGCAAAACAGAAAAAGAGACACAGATGTATAGAACAAACTTTTAGACTCTATGGGAGAAGGCAAGGGTGGGATGTTCAGAGAGAACAGCATTGAAACAAATATATTATCAAGGGTGAAACAGATCACCAGCCCAGGTTGGAGGCATGAGAGAAGTGCTCAGGGCTGGTGCACTGGGAAGACCCAGAGGGCTGGGATGGAGAGGGAGTCGGGAGGGGGGATCGGGATGGGGAACACATGTAAATCCATGGCTGATTCATGTCAATGTATGGCAAAAACCACTACAATATTGTAAAGTAATTAGCCTCCAACTAATAAAAATAAATGGGGAAAAAAAAAAAAAAAGGTGGTGTCATCTGCATATCTGAGATTATTGATATTTCTCCCGGCAATCTTGATTCCAGCTTGTGCTACATCCAGTCCAGCATTTCACATGATGTACCCTGCATATAAATTAAATAAGCAGAGTGAAAATATACAGTCTTGACATACTCCTTTCTCAATTTGGAACCAGTCCCTTGTTCCATATCTGGTTCTAGCTGTTGCTTCTTGACCTGCATATAGATTTCTTAGGAGATAGGTAAGGTGGTCTGGAATTTCCATCTCTTTAAGAATTTTCAAGTTTGTTGTGATCTGCACAGTCAAAGGCTTTGGTGTAGTCAATAAAGCAAAAGTATATATATATATATTTTAATTCTCTTGCTCTTTCTATGATGCAACAAATGTTGGCAATTTGATGTCTGGTTCCTCTGGCTTTTCTAAATCCAGCGTGAACATCTGGAAGTTCACAATTCATGTACTGTTGAAGTTTCGCTTGGAAAATTTTGAACATTACTTTGTCAGCGTGTGAGATGGGTGCAATTGTGTGATAGTCTGAATGTTCTTTGGCATTGCCTTTCTTTGGGATTGGAATGAAAACTGACCTTTTCCAGTCCTGTGGCCAATGCTGAGTTTTCCAAATTTACTGGTATAATGAGTGCAGCACTTTCACAACATTGTCTTTTAGGTTCTGAATAGCTCAACTAGAATTCCATCACCTCCACCAGCTTTGTTCATAGTGATGCTTTCTAAGGCCCATTTGACTTCACACTTCAGGATGTCTGGTTCTAAATGACTGATCACACTATCATGATTATCTGGGGCATTAAAACCTTTTTTGTATAGTTCTTCTGTGTATTCTTGCTACTTCTTTTTAATATCTATTGCTTCTGTTAGGTCCATACTATTTCTGTCCTTTATTGTGCCCATCTTTGCATGAAATATTCCCTTGGTATCTCTAATTTTCTTGAAGAGATCTCTAGTCCTTCCCATTCTATTGTTTTCCTCTGTTTCTTTGCATTGATCACCTAGGAAGGCTTTCTTATCTCTCCTTGCTATTCTTTGGAACTCTGCATTCAGATGGATATATCTTTCCTTTCCTCCTTTGCCTTTTACTTCTCTTCTTTTCTCAGTTATTTGTAAGACTTCCTCAGATAACCATTCTGCCTTTTTGCATTTCTTTCTCTTGGGGATCATCTTGATCACTGCCTCTTATACAGTGTCATGAACCTCTGTCCATAGTTCCTCAGGCACTCTATCTATCAGATCTAATCCCTTGAATCTATTTGTTACTTCCACTGTATTATTGTAAGGGATTTGATTTAGGTCATACCTGAATGATATAGTGATTTCCCCTACTTTTCAATTTAAGTCTGAATTTTGCAATAAGATCTTGATCTGAGCCACAGTCAGCTCCTGATCTTGTTTTTGCTGACTGTATAGAACTTCTCCATCTTTGGATGCAAAGAATATAATTAATCTGATTTTGGTATTGACCATCTGATGATGTCCATGTGTAGAGTCTCCTATTGTGTTGCTGAAAAGAGGGTGTTTGCTATGACTAGTGCATTCTCTTGGCAAAACTGTTAGCTTTTGCCCTTTTTCATTTTGGACTCCAAGGCCAAACTTTCCTGTTACTCCAGGTATCTCTTGACTTCCTACTTTTGCATTCTAGTCCCCTATGATGAAAAGGACATCTTTTTTTTGGTCTTAGTTTCAGAAGGTCTTGTAGGTCTTCACAGAACTGTTCAGCATCAGCTTATTCTACATTAGTGGTTGGAACACAGAGTTGGATTGCAGTAATGTTAAATGGTTTTCCTTGGAAATGAACAGAGATCATTCTGTGATTTTTGAGTTTACACTTAAGTACTGCATTTCAGATTATTCTGTCCACTATGAGGGCTACTCCATTTCTTCTAAGGGATTCTTGCCCACCGTAGTACATATAATGATCATCTGAATTAAACCCCATGAACATTATGAAAAGGCAAGAATACTGGAGTGGGTTGCCCTTTCCTTCTTTAGGGGATCTTCCCTATGCAGGGATCTAATCCATGTCTCTTGCATCTTCTGCCTTGGCAGGCAGTCTTTACCACTAGTGCCACCTCGTAGCAAGAGTAAATGGTAATGGAAACTGATAGCAATGTGTCTTCAGTGCCTGCGTGCTCAGTTGCTCCCATCATGCCGGACTCTTTGCGACCCCATGGACTGTATAGCCCGCCAGGCTCCTCTGTCCATGGGAGAATTCTTGTCCAGGCAAGAACACTGGAGTGGGTTGCCATGCCCTCCTCCAGGGGATCTTCATGACCCGGGGACTGAACATATGTCTCCTGAATTGCAGGCGGATACTCTATCGTTGAGCACAGTGATGAGTCAGTGTACCTTAATCAGTTGTAGCAAATGTACCCCTGTGGTAGGAGGTATTGTTGGGGCAGTACATTGTGTGTGTGTAGGGATAGGGGGCATGTGGAAACTCTATGTACTTTCCACCCAATTTTGCCATTAATGTAAAATTTCTCTAAAAAATAAAACTTAAAAAAAAAAAGTACTGGAAATGTGGGCTTTCTTGAGTGGCTATGTAGCTTTGCAGATTTGATGTTTACTTCTTTCTGAGATAACTGGGACAGATGCCTCACATTCCTGAGACTTCTCTAAGAGTGATCACAGACAGAAGGTAGGCTGAGTCTGAGATCAATTAGGCAGCGTATCCACAGTTACTTGAAGTAAGTTTTGTTTTCTTTTAAGAGCTCTGAGTCTCAGTGATACTGTTGGTTGAGTTCTCACTGTGTAGAGAATCAAACTTAGAGCCTGGGTTTCTTGCTTGACTTCTACTTTTGATAGATTTTGGAGGAGGGAAAAGCTGCTGGAAATTTTTTGACAGCTTATTCTGTGAATGGTGAATAAACATTTTATTTGCAGAGAAACAAAAAAGTAGAGATGGTGCTGGCCTTCAAAGCTTTACAAAAGTTTTCTCTTCTCAAATAGCTTTCCTGGTAGCTCAGCTGGTAAACAATCTGCTGCAATGCAGGAGACGCTGGTTCAATTCCTGGGTCAGGAAGATCCCCTGGAAGAGGGTGTAGAAACCCATTCTAGTATTCTTGCCTGGAAAATCCCATGGACAGAGGAGCCTAGTGGGCTCCATGGGATTGCAAAGAGTCAGACATGACTGACCAACTAAGCACACAGCACATGCACTGTTTTAAATTAACTATGCAGTGAGTTGTTTTGTGAGACTTTTCCTACTAATTCAGAAATTTAGCCAAAGCTCAAATTCAAGAAAAACGTCTCCTGTATTCTGAATTCTAAAGGCAGGTACCAATGATATACAGTATTTTGGCCCAAGAAAGAAATCAGCTTATTTTCTGGATGGATGAATATTGAGCTTATACACACACACAACACACACACACACACACACACACACACACACACACACACACACACACACACACACACACACACACACACACACACACACACACACACACACACACACACACACACACACACACACACACACACACACACACACACACACACACTATATATATATGGGTTTCTCAGGTGTTGCTAGTGATAAATAACCCACCTGACAATGCAGGTGACTTAAAAGATGCAGATTTGATCCCTGGGTTGGGAAGATCCCCTGGAGGAGGGCATGGCAACCTACTCCAGTATTCTTGCCTACAGAATCCCATGGACAGAGGAGCCTGGTGAGCTACAGACCATAAGGTTGTAAACAGTTGGAAACAGCTAAAGTGATTTAGCACACATATGTATATGTGCACGTGTATGTGTGTGTATACGTGTGTGGGTATGTATAAAACAGTACTGCTTTCTGATTTTGTGAGAGCCTGATATATAAAACAGTACTGCTTTCTGATTTTGTGAGAGCCTGATATAAGAGCCTGATATTTGGAGGGCATTTGTGAACTTAGACTTATTCAGTTTTTCAGTCGTGTTTGACTTTTGCCCACCTTGGACTGCAGCACGCCAGGCCTCCCTGTCCTTAACTATCTTCTGGAGCTTGCTCAAATTCATGTCCATTGAGTCAGTGATGCCATCTAGCCATCTCATCCTCTGTCATCTCTTACTCCTCCTGCCTTCAGTCTTTCCCAGCATTAGGGTCTTTTCTAATTGGCTCTTCGTATCAGACGGCCAAAGTACTGAAGCTTCAGCTTCAGCATCAGTCCTTCCAATGAATATTCAGGACTGATTTCTTTTAGGAGGGACTGGTTTGATCTCCCCGCAGTCCAAGGGGCTCTCAAGAGTCTTCTCCAACCTACAACTCAAAAGCATCAATTCTTTGGTGCTCAGTCTTCTTTATTGTCCAGCTCTCACATCCATACATGACTACTGGATAAACCATAGCTTTGACTAGATGGACCTTTGTTAGCAAAGTAATGTCTTTGCTTTTTAATATGCCTTCTAGGTTTGTCATAGCTTTTCTTCTATGGAGGAAGCATCTTTTAATTCATGACTGCAGTTACCCTCCACAGTTATTTTGGAGTCCAAGAAAATAAAGTCTGTCACTGTTTCCATTGTTTTCTGATCTATTTGCTATGAAGTGATGGGACCGGATGCCATGATCTTAGTTTTAAATGTTGAGCTTTAAGCCAGTTTTTTCACTCTCCTCTTTCACCTTCGTCAAGAAACACTTTAGTTCCTCTTTGCTTTCTGCCGTGAGGTTGGTGGGAACTTAGACTAGTTCCTCATATATATAAATGAGGGAACTAGTCTGTTCTCTTTCTCTGTGTGTGTATTTATGTATGTATGTATATGTGTGTGTGTGTGTATTTCTTAAGATAGGAGAATTAAAGGGATTTTCCAGCAAAGCTTGAAGATATTAGAGCAAAACATTCCTGAAGTTAGGACAGCCCCATCCCTTCCCAGTTCTCCACAACCTTCAGAATCCATAGGAGAGAACCTCTAAATACCCAGGGCTTCCCACTGGGGGAGATCAAAGATTGCAGGAGGAAGAGAATCTCTTGCACTTTCCAGACAGACAAGGTGACAAAGAGTTGATCTCATCCTGGAGAAGGGATTGTGGGAAGGTCCACTGGGAGAAGACCCAGGGAGGTCCCACTGCTCCTGTCTGGGGAATTCTCAGCAATGGGATGGTGGGGGGTGGGGCGGATTCTGTAGTGAAATTGAACATACTTGAGAAAGGCCTGCACACCATTTATGGAGACTGAATAAACCAGATCAAATAGATCAACCCCCTACCACATACATAAATGTCTGTCCTTTTCTTCCTTACAATACCCAGAATAGAAATCTAGACCCTGAAAAGAACTGGGAAAGATAGGACTTTACCCACACTACTCTCAGCAGACAAGGGCCACAGCTGTAAATTGTATTGGGTGAGAGGAGGGTCTTTAAATGGATATGAGAATAAAACTATAATCTGGATAGGACTAAGTTTTTGTAACTGAAACTGATGACAATATTATAGAAACTCAAAGATATATAAGGATGAAAAGGGGAAATGTGTGAATCAAAGTAAGTCTTGAGGCAATAGGGAATGTGTTGAGTATATTATTCTTCTCTTACTGAGTTACAAATCTTCACACATTTAGTGACTAAAATGACATATTTAGTATCTCACAGTTTCCAGGGGATCAGGCTCTGGTAATGACTTAGCTGGATTATTTGCTTGGAGTCTCATAAGAATGCAGTCAAAGTGTCAGACAGGCTGTGGTCTCGTCTGGAGCTCAGGTTCAGTCAGTTTGTTGTCAGAGTGTGGTTCCATACAGTTGTGGAACTTGGGGCCCTCAGCTGCCTGTCTCCATTGGCAGTTCACAGCATCACTATTTGCTTCTTCAAGGCCAGCTGGAAAGCAGGTGTATGGCTTCAGGAACTGCCAAGGTACTCTTTGAAAGAGCATATCTGTTTAGGTTGGCCCACCCAGGATAATGTCCTTTAGAATAACTTAAAATCAACTAAAAGGGAATTTGAATTTAATCTGAAGAGTACCATCTCTTTTGCAAAATATTGTAACTCAGTCATGGGAATGCCATCACTCATAGCATCAGGCACTTGCCAAATGTAAGAGAAAGTTTTATATAAGGATGTATCCCAATGGGTGAGAATTTGGGGGCATCTTAAGAATTCTTCCAAAGGAAGTCTGGAGAGTAAGATGGTGCATCAGTTCAGTTCAGTCGCTCAGTCCTACTCTTTTGGACCCCAAGGACTGCAGCACGCCAGGCCTCCCTGTCTATCACCACCTCTTGGAGCTTACTGAAACTCATGTCCATTGAGTCAGTGATGCCATCCAACCATCTCATCCTCTATCGTTCCCTTCTCCTCCTGCCTTCAATCTTTCCCAGCATTAGGGTATTTTCAAATCAATCAGTTCTTCGTATCAGGTGGCCAAACTATTGGAGTTTCAGCTTCAGCATCAGTCCTTCCAATGAATATTTAACATTGATTTCTTTTAGGATGGACTTGTTGGATCTCCTTACAGTTAAGGAGATTCTCCAGAGTCTTCAACACCACAGTTCAAAAGCATCAATTCTTCTGCACTCAGCTTTTTTTATAGTCAAACTGTCACATCCATACATGACTACTGGAAAAACCATAGCTTTGATTGGATGGACCTTTGTTAGCAAAGTAATGTCTCTGATTTTTTAAAATATAAATTTATTTAAATTGGAGCCTAATTATTTTACAGTATTGTATTGGTTTTACCATACATTGACATCAAGCTGCAACGGGTGTACATATGTTCCCCATCCTGAACCCCCCTCCCACCTCCCTCCCCGTCCCATCCCTCTGGGTTATTCCAGTGCACCAGCTCTGAGCCCCCTGTATCATGCATTGAACCTGGACTGGTGATTCGTTTCACATATGATACATATGTATCACATATGTGATACATTCATTTCATATATGAAACATATACATGTTTCAATGCTATTCTCCCAAACCATCTCACCCTCGCCCTCTCCCACAGAGTTCAAAAGACTGCTCTAAACATCTGTGTCTCTTTTGCTATCTCGCATACAGGGTTATCATTACCATCTTTCTAAATTCCATATATTCCATATATGTGTTAGTATACCGTATTGGTGTTTTTCTTTCTGGCTTACTTCACTCTGTATAATAGGCTCTAGTTTCATCCACCTCATTAGAACTGATTCAAATGTATTCTTTTTAATGGTTGAGTAATATTCCATTGTGTATATGTACCACACTTTCTTATTCATTTGTCTGCTGATGGACATCTAGGCTGCTTTCATGTCCCAGCTATTGTAAACAGTGCTGCGATGAACATTGGGGTACACGTATCTCTCACTTCTGGTTTCCTTGGCATGTATGCCCAGCAGTGGGATTGCTGGGTCATATGGCAGTTCTATTTCCAGTTTTTTAAGAAATCTCCACACTCTTCTCCATAGCGGCTGTACTAGTTTGAATTCCCACCAACAGTGTAAGAGGGTTCCCTTTTCTCCACACCCACTCCAGCATTTATTGCTTGTAGACTTTTGGATAGCAGCCATTCTGACTAGTGTGGAATGGTACCTCATTGAGGTTTTGATTTGCATTTCTCTGATAATGAGAGATGTTGAGCATCTTTTCATGTGTTTGTTAGCCATCTGCATGTCTTCTTTGGAGAAATGCCTGTTTAGTTCTTTGGCCCATTTTTTGATTGGGTCATTAATTTTTCTGGAATTGAGCTACAGGAGTTGCTTGTATATTTTTGAGGTTAATTCTTTGTCAGTTGCTTCTTTTGCTATTATTTTCTCCCATTCTGAAGGTTGTCTCTTCAACTTGCTCATAGTTTCCTTTGTTTGTGCAAAAACTTTTAATTTTAATTAGGTCCCATTTGCTTATTTTTGTTTTTATTTCCAATATTCTGGGAGGTGGGTCATAGAGGATCTTGCTGTGATATATGTCGGAGAGTGTTCTGCCTAAGTTTTCCTCTAGGAGTTTTACAGTTTCTGGCCTTACATTTAGATCTTTAATCCATTTTGAGTTTATTTTTGTGTATGGTGTTAGAAGGTGTTCTAGTTTCAATCTTTTACAAGTGGTTGACAAGTTTTCCCAGCGCCACTTGTTGAAGAGGTTGCCTTTTCTCCACGGTATATTCTTGCCTCCTTTGTCGAAGATAAGGTGTCCATAGGTGTGTAGATTTATCTCTGGACTTTCTATTTTCTTCCATTGATCTATATTTCTGTCTTTGTGCTAGTACCAAACTGTCTTGATGACTGTGGCTTTGTAGTAGAGCCGGAATTCAGGCAGGTTGATTCCTCCAGTTCCATTCTTCTTTCTCAAGATTGCTTTGGCTATTATAGGTTTTTTGTATTTCCATACAAATTGTGAAATTATTTGTTCTAGTTCTGTGAAAAATACTGTTGGTAGCTAGATAGGGATTGCATTGAATCTGTATATTGCTTTGGGTAGTGTACTCATTTTCACTATATTGATTCTTCCAACCCATGAACATTGTATTTCTCCATCTATTTGTGTCCTCTTTGATTTCTTTCACCATTGTTTTATAGTTTTCTATATATAGGTCTTTTGTTTCTTTAGGTAGATTTATTCCTAAGTATTTTATTCTTTTCATTGCAGTGGTGAATGGAATTGTTTCCTTAATTTCTCTTTCTGTCTTCTCATTGTTAGTGTATAGGAATGCAAGGGATTTCTGTGTGTTAATTTTATATCCTGCAACTTTACTATATTCATTGATTAGCTCTAGTAATTTTCTGGTGGAGCCTTTAGGGTTTTCTATGTACAGGATGATGTAACCTGCAAACAGTGAGAGTTTTACTTCTTTTCCAACCTGAATCCCTTTTATTTCCTTTTCTGCTCTGATTTCTTTGGCCGAAACTCCCAAAACTATGTTGAATAGTAGTGGTGAGAGTGGGCCCCCTTGTCTTGTTCCTGATTTTAGGGGAAATGCTTTCGATTTTTCACCATTGAGGATAATGTTTGCTGTGGGTTTGTCGTATATAGCTTTTATTATGTTGAGGTATGTTTCTTCTATGCCTGCTTTCTGGAGGGTTTTTATTATAAATGGATGTTGAATTTTGTCAAAGGCTTTCCCTGCATCTATGAGATAATCATATGGTTTTAATTTTTTAAGTTGTTAATGTGGTGTATTACATTGATTAATTTGTGGATATTGAAGAATCCTTGCATCCCTGGGATAAAACCCACTTGGTCATGATGTATGATCTTTTTAATATGTTGTTGGATTCTGTTTGCTAAATTTTGTTAAGGATTTTTGCATCTATGTTCATCAGTGATATTGGCCTGTAGTTCTCTTTTTTTGTGGCATCTTTGTTTGGTTTTTGGTATTAGGTTGATGGTGGTCTCATAGAGTGAGTTTGGAAGTTTACATTCCTCTGCAATTTTCCAGAAGAGTTTGAGTAGGATAGGTGTTAGCTATTCTCTAAATTTTTGGTAGAATTCAACTGTGAAGCCATCTGGCCCTAGGCTTTTTTTTTTGCTGGAAATTTCTGATTACAGTTTCAATTTCTGTGCCTTTGATGGGTCTGTTAAGATTTTGCATTTCTTCCTGGTTCAGTTTTGGAAAGTTGTACTTTTCTAAGAATTTGTCCATTTCTTCCAAGTTGTCCATTTTATTGGCATATAATTTCTGATAGTAGTCTCTTATGATATTTTGTATTTCAGTGTTGTCTATTGTGATCTCTCCATTTTCATTTCTAACTTTGTTGATTTGATTTTTCTCCCTTTGTTTCTTGATGAGTCTGGCTAATGGTTTGTCAACTTTATTTATCTTCTCAAAGAACCAGCTTTTAGCTTTGTTGATTTTTGCTATGGTCTCTTTTGTTTCTTTTGCATTTATTTCTGCCCTAATTTTTAAGATTTCTTTCTTTCCACTAACCCTGGGGTTCTTCACTTCTTCCTTTTCAAGTTGCTCTAGGTGTAGAGTTACGTTATTTATTAGACTTTTTTCTTGTTTCTTGAGATAAGCCTGCGTTGCTATGAACCTTCCCCTTAGCACTGCTTTTACAGTGTCCCATAGGTTTTGGGTTGTTGTGTTTTCATTTTCATTTGTTTCTATGCATATTTTTATTTCTTTTTTATTTCATCTGTGATTTGTTGGTTATTCAGCAGCATGTTGTTCAGCCTTCATATGTTTAAAATTTTAATAGGTTTTCTCCTGTAATTTACATCTAATCTTACTGCATTGTGGTCAGAAAAGATGCTTGGAATGATTTCAATTTTTTTGAATTTACCAAGGCTACATTTATGGCCCAGGATGTGGCCTATCCTAGAGAAGTTTCCATGTGCACTTGAGAAAAGGTGAAATTTTTTGTTTTGGGGTGAAATGTCCTATAGATATCAATTAGGCCTAACTGGTCTATTGTATCCTTTAAAGTTTGTGTTTCCTTGTTAATTTTCTGTTTAGTTGATCCATCCATAGGTGTGAGTGGGGTTTAAAGTCTCCCACTATTATTGTGTTATTGTTAATTTCCCCTTTCTTACTTGTTAGCATTTGTCTTACATATTGCAGTGCTCCTATGTTGGGTGCATATATATTTGTAATTGTTATAGCTTCTTGGATTGATCCTTTGATCATTATGTAGTGTCCTTCTTTGTCTCTTTTCATAGCCTTTGTTTTAAAGTCTATTTTATTTGATATGAGTATTGCTACTCATGCTTTCTTTTGGTGTCTATTACATGGAATATCTTTTTCCAGCCCTTCACTTTCAGTCTGTATATGTCCCTTGTCTCAAGGTGAGTGTCTTGTAGACAACATATATATGGGTCTTGCTTTTTTATCCATTCAATCAGTCTTTGTCTTTTGGTTGGGGCATTCAACCCATTTACATTTAAGGTAATTATTGATAAGTATGATCCCGTTGCCATTTACTTTATTGTTTTGGGTTCGAGTTTATACACCCTTTTTGTGTTTCCTGTCTAGAGAAGATCATTTAGTGTCTCTGCTTTTTTAATATGCTGTCTAGGTTGGTCATAGCTTTTCTTCCAAGGAGCAAGTGTCTTTTAATTTCATGGCTGCAGTCGCCATCTGCAATGATTTTGGAGCTCAAAAACATAAAGTCTGTCACTGTTTCCATTGTTTCCCCCCTCTATTTGCCATGAAGTGATAGGACCAGATGCCATGATCTTAGTTTTCTAAGGAAAACTAAGTCTTTAAGGAAAACCTTAAGGAAAGCCTTTAAGGAAAATTTAGCCTCTAAGGAAAAAGTCAGCCTTTTCCCTCTCCTCTTTCACTTTCATCAAGAGGCTTTTTAGTTCCTCTTCACTTTCTGCCATAAGGGTGGTATCGTCTGCATATCTGAGATTATTGATATTTCTCCCAGTAATCTTGATTCCAGCTTGTGCTTCCTCCAGCCCAGTGTTTCTCATGATATCCTCTGCATATAAGTTATATAAGCAGGGTGACAATATACAGCCTTGATGTACTCCTTGTTTGGAACCAGTCTTTTTCCATGACCAGTTGTAACTGTTGCTTCCTGACTTGCATACAGATTTCTCCAGAGGCAGATCAGTTGTCTGGTATTCCCATGTTTTTAAAGATTTTCCAGGGTTTATTGTGGTCCACACAGTCAAAGGCTTTGGCTTCGTCAATAAAGCAGAAGTAGATATTTTCCTGGAATTCTCTTGCTTTTTAGATGATCCAATGGATGTTGGCAATTTGATTGCTGGTTCCTCTGCCTTTTCTAAATCCAGCTTGAACATCTGGAAATTCACAGTTCACATATTGCTGAAGCCTGGCTTGGAGAATTTTGAGCATTACTTTACTAGCATGTGAGATGAGTGCAATTGTGCACTAGTCTGAATGTTCTTTGGCATTGTGTTTCTTTGGGATTGGAATGAAAACTGACCTTTTCTAGTCCTGTGGCCACTGCTGAGTTTTCCAAATTTGCTGACATATTGAAAGCAGCACTTTCACAGCATCATCTTTGAAGATTTGAAATAGCTCAACTGGAATTCCATCACCTCCACTAGTTTTGTTCATAGTGATGCTTCCTAAGGCCCACTTGACTTCACACTCCAGGATGTCTGGCTCTAGCTTGGTGATCACACCATCATGATTATCTGGATTGTAAAGATCTTTTTTGTATAGTTCTTCTGTATTCTTGCCACCTGTTCTTAATATCTTCTTCTCCTGTTAGGTCCATACCATTTCTGTCCTTTCTTATGCCGATCTTTGCATGAAATGTTCCCTTGGTATCTCTAATTTTCTTGAAGAGATATCTAAACTTTCCCATTCTATTGTTTTTCTCTCTTTCTTTGCATTGATCGCTGAAGAAGCTTTCTTATCTCTCCTTACTATTCTTTGGAACTCTGCATTTAAATGGGTATATCTTTTCTTTTTACCTTTGCCTTTTTTCCTCTTTTAATCATAGCTTTTGTAAGACCTCCTCAGACAACCATCTTGCTTTTTTGCATTTCTTTTCCTTGGGGATGGTCTTGATCCATGTTTCACTTAAATTCAAATTCAGTTTTATTTTTTTATTTATTTTTTATTTCTGAGCATTATATTTTGTTCTCTTGATCTTTGTGATTTTGCACATTAGTGGTTCTATTTTAAACAATACCTGCAAAACAAAATATTCCTTAAGTTTATATAGACTTCTAGTTGGTAACTCCTAGAGCAGATTTTGGAGAAGGAACTGGCAACCTACTCCAGTATTCTTGCCTGGAGAATCCCAGGGATGGAGGAGCCCGGTGGGCTGCCGTCTATGGGGTCTCACAGAGCCGGACATGACTGAAGCGACTTAGCAGCAGCAGCAGCAGAGCAAATATGGAGAAAATTAGATCATTTCATGTATATAATCCATTGAATTGTGACCCCTGAATAAACTTGTTAAAAATAAGAGATATGGTTGATGGGTTGTTGGTCAAAATGGGAAAGGCATTTGTTCATACTGAAATAATTCACATGTCAGTAAAAGTGGTCTTAATAAAATTTGTCATGTTGAGACTCTTTCAAAATCCAGAGATTACCAGATTTTTTTGTTTGTTTTTACTAGTTATTGAAGGATTAGGTCTTGTTTAATATCCACATATGTACTTTGCTGAGATGATGTCTTTCAAATATCTTAGCTGTATGCCTGAATAGTAATGAAGAGGACTTATTAATTACAACATTTAAAATATTAACAGGTTTCATATTATAACATTTTTCAATGGGTATTATTTTGAAAAGACATATTTTTAATATGTGAAAGAAGAGTTACAAGTTTATTTCAGGAGCAACAAAATAAAACCTGAGTCTTGGAATTTTAATTATGTGTTCAGCAAACTTATTCTCTTTTGAAATACAAATTGAAATGTACCATTGCAATTTTTTTTAAAAAAAGAAAGTAGTTTACCAAAGTTACATTTCATTACTGATTTCTGCTAAACTTTCTTAATTATTAATAGTTTTATGACTATCAACAATTAATAAAAACATATAATATAAATATATTTATTGTTCCTCTTTGCTGTTTTGAAAGAGCACCAGATTATTACCACAGAATTTATTCTTAGATAATTCTCTTAATAAGGGAATAAACTTCAGGAAGTACTTTTAAAAGACATTATGGCTGAAAAGTGTTAGTGAGAAGAAGCTAGAGACCTAAACAGCTTTTCCATTTCTTTGGCTTTTATGTTTTTAATAATAGATTGAATAGTTAGTTGCCTGCTTGACAAGTTTATTGTCCTTATCCAGTTGCCAACCAAGAAACATTTCCAAGCTGACAGCAGGTTTTAAAAACACCTGCAAGTGATTCACACCATTAAGAAGTCATAAAGCTTGAAACGGGTGTTCCTGGGCTTTGCTCTGGTGGCTATTCTTTTCCTCGGAGCTCTGGTCCCCTAGCTGCTGTGAGTTGAGATGGCAGACATTTCAAGGTGAAATCATTAGTTTTTAACTGAAGCTGTCAGGCTTCTCTCTAGACCAAATAGGTATTTGCTTCTGATCTCAATACTTGAAGCCATTTCATCAACTAATCTGGATTAAGAACAAAGAGAATCACAGATTGTTCAGTATTTCTCTGAAAACAATCAAAGTACTCATAAAAAGCAGTTCTGTTGTGACTAACTGAACCCGTTTTCCTTTTATATTTTGTTAGTCTGTGAAAGGAAGGTATCAGTTCAGATTTTTGTAATGCAGATGCCTAGCAATTTTTCTATCATTGTTGAGGATTGGGTTCATTTAAAAGGCTCTGGATTCAGTTTTTTGAGAGTGCCACACAGGGATTTTAAGCCCAGATTACCTTTGAGGTCCAGGAACGTGACATGAATATGCAAATTCAGAAGAAAGTTGAGGCAGTGGGGACATTGAGATCTGTTGTGAACAGGACTGCGCCTGCTCATCTAAATGCGTGTTCAATTTCACTTTAAGTACACAAGCCCAACAAAATACTGCTTAGGTATATAAACTACCAATTTTAAATTCATGGTTGAAAAGACATCCTGATATCCCCATGGTACAAAAAGAAATGGGTTTAGACAAGGGAATAACCTCCCCCTTTTTTTCCCAAGATTTATTTATTTATTTGCATAGTTTTACTTGTGCTGTGTCTTCTGTAGCTAAGACCAGCGGGGGCTACTTTTTATTGCCCTGTGTGGGCTTCTTATTGTGGTGGCTCCTCTTGCTGCAAAGCAGGAGCTCTAGGTGCCCTGGCTCAGTAGTTGTGACCCATGGGCTTAGCTGCTCCGAGGCATGTAGGATCTTCCTGGACCGAGGATCCAACCAGTATTCCCTGCATTGGCATGCAGATTCTTATCCACTGTAGCATGGGGTAAGCCCAGCAAAGAAATTCTTGTCAGAGATTTCAGTATTTATCCACTGAGGCAAATTACTCCTCTACTTTAAAACAGATATGTGCCTGACTTTGAAACATCCCTTGGTCCTAGCCAAGGGCTTCAGACTTTTTGGAGTTAGAACACATTATTATTATTAAAAGATTTACTTCAGAATACAGCCTTAACTTTGCATCTAATATTCCTATTATGGAAAATTTTTACATTAAGAAAGAAAGACATTTCTTTTATGGTATTCTCTAATTCATAAGTAAGTGGCTTTTTGTCAGAAATGCTGGAGACATATATCTGTTCCCTTGCAAGTACCTCAAAAATAACTAATAACATTTTTTAAAGTGTATGTTAGTGAGAGTAAATGGAATGGGGTAGGGGCAGGTAACAGTGGGTGAGTGTTGGAGGAATCTCAATGTGGCTTCTGAAGATAAGGAGAGAGTTGGGTGGGAAGGGACTGGCATACAGAAGACTGCTGACAAATGACTATTAATGCAGGTGTCAGAACTATGGAAAAACTCATAGAACCAGATCCCTAGAAAAATTGAGGTGAAGGTGGTGATGAAAACTGGGGATCTATTTGGAAGAGTTTAAAGGATCAGTTAGAGTTTCTGGGTACCTTTTCCTATTCCACATCATGAAGTTATTTAGCTTTGCCTTACCCTCAAGAAAACGGGCTACTAATATTTCCTGAAGTATTTGCTCTCTGGACTCTGGGGCACCAAAAAGACAGAAGGGAGAGGTTGAGGTGCTAAAAACAGGTGTTTGGCTTCAAAGATACTGGCAGTCAGAGAAACAGCCCAGGCAAGGGCTTGGGGATTTGAAGAAATTAAATCCTCTCAAAGACACAGTTGTATTTGGGAATCCCTGACAAATGTGTAACAGTGACGCTCGACAATTCCAAGAAACTATACACTGCTAAAGGAGCACCCTGTTGGCTTCCCAGGTTGCTTGCTAGTAAAGAATCCTTCTGCCAAGGAGGAGATGCTAGAGATGTGAGTTTGACCCCAGAATTGGGAAGATACCCTAGAGGAGTAAATGGCAACCCACTCCAGTATTCTTGCCTGGAAAATTCCATGGACAGAGGAGCCTGGCTGGCTACAGTCCATGGGGTCACAAAAGAGATGGATACGACTTAGTGACTAAACTACAACAACAAAGTAGCATCTCAATCCCTTCATTCTCAAACCCTCTGTTACAACCTGAGAGTACCACTTTCCTGAAATTGTCTTATATCATTCCCATGGAAGTTTGTCTAGTTTTACTATATATCCCTATAAATGTATATAATTATTGTCTTGTATGTTTATAAGTATTTCTAAACTATGTTATTGTATTACTAGGATTAATCCAAATTAGTCATAATTTAATGTATATTAAATTATGAGTGAGCTTGCAAGCTCACTCACTTCAGTTGTGTCAGACTCTTTTTGACCCCATGGATTGTAGCTCACCAGGCTCCTCTGTCTATGGGATTTTCAGGCAAGAATACTGGAGTGGGTAGCCATGTTCTCCTCCAAGGGATCTTCCTGACCCAGGGATCGAACCCACATCTCTTATGTCTCCTGCATTGGCAGGCGGCTTCTTTATCACTAGTGCCACCTGGAAACCCCAATTATGAATATGACTGTGTATATATTGTGAGTGTATAACGCTATATTAAACACTCAAAAATAATATCTAGTGTTTATGGAGACACATATATACATATAAGGGCTTCCCTAGTAGGTCAACTAGTAAAGAATCCACCTGCCAAACAGGAGACCCTGGTTCAATTCCTAAGTTGGGAAGATTGGCTGGAGAGGGGATGGGCTATCCACTCCAATATTCTTGGACTTCCCTGATGGCTCAATTGCTAAAGAATCCACCTGCAATGTGGGAGACCTGGGTTCAATCCCTGGGTTGGAAAGATCCTCTGAAGAAGGGAATGGCCACCCACTCCAGTATTCTGACCTGATCGCAAAGAGTCAGACACAAGTGAGCACCTTTCACTTATATATACATATATATTTTACTGGATTTGGTTCTGTGCTCATGAGTGAAATTGCCTTATGATTTTTCTTTTCATGCCATCCTTATCAGTTTTTTGCACCATGTTTGTATTAGCTTCATACGAGGTGGAAGACCACCAATCTTTGGAATTATGATCCTTCATCATGAGTTTTAAAATATTAATAATTAGACCTCCACATTCTGGAGTAAAATGATTCTTAATTTTACAACAATAAGTGGTGAGCATGGTCAATCAGACCATCTGAATTAGCTCCCATTGGCAATAAAAGATTTTATATTAATAAATTTATTTTAATAGTTAAGGTGTATAGAAATTCTGTATGGGCTTCTAGATTCTTGAATTCCACAACTTCCTTCTAGGTTCATGTCCTTTTATTATGAAGTCTATTATTTAGTAATTCTTCCAAATAGGGTCTAGATTAGTAACATTCTTAGATCTCATGTTTGAAAAATATAATTATTTTTTATTTTTTTAATTTGATATTTTTTATATTTTGGCTGAGTATAGAATTCTAATTTCTTATTTTCTCACAAACCTTTTGCTATTATTATGCTATTTTTTTTCTGTGTATGTTGCTGATAATTTGAAATATGCCTTCAGTCAGATTTTCATTCCTTTGTAGGTAATCTGTAACTCAGGATTTTCCCTTTATCCTCAATGTGGTTTAGTTTCACTCTCTTTTTAAAAATGTCTATGTGTCTTTTATATCATCTTTATTATCTTATTCAGTACTTTGGGGGGGGGGCTTTTTTAATTCAAAGATTCATGCTTTTTGTTCAATTCTGAAAAATTCTTTACATCATCTCTGTCTACTCACCATTCTCCTTATCCACTCCTCTTGAAATTGTATTCTGTGTAAGTTGTACTTTTTCAGTCTATTCCTCAATTTAAAAGCAAAAAACTGTTCATTATTTTCATTCTGAATTCTCTTCTTTGAGATTCCATTTGTTTTAGCTTCCTATTCATTACTTCACTCTGGTTTTATCAGTTCTCATATTTAGTTCATCTGTTATTTCTTTTAAAATGTTAATAAGCATTTTTTCCCTAAGGTTTCTAGTTTGCCCTTTTAAACATTTAGCTCTACTTATTTAATAATTGTCTATTCATATCCTACAACTTGCCATTTTATTTTGTGGTGTCACTTGTATCTTTGTTTCTGAAGATTTTCAAAGAAACATGCTTTTAAAGCTCTTTAAAGATTTCCTTTATCTCTATTTTCTTAGATAGGAAATCTCTTATTTATAAATCTTGAGTATTAACTTCATGGTGCAGGTGTTTCTCGTAAACTTTATTGTTATATTTTATGAGTTCAATTTCCAGAAAAGATTTCTCTCTTGAGTTCCTTGGGTTGGGACAATTTCTGTGTGAAATAGTCATATGATTTGCTTCTCTTTTTTTTCCCTCTCAGCTTTTTATTCCCTCTATTAATTCCTTTCTCCCTTTCTCTTCTTTCTTCCCTGTCTCTTTTTTAAAGAGGAGATGAATACTGCTCTTTTAACTACAGATATTTACTTTTTTCTTTTTGAGCACAGCTAGGTATTTAAAAATATCTAAAGATGTTTTTTATTATTTATTGTGTCTGGGTTTATACAGGGGAAGGGAGCTTTCCAAATGGTACCATCTTGACCCAGAAACCAACCCACTTAACTTTTACATGAAAACTAACTGCAGTAATACAGATGACAAAGAAATAAGATGCAGATATTTGGAAAGTCTTATTCTGTGGAAAGTTCTTCACCTACAGATTACTGTTGAAATCTTACCGAGTTTGGGATACATCTGAAAACCTACTTTTTATTTTAGCCTGAGAAATACCATGGGCAGTTTTTGATTTAAGTGATGAAGTGTACAAAGATAGTAGTATGAGTAAAACAAGTCAAATCATTTTCTATTTTCTCCTCAGCCAGAGACGAGTTGCTGGATTTCACTCCTGAAACACTCTTCAAAAGGACGAATGAATATCTTAGGTAGGATTTTGGGGCAGACCACGTAATGCTTGATTTCAAGCAGGGGAAAAAAAAATGTGTTATGTGTAGTATTCGAGGAATGAGGGGATTAGTGGAGAGATTTTTTTCAAAGAAAAAAAATCCTCTTGAAATGGACATGTGAGCATATGATGTGTGGAAATAGAATAAATGTTCTTAGTAAGTGTAATTATTGGAAAAGATTCAGAAAGTTTTATCCTAAACTTTGACATATGATGTGGATTATTGAAATTCAGTAAGAATTAGCATAGAATATTAGCATTATTGAAATACTAAGGATGAAACAGGATAAAAATAGCAAATATTTTTGAAACTGCACATGAAGTCAGAATTCAGTCTCAAAAAATTCATGCAGTCCTTTTGAAATAACTGTAAAGATGTTGAGAAAATATTTTTCTGTCTAAACAAAGTTTTCTAGCTGTTGTATAGCACCAAGTTCAATTTAGAAATATTAACCACGAATACTTAGATAAATGCTTGGCTTTACCTGTCACTTTCACTTTGAAACATCATTCACAGGTAGGTGTGAAGTTTAATTCTCCAAGTACATTGCGAAGTGCACCCATCCTTAGAAGACTCCAGGGAGTGGGAGGCAGAACAGTCAAGCTTTTCAATAATATTTTGCTATTTCAGGAGTCCTATAGCTTTAACATGTATCAGTCTAGAGACTTCAAACTCTTTTTCTTGGTTAGATATCTTGTTTTGCTAAGCATATTTCAGGATTGTCTATGGAAGCTCATGTAAGCAGAGATTTAACTTCTGTTGCAGCAGTTAAGAGTTCCTGCAATAAACAATTTCTACCTGAAATTTCAACTTGGTTTCTTTTGCAAAAGAGTGTAGTTGGTCAAAACATGTTGCTGTGATTATTCCTGGCTTTAGAATGTTTCTTTTCTACTGCCAAATGGATCAATTAAGATGACTGAAGATTTGCATGTGACAGAAAAAATATTTTCTAAGATGCTTGCAATGGTGATTTTTTGGAGAGACTGTAATTATAATACACACGTGGTGCACTCTCACATGTTGAGTCTTCAGTTCAGTTCAGTTCAGTCGCTCAGTCGTGTCCGACTCTTTGCGACCCCATGAACCACAGCATTGCCAGGCCTCCTGTCCATCACCAACTTCCAGAGTTTACTCAAACTCATGTCCATTGAGTCGGTGATGCCCTCCAACCATCTCATCCTCTGTCGTCCCCTTCTCCTGCTGCCTTCAATCTTTTCCAGCATCAGGGTCTTTTCAAATGAGTCAGCTCTTCACATCAGGTGGCCAAAGTATTGGAGTTTCAGCTTCAGCATCAGTCCTTCCAATGTTGTCTTACTTACTAATTTACTGTCAGAAATATAACTACATTCATGACCTGGCAAGTTTTCTTGCTATTAACCAATCTTCCTAGAAAGCAAAATAATTAAAAATAAAAGTTGATTGGCAAGCATAGGATCAAAAAAGGCAATGATTCAAATCTGTTTAATAACTGGTACAATCCTCTGAGTGGGTCTGACATACACATCTCTGCCTGCTAGAGGACAAACTTGACATAAGAACCAGATGCTCATGTTCCTGATTCATGATGACTTCTTCCCTAAAGAAGCACTCTGTGTTTATTTATTTTATATTTAAAAGTCCATATATCCCTTAAAACTCAATATAGACATCACATTATATCTTGCAACTTTGTTCCTTAGCAAAGTGATTTTCATAACCAAATTCAAATCGTAGTGCATAACTACTAAAATAAGCATCTCCTACTTTGTATGTTACATACTTAGAGAAAAAGCTTACACAATGCCCTATCAGATAGTTTGTGACATTGTACCATTTTCGTTAAAATTAATATATTCTTAGGTACAACTTCGAAAAGGATGTTAAAACTTTCAATGTCCAGTTAATTTGAACAAGGTTAGAACAACCTCAACTAGGTCAGTGTAATAGGGTACTCCACATTTCTAACACAGCCCTTATTTATTTGAATTGAGCCTATGAACTTCAGACATTATGAAGGTCATTAAATTATTTTTTTCTGAATAAGTTTAAGACTGGTTCTAAGTCCCCACGTAAGTGTTAGTAAGACAGCCTGTATTACTTAGTATTGGCTCCTTCTGTATCTCCATTATCTTGTAAGAGCATCTCAGGACTTATTTTTTCCCTTATAGCACTAACCACTAACCACAATATTACTGCTTTGCCACCTTTGCCACAATTGAACATTAGCCTTTTGAAACTTGTGGGACATTGATATGTTCAGATCTGGCCATAGACATACAGCAGATATGGGTAGTGGGGATGAACAGCAAGCATGGCTAGATAGGAACAATTTATATTTGGCCTGACACATTATGTTCAAGCTCCAAGGCATGCAGCAACTCCTCTCCTCCAACCCCATCTTAGCTGCTGCATGCATTTAAAATGTGAATTCATGACTTTTGTAGAACCTGTCTCTTTTTCCTAGGTCTTCAGGAATCTTGATCTCTATCTGGGTCATATCACTCCCTCCTGGCAATCCAGGTGCTAAATACTTCCAGGTCTCTTTGTGGAGACATCTGGTTTACTTTTTTCATATGCTTAACCTTCAGATCAAGTGACTCAATGGTTTTTCTTTCATGGTACCCCTGACTCTCAAGGCAGCTAAAAACTTTCCTCAAAGGGATAAGTACCAGCAAGACCAAGGTAGAAATTAATATCTCATATCCTGCCACAGACCTTCTGACTCACGTGTAAATTTTTAAAACTCACACTTTTTAGCACTTACTCTGTACAGAAATATTTGTATCACTTACTTAATGTTACATGTATTTGTTATACATGTCAATTCATTTAATCTTTGTAAGAACTCAGTGAAGTAGATACTGGTTTTAACATTTTATGAATAAAAAAATGAGGCATAGAGAGGTTGAGTTATATAGCCAGGTCCCAGGCTGGTAAATGGCAGAGTTGGGATTTGGACCTTGGCCACCTGTTGCCAGTGTCATGGTTCTCAGCCATCGTATTAGATTATCTCCACAATGATCTCTAGCAAAGTCTGATAGAAATATAAAAGGCCAAAGGTATTCTTCATTATTTTTCCTGTTTACAATGGAGTAATATTTGCTCATTTGAATTTGACGTTTCAAGGCATGAATGTTTATTGAATAGTTTCTGTTAGCCCTGTCCTAACTGTTCGGTTTTACCAATATAATTTGTTTCGACCCTTCTAGTTTTGCCTTGTAGGTGGTATTACTTCTGATTTACAGATAAGAAGCTGAGATAGACTCGTCATTATCTGTCATTTAGTCCTAGACCCTCAGTATCTCTACCCTTCAATTATATAAAGGCAGAATTCTACTCCCTGATTTACAGCACCTAACTCTAGTAGCATTTTTCTGTTTTCCTTGCATTATTATATTTTCATAGATTTCACTATGCTCATCCTCAAAGGATGATTTTGAAAATGATTAACTACCCATGGAAAATACTTGAAATGTTTGCATAACACAATTTTAATTTTTTAAACACTATTTTTAGCTTTGATAGATCAGGTACCAAAACTGAAAGGTAAAAGTAAAAAAAAAAAATTGTTTTTTCAGAATTATTCTTCTAGTATATTTGATTGAAAGTATATATTACATTTGATCTAGTAAAATATTTTTTTAATAATAAAGAAACTGGTTCTGTATTTCTATAATGATGCTAATGATTGGTACTATCTGCCTAGTTCAACTTCCCTGGGTTATACTATCACATAGGCTTTGAGGAAACAAAGTGATATGAACTACCTTATAAGAAGGCCCTTAGGCTTAATTTATCTCGGTGAATATTTTTATAAGTATTCATTCATCCATATTTCCACTCAGTCTTAAATAGCTGATGTAAAGATTAGAAACATCATTTGAAAAATAACCAGTGTAAGTCACACAGTAGTATCATTGATTCCTGAGTTTCTATTATGGTTCTGAATCTTCTTTTATAACCCTTTCTGCTGAATTCTCCTCCACCCAAAATCTGAGTGTTGGATTTCTCAGGTTTATTTGCAGCCTTTTCTTTCCTTCTCTTTTGTTTCCCTGGATTCTCTCATCTGTTTACATGAGTTCAATTTCTGTATATATGAGGATCATTTCCAGGTTCCTGTCTCTAGTTTACTTCCCTCGGAATTCAAGATCTTGTTTATCCACATTTATCTGTACTTGGATATCTTAAGTACTGCAAATCCAACATCCTCAAAACTCAACTAATGATCTTCTCTCAGTATTTTCTTCCTCAAAGTACTGTAGGACTACCTACCCAGTTACTAATATAGGAAGCCTGAAGTCCATTCTTAGGCAACTCTTCACACATCCATGAAACCACTAAATTTAGTGAATTCCAACTTCTAATTTTTTTTTTTTTTTTGGTTCTTAATTTCTCTCCATCTCCACTGGCACTTTCTAATCTAGTTCAAAAGCTAATGTCACCTCTCTCGAGCACTCCTTGATTGTCCCCTAAATGCTTCCCACAAAACCACACTCTTACCTCTTTTCAATATATTATTCCTAAAACATGTCAGATGATCTTTTAAACAATGCAAAGCTAATATTGTTACACTTTGGCTTAAAACTCTGTGGTGTGTTTTTATGTTCTTACAATAAAGCCACAAAATCCTTTCAGTCACCCTCAGGACCCTGCATAACATGAACCCTCAGCAATAATGTCGTTTTCCTTTTATTACTTGTGATTCAGCCATGGTGCCCTTTTTTTCTTATTGTTTAAAAATGCATAATGCTTTTCCTACTTCAGAGAGAAAAGCTGTATAAGTGATTTAAGAAATTACTGATCATTCTAGTGTAGATAAACACACACACACACACACACACACATATATATAAAGCAAATACCATGAATCTAATTTGTATATTTGCCTGTGTTGTTTACAGGGATGACAAATTGGGTTACAAGTAAATTTAATAAAGTGTGACCTTTACTTTTCCCCCTTAATGAGTATATTTGTAAGTCCCACTAATGTATATAATTCTGTCACATTTACCCCAGGTTGCATTACATTATGAAAATTGAATGTTCCTTCTACCTTATCCTTGGGTTTCCCTGGTAGCTCAGCTGGTAAAGAATCCGCCTGCAATGCAGGAGACTCCATTTTGGTTCCTGGGTCAGAAAGATTCGCTGGAGAAGGGATAGGCTACCCACTCCAGTATTGCTGGGTTTCCCCAGTGGCTCAGCTGGTAAAGAATCTGCCTGCAATACAGGAGACCTGGGTTCAATCCCTGGGTTGGGAGGAGCCTCTGGAGAAGGGAACGGCTCCCCACTCCAGAATTCTGGCCTGGAGAATCTCATTGACTATATAGTCCATGGGGTTGCAAAGAGTTGACCGCGACTGAGCCAATTTCACTTTCGACCTTATCCTTATCCTGCTAACCTTTGATTTGTGATCACCAGTGAGGTTTTCATTTTCTGGGACTCCTCATCAGCATAATCATCCCTCACACAGTGGTTCAGTGTGACTTCTATGTTTCCTTTCTCCTTGAGCTTTTCTTCCTTGTTTCAATGCATCGTCAACACTGTGGATGAGCATTACTTGGCAGTGTATTCTGCCAGCTCAGGGTGTGGAGGTTTAAGCTGGGGAGAAGCATATAGAGGAACTTTGTGTAATAACTGTAAATAGAAACTAACCTTTAAAAACTGTATAAAATTTATAAAAACTTAAAAGATACACTTCTAATGTTATGTAACTTGTCCTCTTTGCTTAAGCGATGGTTTGAAGTTCTAGTTTGAAAATTATCCAAACTTTTTCTTCCTCTTACCGTTGCCTTCTTTGGACTACTTTATTACCTATGTAGAGGATGCCCAATTAGTGGGCAATGAAAGAGAGAGAAAGGTGGACTCATGTTCCAGTAGATACTTTGGTAAATTATTTGAGGTAGGATGGGGAGGGTGGTGGGAGGGAGGTTCGGGAGGGGACATACGTATACCTATGGTTGAGTCATGTAGATATTTGGGAGAAACCAACACAAGTCTGTAAAGCAATTATCCTTCAATTAAAAATTAAAAAAAAAAAAGATTTAGGAAGAGGATGAAATTACTGGTTAAAATTCCTCTTCTAGGTTAACAGTGATTCAAACACCCATGATTGGAAGAATACTTGGAGCTAGGATAGGGATTCAAAAAATAAAGTTTGGAGACAAATACTGGAAATGACTTCCCATCTCCAAAATACAATATTTCCTTCAGTCTATTAATTGCCATCTCTTCTTCTGCTATTTGAGGCTTTTAGTGAGAGAAATTGCTTGAAAGTAAGACAGATATACTCAGGCTGTTGACACATTTTTATAAGTGGAGGCCAGTGAACTAAAGATTCAGAGGAAAGTGACTGCTGCTCCCCTGGCTTTGCTTATTTCATGCTTTAGTTTTCATGAGAAGTTAACCATCCTGAGAAAAGTTGGAATCACATGATGTAGTGATGGAAGTGTCTGTTTCTTCCTCTCTATTATGGGACTACTGAAATGGACTTCCTGGAACTGTGATACTAGTCAAATGGAATAAAAAATAAGAAGAGTTTGGCAGGAGGTATACACTCATTAGGTGAACCCTCTTCCCCTTTCCTCCCAACTTTTAATTAGAAATGCTCTTTCAGAAGCTCTTCTCTGCCCCCAACTTTGGAGAGTGTATTTTGGTTTTTTGGGGGGACCTCATTTTTCTTAACAGCTCAGTGATAGAATTGATTGAGATTTTTTTTCCTTGTCCTGTGAAATCTATTCTAGAAAAATTGTTTTCTTTAAGAGAGATCTGTCTTGGCATTGCGAGGCATACATTATATGTGCCTGGAGTTAGAAGGGGGATGAACAAGTATCACTCATCATGTAGCAGAGCTATCTAAAATGCTTATTAGACATCTCTTTCCAGGTCAAACTTGTCATGGCAGTGACTGACAGATCTTGGAATCTTTAACCTACAGCCACTCTCCCTTGCTCTCATGTTCTCTAACATTCTCTCTCACCTCCTTCAGATTTCTCTGGGCCTCTGCCTTTTTCTTCTTTTTCCTTTACCTTTCTTTCACTCTTTTTTTTTTGTCAATAATGCTTCTCATGGCTTCAAATCTGCCCCACACCAACTGTGTGCGTATTTTCATCCCCTTCTTTCTGTAAATAAATCAAAACTTGGCCATTTTCCCAATCTTCCTCTTCACTCATTCACCCCTTATCTGCACTTAAAAAGAGCTATGTGGTCCTTAGAAAGAATCATCTTCAGCAGGTAGGGAGAGAGTCTGAGACTTCTTTCTATGACAGTATTCACATTATTTGGCTCCTTTAATGGCCACCAGTCATATGATTATCTAGGTTAAAGTTTCTAAACATCCACTTCAAGATATCTCTTGCTTTCTTCTCGCATCAAGTGTACTTTTTACCTCTACTCTGGCTCCTGCCCTTTCCTTCATATTATGTATGAGATACTCTATACTTTTAAATACATCATTTTCCCCACTCTGCTTTCAAAACTCTCCTTAACATTCATTTCCTTTATTAACCATTGCCAGTGAATTTTATCTGAGTTTCCTTTTTCTTGCACATACTGATTCTATATAGCAGGGCATTTCAAAAATTATTTTATGCACTCTATATAATTTCAGTAATATATGGGAAACTGATTTAATCAGATTCTATTTTTAAAGCACAATGACATTTACTACTAAATATAATTCCATTCTGAATTTTTTTGCAAATGTGTATTTATTATGAAAATTAGAACTTCTCTGCTTAATTTACTAATTGGGCTGGCCACAGTTTTCATATTACACATCTGGTTTGTTGATTATATCGAACTATAATTTTTAACTGTACAATTCATCCTGGAACAACATGGGGGTTCAGGATGCCACCTCCCCCCCCCCACATACACACACATGAAAATTAAGGTAAACCTCTGTATATGAAGACTTCCCTGATGGCTCAGATGGTAAAGAATCTCCCTGCAATGCAGGTGACCCGGGTTTGATCCATGGGTTGGGAAGATCCCCTGGAGATGGAAATGACTACCCACTCCAGTATTTTTGCCTGCAGAATTCAATGGACAAGAGGAGCCTGTCAGATTACAGTCCATAGGGTTGCAAAGAGTCAGACACGATTTGCAGTGACTAACACTTTCAGTAACTAGTAGGACAATGAAACTCAAGTTGCCTCTCCTCAATGCAGTGTACAGTCTATGGATTTTACTATCCCATAGCCTTCATTAGCAGAACCTTTCTATTTAAGGAGACTTTTGATAAGGGAAACTTTCAGAAAAACCTATCAATTCTTCAGTGAGAAGTATTAGTAATTTAAGCCCTTAAAAGTCCCCCCAAATTTCACCTCAAAATCCTCATCCCGCTATTTGCAACAGTCTTAAACTGTGATATTCCAGTCTTTACACAATCAGTTCTAATCAATTCTACTTCATTGAAAGACCCAACTGAACCAAGCTTTAAATTCTCAATAAATCCTGACCTTGCCTTTTTATTTCTGAGATACTAAGAAATTGAAAACTCGGAATTGTCTTATCAACAGAGCTTGTGTTGGTGATATATTTGTGGAGTCAGTATTCTAATGCATTTTAAATGTAGCTGATGCTCCACAAGTTTAATTATAAGAACAAGCAAGCCAATAACTCAGTATTTGCTAAAGGAGAAACCTTTTCAGGTTGTAATTACAAAATATTAGTGTATTTCATTTCTGGAAGCTGAAAGTTGGAGCATAGACACTGTGGTTGAAGCTTCAGTCATATCTGACTCTTTGTGACCCTGTGGACTGCAGCCCACCTAGCCCACCAGGCTACTCTGCCAATGGCATTCTTGAGGAAGAATCCTGGAGTGGCTTGCCATGCCCTCCTCCACGAGATCTTCTGACCCAGAGACTGAACCTGCATTTTTTATATCTTCTGCATAGGCAGGTGGATTCTTTAGCGCCTGCTGTGAAGCCAGGTTGAAGCTGATACAAGCCTATTAATGTTAGTGTTTAAATACTAAATAACAGTGAATGTTAAGTGACAGAACAGCTCATATTTCACTTGGTGATTGGAGTGCACTTTGATACTTGTTTCCTGAAAGCTTTTATCAGTTACTGGCAGAGGTTAACAGTAATAGCAATTTTCCCCTCTGGTTTTAATAAATGCCTTTAGGGCATTTCATTCTGTTAAATCAAGCAGCAGACAAAAATGTAATGCACTGCTAACCTCTAAAGTGTGTGAAAAACTTAGTTCATAAAAAATGTATGAAGAACACAGTGTTGCAATGATGATGATACTTCCCCTCTGGGTTATTCTGCCCAAGGAGTTGGTGCATTAATACCTGCAGTTCTTGATTTTTTTTGATTGGAGTGGTCTTACCTTCAATTGTGTTTACTTATTCAAAAAATGTTCTATTACCATACATAGATATATGATGGTTTTTTTTTTTTTGGTGGTTGTTTTTATTTATTTTTATTAATTTATTATTTTTTTAATGGAAAAGTCTCTTTATTATTTTTTTCATTTATTTTTATTAGTTGGAGGCTAATTACTTTACAATATTGTAGTGGTTTTTGTCATACATTGACATGAATCAGCCATGGATTTACATGTATTCCCCATCCCAATCCCCGCTCCCACCTCCCTCCCGATCCCATCCCTCTGGGTCTTCCCAGTGCACCAGCCCTGAGCACTTGTCTCATGCATCCAACCTGGGCTGGTGGTCTGTTTCACCCTTGATAGCATACGTGTTTCAATTTTTAAATGCAGTTGCCGCAACTTTAGATGGGCTGTTTTAGAAACTCTTGTGTATAGCATTCTTCTCTAAAGATGGAATATTTCAAAAAGGATTTAGTGTGTATTGAAACATCAAATTTGTGTGTGTAACATGTGAACAACATTAAGTCATCCCCCCCACCCCAATATTTTAGCCTGGTAAAACAGATAAAACATAAAATTTATTCAGCACTAGAAAGGAAGGGAATTCTGACATATGTACAATATGACGAATCTTCAGGACATTATGCTAAGTGAAATAAGCTAGTCACAAATAGATACTGTATGGATCCACTTACATGAGGTACTTAGAGTAATCAAAATCAGAGAGACAGAAAAATGTCACTGTTTTGAGCTAATGTCATCATGGTGATATGGATTCAAATGAGAGAGTTTCTTACATAAAGAGTCACTAGTGTCTTTTAAGTGAATTAGTGCTATTAATTCACCACAGTGTATCCTTCTTTACTTGGTGAAAAATATAAAACCACAGATTTTTCTTCATTACTCTGTCATTATATTATTGCCATATTAGCAAAATTCACTGTCTGATATCTTTGGAATTGTAAATTTGCTGATCCCATTTTAAAACACAGCAAAACTTTATTGAAGTGTGTGTTACTAATTTAGAACATATACAAATAATAGGGAAATATGGCTGATATTTCGATACATTTATTTATAGTAGGTATGTGTAACTGAAGGATGCTTTTAAAATCATAGACAATAATTTAACAATTCATACAAACTGAAATTTTGAAAGCAGGATTAGCACCTGGATCAGAAAAACTATTCCTGGCTGTGTACTCAAGAATGAACCTTACTTCAGGAGAATGAACCTTACTTAAAGAGAAGGGTTTCCCTGATAGCTCAGTTGGTAAAGAATCCGCCTGCAATGCAGGAGATCCTGGTTTGATTCCCGGGTCAGGAAGATCCACTGGAGAAGGGATAGGCTACCCACTCCAGTATTCTTGGGCTTCCCTTGTGGTTTATTGGTAAAGAATCCACCCACAATGTGGGAAACCTGGGTTTGATCCCTGGGTTGGGAAGATCCCCTCGAGAAGGGAAAGGCTACCCACTCCATTATTCTGGCTTGGAGAATTCCATGGACTATATAGTCCATGGCGTTGCAAAGAGTCAGACATGGCTGAGAGACTTTCACTACTTAGAGAGAGGCCCTGGCCTTTGCCCTCTGCTCCTGGAAAGTGATCTCTAAGTTGTTTGAACGTCCTACCTAATATGAATGACTTTGTTTACCTGGGATCCTGGGTCCATTTTAGTCTACAGTGTGATTTGTGGTGCGGGCTTTGGGCCATGCTGAATCATTTCCACCAGGAATCAAATGGTCAGCGACCTGGCAATCCAGCATGTCCACAGGCTGAAGCCAAATAAAAACCCTGCAAACCCAAGCTCAGGTGAGCTTCTCGGGTTGGCAGTACTCCATACATTCTGTCCCACATCATTCCTGGGAGAAACTAGTATTGGCCCCAATTCTACAGAATTGATCCACAGATCAATTCCACAGATCTGAAAGCTCTGCATATGGCTTTCTGGGACTCTGAGCCTTGTGGCTCTTCTGCTGTACTGAATTCTAATATGTATTCTTTTAGTGTTATAAACCATAACTGTGAGCAGAGCAGATTTTAGTGGTTTATTTGAATCCTCCTAGGTGGCCCTAGTGGTCAAGAACCTGCCTGGCAATGCAGGAGACTTAAGAGATAGGGGTTTGAACCCTGGGTTGGGAAGATCACTTGGAGGAGGGTATGGCAACCCCCTCCAGTAGAAGAAGCCCATGGACAGAGGAGCCTGCAGGACTCCAGTCCATAGCGTCACAAGGGATGGATAAGACTGAATGGCTTAGCACACATGAAGCAAAATATTAGACCTGAGGGTTGTCTTGAGGAAGCCCAAGTTGTAATTGGGATCAGAAGTGGGAGTGGACTGGAGACTGCCCCCTTGCTTTTTGTTGACAATTTATTAGAAAAGGCCCTCTAGGGACCCAGAGGAGATGGTGTTTCCTCCTCCCAATAGTTATTATAACCTTCTACCTTTAAAATGGTAATCCATAATCTCAATCTTTTCCTAAAGAGAATGATCTGTAATTCAGTTCAATTCCTAAAGTTTCTCAGTATTATGTTTTCATATATGTATGAAATGTATGTGATGGTTTATATAGTAGTAAAGGTAAAATGTTTACCCCCATTAACTGCAAGCAAGTATAGTGTTTTAAGATGTATATTCAATGTACTTGAACTGAAAATTTGGAAAACTTTGTGTGAGAGTTCCCTTTTAGCACTTCAGAGTCAGTCACATAGGGCTCTCACCTCATACAGTTGTGCCATGGATTATATTATAGGAGTTGGCTATTATTTCCAGCATATAAAAAAAGAGAATTGAAAAAAAAATGCTATTTCAGATTCTTACAATATGTGCCTATTCCTTCCTCTTGATTACTAGCCAAAATTATTTTTAAATTGAAGCTTAAAGGAAAGAATAAACTGGTATTTGGACTTGATGTCTGCCATCATGGGTTTGCAGAAACTGCTAATTTCTTTTTTTTTCTTTTTAGATTGTATTTATTATGGAGGGTAATTGCTTTACACTGTTGTGTTGATTAGATATTCCTTTTATTATTATTGTTATTTTTTTCATTTATTTTTATTAGTTGGAGGCTAATTACTTTACAATATTGTAGTGGGCTTTGTCATACATTGACATGAATCAGCCATGGAGTTACACGTATTCCCCATCCCTATCCCCCCTCCCACCTCCCTCTCTACCCGATCCCTCTGGGTCTTCCCAGTGCACCAGGCCCGGAGCACTTGTCTCATGCATCCAACCTGGGCTGGGGATCTGTTTCACCCTAGATAATATACATGACTCTGTGGGGAAGGCGAGGGTTTCGAGAGAACTGCTAATTTCTTAAACTTTCTTGTCCTTAGATTCTCCAAGAGCTGGCCTGTGTCTCTGTGCATACTCTCTGGCCTCATGCATACTTACAGTCTGCCTCCTGATTCATGCCCTTGCTGTTTTCATAAAGGTTTGTGTCCATAAATTTCAAGACAGACTCAATTGTCTGCCATTGATGGAAAAGAGGTTTGCACATAAGAGCTATTGAGTCAGAGCCATTGAGTCATAATTTGGTGAAGAATGTTCTACAGCTAAAATGTTTAGAGAAGAATTTTAGAAAGCTGTTAGCTATCCTTGAAAGGCTACTTCCCTGGGAATCAGGGCAGTCCAGGGAATGCCAATAACGTACAAGTCAGTCATCAAGAAACCTTGGTAGGTAACAGTGTTCTTGTCCAGAATTCTGTTTTATTACATTTCAGAACCCAATATTTGGGGTATTAAAGGAGAGGACAGCTATTTTTTAAAGTGTTGCTGTAGGACCTTGGTATTAAGTGTGGGGGTTTTGCTACATTGGTAACTTATAATGTTCATTTTGAGCTCTGCTTCCACCCTCAGCCCCCTCAACGCCTCCCCCACATTCAAGTGTGGTAGAAAGTATAGGGTTTAGAAAACTGACGAGGCCATGTGAGTGCACAGGAGTGTGTGCATGAACACATACACAGAGTCAGTGAGAAAGAGTTTGAAAGATGACAAAGATTTTCTGTAGGAAGAAAAACTCAGTAAGGATTTTACCAGGGGAACAAAATCAGGAGAAATTTGTATGATGAATTGGTTAGCCATTATTTGTAAGTTATATTAAAAGTTATGCTTATTTATAATGTAGGCATTGAAATTATAGTTTGAATTATTGTTAGTTTTGGTCACTGTTGATAGAGAAAAAGCATTGTATTCTTTTTATTATTAATTAACTTACTTTAAAACATTGTATTCTTATATTGAACAGTCAATGAGAATTTTGAAAACTATCATCATCATCCCATTTTTAGACAGTGTAAATAATACGTCGGTAATGTCCTAAATAAGTTCTGGAAATGCTGAGACTTTCTTTCTTAGGCAGAACTTAGCTTCAGTTAGGTTTATAATGAAGACTGAGTTAACTGAGGAAATTAAATCACAGGAGCATGGAAGAGGGATTTCCAAGCAAATATGGAATATTTCTTTTTCAGTAGAAGAATGGGAATATCAAGAATTATGAGTTAAAGAAAGTTGTACTTTCCTTTCCATGACTTAGGTCAGGCTGACAACTTATTTTTATGACAAATGGCCAGTGCTCACAATCACAGTTATCAGCATACCTTATCACAAAATGACTATAATTCAGATTGAGTTATTTATTCCATTTTCATGGGGAAGCAGGAAAGAGAAAAAAATAAAGCTACATGAATTACACAGCCTGACCCATGGCACATGGTAATGGAAGAAATACTCCAGGAAAAATTTTTTTAGCTGGATGATCTTTAAAAGTTTAAATCTTTGTGAATGGGAATAATAATTAAGCTGCTAATATTTTCCCCCTCAATTTGTGATTTACCCAGTAAGGTAGTTTTGGCACTAACTGCTTAGTGCAAAGCCTATGCTGAGGTCACCAACCTCCACTAAGGCCCCCCCCCCCCCCATGCCAGATACCAGCCACATGCTTCAGGGTTCCCAGGCTACAAAGTCAGGGGTTCCTATTATCTCCTTAGATCTGATAGCTTGCTAGAATGATTCACTGAACTCAACAAAGTGCTCTAGTTGTAACTACAATTTTTCTAATGAAGAATAAAATCAGGACAGATAAATGAAGAGACACATAGATTTAAGTCTCATGAGAGTCTCAAATGTGAAGCTTCTACATAAAGTTCAGGAACTCAGGCTGAAGACTAGACAAATTCTTTATTACATAAAACTGTAACATTTTTTTCCCCTGATACATTGTTTTATTTATTTTTTAATAAGAAATGATGCATTACTAATAAAAGGAAGCTTCTTTTCCTAGGCACACATATGCTGTGCATATCTTTACCTGTTTTCTTTAAAACTTTCTTCTAAGTAACAATTAACATATAAACCATAACAGAAGTAGAAAATCTTGCCTCAAATAGTTTTAATTTCCTCTCCAGGCTTTGATTGCTTTTGCTCCTTTGTATTTTTTGGTTACTTTGCATCCCATGTGAATTTGTTTTCTGTGAAGGAGCTGAGGCTCATGAGGCTAGGAAGTTGTGGGCTGGGCTTCCATTTGCTCTGCTTGTCCTCCTAGAATGTTGTGGTGAGGGTCAGTTCTTATGGGAGAGTCAAGATATAAGCAGCTCAAATACCTATTACCTGGCGATGATATTTTGGTAGTTATTGCTGGATGTTGATGTTTTCAGGAACTTTGAATGGTGATTGATTCTTAGGGCAAGAAAACAACTAGAGAAGCCTCTTTTATTGTCATGATTTTCTGAAAATATTTTAAAAAGAAATTACATCTATGGGTCTATGGAAGGAAACATCTTTTGTAAACTGTAATTGATACCAAAAATCATTACACAAGGTCTAGAGGTAACCTTCTACTTACTAAACCATATATAAACTTCCAATGCATACATTCTAAGTTGCTTCAGTTGTGTCCAATTCTTTGCAATCCTGTGGACTATAGCCCACCAGGCTCTCCTGTCCATGGGATTCTCTAGACAAAAATAAGGGAGAGGATTGCCATGTCCTTCTCCAGGGGATCTTTCTGACCCAGGGATCAAGCCCGCATCTCCTGTTTCTCCTGCATTGGGAGGTGGGTTTTTTTTTTTTTTTTAAACCACTAGCTTCACCAGGGTAGCCCTGTAATCTCATATTGAAAGCCTATATAAATGTTTTGCTATTACTATTTCTTGATTGTTGCTATTGAGTCACTAAGTACATGCCCGACTCTTTGCAATCTTATGAACTGCAGCACACCAGGCTTCCCAATCCTTCATTATCTCCTGGCGTTTTCTCAGACTCATGTCCATTGAGATGGTGATGCTATCTAACCATCTCATCCTCTGCTGCCCTCTTCTCCATTTGCCTTCAATGTTTCCCAGTATCAGGGCTTTTCCCAATGAGTTGATTCATTGCATCAAGTGGCCAAAGCATTGCAGCTTCAGCATCAGTCCTTCCAATGAATATTCAGGGTTAATTTCCTTTAGGATTGACTTGTTTGATCTCCTTGCAGTCCAGGAGACTCTCAACAGTCTTCACTAGCACAATTCAAAGGCTTTAGTTCTTCACCTTCTTTATGGTCCAACTCTTATATCCATATATGACTACTGCAAAAATCATTTGTTGTTCAGTCCCTAAGTCCTATCCAACTCTTTGTAGCCTCATGAGCTGCAGCATGCCAGGCTTCTCTGTCTTTTACTACCTCAGAATTTACTCAAACTTACCTCCATTGAGTTGGTGATGCCATCCAACCATCTCATCCTCTGTCATCCCCTTCTCCTTTAGCCTTCAATCTTTCCCAGCATCAGGGTCTTTACCAATGAGTCAGTTCTTCTCATCAGGTGACCACAGTATTAGATCTTCAGCTTCAGCATCAGTGCTTCCAATGAATATTCAGGGTTGATTTCCTTTTGGATTAACTGGTTTGATATCCTTAGTGTCCAAGGGACTCTCAAGAGTCTTCTCCAGCACCAGTTTGAAAGCTTCAATTCTTCAGTACTCAGCATTCTTTATGGTCCAACTCTCACATCTGTACATGACTATTGGAAAAAACAAAACAGTCAAACATAGCTTTGACTATACTGACCTTTGTCAGCAAAGTGATGTCTCTGCTTTTAATATACTGTCTAGGTTTGTCATAGCTTCCCTTCCAAAGAGCAAGTGTCTTTTAATTTCATGGCTGCAGTCTCCATCCCCAGTGATTTTGGAGCCCAAGAAAATAAAATCTGTCACTGTTTCTATTTTTCCCTTTCTATGTACCATGAAATGCTGGGACCAGATGCCATGATCTTAGTTTTTTGAATGTTAAGTCTTAAGCCAGTTTTTTCACTTCCCTCTTTCACTCTCATCAAGAGGTGTTCAGTTTCTCCTCATTTTCTGCCATTAGAGTGATACCATCTGCATAGTTGAGGTTGCTAATATTTCTCTCAGCAATCTTGATTCCAGCTTCTGATTCATCCATCCTGGCATTTTGCATGATGTACTCTGCATATAAGTTAAATAAGCATGGTGACAATATACAGTCTTGTCATACTCTTTTCCCCATTTTGAACTAGTCTGTTGTTTTATGTAAGGTTCTAATTTTTGTTTCATGACCCATATACAGGTTTTTCAGGAGACAGCTAAGGTGGTCTGTAATTCCCATCTCTTTAAGAATTTTCCACAGTTTGTTGCGATCCACACAATCAAAGACTTTTGGATAGTCAATGAAACAGAAATAGGTGTTTTTCTGGAATTCCCTTGATTTTTCTATGATCCAATGAATGCTGGCAATTTGATCTCTGGTTCTTCTGCCTTTTCTAAACCCACCTTTTACATCTTAATGCTTTCTAAGGCCTATTTGACTTCAGACTCCAGGATGTCGGGCTCTAGGTGAGTGACCATAGCATTGTGGTTATCTGGGTCATTGAGACCTTTTTTGTACAGTTCTTCTGTGTATTTTTGCCACCTCTTCTTAATTTCTTCTTCTGTTAGGTCCTTACCATTTCTGTCCTTTATATTGTTCATTCTTGCAACTGTTCCCTTGATATCTTGAGTTTTCTTGAGATCACTGGTCTTTTCCATTCTATTGTTTTCCTCTATTTCTTTGCATTGTTCATTTAAGAAGGTCTTCTTATCTCGCCTTGCTATTCTCTGGAACTCTGCATTCTGTTGGGCATATCTTTCCCTTTCCCCCTTACCTTTTGCCTCTCTTCTTTCCTCAGCTATTTATAAAGCCTTCTCAGACAACCACTTTGCTTTCTTGCATTTCTTTTTCTTTTGGATGATTTTGGTCATTGACTCCTGACCAACTCCTATATTAAAAACCCCCATCCATAGTTCTTCAGGAACTCTGTCCATCAGATCTAACCCCTTGAATATATTTGTTACCTCCACTGTATAATCATAAGAGATTTGATTTAGGTCATGCCTGAATTGCCTAGTGGTTTTCCCTACTTTCTTCAGTTTAAGCCTGAATTTTGCAATAAGGAGCTGATGATCTGAACCACAGTCAGCTCCAGGTCTTGTTTTTGCTAACTGTATAGATGAAATGACCTTCAATGCCAACTTAAATGGACCCTGGCACACATACAACAAGATAAATGATGGATGATTTATTGATCACTTAGTATGAAAACACATTGTGCCAAGTACTATGGGGAGAAAAGAAGGTAAAATAATTAACAGGTAGACACTGCTGTACATAAAATAGATCAACAATGAGGACCTACTCTATAGCACCGGGGACTGTATTCAGTGTGTCGTAACAACCTATAATGGAAAAGAATCTGAAAAATATTAATATGTATGATATGTGTGTGTATATCTGAATCACTTTACTGTATACCTCAAACTAACAGAACATTGTAAATCAACTCTGCTTCAATAACGAAGGATAATAACAAGAAGGATGCTGGTATATATTGGGAGATGAGAACTAATATTATACATGGGAAGGCATAAAGGCAAGTGATCTCATGGTTCCAAATAAAAACACTTAAGTTTCAGTGTATACTATTTACCAGTTCCATCCTATTAGTATGGTCAATAGCAGAAAATTTGCCTGAAGCCAGGAGTCTGTAGAGTCTTCTGGATGGACAAAGAATGATATAGTTGATAAAAGAATGTTTGACCATATACAGCTTTCCTTGTGTTAGCATACATATGTGGTGCCCTACAACATAAATATTTGTTTATATTTTCAGTAGTTCTTGGATAGCATGCTAAATTTCAGTTAAAGTGTGCAAAATGTATTCAATTCAAAAACTATATCCTTTTTAAAAAGTGCTTTTTCTCTAAGAGTATAATATTAAAAAATGAACATATTTACTTGCACAAAAAATTGCTATTTTCAATGTTTCTTTGAAGGAAAGTAGAGTCAATCAGATTTCTTGCCCTGGTATAGCTTTATCTCACCTATTGGCTCTAATAGCATCCTTGAGTAGAAGTATAAAATTTCTAGTGAAATGTTTAATTAAAAACCTCAACTGAAGGGAAGCGGAAATTTAATTTTACTTAAAAGTATTGATTGTTGATATTTTATGGTAAATGAGCAATTGAGAAATGACATGAAATGAGCCAGTTGTGTTTACTTTTGAACCTGAGAAAATATAATTTTATTGGTATATTATACTATAAATTTAATGTTTCCTCAAAATTAATCTTTTTCTTTGGTTTATTCCCTGACATTTTCACAAATGATTAAAGGAGCAGCAGTCATCTTCTTAACTAGAAATAAATGTCTTGTACCACTTCCTTCAATTATCCCCAGAGTCCTTTATATAATATAAAGAAGAAACACACTTGAATTAAATGATGAGTTGTCTTCTCCAACCCCATGTAAAAATCCTTTGTCAAAGTAGACTCTTTTTGACCTTTCTATATTGCTGTTTTTCCTTTCTTTATTAAACTTCTGGTTTGTAGATGACACCATTTTATTGGTCATGAGATGAAGAACACAAAATTCTGAGTCTCTGTCCACACTGATTTTCTTCTCATTCCCTTGAAATATCCCATAACCAAATGTATCTCTATATTTACCCATTTAAGGTTTTATCCTTTTTTCCCTAAAAGATGTCCTCCTCCACTGATCACTGATATAGGTAGCTAGACCCTCATTATTTTGCATCGATCCTTTTTTGGGATTATCTTCTTTTAGCATTCTCAAAAACTTCAACTCTTCTTTATTCTTAACCAGGGCTTCAAATCATCTGTTTGCCGAAAACTCCTGACTTCTAATCTCTAAATCAATCTTCTCCTTTGAACTATAAAACTGCATTGTAAATTACCTACTTGTTACATCCTCATAGCTCTCAGTGTGTGTGTGCGTGTGTTCCATCATTAAGTCATATGTGACTTTTTGTGGCCCCATAGACTATAGCCGGCCAGACTTCTCTGTCCATGGTATTTTCCAGGCAAGAATACTGGAGTGGGCTGCCACTTCCTACCTCAGGGAATCTTCCTGACCCAGGGATTGAACTCTGAGACATCCCAAATTCAACATGTCTATTATTGAGTCCTGAACAATCCTGATTGAGCAAATGTGTTTCAGTAAATAGCATCAAGACATAGATCTTTTACCTCCCAAATATGTCCCCAATCTCTCCATTTATCTCTTTTTACCAACACTGCCCTATCCTAAACTGTAATTATTAAGTGAATTATTTTGTGAATGTGATTGTTTTATCTGCTAAGAATCTTGCCCATATTAACTTTCTGTACTGTCTGATTTATTCTTCATTGTGTAGTCGGTGTGATCATTTTTGTATTCAAACAGCCTAAAGACTTCCATTTCTTCCAAATGCTCTTGATTTTTACTAAAATTCTTAACATAGTTTATATGGAAGGCCTCTATGGTAGGCCTCTATTGCCTACTTCTCCAAGCTTATGCAATGTCAAACTCTTCTTTGATTTCTTGAATACTGTCATTCTGACCTTCTTACTGTTACTAAAATAGCCCAGATTTTCTTCCTGTTCAGTGTCTTTTCAAGATCTGTCAAGGCAGTGCTTTCTGAACTTTCTTTATCTCTTTAAACTACTCACCCTTCAGATCACAGCTGAAATATTTCTTTTTCATCTTCCTGGGCCCAGTAGACTGGGTCATGATCCCCTTCCATATGCTCTTGAGTGAGTGAGTGAGAATTGTTCAGTCGTGTCTGACTCTTTGCGAGCCCATGGACTACAGCCCACCAGGCTTCTCTGTCCATGGGATTCTCCAGGCAAGAATGCTGGAGTGGGTTGCCATTTCCTTCTCCATCTGTGTGCCTTTGGGCCCCTTGTAATCTCCCTTCAGACTACCTACCCACTTGCCATTGCATATTGCCTATGTGATGTGTGTGTGTGTGTGTGCGTGCTTTATTTCTCTCTCTGGTACTAGGTACGAGACTCTCTGAAAGCAAGGAGTATTGATTAACTCATTATTTTATTCATAGATATTCATGAAAATTTGTTAAATGTAGAAAAAAATACCATTTCTGACTCAGTTTATCTTTTTTGTTCTGTCCCCAGTTTTTTTCCCCTAGTGGTCCGGAATACACTGGGCTGTTGGGCAGTTGTTTTCCTTCCTTTTTCCTTACATTTTATTGAGATATTCATGCAGCACATTATTTAGACAGGGTTTAGAGAACACATAGCATGGAATTTTTTGGTTTCTTAAATTGATAAAAAATATCACAGCATGGATTTGATGTACCATAATGCAACCATTGAGAGTTGAACTGTGAAGAAAGCTGAGCCCCGAAAAATTGATGCTTTTGAACTGTGGTGTTGGAGAAGAGTCTTGAGAGTCCCTTGGACTGCAAGGAGATCCAACCAGTCCATCCTAAAGGAGATCAGTCCTGGGTGTTCATTGGAAGGACTGATGCTGAAGCTGAAATTCCAGAACTTTGGCCACCTGATGTGAAGAACTGACTCATTGGAAAAGACCGTGATGCTGGGAGGGATTGGGGGCAGGAGGAGAAGGGGACGACAGAGGATGAGATGGCTGGATGGCATCAACGACTCGATGGGCATGTGCTTGAGTAAACTCCGGGAGTTTGTGATGGACAGGAAGGCCTGGCGTGCTGTGATTCATGGGGTCGCAAAGAGTCAGACACGACTGAGTGACTGAACTGAACTGAATGCAACCATTTTAGCGTTCACGCCATCTGTGAAGGATCTCAAAGTCACCAGAGAGCAATATTACACTGATGATAGGATCTTTACCACTTATTAACCAGAATTCTGTGCCCCTTTGAAAGAAAGGAGTATCTTTGATACAAAGGGCTGTCTTATAGATGGGTATCAGTGTTCCTTGATAACCTTGTTCTGTGCTTTGGCAGAGGAACCAAAACCAACATAGGTGAGGTAAATAATAGTGAAAGTTAAAGTGAAGTTGCTCAGCCGTGTCTGACTTTTTGAGACCCCATGGACTGTAGCCTACCAGGCTCCTCAGTCCATGGAATTTTCCAGGCAAGAGTTCTGGAGTGGGTTGCCATTTCCTTCTCCAGGGGATCTTCCCAACTCAGGGATTGAACCTGGATCTCCCGCACTGCAGGCAGACACTTTACCATCTGAGCCACCAGGGAAATGATAAGGAACTAGCTAATAAACAGAAGATGGAGGTACATGTGTTTATGTCTGTGATCCATGCTGTGAATGATGTGGATGCTATGTGGAGGTATTGAAGAAATGGGATATAGGCTCTGGTACCATTTACCACTCTAGAATCAGTTCAGTTCAGTCACTCAGTCGTGTCCGACTCTTTGAGACCCCATGAATCGCAGCACACCAGGCCTTCCTGTCCATCACCAACTCCTGGAGTTTACTCAAACTCATGTCCATTGAGTCAGTAATGCCATCCAGCCATCTCATCTGTCGTCCACTTCTCGTCCTGCCCCCAATCCCTCCCAGCATCAGTGTCTTTTCCAATGAGTCAACTCTTCGCATGAGGTGGCCAAAGTAATGGAGTTATGGCTTCAGCATCAGTCCTTCCAATGAACACCCAGGACTGATCTGCTTTAGGATGGACTGGTTGGATCTCCTTGCAGTCCAAGGGACTCTCAAGAGTCTTTTCCAACACCACAGTTCAAAAGCATCAATTCTTCAGTGCTCAGTGTTCTTCACAGTCCAACTCTCACATCCATACATGACCACTGGAAAAACCATAGCCTTGACTAGACAGACCTTTGTTGGCAAAGTAATGTCTCTGCTTTTTAGTATGCTATCTAGATTGGTCATAATTTTCCTTCCAAGGAATAAGCGTCTTTTAATTTCATGGTTGCAGTCACCATCTGCAGTGGTTTTGGAGACCCAAAATGTAAAGTCTGACACTGCTTCCACTGTTTCCCCATCTGTTTCCCATGAAGTGATGGGACCAGATGCCATGATCTCAGTTTTCTGAATGTTGAGCTTTAAGCCAACTTTTTCACTGTCCTCTTTCACTTTCATCAAGAGGCTCTTTTGTTCTTCACTCTCTGCCAATAAGTGTGGTGTCATCTGCATATCTGAGGTTATTGATATTTCTCCCGGCTATCTTGATTCCAGCTTGTGCTTCCTCCAGCACAGCGTTTTTCATGATGTACTCTGCATATAAGTTAAATAAGCAGAGTGACAATATACAACCATAATGTACACCTTTTCCTATTTGGAACCAGTCTGTTGTTGCATGTCCAGTTCTAACTGTTGCTTCCTGACCTGTATACAGGTTTCTCAAGAGGCAGGTCAGGTGGTCTGGTATTCCCATCTCTTTCAGAATTTTCCACAGTTTATTGTGATCAACACAGTCAAAGGCTTTGGCATAGCCAATAAAGCAGAAATAGATGTTTTTCTGGAACTCTCTTTTTCGATGATCCAGCAGGCGTTGGCAATTTGATCTCTGGTTCCTCTGCCTTTCCTAAATCCAGCTTGAACATCTGGAAGTTTGCAGTTCATGAGTCGCTGAAGCCTGGCTTGGAGAATTTTGAGCATTACTTTACTAGCGTGTGAGATGAGTGCAATTGTGCAGTAGTTAGAGCATTTTTTGGGATTGCCTTTCTTTGGGATTGGAATGAAAACTGATGCTATGAGGAGGTATTGAAGAAATGGGATATAGGCTATAGTACCATTTTCCACTCTAGAATAGTTCTAAGCAAATCAAATCAAAAGTTTAGAGGGCTGCTTATGTAGTGATATCTAGAGTGAATAGAAAGATATCCTGTTTCTCAGAATCATTAAAAAGTACAGGTAAGGCAGAATCTAAGACATCATTGGAAAAGACCCTGATGCTTGGCCTTTGGGGTTGCAAAGAGTCAGGCATGACTTAGCAACTGAAAAACAACAACAATAACAAAATACACCATTAATGATTTACATAGTTTAAACACTGATAATACCTTTGGAAGAGACAAGTACATTTTACCCTTAACCTCTTTATGTGTATTTGTTCATAATTTTCCCCACATACAAGGGGGGATTGATGAAATTTTGGAGAGATGGGGAACTGTGGTAAAGCGAGGAAGAGAGCTCACAGGGAGAGAAGGGAAGAAAGGATGTTGGAAAAGCCTAGATAGCCAAATGGAAGGTCCTGAGAAAAGCTTTCTAAATTCCACAAGAACAGATTTTGCCTCAAGGCAGTTTTCTTCCTTTCTCCTCTCCACACCTAGGTTTGTGTTGCCTAAGAAATCGGAACAGACTGCACACAAAAAATACAGCAAGACCCTCCTAGTGTAGGGGGGTGTTCCTGACCTGTTACTTAAGCACAGTTTGAAGCCACAAATGTACAGAGTCACACACCCAAAGACAAAGTGAAAACAAACAAACACAATTGGATGTCTGTAAGAAAGAATATAACCAAGGAAATTCATTTGAGACAAGAGAGAGCTGGGAAGGAGCTGGCAGAGAAGGAAACACCTACCTTGGCATAAGAATCCATCCATTTGTAAGCACTTTAAATAATTCTGCCACTGAGCTTAAAGTATTCCACCCCCTCATTATTGCTTTTGGGAGCAGAAGAAAGATCTAGGAGCAATTCAGTCCAATTAGAAGGGAAAAGAGAAGTTTTCTCTGGCAATTGCAATGCAAATGTGTGTGTCAGGAAACAGAAAAGGTGACACCAAGCAGCACAATTGGCTGTTGACAACAGAATTCCTCTTGGTTTCCCAGGTTCCAAAGCATTTACAAAGAAATCTTAGCCTAATAGAAAGGTGTCCTAGGTAAGCTGCCAAGGTCAGTACCAGCTTTCATCCTGCCCTGCAGAAGTGCAAGCTGGGCCATAGGTATTATAAACCCGCCTGGGGCAGCTCTTCCCCTCTGGTTATATTCAGTTGTCATATTCCTGTTTTCACTAATAGGAATTGCTGGTGTGTGACACTTTTTGAAATTCTCGGTATTGTGGGCTTTAAAAACATTTCAGTGGGTAATAGTGTCAGACAGCCATGATTAATCTTGGAGGAGAAACCTGATTTTGAATTGCTGCATCATTTAGAGGTATGACAATTTGGTGTGAATTCATTAAAATTTGTATGTAGGCTTCTACCTCTTACCTATAGTTAAAACAGTAATCATATTGGAAAGGCCTTTGCAACTGGATTTTGAATCTTGGTGGAGCATGTTCTCTGAGAGGGCCCATGGGAACTTTTCCTCCATTGTGTGCATGACAGTGGAGGGCTGGGAGGGCTGCGGAGGAAGCCCCCTAAGCTCAGAAGGTTAAAGAGCTTGGGGGTCGGGGTGGGGCTTGGGGATCCTAGTTGGGTTAATTGAATCTAGAGCAAACCCCTCTCTTGACTGAGAACATGAAACTCAGAGAGATTAGGAGCCTGATTCACAGTCTTTCAGCTAATTATCTGCAGACAGGAACCCAGAAATAGAATCAGCATTCTATTTTAATTCCACTCAGCCCTAGGGCAACTTTTATCATTTCACTCCTAATCACCCCCTTTAAAACTAGTCTCTCAGAAACAAGCAAGAGAATTCTTAGCCATCCATTGATAAAAATGGAACAGTAAGCAAAGCAGAGCAACTGTATTTCTGTGAGCACAAGAAGTGGAGAGAGGTTCACCTAGGAAGGTCCCAGGGGTGGGGTGGGGCTCAAAGTCAAATAGGAGACATGGGTATAGACCTGAGAAAGATAGAGAAAATTAGAGTGCTGTGAGATGACAAAGCTTTCAGACTTTGATTATTGAAAAATAGCTGCTAGAGGTGGGTTTTGCCGTTCTCTTCTCCAGGAGATCTTCCCGACCCAGGGATCGAACCCAGGTCTCCTGTATTGTAGGCAGATGCTTTACTACCTGAGCCACCAGAGAAGTTAGAGGTGGGTTTTGAAGGTAGTCATAAACTAAAATAAAAAACACTTTCAATGCACAATTGGTTTGATGGGCTTTTTACAAAGTCATAATCATTCAGATATTTTCAATATTGGTGTGAAACCAAAGGTGTAGTTACTTTAATATCCTTTTCCTCTGTTCTTTATATAAAATATGATGATGAAACCAGAGTGGCAGTGATGCTGTTACATACTTGGTGGAGATTATATGCATAAGTTACTTCCTCAGACTTGTTCTGCTTGAAACTTGCATGCATGCTTGTAAAATGTATTTACAGAGTACACTGTATATAGCTTTTTGGTTTCTCAAATAGATTTATTTTCTATTCTATCGATACGTTCAGCATCTGGGTAAGAAAATGATTGACTCAGTCACTGCTTTCTGATTCTCTTAGTTCTCCTGTGAAATTTTTGTTAGTGTAAAACTTTTGGCAACTAAGACTGCAAATCTTTGAGTTAAATAAATGTAGAAGGAAAGAACATTTTAAAGAATTCTGTAGCTGACAATCCTGTGGCAGTGGAATCAATCCTGGGATTTGAGCCCAAAATTTCTTTACAGCAGAGCCAGGATACATAAGCGGTTTAATTGAGCAGTGAGCAGAAATGGAAAATGCTAGTGGTGGGAACTTGTTTTTACTGAATGCAGGTGATTTCAGTCTGTGCTTTTTAGTCAGCATCTAGGATTTAAACACCAGCCAAAAAAAGACAGCCCATTCCAGTATTCTTGCTTGGAAAATTTCACAGAGTAGCCCAGCAGGTTGTAGTTCATGGGGTTGTAAAGAGCTGGACATGACTGAGCCACTGAGCATGCATTCATGTATATGCAAACAATTTATTTTGATAGAATTATTGCACTGCTTACGTTTGAACATTGGATAAAATTCAAATCTAGAACCAACAAGAACAGTTTTATAAAATTCTTGAAAATTGATTATAAATCTGTATCAGCTCATTATTGTAGCTTTTAAAATATTAAGCTACAGCTTTTATTACAGCTGTTTTGGCATTGTTTTTGCTCTGGCTCAGTCTCTTCATTCTTTCTGGAGTTATTTCTCCACACTTCTCCAGTAGCATATTGGGCATCTACTGACCTGGGGAGTTCATCTTTTAGTGTCATATCCTTTTGCCTTTTCATACTGTTCATGGGGTTCCCAAGGCAAGAATATACCTTACTATTTGGGAGAAAAAGCTATGACAAACTTAGAAAGCATATTAAAAAGCAAAGATATAATTTTACCGACAAAGGTCCATCTAGTCAAAACTATGGTTTTTCCAGTAGTCAGTATTGATGTGAGAGTTGGACTACAAAGAAAGCTGAGCACTGAAGAATTGATGCTTTTGAACTGTGGTGTTGGAGAAGACTCTTGAGAGTCCCTTGGACTGCAAGGGGATCAAACCAGTCAATCCTAAATGAAATCAGTCCTGAATATTCATTGGAAAGACTGATGCTGAAACTGAAGCTCCAATACTTTGGCCACCAGATGGGAACAACTGACTCGTTGGAAAAGACCCTGATGCTGGGAGGGATTGGGGGTAGGAGGAGAAGAGGACAACGGAGGATGAGATTGTTGGATGGCATCATCGACTCGATGGATGTGAGTTTGAGCAAGCTCCGGGAGTTGGTGATGGACAGGGAGGCCTGGCGTGCTGCAGTCCATGGGGTCACAAAGAGTTGGACCTGACTGAGCAGCTGAACTGAACTGACAGCTTTTATGCCGGATGGCCCACAAGTTAAAACTTACACATTTATAATTATTTTGAAGTTAGTTTTGATCCTGAAAGGAAGAGCAAGCTCACTTATCATTACTAGATTTTTACTCTTTTGTACCTATGCTAAAAGGAAATTAAAAAAAAAAAGGCCCTTAATCTTTTTTAAAGTTTATGTAAATATTTTTTATATCACATGTTTATTTAGAGTAATTTTTTAAACATTGAGAATGTAGTACATGCATAGATTAAGATAGTTTTAACTTCAGTTAACATTATATCTGAGAACAACTTAAATGGGCTTATTTTTTCTGTAGTGATTCTTGAACTCTGATGTGTCCATGCATCACCTAGAATCTTGTCAAAACATGCTGTTTCAGATTCAGTAGGTCTGGGGTGAGGCCTGAGGTGCAATTCTAATGATCTTTCAAAAGTGAGTTGCTCTGTACTTCTGCGTCTCTTCTTCCACCAGCCCAGGTGGGAGGCATGAGTCAAGTGCTCGGGCCTGTTGGGCTGGGAAGATCCAGAGGAATCGGGTGGAGAGGGAGGTGGGATGGGAGACCGGGATGGGGAATTCATGTAACTCTATGGCTGATTCACATCAATGTATGACAAAACCCACTGAAAAATAAAAAAAAAAAAGAAAAAGAAAAAAAAGAAAAAGAAAAAAAAAAAAAAAGTGAGTTGCTGAAGCTGGTAGGTACATGCTTGTGATCTTAGGTAACAAGATGTCAGGAGGTTCTGGCTCTGATTTACTATTTCCATAATGTAGAAAGTGAAAGTGAAAGTCACTCAGTTTTGTCCAATTCTTGGCAACCCCACAGACTATCCAGTCCATGAAATTCTCCAGGCCAGAATACTGGAGTGGGTAGCCCTTCCCTTCTCTGGGGGATCTTCCCAACCCAGGGATTGAACCCAGGTCTTCCGCATTGTTGGTGGATTCTTTTTTTTTTTTTTCATTTGTGTGTTTCCTAATGCTCTTTTTAAAAAAAGAAAAAAATTATTTTTTTAATTGAAGGATAATTGCTTTACAGAATTTTGTTTTCTGTCAAACCTTAATGTGAATCAGCCATAGGTATACATATATCCCCTCCCTTTTGAATGTTCTTTCCATCTCCCTCCCATCACACCCCTCTAGGTTGATACAGAACACCTATTTGAGTTTCCTGAGACACACAGCAAATTCCTGTTGCCTATCTATTTTACACATGGTAATGTAAATTTCCATGTTACTCTCTTCATACATCTCACCCTCTCCTCTCCTCACCTCATGTCCATAAATCCACTCTGTATGTCTGTTTCTCCATTGCTGCCCTGCAAATAAATTCTTCAGTACCATCTTTCTGGATTCCATATATGCATGTTAGTATACAACATTTATCTTTCTCTTTCTGACTTACTTTACTCTGTGTAATAGGCTCTAGTTTCATCCACCTCATTAGAACTGATTCAAATGCATTTTTTATGGCTGAGTAATATTCCATTATGTGTATGTACCACAGCTTCTTTATCCATTCATCTGTTGATGGACATCTAGGTTGCTCCCATGTTCTAGCTATTGTAAGTAGTGATGCAATGAGCAATGGGATACATGTGTCCTTTTCAATTTTGGTTTCCTCAGGGTATATGCCTAGGAGGGGGATTGCTGGGGCATATGGCGGTTTTATTCCTAGTTTTTAAAGGAAGTTCCATACCATCTTCCATAGTGGCTGTATATAGAGATTGCATTGAATCTGTAGATTACATTTGGTAGTACAGTCATTTTCACAATATTGATTCCCTACCCAGGCACATGGAATATTTCTCCATCTGTTTATATCATTGATTTCTTTCATTAGTGTCTTATAATTATCTGTGTATAGTTCTTTTGTCTCCTTAGGTAAGTTTATTTCTAGATATTTAATTCTTTTTGCTGCAATGATGAATGGAATTGATTCCTTAACTTTTCTTTCTGATTTTTCATTGTTAGTATGTAGAAATGTAAGTGATTTCTGTGTATTGATTTTGTATCCTGAAACTTTGCTAAATTCACTAATTAGGTCTAGTAATTTTCTGATAGTATCTTTAGGGTTTTCTATGTACAATATCATGTCATCTGCAAACAGTGAGAGCTTTACTTCCTTTCTAATCTGAATTCCTTTTATTTCTTTTTCTTCTATGATTGCTGTAGGTAGGACTCCCAAAACTATGTTAAATAACAGTGGTGGAAGTGGACAGCCTCATCTTGTTCCTGATCTTAAGGGGAATGCTTTCAGTTTTTCACCATTGAGAATAATGTTTGCTGTAGGCTTATCATATATAGCCTTTACTATCTTGAGTAGCTCCCTTCTATGTCCATTTTTTGAAGAGTTTTAATCATAAATGGGTGTTGAATTTTGTTAAAGGCTTTTTCTGCATCTATTGAGATTATAATATGGTTTTTAACTTTCAATTTGTTAATATGATGTATTACATTGGTTGATTTACTTATATTGAAGAATCCTTGTATCCCTGGAATAAACCCAACTTGATCATGGGGTATGAACTATTTAATGTGTTGTTGAATTCTGTTTGTTAAACTTTGTTGAGGATTTTTGCATCTATGTTCATTAGTGATACTGGCCTGTAGTTTTCTTTTTTGTGTGTTGTCTTTGTCTGGTTTTGGTATCAGGGTGATTGTGGCTTCGTAGAATGAGCTTGGTGTGTTCCTTCTGCTGCAGTTTTTGAGAGTTTTAGAAGGATAGGTATTAGCTTTTCTCTATATGTTTGATAGAAATCTCCTGTGAAGCCATCTGGTCCTGGGATTTTGGTTTTTGGAAGCTTTTTGATCACAGCTTCCATTTCAGGGCTTGTAATTGTGTTGTTCATAATTTCTATTTCTTCCTGGTTCAGTCTTGGAAGATTGAACTTTTCTAAGAACCTGTCCATTTCTTCCTGATTATCCATTTTACTGCCATATAGTTGTTCATAATGATCTCTTACAATCCTTTGTATTTCTGCATTGTCTGTTGTAACTTCTTATTCATTTCTGATTTTGTTGTTTTGATTCTTCTTTTTTTCTTGATGAGTCTGGATAAAGGTTTGTCAATTTTGTTTATCTTCTCAAAGAGCCAGCTTTTAGTTTTATTAATCTTTACTATTGTTTCTTTCATTTCTTTTTCATTTATTTCTACTCTAATCTTTATGATTTCTTTTCTTCTGCTAATTTTGGTTTTTGTTGTTGTTGTTGTTCTTCTTCTTCTTTATCCAGTTGCTTTAGGTGTAAAGTTAGGTTGTCTATTCAATGTTTTTCTTATTTCTTGAGGTGGGATTGTATTGCTATAAACTTCCCTCTTAGAACTGCTTTTGTTGCATCCTATAGGTTTTGAGTTGTCATGCTTTCATTGTCATTTGTTTCTAGAAATTTTTTGATTTCCCTTTTAATTTCTTCAGTAATCTGTTGGTTATTTAGAAACATATTGTTTAATCTCCACGTGTTTGGGTTTTTAACAGTTTTTTTCTTGTAATTGATATCTAGTCTCAGAGCATTGTGGTTAGAGAAGATGCTTGATATGATTTCAATTATCTTAAATTTACTGAGGTTTGATTTGTGATCCAAGATGTGGTCCATCCTGGAGAATGTTCCATGTGCACTTGAGAAGAAGGTGTATTCTTCTGCATTTGGATGAAATGTCCTGAAGTTATCAATGAGATCTATCTCATCCAATGTATCATTTAAGACTTGTGTTTCCTTATTAATTTTATGTTTTGATGATCTGTCCATTAGTGTGAGTGGGGTGTTAAAGTCTCCTACTATTGTTGTGTTACTGTCCATTTCTCCTTTTCTATCTGTTACTGTTTGTCTTACGTATTGAGGTGCTCTTATGTTGGGTGCACAGACTATTGTTTCATCTTCCTCTTGGATTAATCCATTGATCATTATGTAGTGTCCTTCCTTATCTCTTTATTCACCTTATCTCTTCCTTATCACCTCCATTCCCCAGGCTTGAGCAGCAATGGAAAGTACCCCATGTTCCCTACCAAAAGAAGTGGTGGGGACCTCTGTGGCAAAAGCCCCTCCTAAAAGAGTGTGCAGCAAATTCAATCTTCTAATTCTCTGACCACTTTTCCTGTCCACCTGGCCGAGGCTGCAAGAATCACAAAAGTGGTTCTTGACCATTTCCATTGTAAATGTTGCATATGGTAACCTTGGAGAAGGAAAATGGCAACCCACTCCAGTATTCTTGCCTGGAAACCCCCATGGATTGAGGAGCCTGGCAGGCTACCGTCCATGGTGTCTCAAACAGCCAGACATGACTGAGTGAATTCACTTTCTTTCTTTTGTGGTAACCTAATGCTTTAGTATGTGTTGTGCATGCTAAGTTACTTCAGTTGTGTCCAACTCTTTGTGACCCTATGGACAGTAGCCTGACAGGCTCCTCTATCCATGGGATTCTCTAGGCAAGAATATTGGAATGGGTTGCTATGCCCTCCTCCAGGGGATCTTCCCAACCCAGGGATTGAACCCAGGTCTCCTGCTACTCCTGCATTGTGGGCAGATTCTTTACTGCTGAGTCACCAAGAAAGCCCAATATCTGTTGTATTAGTGCCTCAATTTTTAGTGTCCTTTTACACCATTCAGAAGGTTCATCTTCTTAAAGTATTTTTCAAAATCTTTGCACAAATCTGTATTTTGGTATAGTTTTCTTCAGTCTGAAGGACTTCCATTATATCATTTCTTGCACTACAAATCTGCTGGTGATGATTTCTTTCAACAGTTTGATGTCTGAAACATGCATTCTTTCTCATTCATGTTTGAAAAGTAATTTGACTGTATATAGAATTCTAGGATGATAGATTTTGTTCTTCCCACTTTATAGATACTGCTCCTCTTTATTTTAGATTGCCTTGCTTCAAATGAAAAACATACTGTCATTCTTTGTTTTTCTAAATTTTGTGCTTTTAAGATTTTCTCATTGTCACTTCTTAAGGAATTTATATAACCCTTGGATAGTTTTCTTTATGTTTCTATTACTAGAGGTTTGTGGAAATTTTTGGAGCAGTGAGTTTATAGTTATATAAAATTAGGAATATTTTGGCTATTATTTCTTCAAGTATTTTTTCTTTTCTACTTTTCTCCATTCTCCTTTGGAGACTCCAGTTGCATGGATACTGATAGCCTGAGCTGTCACATAACTTACTGATGCTCTATTCCTTTTTAAAATACTCCTTTTCCCCCCTAATTTGTATTTCAATTTGAATAGTAACTATTGCTGTGTCTTTAGATGAAATAACATTTTCTTATGCTTTGTTTAATCTGCTGCTAATAACACTCCATGTGTTTTTCCTTTAAGATTCTATAGTTTTTCTTAGCAGAAGTTAGATTTGGGTGGTGGTGTTCAGTCGTTAAGTTATATCTGATTCTTTGTGACCCTATGGACTCTTGAGCATCAGGCTACTCTGTCCTTCACTATTTTCCAGAGATTGCTCAAACTCGTGTTCAACTAGGTGATACCATCTAACCATCTCATCTTCTGTCACCCCCTTCTCCTCCTGCCCTCAATCTTTCCCAGTGTCATGGTCTTTTCCAAAGAGTCAGCTCTTCACATTAGGTGGTCAAAGTATTGGAGCTTCAGCATCAGTCCATCTAATGAATATTCAAGACTGATTTCCTTTAGGATTGACTGATTTGATCTCCATGCAGTCCAAGGGACACTTCGAGTCTTCTCCAACACCACAGTTTGAAAGCATCAATTCTTTGGTGTTCAGCCTTCTTTGTGGTCCAGCTCTTACATCCATACAATGACTATTGGAAAAATCATAGTTTTGACTATACGAACATTTTTTTTGGCAAAGTAATGTCTCTGCTTTTTAGTACTCTGTCTAGGTGTGTCATGGCTTTTCTTCCGAGGAGCAAGGGTCTTTTAATTTCATGAATGCAGTCACCATTCACAGTGATTTTGGAGCCCAAGAAGATAAAATCTGTCACTATTTCCATTTTTTCCCCATCTATTTGCCATGAAGTGATGGGGCTAGATGTCATAATATTAGTTTTTTTGAATGTTGAGATTTAAGCCAGCTTTTTCACTCTCTGCTTTCATATCAAGAAGCTCTTTAGTTCCTTTTCACTTTCTGCCATTAGAGTGGTTTCATCTGTATCTCTGAGTTGTTGATATTTCTCCCAGTGGTCTTGATTCCAGCTTGTAACTCATCCATCCTGGCATTTCACTTGATGTACTCTGCATCTTCTTAGGAGTGTATATCTCTAATTAACATGCTCAGTCTTCTTTCTGCCCTTTAGAATGTATGTAACATAGCTCAAGTGGCTGTTTAATAACTGGCTGAATGTCCTTGTCTGAAGATTCTATCATGTGTAATTTCTGGTTCTGTTTCTATCAATTTATTTTTCTCCTTGTTCTGGGCTATATTTTCTAACTTCTTTGAATGTCCAGTAATTTTTTGATTGGATACCTTTTGGGCATCAACCAAAATTGAAATTTTCCTTTTGAGGTGCTGGATATTTTTGTATTTTTCTGAATATTCTTGGGTGTTGACCCTGGACTTCATTAAGTTTATTGATTCTTTTGTGTCTTTACAGACTTGTTAGGTGGGACCAGGACCAGATCTTTTCAGATTAGTTAGGTGTTTAGTCTAGATTTTAGCCCCACTAATGAGCACTCTGACTAGTCTACCTGACATCTTGTAAATTATAAGAATTTTTGTCACTCAGGCTGATGACAGCATAAACTGTGTAAACTCTGAGGATTATTTCTGCTAATCCTGGCCTGGAGTTGTTCCTTCACATTCATGATTTAATCAGTACTAAGACTGCTTTGATGTTCTGCCTTCTTTATGGTCCAGCTCTCACAACCATATTTTGGTCATCTGATGTGAACAGCCAACTCAATTGGAAAAGTCACTGATGCTGGGAAAGACTGAGGGCAGAAGGAGAAGAGGGCATCAGAGGGTGAGATGGCTGGATGTCATCACCGATGCAACGGACATGAGGTTGAGCAAACTTCGGGAGATAGTGAAGGACAGGGAGACCTGGCATGCTGTAGTTCATGGGATCACAAAGAGTTGGACATCACTGGGTGACTGAACAACAACAATAAGACAGCTCTGGGGCAGTGTAGGTCTTTGGAGTTTACTGTTTGTGTAGCTCCATTCCTTGAGTCCTCAGTTCTTCAAAACCACCTCGTTCACCCTGGACTCCAGCTCTGTCTCCTCATTTAAGTGAGACAATTTCTTTATTGGTTTCCCTTCCAGGTGCTTTAGCAAACTTTTTCAAGGAGGTAAGCTAGGGTATTCTTGGAGATCACCTTCTTTGTTTTGTTCCCTCAGGAATCACACTTCTGCACTGTTTAATGTCCAATGGCTAAGAACTATTCTTCTCTCTAGCACAGATTTTTAGTTGTTTTAGTTATTAGGATACATGTGATTCCTCTTAATCCCTATTGGCCAGAAAAGAAGTCTGAGTCATGGATTTTCAAAATATGACACAATTTAGCTATTCAGCCAGGATTGTCTGACAGATGAAATCTTATTTTATATTGGCTCTGTTGGCAAACGTATTGTCTCTTCTCCAGGTTGTGACCTTACATATTTTATCTTTACTTCTTAGAAAAAGATAAGACACACAAAATGTGTGGCATCCCTAAAATGTGCAGTAGATGACACAAATAGGTTTTCAACCTCAAAGTGTATGAGATTTAGAATTTCTTACTTCACCCTTTGGTTATAATCCCATTCTACATTATTGGTGGCACATGGTGGTAAAGTGAGTGCTCACTTTAAATTGAAAAACTAACCATAGTTGCTTTAAAAGTGCAATGGAATTGACCCCGTTGATAGATTCAGCTCAACAAGTTCAAAGGCCACCTGACAAAGAAAAGTTCCTTCTTGACTTAAGAAATCTCTTTCTAAACCTGGGATTTTCTGTGTAAGAATTGAGTTTATCTCAAGAGCTTTAGCTCCAGAAAGAAAGAAACAAACAAAAATCAATCTTGTCTTTGGTTAAAATATATACATAAATTTCCCTATTAATTTTCCTCTGCTTGCTGCTTTCTTTTGTTAAAATACAATAATCCTTTGTAATTATCTCTTCTGAATAGCCAGGTGAATTTGATCATTACTGTTATAATTCGTCTCCATGTGAAAGGCTTTTTAAAACTTTTTATTTTATATTGGAGTATAGCTGATCAACAATGTTGGGATAGTTTCAGGTGAACAGCTAAGGGATCCAACCACATATATCAGTCCAGTTCATTCATTCAGTTGTGTCTGACTCTTTGTGACCCCATGAACTGCAGCACGCCTGCCTTCCCTGTCCATCACCAACTCCTGGAGCTTGTTTAAATTCATGTCCATTGAGTCAGTGATGCCGTCCAACCATCTCATCCTCTGTCATCCCCTTCTATACCTCCCTTCAATGTTTCCCAGCATCAGTGTCTTCTCCACTGAGTCAGTTCTTTGCATCAGGTGGCTAAAGTATTGGAGCTTCAGGTTCACCATCAGTCCTTTCAATGAATATTCAGGACTGATTTCCTTTAGGATTGACTGGTTTGATCTCCTTTCAGTCCAATGGACTCTCCAGAGCCTTCTCCAACACCACAGTTCAAAAGCATCAATTCTTTGGTGCTCAGCTTTCTTTACAATCCAGCTCTTACATCCATACTACTTGGAAAAACCATAGCATTAACTAGGCGGACGTTTCCATTCTCCCCTCCTATCCAGGCTGCCAAATACCACTGAGCAGAGTTCCCTGTGTTATATAGTAGGTCCTTTTTGGTTATCCATTTTAAATATAACAGTATATACATGTCAATCCCAAATTTCCTAACTATCCCTCCCCTGCCCCCATCTTTCAGGCCTTTTAATTTTAAGCTCTTTGAAGTGTGTGGGGAGAGTTGAGGTTGGACACAAAAGAAACTGCCATGAAGCTTCAGAAAGTAAAACATGGAAAAATGATTCTGAGTATAAATTTCAGGAGCATTTATTTACCCCTGTACCTCTCTGTGACTAATTAGTCAGAAGCCATTAAAAACCAACAACTAACAAAAACCTGAACTCTCTGGTCTGGGCACGTGCTATGGTTGTGATGGGTCTTAACTGTTTGCACGTTGGTGAAATATTTTGGTTGGTGGAAACAAATCAATGTAATAGAATATTTAAGACTGTGCTGTGAATTTGTGTTTTCTGCTGAGGTCCTACAGAAATGTGCCCATCTAGACTTTTTCCAGGGTTTACAGAAGGTGGAGTGATGGATTACGGTACTTGTTAGTTACACTTTCCTGGTTTTTTTGTTTATTCTTACTCCCTACTGAGCACGTGTGTGTATCAGTTTGTTCTGTTCATTGCCCCTGTCTTTCCTGTGCACAGTAGGGTGGTAGGTACTTGAGAAATATTGGTAAATAGTTGTTAAATGAAATAACTGAATATACTTCACTCAATAGATTGTTTAATCTAGTTTATTTTGATGTGAAATATGTAGCTCTAAAATTCATTCCTTTATACTTTTGTGTATCTTTGAATATATTTCAGGTCAAGATTGTTTTTAATGTATGTAAAATTTTTTTACTTTTTTTTCTGGGCACTAAGTTTGGTTATGACTATACTAGATTTAGTGGCTCTTTTACCCTATTAAGGAATTAGTTTAAATAACCTGAAGTGTGACACTTTTGTTAGTAGTCCAACTTTTTTATTGTCCAAATTTCAGTATTTTCCTGTATCTTTGCTTCATGATATCTGATAGTAATTACATGAAAAGATTATCTCAAGATATATTTTCATAGAGGAAAACTCTTTAGATTGTCTTTCTTCAACATCAATAATTGCTGTCCTCCTGTGACCCATTTTCCTGAAAATAAAAGTGAAAAGTTGTGTCTGTGCTATTGTCAATCCACTGGGAATGTATTAGAAACACCCCTTAAAAATCAGTAATAGATTTTTGCCAAGTTAGAAAAGTTTTATCCACTTCAAAGAATTCAGGCTCAGACAACAGTGGGAGTAATATTTGGATCTATAATAGCATCTTGTGGGGCTGTTTTTCTGAATCATCCTAGCGTCTGCACAGATATTCAATCCATATTGGTAAGAATCAGATTAGGGACTGGCAGCACTTGGACTTGTACTTGTGACTAATAAGGTGAAAAATATAGCTTTCTCCATCACTTTAATAGAAACCATTTCTGCTGGTTTTGAGCAGAAAGTCTAGAGTTTGGGGAATTTATCCAATTTGGGGAATAACACATTTGCAGCAGGTTGTTGTGATTGCTTATCTGGCTGAAGGAGGTAATGCCATTGAAATAAGCTTTAAATACCTTGCAGAATGAATAAATCCATAACCTATGCAGGTATTTCTAGCATGGGGTGAGTTGTCAGAAACAGAAAAATAAAGTGGATAGAGGGATACGATAGGACTGTGTTCCAAAGAGCAGATGCTGTAGATAACTACATATGAGAACAATAACAGTAGAATCCCAAATATATATATATATGTATACACACACACACACACATATATATATGCACACACACATATATAGATAGATGTAGATATATCCTATATATATATATATATATATATATATATATATGTAGATAGATAGATATGTATACACACACACACATCCTTTTCTGATGAGGAAAAGCACAGAACCCTTTTTTTTTCAGTGAAAAGTTTGCTAAAGAAACAGGCTTACAAGCAGAGACCTAAGGAATGAGTCAGAATTATCCAAGAAGGTTTGGAAAAGATTGGGTGTAGGAAAGCAAGTGAAGAAAAGCTAACCGCAGCAAAGATTAGAGTGCAGTGAGAAGTGACGTGGTGTGATGGGTAAACTGAATTCTGGGATGTAACATCAGACTACCATTTGAATAGCCTAAAAGTTTCATTATTGGCAATTTTGTGCAGCTCTACACAACAGGTTAGTGATTGTGTAGCAGAAATAATGAGGGCAAGTGGCAAGAGTTGAGGCCGAAGAGATTAGAAGCCACTGAAGACAGCCCGGAAGCCACGTGGGATGAATGAATTTCACAGCTGTTCTTCAGAATGACTCAAAGTGTCAAGTATGAATACTTCCTATTAATATAGAAAAGTAACATTTAACGTATTGTTAGAAGGAATGCTGTATTTTTCCACCTTATTAACAACTTACTCATCTTTTCCTTATTTCACCATGCCCACTCTGCATGAAGAAATCTGCCAAATGAGAAGACTGTGACAGCATTTTATCTCTGCTTCTCTATGGGATATGAGTCCAGATAATATTATATATGTGCATACGTGTGTGTTAGGATAGAGCAGGCAGTGTGGTGTGATGATTCTTTATTTTTATACTTTATACACCTTCACAGTGAAGTGGAGATGGTACTTAGTTCTCTTGATCTATAGTCTATCTAGAGTTTTTGCCCAGATCATAGGTCACCAGGCTATGGCAAGGCTTGCCACTTACTTTGTGACACATCATTCTATTTATTTAATTCAGTAACACTGTTTTACCCATACATACAGAATGTGTCTGTGTGTGTGTGTGTATGTCTTGTTACAGAAATATATGAATAAATGCTGTGCTATTGGATAAAAGGATTTCCCTGTTGGTTCAGATGGTAAAAGTATCTGCCTACGATGGGGGAGACCCAGGTTTGATTCCTGAGTCAGGAAGATCCCCTGGAGAAGGAAATGGCAACCCACTCCAGTACTCTTGCCTGGAAAATCCCACTGATGGAGAAGCCTGGTAGGCTACAGTCCTGGGGGTCGCTAAGAGTCGGACACAACTGAGCTACTTCACTTTCTCTTTTATTGGATAAAAATGACTTTCTTCTTCCTGTTCTCATTTCCTTTGGCTCATAATAATTTCCAGAGTACAGGCAAGATTTAAAAGGTGAGAAAAACTGATCCTTGGTAAATGAAGGGATCTCCAGAGAGCTCAGAGAAAATCAGCACCACAATTAAATGAGAATCTGAGGGGACTGAAATCCAAGTCTGTAGGATATCAAGGAAAGAGTTGAAAGGATATTGCAGCCAACCTTTCAATGATATTTTAATAAATTTTGTTGACTCTGTGAATTTAAAGTCAGCTGGAGACTCTCTCTTTGAGTTTTGTTTATGAGCTTTTCTGGGCCTGAATGAGAAATACCTTTGTTCTCTTTATATTACTATCATAAATGTTGACTTTGGGGGAAATTTTCTGAGTACATCAAACTAAACAGGCATTTAAAATGTATTATTCTTTGAAAATTTTGTCTGGTTATGTATCTCTTCAGCATGTAGCAGCATCCTATGACACATGTCAACCGTATATGACAAGCAGCATGAAAATTAGATTTGAAATCTGGAAAAAATAAATGCAGGAATCAGTGACTTCTGGTGGCTGCAATGAACTGTGTACTCCACGCTTGACAATTTCATGTTTTATGCAGAAGAAAAACACTTGGAGAAGGCATTGGGAAGTCTAGACTAAAGCCACTTGCAATCAACGAAACAAAAGAAGTATAAGCATGTGAGAAACGTGATCACATATTATTTCCCAGGGGTTTTGGGAGCTGTATATGTCAGTATCCCCAAAAGGGAGGGACTCCATTTTTTTCCTTAGGGATTTTATAGGTTTATATAGCTGTTGAATGTATCTGCTTCTGGTAAACTCACTGTAAGAAAATACTAAGAAAGAAAAATTACAGACCAAGCTGTTCCTTGGTAAGAGTGGAAACAGGAGAACTTTAAATTTTATTTACCCTAAACCCTTGATCTGTCCTTCAGCTATGATGCCATTCCTGGCACTTATTCTCACCTACAGATGACACTGGATTCTTCCTGAGGCACTGACTGAAAAGAAAGGCATCCATTCCTTGATAGGAACACAGGATATTGTCCACGTAAGGGCGCCTACTTTAGTGGATTCCGGAAAGTAGGGGTGTTTTCATAACCCCAAAGAGCAAAGAAGAGTGGAATGGAGTAGAGTTCAGATTAAACCGGATTTAATTTCCAGTTCTACCACTATAAAATTGCACGTCAATGGTAAAATGTGTTTATTCTCTTTGAGACACAGCTTCTTCATTTGTAAATGTTGGATGACTTTCCTTTCTTGTTTAATATAAGGTTTAAATGAGATCACTTGTAAAAAGAACTTCTAGTATGGTGCCCAACATACAGTCAGCATTCAAAGCGTGCCTTCCTTTCCATTCTTTAATTTTAGGTGAGATATATGTGGCAGTATTAATTGCTAGACAAGACAAAACTCTGCCTAGTATCTATTAAAATTAGACAGTGTGGTCCAGTGGTTTCTAATAGCATTATTTCAGCAGTACCGGGAAAGTAGCAGACCCTCAATGAGTGCTTGTATACTGAATGGTGTGTAGGTGAGCATGTGCTAATGGTAATACTATGATAAAGCTATAGTCACATGATTACTGATGTGAGCTCATCCCCTCAGGATCATGCTTACCAAAGTGAGAAATGTTATTCCTTTGAGCAAAGAACATACAAAAACACTAGCACTATACTAACATGAGAAGAAATGGGACAGTTATTTTGTCTGTGACCAATTCACTTTTTTATTTTATCAAGAAAAATCGATGAAATTAAGATACATTATAATAAACATCTGTTGCTGTTGTTCGGTCTCTAAGTTGTGTCTGACTCTTTGTGACTCCACAAACTCAAGCACTCCAAGCTACTCTGTCCTCCACTTTCTGCTGGAGTTTGATCACATCCATGTCCATTGAGTAGGTGATACTATCTAACCATCTCATCCTCTGCTGCCCCGTTTTCCTCTTGCCTTCAATCTTTCCTAGCATTAGGGTCTTTTCCAATGAGGCAGTTCTTAGCATCAGGTAACCAAAGTATTAGAGCTGTAGCTTCAGTATCAGTCCTTCCAATAAATATTCAGAGTTGATTTCCTTTAGGATTGACTACTTTGATCTCCTGAACATCCTGAAGTGAAGTCTCTCAGTCGTGTCCGACTCTTTGTGACCCTGTGGACTGTAGCCCACTGGGCTCCTCCATTCATGGGATTCTCCAGGCAAGAATACTGGAGTGGGTTGCCATTTCCTTCTCCAGGGGATCTTCCCAACCCAGGGATTGAACCCAGGTCCCACACATTGCAGGCAGACACTTTAACCTCTGAGTCACCAGGGAAGCCCTGAACATCCTAGAACCTGTTAAAATAGAATACTGTTAAAATGAGGTTAAAAATATATGCAGTATATAGCTCTTGAGAATAGAATAGTTAGGGTTAAGAAAAGGATGATGAAAACCTGCCTTTAAGATATGATTTAAGACTCTTTTCTGTCACATAGTGACTGGAATGATTGATGATGCTACCACTGTTGTCAATGCAAGTTTGAGAAGATATGAATCACTTTCAATGCAGTATGTTCAGGTTCATATCATCTGCAAATGAACTTGTATTACTGTTTCTTAATTTTATATATTAAAAATTCAGTTCTAGAAATATAAATTATTTGTACCAAAATTGAATTTCAACTTACTTTCTGTTAGCAGAGGCATGATAAATCTTTGTTACATGGTTATACTGATGGTCTGAAATCCTTAAACTACAAGGGAAAGTATGTAGCAGCCATTTTCAGCATGTCTTAAAAAATATTAGCTTTCTAAAAATCAATATATGGTACTTTTTCAAAATAGTTGTTCTTTCATAGAAAAAAACCAAGCTAGTGACTTCTAATGATATAGCTTTGTTCCCATTATTGTCAGTGATAACAGGTTAACATGAATATGTTCTCTGACAATTTCCATTTTGCTCTCACATGCATTTCAGCCTATACGAAACCTCAGGGAAGGAGATATGGTCATTATTTTAATCTTCACCCCACTTTCCCAGTGTGATCTGTCCAGGAGACCAGGAAAAGTATGGGAAGATAAATGTGGAAGCAAATACAAGCCAGCATTTCCATTTCCTGTGTAAGCAGAAAGAGCTACAAACATTTGGCTTATAGACAATCCCCAAGAAGCCGAGAATAGTCTTGGAAGGGAGTGACTATAATGCATTTGCTTTTTGTACCTATAGCCTGACAGAGTTAGTATGATGTTAAATTGTTTGCTGAATAAATGAAGGAGAGTCTCTTAGAACTAACATGACATAAACAATTTGGAATCAGCCTTTTTGTTCTGGCTTTGGCTTCTTGGACCCTTGCAAATCAACACCTTCATCAATCTTTGCTGGAGCCTGCTTTCTCTTCATTTTATTTATTTAAAATTGGAGTATAGTTGACTTACAATATTATGTTAGTTTCAGGCATACAGTGTAGTGATTCAGTATTTTTTTAATTGAGGTATAGTTGATTTACGGTATTGTGTTAGTTTCAGGTGTACAACAAATTGGTCTAGTTATATACATATTTATGTCTATTCTTTTTTAGATTCTTTTCCCTTATAGAGTTTTACAAAATACTGAGTATAGTTCTCTGTGCTATACAGTGGATCTTTGTTGGTTATCTATTTTATATATAATAGGGTGCATATGTTAATTTAAAACTCCTAGTTTATCCTCCCCTCCTTGCCCTTTTGGTAAGCACAAGTTTGTTCTTTATGTACATGGACCTATTTTTGTTGTGTGTGTAAATAAGTTCATTTGTATCTTTTTTTTTAATTTCACATATAAGTGATAGCATACATTTTTCTTTCCCTGATTTACTTAACTGAGTATGAGAATCTCTGGCTCCATTCATGGAGCTGCAAATGGCATTATTTCATTTATTTTTATGGCTGAATAACATTCCATTGTTTATATGTACCACATATTTATCCATTCCTCTGTTGATGGACATTTAAGTTGCTTCCATTTCTTGGTTATTGTAAATAGTGCTACAGTGAACACTGGAGTGCATGTAACTTTTCAAATTATGGTTTTCTTCAGATATATGCCAGGAGTGGGATCACAGGATAATAAGGTAACTCTGTTTTTAGTTTCTCAAGGAGCCTCCATACTGCTTTCCATAGTGGCTGCACTAATTTGCATTCCTACCAACAGTGTGGGAGGGTTCCCTTTTCCCTACACCCTCTCAAGCATTTATTATTTATAAACTTTTTGGCTTTGGCTATTCTGACCATTGTGAGGTGATATATCTTTGTAGTTTTCATTTGCTTTGCTCTATTAATTAGTGATGTTGAGGATTTTTATATGCCATTAAAACTTATTACAATGTAATGGCTCTAATTCCCTGTGCTATACAATATATCCTTGTTGCTTATCTATTTTGTACATAGTAGTTTGTACCCCTTAATCTCATACCCTCTATACCTTGACAATTATAAATAGTACTGCTATGTGTACTGAGGCAAATGTGTCTTGTTAAATTAACATTTTCTTTCTTTACTGACTTTATCTAGGGGTGGAATTGCTGGATCGTATAGTGATTCTACTTTTAGTTTTATGAGGAAGCTCCATGCTGTTTTCCCTAGTGACTGTACTAATTTGTATTCCCACCAACAGTGTGCAAGGATTCCCTTTTTCTTTATATCCTTTCCAACATTTATTTATAGAATTTTTGATGATAGTCATTCTCATAGGTGTGAGATGATGTCTTATTGTTGTTTCGACTTGCATTTCTGTAATAATTAGTGATGTTAAGCATCTTTTCACATGCCTGTTCTATTCAGTTTCTGAGATCTAGGATCATACAAAAATTAGAGCAGGACATCTACACACCTTTGAATATTAAGGACAAATACATTCCAGGATTTCTATCTAATCTAAAGAATTATATCTAAGAAAATCAAAGCTTGATTTTTAATTTTTTCCAAGTACAGTTAGTCCTCATTATTAGCCAATCCTGTTCATTCATCTGCTTGCTAAAATTTATTTGGAACCCCAGAGTTAATACTCTCAGCATTTTGAAGGCCATTCACAGACATCCACGAAGTGAGAAAAATTTTAGTTGCCCCCAGGTAACATTCCCAGCTGAGATGGATCAAAACTATGCCCTCCCTTCTTGTTGCAGCTTCCAGACTGAAACATGTCCCTTTTGATGTTTGTTTAGTTTTGCATTGCATTTTTCACATCTTTGTGCTTTTGGTTGGTGGTTTTGCTGTTTAATGTGGCCAACAAGAACAATGCTGTCTACTATTCCTAACCACAAGAAGCTTGTGAAGTCCCTTGTGAAGAAAACCACGTGTTAGAAAAGCTTAGGCATTAGAGTGCTGTTGTCCATGAGTTCAAAGTTGATGAATATTAGTATATATTAAATCAGGTATCTTTTAACAGAAACAGATGTAAAGAAGATTAATATTCATTGGTTGATGACAATGTGATCAGGGACCCCCAGGAACCTAACTTTGTATTTTCTTGAGCATCATTGGTATAGTACTTGCTTATTTAGTGTTTATGGCAACTTTGTAGAAGATATCTACCTTAAATGACAGTCAAACTAGTTTTAAATAAGAGGAAAAACAGTCAAATCAGATTAAATATGGCTGGTAGGACTTCATATCACATTCTCAACTTCATATCACAACTAGGACTTCCAAAATATTGCTCTTCTAATTAAATCAACACCTACATGTGTGAGTGTATGTGTGTGGCTATGCACGGACATAGCATTTTTTAAAAGTTATTTCTTAAAAGTGAAGAATATGAGATACCAAATCTTATAAAAATATTGGATAGATACTTTAAGAAGTTAATATTATTTTGATAAGCTAGAGTCAATGTTTGTTGAAGCTTTTATACTGTTTTGTTGTTGTTGTTATTTAGTCATTAAGTCATGTCTAGCTCTTTTGTGATCCCATGGACTATAGCCTGCTGGGCTCTTCTGTCCATGGGATTTTTCAGGCAAGAATACTTCCATTCTCTTCTCCAGGGTATTTTCCTGTCCCTGGGATTGAACCTGTGTCTCCTGCATTGAGAGGCAGATTCTTTTCACTGCTGAACTACCTGGGAAGCCTGAATATTAATTACTGTTTGGCACTCAGATATTCCTTAGAAGCCAGATCTTCCTTGGATATATAGATAGCTAGGGAATTAAGTCCTACAAATATATCACTGTGGCATTTTCTGTGGCTTTCCCCATGAGATTCCTTTGGAAATAAAAAGTGGGCTACAAATGCACTCAAGTGTTTTTTCTTTTGTTTTTTTAAAAAAATCTATTTCTTTTAGCAAACTTATTGCCATAGATTCATTTTCTTTCACATATAGGATGATGGATAAATATGTCTGCCTATGGGTGAAAGAAGTTTTCAGAGATGAGTGCTTCAAGGTCATAAGGTTTTAAGAAGACATATTTTCCTGCCAGCTTGTTTGGTAGGGTCACGCCTTTTCTTGGTGCTATAAAAACTTAGAAGACAATTAAGCTATGAACTGTTTGACTTCACTTGCTTTCCTGTAACCACAGGTCTGCATTGTTAGAGAATATACCTCATGGAAGATGGTATGTAAAGGCTTCCTTGGTGACAGTAAGTTGAACTGTCCCTGTCCCTCCTTTCCATTGCATTCTTTATTATTTCAAAAAGGCAATGCTCCTTGAAAGATTAAGACAAGTTATACGAGCAGTTGAAGAGTGCATTTTAATTTAATAATGCTTTATTTAGAATCTGTGCTATGGTAAGCCCTGTACTGTCTTAGACATGCCTATGTTTTCTGGATTGAGAGGGTTTTCTAATGTATCTAGAAGTCTAGAATGGAAACAGAAATCTTTCTTATAGAATGTTGGTAGGAGTGACTTAAGATGTTTTCTCATAGATAAGTTATTTGATACCCTTAATCCTCAGTTTTCTTGTCTGTAAAATGGGATAATGTTTTCTACCTTATCGAGTTACTGTGAAGAATACATTGAGACACATAAAGTAATTAGCACAGGACCTGACACAGTAGAATTGATCCATAAAGATTTGTTATACTATAATGAGGATGGTGTTATTATCAGAGAAGTAAATGCAAACAGTTTAGAAGATCAGCAGTTCAATTTTCCCTTACCTTGGAGAGCACTTAGCACTTACTGGATCTTAGGACAATGAGGAAAAAGAGCCTTTCTTGTGCTTGGCATTAAGACATCACAATGGAAAACCATACTTATTAAATTTACAACCTGGGCCACTCTAGATTTACTTGCTACAGGACATGACTGAATAATAAAATACTTTTTTTTTTTTTTTTTTTAAATATTATTTTATTAGTTGGAGGCCAATCACTTTACAACATTTCAGTGGGTTTTGTCATACATTGGCATGAATCAGCCATATAGTTACACGTATTCCCCATCCCGATCCCCCCTCCCACCTCCCTCCCCACCCGACTCCTCAGGGTCCTCCCAGTGCACCAGGCCCGAGCACCTGACTCATGTATCCCACCTGGGCTGGTGGTCTGTTTCACCATAGATAGTATACATGCTGTTCTTTCAAAACATCCCACCCTCACGTTCTCCCCCAGAGTTCAAAAGTCTGTTCTGTACTTCTGTGTCTCTTTTTCTGTTTTGCATATAGGGTTATCGCCATCATCTATCTAAATTCCGTATATATGTGTTAGTATACTGTAATGTTCTTTATCTTTCTGGCTTACTTCACTCTGTATAATGGGCTCCAGTTTCATCCATCTCATTAGAACTGATTCAAATGAATTCTTTTTAACGGCTGAGTAATATTCCATGGTGTATATGTACCACAGCTTCCTTATCCATTCATCTGTTGATGGGCATCTGGGTTGCTTCCATGTCCTGGCTATTATAAACAGTGCTGCGATGAACATTGGGGTGCACGTGTCTCTTTCAGATCTGGATTCCTCAGTGTGTATGCCTAGAAGTGGTATTGCTGGGTCATATGGCAGTTCTATTTCCAGTTTTTTAAGAAATCTCCACACTGTTTTCCATAGTGGCTGTACTAGTTTGCATTCCCACCAACAGTGTAAGAGGGTTCCCTTTTCTCCACACCCTCTCCAGCATTTATTGCTTGTAGACTTTTGGATAGCAGCCATCCTGACTGGCGTGTAATGGTACCTCATTGTGGTTTTGATTTGCATTTCTCTGATGATGAGTGATGTTGAGCATCTTTTCATGTGTTTGTTAGCCATCTGTATGTCTTCTTTGGAGAAATGTCTGTTTAGTTCTTTGGCCCATTTTTTGATTGGGTCATTTATTTTTCTGGAATTGAGCTTCAGGAGTTGCTTGTATATTTTTGAGATTAATCCTTTGTCTGTTTCCTCATTTGTTATTATTTTCTCCCAATCTGAGGGCTGTCTTTTCACCTTACTTATAGTTTCCTTTGTTGTGCAAAAGCTTTTAATTTTCATTAGGTCCCATTTGTTTATTTTTGCTTTTATTTCCAATATTCTGGGAGGTGGGTCATAGAAGATCTTGCTGTGATTTATGTCGGAGAGTGTTTTGCCTATGTTCTCCTCTAGGAGTTTTATAGTTTCTGGTCTTACATTTAGATCTTTAATCCATTTTGAGTTTATTTTTGTGTATGGTGTTAGAAAGTGTTCTAGTTTCATTCTTTTACAAGTGGTTGACCAGTTTTCCCAGCACCACTTGTTAAAGAGATTGTCTTTTTTCCATTGTATATCCTTACCTCCTTTGTCAAAGATGAGGTGACCATAGGTTCGTGGATTTATCTCTGGGCTTTCTATTCTGTTCCATTGATCTATATTTCTGTCTTTGTGCCAGTACCATACTGTCTTGATGACTGTGGCTTTGTAGTAGAGTCTGAAGTCAGGCAGGTTGATTCCTCCAGTTCCATTCTTCTTTCTCAAGATTACTTTGGCTATTCGAGGTTTTTTGTATTTCCATACAAATTGTGAAATTATTTGTTCTAGTTCTGTGAAAAATACCGTTGGTAGCTTGATAGGGATTGCATTGAATCTATAGATTGCTTTGGGTAGAATAGCCATTTTGACAATATTGATTCTTCCAATCCATGAACACGGTATGTTTCTCCATCTGTTTGTGTCCTCTTTGATTTCTTTCATCAGTGTTTTATAGTTTTCTATGTATAGGTCTTTTGTTTCTTTAGGTAGATATGCTCCTAAGTATTTTATTCTTTTTGTTGCAATGGTGAATGGTATTGTTTCCTTAATTTCTCTTTCTGTTTTTTCATTGTTAGTGTATAGGAATGCAAGGGATTTCTGTGTGTTAATTTTATATCCTGCAACTTTACTATATTCATTGATTAGCTCTAGCAAGACTCATTAAGAAACAAAGGGAGAAGAACCAAATTAACAAAATAAGAAATGAAAAGGGTGAGATCACAACAGACAACACTGAAATACAAAGGATCATAAGAGACTACTACCAGCAGCTCTATGCCAATAAAATGGACAACTTGGATGAAATGGACAAATTCTTAGAAAAGTATAACTTTCCAAAACTGAACCAGGAAGAAATAGAAGATCTTAACAGAACCATCACAAGCAAGGAAATTGAAACTGTAATCAAAAATCTTCCAGCAAACAAAAGCCCAGGACCAGATGGCTTCACAGCTGAATTCTACCAAAAATTTAGAGAAGACCTAACACCTATCTTACTCAAACTCTTCCAGAAAATTGCAGAAGAAGGTAAACTTCCAAACTCATTCTATGAGGCCACCATCACCCTAATTCCAAAACCAGACAAAGATGCCACAAAAAAAGAAAACTACAGGCCAATATCACTGATGAACATAGATGCAAAAATCCTTAACAAAATTCTAGCAAACAGAATCCAACAACATATTAAAAAAATCATACACCATGACCAAGTGGGCTTTATCCCAGGAATGCAAGGATTCTTTAATATCCGCAAATCAATCAACGTAATACACCACATTAACAAATTGAAAGATAAAAACCATATGATTATCTCAATAGATGCAGAGAAAGCCTTTGACAAAATTCAACACTCATTTATGATTAAAACTCTCCAGAAAGCAGGAATAGAAGGAACATACCTCAATATAATAAAAGCTATATATGACAAACCCACAGCAAGCATCACCCTCAATGGTGATAAATTGAAAGCATTTCCTCTGAAATCAGGAACAAGACAAGGATGCCCACTCTCACCACTACTATTCAACATAGTGTTGGAAGTTTTGGCCACAGCAATCAGAGCAGAAAAAGACATAAAAGGAATCCAGATAGGAAAAGAAGAAGTGAAACTCTCGCTGTTTGCAGATGACATGATCCTCTACATAGAAAACCCTAAAGACTCTTCCAGAAAATTACTAGAGCTAATCAATAAAATACTTTTATTTAAAATACATACAACAGAGTGGCAGTAACATTGGAAATTATCACAGTATCAACTCGAAGGTGCCATTTAAAATACTTTCTTGCTCTGCCTTACTCTTGTCAGGTGGAGTTTTGTTGAGTCCTGATGAATTGGTCAACCTTTGAGCTAGGTCCACCCAGGGGAATATTCTTGACTCCTAGGATCTGTAGGCAGAAAACTCAATTATCTGCTGAAGCCCCAATCATGACTGGATATCAAGCATCTCTTAGATATACTGGAAGTAGATATTAGAAATAAGAAAATTAAGTGTGCTTTCCTACATTCATTTCCAATATTTTACTGAATGATTGGCAAGTTAAGGATTATTTTACTGAAAGGGTATAAGTAATACCACATGAAGCTATCTTTATAAAGTATTCCTGACCATGACATTATTATTGAAGGAGGAGTAAAAAATAACTAAGAACTCAAATTGTGAGCTCAGATAAGCTGAATTACATATCCTGATTCTCTATGTGGGTTTTCACAGACTATTTCAAAAGGGGATCAGAATTTTCCTTGTAAAAAGTGCCTTTTAGCTTATCCAGCTACATCTGATCTCTCTTGTTAAATCATTTCACTTCAGCATTTCTCCATTACCCTTATTTCCTTCATTTCTCTGTTTTCTCTTCAAATTATTATTTTGCCTTACCCCAAAAGTAGTTTTACAAAACCAAAGTCATGGACATGTATACTATGTTTTACAAATCTCCACAGATTGACATGAGAATTGTGATTGACACCTGGTTTCCATCTCCATTTATCTTTCTTCCTCTTGTGTGTAAAGCCAAGATAATTTTTTTCTAGCTTTTCTTTAAGTTAGAGGTGGCCTCATGATTTAGGTCTAGTCAATGAAATAGGAACAAAATTCTCCTAGAAAGATTCTGGTATAGACTCTTATTTCCTGATAAGAGATAGATACCTGATAGTTGCTAGTACTGCCACTTCCCATTTCCATTTTTGAACAAGGATTTGATGCCCAATCAAAGCAGCCCTCTTACCACCATGAGGTAGTAAGTGTCATTATGAAAAAGGGTGCAGTCCAGGAGTCTGGGGATGCAGTGATATTATTAAGCTACTGAATCAATCCAGAGATTGCCTATCTCCATTACATCCCTGGTAGTTGGATGTCCTATTATTTATTACCTGTTGTTGATGTTTAGTCACCGAGTCACATCTGACTCTTTGTGACCCCATGGACTGCCAGGCTGTCCATGGGATTTCCCAGGCAAGAATACTGGAGTGGGTTGCAATTTCCTACTCCAAGGGAGCTTCCCAACTGAGGGTTGGAACTCCCATCTCCTGCATTGGCAGGCAGATTATTTATCACTGAGACACCAGAGAAAAGCATCTCTAATACAAACACCAAATTCATTAAATAATACGTCTGGAGCTTACAACATTTTCCTGTCTTTTTTTTTTTTTTTTTTTAATTGTGAGAGCACAAGGTAAGACAAAATATATTATGTGATTCTGAGAAGGAAGTTGTCCCATTGGGTAGAGTCTTAAACTGCCTAAACTTCAGCTTTGGTGAGGAACTGGATAAAATAAATAAAAACTGAAAAGACTAATTTGGTGGCTCAGACAGTAAAGAATCTGCCTGCAGTGCAGGAGACCTGAGTTTGATCCCTGAGTTGGGAAGATCCGCTGGGGAAAGGAATGACTACCCACTCCAATATTCTTGCCTGGAGAATTCTATGGACAGAGGAACCTGGTAGGCTACAGTCCATGGAGTAGCAAAGAGTTGGACACGACCGAGTGGTTAACACTGTCACTTTTTTTTTTACATAGGTTATAGGAGAAGTTTATAAATAAGCTAAATATATGAGGAAAAGAGAGGTGAAAGTATAACCTAACGATCTTTCTTTTAGAGAGCTTGATTCTCATCTGTGATAGTCATCATACTGGTTATATTTATCGGCACCTAGAATGTGGGTATCATAATAATGCTTGCTGCCTTTGACACAGTTCACAAGGAATGTACTCACAGTGACGCAGCCTGTGCTAAGGTGTCAGAGAAACAGTAAAGATGACTATTCTTGGCTCTAAAATTAACTTGCTACGTGGCCTCTGGCAAGACACTCAATCTCCCTTCTCAGTTTTCCCAATCTGTAAGGACAGAATGATAATTTTTGTATAAAATTTTCCTTCAGAGGGCTATTGAGAGGATTATTAAAAGCACATTTTGAATCCATTGAAGAAAAAAGAAATGCTTTATAAAAGAAGAAAATTTAAGTTATTTTCCCAGGAATGGAGAAGATGAGATATTTCATGGCTGCCTATGACCTTACACGGCCCGTAATAATAGCTCAGGAAAGAGCCTGTGGGGATGGAGTCAGTTACAGGCCTGCTATCTGATCTCCATTTCCGCTGCACTGCAGAAAGGAGAAGGTAACAGGCCCTGCTCCTAGTGCTGCATTTAAGGGACAAGTTAAGACAGAGTGGGCTTCTTAGGCTTTTCCATCAATATGTGTGGAATAGAATGTGATAAGGAGTTGATATCCATGAAAGGAAGAGATGGCCCAGTTATTTATTATGAACTTCAGTTCAGTTCAGTCACTCAGTCATGTCCAACTCTTTGTGACCCCATGAATCGCAGCACACCAGGCCTCCCTGTCCATCACCAGCTCTCAGAGTTTACCCAAACTCATGTCTATCAAGTAGGTGATGCCATCCAGCCATCTCATCCTCTGTCATCCCCTTCTCCTCCTGCCCCCAGTCCCTCCCAGCATTAGGGTCTTTTCCAATGACTCAACTCTTCGCATGAGGTGGCCAAAGTATTGGAGTTTCAGCTTCGGCATCAGTCCTTCTAATGAACACCCAGGACTGATCTCCTTTAGGATGGACTGGTTGGATCTCCTTGCAGTCCAAGGGACTCAGGAGTCTTCAACACCACAGTTCAAAAGCATCAATTCTTCAGCACTCAGCTTTCTTCACAGTCCAACTCTCACATCCATACATGACCACTGGAAAAACCATGGCCTTAGCCACCCCTAAATGAACAAAGTTCTCTAATAGGTATTTTACCAGGAGTGTAGTACCACATTGGGCTTCCCAGGTGGCGCTAGTTGTAAAGAATCCTCTTAGCAATGCAGGAGACCCAAGTTCCATCGCTTGGGAGCTTAAGGTTCAAGCTCTTGTTAGTTATTTCTTGAAGTAGAATTCTATTGATGTCCTAATATCTCATCAGTCTCCATTATGATATTACTTTTACATTGCTACTAGATTTCTTTTGAAAGCAAAAGTATTTTCTATTTCTGTTCAAACACTTCTAGTGTTTAACATTGCCTACAGTTTCAGAACCAAATTTTACTTAAGCAGTTAAGATTCACAAAGGATGTGAATTTGAGCAAGCTCCAGGAGATAGCAGAGGACAGAGGAGCCTGGTGTGCTGCAGTCCATGGGGTCACGACGAGTCAAACACGACTTACTGACTCAGCAACAACAATATGATTTACGTCTACTATTGCCTGTACAAATGTTTCGTCTGCCTGAATTGTCTTTTTTTTGTGTGCCTATATTACCCCCCAAACCCATCCCATTTTTTCTCATTTAAAAAGAGCTTAAGCATATATCAAGGCTTGTGCCAAATGCTATCTCATAGAAGCTGTTTCTAGTTCCCTTAGTGTATAATAATTCTGTATGATTTTTATTTTTCTTAAATGCTATCTCATTTAATAGTGGAAATCTTCTATTTCAGTTATTTGGGCATCATTTTACTTCACCCTTCTGCACTGAACTCTCCTAGAAGGAAGAGACTATGTTCTAATGATCTATTCCAGGACCTAACATATAATGCACTGGTCATCACAGTTGATCAATTAAGGGAAAAAAAAAGTGTTAGGTTAAATTACACTCTAAAGCCACTAATGTGTATTGTGTTATGATAACAGAAATGAAATACTGAACTAGAAAATGAGTGAACAGTATTGTGTTTGAATTCTGATTGATTCACAATTTGGGAGAAGTGAAGGGTAGTGAAGGAAGGGTGAGACTTATGTGAGCCAATGTCATATGCTCTCCCAAAGACTCACAGTTATGACTTGGAAGATGTTCACAGCTGAGCAGGCACTTAATGTAATTGATCAACGTTAAAAGAGAAGGGGGGAGATAGTAATCCTAGAAAACATTGCTTGTAAATAGGTGGGATAGCTGAGATTTTTATTTTATGACTGTAAAACTCATAACTTTTTAGCAATGGAAAATATTCAATAGATAAATTAAAAAAAATATTTGCAGGCAAATAATAATAACCTCTAACACCCACTGAATTTTTCTAATGTACCGAGCTGTGTTCTAATTCCCTGCTGTGAATTTCATACTTAATATTTCTTACTCCTCCCAACAACCCTATAAAATAGGCATTGTTTTTCCTCATTTTACATAAGCGGAAACTGAGATTAGGAAACTTGTCCAAGGCCACCCAACTGCTTAAATAGTAGAGACTTATTCATACCAGGACAGTCTCACATCAAAGCTTACTTTCTTCCTCGTTTGTTTTATTCCCTCAAATGATCTAAGTTTTCTTGCAAGTTTTCTACAGTTTGACAATTTAAAAAATTCCCAGGTTGGAAATCTGCATGGTTTGCTCAGGTATCTGCCTGGTTAAGGCAGGAGAATGATTCCTTCCAGCTCAGGACAAAGCTCTTATTTTCTCTGCACCATACACAGACAGACCAATGTATTTATCTGTTGTACATTTAAGCTCCATCATTTCTTTTTGGTCAGCTTAGATCTCACAGGTGTCCACCATAAACATTAATGATTTAGGGCAGTGAGGCTAGAGTTTATAGCTTAAATTTGGGCAGGAAGAAATAACTGAGTTCTTTTTTGGCCCAGTGTATATGATAGATGCATAAGAAGGAGGGACACTTCACTGTCACTGTCAGAGTGTTGGATTTTAAAATGTCACCTCATCAGTCTGTTTTGGAGATGCCCGATGTGTTCCAGGACTTACCTATAAAGTCTGTGATATAAACCTCACAGGGAAACAAAAGTGCCTGTTTAAAAAGTGACTGGAAAATAAAAAATAGTTGCAAAAAATCAACCCACTCAGCCAGGATGACATCATTCTATAATCACTGAAAGCAATTTACTTTATAGAATCAGAACAAACCCCTCAAATTGACTTCTTCTTCCCTTTGTGGAAGAGATAAATGGAGGCCAGGAGCTGCTATGCTAATATTCAGCCAGATAAGAAGTGTGTTTGCTTCATGACAGACTCCTTGAAATGGGGTTTGTGAAAATGAATGCACTGCATTCACAGGAGCAGCGGCGCTGCTGGGTCCTGCCGGCAGTAAATCCAGCAATTCGATTTTGACTTGGGTGTTTATCATCTCTCCACTTCTGTGCGGTGTGATGCAAAGGGGGAAGGGAACCGGCTGCAGTTCAGCTTGCGGGCGGCGGGTGTCATCCCATTACCGCAGAACCGACAGGCTGCCCGGCGTGTTTCTAGTCATGCGTTTAATATATTAGTCTGTAATTTTTGTCTTCTAGGTAATGAGGCCTGACAGCTTTGGCTGGTGCACGATAACAGCCCCACACTGATATCTTTGAAATTCTTCAGTGCCAAATTCCTAAAGGAAGAAATGACTTTTGTGAAATGACAGTAAACATGCTTCATTTTATAAGACATTGTGGTTAACAACCTGAAACAATGAAGTGTTTTCTGAGCTAGAGCTAAACTAATTTGAGCTATATTAAAAGTGCTGACGTGGTGCTCAGCCACTGCTGTGGGTTGGTTTGTTTTTGTTGGGGTGGTTGTTAAGGGGTGTCATCTCAGGGAAACACATAGGGATTAATGTTCAGAGATTGATAATAGCAATCATGAAAATGATAATGCTAATAATGATCTCATCCAATATTTTTCCTTCACAGTACCTTCTCTTGAAAAATAAAAAGACATCAAGCAGGACTGTTCTTAGAAAGGATGGGATTCCTATGTCGCGTTGTCACTTCAGTACATGGGTCAGCTACCATGAGAGACGGGAGACACCCATGGATGCTGAGCGCCTCCCTGGAGTGAGTACCATGGGGTTTCAGAGACAGAGGAGTGCTGCAAAGGGGCTTTACTTCAACAAGCAACCTTTGGGAAAAAGTTCTTTTAAAACCCATGCTGACAATGAACTGGTTCTTAAGCATAATTAATGGAAGAAACCCACTGTAGGAATCATTTGTAGCTGAAATTAGTTGAAATCCGAAGCTCCTTGGGAGTTGCTGGCATTTGAAAGTGTGGACTGTTGCCAAGTTCAAGGAGCAGTTCATTTGCTAGGTAAACTTCTGAAGTACTCTTGTACCCTGTCAACCAGGGCATTAAAGAGAGGATCCCATTTTTTTAGACACCAGCTTTCTCTTTTCAAAAGCTGTTCAATTCCAAATGCAAAATTCTAAAAGAGAATACAAGAATAGAAATGAATAGAGGCAGGTCTGAGGGGAATGACATTACCAGTTAAAACAATGAAATTGCTCCCTCTGTTTAGAAGAAAAACCAGTCTGGAGAGGTTGGGAAATTTGGGGATGAGGAGCAAAGATGTATTGCTTTGAGTATCTTTGTTTATAGGTAAAATGTATGATCCACTTATAGTAATTATATAAATTAATTCTTGTTGATAATTATTGTTAAGGAAAAAGGGTTAGCTTTAGCATTTCAAATTGACTTGGACAGTGGTTAAAACAGGATTCCTAAGATTATAACTGCTTTTTAAAAGGTCATATCATATTCCTGGAAGTTTGTAGGTTAAGGTTGTTTATAGCACATAGTGGGCATCTTTTAAAGGAAAATAGAGAAATCAACTTGGTCAGGTAAGTAAGAGATCATGTAAGATGTGGACACAATTTTTTTCTAACAGAAAATTTATTTTAGAAAGATGGTTTTCTACTTACTCAAATGTTTCTTTACCATGGACAATACATGATTGTTTAGTAAATTGTCTCCTTCAGAGCTGTAATGTTTAAGAGATTACACCTGATGTGTCAGACCAGGAAATATCCCAGAATGTTTCTAGGAGATATAAAAATGTACCCAGCAAATGAGTTTATGCTCAGAAATGATTATTACATGTATTAGTTGATCTAACATTTTGATAGTGTGCTCTGTCTAAACTCTTAACTTTTGAGAATGTAGATCCAAACTTACATCACATACTCTAAGATTTTGGGCAAGCTTTGACTTTATTCTCCTTATGTACCACCCCCCCCCCCCAATAATAGTCATTGTAGCCTACAGAGTCCACTTTGCCCAAATGGATAACTTGACTTAAAAGTTTAATTCATAATTCAGTTTATTTTGTGTGATTGTATCTGAATACAACTTGAAAGCAGATGTTCAAACCTGCATTCACTGTCCTGAGACACTACTATTACTCAAAATGCTGGGTACCTCTTCCAGTAGTCTATGGGCAGGATTCCAAGATTGCCAAAGAATATCTAATAGTAGATATCAAAGTCAGGCTTGGAAAACACTGGGGACAGGTTTTCAAATGAATTTAGATAGTCTAAGGAAGACTATTGTCATGCCTCATCAACACAAAGACACAGAGAAAGGTCTTCTTTGCACTGTATCCTTTTCCATATATTAATACAAACATGTAAAGTTGGATTAAGAAGATTGAAATATAATTTCCTATGTCTTAGTTATTACTTTATTCCAGGGGCCTATTTGATGAAGACAGTAGCAAATTGACATGCTAATAGTGAAAAATTATTAATGTGCTGAGGGGATTGATAATTATCTTGAGCAATCTCAAGATGTGAGGTCTGAAGAAGAGAAGTCGTAATAATAGCTACCTTTTGATAAACTGTTATAGATGCATTTATTTTATTCTGGCATGAAAAGTAAAGGTTTCTGCCTCAGATAATATTTTAATTACTCATGCAACATTTTAATCAGTTTACTCCTCATCCCCCTATATAGTAACATAATGAAGGAAGATGTCATCTGCAGATACAATAGGGACAGAAACTCCTAAATTATGGATCTCTTGACTTATTAAGAGGCTGGTGGCACAGTTTGTCCTCCTCATCTCTAGGAGGATGGAGAGAAAGGAAGGGAAGAGTGGGGGACAGAGATGAATACAGAAATTTGCACTGTAATATAAAGAATGTAAATCATCTCTGGAGAAATGGTGATGACCCCTGGATCTATTGCCTTTTGAAATATAAATGAATGTCTCCAGAGGAGATGCCTCTGTCTTTAACTTTCAAGATTTGTTTGCCATTCATACAACTTTTAACCCAAGATGCCAGTAGTATTTGCTCAGTCATCCCTGGCTATACCAAAACATGAACACAGTCATGTGATACTGCTCCCTGCCATGTATAAGTCTGAGAATATTAATAGAAGAAAAGTAGGTTTATTTTATATGACTACAAATAATTGAATGGGAAAATGGACAGAAGTCATAGGGAAATATATTTCCATTCAATTTGGAAACTAAGATCCATTTAATAGTGGAACTGATACACTTGTAAGTTTGTAAATTTCATATATCTGGAAACATGCATGCATACTATATATATCAGCAAAACAATGATCACAATGGATAAATGGTCTAGGTAATCCAAGTATCCACCTGAATGGAAAAAGATGAGCACAATAAAGGACAGAAATGGTATGAACCTAACAGAAGCAGGAGATATTAAGAAGAGGTGGCAAAAATAGACAGAAGAACTATACAAAAAAGATCTTCATGACCCAGGTAACCACGATGACGTGATCACCCAACCAGAGCCAGACATCCTGGAATGCAAAGTCAAGTGGGCCTTAGCAAGTACCACTATGAACAAAGCTAGTGGAGGTGATGGAATTCCAGCTGAGCTATTTCAAATCCTAAAAGATGATGCTGTGAAAGTGCTGCACTCAAGTTCCCAGCAAGTTTGGACAACTCAGCAGTGGCTACAGGACTGGGAAAGGTCAGTTTTTATTCCAATCCCAAGTAAAGGCAATGCCAAAGAATGTTCAAACTACTGCCCAATTACACTCATCTCACATGCTAGCAAAGTAATGCTAAAAATTCTCCAAGGGAGACTTCAACAGTACCTGAATTGTGAACTTCCAGATGTTCAAGCTAGATTTAGAAAAGGCAGAGGAACCAGAAATAAAATTGCGAACATCTATTGGATCGTCAAAAAACCAAGAGAGTTCCAGAAAAATATCTGCTTCTGCTTTATTGACTACACCAAAGCCTTTGACTGTGTGGCTCGCCACAAACTGTGGAAAATTCTTCAAGACATGGGAATTCCAGACCACCTGACCTGCCTCCTGAGAAATCTGTATGCAGATCAAGAAGCAACAGTGAGAACTGGACATGGAACAACAAACTGGCTCCAAATAGGGAAAGGAGTATGTCAAGGCTGTATATTGTCACCCTGCTTATTTAACTTATATGCAAAGTACATTATGAGAAGTACTGGGCTGGAAGAAGCACAAGTTGGAATCAAGATTGCTGGGAGAAATATCAATAACCTCAGATATGCAGAAGACACCACCCTTACGGCAGAAGGCGAAGAAGAACTTAAGAGCCTCTTGATGAAAGTGAAAGAGGAGAATGAAAAAGTTGGCTTAAAACTCTGCATTCAAAAAATGAAGATCATGGCATCTGGTCCCATCACTTCATGACAAATAGATGGGAAAACAATGGAAACAGTAAGGGACTTTATTTTTTGGGCTCCAAAATCACTGCATATGGTGACTGCAGCCATGAACTTAAAAGATGCTTGCTCCTTAGAAGAAAAGCTATGACCAACCTAGACAGCAAATTAAAAAGTAAAGACATTACTTTGCCAGCAAAGGTCCATCTAGTCAAGGCTGTGGTTTTTCCAGTAGTCATGTATGAATGTGAGAGTTGGACTATAAAGAAATCTGAGTGCCAAAGAATTGATGCTTTTGAACTGTGATATTGGAGAAGACTCCTGAGAGTTCCTTGAACTGCAAGGAGATCCAATCAGTCAATCCTAAAGGAAATCAGTCCTAAATATTCATTGTAGGGACTGATGCTGAAGCTGAACTTCCAATATTTTGGCCACCTGATGTGCAGCACTGACTCATTTGAAAAGGCCCTGATGCTGGGAAAGATTGAAGGCAGAAGTAGAAGGGGACGACAGAGGATGAGATGGTTAGATGGCATCACCGACTCAATGGACATGAGTTTGAGTAAACACTGGGAGTTGGTGGTGGATAGGGAGGTCTGGTGTGCTGCAGTCCATGGGATCACAAAGAGTGAGACACAACTGAGGGACTGAACTAACTGAATCCAAGTTTCACTTGATTAATATGACTATATGATTGATGTATTTCAATATGCAGGCATTTTAACTTCAGCTGCTGCCGCTGCTAAGTCACTTCAGTCATGTCTGACTCTGTGCGACCCCATAGACGGCAGCCCACCAGGCTCCCCCGTCCCTGGGATTCTCCAGGCAAGAACACTGGAGTGGGTTGCCATTTCCTTCTCCAATGCATGAAAGTGAAAAGTGAAAGTGAAGTCGCTCAGTCGTGTCCGACTCTTCACGACCACATGGACCTCAGCCTACCAGGCTCCTCCATCCATGGGATTTCCCAGGCTAAAGTACTGGAGTGGGTTGCCATTGCCTTCTCTGTTAACTTCAACAAGATCCCAATAAAACTAAAATTCTGTACAATATGAACTAAGATATATGGTTATGTTTGTTTGACTCTGGCTCTGAAGAATCCTGTTACCTGGGCTACTTTACTTTTAGCATTCATATTTGGACATTTCTGGTAGGATAAATTAGGAACAAAGTAAATAATGCTGGAAAACCTTATTAGTCTTATCTGTCTATGTACAGATCTGGCAAATTTGAATTTGAGGTACTTTTGTGAGGCAGATAAATTTCTCATTCTATATCTACTTCTTCCTTTAAGTAGTAAGTGCCTGAGGTCTGATACCATGTCTTTTTTATTCACTGTGGTATCTTTAGTGTACTGCAAGGACCCCAAACAAAATAGCCACTAAATAAATTTTTTTTAATAATAGATTAATGACTGGATAGATGAGAGGTGTTAAGGTTTCTTTCTTTTTAAAGTCTTAAAAATGAGTTTAAAAGTTCTTAGAAGTCTCTAAGGAAAAAAGTCATACTGCTCATTAGTAGGAAAAGGCATTAGGATTACTTATATCTTTAGTTAGATGCAGAAATTTTAAAAGGAAGACTTTTTAAATTGTGGTCAAAGGGGTCTGTGCTTTCTTTCTGCATTCTTTCAATACTTTTAAAAGATAAGTAGGATTTCATTAATTACTTTTATACTATTAAAAATGTTTATGGGTTCAGAGGAGATCAGCAGGAGAGAACTATCAGAGGGAATATAAATAAAACAATAAAACAAGTGGCTTGAGACAGAAGGGGTCCCTTCACAGGTTAATTAACCTCCTAAAGGTACAGGGAAAACTGTACTTTGTACTACAGCAAAAACTGTAGTTCTTAGACAAATGGGAAAGATCTCTTGCTTTAGGTGAGAAAACAGTCTAAGTTCCTTCTCAAATGCTGTAAATGGCAGGATTTCTTTCTTTTCTTGTGGTCAAATAATATTTCTAATTTATATATGTATGCATATATATGCATATGTCTGTATGTATTTATAGACATATTATATGTATATGCCACACCCTTTTTCCACTCATTCTTTGGTAAAAACAGGTTATTTCTGTGTCTTGGTTATTATAAATAATGCGGCAGTGCGCACAGGATGTGGATACCTCTTTGAGGTAGTGATTAAGTTTCCTTATGATATATAACCAAAAAGTGGAATTGCTGTATCATACGCTAGTTATATTTTTAAGTTTTTGAGAAAACTTTATATGTTTCATAATGGCTAAACCAGTTTACATTCCCACAAACAATGCACAAGGGTTCCCTTTTCTCTATATCCTCATCAAAACATGTTATTTTTTTATCTTTTTGATAATAGCCATTTTTTACAAGTATAAAGTAATACCTCATTATGGTTTTGATTTATATTTCCCTGATGATTAACAGTGTTGAGCACCTCTTCATGTACCTGTTGACCATCAATTTTCTTCTTTTGAAAGATAGCTGTTCAGATCCTCTGCCATTTTTTTCATCAGGCTTTTTTTTTTTTTTTCCTATTTGCTTGCATAACTTCTTTACACATTTTGGATATTAGTTACTTATCCGATATATGGTTTGCAGATACTTTATTTCATTCTGTAGGTTGATGTCATTTTGTTGATAGATATTTTCTTTTGATGTAGTCAGAGTAAAGTGCATCATCATGTTTTTGCATCTGTTGTCTTTATTTTTGGCATCAAATCCAAAAGATTCATTGTCAGGACCACTATCAAGGACTTTACCCTCTATGTTTACTTCTAGCCTTATGGTTTCAGGTATTCAAGTCTGTAATTTACTTTGAGTTCATCTTTGCGTTTGGTGTAAGATTGGGATACAGCTTCACCTTTTTGCATATGGCTGCCCAGGATTTCCAACACCATGTATTGGAACATTTTCCTGTCTCCATTATATATTTTTGGCTACTTTGTCATAATTTGGTTGTGACCATATATTCAGGAGTTTATTTCTGTCTCTCTATTTTGTTCCCTTGTACATGTGCCTTTTTAATGCACGTATTAGGCTACTTTGATGACTCTAAGTTTTTAGTGTAGCTTGAAATCAGGAAGTTTGATGCCTCCTGATCCTTGTTTTTTCTCAAAATTTCTTTGGATATTTGAAGTCTTTTGCATTTCCTACAAATTTTAGATTTCAAAAAAAAATTCTGTGAAAAATGATGGACTTTTGGTAGAGGTTGCATTGATATTGTGGATCATTTTGAGAAGTATGGATATTTTAACAATATTAATGCTAACCTGTGAGCACAGAATATGTTTCCATTCATTTGTGTCTTCTTCAGTTTCTTTCATCAGTGACAGTTTTCAGTCTATAATCTCACCTTGATAAAATTTATTTCTAGGTATTTGGTTTGATGCAATTGTAAAAGTATTGCTTACTTTCTTTTTCTGATAGTTTATTATTTGTGTATAGACATGAACTTGATTTCTATACATTGATTTTATACTCCTCAGCTTTACTGAGTTTTTTGTAATGATTTTTTTGGAGTGTTTAGGGTTTTCAAAGTGTAATATGCCATCTGAAAATAGAGTTTTACCTCTTCCTTTCTGACTTAGATATCTTTTTCTTTTTCTTGATTATTTGCTCTAGCACTAGTACTAAGTTACTTCTGTTGTGTTAGAGTCTTGCAATCCTATGGACTGTAACCCACCAGGCTCCTCCGTCCATGGGATTCTCCAGGCAAGAATACTGGAGTGGGTTGCATGCCTTCCACCGGGGGATCTTTCTGATCCAGGGATCGAACCCACATCTCTTATGTCTCCTGCACTGACACACAGGTTCTTTACCACTAGTACCACCTGGGAAGATAGTTACTCTAGTTAAGACTTCTGCTGCTGCTAAGTCACTTCAGTCGTGTCTGACTCCGTGTGACCCCATAGATGGCAGCCCACCAGGCTCCCCCATCCTTGGGATTCTCCAGGCAAGAACACTGGAGTGGGTTGCCATTTCCTTCTCCACTGCATGAAAGTGAAAAGTGAAAGTGAAGTCGCTCAGAGTTAAGACTTCTAGTACTGTGTTAAATAAAAGTGGCAAAAGTAAGCATTCCTGTCTTGTTCCTGAATCATCATTGACCATGATGTTAGCTGTGGGCTTTACATATTTGGCCTTATTATGTTGAAATATGTTTCCTCTATATTCATTTTGTTGAAAGTTTTTATCTTAAGTGGATTTTGAATTTTGTTAAATACTGTTTATACAGCTACTGAGATAATCATAGGGTTTTTATCCATTATCTTAATACTATGATACATCACAGTAATCAATTTTCAGATATTAAACCATACTTGTGAACTTGAAGTAAATTCCATATAGAATATGATTCTTTTATTACTGTGAATTCAATTTACTGGTATTTTGATGAGGAGCTTTGCATCTATGTTCTTTGGAGAGATTTGCCATGGAATCAGTTTAAGTGTGGCTTTATTTTCAACCTGGATTTTCCTCCATTATCCAGCCTGTTTTCTCTGTTACTCCCTCCATCTCATTTTCCTCCCTTTCTCACCTTCTCTTCTTTATTTTCTTCTTTCTCATTCACATTTTATTTATGTTTACCATGTGCCAAGCACCATAGTAAGTTTTGAGACAAATGGCAAAATGTTGAACATGATTCCTTCATCAGGGAATACACAGTTTATTTTGGGAAGTCAAAATTTAAACAAGTATTGAGTATGTTAAAAGGATGTTATGGGTACATGTAGCAAGAAATGTTTTCCCAAAAAGTGATTCCTTTGTGCTTGCATAGTCATTTTTTTCTTAGATTCCATTAATCTTACCAAAAAATATTTTTTGTACACCAAATACAAACTTTGAATATTTTAGGCACTGATGATCAGTGTCCTTTTCGACTTCTCTGTTGTTGTTCGGTCGCTAAGTTATGTCCAATTCTTTGCAACCACATGGACTGCAGCACGCCAGGCTTCCCTGTCCTTCACTATCTCCCGAAGTTTGCTCAAATTCATGTCCATTGAGTTGGTGATGCCATCCAACCATCTCATCATCTGTTGACCCCTTCTCCTCCTGCCCTGTAACCACTATCAAATCTCTTGTGTTTTAAAGACATTTGCTTGTTTCCCTGACTTAATCAATATTAAATTCTTCTTTGACAATCTTACTTCTTTTTTCTTTCTTTCTTCCATACTTCATTATAGTCCCGTACTTGGTTAATCTCCTATACTTGGTTATACTAGAAAGCAGAAGTGATGTTATCACATTTATCCATTCATTTTTAACTTGCTTGTTCAAAATACATATTCAGCAAATGTTTATTTAGTAAATATCTAGTGATTATGTTATCTTTTTCAGGTCTTTGATTTTATTCTTGCCCCTGTTGTCACTTTTATATTTTTCTGCTTTTAGGTATATGCCACCTACATGTGTGACCCAGTGCCTCTCTGGTTGCTTTTTTCTTCTGATCTTCCAGTTAATCTGTTTTCTTTGAGGGCTTTGATGCCTGACATGAGTCTTCTTTTCTACCACGTCATCTAACATCAGAAAAAATAGTATTAGCACTCATGTGTGTAAATTCAAGTTCTCCAAAAACAACTGAAGAATTTATTCTTCAAGTATTTCTTCCTCCAATTAAATATTACTTGATTTATTTCTTCTATATAGAGCAAAATTAGCTGGGAATAAAGTTAACTGGTAACTGGTATTAAATAGATAATTTTTCCAAATTTTGTATTATGTGAGAATGCAGTATCTTAAATATGAACATTGTGTTTGTCTACTGAAACATTACTCTAACTTTTAAGCTTTTAAATTCCTTAGGGAACTGGAAGTAGTTAAATTTATTTATAGTATTTGTGACTTTCCCAAGATTATTGAAGACATATTTCAGGTAAAAAATATGTACTAGGCTTATGAACATTTTAAGAGACAGTATTAGTACTTTATTATGACCAATAATGAAAATAAAATTTGATTAACAATGGTATATGTAGCCATAAAGCCTTGAATTGGTTAATTACAAAGTTAAAATTAATAGTTCATTCAAAATCTTAATGGAATATAGTATTAAATTGATCTTCACTATAATTTATTACTTTGAATAAGAGTTTGAAGACTCATATTTGAAATAACCTACTGGAAAATGTTAGCAACTATGTTAAAATTTGATTACATGATATTTCATTCAATTAATTAGCTTGAGAGAGATGAAGATTTTTATTATACAAGTAGTCCCCTTTGAAAGCAATGAAATTCAGCTTATAGCTTAATTAATTTCATAACATATTTGCTTAAAATATAAACACAGCGTATTTCTAGTGACAAAAATATTTGTTACCTAACGTTAACAGGTTTAAGTATGGCATTGTTATTACTTTAGCAGGTAACAAATTATGTCTGTAGAGTAAGAAGTTGATGATATCTTGGTCATTCACTTATACTGGACAAAAATTTGATTCATTGTTCTTAGTAATGTGAGTGCAAATGTCCTTCCTATGTGCATAGCATAGAAGTTTTGTAATTTACTAGAAATTAAAAAATTTGTAAATATTGTTTATAAGGATACCATATTAATCATTGGATTTGTTAAAAAAAAAAAATAAGAGCACTGAAAAGAAATCATAAAATACTTCATCTGGGGAATAACATCAGTTACTGCTTTATTTATTAATTTTTTTTCCAGATTCTTTTTCTATGTAGGCCATCACAGAGTACTGAGTAGAGTTCAATCTATTATACAGTAGGTTCTGATTATAAATTATCTATTTTATATATAGTAGTGTGTATATATCAATCCCAATCTCCCAATATATTTCCCCCCAACCCCTTCCCCCTAGTAATCATAAGAAACCATGTTTCTAATGTCCATGATTCTACTTCTGTTTTGTAAATAAGTTCTTTATTTTCCACATAAAAGTGATATTATATGATGTTTGTTTTTCTGTGTCTGGCTTACTTCCCTCAGGACAATCTCTAGGGTCCATTTTTGCATGTGTGCATGCTAGATCACTTCAGTCATGTCCAACTCTGTGCAGCCCTATGGGCTGTGTAGCCTTCCAGGTTCCTCTTTCCATGTGATTATCCAGTCAAGAATACTGGAGTGGGTTGCCATGCCCTCCTCTAGGGGATCTTCCCAACCCAGGGATGAAACCCGAGTCTAAGCCTTCTGCATTGGGAGGCGGGCTATTTAACACTAGTACCACTTGGACAGCCTCAGGTTCATCCATGTTGCTGCAAATGGTGTTCTTTTGTTCTTTTTTATTTCTGAGTAATATTCTGTTGTGTTTATGTACCACATCTTCTCTTTCCATTCCTCTGTCGATGGACATTTAGGTTGCTTCCGTGTCCTGGCTATTGTAAATAGTGCTGAAACAAACATTGGGGTGCATGTGTCCTTTTGAATGATGATTTTCTCCAGGAATATGCCCAGTAGTAGGATTGTGGGATCATATGGTTGCTCTATTTTTAGCATTTTAAGGAACCTCCATACTGTTATTCATAATAGATGTACCAATTTACATTCCCACTGACAGTGTAGTAGGGTTCCCTTTTCTCCACACCCTGTCCAGTATTTATTATTTGTAGATTTTTTTTTAAATGGACATCTTTTACTTTAGTTTATTGAGATATAACACCACTACAAACTTAAGTTAGACCCGAATTTGAGATTCCTTCTTAGAATAAGTTTTGCTTTAAGACCTAACTGCAAGTATACCATAAGAGTATTTTGAAATTGATTTTACACCCTGGTTTTTTAACTTGTTTTCATATAGTTTCAGTTGATTCAGAAAGAGATTTTAAGATTTTAGGGAAATTACGTTATATACATCTAACTCTCAAAAATCAATACTGTAATACCTTATTATCTGTTTGTCTTCAAATTGATTTATCATCCTTTCATTCTTGAGATAAATCTCACTTGGTTGTGCTATATAATCCTTTTTAGGTATAGCTGAGTTATATTTACTAATATCTTGTTAAGGATTTATGTTTGAGAGAGACTAGTTTGTGATTATGGTCTCTTTGGTCCTCCTTGGCTTTTTGAATCAAGATGTGCTAGTCCTTCCAAAATCTTAAGACATTTTCTTTCTTTCTTTCTTTCTTTTCTAAAAAGGTTTATTCTAAAAACCTTTTGGCTAGGAAATATTTATGGTTACAAGTCTGGGAGCTTGACATATTTTGGGGAAGATTTCAAGTAATAGATTCAACTGGATACGTATATATTTTGATTTTCTATTTTCAGTTCAGCCCAGTCGCTCAGTCCTGTCCGACTCTTTGTGACCCCGTGAACTGCAGCACGCCAGGCCTCCCTGTCCGTCATCAATGCCTGGAGTCCACCCAAACCCATGTCCATTGAGTTGGTGATGACATCCAACCATCTTATCCTCTGTTGTCCCCTTCTCCTTCTGCCCAGCATCAGGGTCTTCTCAAATGAGTCAGCCCTTTGTATCAGGTGGCCAAAGTACTGGAGTTTCAGCTTCCACATCAGTTCTGCCAATGAACACCCAGGACTGATATCCTTTAGGATGAACTGGTTGGATCTCCTTGCAGTCCAAGGGGTTCAGGAGTCTTCTCCAACACCACAGTTCAAAAGCATCAATCTTAGATGCTCAGCTTTCTTCACTGTCCAACTCTCACATCCATACATGACTACTGGAAAAACCATAGCCTTGACTAGATGGACCTTTGTTGGCAAAGTAATGTCTCTGCTTTTTAATATGCTGTCTAGGTTGGTCATAACTTTCCTTCCAAGCAGTAAGCATCTTTTAATTTCATGGCTGCAATCACCATCTGCAGTGATTTTGGAACCCAGAAAAATAAAGTCAGACACTGTTTCCACTGTTTCCCCATCTATCTACATGAAGTGATGGGACCGGATGCCATGATGTTAGTTTTCTGAACGTTGAGCTTTAAGCCAACTTTTTCACTCTCCTCTTTCACTTTCATCAAGAGGCTCTTTAGTTCTTCACTTTCTGCCAGAAGGGTGGTGTCATCTGCATATCTGAGGTTATTGATATTTCTCCCGGCAATCTTGATTCCAGCTTGTGCTTCTTCCAGCCCAGAGTTTCTCATGATGTACTCTGCATATAGGTTAAATAAGTAGAGTGACAATATACAGCCTTGACATACTCCTTCTCCTATTTGGAACCAGTCTGTTGTTCCATGTCCAGTTCTAACTGTTGCTTCCTGACCTGCATACAGGTTTCTCAAGAGGCAGGTCAGGTGGTCTGGTATTCTCATCTCTTTCAGAATTTTCCACACTTTATTGTGTTTGTGGTCTTTTTTAGTAAACTGTATTTTTAAAGTGGTTTGTCTATTTCATCCAAATTTTCAAATTTATTGGTATAAAATTATTCATAGTATGTGTTTACTTTTCTTTCAGTGTCATTTCTTCATATGATGATTAGCATTTTCATTCTGTTTTTTCTTGATCAATCTTACTAATAGTTTGTGAAGCTTACTAATCTTTTTAAAGAACCAGTTATGGTTTTAAAATGTTTTATTTCATATTTATTATTTTTATCTGCTTCTCTGATTTCTATTTTTTCCTTTGTCATTCCCTTCTCTATTTCTAAAGTTTTGATTTTCTGTTCTGATTCTGTCTTTGCAAGCTCAGATCTTTGACTTTTCAGGTTTTCCTCTTTTTTTTAAATATAGACAATTAAATCCATAAATTTTGACAGTACTGCTTTTGCTGCATCCCACAATACTTAATATATTGTATATTTATTATCTTTTGACTTAAAAGTATTTTAAAACTATGTTTTCATTTTCTACCTAAAAATAGTCTTTATTTTTGTGTCCTATTTTTCTTTCTTCATCTATTTAAGAGGGTGTTAAGCAAGTACTGATGTAAGACATCTTTTCTTATATGAACAGATTTAGTTTATTATTATGAAAGCTTTGCATTTTTCTAGATGAGGTACGAATGAAAAATTTCGTTGGTGCAGGTATCAAAAAATGTTATCAGAGTATGTTAGATAGCATGAACTATTGATATTTTTAACCCATCAGTGAAGTTCAACTGACATGGGGACGTTTTGTTTTGTTCTACTCTATATTGTTTTAAAAAACATTCCATTATATAAGTCAGTAATGATATTAATACAAATATATCTTTCTATTATGAATTTGTAGTTTTTAAGCTTAAGTTATTTTAATATAGCCATAGTTTTATATTCATCTTCTAGGAGTGCCATCACAAAATAATGCAGATTAGGTTGCTTAAACAGTAGAAATTTATTTTCTCACAGTTCTGGAGGCTGGAAGTTCAAGATCAATGTGCAGTCAGGGTGGTTTCTGGTGAGGCTTCTTTTCTTGGCTTGTAGATGGCTATTGTTGTTCAGTCACTCAGTCATGCCTGACTCTTTGTGACCTCATGGACTGTACCTTCTTGTTATGTATTCAACATGGCCTTTCTTCTGTGTTTGGGAACTTCTGGTGTCTCTTTGTCTTTTTATAAGAATATCAGCCCCATTGATTAGGACTTTACCCTCATGGCCTCATTTAATCTTAGCTACCTTCTTAAAAACCCTATCCCCAAATCAGTCACATTGGGGATTAAGCTTTGATATGTGATTTCTGGGAAGATGAAGTCTTCTATATATAAGGGTGTATATAGGAGTGAGGGTAGGGGTATGTCCAGGGCTCGGCCAGAGGGGTTGCTTGGGTGGCCTTGGTGGTGTTGAATGCAGGAGCATGTGCATTACCCTGCTTTTGTTCCCTGTTTTTGCTTCCGGCTCTTTAGAAGTGACAACTGGAATTTGTGAGTCTTTTTTTGTATCTTGTTGTCTAAAATTTGCCCCAGCTATGCATGCACACAGTTATTTTTAGTCCCTTGTAGCTTATTTGTATTCTGCTGCTCACTTTGTATTAGTCAGGATCCTCTGAGAGTGAATAACCAAGAGGTGAACTACAGAAATACCTGCCTCTCAGGGATTATGGACAAAATGTGCCTGTGTCTTTCTTGGCTTGGGTAGAGTGAGAAAGCAAATATCATCCCAGAGCATTTTTCTAGCCAAGGGAAAGGAGTTAAACCCTGTGGATTTAGTCGGAAATTTAGTTTCAGTTGGTCTCTGGTCAGATGTGTCCCCATATACCTGGAAGAACCAAATGCAGATCGTCTCTAGAGAGAAATAATTTAAGCCAAGACTTCAAAAGCTTACAATAGAAAAAGGTGCAAAGATTATGAAAAGAAATAAAAAATCATAAGGTAGAAAATCACTATGTAGAAGCATAAGCTGGAATAGTAGACACAATAATCTGAACTTTGTGGATGGCAGATATCAGCAATGTGTGTATGTGCGTGTGTGCCCAGTCATGTTCGACTCTTTGTGACATCTATGGACTGTAACCCACCTGGTTCCTCTGTCAATAGGATTTCCAAGGCAAGAATACTACAGCAGGTTGCCATTTCCTTCTCTAGGTTATCTTCCGCAACTAGGGATCTAACCTGCATCTCCTGCATTGCAAGTGGATTCTTGACTACTGAGCCAACTAAGCAGATACAAATTTTAAAAGGTTTATGTTTGGGATAAAATAGGCCTTGCAAACAATGAACGAACAAGAGAATATAAAATGTAGAAAATTTTAAGAAAAGGAATCAAACACAACTTCAATATTGGAAACTATCATACATAATAATTGGACTTAGTAGATTGTAAAAGTTCAGAGAAATATAATGGAGAGTGTATATAGTGGTTTGAAGCTAATCTAAAGAACACATTCACAGGTAAAAGCAAGCAGAGAAATTAACAATGTTGAGGAGTTTTAGAGAGATGGAGCATAGACTGAGAAGATTTAAAATGTATCTTTTCATTGTGCCAAAAAGAGAGAATGGAGGATATAAAATATTCAGAGGGTAAAACAACTAAAGGTTCATTTTTCCAGAACTGAAGAAAAACATCCGTAAAGAAGTTTAGCAAGTTTTAGAACAGCAAAGCAAAGAAGATGTTTAAAAGTGATCAAAGAAAAAAAAAAAGAAATTACTTTAGAAGGCACAATTGGCCTGATGGATGAGTTCTCAGTTGTAATAAAGGGAAACAGAAAACAATGAAGAAACGTTTTCAGTGTGGTAGAAGCAGTTATCAATTTGATATTCTCTACTTAGTGAAACTGTCTTTCAAGAAAAAAAGATGAAGTTATAGAACTACCTTGGTGGCTCAGAGGTAAAGAATCTGCCTGCAATGCAGGAACCCTGGGTTTGATCCCTGGGTCAAGAAGAAACTCTGGAGAAGGAAATGACAACCCATTTTGGTATTCTCGCCTGGGAAAACCATGGACAGAGGAGCCTGCTGGGCTCCAGTCCATGGGGCTGCAAGAGTCGGACATGACTTAGTGGCTAGACCACCGCCATACTTAAATGAAAAGTTGAGTTTTTATAGCAAATAGACTCTCATTAAGATAGTTCAAAATAAGGTATTCCAGGAGGGAGGAAAATCATAGTTGATTCTTGTTATGCGCTGCAGTCATGCTTTGTGAATTCACCATGAACACTACATTAGAAATTACGGAACCATTTCTCCTAGGGGAAATACAGAGTTAGGTTTCTGTGAGTCTTTGATTATAATATTTTTGCCAGCCAATCCATATATGACCTTCACTTTTGGATGTTTCTGTTTAAGGAAACCTTATTTTTATTGTTCAATCATTGACATTAAACTCATGGCCAACCCCACTGAATCTCATGTCTGAACAAACTTATCTAACAGACATAAATTCTCTGAAAGGCCCGTCACAGTCTTCCGTGCTTAAGAACACTAGATAGAACTTCAGAACTATGGTTGGGGGTTATTTAAATAATGAAATCACCAATAAAAATGCAAAAACCATGGCAGTAAATAGACCATGAAAAGGACCCTTGTTTACAGACTGCAAGCTGAAAGAAAGCTGAGTATCATCTTGTTTTACCTCATCTTGGAACATGTACATTGAGGGACTCATATTTTTTGTGGCTCTGAGCATATGTATATCTGTGAATGGCTGTGAAAGTGCCACAGTGATTGATTTGGGGATTGTAAATTTAGCAAATAGACAAATTCACAAATCCAGAATTTAGGAATGGTGTGGACTGACTTCATAAAGAATACGTAAGCAAGAAGATGTGACAAGCATTTAGATAAACTGTTAAACAAAAAGTGAATAAGTGTGACATTTATGGTCTAATCGGAAAGAATTTAAGATAAGCGAGAGAAACTAAGAGTATATGAAGAGATAATTACAGTTTAAGCACTGTGGTATCCTTATTAAGAAGACTGGTAAATAAGTTGATTAACCATAAACTTTGTCAAGTTAAATATGCATTTGAGTATTTTTATGGTAATTGGAGTGCATTTTTTTCTGCTGGAAAAAATGGAATTAATTTAAAACTAAGTTGGAAAAAAGGAAAACCAGAAATAGTAGAAAAACAAGGTGCAAAATAAGGTAGAAAGAAATTGAAATATATCAACAAAAATTTAAATAAAGTACAGTTTCCAATTAAGACTGTGAGGTCTACATATATTTCTAATATCCAATTAACTTCTATTTATAGTGATACAGTAAAGATAGGAATAAAGGGATATGAACAGATGAACCATAGTAATTAGATGAATATTGCAGTAAGTATATTAATGTCAGATAAGATTATTTTGAAGGCAGAAAGCATTGCTAATGTTGATATGTCCACCATTTATAGAGATTAAAGATTCAAGTCACCAAGAGATTTTAAGCTTGTATGCAACTAATAATAGAGCTTCAAGATATATATGGCAAAAATAATTGGAAGTACAGGACAAATTGATAAATTTATCACTTTTGAGAGAGATTAGCCTTTCTTACCTAGTAGCTGATAGACTGAACAAAATGTCAATAAATATATAGATGATTTGAACAAACAGATTAAACAACTAGATTTAATGACTATGAATAAAATCATACAACCAACATTTCAAAGATATAGATTGTTTTCAAGCACACATAGATCATGCAAAAATATAGATCATTTGGTAAGTCATGAAGTAAGTCTGCACTTCTATCAAATATTTTCAATTAAACATGCCAAGTCATCTTACCGAAAAGAAAAAAAAGTGGAGTCGCTCAGTCGTGTCTGACTCTTGGCGGTCCCATGGACTGCAGCCTACCAGGCTCCTCCGTCCATGGGATTTTCCAGGCAAGAGTACTGGAAAGAAGTTAGTATCAATAGTAATACAAAATACAAAATGATACTTACTAGGATATCAAAAGGGCATGTTTAAATAATTTATAGGCCAAAGATGAAATTATAATGACACATAGAAACACAGTTAAGTGATAAATAAAGAACTATCTAACAAAAGCATATGATGTAGCTAAAGCATTATTCACATCAAGGAGAGAGAACTTTTTCTGTAAAGAGCCAGTAAGTAAATATTTTTAGGCTAACTGAGGTACACATAGACAGAGTGCCTGATGAACTATAGATAGAGGTTCGTGACATTGTATAGAAGACATGAATCAAGACCATCCCCAAGAAAAAGAAATGCAAAAAAGCAAAATGGCTGTCTGAGGAGGCCTTACAAATAGCTATGAAAAGAAGAGAAGCAAAAAGCAAAGGAGAAAAGGAAAGATATATACATTTGAATGCAGAGTTCCAAACAATAGCAAGGAGAGATAATAAAGCCTTCCTCAGTGATCAATGCAAAGATAGAGGAAAACAATAGAATGGGAAAGACTAGAGATTTCTTCAAGAAAATTAGAGATACTAATGAAGGGATGGAGCCAAAGAAAAAACAATACCCAGTTGTGGATGGGACTGGTGATAGAAGCAAGGTCTGATGCTATAAAGAGCAATATTGCATAGGAACCTGGAATGTTAGGTCCATGAATCAAGGCAAATTGGAAGTGGTCAAACAGGAGATGGCAAGAGTGAATGTCAACATTCTGGGAATCAGCGAACTAAAATGGACTGGAATGGGTGAATTTAACTCAGATGAACATTATACCTACTACTGTGGGCAGGAATCCCTTAGAAGAAAGGGAGTAGCCCTCATAGTCAACAAAAGAGTCTGAAATGCAGTACTTGGATGCAATCTCAAAAATGACAGAATGATCTCTGTTCGTTTCCAAGACCAACCATTCGATATCACGGTAATCCAAGCTTATGCCCCAACTAGTAACGCTGAAGAAGCTGAAGTTGAACGATTCTATGAAGACCCACAAGACCTTCTAGAACTAACACCCCAAAAAGATGTCCTTTTCATTAAAGGGGACTGGAATGCAAAAGTAGGAAGTCAAGAAACACCTGGAGTAACAGGCAAATTTGGCCTTGGAGTACAGAATGAAGCAGGGCAAATGCTAATAAAGTTTTGCCAAGAGAATGCACTGGTCATAGCAAACACCCTCTTCCAACAACACAAGAGACTCTACACATGGACATCACCACATGGTCAACACTGAAATCAGACTGATTATATTCTTTGCAGCTAAAAATGGAGAAGCTCTATACAGTCAGCAAAAACAAGACCAGGAGCTGACTGTGGCTCAGATCATGAACTCCTTATTGCCAAATTCAGACTTAAATTGAAGAAAGTAGGGAAAACCACTAGACCATTCAGGTATGACCTCAATCAAATCCCTTATGACTATACAGTGGAAATGAGAAATAGATTTAAGGAACTAGATCTGATAGACAGAGAGCCTGATGAACTATGGACGGAGGTTCGTGACATTGTACAGGACACAGGGATCAAGACCATCCCCACGGAAAAGAAATGCAAAAAGGCAAAATGGTTGTCTGAGGAGGCCTTACAAATAACTGTGAAAAGAAGAGAAGCAAAAAGCAAAGGAGAAAAGGAAAGATATACCCATTTGAATGCAGAGTTCCAAAGAATAGCCAGGAGAGATAAGAAAGCCTTTCTCAAGAGATCAATGCAAAGAAATAGAGGAAAACAACAGAATGGGAAAGACTAGAGATCTCTTCAAGAAAATTAGAGATATCAAGGGAAAATTTCAGGCAAAGATGGGTTTGATAAAGGACAGAAATGTTATGGACCTAACAGAAGCAGAAGATATTAAGAAGAGGTGGCAAGAATACACAGAAGAACTGTACAAAAAAGATCTTCACGAGCCAGATAATCACAATGGTGTGATCACTCACCTAGAACCAGACATCCTGGAATGTGAAGTCAAGTGGGCCTTAGAAAGCATCACTATGAACAAAGCTAGTGGATGTGATGGAATTCCAGTTGAGCTATTTCAAACCCTAAAAGATGATGCTGTGAAAGTGCTGCACTCAATATGCCAGCAAATTTGGAAAACTCAGCAGTGGCCACAGGATTGGAAAAGGTCAGTTTTCATTCCAGTCCCTAAGAGAGGCAGTCTTAAAGAATTCTCAAACTACCGCACAATAGCACTCATCTCACACGCTAGTAAAGTAATGCTCAAAATTCTCCAAGCCAGGCTTCAGCAATATGTGAACCGAGAACTTCCAGATGTTCAAGCTGGTTTTAGAAAAGGCAGAGGAAACAGAGATCAAATTGCCAATATCCGCTGGATCATCGAAAAAGCAAGAGAGTTTGAGAAAAATATCTATTTCTGCATTATTGACTATGCCAAAGCCTTCAACTGTGTGGCTCACAATAAACTGTGGAAAATTCTGGAAGAGATGGGAATACCAGATCACCTGACCTGCCTCTTGAGAAACCTGTATACAGGTCAGGAAGCAACAGTTAGAACTGGACATGTACCATCAGACTGGTTCCAAATAGGAAAAGGAGTACGTCAAGACTGTGCATTGTCACCCTGCTTATTTAACTTATATGCAGAGTACATAATGAGAAACGCTGGGATGGAAGAAACACAAGCTGGAATCAAGATTTCTGGGAGAAATATCAATAACATGAAGTATGCAGATGACACCACCCTTATGGCAGAGAGTGAAGAGGAACTAAAAAACCTCTTGATGAAAGTGAAAGAGGAGAGTGAAAAAACCTAAGATCATGGCATCTGGTCCCATCACTTCATGGCCTACAGATGGGGAAACAGTGGAAACAGTGTCAGAATTTATTTTTTTGGGCTCCAAAATCACTGCAGATGGTGACTGCAGTTATGAAATTAAAAGACACTTAGTCCTTGGAAGGAAAGTTATGACCAACCTAGATAGCATATTAAAAAGCAGAGACATTACTTTGCCAACAAAGGTCCATCTGGTCAAGGCTATGGTTTTTCCAGTGGTCATGTATGGATGTGAGAGTTGGACTGTGAAGAAAGCTGAGCACTGATGCTTTTGAACTGTGGTGTTGGAGAAGACTTTTGAGAGTCCCTTGGACTGCAAGGAGATCCAACCAGTCCATCCTCAAGGAGATCAGTCCTGGGTGTTCATTGGAAAGACTGACGATGAAGCAAGATCTTCACGACCCAGATAATCACGATGGTGTGATTACTCACACTCACCTAGAGCCAGACATCCTGGAGTGTGAAGACAAGTGGTCCTTAGGAAGCATCACTACGAACAAAGCTAGTGGAGGTGATGGAATTTCAGTTGAGCTATTTCAAATCCCGAAAGATGATGCCATGAAAGTGCTACACTCAATATGTCAGCAAATTTGGAACACTCAGCTGTTTCCACAGGACTGAAATAGGTCAGTTTTCTTTCCAATCCCAAAGAAAGACAGTGCCAAAGAATGCTCAAACTACTGCACAATTGCATTCATCTCACACGCTAGTAAAGTAATGCTCAATACTCTCCAAGCCAGGCTGCAGCAATACATGAACCACTGGATCATCGAAAAAGCAAGGGAGTTCCAGAAAAACATCTATTTCTGCTTTATTGACTATGCCAAACCCTTGGACTGTGTGGATCACAATAAACTGTGGAAAATTCTGAAAGAGATGGGAATACCAGACCACCTGTCCTGCCTCTTTAGAAACCTGGATGCAGGTCAGGAAGCAACAGTTAGAACTGGACATGGAACAACAGACTGGTTCCAAATAGGAGGAGTACATCAAGGCTGTATATTGTCACCGTGCTTATTTAACTTATATGCAGAGTACATAATGAGAAATGCTGGGCTGGAGGAAGCACAAGCTGGAATCAAGATTCAGTTCAGTCGCTCAGTCTTGTCCGACTCTTTGCGACCCCATGAATTGCAGGATGCCAGGCCTCCCTGCCCATCACCAACTCCCGGAGTCTACTCAAACTCATGCTCATCGAGTCAGTGATGCCATCCAGCCATCTCATCCTCTGTCGTCCCCTTCTCCTCCTGCCCCCAATGCCTCCCAGCATCAGGGTCTTTTCCAATGAGTCAACTCTTTGCACGAGATGGCCAAAGTAATGGAGTTTCAGCTTGCTGGGAGAAATATCAATAACCTCAGATATGGGGATGACATCACCCTTATGGCAGAAAGTGAAAAAGAACTAAAGTGCCTCTTGATGATGGTGAAAGAGGAGAATGGAAAAGTTGGCTTAAAGTTCAACATTCAGAAAACTAAGATCATGGCATCCAGTCCCATCACTTCATGGCAAATAGATGGGGAAACAGTGGATACATAGGTTGACTTTACTTTTCTGGGCTCCAAAGTCACTGCAGATAGTGATTGCAGACATGAAATTAAAAGACACTTACTGCTTGGAAGGAAATCTATGACCAACCTAGACAGCATATTGAAAAGCAGAGACATTACTTTGTCCGTCTAGTCCAGGCAATGGTTTTTCCAGTGGTCATGTATGGATGTGAGAGTTGGACTATAAAAAACCCTGAGAACTGAAGAATTGGTGGTTTTGAACTGTGGTGTTGGAGAAGACTTTTGAGAGTCCCTTGGACTGCAAGGACATCCAACCAGTCCATCGTAAAGGAGATCAGTCCTGGGTGTTCATTGGAAGTACTGATGTTGAAGCTGAAACTCCAAAAATTTGACTACCTGATGTGAAGAGCTGACTCATCTGAAAAGACCCTGATGCTGGGAAATATTGAGGGAAGGCCAAGAAGGGAACACCAGAGGATGAGATGGTTGGGTGGCATCACCGACTTGATGGACTTGGGTTTGTGTGGATTCCAGGAGTTGGTGGTGGACAAGGAGGCCTGTTGTTCATGGGGTTGCAATTAGTCGGACATGACTGAGCGACTGCACTGAACTGAATTGAGCTATACATGCTTTCTGTTACATATTCCTTTTTCATTTTGTATTTGCAACTCTTTGAACATGTAAATAACATTCTTAGCCCTGGGGAAGTAGACCAGGGGGCTGGATATGGTCTGCAGGCTGCTGTTTGCCAATCTGATATAGAAGGTTATTTTGTGGGCTTCATTTATATCGTTGAAAAGGAGAATGAATAGAAGTTAATGAGTTTAGCATCCAACTCACGAATTAATGAAAGAACAAATGAAAGAATATAGAACAAGAGTATACAGATACAGAGTAAATTAAATTGAAAATACGTTCATGAAAATGATCAGTATAGCCAAAAGATGGGGCTTTGAGTGACAATAAAATTGAATTAGTGTATAACAATTTAATTTGATCAAAGTGAGAAAGTAAGAAATGAAAGATAAAAATAGTCCATTTGTCAGATGGAGACATCCACTGATGTTCAGTTAATCCTAGATGTGTTGTATTGGAGAATAGACTATAATCTGGATATCAGGGGCCTCAATTATTCATGAATTGTTATAAGAAAGAATGCCTTACATATGGCCAGATTGATGGTATAATCAAATCTGAAGTGTGTCTAATATAGTCTGACAACATTACAATCATGCTACATTATTTTTTGGGTTTAATTTGAAATGAAATTGTTAGGAATCAGTCACGAAGATTCCTTGGAAAACAATCTCAGAGTGGTCTAAAATTTTTTCACAGAGTCAATGATCAGGAGATGGGTTATCGCTTTTCTACCATGTGGCAGAAAACAAACTAGGGACTCTACATGTAGTGGAGAAGAATTCAGCATGGCTCCTGACCTCATGGAATTTACCTCCGTTAGATGTCTAAACACACACTTGAAATAATGATTACAAAAAATGAGAAGTATTAAGAAGGAAAACTCAGAATGTTATAAGAAAGAAAAATAGGAGCGAAGAGAATTTTATTGGGAAACAGAACTTCTCTCTGTGGAAGAGATACTTGGATAGAAAGCCTGACTATGAGTAGGAGTTAGCCAGTCTAAAGGTGGAAGTGAGGATGAGGGTAGGTCAGAGGTCATGCCAGAAGCAGCAGCATAGGAGGCTCTTGATTTGTGGAATGATGGAGGCTAGTGTTTGAATTACTTGGTGAGAGAAATGGGGTATAGAATGGATGCACTTTATTAATTAAAGAGGGGATGGAGGACAAAGACACTGAAGGCCTTGGCAAAGATTATCTCATTGTAATCTCAGTAAGATAAGATGTAGTAGAATGTTTTAAATGTTTACAACATCAGTCTTGAAGGTGGGTGGAGAACAGTTGGTAGCAAACAAAACACGTGGAGTTAGAGATGCTGATGGAAAGCTTCAGAGAAGAGCTGATGATGATCTGGGCCAGGGCTGTGGCAGTAGAGATGGTGAAATGTGGGTCGATTTGTGACAAAATCTGGAGATAGAATAGACGGTATTCTATGGAGTCGCTGGAGGAAGATGAGGGATTTATCATCTAATGGCTTCTGATTCTTGTGGAAATGTGGAATGAGATCACCAGCTGAAAATGGTAACAGCAGTGTTGTTTTTTTTTTTTTTTAAACAAAAATCTTTGGCTGCACATTAGAATCATCCAAGCAGTTTAAAAACGATGTGCTTAGTCACTCAGTCATGTCCAACTCTGCAACCCCGTGGAATGTAGCCCATCGGGCTCCTCTGTCCATGGGATTCTCCAGGCAAGAATCTGGAGTGGGTTTCTATGCCCTCCTCCAGGGGATCTTACCAACCCAGGAATATAACTCAGGTCTGCTGCATTGCAGGCAGATTCTTTACAGTCTGAACCCCTGGGAAGCCTGTGAATACTGGAGTGGGTAGCCTATCCCGTCTCAAGGGGAACTTTCCAACCCAGGAATCAAACTGGGGTATCCTGAATTGCAGACAGGTTCTTGACCAGCTGAGCTACAAGAGAAGCCCTAAAAATATGCTAAACTTTACCTAATCCCTAGAAATTAATTTAATTGGCATGAGGTCATGCTCAGGCATCTGCAATATTTCCCAAATAATCTGCTTGTGGCCTAGGTCAGACACTCCCTTGAGGCAGAAGTGGAGTATAAAGTGCGTTTGAAGTTGGCACTCACAGATTTATAGTGCCAAAGCGCTTTTCTGGTTTCAAGAGTCAGGGACTGAAAAAAAAAAAAACAAAACAAACCCAGTTGAGTTTATTCAGGAGGTTGCCAGCAAGTGTGATGGGAGACAGAAGGCCCCATGAGGCATCTATAAGAATATGATTATGATGATAAGTCATGGAGATAAGATGATAAGTCTAAACTGGCAAAGGAAGGAAGTTAAGGAAGGGCTGCCCCAGATAAAAGGGGTGAAGTCGCTGGGTGAGACATACCATGAAGGTCACTATGTGACTGAATAAAGACGAGAAGCCGGTGTGATTTGAAGTAGAAGGGAAGAAGTTTGGTCTAAGAGTTATTTAGAGGAGCAAAGTAAACATACCTCTTTACCTTTGGGAGAGGGTATAACAGCTACAATGGCTGAAAACAAAGAAGTGCCCTCAGGGAATATGTGTCAATTAAAGTAGAAAAGTGAAAAGGGATATTTGAAGGTTAAGGGTTTTTGCCTTATGGATTATGTTACATGTTATCATCATTCTGAGTTACTTCCTAAGGAAAATTCACATGAAGCACTTGACCATGAGTATCTAAAAGCCCTCATTCAGTGGGAAAATGGAAGATAGTGGAAAGTACAGAACTCACTGTATTTAATAATGCTGTCTAATGAGAAGACTAAAAAGTAGAGTGAATTTTATATAAATTATGTGACACACAGTTTGTGTTGTAGACAATGGGTACTGTCAGTAACCTTTGACTGGGCATTGAAGCAATGCTATGATGGATTAAAACTCAAAAATGCTTTAGTCGTATTGCTGGAGCTCAGATCACAGCTCTGCCACTTATAAAATGTCTTACCCTGGGCAAGTGACTTGACCTGTTGTGCATCAACTTCCTAATCTGTGAAGAGGGATAGTAATCAGACCTATCTCATAGGACACTGTGTAAAGCCCTTAAAATATTAACTAGCACATAAGTAAGCATTCAGTGTTCAGGTAAACACATTGATAGGTAATTAAAAATTTTAAAACATATTATTTAAAAGCCTATCGGCTTATATCAGATCCTTCCTTAAAAACCTTGACTGTCTTCCTATTACTTTTAGAATTAAATCAACCTCCTTTCTGTGATCTGGCTCTTTCCTACATCTCTGGTCCCATTGCCATATCATTTTCCCCCTTGCCACACCTGAAGGTCAGTGCTCCAGTCTCTCCCAGTCATTGACATTTGCAAAGCTTTATGCTCCACAAAACTTACACTCCTCCTTGGGATTCATTTGTGTTCCTAATGTCCCTGGGGCATTCAGTTGAGTTTCACTTGCCCTTTTTCTTAATACTCCACATTTGATAATAAGAAGCAGCACCCCTCGGCCCCACATAGAGAATCCCAGCTTCAAGCGTGAGGTTCTCAGAAGCAAAATAAAACTCTTCAGTATTTAAAAGTTAATCAGCATTTTAATTACTGAGCTTTGAGCTCTTCTCTTAAAAGTAGGAGCAGAGCATATCCATGCTGACAAACTCAGTTTGAGTCTGACGTTACTTGAAATGTCAGTAAAAAACCCTTGAAAGGAAAATCAGAAGTGATAACATGGTCAGAGCAAAAGAACCCCCTGGGAGTCAAGAACAGTTATTTGATGGCCTGAGCTTGCATGTAGGATTTGGGGTTCTGGCATCCCCAGGCACAGGAGGTGGGTTTTACACGTACATTCCCAGGAAGCGCAGCAGAGAGACCGAATCAGGGTTGTTCCTCTGCCAGCTGAGGCTTTTGTTCCTGGCATGCTAGGAAGCTAAGCTGGGTGCAGAGGAAAACTGACATGAATTCACAGAAATATATGCTTTGATTAAACCATTATTCTAAATAAAGCTGCCTTTTCTCCTTCAAAACCCAAAGTTGAAGTTTAGGATGGGGGAAAAAAAACCCAAGCATTCCCTGCTTTCTTTGCCACCCTCAAATAATGGCTTGTTTAAAATATCCTTTTTTTTTTTTTTTTTTTTTTTTTTGGTGACGTTTTGACAGTTCTCAGCTGAGTAGGCAGTTTGTTTCTCGTCAGCTCCCTAGCCTTACTCTGCACAGCCTGAGCTATTTCATCCTGAGTCTGTTTTGTGAGTGGGTCCTGACTTGATAATTCTTCAGGGTCATAGAGGCTTAGGTATTTCCAAGTTTTAACGACAGAGAATTTGAACTGAAAAATCATCTGTTTTCTTTATTCGAGCTGTGGAAATGTCCTACGGCTGCTCATTATTTGGTTCTTTGTTGATCAATTTTTCATACATAGCCGATTTAGCCAATTCGTTCATCCATTTCCCTTCGGGAGGCTTTGTCAGGGCCCTTCATTTACATACTGTAATGGTGCTGGCGCTGTCAGTCTACTTAAACTAATCTGTTTGGTAACCCTATATAAACATTGGATAGGGCCCAGGCATCTTCCAGAGAGCAGAAAAGCATGCTTCCAGTTCGATTTTGGGTCGGTTTACAAAGGGTCAGTTTGAAATCTAACTTTCTGGACAGTGGTCTGTGAACCTCTCATCTGTCCTAATAATAGTGTTGATTTTCCATGATAAAAGAAAATAAATATTCAATTTCTCTTCAAATGATTTAAAGACACAGCACCGAGGAGATGGAAGAAAAGGTGAATAGCAAGAAAAATAATACCAGAAAGGTTTTGTAAATGTGGGAGCAGGAGAGAATTTTAGCAATCATCTAGCAAAACTTGTTGCAAATGGTGATGTAAGGCTTACCCAACTAATTAATGTCAGCAGTGGACCCAGAGCTTATATCTTCTTGTTCTCAGACTAGTAGTATTGGTTTTTACCTTTGACCAGCTGCTGAGTCTTACATGGTCCAAAGAGGCTCCAGCAGCCACAATAGTGGCTGTTATTGATTAAAATGAATCAAACCAATCAATAAATTAACCACTTCCAAGGCCGTGTTCCACCTTAAAAATAGTGGTAACAGCATCACATTTTGACTCTTTGATTCTGCATCTGTCTTCCTTTAGATTGTCTCCAAGATGGGACCTAACCTTGTCTTGAGTATTCTCAGGGCTTCCTTTATTCCCCAGTTTTAATGAGAAATAATTGATATACTTTACTTCATAAGATTAAGGCATATAGCATGGTGGTTTGATTTATATATATTGTAAAATAACTACCACAATAGGTTCAGCTAACATCCGTCTTCTCATATGATACAATAAAATGAAAAGAAAGGAAAAATGAAAAAGAATTTCTTCTTGCACAAAACTCTCAGGATTTATTCTCTTGACTTTCCTATATACAACAGTGTTAGCTATAGTCATCATGTTGTACATTACATCTCTCTATTTAATTATCTTATAACCTTCTGACTGCCTTCATCCAATTCCCCTCTACCCATCTACTCTTTGTCTCTGTGACAAATCTGATCCTATTTGTTTTTGAAGTATGACTGACCAGCAATGCTATGACAGTTCCTATCATATAACACAGTAATTAGATATTTCTATACATTTCAAAATGATCACAATGATAAGTCTAGTTATCAGCAGTTACCATACAGAAAAAAGTATTAAATAATTACTATCTTCCTCACACTGTACACTTCATACCCATGACTCATCTATCTTGCAACAGAAATTTGTACTTTTGTACCCCTTAATCTGGAAGAAGCACAAGCTGGAATCAAGATTGCTGGGAGAAATATCAGTAACCTCAGATATGCAGATGACACCACCCTTATGGCAGAGAGTGAAGAGGAACTAAAAAGCCTCTTGATGAAAGTGAAAGAGGAGAGTGAAAAAGTTGGCTTAAAGCTTAATATTCAGAAAACTAAGATCATGGCATCTGGTCCCATCACTTCATGGCCTACAGATGGGGAAACAGTGGAAACAGTGTCAGACTTTATTTTCTTGGGCTCCAAAATCACTGCAGATGGTGACTGCAGTCATGAAATTAAAAGACATTTAGTCCTGGAAGGAAAGTGATGACCAACTTAGATAGCATATTAAAAAGCAGAGACATTACTTTGCCAACAAAGGTCCGTCTAGTCAAGGCTATGGTTTTTCCAGTGGTCATGTATGGATGTGAGAGTTGGACTGTGAAGAAAGCTGAGCACTGAAAAATTGATGCTTTTGAACTGTGATATTGGAGAAGACTCTTGAGAATCCCTTGGACTGCAAGGAGATCCAACCAGTCCATCCTCAAGGAGATCAGTCCTGGGTGTTCATTGGAAGGACTGATGCTGAAGCTGAAACTCCAATACTTTGGTCACCTGAAGTGAAGAGCTGACTCATTGGAAAAGACCCTGATGCTGGGAGGGACTGGGGGCAGGAGGAGAAGGGGACAACAGAGGATGAGATGGCTGGATGGCATCAATGACTCGATGGGCATGAGATTGAGTAAACTCCTGGAGTTTGTGATGGACAGGGAGGCCTGGCGTGCTGCAATTCATGGGGTTGCAAAGAGTCGGACACGACTGAGTGACTGAACTGAACTGGACTGAACTGAACCCCTTAATCTCCCTCACTTATTTCACTCTTGCTCTAATCCTGCCCTCTGTTGGCAACTAAATATTTGTCCTCATTATCTAAGAATGTTTTTTGTTTTGTTATGTGTGTTCATTTTTTTTAAGATTCCCCATATAATTGAAATTATATAGTATTAGTCATTTACTGTCTGATTTATCTCACTTAGCATCATACCCTCTAGGTCCATCCATGTTGCTACAAATGGCAATATTTTATTCTTATGACTGATATTCCATTGTGTAGATATGTATATACCAGATATTCTTTATCAATCATCTCTTGTTGGTGGCTTAGGTGGCTTCCATATCTTGGTTGCTGTAAATAATGCTTTAATGGACATCAGGGTACATGTCACTTCAGTTGTGTCTGACACTTTACAACTATAGCCCAGCAGGCTTCTCTGTCCATGGGATTTCCTGCCTTTACATGGGCAGGAGTGGAGTGGATTGCTATGGCCTTCTCCAGGAGATCTTCCTGACCCAGGGATTGAACCCACATCTCCTGTATTGCAGGTGGATTCTTTACCACTCAGCCACCAGGGAAGCCCCACAGAGGTGCATATATCTTTTCTAATTACTATTTTCCTTACTTTGGAAAATACTCAGGAAAGTAATTGTTTAATCATATGGTGTTATTATTTTAAATCTTTTGAAGAAACTTCATATTGGTTTCCATAGTGAATGCACAGATTTTTATTCCCATTGATAATGTATTAGGGTTTGCTTTTCTCCATGTTCTCTCCAGCACTTGTTATTTGTTGTCTTTTTGATAAAAACCGTTCTGAGAGTAGTGAGGTGAGCTCTCAACTGTGGTTTTGATTTGCAATTCCCTGATGATTAGTGATGTTGAACATTTTATTGGCATGCCTGTTGGATATCTGTATGTCTTCTTTGGAGAAATGTCTGCTCAGAAATGTCCATATTTTAATAGGGTTGTTTGTTTTTTGATATTGAGTTGTGTATTTTCTTTGTATATTTTGGACATTAACTCATTCACTAACATCTTCTAGAATTCAGTTGGTGACCTTTTTGTTTTGTTGGTAGTTTCCTTTCCTGTGTGAAAGCATTTAGTTTGGTGAAGTCTCATTTATTTTTGCATTTGTTTTCCTTGCCTGTGGGGATATATCCAAAAACTTGCTGCTAAGAATGATGTCAGAGAGCATGTTGCCTATGTTTTCTACTAGGAATTTTATGGTTTCTGGTTTTACATTTAAGTCTAATACATTTTGACTTCTTGTTATGATGTGAAAAGATTCTTTGCATATAAATGTCCTGTTTTCCTGGCACATTTTATTGAAAAGGCTGTCTTTTCCCCATTGTATATTCAAGTATCCTTTGTCACAGATTAATTGCTTATATGAATATGGGTTCTTTTCTGGACATTCTATTCTGTTTCATTGATTTATGTATCTGTTTTTGTGCCAATACAGTACAGCTTTGAAGCTTATCAGTCACTATGAACAAAGCTAGTGGAGGTGATGGATTTCCAATTGGGCTATTTCAAATTCTGAAAGATGATACTGTGAAAGTGCTGCACTCAATATGCCAGCATTTGGAAAACTCAGCAGTGGCCACAGGACTGGAAAAGGTCAGTTTTCATTCCAATCCCAAAGAAAGGCAATGCCAAAGAATGCTCGAACTGCTGCACAATTGCACTCATCTCACACGCTAGTAAAGTGATGCTTAAAATTCTCCAAGCCAGGCTTCAGCAATATGTGAACCGTGAACTTCCAGATGTTCAAGCTGGATTAGAAAAGGCAGAGGAACCAGAGATCAAATTGCCAACATCTGCTGGATCATTGAAAAAGCAAGAGAGTTCCAGAAGAACATCTATTTCTACTTTATTGACTATGCCAAAGCCTTTGACTGTGTGGATCGCAATAAACTGTGGAAAGTTCTGAATGAGATGGGAATACCAGACCACCTGACCTGCCTCTTGAGAAATCTGTATGCATGTCAGGAAGCAACAGTTAGAACTGGACATGGACCAACAGACTGGTTCCAAATAGGAAAAGGAGTACGTCAAGGTTGTATATTGTCACCCTGCTTATTTAACTTATAGGCAGAGCACATCATGAGAAATGCTGTGCTGGAGGAAGCACAAGCTGGAATCAAGATTGCCGGGAGAAATATCAATAACTTCAGATATGCAGATGATACCACCCTTCTGGCAGAAAGTGAAGAGGAACTAAAAAGTCTATTGATGAAAGTGAAAGAGGAGAGTGAAAAAGTTGGCTTAAAGTTCAACATTCAGAAAACTAAGATCTGGCATCTGGTCCCATCACTTCTTGGCAAATAAGATGGGGAAACAGTGGAAACATAGGCTGACTTTATTTTATGAGCTCCAAAATCACTGCAGATGGTGATTGCACCCATGAAATTAAAAGACGTTTACTCCTTGGAAGGAAAGCTATGACCAAACTAGACAGCATATTAAAAAGCAGTGACATTACTCTGTCAACAAATGTCTGTCTAGTCAAGGCTATGGTTTTTCCAGTGGTCATGTGTGGATGTGAGAGATGGACTATAAAGAAGGGTGAACACAGAAGAATTGATGCTTTTGAACTATGGTGTTGAAGACTCTTGAGAGTCCCTTGGACTGTAAGGAGATCCAACCAGTCCATCCTAAAGGAGATAAGTCCTGGGTGTTCATTGGAAGGACTGATGCTGAAGCTGAAACTCCAATACTTTGGCCACCTGATGTGGAGAGCTGACTCATTGGAAAATACCCTGATGCTGGGAAATATTGAGGGCAGGAGGAGAAGGGGACGACAAAGGATGAGATGACTGGTTGGCCTCACCGACTCAATGGACATGAGTTTGAATAAACTCCGGGAGTTGGTGATGGAGAGGGAGGCCTGGTGTGCTGCGATTCATGGGGTCGCAAACAGTCAGACACGACTGAGCGACTGAACTGAACTGAATTGGTCTATTCATGTTTTCTAATTTTTCCCAATTCAGTCTTGAGAAATTGTATATTGCTAGGAATTTATCCATTTCTTCTATGTTGTCAATTTTATTGGCTTATAATTGTTTATGGTAATCTCTTATGATCCCTTGTATTAATGTGGTGTTTTTTTGTGATTTCTTCTGTTTTATTGATTTTGGCCCTCTTTTTTATTTGATGAGTCTGGATAAAGGTTTATCAATTTACTTTATGTTTTGAGAGAATGAGCTCTCAGTTTCATTGATATTTTCTATTGTTTTTAATGTTTATTTCATTCCTTTCTGCTCTGATCTTTATGATATCTCTTTTCCTACTAACACTGTGTTTTGTTTGTTCTTTTTCTAGTCCATCTAGGTGTAAGGTAATGGTATTCATTTTATATATTTTTCTTTTTTCTGAGGTAGGCTTCTATTGCTATAAACTTCCCTCTTAGAATTGCTTTTTCTGCATCTCATAAATTGTGAGTTATTTCATTTTCATTTGTCTCTAGGTATTTTTTGATTTCCTCTTTGATTTCTTCAGTAACTCATTGCTTTAGTATCTATGGTTTAGATTCCACATGGTTGTTTTCTACATTTTCTTTATAGCTGATTTCTGGTCTCATAGCTTTATGGTCTAAAAAGATGCTTGAAGTAATTTCAGTCTTAAATTTACCAAGCCTTGTTCTGGGTCACAGCAAGTGATCTATCCTGGAAGATGCTCCAAGTATGTTGAAAATAATGTGTACTCTTCTGCTTTCAGATGAAATGTTCTATATATACCTATTAAATTCATCTGATCACGTTTGTCCTAGATGGCCAGTACTTCCTTATTGATCTTACGTCTGAATGATCTGTTAACAAATGTAAGATATAAAAGTCTTCTACTATTATTGTGTTATTGTTAATTTCTCCATTTATTTCTGTTAATATTTGCTTTCTGTATGTAGATGCTCATATGTTGGGTACATATATATTTACAACTGTTATATTTTTTAGATTGATCTCATGATCATTTTGTAATGTTTTTGTTTTTTGTTACAGTCTTTTTTTTTTTTAAACTCTTTTGTCTGTTATAAATATTGTTATCCTGACTTTGTTTTTTTCCTTTAATATGTAATACCTTTTCCATTCCTGCACTTTTAGTTTATGTGTCTTTATACCTAAATTGAGTATCTTATTACTGTCTCTTTAATTGCTTGATCATGTCTAACTCTTTTGTGACTCCATGGATTGTAGCTCCCTGAGGCTCCACTGTCCATGGGATTTCCCAGGCAGGGATACTGGAATGAGTTGCCATTTTCTTCTTCAGAGGATCTTCCTGACCCAGGAATCAAACTCATGTCTCCTTCATTGTAGGTGAATTCTTTACTGCTTAACCACAAGGGAAGCCCAAGGATATTGTAGGCAGCACATAGATGAATCTTGTTTTTTTTATCCATTCAGTGACTGTGTCTTTTGATTCAACATTTAATCAATTTAAATTTAGCATCAGTTCAGTTCAGTTACTCAGTCATGTTCAACTCTTTGTGATCCCATGAACTGCAGCATGCCAGGCTTCCCTGTCCATCACCAACTCCTGGAGTTTGCTCAAACTCATGTCCAGTGAGTTGATGATGCTATTCAACCATCTTGTCCCCTATTGTCCCCTTCTCCTCCTGCCTTCAATCTTTCCCAGCAACAGGGTCTTTTCTAATCAGTCAGTTCTTGGCATCAGGTGGCCAAAGTATTGGTGTTTCAGTTTCAGCATCAGTTCTTCCAATGAATATTCAGGATTGATTTCCTTTAGAATTGACTGGTTTGATCTCCTTGCTGTCCAAGGGACTCTCAAGAGTCTTCTTCAACACCATAGTTCAAAAGCATCAATTCTTCAGTGCTCACACTTCTTTATGGTCCAACTCCCAAATCCACACATGACTACTGGAAAAACCACAGCTTTGACTACATGGACTTTTGTTGGCAAAGTAATATCTCTGCTTTTTAGTATGCTGTCTAGGTTTGTCATAGCTTTTCTTCCAAGGAGCAAGCGTCTTTTAAGTTCACGACTGCAGTCACCATCTGCAGTGATTTTGAAGCTCAAGAAAATAAAATCTCTCACTGTTTCCATTGTTTCCCCATCTATTTGCCATGAAGTGATGGGACCAGCTGCCATGATCTTCGTTTTTTGAATGTTGAGCTTTAAGCCAACTTTTTCACTCTCCTCTTTCACTTTCATCAAGAAGCTCTTTAGTTCTTCTTTGCTTTCTGCCATAAGGGTAGTGTCATCTCCATATCTGATGTTATTGATATTTCTCCTGGCGATCTTGATTCCAGTTTGTGCTTCATCCAGCCTGGCATTTCACATAATGTACTCTGCATATAATTAAATAAGCAGGGTGACAATATACAGCCTTGATGTACTTCTTCCCCAATTTGGACTAGTCTGTAACCCCTTGTCTGATTCTAAGTGTTGCTTCTTGATGTGCACACAGATTTCTCAGGATGTAGGTAAGATCATTTGGTATTCCCATCTCTTTAAGAATTTTCCGCAGTTTGTTGTGATCCACACGGTCAAAGACTTTAGCATAGTCAATAAAGTAGAAGTAGATGTTTTTCTGGAATTTTCTTGCTTTTTCTATTTCAATAGATGTTTATAATTTAGAGTAATTATTGACAATTATGGACTTATTTCCAATTATTTGGCTTTTAGTAGTTCTTTTTTGTTCCTTTATTCTTTTGTTCTCTTTCCTTGTGATTTTATGAGTGTCTTAAGTGTTTTGTTTGGATTCTTTTGTGCATGTCTATCATAGGTTTTCAGTTTTAGATTACCATGAGGTTTATATATAGTTGTTACCATGAGGTGTATATATAGCTGGTGACTGATCTAGGTACTGATAATGTAGGCTATGGTGGTTCAGGTCTGGTTTCCTCCCACTGGTGGGTGAGGCCAGCTTCTGGGGACTCTGGCTGCAGGGTCCTGGCATTGGTTTAGGTTCTTTGGTCGACAGGGCCAGAGGGTCCTTGGGCTAGTGCTTGCTCACTGGTATGCAAAACCAGGTTACAAGTCCCTAAATACAGGGCCCTGAGGTTCCTAGAGTGGATGTTGGCCTGCTGATTGATGGGCTCAGATTCTTATGTGTCTGGTTGCGGTTTCCCAGAGTTGGTGTCGGCTCACTGGTGGGTGGGGCCTAGGGGGCGCCAGTGGTGGTGCCAGCCTGCTGGTGGGTGGGCTGGCTTTGGACACAGCTGGTTGTGGGGCTATGAGAGTTTTGAGGCTCGTGTCCACTCTCTGGACTAGAGCACCACTGGAACACAAGTATCCAGGTAGTTATGGCTAGTCTTTCTGGCCACAAGGGGCTAGAAGTTCCTCTCCACAGTAGGTAAGACTGTGACTACTTGCCTAGGCATGAGTAAGCCAGGCTTTAGGGCTGGAAAACTCCTTGTTTGAGTATCCAAATTAGTCAGATCTTCACCCTGCTGAGATCCCTGGTCAAAGTGAGCCCCAAGAATGGTTCTGCAAATCAGCAAAGCTATGGTGGTTAGTATTTGGGTGCTGCACGTATGAATTCAATCTGCCAAGGTTTGTATGCCAGTAGTTCCAAGATTGTCTTCCTTTATCTGTCACATTGAGAGTGCCTGTAGAGCAAGATCAGAATAGGAGCTCCCACTAATGATTTCAATGCTGGGAGAGAGCTGTTTGTTTTCTGTGTTCTCTTTTCACACTGGAGGAACTGGAGACTCAGGGGAGCTGTTAACTGTGGTGCTTCACTGACCCGGAGGAGAGGCAAAGTCATCAAAGTGCAGCCACTTCTGTTACCTTCTCATGAAATCTGTCTTGGTCACTGAGGGGCAGGGAGCTGCTTCTGCTTCACCTTCACATTCTAAGATTCCCTCAGTGGTATCTTGTTCTTGAATAGCTGTTAGTTGTCTTCTTCTGATGTGGGAGCAAAGTCAGATATTTCATCATCATGGTGGCCTGATTTTTCACTTGTACAATTTTTGATGGGAAGTCTAGCCTCAATCAATGTTTCTTGAGTGGATGGGAGTCTTCCATACCTATTATGTTAGGAAAAAGATAAATGACAGTCTTTAACTATGGCAGATATTTCAGAAAGTTCTCCTGTAGTTACCGTCTTGTGTGCTGTTGATTCTGAAGTTGTAGCAAGATCTTTCACTTATGTGGTTTTTTCTTATATAAATGAAAAAATATAACAGAAAAACAGTTCTCTAAAATAACCACTCCAGAGCTCAATATCAAAACCTAAACAAAACAGAAACACAAGAACTTATAAATTATTAAGGGGTTGTACTTTGTGTTCATAGAGCATGTTTCACCTCTCGGACTCCCTGCGCTTTCAGAGAATCAACTCCTTTATCATGACGACATTTGGGATGTGGATAGGGGGTAGTATTATTTTGCTGATAGAAAAAAATGAGACCCAGTGTGTCAAATGATTTCCTTGGGGTCACACAGGGCTCATTCTGTGTTTGTTATTTGTTTAGAAGTTGCTTCTTAAAAGCATTGCTGCTTTACTGTAGAGAAGCTATTAGGTAGCCTTGGGTCAGAACCTTGTCTCTGCGTTTTCCTGTTTATTGGAAAAGTTAGGAAGCTAGTTACAGGTTAGCTGGGCATTTTCCTTTCTAACATCTTAATGAAGATTTCCTTTAGCAGAGGGACAGAAACCAGAACAATTTTAGTTCTCTAACCCCAATCCCCTCTATCTTTATCCTCTGGAATAAAGATATAGCTGGAACTCTTTTTCTTCCACCCTAAACTCCTTTGTTTTTAAAGATGCTACATAGATTCTTCTAGATAAAATTTGAGTTTTAGAGTTGTTGCCAAAAAGCACTCTCTACATGCTTTTTGTCAGGTGCTATTTCAATGAGAGATTATTTCTGAACTTTAAACATTTCACTGCTAAAGCAGATATTTTTTGGGGAGATGTGTTTTAAACATTTTAAAAAATTTTATTAAATTTTTCAATTGAATTATAATTGGCATATGATATTATGTCAGTTTCAGGTATACTATATAATGATTTCATATTTGTAAATATTGTGAAACAATCACTACCATAAAGTCTAGTAACCATATGTCACTATACAAAATTATAATATTACTGACCTTATTCTTTGGGCTGTATGTTATATCCCCATGGCTTATTTCTTTTATAACTGGAGGTTTTGCCTCTTAATCCCCTTCAACTATTTTACCAAAGACCCATTTCCTCTCTTTTGATAACCACTTAGTTCTCTATATATCTATGAATTTTCTTTTTTTTTTAAAATTTTACATTTAAGGGAGATCATGTGATATTTCTCATTCTGTCTGACTTACATTACTCAGCATAATACCCTTTAGATTCACCCATGTTGTTGCAAGTGGCAAGATCTCATTTATTATGACTAATATTCCATTGTGTATTTATTGTGTGTGTTTGTACACACACAAACACATGCATATGTATGTACACCACATCTTTATACGTTCATCTGTTGGTAGACACTTAATTTTGCCTTCATAGCTTGGATCCTATAAATAATACTGCAACAAACATTAAAATGCATAAAACTTTCCAATTTTTTGTGTTTTTTGGGTAAAAACCTAGAAGTGGAATCACCAACTCAAATCATATTCAATCAATTGTTGAATCATTGTAGTTCTGTTGTTTATTTTTAAAGGAACTTCCATATTGTTTTCCATAGTGGCTGCATCAATTTACTATCCTAGTAATAGCTACTACGGTTTCATTTTTTCCACGTTCTCACTAATATATGTTATTTATTGTGTTTTTTTTCTTTTTTGATAACTGTTCTGCCAGTGTCTATGACCTCAAAGGAAGTTCCAGTTGATTCCTCCTTTGGGAGGTTCTTCCAGGATCAGGAAGTAGATCTGACCAGGCTCCTTACTGATTACTTTCTTCTGTGCTAGGACTTGCAGTGATTTTGGACACACCATTTACAAGAGAAGTCTGTTTCCTAAAGGCCTCCAGCTTTCCTGTATACAAACCCTTCTGACTTTCAAAGTCAGGTATTTTAGGGGCTTGTCTTCCTGGTACTGGACTCCCAGGCTGCAGAGCCTGACGTGAGGCTCAGACCTCTTGCTCCTAGGGGAGAACCTCTCCAATTGTGATTACCATCCTGTTTGTGGGTTGCATAATCAGGGGTGTGGACCTTGAATATCCTGTGTCTCTTCCATTTCTACCTATTTTGTTATGCTTATTTCTTTATATCTTTAGTTGTGAAAAATATTCTCTGCTGGTCTTTAGGTCATTTTTGTAGATGGTAGCTCTATAAATAGATAAATTGTTGTTGTTTGCGTGTGTGCCCCTAGGAGAAGGTGAGCTCAGTATCTTCCTACTCTGCTACTTTGGCCATACATCTCAAGCAACTATTATTGATATCTGAAAATAATCAAATATGACAACCCAATTATTCCACACACATCCAATGATGTATTAAAATTCAATAGATTTCAATTCAAAGCTTACTGAATGGTTGCTCTACTTAGGCAAAATTGCATCAGTTATGGCAATAAATATTGGTACTTGGCTTTACACTACAAGTGATAGTGTCTTAAGCATAATTTCATTTGCTTCTCCCAACAGTTTTGGGAAATGGGCAGCGTCTCCATTTGTATATGATGAAAATAAGGCTCAGAGACTTGGTCAGCCTAAGGTAGAGAACAAGTAGCAGGGCTAGGATTTGAACCCTGTTTCTGGATTTAGTGTCTTCAGCATCCTCATTATCACCATCATCATCAGTGCAACGGCCATACCAAAATCTTTTGAGTTTTCAAGCCTTTTGTAGATCCTATGTACTTTACTAAACAGTTTCCATTAATCCTCATCTATCTGTAAAAACAAAAGGATGCCGTTTAATACATGCTAATTGTATCTGGTAGAGAAGGAAATGGCAACCCACTCCAGTACTCTTGCCTGGAGAATCCCATGGACAGAGGAGCCTGGCTGGCTACAGTTCACGGGGTCACAAAGAGTCGGACAGGACTGAGCGACTTCACTCACTCAGTTAATTGTATCTGGCATAGCGCCTGACACTTGAAATATACACTTTTATTTAACCTTAACAGTACTCCCAGGAAACTGAAGTCAGACTATAAATAAAGTACCTAAAGTGTGTTTTTAGATAATGCAGATTATCTGTATTTTTGTATATGAGTCCTTGACTCAATAGTATTGTATGAAGAGATATGACATATATCCCTTATGCATGGTTCTTATGGAGAGTTCATTAATCCCTGTGGAGCAGTGTTAGGTTATAGAAAATATAAGGTCTCTAAACTGGGTGGAGAATGGTGCAACACCATTAGCTCTATTTTCTGTCATTCATGCTGAGAATCACTATAACTATGGAACTCAGTTCTGAAAGTGGCACTCGCTATTGAAATATTAATACCAGGGGACAGAAACTTCCTTGTTGAGAACTTTGATATTAACTCTGAGAGTTTCAGATATTAACCTGATATTAACTCTGGTGACTCAGAAACTGAGTTCAATCCCTGGGTTGGAAAGATCCTCTGGAGAAGGGAATGGCTACCTACTGCAGTATTCTTGCCTGGAGAATTTCATGGACAGAGAAGCCTGGCGGGCTACAGTCCATGAGGTCACAAAGAGTTGGGCACAACTGAGAGACTAACACTTTATTTTCACTAAGGAATGCAGTTGTAATGGAATTTTAAGCAACAGTTCTAAAATAAATAAAAGGAAATTCATGATATGACTCTGGTGCAATTTAATCACTCTTGGAAGTGAGAAGGAGGTAAGTGCCTTCTATATTTATGGTTCATGAGGAATGCTGAGACACCTCATGGTAATTCATATGAGTAATTGTAGATAGGTGATTCTTTAAAAGAACTTTATGAACATAAGGTGTGAAATAAAAGATTAACCCCTGCAGAAGGATTGCATATAAACAGCACCTATAAAGATGCATAAATCTTTAATAGAATACTAGAAAACTAAATCCAGCCACATAAAAGGCATTATAGCATATGACCAAGTGGGAATTTATTGCAGGAATGCAAGCCTGGATTAACATCAAAAAAATTATTTAATGTAGTACACTGTATCAATAAAGGACAAAATCAATAAATGCAAAAAAAAAAAAAAAAAAAAAAGAAGCATTTGAAGGAATCCAACATTCTTTCATGACTAAAAGAAATTCAAGGAGCTAAGAATAGAAGGGAGCTTCTCAACCTAAGAGGGTGCATCTATGATAAAAATACATTGTCACCATATGATTATCTCAATAGATGCGGAGAAAGCCTTTGACAAAATTCAACACTCATTTATGATTAAAACTCTCCAGAAAGCAGGAATAGAAGGAACATACCTCAACATAATAAAAGCTATATATGACAAACCCACAGCAAGCATCACCCTCAATGGGGAAAAATTGAAAGCATTTCCTCTGAAATCAGGAACAAGACAAGGATGCCCACTCTCACCACTACTATTCAACATAGTGTTGGAAGTTTTGGCCACAGCAATCAGAGCAGAAAAAGATGTAAAAGGAATCCAGATAGGAAAAGAAGAAGTGAAACTCTCACTGTTTGCAGATGACATGATCCTCTACATAGAAAACCCTAAAGACTCTTCCAGAAAATTACTAGAGCTAATCAATGAATATAGTAAAGTTGCAGGATATAAAATTAACACACAGAAATCCCTTGCATTCCTATATACTAACAATGAAAAAACAGAAAGAGAAATTAAGGAAACAATACCATTCACCATTGCAACAAAAAGAATAAAATACTTAGGAGTATATCTACCTAAAGAAACAAAAGACCTATACACAGAAAACTATAAAACATTGATGAAAGAAATCAAAGAGGACACAAACAGATGGAGAAACATACCGTGTTCATGGATTGGAAGAATCAATATTGTCAAAATGGCTATTCTACCCAAAGCCATCTATAGATTCAATGCAATCCCTATCAAGCTACCAACGGTATTTTTCACAGAACTAGAACAAATAATTTCACAATTTGTATGGAAATACAAAAAACCTCGAATAGCCAAAGTAATCTTGAGAAAGAAGAATGGAACTGGAGGAATCAACCTGCCTGACTTCAGCCTCTACTACAAAGCCACAGTCATCAAGACAGTATGGTACTGGCACAAAGACAGAAATATAGATCAATGGAACAGAATAGAAAGCCCAGAGATAAATCCCCGAACCTATGGACACCTTATCTTTGACAAAGGAGGCAAGGATATACAATGGAAAAAAGTTAACAAGTGGTGCTGGGAAAACTGGTCAACCACTTGTAAAAGAATGAAACTAGAACACTTTCTAACACCATACACAAAAATAAACTCAAAATGGATTAAAGATCTAAATGTAAGACCAGAAACTATAAAACTCCTAGAGGAGAACATAGGCAAAACACTCTCCGACATAAATCACAGCAAGATCTTCTATGACCCACCTCCCAGAATATTGGAAATAAAAGCAAAAATAAACAAATGGGACCTAATGAAACTTAAAAGCTTTTGCACTACAAAGGAAACTATAAGTAAGGTGAAAAGACAGCCCTCAGATTGGGAGAAAATAATAGCAAATGAGGAAACAGACAAAGGATTAATCTCAAAAATATACAAGCAACTCCTGAAGCTCAATTCCAGAAAAATAAATGACCCAATCAAAAAATGGGCCAAAGAACTAAACAGACATTTCTCCAAAGAAGACATACAGATGGCTAACAAACACATGAAAAGATGCTCCACAACACTCATTATCAGAGAAATGCAAATCAAAACCACAATGAGGTACCATTACACGCCAGTCAGGATGGCTGCTATCCAAAAGTCTACAAGCAATAAATGCTGGAGAGGGTGTGGAGAAAAGGGAACCCTCTTACACTGTTGGTGGGAATGCAAGCTAGCACAGCCACTATGGAAAACAGTGTGGAGATTTCTTAAAAAACTGGAAATAGAACTACCATATGACCCAGCAATACCACTTCTGGGCATACACACTGAGGAATCCAGATCTGAAAGAGACACGTGCACCCCAATGTTCATCGCAGCACTGTTTATAATAGCCAGGACATGGAAGCAACCTAGATGCCCATCAGCAGATGAATGGATAAGGAAGCTGTGGTACATATACATCATGAAATATTACGTAGCCATTAAAAAGAATTCATTTGAATCAGTTCTAATGAGATGGATGAAACTGGAACCCATTTTACAGGGTGAAGTAAGCCAGAAAGATAAAGAACATTACAGTATACTAACACATATATACGGAATTTAGAAAGATGGTAACGATGGCCCTATATGCAGGGCAGAAGAAGAGACGCAGAAGTACAGAACAGACTTTTGAACTCTGTGGGAGAAGGTGAGGGTGGGATGTTTCGAAAGAACAGCATGTATACTATCTGTGGTGAAACAGACCACCAGCCCATGTGGGAAGCATGAGTCAAGTGTTTGGGCCTGGTGGGCTGGGAAGACCCAGAGGAATCGGGTTGAGAGGGAGGTGGGATGGGGGACCAGGATGGGGAATTCGTGTAACTCTATGGCTGATTCATATCAATGTATGACAAAACCCACTGAAAAATAAAAAATTAAAAAAATTAAAGAAAATACATTGTCAATATCACACTTAATGATGAAAAAGCCTCAGTATGTTTTCTTAAAAACAGAAACTAGACAAGGATATTTACTCTTGACAGTTTCATCTAACATTGTACTGAAGGTCCTAGCTAGAGAAATTATGTAAAACATCCAAAAAAAAAAAAAAGGATAGAAATAGCCAAATTAGGATCAGAGAAATAGAGCTATTTCTAGTTTTGAAGATGTACAATTTGCAGATATAACCTTGTATATAGAAAATTCTAAGGAGTTCAGTAAAAAGATATTAAAAATAAGAAATGAATCAGCAGAGTTTCAAAGCATAATATCTATACAAAATTGCTTGTATTTACAATTATAAAAATGAACAATCTGAAAATAAGCGTTTCCATTTTTCATAGCATCAAAAATAAAAAAATAGAAATAAATTTAACAAAAGTAGTGCTATTTTTGTGCACTAAAAATGACAAAATCAATTAAATAAGACCTAAATGAATGAACTGAACTGAACCAAACAAACGAAAAGACATTTGTGTTCATGGATTACAAAATAATATTGTTATAATGGGAATACTTCCTGTAGTGGGCTAAATTGTGATCCCCTCAAGAGATATGTCCTCTTTCTAATTCCTGGAACCTCTGAATGTTACCTTATTCAGAAAAGGAGTCTTTGCACATATAGTTAAAGATCTTGATATATGTTCTTAGAGGAGTGAGGCAGAGGAGACGTGATACAGATTGAAAAAGACACAATGTGACCACAGAAGCAGAGATTGTAGTGTGTGGCCACAAGTCAAGGAATGCCAATAGCCATCAGTAACTGGTGATACAAGGAAGAGATTATTCCTAGAGCCTCCAAAGAAAATGTGACCCTGCTGATATCTTGTTTTAGAATTCTGGCCTTCAGAGCTGAGAAAGAAGCAATATTTATACTTTCAGGCCACCAGTTTTTAGTGACTTGTTACAGCAGATACAGGAGGTGAATACATGCTAAAAATTTGTTTACAGATTCAGTACTATCCCTGCTAAAATCACAGCAGGCTTTGTGGCAGAAATTGAGAAGCTGATTCCAAAGCTCATTTGAAAATACAAGAGGCCCAGAATAGTCAAAGAAATCTTGAACTAAAGAACAAAGTTTGAAGACTGACACTTCATGATCTCAGTATTTATTACAAATCTATAGTAGTTGAGACAGTATGGTACTAACATAAAGCTAGGGGTATAGATCAGTGGAATAGAATTGGGATTCAGAAATAAACTCTTATGTTTACAACCAATTGACTTTAGACAAAGTTTTCAAAAATGATTCAGTAGAGAAAGAATAGTCTTTTCAAAAAGTAGTGCTGGGAAACCTGAATAATCACATGTAAAACAATGCATTTGGACTGCTACCTCATACCATGTACAAATATTAATTCAAAATGAATCATAGACTAAATGGAAGAGTTAAAACTGTAGTATCCTTTGAAGGACATATAACAGTAAATGTTTGTGACCCTGTATTAGGTCATGGCTCCTTAGATATAACATGAAGACAGAAGTGATATAGAAAAAATGAACCGAGCTTCGTTAAAATTAAAGACTTGTGTGCTTCAAAGAATGCCATCAAGAAAGTGAGAAGGACAGACTCCAGTGTGGGAGACAATGTGTCTAATTCATGCATCTAATAAGGTACTGGTATTGAGAATACGTAAAGTATATATATTATAACACAATAATGCAAAGGCAGATAACTGAATTAAAACATGGTCAGAGAATCTGACTTGAATTTCTCCAGAGAATATGCACGAATGAGAAACAAGCATGTGAAATAATGCTCAACATCACTAGTCATTAGAGAAATACAAATTGAACCACAATAAGATACCATTTTATTCTGATTATCATATTTAGAATCAAAAGACAGATAGCAGCAAGTGTCCGTGAGGATGTAGAGAAAAGAGAATCAATATACATTGCTGATGGAAATGTAAAATGATGTGACTCCTATGGAAAACAATTTATTAGTTTGCAAAAGTTAAATAGAGTTATCATATGACCCAGAAATCCCACTCTTTGGTATACACCCAAGATAATGGAAACAATTGTTTATTTAAAAACTTGTACATGAATATTCATACCAAGATTATTCATGATAGCCCTCAAGTGGAAACAATGCAGATGCCCACCAGTTGATGAATAAACAGAATGTGATATATCTTTATAGTGCAATATAATTTGGACACAAAAATAGATGAACCTTCACAACATTGTACAAGAGGAAAGTAATTGGTTCCAAAAGACCATATATTACATGATATTATTTACATGAAACATTCAGCATAGGCCGGATTATAAAGACAAAGTAAATTGGTGTTTTTTTAGGGCTAAGGAATGGCATTGACGTTTGGGAGAAATAGGAAGTGAGTGCTAATCCCTATGGAATTTCTTTTTAGAATTATGCAGATGTCCTCAAATAGTGGCAATGGTTGCACAATTTTGTGAATATGCTGAGAACCATTTCATTGTGCCAATTAGAGAGGCAGATTATATGTTATTGTCAGGGAATGTTTGACGGGAGGATTCCTACGTGCTGTCTCTCTGAGTCCTTTGTCCCTCTTCAAGCGGAACAGCGCGCTGCTCCCAGGGACTGAGGTCACTGTGTGAGGCAGGCTTGGTCTCCTTTAGCAAACATTCTCTTTAGGACAAAACTGCTTAGTCTTGCTCCCCCTTCGCGAGATATGGATTGTCCCCTGACCTTGTGACTAACATTACCCCTTGTTCCCTTGGTAACGGTTGCTGTACGTTTGGTTTTCTGATCTCTATCATTCCCGAAAGAAGTTTCTTGTACCACAGCCTATATATACTCATAGAAAAATCATTAAAGCACCTTTGCTCCATCAGAGCTTAGGTCCCCAGGTCTTTCTTTGTTTGTTTGTTTCTCTCTCTCTCTCTCTCTCTCTCTCTCTTTTTTTCTGGCTGATTCTCTGGAGCGTGGAGACCCGTCATGCTCACTTTCCTGCCTGGGCTTCTAAGACCCCCTCGAGAGGGCGCCTGGTGCCTTCGTGAGCGATGCAAGTCCTGTGTCAAGGTCTTTATTGGTCCTCTGCGTAAACCAGGCAATATCAGCCTCTTTCTCTCTTTCACTTTCTTATTTTCAACTTCGTACCACCAGGTTCTGGCCCATTAAAGGACCCCAACATGTTATGTGAACTATTTTGCAATAAAGTTGTTTCAAAATCAAACTATAATTATAACCAAAACCTAATAATAGTTCCTTTTAAGAAAAGCATCCTTGGTAGATCCTCTAAACTTTTTTCTTTTTGTTTATGATCAGAAATGAAGAGGCTACTATAAAAAGAAAGGGAGGGAGGAAGAGGAGGCACAGGGCAAAGAAGGAAGAAAGGAGAGAGGAAAGGAAGGAAGAGACAGCTGTTTTAGTTAAATTTGGGTATAGAACCTCAAAAAGATATAATCGTAAGTTAGTGAAGCATTCAGAATTTAAGACAGACCTAAAAGTCAGATCATCTATCAGTCTTTATATGTATATACGTTTATATATATACACACATACACACACACATATGTACATATATACATTCCTCTGTGTATATTTTAAATGAGGGATTACATTAAATAGTAATTAGGTAAGACACACGTGGTCACTGGTTTTTGGTTCTCCTATGAAGTTTTTCACTAACAATGGAGTTGTTTTAGAGTTTGAGAAGAAAACTCAAGAATGTCTCTTCTTTCCTCAATTCTATTATATCTTGAGAGTTCATGATCAAGGATGGTCCTTGCTCACACTATAGTACCCAAATGATGGAGAACCATAATGTCTAATTAGAACTTTATCATTAACATTAGGTTACTTTTTATGGGATTCTTCTATTCTCTAATAGAGACAATTACAAAGTAAAAACAAGTAAATATTCTTGTTACACTATGCAAGATAAAAAGTAGATCACAGAAAATATGTCTGTTTCCCCCTTTTAAAAAAAATATATTTAACCTGTAGAGATGGTCTTGTTACAACAGAACAGTCTAACTTTTTCTGTAGCCTGCTTTTCTAGGGTCAGTATAGTAATTCCTCAAAATACATGGATGTAGGAAATACTGTTTATAGGATTGCCCACGGGGCCTTAAAGGAGCTACCTTTTCTGTTCCTAGGAAAACTAACACCTAACAAGCTCAATTTGTGTTTTGTTGTATTGCTAAGAGATAGCATATTTTCAATATCAAGAACCTAGGGATCAATCTCCTGAATAAATCCTTGGTTAATCAATTCTATAAATCACATGTACCCAGAAAAACTTAAGTTTTCCTTAAATTCTGTGTGGTAAAATTGCTGGCTTTCCATATAAACATCGTAGTAGCAGTTTAGTTGCCAAGTCGTGTCCAACTCTTGCAACCCCACTGACTGTAGCCTGCCAGGCTCCTCTGTCCATGGGATTTTCCAGGCAAGAATACTGGAGCCATATAAGCATAGTTTCAACTTATAATAGCTTTGCTTCTGCTTTTCATTCATTTTTTTCAGGTATTTGTTGATATATCTTTTTTTTTTCCATTTATTTTTATTAGTTGGAGGCTAATTACTTTACAATATTGTAGTGGTTTTTGCCATACATTGACAAGAATCAGCCATGGATTTTTCTTCTACTTCAAGGAATTAATTTAATGTTTTTAATGTTGTGGGAGTAACCATCATATCTGTGACTATAATAATGTTTAATCCTATACAGACTAATAATGGAATTGCTACTGCATTTTCAGTAGCAACTAATTTACTATTTTACAGAATGAATAAAGCCAATCTGAAAAGGATGTTTACTGTAGAATTTGAGCTATAGCATTCTGGAAAAGGCAAAACTATGCAGACAGTAAAAAGATCATTGCTTGTCAGGTGTTATGGGGAGGGTGGGGCCAATAGGTGGAATACAGAGGATTTTTAGAGCCATGAAACCGTGGCAGGAAGGGAGACCCTTTTGACTGCCTCTGTTCAATACACATACCAATCCATGAAGGGCTAATTCCTCATTTTCAGTTTTTTTTTTTTTTTTTTTTTTTGGTCTATAGGATATTGCTGTATATGCCACAGACACTAGCATCTTAAACCTAGATAGAAAATTGGCCTCTGCACTAAAGCTACCAAACTGTTAGCTTGAGTGTCACTGTCCTCCAGGAACCTGTCAGAGCTATCCATCTGGTCCCTTATCTGTTCTCCTTAGCTAACTGCTCAAGTGTAAAGCAACTTTCCCCATGTTCCAGTGATTTAATAGCTCCTACAAGTGCAGCCCTCACGACTCAGCTGGTAAAGAATCTGCCTGCAATGCTGGAGACCTAGGTTCGATCCCTGGGTTGGGAAAATCCCTGGGAGAAGGAAATGACTACCCATTCCAGTGTTCTGGCTTGGAGAATTCCCTAGACTATAGTTCATGGGATCGAAAAGAGTTGGATGCAATCGAGCAACTCACACACACACTACTACATCCAGAGCACCTGCATAAGTCCTCCCATGCCCTCCCAAACTTTAACTGTACCAGCTTTTTTTTAGCACATTGATCCTAATATTTTCTTTCTCACCATATGCCCTTTCCTTCCTACCCTCCTGCATCTACCTAGCTCATGTTTATAATGCTGATCTGTTCACTCCTGATAACACCCTGAATTCTCAAGTTTTCTGTCCTTTAGTTCTACACTCAGAAGAAATGAGTGTAGAACTCTACACTTCTACTTCCTCAGAAGTGCTTGAGGAACCCAGTGATGTATCATTTCTGTATCTGCACCCTTGTTAAAATGCAGAATCTGACTCAGGAAATCCCAGGTGGGATTCTGTATTTTAACAAGTTCCTAGGGGCAGTTGCAGAATGCACTTTGAATTGGGAGGATATAGGTGAGCATTTTTGAAAAGACTCAAATAGGATAGTTAGGTACAACAATTTTAATGTCAGTCTGCTTCTCAGTTGAGCCCACATCACTGCCTACTTCTGTATCTCTGTATAGAAACGTACCTTTATAGCATTCTGGATACATTCTCTAAAAGCTGCTTCACAATCCCTTTTCCGCCCCCCCCCCCAACCTTTTTTGCAAGTCAGTCATTCGTCCTGTACCTCTGAAAATAGTGGTCCTTAACCTTCTGGCACATTAGAACCACCTGGAAAAATTTTTAAATTCCGATGTCTACCACACACTGGAACAAAATGTTTTAAAACATGGCTGCAATTTCAAAAACTCAGTTGGTGATGCCAAACTTGTAACTAGGATTGGGATTCTCTATCAAAGTATTAAAAAAACACAAATGATTGGACCCAAGCAAACATTTTCCCAAAGAGCACATACAAGTGGCCAACAGGTATTTCAAAAGATGCTCAATGTCACCAGTCATCGGGGAAGTACCAATCAAAATCACAGTGAGTTATCACCTCACACTTGTGAGGGTGGCAACTTTCAAAAAAATAAGAGATAACAAATGTTGGCAAGGATGTGAAAAAAATACATTTTATACTGTTGTTAAAAATATGATTTGGTGTAGCCACTGTGGAAAGCAGTATGGAGATTCCTCAAAAATTGAAAATAGAACTACCATATGATCCAGCAATTCTACTTTTGGATATATATACAAAGGAAATGAAATCAGTAGATATTTGTACTCTGAAGTTTACTGAGCATTATTCACAGTAGCCAAGATATGGTAACAACCAAGTTTACGTCAATGGATAAATGGATAGAAAAAATGTAATACACAAACATTCACACACACAGTAGAATATCATTTACCCTCAAAAAAAAAAAATAAATCTTGACATTTGAAACAACATGGATGAATTTGGAGGGCATAATACTAAGCAAAATAATCCAGACAAAGATAAGCAAATACTGTACAGTATCACTTGTGTGGAATCTTTAAAAAATGTGAGCTGATGGCAAAAATAAGGTAGAATGGTAGCTCCCAGGGTTTGGGAATTGAAAGGCAATAAAGAAATGTAGGTCAACGGATATAAGCTTTCAGTTACAAGATGAATAAATTCTGTAAATGCATTGTATGACATAGTGACTCTAGTTAATAATACTGTATTGTACACTTGAAATTTGCTGAGAGAGTCACTCTTAAGTATTCTCACCACGAAAATAAAGAAGGGTGACTGTGAGGTGATGGGTGTGTTAATTTACTTGATTGTGGGAATCATTTCATAACACATACATGTATCAGCTCATCACATTTTACCTGTACTTAAATACATGTAATTTTATTTGTCAAATATAACTCAGTAAACCTGGGGAAAAAGACAAAACTATCCTTTAAAAATCTTGAAAGAAATAAAGCCATTTGTGTCAAGTAGATGAATGAAGAGAAAAGAGCTGAACAAACCACAGAGAACCTATGGCTTAGATGGTGGGCAAAGGAGGAGGGGCTGTTGAAAGAGGATAAAAGAGAAAGTCAGAGCTGTACTGGGAAATGTAAGGAGGAGATGCTATTGAAGAAGCCACTGGAATAAAATACTTCAAGAATAACAGCAAGTTTAGCAGTGTCACATCCTGTGGAGAGGTCAAGAAAGATGAGAAGTTTGAAGAGGTCTTTGGATTGGCAAGAACAAAGCCATTGGTGTATTCTACATGCTTGAAATTTTTCAAAAACAGAGTCGGAATTTCTGTTCAGTAGTGAGTTGCTACTTTCTACAGAAGTCCTTTCCCCACCTTTTCTTGATGACGCATTTAAATGTAAAATTTGAGAGGTGGGGGCAGGAAGAAAAGGATAGAAATTATTGCTTAGACATGAACTCTGGAGAAAAAGCAATAGTGATAGTCACTCAATTGTGTCCGACTTTCTGTGACCCATGGATAGTAGCCCACCAGGCTCCTCTGTCTATGGAATTCTCCAGGCAAGAATAATGGAGTGAGTAACCATTCCCTTCTCCAGGCGATCTTCATGACCCAGGGATCAAACCCGGGTCTCTTGCATTGTAGGCAGATTCTTTCTAGTCTGAGTCACCAAACTCTAGTGTCTAGTAAACATGGAAAAATAAATTAAACATTTATTTATAACAATGTTCTCATTTTTTATGTAGTTTATGTGGATTCTATTCTTTTACCATCATGAAAGTCTTTTGTGGTAAGCATTTAGGTTGAGAAAACAGGCTCAGTTGACCATCACATGGTCAAGAAGAGGCAGAATGGAGGCCAGATGTTGGGACTTGAGACTTCAGTTGGGTTTCCATTAGGTGTTACTTTCTCCTGCCAACTTCCCAGAAAGTAACAGAAGCCAGTGTGCTACTTTTATTGTGGCATGCACACAAAATATTAGAAAAATGGTACATTGACTTATTGTTTGTAGAAGAAATGAAAACATAAATGCTGTCTGAAAGAAATGGTTGCATTTTTTCCTAGTATAGAAGGAAAAGGATGCTCACTCTCTTGCTGTCTTCTTTTCTTTCTAGGTCTCTTTCCATCTCCCCTGCCCCCTCCACCCCCCTGCTGTAGAGATATTCCATTCATAATATTAGATTTTTAATTTGTAAGTTAGCTAAAAATGTGATGTAATTTAAAAGATTGATATAAAAGAAGCAAATATGTAAATTACTTCTCTAGGTTTCAGTTCAGATAAACTGCTGACAAACTAGAGATGATGAAGATAAGTGTCTACCACATGCTTACTTGACTGATCTAAAAGTTGCATTATTGAAAAATGGTCATGTTATATCCCATTAACAAAATATAGCTCTTAACAAAACCAATCAATAAACCAACAAATAATAGACAAAATTAGGAAGGACATTTGAATGCTTAAAAAACAGAAATTATAAGATGTTTTAGAGTATTTCAATCTTAAGACTTCACAAGATGATTCTTTCTTTTTTTTTTTTTTCTTAAAAGTAGACCAAGATAAAGGGGCTATGAGATGTGGTTTTTGTTTGCTTATTTGACTAACTTCTTTTTGAAAAACTTGTCAATGATGTGGTTAAACGTATGCTTCAGGGAAATTAAAAATTACTATAACTGAGATCTTCAATGGAACTTGGAAGTGGTTGAACCTAAGAATGTAAAGTCCAGTAATGTTGAATATATACTCTAATTCATCTGGGTCACTATTTTTGAAATGGTTAGGTTTGTGAACTAATTTAATGTCATGTTATTTGTAGTAATTTTCCCCCATTAAATAACAAAAGCAATAATGTAGATGTTAGTAAAGTGAATATGTTGATTTATCAAATCTTTGTAACCATAATGTATAATAGAACAATAGTAGTATAATTTTTGTTATACAGTAAAAGTGATCAGAGCAATAAATAAAAATGCCAATTTGATAAAAATATTTCTGGGACCAACATATAAAAATAACCAGTTTACTCAGCATCATCATGATAGAATATACTTTCTAATTTAAAAAATATCTGATTATTACTCCTAAAGGAATAAATTCATGTGATTTTTTGAACAGACTTAGAAACATAAAAAAGATAGGTTGGGAACTCAAAGTTAGGTAGAAGTTGGAAATCACATCTGTTGAATATCATTATAAATTCAGGACCTTTTTACAATATGAAAGGCATTACATAATTCTTAAAAATTACTCAGCACCACAGTTAAGAGTTAAGGCTTAAATCTAAAGCTCTACCAAATCTTAATTTACAGTCTTTTTATAGTAAGCACAAAGGAGTAAACCAATCTCTGGATATAGAATCTCAGGTTTCTTTAGAAGACATTCACATTCCCACATTGGATAGGATCATGAAGTATGTATGGCTCTAGCGCTATTTTGGTTTTGCATACAATACTCTATAATGGCTATTTTGGTTTTGCATACAATACTCTATAATGAGCTAGTAATAGTAGATTATCTCAAAATTCAACCCAGAGAACCATTAGGACTTTTAACAAGGAACTGGCTAAAGCAATTGTTCTTGCCCGCATGCTAAGTTGCTTCAGTCGTGTCTGACTCTTTGCAAGCCTGTGGCCCCTAGTCCGCCAGGCTCCTCTGTCCATGGCGTTCTCCAGGCGGGAACATTGGAGGAGGTAGCTGTGGCCTTCTCCAGGGTATTACTCTCCTGCATTGACAGGCGGGTTATTTACCAGTAGTGCCACCTGGGAAGCCCCAAAGCAATTGTAGGTGCTCGCTAAGCAAAGCCAAATTCTGTCGGGCAGGTAGTCCTGAAAGGAAGATGATGAGCAAGCAGGCCAGAACCTCAAAAGCATAAGCTTAAGCTTGGAGTCTCCATGAATTCCAAGGTCTGTGAACAAATCTGTATGAAAGACAAGCTAAGCAACTGCTTTTCAAATACTTGGTCTTTTCTACTTAAAGATTTTATGTTTTCCTTAATAAATTCTGAGTGAATCTTGCCACAGTACATGGGCTTTAAAATACAGTTTTGGCATATTATGATTGCATTGGACATGCAGCAAATAAATTAGAGAAATTAGACACTTGGCATAAAGAAAATGTATGCTGACTTCCACAAGAATATGTCTCTGTGCATCTACTGTATTAGGTGTTACTATTGCCTTCTAGATCAAAACTTATTGATCCTAAAGAAAGGTCCTTGAAATCTGTTCCCTAATCCCAGTGATAAAGGAAGCACATCAATTCTGAACTAGCACTATGAGTTAAAATATTAGAATCCTTTCAAAACTACAAAGTGTTAAAAATCACTTAATACTTAAAATTAAGGAAAGAGAGGCTGTGCTTTTCAAAAGAAAGAAAAAACAAGACCTCTTTTGAGGTTGAAAGGAAAATACCATTTAAATACTTAGGCTTTAACTTTACAACAGTTTAAAGAGATATACATTTTTTGGGTGTATTTTTAAATTAATTTAGTTTTTAATTGAAGGATAATTGCTTTACAGAATTTTGTTATTTTCTATCAAACCTCAACATGAATCAGCCATAGGTATACATATATCCCCTTCCTTTTGAAACTCCTTCCCATCTCCCTCCCCATCCCACACCTCTAGGTTGATACAGAGCCCGTGCTTGAGTTTCCTGAGACATATGGCAAATTCCTGTTGGTTATTTATTTTACATATGGTAATGTAAGTTTCCATGTTATTCTTTCCATACACCTCACCCTCTCCTCCCCTCACCCCATGTCCACAAGTCCATTCTCTATGCCTGTGTCTCCATTGCTGCCCTGCAAATAAATTCTTCAGTACCATCTTTCTGGATTCCGTATATACGTGTTAGTATACAACATTTATCTTTTTCTTTCTGACTTACTTCACTCTGTATGATAGATTTTAGTTTCATCCACCTCATCAGAACTGATGCAAATACATTCCTTTTTATGGCTGAGTAATATTCTATTATACATATGTACCACAGCTTGTTTATCCATTTTTCTGTCAATGGACATCTAGGTTACTTCCATGTTCTAGCTATTGTAAATAGTGCTGCAATAAGTAATGGGATACATGTGTCTTTTTCAATTTTGGTTTCCTCAAAGAATATGCCTAGGAGTGGGATTGCTGAGTCATATGGTGGTTTTATTTCTAGTTTTTTAAGGAATCTCCATATCATCTTCTGTAGTGACTATATCAATTTACATTTCTGCCAATAGTGCAAAAGGGTTCCCTTTTCTCCACACCTTCTCCAGGATTTATTGTTAGTAGTCTTTTTGATGAATGCCATTCTGACTGGTGTGAGGTGATATCTCTTTGTAGTTTTGATTTTCATTTCTCTAATAATGAGCAATTTTGAGCATCTTTTCATGTGTTTGTTAGCCATCTGTATGTCTTCTTTGGAGAAATGTCTGTTTAGGTCTTTTTCCCACTTTTTGATTGGGCTGTTTGTTTTTCTAGTAGAGATATACATTTTTATTAGCATTTGGAGAATGTGTTGAAAATAGTTAAAGCGGAAGATTCCAAGACAGTATCATACATGAATAGGCTGAAAGCATTTCTGCCAGAGTTTTAGGAGTTGAATAAAGAGAGATTACATATTTCTGTAGCCTGGTCAAATTTGTCAAGGAAATGGTTTTATACAAATAATTCTACTTCAAAGCTAATAAATACATAATTTGAAATTAAAAATGTGAATCCACAAGAGAAATATTTATATTAAGAGCTATCTTTTAGTATTTTATATACCATATTAAGATTAAAGAGAGATCTAGATTGATGTATCCATAGACAGATTACAAAAATGTCAAATGGGGTCTAAAAGATAGTTTATGAATGGTCTTTTCATATGGTCTATTCATATGCAGAATTATGACTCATTTACTAATACAAGTGATCCACATGCTATTTCAAATCCTATTGAGTTTCAGTAAAGCATTAAGATTAGTTTTTCTGTATTCTTGAATGAGATGACCTGAAACCTTTTTGAACATAATAATAGGAGTGCTTTAAAATCAGTATTTTTCACATATGTTTATGTGCTTCTATAGTAGAGGGATTACAGCTGTTCTTAAACCCTTAAAGAGGAAGAATATCTGATTGCAATAATGGCTAAGAAATAATGTTTCCAAATAAGTCTCTCATATGTAAGTTAAAGGAGATTTGAAAAGTCTCTATACAAATTAAATTGCTTGATCCATTTTTATTGCATGCTTATTATTTACCCGGCAGCATGCTAAACTCTGGAAATAAAAGATAATTACCATTTAGACATTTTAAAGAGTTCCTAGTCAAATTGGGAAGGTAAGCATGAAACCGAAAAAAATTGCAATGCAGTGTGGTAAATCCTCTTACAAAGACATTCTATGAACTTGAGCATTCAAGGGGAGTAAATTGAGATAGGCAGAAAAGAAGATTTGAATAGTGAGGCATATTCACAATAGAAATGTTCCAGTATTACATACTCATCCTTCATGGGGCCTGTGTGTACTAGAAGGAACAAAACAGCAATGATTTTTCTTGTATTTCAGTGTGGTTAACAAATGTGATCTTGTTTTCCTACATAGAAATAGAAATGTTTATTTTATCCATGAGTAACTTGTACCTTGGGGTTAAAGATAAGATTCATTTTATCCTTATTCCAGTTTGTGAAAATCTGTACCTACTTAGGAACAGCATGAACAATGACCTCTTACATGTGATAGACTTCTTGACCTTCTTAGCTAGGCAGTGAAATGATGCTTATTATATTAAATAGAAATAATAGCCATGATATATTTATCATGTGCTTGTTTTACATGAGGCTCTTTGCAGTTAACTTTATATGTATTACCTCATCCTTCCTTCGTAAGAATTCTCTGAAGTAGATAAAAATGTTATTTTCATTTTCCAGATGAGGAAATAGAAGTGGAGTGGTTATTTAATCTATTTAAAGTTTCACACTTAGGAAGTGATGCTGTTGGGACTGAAATTCAGGTTTACTTGATAAGGCTGGTGTCCTTAGCCACTGTAGTGGTTTAATGTAAGTGAACTCTGAAGCAGAAGGCAAAGTATAGACAGAGGGAGAACTTAAATACAAAGTCTCTAATTAAACAAGACTCGTGGAATTAAAAAATAAGAATTAAAAAAGCCAAATAGCTTGAATTTCAAGGAAAACATTTTTCTTCCCTCAAAAAATTCTCTTGTGTTTATATTGTGTTCTCTTTTTGTTTAGCTTTAAAGAATCTTTCTAATTACCACTGATTCCCCTATTGTTTGCGTCATATGAGAATGTAGGGAGTACTGTCTGCAGTGGCACATAGAGTGATAAGCACCTCTCAACTCAGACTGAGGTCTAATGTTCTTGGCATTTTGTTCCACATTTATTTCCATTATTCTATTTTCAGAAGAAAATTCTAAACTATATTTGCCATCTCTCTAACTCATTATAATGGCAAATTGGTTTGGAGGAAAATATTTATTCTTCTAAGACATTTGGATAAGAATGATAAGTTAACATTTCTCTATAATGGGATTAATTTTTAAACAGGATTTCTTCTCATTAGATAAAATTTTTGATAGAACTATATAGGTGTTTTTACACCCTTAACATGATTTTTCCTTTTGTACCTTTTATTTTTTACTTGAAACTATGAATTTTCTTTATATTGAAAATGCTCAAAGGCTCCTCTGGTTAAGTCTTCTGCATTTAGTCAGTTCAAGAGTGTTCTGTTTTGCAGATAAACCCACTGAGGCCTTAGTGGTTGATAAATTTTGCCAAGGTCCTGCAACTTGCAAACAGTATCATGGGGCTTTATAATCAGTCAGCAGTTTCCAAAGTTCCAGAATGCCATTTCCAAACAGAAAATTAAGTTAAAATGTAAAAATCACTCTGGCTTTATATAGGTTTTACAAAGAGCAAAGTATTTCTTTTCAGTACTATACAGAGAAATGGTTCTGTAACAATTAGCTTTAACTGGCATTAAATTTGAAAATAATTCTTAGCTCATTTTCTAGGAGGAATAATACACTGAATTTTGTAAAACCTGGTGGTTAGCACCTCACACCCTCAACCACAATCACAGAAAGCTAACCAATCTGATCATATGAACCACAGCCTTGTCTAACTCAATGAAACTATGAACCATGCCGTGTAGGGCCACGCAAGATGGACAGGTCATAGTGGAGAGTTTTGACAAAGCGTGGTCCACTGGAGAAGGAGAGGGAAAACCACTTCAGTAGTCTTGCCTTGAGAACCCCATGAACAATGTGAAAAGGCAAAAAGGTAGGACACTAAAATATGAACTCCCCAGGTCGGTCAGTTCCCAATATGCTGCTGGAGATCAGTAGAGAACTAACTCCAGAGAGAATGAAGAGACGGAGGCAAGGCAAAAACAACATACAGTTGTGGATGTGACTGGTGATGGAAGTAAAGTCTGATGCTGTAAACAGCAATATTGCATAGGAACCTGGGATGTTAGGTCCGTGAATCAAAGCAAATTGGAACTGGTCAAACAGGAGATGGCAAGAGTGAACATCAACATTTCAGGAATCAGCAAACTAACATGGACTAGAATGGGTGAATTTAACTCAGATGACCATTACGTCTACTGTGGGCAAGAATCCCTTAGAAGAAATGGAGTAGCTATCAGAGTCAACAAAGAGTCTGAAATGCAGTACTTGGATGCAATCTCATAAACAACAGAATGATCTCTGTTTGTCTCCAAGGCAAACCATGCAATATCACAGTAATCCAAGTCTATACCCCAACCAGTAATGCTGAAGAAGTTGAAGTTGAATGGTTCTATGAAGACCCACAAGACCTTCTAGAACTACCACCCCAAAAAATGTCCTTTTCATTATAGGGGACTGGAATGCAAAAGTAGGAAGTCAAGAAACACCTGGAGTAATGGGCAACTTTGGGCTTGGTGTACAAAATAAAACAGGGCAAAGGCTAACAGAGTTTTGCCAACAGAATACACTGGACATAGCAAACACCCTCTTCTGAAAACACAGAAAAAGACTGTACACAAGGACATCACCAGATGGTCAACACTGAAATCATATTGATTATTTTCTTTGCAGCCAAAGATGGAGAAACTATACAGTCAGCAAAAACAAAACTGGGAGCTGACTGTGGTTCAGGTCATGAACTCCTTACTGCCAAATTCAGACTTAAGTTGAAGAAAGTAGGGAAAACCATAATATCATTCAGGTATGACCTAAATCAAATGCCTTATGATATACAGTCAGAGTGACAAATAGATTCAAGGGATTAGATCTAATAGATAGACTGCCTGAAAAACTTTGGACAGAGGTTTGTGACATTGTACAGGAGGCAATGATGAAGACCATCTTCAAGAAAAAGAAATGCAAAAAGACAAAGTGGCTGTCTGAGGAGGTCTTACAAATAGCTATGAAAAGACGAGAAGCAAAAGGCAAAGGAAAAAGAAAGGTGTGCCCTTTGAATCCAGAGTTCCTGAGAATAGCAAGGAGAGATAAGAAAGCCTTCTTCAGTGATCAATGCAAAGGAATAGAGGAAAAAAATAGAATGGGAAAGACTAGAGATCTCTTCAAGAAAATTAGAGATACCAAGGGAACATTTCATGCAAAGATGGGGACAAAAAAGGACAAATATGGTATGGACCTAACAGAAGCAGAAGATATTAAGAAGAGATGGCAAGAATACACAGAAGTACCATACAAAACAGATCTTCATGACTCAGATAATCACGATGGTGTGATTACTCACCTAGAGCCAGACATCCTGGAATACAAAGTCAAGTGGGCCTTAGGAAGCATCACTATGAGCAAAGCTAGTGGATGTGATGGAATTCCAGTTGAGCTATTTCAAATCCTAAAAGGTGATGCCATGAAAGAGCTGCACTCAATATGTCAGCAAATTTGGAAAACTCAGCAGTTGCCACAAGACTGGAAAAGGTCAGTTTTCATTCCAATCCTCAACAAAGACAATGCCAAAGAACGTTCAGATTACTACACAATTGCACTCATCTCACATGTTAGTAAAGTAATGCTCAAAATCCCCCAAGTCAGGCTTCAACAGTATGTGAACCTTGAACTTCCAGATGTTCAAGCTGGATTAGAAAAGGCAAAGGAACCAGAGATCAAATTGCCAACATCCATTGGATCATCGAAAAAGCAAAAGGGTTCCAGAAAAATAACCTGTTTTATTGACTATGCCAAAGCCTTTGTATGGATCACAATAAACTGTGGAAAGTTCTGAAAGACGTGAAAATACCAGACCACCTGACCTGCCTCTTGAGAAATCTGTATGCAGGTCAAGAAACAACAGTTAGAACTGGACATGGAACAACAGATTGGCTTCAAATCAGGAAAGGAGTATGTCAAGGCTGTATATTGTCACCCTGCTTATTTAACTTATATGCAGAATACATCATGAGAAATTCTGGACTGGATGAAACATAAGCCGGAATCAAGATTGCCAGGAGAAATATCAATGACCTCAGATATGCAGATGACACCAACCATATGGCAGACAGTGAAGAAGAACTAAAGAGCATCTTGATGAAAGTGAAAGAGGAGAGTGAAAAGGTTGGCTTAAAACTCAACATTCAGAAAATAAAGGTCAAGCATTTGGTCCCATCACTTCATGGCAAATAGATGTGGAAACAGTGGCAGACTTTATTTTGGCGGGCTCCCAAATCACTGCAGATGGTGATTGCAGCCATGAAATTAAAAGGCACTTACTCCTTGGGAGAGAAGTTATGACCTACCTATACAGCTTATTAAAAAGCAAAGACATTGCTTTACAAACAATGGTATGTCTAGTCAAAGCTATGGTTTTCCAGTAGTCATATATGAATGTGAGACTTGGACTATAAAGAAAACTAAGTGCTGAAGAGTTGATGCTTTTGAACTGTGGTGTTGGAGAAGATTCTTGACAGTCCCTTGGATAGTAAGGAGATCTAACCAGTTCATTCTAAAGGAAATCAGTCATGAATATTCATTGGAAGGACTGATGCTGAAGCTGAAACTCCAATTCTTTGGCCACCTGATGCAAAGAACCAGCTCATTTGAAAAGACCCTGATTCTGGAAAAGATTGAAGGCAGGAGGAAAAGTGGATGACAGAGGATGAGATGGTTGGATGGCATCATTGATTCAATGGACTTGAGTTTGTGTAAACAGCAGGAGTTGGTGATGCATAGGGAGACCTGGCGTGCTACAGTCCATGGGGTCGCAAAGAGTTGGATACAACTAAGCAACCAAACTGAAACCTCAGTTTTATGACTTTTTTTCAAGCACCTCAACCTCAGCTGTCCATAAAGTGGATTTCTTTTCCTGTGGCATCTGGCGAGTTCAAGTTCTGGTGGCCTGTACCCAGAGTGTTTTGAATGATGGAGACTGGGTAATGTAGCAGGCTTCTGTTTTTGCCTGACTAGCATCTACTGGAGAGTCTTCATAACAACTTTATTTTCTTTGGGGAACTGTCTACTCTCCATTCTAAATTTCTCAGTTCTGCCTCAAATCCAGGCCAGACCTTCCACAACTTTCATTGTGCATCTTTTTGTGATTTTTGTGGGGAAACTATTAGAAAATGAAAGCTCTCATTCTGCTGGAGGTGGCTAATATAGACAGATGAGAACCTGGCCATCATTGTGCCTCACGTGGAGACCATTCTGAGAAAGAAGCCAACCCAGATGCAAGCTGAACAAAGAGATGGAAAGAGAAAGTTTTCTGACATCATTATATGCACTGGTTCATCCATGCTTGATGCCAGTTCATGTCTTGGCTGATTAATTCCTTTGTGTTTAAGCCAATTTAAGATGGGTTTCTCTACTTCTTGATGATAGTTTTATTTCATGTAATATTTCATTAGAGTGACTATGGTAATTCCTAGATAACTTAGCAACTAAGAGCAAAGAGCTTTAGGCCCTAGGTAACAATGGAAACATCAAGCTTCATCAGCCTAGTGATGAAAAATGTCCTGAATTATTAACTGTGGAATCTTTGTACTGAAGTTGGCTTAGAGACAGTGTCAGATATCCACACAGAAAGGAGGTATCAATTTCTGTGGCAAGGGAAAAGACTGGTCCCTAAACTACCTTATCTATCCATTAGTCTTTGACACCTTAAAATTATTTGAATCTTCATATTTTAAGGAGATGTTCAGTATGCAGAGATGGTATACTGGCTTGGATTTTTACTGGTATAGACATGACTAATACAGTGTCAACTACTACTTATAATACTCTTTTGTGTGCATCACCTGCACAAACCCTCGGAATAACCTGGTGAGCAGAAATCTTACCTGTGTTTCATGAGTTAGGAATCTAAGAAGCAAAGTAAATTCTTCAAAGTTACATTGCTAATAAAAATTTGTTTTCTGAATATTTAAGAGTCCTCCTGCACTTTCCCCTACCCCCTCCCATTATTAAGAAACCTGATAGAAGCAGGGCTGCTGAAACTGAAGGAGAAACTTTGGGCAGTGAATTCTTGGTTTTGTAAGAAATTGTTGCTTTGAAATGAGAAAAACTCTTAGAAAGCAAGATTGAGTTTTTCTGAGACAGCCTTATCAATCCTAAACTTACTCAGGACCAGCCATGACTCAGATGGAATTCTGAGGGTGAGGATTTAGGACATGCAGGGTTGGAATTTAAATGTCTATATGAATTCTCTTTTAGATAGCCATCCTTCAGATTTCAAGATAATTACTTTGTACAGTCATGTGAAATCTGTTTACATTTTCTAAAATTGAGAAATATTGTCCTTTACAATGCCTGGTAATATGTGTAGAAATAGGAGAAATTGATTCTTTTTGTTTGTTGAAATTTTATGAGCCTCCAGGAAACAATTTTCTGCTGTGCACTCAACTCCAAAATCAGGATCTGCTTGTGACAGCAAAGGAACATAATGGCAGCAGTGTCGCACCTTCTATGTAGGATGATTATAATAATTAGTGCCAGTCAACAAAGACATCTCTCCTGGGAGAGACGCTATTGGAGGTTCTGTTGCCTGAAAACTTGTGCTAGCAAGTTTAGGTCTGTATACGATGGAATGCACCAGTGTTAGGTATACACGGATATTACCACATTGATTGACTCATTTTAACACATGTACAGCTTATGCCCCATGTGGTTTTCCTCAGTTAGGCAAAGTTGAAACACAAGGGAGAGATAATAGTGAATGAAAATATCTCAGGTGACATTTAGGTATTTTGCAGTATAGCTTTGTTCGCTGTGTACAGTATAACTTCTGAGAGACTTCAAAATGATCTATTTGTGGTTCACAAAAAATTTGGGTGAAATTTTACTGTCCTTCCTTCTTTCTAATAGAATAAAATTAAGAATATGCTTGAAAACAGGTGGATAGTTTGAAAACCAGGGAACAAGCTTTCTGTTTACATAGAAAGATTTATGATGAGGTTGGGAATTTGAACAGGGCAGTAGGAAAAGTATGGTATCATTTTATATCTATTTAGTCTGATATTAATCTCCATTTAAAATCTTTGTTGTACATGGCTCATCAATCTGTAAATGGAGTTTAATGGGAGTTATGATTTTTTATATGAAAAAGACCTAAGATAAAATTAGGAGTTTTAGAAGCAGTAAAACAGAATCTGAGACCCATTACATTCGTTAATCATTAGCTGGGTAAATGGGGCCAAAATAGTTTATTCTTTGAGGAGCAACCTTTATATCTATAAATTGAGGGAGTACAAATAAATGATCTTTAAAATTCTTTCCAACGTGAGTATCCGTGTTTCAGTGAGTAAAAGAAGGAGAAAGGCAACTTGTCAATCATAGTTCATAAAGGATTTGTGGGAATAAAATGCAAGACCAGAGTAATGAATGATTTTTTTTTTCTTTCATTATAACTAAGGAATCTTTTGGGAGATTTTAACTCCCATTAACTGTATTTTTAATAGATGAGCTGGATGTATGTTACCTGTTTATAAAAGCTCGTGATGATGTTTTGAACCACCAATAAACAAATCAGGTTTAAAGATTAATGGTGATGAGCTAATTTGACTGAGCGCTTAATGTATTCCAGCCCTGAGTTAGGTGCTTTGCTGTATGATTACTTTTACTCTCACAAAAATCTATGAGATACAAATATTAATACCCTCATGGACTTGGACAAAAATATTAAAGAAAAGGTATTGCCTTGTTAGGAGGAAGATCTTTTGGTTTCTTTGTTTTCCTAAGGCATCATCTAGCTTAAAGTGCAAGCAAAACCAAAAACAAGAAAGGCAGTAGATTGAGTCATATTTGAAAGGACATTTCTTCTGGACAGGATGGCTTAGTTCATACTCCAGTGCAATACAAACTTCAAATCAATAGCAATGATAGATAAAATATAAAAATAGATAAAACATAAAAGACAAATCAAGTAAATACCTCCATGGGCTAGAAACAGAACAGAATTACAGAGACTTGAATAGGCAGAAGCCACCGGCTTGTTGGGATCTGAGTCCAAAAAATTTAAGTGAGAAACCAGATTTTTCAGGGAAATTAACATTAAAAAGAGCTTTTTGTTAGACTACAGACTAAAACCAACTTCACTGAAAAAGTCAAGGGTTGGGTGGCTCCCAACATTTTCCCCACTGACCTGGTCCAAATTTCCTACCTCATCATAAACAAGGAATAAGAAATGATGGCTCAGAAAGTTGACCTGCGGTCTGAGGCTGCAGCTCCATAGGTCATCATGGACTCGCCTGTCACCCTGCAACCAGGCATGGACAACAGACCTTCTTCCTCCACCCCAACAATCATATCTAAGATGTTTCACACAGCTTTTTGGAAAAGGAAGTCTATAATGCCATTGTAAGAGAAAACTGCAAAACTGACCTAAAGGAGTATGTGGATAGGGAGAAAGAAGTAAAATAAAACTAAGCCCAAAAGACAAATGACCATAGCTTAAACTAAAAAAATAGGTCTTCACTTAAAATTTCAAAATGCTAGTTAGTAAAAAGAATTACTAACAAAATGAACGACTAGTAATTGAATTTATTCCAGATGAAAGTAATTTTATAGAAAATGTGGCCAAATATTTCAAATAAGTATGTTTAGAATACTCATAAAATAGTACATATTAATTTTACTTAGGTAAAAATGACACAAAATATGCATGTATATACATGTATACACACATAGACATATGAGAAAGGACAATAACTTTGACTTCTCCATTCTGAAAAGAGAAATAGATGCTATAAACAAATTAACAAGAGCAACAACAACAACAAAAAAACATGGATGGGAGAAGAGCTTTGTAATAGTTTGAGAGGAATAAATATGTTTCCCAATATATAATCAACTTCTAAATTAAGGGAAAAAATGACAAAACACCAAAGTAGAAAATAAACATATAATAGACATTTTACAAAAGAGGGAAGTGATTATCAGTAAACATTTCCAAGGTTCAACATTATGGTGACCAGGGAAATTTGAATTAAAACAATAATAAAATATCATTTTGACTAAGTTCTGTCAGAAACTTGAAAACATGACTGTATCAATTGTTGTGGAAGATGAGGAAAACTGAGGACTCTCTAACATTGCTACGTTCTGTGTAAATAGGTCCACTCCTTTCAAAGAACAACTTTTAGAAGAGTTGATAATTTGAATGTGCTAAATCCTCATGACTTCACTTTGTATAGACATTCTTGCATTTTTATAAGGACACATAACAGCTATGGCAGCTATAGCATCAACAGTAATGGTAGCACCTAACAGAAGTAAAATAACTGTGCTTTGCAAATTTGAATTCACATGCAAACTAAGGGGTCTCCTGTTAAAGTGCATTTTCTGATACAGTGTTCTAGGGTGAACCTTGAGAGTCTACATTTCTCACAAGCTCCCAGCTGATGCTGTTTATTCCTGGACCATAATTTGATAGCTTACCTGGTGGCTCAGATGGTAAAGAATCAGCCTGCAATGCAGGCATTTGATCAAAACCGGGGTTTGATCCCTGAGTTGGGAAGATGCCATGGAGACAGAAATGGCGACCCAGTATAGTATTCTCTTCTTGCCTGGAGAATTCCATGGACAGAGGAGCCTGGTGGGCTACAGTCCACGGGGTCACAAAGAGTCAGACATGACTGAGCAACTAACACACAATTGGGGGCTTAGGCATGTGGGGGACTGTTACAGAAAAAATGGAAATGATTTGGATGCTCATCAACAGAAATGAGAAGAATTTTTGGTTTATGAAGTAGAATGTGACCCAGTACTCAAGAGGAATAACTTGTTGAAGGAATGAGCAAGTTGCAGAATGGGATGAACTTCATAACCATTTATGGTTGGAAAATACACAAAGTAATGCTATGTATTATTTATTAATGCACACATAGACAATAATGGCTTATACAGTTTCATAGGGATAATAATCCCTATATTCTAGCCAAAGATTAATGCTGAGAGAGGTGGGGGGTATGAGGAAAAGATGGGGACAGAGAGAGTTAGGCAGAGAGCTTTTTATCTTTAGTGCCTTATTTTTAGCAAAAGAAAAAAATGATGCAATTATTATAAAATATCATTTGAGTTTAAGGTATCATTAATCTTTAAATTTTTCAGTATATTTATTTCTAAAGAAAGTAGAAGAAAGGATCAAAGAGATGAAGGGAAGGATTTCTGAGGAAAGAGGGTCAGTCAGGGCTGGAGATTCCAATAAAGAAAGGGGAGATTTGCTGAAAGTTATTTCTAGGGTGAGAAGGATTTGAGGAATAATATGAAGAAAAATAACTTTTTAAAGTTTCCCCTCTGTGTTTCACAGTGCTGCATGTTACCTCAGTAAAAACTTAGAGCAGACACCCACAAATGAAAAATGTGTTAAAATTTATGTCTATCAAAAGCTTATCAGATCTAAAATACCTAAAGATTCAGACTATAAAATTAATTTCTATAGAATGAACAAAAAGATTTTCTGTGGCATGAAGGAAAACTTTCACAGTTTTCAAGTATAGTAGCTCTAGTAAATTTAAACCAAAACCTTTTAAAAAGTACTATTTTTGCATATTTAATAGAGAGGTTGAGAATAATTATCTCCAGAGGTTATATAAGCTAAAGATCTATAAAGATTAAATATAGTCATGTTTAATACATTCACATTTAGTTCATAGTAGACATGAAAAACAGTAACCATAACTTTTCATAAACCTCTTAGTTCTGCAATCAAAGATTAGAAACAGGGAGCAATTCTTACTGTCTGATGGATGTAAAGGGGGTCTTAGGCCATCTATTTAATATTAATATGTATAATCTATTCATATATGTGAGAGGTTTTTTCTTTTGTATACTATTCTTGCTATATTGATCTTGAAAGTGAAAGTGAAGTCACTCAGTTGTGTCTGACTCTTTGTGACCCCGTGGACTGTAGCCTACCAGGCTCCTCCATCCATGGGATTCTCCTCCAGGCAAGAGTACTGGAGTGGGTTGCCATTTCCTTTAAACTCTAATATTTATCTAGAACAGATGCATGTGTGTATACTTTGTTTAGCAAGTCCTTTTTATGGGTCTTCATTTTTGTTGCTGTTCAGTCATTCAGTCATATACAACTCTTTGCGACCCCATGGACTGCAGCACACCAGGCTTCCCTGTCCTTCACCATCTCCCAGAGTTTGCTCAGACTCATGTCCATTGAGCCAATGATGCAATCCAATTGATCTCATTGCCTGTTTCTCCTGCTGCCCTCAGTCTTTCCTAGCATTAGGGTCTTTCCTAGTGAGCCGGCTCTTCACATCAGGTGACCAAAATATTGGAACTTCAACTTCAGCATCAGTCTTTCTGATGAATATTCAGAGTTGATTTCCTTTAGGATTGACTGCTTTCATCATTTGCTTTCCAAGGGACTCTCAAGAGTCTTCTCAAACACCACAGATCAGAAGCATCAATTGTTCGGCTCTCAGCCTTCTTTATGGTCCAGCTCTTTGACTATACACACCTTGTCAGCAAAGTAATGTCTCTGCTTTTTAATACACTGTCTAAGTTGGTCATAAATTTTCTTCCACAGAACAAGAATCTTTTAATTCTATGGCTTCAGTCACTGTCTGCAGTGATTTTTGGAGCCCAAGAAAATAAAGTCTGTCAGTTTCCATTGTTTCCCCATCTATTTGTCATGAAGTGATGGCACCGGATGCCAGGATCTTCATTTTTAAATGTTGAGTTTTAAGCCAACTTTTTCACTCACTTCTTTCACTTTCACCAAAAGGCTCCTTAGTTCTTCTTCACTTTCGGCCATAAGGGCGGTATCATCTGCAGATCTGTGGTTACTGATATTTCTCTTGGCATTCTTGATTCTAGCTTCATCCAATCCAGCATTTTGCAGGATGCACTGTGAATTTAAGTTAAAGAAGCAGGGTGACCATGTACAGCCTTGGCATCCTCCTTTCCCAATTTGGAACCAGTCCATTGTTCCATGTCCAGTTCTAACTGTTGCTTCTTGACCTGCATACAGGTTTCTCAGGAGGCAGATGGGGTGGTCTGGTATTCCCGTCTCTTCAAGAATTTTCCACTGTTGTGATCTACACAGTTAAAGACTTTAGCATAGTCAATGAAGCAGATGTAGATGTTTTTCTCTAATTTCCTTGCTTCATTTTTAGTTGATCCCTAAAATCTATTGTATGGTGGTATTGCACCAGATATTGGATGAGTCCAAATCTTACTCAATATTAGAGTATTGATCGCTGAATGATTGTAAATCCAGAGCTGGTCTGAGCATGGGCATATCTGAAATATGAATATATTACAGTTTTCCGTACAAAAACAACCAATAGAAGATTTCTGTTTTCAGATACTTATGTATATATACACATATTCATTTGAAAAGACTCTGATGCTGAGAAAGATTGAGGGCAGGAGAAGAAGGGGACAACAGAGGGATGAGATGGTTGGATGGCATCACTGACACAATGGACATGGGTTTGGGTGAACTCCAGGAGTTGGTGATGGACAGGGAGACCTGGTGTGCTGTGGTTCATGGGATCGCAAAGAGTCAGACACGACTGAGTGACTGGACTAAACTGTACCGAACTGATGTATATACATCATTATTATGAGGAATTGGCTCACATGATTTTAGAGGATGAGAAATCCCACCAAGGAAGTGTATTGTTCAGGTATAATTCAACCTGAGTCCAGAGTAGGAAAAAATGAGATGTTCCAGCTCTAGCAGTGAGTCAGACCAAAAGGGGGAATTCCTACTTTTTCTGCCTTTGGCTCTATTTAGTTCCTCAAAATACCCACCTATATTGGGGAAGGAAATCTGTTTTCCTGAGTCTATTGATTCAATTGCTAATCTCACCCAGAAAATGCTCACAACACATCCAGAAATACTGTTTAATCAGGATACCCCATGACCAGTCAACTGGCATGTAGGGTAATAATCAGAGTAAATATTCCAGGTCCTACCATGTGACCCTGAAGTAGCTGGGAATCAGCAGAGTTGAGAAGTGAGGAAATAGAGTAGTGAGAAGAAAGGTGCTTTGAAAAGAGAGAGCCACAAATAAGAATGTTATTTGTGAAGAATAACATTGCTAATTAAAGAGAAAGAAAAAAAAAAAAAAAAAGGAAATAGCTAATTAGGATTAGCCTAGGGAAAAATTTGAAGAATGCAAAAATTGTTTTCATTGGCTTTCTAGCTTTGCTAGTTGTTTTACTTATTTATTTATTTTTCTTAATTCCTTCCAACACCTATTGCAGACTACCAAGGCTCTCAGTATTTCTGACCACCTAGTAGCTCCCTTCAACTTTCCACAGCCCTATCCAGGGGATATCTCACTCAGGTTTACCCTCTTAATTTATGAGCCATTTTCTTGAATATTCTTGTGTTCAATAGCCAAAAAGATAGATACCATTGTTTATTGTTTCTGAGTTCTCCTAAAACACTGATTCTGACACTCTTCAATGTGGGGAAGGAGTTTTCTCAACACAACCTCCCTGCCTCCCCCTCCGTCTCCTGCCAGCAATGCTCTGAAAGCAGTTGGATGTCACGCAGTTCAACTCAGTTCTAACAGCATCTACCCAAAAAAAGCATCTGATGCCTCAGGTGAAGGCCTCAATCCCACCAGACTGCCTCACTTCAGATGCCAATCACAAGTGCAGGCTGTTAACTGTGCTTCTGAGCAAATGGCTATAAATCAAAGGTTCACATGATCCCTCCCTTGGGTTTGATCAAATTTGTTCAAGTGACTCACAGAACTCAGAAAACCAGTTTACTCATTAGATTGCTTGTTTATAACAGGATATTGAAGGGTATGACTCAGCAGTCAGATAAATAGAGGTATAGGGTGAGATCGTGATGAACACAAGAGCATCTGTCCAGTGGAGTTTAGGGTCCAGCGTGATGGCAAGTTGGGAGCATTCTGGTTCCCCAAATTGAAAACTCCCCAAAATATTTCCTTTGGGCCATTTATGGAGGCTTCATTTCTTAGGCATGATAGACTCAACACACCCCTGTTGCCTCCTGGGAAATCAGAGGGTGGGTTTGAGAGTTAAAGCTTCTGTTTATGGTTGGTTTCTCTAACCAGTTGCTCCAGGCTTCCTCCTTACCCCTATCTTCCAGGGATCTCCAAAAGTTACCTCATTAACATAAAACCAGTTTTAATGGAAAAGGGCTTCCTATGCATAACAAGGCACCTACTCCACCTTTATGCCTTTGAAGTGATTTCAGGAAATAAGGACAAGAAATCAAAGATGTTCTTGTTGCTGTTACTACTCAGGAGATTCCAAGGGTTTTGGGAATTGAGACCTAGGATTTTTGGATGAAGATCAAATACATATATTTGGTTATCTGAATGACCAAATATATATTTTTCATAATCCACAATATTACACTGGTTATTAATACAAGCAAAGCAGTGGAGCAGCAAGGCCAAATGAAATGTCATATTGGTTTCCACTCACTAGCAACTTTGGCCAAGTACTTCACCTTTTCGAACTCAGTTCAGTTTAGTTATGTTGCCCAGTTGTGTCTGACTCTGTGACCCCATGGACTGCAGCACGCCATGCTCCTCTATCCATTACCAACTCTCAGAGTTTACTCAAACTCATGTCCATTGAATCAGTGACGCCATCCAACCATCTCATCATCTGTCATCCCCTTCACCCCCTGCCTTCAATCTTTCCCAGCATCAGGGTCTTTTCAAATGAGACAGTTCCTCACATCAGGTAGCCAAACTATTGGAGTTTCAGCTTCAGCATCAGTCCTTCCATTGAATATTCAGGACTGATTTCCTTTAGGATGGACTTGTTGGATCTCCTTGCAGTCCAAAGGACTCTCAAGAGTCTTCTCCAACACCACAGTTCAAAAGCATCAATTCTTCGGTGGTCAGCTTTCTTTATAGTCCAACTCTCACATCCATACACGACTACTGGAAAAACCATAACTTTGACTTCGGACCTTTGTTGACAAAGTAATGTCTCTGCTTTTTAATAGTCTGTTTAGGTTGGTCATAACTTTTCTTCCAAGGAGCAATTTACTTTTAATTTCATGGCTGCAGTCACCACCTACAGTAATTTTGGAGCCCAAAAATATAGTCTGTCACTGCTTCCACTTTTCCCACCATCTATTTGTCATGAAGTGATGGGACCAGATGCCATGATCTTAGTTTTCTGAATGTTGAGTTTTAAGTCAACTTTTTCACTCTCTTTCACTTTCATCAAGAAGCTCTTTAGTTCTTCTTTGCTTTCTGCCATAAGGGTGGTGTCATCTGCATATCTGAGATCATTGATATTTCTCCTGGCAATCTTTATTCCAGCTTGTGCTTCATCCAGCTCAGATTTCAAACTCAGCTGTCTCATTATTAAAACAATCTTATGATGTTATTAACTATTCATCCTGTTCATGAGGTTTTTGTGGCAAAAATAGTGGAGTGGTTTGCCCCTCCCTCCTCCACTGGTCCATGTTTTGTCAAAACTCTTCACTGCGACCCATCTGTCTTGGATAGCCCTGCATGGCATGGCTCATAGCTTCATTGAGTGACATAGCCCTTTTGTCTGCACAAAGCTGTGACCCATGAAGGGGGAAAGACCCTGATGCTTGGAAAGATGGAAGGCAAAAGGGGAAAGGGGCAGCAGAGGATGAGATGGTCAGATGGCTTCACTGACTCAATGGACATGAATTTGAGCACGCTCTGAGAGATAGTGAGGAACAGGGGAGCCTGGTATGCTGTGGTCCATGGGGCTGCCAAGAATCAGACACGACTGAGCAGTTGCACAACAAGAGCAAATGATGCTATTGAATGCTGATCTGTACCTGCAATTGACAAGTGCTTTGTATTTAATTATTATAACCGCCTATGATATAACCATTAGCTATACTGTAAGGTGAGGAAACTGGTGCTTAGAAAAGTCAAAGTAACTTATCCATTGTCCCAGAACTTGTAAATGGCTGAGCAGCCTGAATCCAAACTCTGTGCTCATAACCTTCCCATTCTTTACTGTCTATATTTCTTTATTCCACAAGGAAATATGTTCCTTAACATGTTTTCATGAATCAATATGAATAAGGGACTTTGAAAGAAATTATCTTCAAATATTTAAGGGAATGTGGATTAAAAAAGAATTAAACTAAGAGTTCTCAAATCCTTTACTATGGTAATATATAGTGTTTTCCATTAGGAAGAAAATATTATGCATGGTATTTTCCAAACTAATTTTGATTATAGAATCTTTTTTTTTTTTCTTTCTGAAAATCACTCTTGAAGCTTGTGTTCTATAAATGCATTTTGTAAATCACTACACTGGAAAATTCCTACAGTTTAGTCTAAGTTTCCATTCTACACTCTGATCATTAGTTGTAGTGGACCAAAGAAGCTGACTCTGTTCCACTTCTCAGACAACAGTTGCTTTTTAGTAAGCAAGAAAAAACTAAATAAGTGTATCAGTTGAAAGAACAAGGCCCCAAAGTTCTAGGATGCGTATGATTCCCAGTGTTCTTAAAATCATAGTAAATCAATTCATGAAGTATTTATGGATAATATACTTTCTGAAAACTGTTAAATTAGTCATAGATACAGAATATGAAAGAAAAAAACATGTGATCTCTATCCTCAAAAAGATGCACTTGAGATTTCAAAGCTTATATATCTGAAATATGAATCCACATAGTTATAAAGACACATGTGATATAACTCGTAATCAGAAATATGAGTAGATACTCTACCTAAAAATAATTACTTTTTATTTGACATGGTCTGTTCTTTAGAATTTGCTAGTGTTGTATCTAGGCTTCCCAGGTGGCTCAGCGGTAAAGAATCTGACTGCCAGTGGAGGAGATGCAGGTTTGACCCATGGGTCAGAAAGATCCCCTGGAGAAGGAACTGGAAACCTACTCCAGTGTTCTTGCCTGAAACATTACATGGACAGAGGAGCCTGGCAGGCCACAGTCCATCGGGTTGCAGAGTTCGCCATGACTTAGTGAATGAGCATGTGCAGCATTGTATCTAGCTTTTAGAATCATCGTCTACAATCATAGTATGCTTAGAGTTGCTGTTTTTCTCCTGTTTGGCTATTTTTCTTTCAAATACAGATGATGGCATGCTGGTTTTACAAAAAGTTCTGTACTTTGCATTTTTTTGTCAGTTCATTCACATAGGTGTTAATCTTGGAATTCACACATGTTGAGTTTACTTAAGCAAGTAAAGTGGATTGTAAAGTAATAAGTTTATCTTGTCTCAGGTTTTTTTTTTTAACCCTCATAAACTTAGGTTTTGTTCACTATGTAGTGGATTGCAATCTTTTGGGAAATTTTCATTTTCTACCAAAAAAAGTCCTGATTAATTACATCATTAGGCTTTTTAGGTATTTTTTTCTCAATGGAGTAAAGTTTCAAAGTCTTCAATGAGTATTTATGATTTTCTCTGATTTTTCAATTCCAGTTCCCCTCTATCATCCCTAAATTACTTTCCCCAATTCACTTTCTCATACTGTATATTTAAGTTAAACCTAGTTATTTGTTCTTTGTCACACAAAGACAATAACATCTAATCACTCTTAAAAAATAAATATCTACCTTAAATTGTAGTTATATCATATAATGGTTATCTATTCAAATAAGCTGTAAGTTCACTGGCAGTAGAATCCATATTTATTTATCTCTGCAACTCCTATAGCTCCCGCTAAGACTATAATAAATGCGTTGGATGCTGTGTAACTATATTTGAATGCATTTTTCATAATATGAAAAGTCAGCAAATTTTTCATACCTTTCTTAGATGTGACTACTTAATGGTACCATAAAGACTCAAAGGATTAGAAATTATTTATTTTTTCATTTGTTAGAATTGGTAAATAACTCGAACAAAATTAGAAATCTTTCAAAACTATTTCAACAATTCATTCCTTTATTGACTATCTGATGAAAGAAGTCACATTATGAAAAAAAAATATTTGTAATGGTGCAGGAAAGTATTCCTGACACAAAGATTTTAATGGGTCCCATCTACTAGCCTAGGTTATTAGTGATTCTTTGATATCTTATTTTATTTTGGTACTTTTTAGTTTGTCTCTTAGCAATTTCACACCTACCGGAAGTTATATGTTCTTGAGCTATCCAAAGCTAGACTTTAATTAAACAGAATGACAATAAAGAGATTTCATTCTTGCAATTTGCTCATGTTTTATGAAAAGAAATAGTTTTTCTCTAATATGTGAATTCATTTCTTAAAGAATATTCCCTGGGTAGAGAAAAATAAAATGTAAACCTGTGTCTTTTGAATGCTTGCTGGTAACTTTCAGCCTGCAATATATGCCTTCCAGAGCTAATTACAGAGCTACATTGTTATCTATACAAACAGGATAAAAACTTTGTGCAAGCATACACACAGTGTGTGGAAATTGTTTCTGGACCAGCTGTCAATTTCTGGACTCCCTTTTTTCCCTTGAAGACTGTTCATAAAATGAAGATAAACACATTCCCTGCCTGCAATAGGTGTACCTGTAAGTGTTTAATGCATCAGGACATTCGGGAGATTATTTTAATGGATTTTCACCAAATCATATCTTAACAGTCAGTTGAAATGCATTTAAGTTACCACTTTTGCCTATGCCAAAAACCAGCGGGAGACAGGAGAGTTCTCTGATGAAGTGATGGGGGAAGTTGATGATAAAAGGCTCCGTCCAAAATAGAAAACTCAGTAAAAGAAACATGAGTTAATCAAATTGCCATGGTTGAGAAAATATCCTTTCCCATCCAAGTACCTTAGTCTGTCATGTAGATAGAAGGAAGCTGCTCCTGTAAAACTCATATTTAATTCTCTTGATAACTGGTGAACTTTTGAACCACTGTACTATAACTGTGCATAAGAATAATAAATAGAATGCATTTTTTATTTTTAAGAAGTAACACAAAACTATTGATTTTAAGCAAAGTAATTATTAACCTCAGGAATAGTATTTTTTTTTTCTATTTATCCACCTTGGAGAAGGAAATGGCAACCCACTCCAGTGCTCTTGCCTAGAGAATTCCGTGGACAGAGGAACCTGGTGGGCTGCGGTCCTTGGGGTCACACAGGGTCAGACATAACTGAAGCGACTTAGCATGCATGCATGCATTTATCCACCTAAAGTAAAAGCTGCCTTTTCAGGACACTTCCATTCATTATAGCATCATATCCTTCATATTAAAGTTCAAGTAAATATCCATTTGTCTCAGTATTGTGAAAAGTGACTAACTGTTAGGAGGAAGGTGCTGATATTTCAAAGAATGAAAGCATTTATTATAGAATGCTAATTCCTTGGCAGGCTGACTGTAGGAAAAAAAGTTGAGAATAAAGTGAAATGCTATGAAAAACTGTAAGAAATAAAAATCATTAAGTTATCTCCTCTTTAGGATTTTAAGGCCTTTAAAAACATTTCAGAAGATCTTACAAATATTAACTGATTTTTTACCTTTTGCACAAAGTAACATTATTAGCAATATTATTAATTAGATTAAGAAATTACAGAGATGCTGAAATAGTTGTATGTGGGAGAATATCCAGGCTGCTGGCCCAGTTATCAAGCAGTGCATGAAATCATCCAGCTCTTTATTGCCAGCTTTCGAACTGTGTATTTATGTATGAATGTGTGTGCATATTAATTTTTCTTGACAAATATAGGTAGGTGAAGGTGTAAACAGAATATATAAGACCAAAAAGCTTCTCAGCTAAAATGAGTTCAGTTCAGTTCAGTCACATCTCACTCTTTGCGACCCCATGAACGGCAGCACACCAGGTCTCCCTGTCCATCACCAACTCCTGAGTCCACCCAAACCCATGTCCATTATGGCGATGATGCCATCCAACCATCTCATCCTCTATCATCCCTTCTCATCCTGCCCTCAATCTTTCCCAGCATCAGGGTCTTTTCAAATGAGTCAGTCCTTCGCATCAGGTGGCCAAAGTGTTGGAGTTTCAGCTTCAACATCAATCCCTCCAATGAACACCCAGGACTGATCTCTTTTAGGATAGACTGGTTGGATCTCCTTGCAGTCCAAGGGACTCTCAAGAGTCTTCTCCAACACCACAGTTCAAAAGCATCAGTTCTTCAGCACTCAGCTATCTTTACAGTCCAACTCTCACATCCATACATGACCACTGGGAAAAAGCATAGCCTTGACTAGACAGACATTTGTTGGTAAACTGATGTCTCTGCTTTTTAATATGCTATCTAGGTTGGTCATAACTTTCCTTCCAAGGAGTAAGCATCTTTTAATTTCATGGCTGCAGTCACCATCTGCAGTATTTTGGAGTCCAGAAAAATAAAGTTAGCTACTGCTTCCACTCGTTCTCCATCTATTTGCTATGAAGTGATGGGACTGGATGCATGATCTTAGTTTTCTGAATGTTGAGCTTAAGCCAACTTTTTCACTCTCCTCATTCACTACCATCAAGAGGCTCTTTAGTTCTTCTTCACTTTCTGCCAGAAAGGTGGTGTCATCTGCATATCTGAGGTTGTTGATATTTCTCCCAGCAATCTTGATTTCAGCTTATGCTTCCTCCAGCCCAGTGTTTCTCATGATGTACTCTGAATATAAGTTAAATAAGCATGGTGACAATATACAGCCTTGACATACTCCTTTTCCTATTTGGAACCAGTCTGTTTGTCCATGACCAGTTCTAACTGTTGCTTCCTGACCTGCATACAGGTTTTTCAAGAGGCAGGTCAGGTGGTCTGGTATTCCCATCTCTTTCAGAATTTTCCACAGTTTATTGTGATCCACACAGTCAAAGGCTTTGGCATAGTCAATAAAACAGAAATAGATATTTTTTTCTGGAGCTCACTGGCTTTTTCGATGATCCAGCAGATGGCAATTTGATCTCTGGTTCCTCTGCCTTTTCTAAAACCAGTTTGAACATCTGGAAGTTCATGGTTCACGTATTGCTAAAGCCTGGCTTGGAGAATTTTGAGCATTACTTTACTAGCGTCTGAGATGAATGCAATTGTGTGATAGTTTGAGCATTCTTTGGGATTGCCATTCTTTGGGATTGGAATGGCATTTTCCAGTCCTGTGGCCACTGCTGAGTTTTCCACATTTGCTGACATATTGAGTGTAGCACTTTCACAGCATCATCTTTCAGGATTTGAAATAGCTCAACTGGAATTCCATCACCTCCACTAGCTTTGTTTGTAGTCATGCTTCCTAAGGCCCACTTGACTTCACATTCCAGGATGTCTGATTCTAGGTGAGTGTGACTGATCACATCTTCATGATTATCTGGGTCATGAACATCTTTTTTTTTTTTTTTTTTACAGTTCTGTGTATTCTTGCCACTTCTTCTTAATATCTTCTGCTTCTGTTAGGTCCATACCATTTCTGTCCTTTATCAAACTCATCTTTGCATGAAATGTTCCCTTGGTATCTCTGATTTTCTTGAAGAGATCTCTAGTCTTTCCCATTCTATTGTTTTCCTCTATTTCTTTGCATTGATTGCTGAGGAAGGGTTTCTTATTTCTCCTTGCTATTCTTTGGAACTGTGCATTCAAATGGGTATATCTTTCCTTTTCTTCTTTGTTTTTTGCTTTTCTTCTTTTCACAGTTATTTGTAAGGCCTCCTCAGAGAGCCATTTTGCTTTTTTTGCATTTCTTTTTCTTGGGCATGGTCTTGATCCCTGTCTCCTGTACAGTGTCACAAACCTCTGTCCATAGTTCTTCAGGCACTCTGTCTATCAGATCTAGTTCCTTAAATATATTTCTCACTTCCACTGTATAGGTTAAGTGATTTGATTTAGGTAATACCTCAATAGTCTAATGATTTCCCCCACTTTCTTCAATTTAAGTCTGAATTTGGCAATAAGGAATTCATGATCTGAGCCACCGTCCACTCCCGGTCTTGTTTTTGCTGACTGTATAGAGCTTCTCCATCTTTGGCTGTAAAGGATATAATCAATCTGATTTCGGTATTGACCATTTGGTGATGTCCATGTGTAGTATCTTCTCTTGTGTTGTTGGAAGAGGGTGTTTGCTATGATCAGTGCGTTCTCTTGGCAAAGCTTTATTAACCTTTGCCCTGCTTCATTCTGTACTCCAAGGGCAAATTTGCCTGTTACTCCAGGTGTTTCTTGACTTCCTACTTTTGCATTCCAGTCCCCTAAAATGAAAGGACATCTTTTTTGGGTGTTAGTTCTGGAAGGTCTTGTGGGTCTTCATAGAATCATTCAACTTTAGCTTCTTCAACATTACTCGTCGAGGCATAGACTTGGATTACTGGAATATTAAATGATTTGCCTTGGAAATGAACAGAGATCATTCTGTCATTTTTGAGACTGCATCCAAGTACTGCATTTCAGACTCTTTTGTTGACCATGATGGCTACTCCGTTTCTTCTAAGGGATTCCTGCCCACAGTAGTAGATACAATGGTCATTTGAGTTAAATTTACCCATTCCAGTCCATCTTAGTTCTCTGATTCCTAGAATGTCAATGTTCACTCACCATCTCCTGTTTGACCACTTCCCATTTGCCTTGATTCATGGACCTAACATTCCAGGTTCCTATGCAATATTACTCTTTATAGCATCAGATCTTGCTTCTATCACCAGTCCCATTCACAACTGGGTGTTGTTTTTGCTTGGTTCCCTCCCTTCATTCTTTCTGGAGTTATTTCTTCGCTAGTCTCCAGTAGCATATTGGGCACCTACTGACCTGGGGAGTTTATCTTTTAGTGTCCTATCTTTTTGCCTTCTCATACTGCTCATGGGGTTCTCAAGGCAAGAATACTGAAGTGATTTGCCATTCCCTTCTCCAGTGGACCATGTTTTGTCAGACGTCTCCACCGTGCGTCGTCTGTCTTAGGTGGCCCCACCCAGTAGTCCTCTATTATACTGGTAAATATCTATACATAGAACTTGTTCATATTTAGTTAAGAAGGAAGATATGAAGATAATAATGGATTTGTGTATATTCATTGAGTCCTTGATATGCACAAGGCTCTATGCTAAATGCATTATGTATGTTGCTTCACTTAATTCCTTCAATAGTCTAAGATGTTCTCATTATTGTTTTCATTTTACTGGACATAAAATAGAGACTTAGGTCTATAATTTGTCTGACCATTAATGAGTAACACACCTGAGATTCAGATCTGGGATTGCTAGCTTCAGAGCTTCTGTATTATAATACTAGCCTGTGCTTTGCTAAAGTAGGCTCCTGGTTTATTTGTTTCTTCTTAGAAATTATTCTTTGTTGTTGTTTAGTTGAGAAGTCATGTCCAACTCTTTTGGAACCCAATGGACTGTAGTCTGCCAGGCTCCTCTCTCCATGGGATTTCCCAGGCAAGAATACTAGAATGAGTTGCCATTTCCTTCTCCAGGGGATCTTCCCAACCCAGGGATCAAACCCATGTCTCCTGAATTGGCAGGTAGATTCTTTACCACTTAACCACCAAGGAAGCTCAGAAATTATGCTACTTCTTAGTAAAAATTTTGCTAGTTTTCTATTACCTTTATGGTACTAATCTGTGCTATTTCCTTAATCATATAACCAAAAGAAATACACATTGGGCTTTTTCTCTTGTTTTACTTATTGGGTGTATTTTTAGTTCATTTCTCCCATGCTTATTCACTTTTAGAGTAGAATTTATGAGTATTAAGCTTAAATAGCACTGTACATATATTTTCCCATATGATTTCAGATGTGGCTAAAAATGTATTTGCAGGAACTAAATGTGTTTTCTGGGTCTAGGCCCTTCTTTCATGTCAGCATCCCTTCAGAACCTTCCAATGGCTGATCACTTGCAGTTAGTCACAGCTCACACAATTCATCTTTTCTTGCCAGCAGGACCCAGATTTTGTTCAGGATATATTGCTCTGAATATCTCCTTGAATGTTCCTGATCACATTCTGACAGCTACCATGTGACCTTCGACAGTTTTCCCTTTTCCTGTTTTAGCCTTCGTTTATGGTTTCCACTCTTGAGGCCTACACTGCCAGTGGAGCCACATGGGCTGGACTTGTCCTCATTGTTTTTATGCATAGTTCTTCTTCCGGCAGCTCTTGTGTTTCACCCACAAAATACAAGTGAGGGCTGTTTACTGCCATGTTTTATTGTACAGCCTGCAGTGTGACAAAACTGTGCTGTCAGCTATTTTGAAAGAGTGTTTTTTTCTGCTAAACAGAGATTCACTCTATTCTGTAAATTGTCTTGTTTCTTGAAGTCTTGGAATACATTTCAAAGAAAGAAGCCATACAACCTATTCATCCTTAGCACACCTTTCCTCTAAGAGTTTGAGTGTGACTACATGGGAAACTGGAATAAAGGTGAGTAAAAGAAAAGTTATTTGATATCAGAATATGATTTCTTGTTAAAGGAAATAGAGACATTGGTACTGGGAGCATTTGAGAGGTTATCTGTATTCCAGTGTTTCATTCCAGAAAGCTGTTTGTCTTCATACAAAAAAGCACTGTGTAGGCAGACTTCCCATTTCTACTTCCCATACTCAGATGTGTTTGAATTTCAGTGCTGAATACCCAGTAAAGATCAAGCTGACATCCCTGTAACATTTACTCTGATAATTCATTTTATGTCTATTTGAGTCAACCATAGGATGCCCAGAAATTGGCTAAATAGGTTTTTTGGGTGTGTCTGTGAGGGTGATTTTAGAAGATATTAGTGTTGAATTGATAGACTGAGTAAAACAGATTGCCTTCCCCAGTGTAGATAGGGATCATATAATCCACTAAGTGATAAAATACAACAAAAATTGGAGGAAGAGAGGATTAGCTTTCCTTGTCTGACTGTTGGAGCTGGATGTTGATCTTACCTGTCCTCAGAGCTCCTGATTCTCAGGTCTTCACAGTCCTGAAGAATGGAATCCATACCATCTGCTCTCAGCTATCAGGTCTGCAAACTATACTGACAAATTTCCAGGGTCTCCAGTTTGCACACAGTACACTGATTTCTAGGCTTCTGTAATCTGGTGTTCATGTCTGTGTGTGTGTGTATGTGCATACGTGTGTGTGTGTGTGTGTGTGTGTGTGTGTGTGTATGCATATGTGTGATGTGCCTATTATATGTGTGTACAAAACATATACATGCACACATGCATTTAATATATAGGCCTTTCATTTGGCAAAAATATTACACATGTATAAACAATAGTAAAATCTTTAATTTTCTAACTTTCTCTGATCTAGAAATCCCTACTGTATGCATTATATTTTTTGTAAAGCAAATGACATTGAGAAAAAGATTTTGGTACCAGTTTGCCCTTACCATTTTATCTTCCATGGATGGTCATAACTCTTACTTTCAAATTCTTCACAAAATCTTTATTGTTAACCTACTCATTGCAAACAGGGAGGCCTATAAAAGCAGAAATAAAGTATTGTTATGTCTCATGGAATATTTAAGGAAAGAGAAATAGTTTGATGTCAATAAATTGGGGGTGATAACTTGATTTCATTCTTTAGTCAATGTTCAAGGTTCATGCACTGTATTCCTTGTTAGTATTTTTTTACATAATTACTTTTGCCTACAGTCCTTATTCTTCTATAAATATCCTACATTTGAAGCTGTGTTTTTCTATTAGTTGTTTCTTTGATTCAACCATGACTTTAATTTCTATTTTGAAATCACATGACATAATGAAACAATAGATATGAAAATACATGATATGTGAAAATTATGTATGGAAAGAGTGCTGGGTATGATATTAGCAGTGAAGTATTTGTCACTTGCTAGGTCCATTGTTAGGTGTAGTTCATGTGATAGCAGTCACTTAATGGCAAGCTTGAGAATTAGATGAGGGTATTTTAAGAGAAATAATAAAAACAAATGATCAATGAGAGGTCCTAGTCTCTCCATCTCCTCGTTCCCTTCAAAGAACACTGTCTACTTCTTCTAAGTAGAAGTCCTCATTTTAAAAGGGTTTCTGCTTAACCTACTTCATTCTTGGAAGTCAACAGGTTAGAGCCGTGAAAGTGAGGAGAAACTGGCAAACTCTGAGGCCAGTTAGATTTCCTTTGGAAAAGGCAGAGGAATATACTAGACAGGAAGAAAAATTAGGTAGTCATCTTGAGAGTGCATGTAAAAGGTATTTTGGTATGGGGGTTACAATTTTATAAAGTTGTGTGGGTTGTGAATGTAATGCCAAAATGCCATTTTGCCAATTGCCACAGAAAAGATTAATTTTCTACCTAAAGATAGAAAAGCATAAATGCCCTCAAATACCCATGATTCAGCTAGAGCAAATATTAGTGTATCTACTACCTTCCCTCTCCTTGCTTATTGTGACAAAAATCTCAGGTATTTTTATCTGTATGTATTTTATTATGTGTATCTAAAGAGTCTTTAAAAATAATATTCAAAATTCTCTGTTATATATATATTTTCTATATGAGCATACAGATTTCAAAATGAAATTTATTGTATATAATCTCCCATATATGTCAGTTAATAATTACTCCCCAACATAGAAAAAATTTTCCAATAGTTCTTCCATTTACACCATTCTATCCTTTGTCTTATATTTTATATTTTAGTTGTATGTATGTTAAATCAGTGTTATTTTTATTGTTCTTTTAATCAGTCATTATTCCTTTTCATTTACTCACTTATTTACCCTAACACTCTTCATCCCTTCTTGTTTCCTCTGAAATAATTGTTCAGTTCAGTTCAGTTGCTCAGTCGTGTCTGACAGTTTGCAACCCCTTGAACTGCAGCATGCCAGGCCTCCCTGTCCATCACCAACTCCAGAGGTTACACAAATTCATGTCCATTGAGTCAGTGATGCCATCCAACCATCTCATCCTTCATCGTTCCCTTCTCCTCCTAATATACAGCCTTGACGTACTCCTTTCCCTATTTGGAACCAGTCTGTTGTTCCATGTCCAGTTCTAACTGTTGCTTCCTGACTTGTATAAAGGTTTTTCAAGAGGCAGGTCAGGTGGTCTGATAATCCCATCTTTTTCATACTTTTCCATAGTTTATTGTGGTCCACACAATTAAAGGCTTTGGCATAGTCAATAAAACAGAGATAGATGATTTTCTGGAACTGTCTTGCTTTTTTGATGGTCCAGTGGATATTGGCAATTTGATCTCTGGTTCCTCTGCTTTTTCTAAAACCAGCTTGAATATCTGGAAGTTCATGGTTCTCGTATTGTAGAAGCCTGGCTTGGAGAATTTTGAGTACTACTTTACTAGTGTGTGAGATGAATGCAATTGTGCGGTAGCTTGAGCACTTTTTGGCATTGCCTTTCTTTGGGATTGAAATGAAAACTGACTTTTTCCAGTCTTGTGGGCACTGCTGAGTTTTCCAAATTTGCTGACATATTGAGTGCAACACTTTGATAGCATCATAAATAATTGTTCAGTTCAGTCGCTCAGTCGTGTCTGACAGTTTGCAACCCCATGAATCGCAGCATGCCAGGCCTCCCTGTCCATCACCAACTCCCAGAGTTTACTCAAACTCATGTCCATTGAGTCGGTGATGTCATCCAGCCAAATCATCCTCTGTCGTCCCCTTCTCCTCCGGCCCCTAATCCCTCCCAGCATCAGGGTCTTTTCCAATGAGTCAACTCTTTGCATGAGGTGGCCAAAGTATTGACGTTTCAGCCTCAGCATCAGTCCTTCCAATGGACACCCAGGACTGATCTCCTTTAGGATAGACTGGTTGGATACCCTTGAAGTCCAAGGGACTCTCAAGAATCTTCTCCAACATCATAGTTCAAAAGCATCAATTCTTCTCCACTCAGCTTTCTTCACAGTCCAACTCTCACATCCATACATGACTACTGGAAAAACCATAGCCTTGACTAGACGGACCTTTGTTGATAAAGTAATGTCTCTGCTTTTTAATATGCTATCTCAGTTGGTCATAACTTTCCTTCCAAGGAGTAAGCATCTTTTAATTTCATGGCTGCAATCACCATCCACAGTGATTTTGGAACCCAAAAAAGTAAAGTCTGACACTGCTTCCACTGTCTTCCCATCTATTTCCCATGAAATGATGGGACCAGATGCAATGATCTTAGTTTTCTGAATGTTGAGCTTTAAGTCGACTTTTTCACTCTCTTCTTTCACTTTCATCAAGAGGCTTTTTAGTTTCTCTTCACTTTCTGCCAGAAGGGTGGTGTCATCAGCGTATCTGAGGTTATTGATATTTCTCCTGACAATCTTGATTCCAGCTTGTGCTTTATCCAGCCCAGCATTTCTCATGATGTACTCTGCATATAAATTAAATAAGCAGGGTGACAATATATATACAATAAATAATTGTAACTCACATCAAATAACTCATAACATTTCTTTCATGTCTTTTGATAGTAAATTCTTTCAAGATTTCTTTTTTAAAAAAAAATATTTTAACTTTTGACTGTTTTTTGGTAGGATAATTGTGCTAGGTATAGAGCCCCCCACAATTTATTTTTTTTCCTTTTACTGTCTTCTGGCTTCCATACTTTGAAAACTCAAGTGCGATTCTCAATTTTGCTCCTTTTGAATGAATAATATCTCTTTTCCTTTGTGATATGCTTGTGCATATTTCTCTTCATATTTATTTTTCTTGATTTTGCTTACTGTATTAGACCTGAGGAGTTGAACCTTTTATAAGATTTATAAATTCTGTATTTTCTAAAATAAAGTTTCTTTCTTTCTTTCTTTTTTTTTTTTTTTTTTGCTTTGTCTCTCTCTCCTCACTTTCTTGAATTCCAGATGGACACACATTAGACCTGTGAACATGTCCTGTATATTTCTTATGCTCTTCTTTATTGTTTTCTTTGAGTTTCAATTTGAATTTTTTTAACTGAAATTTATTACTACCATCCTCTGCCATATCCAGTCTGATTGATGTTAAATTTATCCAATGAGTTTTTGATTTTATATTCTTCATGTTATTGATTTGAACATTCGTTTCCTGTACAGTAAAAAGAAGATACATTTTCTTTAATATAATTTTCTTAATCTTTTTGGGCTGCTATGATACCACGGATTCAGTGACTTATAAGAACAGAAATTTCTCACATTTCTGAAAATTGGGAGTCCAGCATCAGGATCCCAGAATGGTCCAGTTCTGGTGAGAGCCCTCTCTGGGTGGCAGACTGCAGACGTGTGTCATCAGCCGTGAAAGAGACCAGGGAGCCCTGTGGATTCTGTTTTACAAGAGTACTAATCCCACGCGAGTGCTCCACAAGACCTGCTCACTCCCCAAAGTTCCCACATCTTACAGCATCACACTGGACGTTAGGATTCCAACATTTGGCTTTTAGGGGTGCACAAACTTAGCCTATAGCAATAGTCAAATATATTATTTTGATGTTACTGTTTCCTATTAACTTCAATAACTGGATCACTTATGTTCTGTTTCTATTATCTATTTTATTTCTTCATTATCAGTCACTTTCCTTCATCTTGTAATTTTGATTGCATATCAAACATTGTGATTAATACATAGTAAAGAATCTTGCTTATATTATTATCCTTTAAAAAGTGTTAAATTATTTCTGGTAAGATTCTGTGGCTCTCCTTAATACTAATGAGGTATACTTTTAGGTTTTAGTCTATTTTTGCCTCTATTTTTAGGGACTAGCCCTCACACCTAGCATTTAGTTTTTACTCCTATGATGTGTTTACTCGTAAGGTTTCTGAGGGTATCAGTGGAAAAGCCATGGTATTAATTACAGTCTTTTGGCTCAGACCTAAATTATAATGTATCTCTAGTATGGGATAGTCTTTCAAGCCTCTGCTTAGCTCTCAAACTTCACAATAGCTCATGTTCATTAGTACTCTCCAAGTCTCACTTAGTATTGGTACTTAGGAGCTTGCCAAGCACTGAAGGAAAATTTTTTCACACATTTTTCGGGACAGTTATTCTGTGCCTCTTTTTCCCCAAATCTTAGTCAGCTGTATAGCCCTAAACTCTTTTTGTTAGAGGAGGACAAAACATTTTGTTTTATTTCAATCAAATCACTACACTTTCTTTTCCAACTATTGCAAAGTGCATCTATAATTTTCTATTACAGACCCACTTTTTAAAGACTTTCTGTGACATTACAGCAAGCCTTTCTTTTCCCCCCTGAACAGAAGAATATTTCCAAATTCTTCCTCAAGTAAAAATAAAAACTCCATTTCAGTAAATGGTAATACATGAAATTACAGTAAACCAGACACTTGAAAGGATAGCTAAGAAGTCTTCCAACAGTTTATTAGAAAGAATGTAGACATTAAAAAATATCCCCACTGTCATAAACATAAATTAGGTTTTCAGTCCAGGTAAAAGCTGAATCAAAAAGAAAGAATAAAAAAATCCAATAGTGTATTAACATTTTTTTTCCCACTCATTTGCCATTTGGACAGTGAAAATACAAATTTGGTCTAAATGTACAAACTCTCAAGCAACAATGTACAGCCTTTCTTTGTCCTCCATGCTAAGAGATATAAAAGTTTAAGGGTGAAACAATACCAAATATACAGGCTTGAAAACCATGTAAGTTATGGAGTTCACTAGTTTTAGCTAAGATATATCTGGAACACTGACAAGTGATCACTTACATACAATAATGTGAAGTAAATTTTTTGAAAAATAAAATTTTAGTGAAATAATCCTGAAGGATATACCAGAGGAATATGTTAGCAGTTTAAAGTATCAACCAAGTGTTTCAGCCACTTTTGTGTCCATGTTCTAAAATCTAAAATTTAGGTACTTTCCCTAAGCTGAGATCATCCTATCATGTCAGTATCTGTTATGAAGTGAAGGAGATTGAGGTGAAATTTTTGTTGTTGTTGTTGCTTTTTAATTTATCACAAGCACTTTATCCATATCCTAGGACCTCAACAGCATCATGGAAATCTGGGAAATGTTCATGTACAAGGTTATTGCCTTAGCTGACTTAAAATTGCCTTATACGATGGTACATATCAACCCTTAATGAGGCCTTTGAAAAAACAAACAGGTTGAAAAGTGGGTTAAAGGAGGCAAATACAGCATCTGCCTTTAGAGCTATCAACTCAGGAATGCTCTCAATTATGAAATCTTGCAGAGAAGTTATTTTTCTTTCTCAAAACCCAGCGATGACAACATTCCTTACTGCAGGCCTGGCATTGTTTTCTTCATCACTGTCTTGTTAATCTTCATCTGCTCCATCTACTTCTAGTAAATCCTCATCCCCACTCATGTTGTTCATCGTCTCAGAGAAACGATCAAAATTAGACATATCTTCATCTGAATCATCTTCTCAGTCTTTCTATTTACTGAATTCCCCACTAAGCCAATTAAGCTTTGCCCTTCCTTTTGTTAACCTTGGTCATGAGTGCCCAGATTCTCCTTTTCATAAGCAACACATGTCTCTTCTTTTATGCTTGGAATCATTAGGATCAATATAGTGAAAAAGATCAATTTCATTTAAATGTTTAAAATTATCACTTCCTCCAAGACAACTGAATGTTAAGTTTTGATTTTTCAAAATTTACATTATCTTTACTGTCTTCAACACAAAATTCAATGAAGACATAGTCCTTTCGATCCTGCTCCTACCACTTTGCAGAAGCAGGCTGCATTGTGAAGGGGGCAAGAGGATGGGCGAACAGGTGGGTGGGCGTCTCCGGTGGCAGCTCCTGGGCAGGCAACTTCTTTCAGGTGGTGACTCTAGCATCTTCTCCAGCCCTTAACTCTTGATTTCTGTCCCCAGAGAGACTACTTGTTTTATACTTGCCATGGATTAGAAATGCTATCAGGGAGCATTTCATATCAGCCAGCATGAAATTAGAGCTCATTTTGTATATTTCTCTTTTCACAAAGATTGTGTAATTTGTGTGAAAGTTATTTTATGCATTTTTCTAGCTTTCTAGTTATTTTTACTAGGATTGCAACTCTGATACCTCTTACTTTCACTGTCAGAATAAAAAGACTCCAACTTCCTGCCTGATTTCAGGCTCTACTACAAAGTCACAGTCATCAAGACAGTATGGTACTGGCACAAAGACAGAAATATAGATCAGTGGAACAGAATAGAAAGCCCAGAGATAAATCCATGAACCTATGGACACCTTATCTTCGACAAAGGAGGCAAGGATATACAATGGAAAAAAGACAACCTCTTTAACAAGTGGCGGTCAACCATTTATTGGCTTAAAACTTACAACTGGTCAACCACCTGTAAAGGAATGAAACTAAAACACTTTCTAACACCATACACAAAAATAAACTCAAAATGGATTGAAGATCTAAATATAAGACCAGAAACTATAAAACTCCTAGAGGAGAACATAGGCATAACACTCTCTGACACAAATCACAGCAAGATCCTCTATGACCCACCTCCCAGAATATTGGAAATAAAAGCAAAAATAAACAAATGGGACCTAATGAAACTTAAAAGCTTTTGCACAACAAAGGAAACTATAAGCAAGGTGAAAAGACAGCCTTCAGAATGGGAGAAAATAATAGCAAATGAAGAAACAAACAAAGGATTAATTTCAAAAATATACAAGCAGCTCCTGAAGCTCAATTCCAGAAAAATAAATGACCCAATCAAAAAATGGGCCAAAGAACTAAACAGACATTTCTCCAAACAAGACCTACAGATGGCTAACAAACACATGAAAAGATGCTCAACATCACTCATTATCAGAGAAATGCAAATCAAAACCACAATGAGGTACCATTACACGCCAGTCAGGATGGCTGCTATCCAAAAGTCTACAAGCAATAAATGCTGGAGAGGGTGTGGAGAAAAGGGAACCCTCTTACACTGTTGGTGGGAATGCAAACTAGTACAGCCACAATGGAGAACAGTGTGGAGATTCCTTAAAAAACTGGAAATAGAACTGCTATACGACCCAGCAATCCCACTCCTGGGCATACACACTGAGGAAACCAGATCTGAAAGAGACACGTGCACCCCAATGTTCATCGCAGCCCTGTTTATAATAGCCAGGACATGGAAGCAACCTAGATGCCCATCAGCAGACGAATGGATAAGGAAGCTATGGTGCATATACACCATGGAATATTACTCAACCGTTAAGAAGAATGCATTTGAATCAGTTCTAATGAGATGGATGAAACTGGAGCCCGTTATACAGAGTGAAGTAAGCCAGAAAGATAAAGACCAATACAGTATACTAATGCATATATATGGAATTTAAAAAGATGATAACAATAACCCTATATGCAAAACAGAAAAAGAGACACAGATGTACAGAATAGACTTTTAGACTCTATGTGAGAAAGAGAGGTTGGGATGTTCAGAGAGAACAGCATTGAAATAAGTATACTATCAAGGGTGAAACAGATCACCAGCCCAGGTTGGATGCATGAGACAAGTGCTCGGGGCTGGTGCACTGGGAAGACCCAGAGGGATGGGATGGGGAGGGAGGCAGGAGGGGGGATCAGGATGGGGAGCACATGTAAATCCATGACTGATTCATGTCAGTGTATGGCAAAAACCACTACAATATTGCAGTTAGCCTCCAACTAATAAAAATAAATGAAAAAAAAAAAAAAAAGACTCTAACTTCTTAGTTTTAACATAGATTATGTTTTAAATCCATTAAGTTATTCTTTTTGTTGCTTCTATTATTTCATTTGACTAGGGGGACTAAGATACTTTAAAATTATTTTTCTAGGTGGATTAGTATTGCTTTGGTTGTGACAGTCTTGTGAGGTTTGCTTTTAAGAACTCAGGCTTCTATACAGGTATAATCTCATAGTAAGATGGGGAAACTAAGGTTCATAGCAGATCGTTGTCTACCACAGCAGAGTACAAAATCGTAAGAATCAATTATCTGTACTCATTTTATTACAGCATCCTGTTATTGTTTTAGGTCTAACCTGCAGTTAGATATTTACAAGTATATTTTGAGTAGAGTTTCTGCAAATTAATTTGGAAGTGAGTAAGGAAAGTGAAGTCATGATTTAACATTTAAAATTAATTTTTTAAACTAGATTGGCCATTCTGTAATTCTGTAGTCATACTAAGGTGATCAAGCTAATAGCTATTTTCATAATATTTTGTATGAGTTAATGCATTTGACCTGATATCTGATGAGCCTGTAGGTGGAACTTATTAATGGATATGTTAGTGGGAAGATCATGATAATCATATGAGTCATCTCTCGGTAAACACAGCATAAACCAGTGTATTTTTTTTCCGAGAAAGGGAAATAATATTTATCTGTTGCCACCTTTGTATCAGAGTGTGATTTCCCTGTAAACTGCTTTATATTCTAATGGTTATTTGAGTGATAATAACAACCCAGCTACTGCAGTTTAAGTAGTTGAGTCTCAGTTCGCTGAGATTGGTCAAGATACCCTGGAGCTGAGATACAACAGGGTTTGCACTTGCCAGTGTACAGAAGGTCTGTAGCCCAGGGATTATTATGACAATAAATCAAGCAAACAGAACAAGTGCTTCAGAATTCTGGTGGTAGATACATGAAATTCTTTGGGATATACTTTTCTAAGTTTTTGATGCTCTTGGACTCATGCCTAAAATTATGGAAATCTATTATAAAGAAATAATAGAATTCTAGAAATAGAATAATTAGCTTGATAGGATTATTCACAAAGTAAAAAAAAAGCAAAAAGCCTAAATTCCCCCCAAATAGATGATTGACTAAAATACTGATATACCAGAGTAAAATATTATATACTCATATTGATATATTTTCTTTAAGAAAGGATAAACACAGAATTTACAAGATAATATTAGTTTATGCACTGGAAAATATGCAAGGAAACATGAAGTATACTAATGGCAATTTTCCTCCAATGGGGAAATGATGGTGTTCCTGGTGATTTTTGAATGTTGCTCTTTGTTTTCTTCTGTATGTTCTAAACTTTCAAAACACATACTGCTTTATTAATCAGAAATAATTGTTATATCTACTTACTATATATACATTGATCCTGAGGTTGCCATTGACTACTGACACCAAAACCACTTCTTTGTATGAACACAAAAGACCACACTGCCCAGGCTCTTTTGCAGAATAGAAGTGTGATGAAATTCCAGTCAGTGTGAGCACAAATGCTGTTCCTCTTCTAGGCAGTGCCAATATAAACCTCTTTGATCTATTCTCTTTTCTCTCTGTGTAATTGTAGATGAGTCATCAAATTTTCATTGTATAGAACCCATATTCTCTGAATCTTGACTTGGGGAGAGCCATAGTGGAATAGATTTGTTGTGAATGATAAACTGTCTTATTGGAGCCATTATGCATTTTGCTGTTTATTTATTATAGCAGCCAGTATTACATTAAGAAACTCTTTGCCTCAGTTTTCTCCCAATAATATGGAGATAATTATGATGATCATGAAAACAACAGCAACTCCATAGAATTATTGTGAAGTAATGTACATAATCAGTCTTCCATAGATTTTAACTATTATTACAAACTGTATTTATTAGTTTATATTGGCACCTGCCATCAGTAGGTGTTGGGATAGTGTCTGATCAATTATTTGCAAAAAGTAGCTCCCTCAGATGAAGCTTTGATATTAATGATTACTTGTTTATCGATGAGCTTGCAAACCTGCAATAAAGTAGTTGATTTCCTAAAATAAGAAACATCATAATGTTCACACAACTTGATTCTTCTGTACTTTTATTAAAATCTCTCTATTCAATAAAATGCTTATTGATTTTTAACTCCAATTTATAGCATTGACATATTTCTTTTTGAACATTTTCAAAATTATATTTTAATATCTCTCTTGTAGGAACTTTGCAATGGCTTTATTTTAGAGAGAGTACTTTATATAAGAGAGCAGGTAAACTTAATGAGCATTGCATTTGTTGTTTTCTTCCTGGATTCAAAAGCACAAGAGGAAATCTTGTGATTTTACCAGATACAAATCATGAAAAGAAAGGTGTCAAAACAAAAGTGAGGTCCTGGAAGCAAATCTATAAATTTCTTAAAAGGCGAACTGGTCTAGGTTACATAGCTGTGTGTCTGTCATCTCTGTCAAATGTACTAGAGTCACCGGCATCATTGAGGCTAGTCATATGGAGCCAAATTTGGAGCATTTTTCTCTAAGGAAATGTTTGTGACATGAAGAAGTCATAAACATTGAACCAATGTTTTAATATACTTCTTCACTTGAATACTTTTGAGAAACATTTTAAAGAAAATATAGCTTAATATACGTAAGAATGACTTCCCTGGTGGCTCAGAGGGTAAAGAACCTGCCTGCCATGCGGGAGACCCAGGTTAGATCCCTGGATCCAGAAGATCCCCTGGAGAAGGAAATGGCAATCCACTCCGGTATTCTTGCCTGGAGAATTCCATGGACGGAGGGGCCTGGTGGGCTACAGTCCATGGCACTGTGAAGAGTCAGACATGACTGAGCCACTAACACTTTCATACTTTATGCAAAACTGCCATGTGTTTACTAGTCCTTTTGACTAGGCAGAAATTTATCAAAAATAAGGAGCAAAATGGAAATGCCTTGTATAGTATAACTTAAAAAAAAAAAAAAAAAAAAAACTGGAAGAAACTTACTTTTAAATGCAGTTGCATAGGAAATTTGCAGAAAACTTACAGTGGACTCAACTATAGAGATCTAAGGGTGGATTAAATGAAATAGATCCATTCTGTGCTAACCATGGAACAAGAGATACTTTGAGAGTCATTCATTCTTCACTAAAATCTTTGACAGACCCATGATTATAATTCACTAAAGACAGCAATGTAGAGGTGAGATTTGAGGATTGTTAGGATCACTGCCCACCCCCATCCCACCCCCACCACACACAAACACATACACACGATCTTGTTTACCCATGGAAGAACTATTGGGTATGTCATATTTTAATGGAGAGAATAGTGTCGTTAAATGCCAAGACAGACTTGGGTTTGAATTCTAGCTTTGCCTCTTACTAGATAAGAACTTAGATATATTACCTAATCCTTTTGAGACACAATTTCTTTATCTGTAGAATTTGATTTATAACACCTAACTTCTAGCCTGTTTTTATGGAAATGAGTGCTTTATGTTCACTATGGTCTTTAAAGTCAATCCTGGAAACTAATTGTTTCTTAGCAAATTGGGGAAATTCCTTAAGAACTCATTATTTGAACGACTTTTGTCCCGTTAACTAGTGATGGGAACTGTGTCCTTCTTGATCTTAATGGAAAATAGTCACCATGAAAGTTAGTGTGGGTGATGTGTCTAGAGGAAAAAGAAGAAATATATAAGGAATGTATGTGCTACATAACTTTTGATAATTTCATAATAATTTTTCTTAACTTTGATGCTATACTCCTGCTCTGAAATTCTATCTTGAGAAATAATTGTTCAGTCGCTCAGTCATGTCCAAGTCTTTGCAATCCCTTGGTTCCCCTGTCCTTCACCATCTCTCTTAGTTTGCTCAAATTCATGTTCATTGAGTCAGTGGTGCTATCCAACTATCTCATCCTCTGCTGCACCCTTCTCCTTTTGCCTTCAATCCTTCTCTGCATCAGGGTCTTTTCCAATGAGTCAGCTCTTCACATCAGGTGGCCAAAGTGTTGAAGCTTCAGCATCAGTCCTACCAATGAATCTTCGGAGTTGATTTCCTTTAGGATTCACTAGAATTTTATTTTAATAATTTAATTTAATAATTCTAATCACGCAAAAGCTATATACAACAAATGTCCTTTGCATAATTTTTATAGTGACATTAGTAACAATAACAACAGTAGATATATATATGTGTGTGTGTGTGTGTGTGTGTGTGTGTGTATAAATTAAAATGGGGAATTGATGAAATATCACAATAGAGCCATTGGATAGACTATTATGCAATCATTGGAAATGGCTAGATATTATACAAGAGAAACAATACTTACATGTCTAGAAAATATTATTGGGAGAAAATAGAAAAATACAGAAAATATAATTAATGGAGACATCTCTTTCTTTTCTGTCTTCTGAAAAGAGTATTATTGCTTTTAAAGAATGAGATCAAATGATAAAGGATGAAGTTTTCGCAGAAAATGTCCAGAGGTGTCTGTAGCCATTTGTGATGTCAGAACAGCATTGGGGTTGCCTGATTTGGTAATAGCATATATTAATTTTCAAGCTTCAAGAACTGAATTTCGTAAGAAGACCCTGGTAAAAGCAATAGGACAATGGCATTTGCTTTTTGTGTTTTTTGTGGATTTAGGTATGAAATCATGCTGCAGCAGATTTCAAGATACTCAGAATTAAACATCATGATCAACTTGAAACACATAACCCACTAGATTCGAAAAACAAATAGAAAAATGTTGAATTGAGGCTCAAACTATTACTCTGTTTTCTGAACATCATCCCTTTAATATTTGTTGACTCGACTGAACTTTATCTTGAATTTCCCTTGCAATTTTTTTCACATGATGCTTTGGAAACTACAGGAGCCACCTGGTTCAGAGCTTGCCTCAATGTAGTGGCATTTGCTGATGCTACAGTTACATTCCACCAGCACGAGCTTGAAGAAACCTGATGAACTAACTATTCTAATGTTAATTTTCTGTAATATTGGCAAAATCTGTAAGTCACAAAATGAAGTCTTGAGTTTGAATCATGAACTCGTATATCTTTCTAATACAGTACTTCAAAATAGTAAGTTACTAGGGCAATGTGATAATGGATGAGTCACACACAGTGTGGTACCCTTGTGTTAAAAGTGTACCATATATGTCTGAATTAATATAGCAGTGATGTGGAGATTGTCTATCTTAGACTGCTGTCTTATTGTTACATTTATTTTAACAAATTCTTTACTTTTTAATTTTTATTGAAGTATAACAGATTTGTTGTAATACTAATGTCAGTTCAGTCACTCAATCAAGTCTGACTCTTTACAACCCCATGGACTGCAGCAGACCAGGCTTCCCTGTCCATCACCGACTCCCGGAGCTTATTCAAAATCATGTCCATTGAGTAGGTGATGCCATCCAACCATCTCATTCTCTCTTGTCCCCTTCTCCTCTCGCCTTCAATCTTACTCATCATCAGTGTCTTTTCAATGAGTCAGTTCTTTGCATCAGGTGGCCAAAGTATTGGAGGTTCAGCTGCAGTATCTGTCCTTCAATGAATATTCAGGATTGATTTCCTTTCTGGTTGACGGGTTATATCTCCTTGCAGACTAAGGGACTCTTAAGAATCTTCTCTAACACCACAGTTCAAAAGAATCAATTCTTCAGTGCTCAGCTTTCTTTATAGTCCAACTCTCACATCCATACACGACTAATGGAAAAACCACAGCTTTGACTAGATGGACCTTTGTTGGCAAAGTGCTGACTCTGCTTTTTAATAAGCTGTCTGGGTTGGTCATAGCTTTTCTTCCAAGGAGCAAGCACCTTTTAATTTAATGGCTGCAGTCACCATCTGCAGTGACTTTGGAGCCCCCCAAAACAAAGTTTCTCACTATTTCCCCAACTGTTTGCCATGAAGTGATGGGACCAGATGTCATGATCCTAGTTTTCTGAATGTTGAGTCTTAAGTCAACTTGTTCACCTCTCCTCTTTCAGATTCATCAAGGGACTCTTTAGTTCCTCATTTTCTGCCATAGGGGTGGTGTCATATGTATATCTGAGGTTATTGATATTTCTCCCAGAAATCTTGATTCCAGCTTGTGCTTCATCCAGCTTGGCATTTCACATGATGTACTCTGCATATAAGCTAAATAAGCAGGATGATAATGTACACCCTTGACCTACTCCTTTTCATATTTGGAACCAGTCTGTTGTTTCATGTCCAGTTCTAAATGTTGCTTCCTGACCAGCATACAGATTTCTCAGGAGGCAGGTTAGGAGGTCTGGTATTCTCTTATCTTTAAGAATTTTCCAGTTTGTTGTTATCCACACAGTCAAAGGCTTTGGCATAGTCAATAAAACAGAAGTAGATGTGTTTTTTTGAAGCTCTTGTGCTTTTTCAATGAAACATCGGATGTTGGTAATTTGATCTCTTGTTCTGCCTTTTCTAAATCCAGCTTGAACATCTGGAAGTTCATGGTTCACATACTGTTGAAGCCTGGCTTGGAGAATTTTGAGCCTTACTTTACTAGCGTGTGAGATGAGTGCAGTTGTACAGTAGTTTGAACATTCTTTGGCATTCCCCTTCTTTGGGATTGGAATGAAAACTGACCTTTTCCAGTCCTGTGGCCACTGCTGAGTTCACACCATCATCTTTTAGGATCTGAAATAGTTCAACTGGAATTCCATCACCTCCACTAGCTTTGGTCATAGTGATGCCTCCACACATGACTTTGCATTCCAGGATGTCTGGTTCTGGGTGAGAGATCACACCATCATGGTTTTCTGGGTCATGAAGATATTTTTTGTATAGTTCTTCTGTGTATTCTTGCTACCTCTTTTTAATATTTTCTGCTTCTGTTAGATCCATTACATTTCTGTCCTTAATTGTGCCCATCTTTGCCTGAAATATCCCCTTGGTATCTCTAATTTTCTTGAAGAGATCTCTAGTCTTTCCCATTCTATTGTTTTTCTCTATTTGTTTGCACTGATCACTAACAAAGGCTTTCTTATCTTTCCTTGCTGTTCTTTGAAACTCTGCATTCAAATGGGTATATCTTTCCTTTACTCCTTTGCCTTAGTTTCTCTTCTTTTCTTAGTTATCTCTAAGCCCTCTTCAGACAACCATTTTGCCTTTTTGTCTTTCTTTTTCTTGGGGATGTTCTTGATCACTGCCTCCTGTAGAATGTCATGAACCTCTGTCCACAGTTTCTCAGGCACTCTGTCTATCAGGTCTAATCCCTTGAATCTGTTTGTCAGTTTCACTAAAATCATAACAGATTTGATTCAAGTTATACCTGAATGGCCTAGTGGTTTTCCCTACTCTCTTCAGTTTCAGTTTGAATTTGGCAATAAGTAGTTCATGATCTGAGCCACAGTCAGCTCCCAGTCTTGTTTTTGCTGACTGTATAGAGTTTCTCCATCTTTGGAAGCAAAGAATATAATCAGTCTGTTTTTGGTATTGACCATCAGGTGATGTCCATGTGTAGAGTCTTCTCTTGTGTTGTTGGAAGATCATATTTGCTATGACCAGTGAGTTTTCTTGGCAAAACTCTGTTAGCCTTTGACCTGCTTCATTTTGTACTCCAAAGCCAAAATGCCTATTATTCCAGGTATCTCTTGACTTGCTACTTTTGCATTCCAGTCCCCTAGAATGAAAGGACATCTTTTTGGGGTGTTAGTTCTAGGAGGTCTTATAGATAGGACACTGAAAGATGAACTCCGCAGGTCAGTAGGTGCCAAATATGCTACTGCAAATCAGAGGAGAAATAACTCCAGAAAGAATGAAGAGATGGATTGAAAGCAAAAACAACACCCAGTTGTGGATATGACTAGAGATGGAAGCAAGGTCCAATGCTGTAAAGAACAACATTGCATAGGAACCTGGAATGTTAGGTCCATGAATCAAGGCAAATTGGAAATGATCAAACAGGAGATGGCAAGAGTGAATATCGACATTTTATGAATCAGTGAACCAAAATGGACTGGAATGGGTGAGTTTAACTCAGATAACTGTTATATCTACTACTGTGGACAAGAATCTCTTAGAAGAAATGGAGTTGCCATCATAGTCAACAAAAGAGTCTGAAATGCAGTACTTGGATACAGTCTCAAAAACAACAGAATGATCTCTGATCATTTCCATGGCAAACCATTCAATATTCCAGTAATCCAAGTCTATGCCCCGACTGGTAATGCCAAAGAAGCTGAAGTTGAATGGTTCTATGAAGATCTACAAGACCTTCTAGAACTAATGCCCAATAGTAATATAATAATATATTTACTACAGTTAATGGTTCAAATGTACACCAAAATGATTTCATTACACATATACATACATGTGTGTGTGTATATATATTCTTTCTTATATTCTTTTCAGTTATGGGTATTACAGGATATTAAATGTAGTTCTCTGTGCTTTGCAATAGGTCCTGTTGTTTACTTTATAGATAGTAGTGTGTATATGTTAATCCCAACCTCCTAATTTATCTCCTTCCCACCTTTTCTACTTTGGTCACCTTTAGCTTTGCACTTCCCTGGTGGCTCAGTGGTAAAGAACCCACCTGTAATGGAGGAGACATGGGTTCAATCCTTGGGTTGGCAAGATTCTCTGGAGAACGGAGTGGCAACCCACTCCATTATTCTTGCCTGGGGAATCCTGTGGAAAGAAGAACCTGGAGGTCTACACTCCATGGGGTTCCAAAAGAGTCAGACATGACTTAGTCCATTAGTCTATTAATTTATTTTCTGTGTCTGTGAATATATTTATGTTTTTTAAAATAAGATCATTTGTATATTTTTTTAGATTCCACATATTAGTGATATAGGATATTTGTCTTTATTTCACTACAATTAGTGTGATAATCTGTAGGTCCATTCATGCAGCTGCAAGTGGCATTATTTTATTCCTTTTTATGCCTGAGCAGTATTCCATTGTGTATGCATACCACATCTTCTTTATTCATTCATCTGTCAGTGGACATTTGCTTCCATGTCTTGGCTATTGTAAATGGTGCTTCTATGAACATTGAGGTGCATGTGTCTTTTCAGATTACAGTTTTCATCTTTTCTGGATATATCTCCAAGAGTAGGATTACTGGATCATATGGCAATACTATTTTTAGTTTTTTAAGACTCCATATTATTCTCCATAGTGGGTACAATTTGGTATATTTATTTTTTAATTTCATCAGCAGATAATAGAAGATAAACTCCAGCAGCTCAGAAGATCTTCAAATATATAAAAATCACGTGGAGAAGCCACGTGTATCTGCTTGATGTTTATCAGTTCACAACTGAGCTATGAATCTCACATTCTAATGTGTTTCTCTCATTATCATGTCAAAGAGGTAGCAGTTTTCAGTTGGTCTCTCACATTTCTGCATATCTTTGAGCAGAGGTGCTGACCATCCTTGTTCTAGACTATGTTTTCTAGGATGGTTTTACAGCAAACAGACTTGTAGAAAGAGTGCCCCTTTGTAGTGCAGGACCAATTTCTTTGCCGATCAATACAGAAAACACGCTGTCTCCCTTGAGAGCAAAAGCCAGGCAGAACTGCTTGCTACCTAGTATAACATCATGGGAGTTTCTGGACTTGGCATTCCTCAGCCATGAACAAACCCTCTGCATGCAACTCACTCCGGATGTTCACTCTGTTGCCCAAGGGGACCTGATATAGCATGAAGTTCATGCGGCTTATCATGCCGTGTCTTCTGTCAGCGTCCATACCGTGTGGCAGGCTAACTTGTGGCTTTGCAAGCAGGGCAAAATCCCAGGCCATTCATACTTCTCATAAGACTAGACTGAACTTTGCTTGTCATCCTTAGCAATAGCTCGGCACATATTATTTTTATATATCTATGCTAATTCTTACATGATGTAAAAAAAAATCTCTATTTCTAATAGTATGTATGCATTATATATGTGTAGATGTCTAACTAAATGTAGGTTGAGATTTAGGTCTCTCAGGGTATAACCATTGATTCTTTGGGGTGTGTGTGTTTTTATTTGTTTTTTTTCCCTTTTTTAATAGAAGAGGAATGGATTTGATACTGAAGAAAAGAGCAATAGGAGAATATAAATACTGGACCTTGGTTTCTTTACTTCTTTATTCTCTCTTTACCTCTGATAACCTTTTATTTTTCAGTGGCCTATTTTCACCCTTTGTTCCTTCACAGGAGTCATTGTGATAAGGACTGTGCAGACTTAAGGGAAAGCAAAGTAAAAAAATGACAGATAGAAAGGGAAAACTGGGTGGCAGATCAGAGGTTGAATTCTCTCCCTCCTATCTACTCATGGCCCTTTATTCTGCTTTCTGTGCTCTGCCAATGAAATTTCATTTTAAAACTTAACTTTTTAGTAAGTTGCCATTTAGAGGAAAGGTTTACATGGATTCTTTCAACCCAAATAACACTGCATTTGATGGTGCTGATTTGAGTATGCTGCATTTGATGATGGGTGCCATGTTCCCTGACTTGTGGCCTCATCACTTCAGTCTCTCACATTTACAGTTTCTTTATGCTTTCACTTGAGAACCTCAGTTTATCTAGATCTGAAGTTTTCTTTACCAGTTAGGGAGGAGCAATTCTGGGACTATAGCCTTAGGATCTACATTTGGAGTGTTTTGTTCGACAGGAGCAATGATGCAGTCTTTTTTAAGCATAAATAATATGGGAAATAAAGCTTAGAATTGGTAAGAAAATACTTGGTCAGTGGACCAGAGGAGGGTAGATAACATGGCAAGGAATGAAATAAAAAATTGGAAAATGTAGATGAAACGAATAAATGTAATATTTGGAAAATTGCAGTTAGATGATTGAATTGATTAGGAGAAAGTGGGTAAGCAAATAATAGGCGGTAGCATAGAAGAAAGAATGTTGTTTAATTCATAACATTAAATAAACTCTAAGAGGAGAGGTGGCAAGATTGAAATGATACATCTGAAGAGAAAGAGTGTTTCTTCCTCTTGCACTGTTCTTCACAGAGTAGAGATTTTTCCAGAGTTGCATTGATTAATATACTACCTGTATTAGTTTCCTGTGGCAGCTGTAACAAATTGCCATGAACTTGGTGGCTAAAATAATGGAAATTGTGTCAGCGAGGCTGCACTCACCTGGAGGGCTCTAGGAGAGAGTCTGTTCTTTGTCTCTTGGGGCTTCTGAGGGCTGCCAGGTTCCCTGCCTTGCAGCCACATCACGTTGGCCTCTGTGTCTGTCTTGTCTCCACACTTTTCTCTGCATCTGTCTGTCTAACCCCCCTTTGCCTATCTCTTATAAGGACACAGAGTATGGCAATGAGAACCCATCCAGGTAATCCAGCAGAATTTCTTCATCTCATCATCCTTAATATAACCACACCTGTAAAAACTTTCCCACTGAAGGTAACATTCACAAGTTCCAGAGATTGAGAGTTAGTATTTTGAAGCCCATCACTGAGGCCATTGTATTACCCAGTGGCGACCAGCCAAGAGGATGGCTGTGGACTGAGAACCCTTATTTCTCCGCCTAAGATGCTGGACCACTGGGAGCACAATGAACCCTTTTACAGTTTGAGCAATGGCCATCATCAGCACTCAGGACACTGAGAAGAATATTGCCAAAGGGGATATGTGCTTGCTTAGTGGCTTCAATCGTGTCCGAATCTTTGCAACCCCATGGACTGTAGCCTACCCGGCTTCTCTGTCCATGGGATTCTCCAGGCAAGAGTACTAGAGTGGATCTCTGTGGCCTCCTCCAGGGGATCTTCCTGACCCAGGGACGGAACCCATGTCTCTTACATCTAACCTGCCTTGGCAGACAGGTTCTTTACCACTAGCGCCACCTGGGAAGCCCGAAGTGGGTATATGTGTGGTTCTGTGTAGTTGCTAAGTCGCGTCCAACTCTTTGCAACCCCATGGACTGCCAGGGTCCCCCGTCCATGGGATTCTCCAGGCAAGAATACTGGGTCGGTTGCCATTTCCTCCTCCAGGGGATCATCCTGACCCAGGATCGAACCCACATCTCCTGCATTGGCAGGCAACTTCTTTATCAGTGGGCCCCAGTGAAGCCCCTAAACCGGAGTTTGTTTCTGCTTTGCATGTGTATTCATTTGTATTGTTTTTAAATTGCGCATAAGAGATACCATGCATTTCATAAGGTAAGGCTTCACCTAGAAGGGAATCCCAGAGACATAATTGAACTGTGAAGGAGCAGTGGATTTCCAAAGTGTCTCTACCCATAGAAGATTCAAATGAATAGCATTTATTAAGGAAAAACTTAAGAAGTGAGGGATTTTAGAATCCCTTTTAGAAGTGAGGGATTTCTTTTAGAAGTGAGGGATGTCTTTATACATTATGTGCTCTTTCAGTCATGTCTGACTCTTTGTGAACCCCTGGACTGTACTGAACCAGCCTCCTCTGTCCATGGAATTTTTCAGGCAAGAATACTGGAGTGGGTTGCCACTTCCTCCTTCAGGGGATCTTCCCAACAAAGGAATCGAACCCACATCTCTTGCATCTCCTGCATTGGCAGGAGGTTTCTTTACCACTGTGCCACCTGGGAAACCTTTTCTTTATACAAACTAAACTAAACCACTTTTTGAAATATCAACTTCACTGTCTTCATCTTCTCCAAGTAAGTATAATTCCCTTACTGATTATTAAAGAAAAAATGTTGAGGGAAAGGCCATTATGGTAAGTACCTGAGGCAATTCATCATTTCCTCTATTACAAAAGAAGTACCAGCTGCTAAAACGACAAGGAACAGGTTTTCACTTTCATAGGAACTGTTCCTGGCTTCATGCAAAGAGGATGAATTTGAAGTTAGAGAAAATCTACTTACCTGACTATTTTACTAGCTGTGATTTAGTGTATCACTGAATTTCCTTGAGCTTCGGTAATCCCTATATGATAGAAATTATCATATTGACATCACAAGGATGTTGTCATTGAAATAGGATCATAAATGAAAACATTGAATGTGGTTTCTAAAAACATAACTTTACATCTTATTTTTGTTATGGAAAGAAGACTTATGTAGCAAAAAGCAGAAACACACTCAGAAAGACCAGTCAGGCAGGAATTCTACAAGCAACAATCTATTGTTACTCTCTTCTGCTATTTATTTAGGTGTTAAAAATGCCAGTTGTTCCAAATATACTACTGGGCATTAATATTTTCCTTTTATATTTGCCTAGAAGAACCATGTTAGCTCTTTGCTAATGATTTCCTTATTGTTTTGGGAGCACAAAGTGTATGATGTTGTCCTGCCTGTACTTAAGTGACAATCATACTAAATTATGACCAATAGAATGTAGGCAGAAGTAATACATGCCCCTTGTAGGCCTAGCCTCTCATGAAATGGTCCATTCAGTGTTTATTCCCTTTTCTGGTAGACAGAAAATTCAGAAAGTCTTTGAAGTCCTGCAGCAGTGGTTGGCAAAGTACAGCCAGTGGGCCAAATCCAGCTGGAAGCCTTCTTGTGTCAATACTGTTTTATTGGAATAGACACATGTCCATTGATTAATGCTGATTTCTGGCTACAGTGGCTGTGTTGAGTGGTTTAACTGTGACCATATGACCCACAAAGCCTAAAGTATTAATCACTGGCCCTTTACATAAAAAGCTTCTTGACCCCTTCCCTAGAGATAAATGGACCTGTAAGATGGAAGGAGGCTGAGTCCCTAAGTGATTGCATAGAGCAGAACTGCTTCTCTTCCTCCCTTTCAGCAGCCCCTTGGTGACTCATGTTGGATTATAGTGTGAACTCGGTCCTGTTAAAATTAGGGGATTTTGTAATTCTGCAGGTTGTAGTAATTGTGTACAGAAAGTGAGAGGATGCTTTAACAAAACATAAAATATGTGGCATATTTAAGTATACTCTGGTGAGTTGCATAAGAACTGTTATCAGAGGTTGGTAAAATGTCTATGTTGTATAATGGCAAGGTATTTGGTAAAAGCAGTTCCTACAACAAGATGGAAAGTGGACCACATACCTCTTTACGTCAGTAGGTCAAAAAAAAAAAAAAAAGAAAAATGTGTGTCGTTTGCTGTTTCTTGCCATTGATACAATATTACAAGAATTAAGTGAACTCTAAATTTTTAAGATTTACCAATTAGCAACCAGAGGTGAAAGGAAATAGAATTGAGAAATTGAGGGTCTTTCAGTATTATAAAAGTTTTAAGATCAAAGACAATGAGGGATTAGATTTCTAAAAATCTTTGAGCTATGAATAAAATGCATAGAGATTATGCAGCTGAACATTGACTCAGGCTGCAACAAATATGAGATTAATGGTGCTATATTCACCCCCTAGATTATTATTTCAGATACTTGCAAGATCAGTTCAGTTCAGTTCACTCACTCAGTTGTGTCCGACTCTTTATGACCCCATGGACTGCAGCACGCCAGGCCTCCTTGTCCATTTACTCAAACTCTTGTCCATTGAGTTGGTGATGACATCCAACCATCTCATCCTCTGTCATCCCCTTCTCCTGTCTTCAATCTTCCCCAACATCAGGGTCTTTTCAAATGAATCAGTTCGTCTCATCAAGTGGCCAAAGTACTGGAGTTTCAGCTTCAGCATCAGTCCTTCCAATGAACATTCAGGACTGATTTCCTTTAGGATGAACTGGTTGAATCTCCTTGCTGTCCAAGGGACTCTCAAGAGTCTTCTCCAACACCACAGTTCAAAAGCATCAATTCTTCAGCACTCAGCTTTCTTTATAGTCCAACTCTCACATCCATACATGACCACTGAAAAAAACCATAGCCTTGATTAGATGGACCTTTGTTGACAAAGTAATGTCTCTGCTTTTTAATACACTGTCTGGCGTGGTCATAGCTTTCCTTCCAAGGAGTAAACATCTTTAAATTTCATGGCTGCAGTCACCATCTGCAGTGATTTTGGAGCCCAAAACAGTCACTGTTAAATTGAGGGGGATGGGTATGTGAGTGTGGCAAGTAATCAAAGAAATACAAGCAGATTTGAGGAGGATATAAAGAAATTTGAGTATGACGGCCAGTTCAGAGGGTTTTCTTGGTGGCTCAGATGTTAAAGAATCTCTTTGTAATGAGGGAGACCCAACTTCAATCCCTGGGAAGATCCCCTGGAGGAGGGCATGGCAACCCACTCTGGTATTCCTGCCTGGACAATCCCATATACAGAGGAGCCTGGCGGGCTATGATCCATAGGTCACGAAGAGTCAGACATGACTGAGCATGAGTGTGCACCAGTTCAGACAGCTGACTGGAGCCAAATAAATCAGGAGACTACTTAGTTTTTCAGATAACGTCTAAATATTGAATGAAAAACAAAACCCACAAGAATCACACTGTAAACTTTAAAACAAGCCCCATAAGGCAGAGAGCTGCAAAAGTCAGATGTTAATAAAATATATAGACCTTGTAGACCTGCAGTGTGATACCAGGACAGAAGGGAAAGAGCCTGGGTTTCTGAAAGCCTGCACAGAGCAAGGTCCCTCAAAATTGCTTTGAAAAGTGATATGATTGCTTAAGTCACTGAGCTTTCCAGATGTATGTTGATCCAGTTAGGGTTTACTCCTACAAATACAACCTCATCAGTTCTCACTCATGATTTTAGTTTGCATTTCTTACCATGTTGTGTTATTATATGTAGCTTTTCTCATTTGACTGCACAATGTGAAAATTTCACAGACTTCTTTCTTAAAGATTGTACCTTTGTTTCCTATATTTTACATTCAGTCCCACTTCTAAATACTGCACCCAAAGAACAAAATAGAACAAAACATCATATTGAGAGTTATATATCTTTGCATATAGTCTCTTTCAGCTCCCATTTAAAACTATTTGTTTTAGAAGCACATTTTAGACCCATTTTATGGCCAAAGAGGTATTGGGACAGTATAATCTCTTTTTAATATTGGTGACTATGAATTTGTTTTAGTTTTATTTCCATTGATTCTGCCTTTTCCACATCCTTTCCTCTTTTTCTTTATCATTTTACTTTGTAAGGTGTTTTTCTGTTTCTCTGAATTCCTGCCTTCTTGAGGGGAAAGAAAATAAAATTCCAGTAGTGCCATTTCTTGTGAACACTCCAAGAATAAATATTTTTAATACCATGGTACTCAGCCTATCTCCAACAAATTTGTATATATTCTCATTTTTTCCATAACTTTATAAGAGCTAAAGTTTGAAAATGCACCATTTTGGTATAGAGCTTAATAATTACAAAGCATCGGTATTGAAAAACAATCTTATTATCAGCTGGTTCAAAGTGAAATTAAACACTTTGTTGGGATATAATTTTCAATCATATTTTTCAATCTTTAATCACAAAATGTAATCTTTTGGCTGAGAGGTCTTACAATTTTTTGATCATGAGTTTAGACGTAAACTAAAATGACTCTTCTAACAGTTTTCTGACTTCTTCATTACACTTATGTGCTAGAAATATTGTGAGACTAAGTAACTTGAAGGGCGAAGGGAAAAATACTTGTTTTTGAATTCGGCACAATGTAGAATAAACAAGGCTGATAAGAGTGATTTCTAAGAATTAAGGTCCTTTTTAACCCCTATGCTGAATGGATTATACATCGAAAATGTTCATATAATTTAACCAAAGTTATTTTGATTTCCTAAAAATAAGACCTGTAGACATTATCAGATACATAGCATATGATTGTAGTAATATTATATTACCTATATCTGAATAACTTAGTATATATTTGAATATGTGATTTTTAAAAACTGTAATCCTATAAAAAATCTGGAGAAAGACATTTGAGGTATTCTTTCACTAGATATTTGGTGATAGAATTTCTTTTGCTCTTGGTTTTATTTGCATATTTCATGCATTGATTATTGCTTCCCTCTGATCTAAAAGAAAATCATGATTTTATTGTGTGCAATTTTAAATTCTATACCATAAAATTCTGTACGGCATTTTATTTATGGTTTGCTTTACAATATTACATATTTTTGATGGGTTGTAAAATATGGACAGTTCCTTCTTTGGCATACAAGTTTCTTTGCATTGTGAGAGTTTAGTATTTTCTTATGTAGTTGAATATGCATCTGACCCAGCAATTCTGTTCCTAAATATTTATGCAAGTGTATTTAACAGATTTGTGCCCATAAATATTGCAAAAACATGTTTATAATATCTTAGCAAAACACTGGAAAAAAAATCCAAACATCCTTAAGAGAAGACATGATTTAACAAATTGTGGTATATTCATACAGTTGGGTACCACTCACTATAAAATATAATAGTGCATTTTTGATGCATGTAACAACTTGCATATGTCTCAAAAATGACACATGAGAGTGAATTGTGTGCATATCTTCCCAACTGTGTATATGGAATCTCTTTTTGGAGGCTTGAAATTAAATGTTTACACCATAGAATGCAAATTCTTCAAATTAGGGCTTCTATTCTCCTATCACCTCCCCCCTCCCCCTGCCCCAATATGCAGGTATTGCATATTAAATGTTTTCCAGTTAGCAGCAATTTTAGGATCACTCAAACAAGATCTAGAATTTAAACTTTTTTTTTCTTTTTCTGTAAAGGGCCCATAGTGAATATTTTAGGTTTGGGGGATCATATAGTCTCTGTTACAACTAGTCAACTCTGCATTCAGAGGGAGGAAGCAGGCACAGAAGGTACTAAAAAGATGTGTATGGCTGTGTTAAAAAACTGTACTAACAGAAATGAGCAACTGGCTAGATCTGGCCTTCGAGCCTTGGTTGGCAGAGCCCTGATCTGAGCTAAACCAATATAACTCTCCAGCCTGTTTCCTGAACCACTACACTTGTTGACGGCCTCCTATCTGCAATGCTAGAATCATCCAAAGAAGTTTTATGACTATTCATAGCCAGTTTCCACCCCAGAAAATGAATTCAGAATTCTTTGGGTCAGGCCAGGGTCTTGGCATCTTTTTTTTTAAACTTCTGAATGAGACAATTGTACAGTCAGTGTTAAGAACCACCGTCCTGCATAGTATTATCTCCAAAAATTCAGGAAGCCACCTTCATTATTGCTTTTATGAAAAAAAGCAGGTGTAGAACTGACTGGAGCAAAGATGCAAGCAAAGCGAGAAACTCTGTATTAAGAGTTATTCACTGAAACAAATTACGGTGCTCACTTGAAAATTCTCATATAATGCAACAGGAACATTTTATTTTGAAAATAATTTAAAACTTACATATATTGAAATTAAAATACCAACTGTCTGCTAGGTAATTTTAAAAGTTATGACTAAGTTCCTTAAAACTTCAATTTTATAACTTGTGCTCTCACCTTAGGTTTTCTAATAGGGGAGGTGGAACGTCTCCTAAACATGTCTCACTTCTAGAGAACTCACAAAACTACCAACAGATAGATATTCTAATTCCCTCTGTCCATACAAAAAGAGCTGTTTTCTGTTTAAGTCTTTTGGGACAGTAAAATCATCTTCATCTTCCTTTTTAATGCCTCTAGGCACCTCACTCCGTGTCTAACCTACAAGGGTTTTTCTGGTTTTTCACTTTTAGCCCATTTGGGGGACAGGATTGTTTTAAATTATATTTGGGTTTCCAAACCATTATCCTTTGTGCAGTCTCATCTTTGGACTGACTGTGGCCAGGACAGTTATTGAGTTCCTTGTCAAGGTGGATAATCTGCAGACTTTGGCTGTTTAGATAACAGATTGTGTTTCTTATCCTGGGAAGACCAGAAAGATTTTTCAAATACTAAACTAGTATTATGAGGGCTTATTGTTGATCATCTTGCTCTGCTCATTATAAATCTGGGCAAATCAGTGCCCATTATGAGTGGACTTACCTCAGATTTGTATTCAGAAGGATGAAAATGTCATCTAAGATTGCTTTGAGATTGCCATTTAGAGTTAGGTACATTTCAGTCACTTTTCTGTTATTCCCTACAAATGGCCTTGGTGAATTAATTTGTGGGGTCACTGAGGGTCAGAAGCTGGCAGGCTAAACGGGATTTATCTGAAACAGTGTGCACAACCAGGGATTGTCACTAGAGACACAGATAGTTGCTCATAACTAGCACATTGTCAAATATGTATATGTGTGATGCCAAGGGCTTCAGTGGTAAAGAACTGAAAGTGGCAGAGTGGTAAAGAACCCACCTGCCAATGCAGGAGACACAGGAGACCTGGGTTTGATCCCTGGATCAGGAAGATCCCCGGAGGAAGAAATGGGAACCTACTCTAGTATTCTTGCCTGGAAAATCCCATGGACAGAGGAGCCTGGCAGACTATAGTCCATGAGGTCACACAGTGTCGGACATGACTGAGTACACACAGATGTCGAACTTTCTGATAAACACTGAAGGTTTTGTTAAATATTTGGCATTTCCATAATAAAAAATTTACTTGCACAGAGAAGACATTGTATTAAAATGGCCATACCATAAAATAAGAAAGTTATGTAGTAAGCCTAGAAAGTAGTTAATATCTCTGCATCAAGCTTCTTACTAAAAGTCTGTAAATGAAACAGCTTATAGATCTGCTGACTCACTTCCATTCAGTTTAGGCATATTATATTCTTAAAATTGCTGCATTAATTTACAGAAGTATAGCACATGCAATGAGAAGTGCAGAAATGTTAAGTGTGCAACTTGTTTACACATGTGATCCACTCAGATCAAGATAAAGGACATTACTAGTATATGCATCCTTCTCTGTCACTATTTCCCAAAGATAACTGTTATTTTGACTTTATCACAATAAATTATTTTTACTTATTTTTGACTTTTAAATAATTGGAATCACATGTTATACCTTTTCTATTTATCTTCTCATATACCTAGGATATTTATGTTATTATGTGTAGAATAACTACATAACACTCTTTTCAGTTTTTGTTGTAAAAATCATATAAAACCTATTCTCATAAATTTCAAGTGTATAGTACAGTATTGTTAATTATATGCACATCACTGTACAGTTATGTCTAGAAATTTTCCAACTTGTATGACTGAACAGCATTTCCTCATTTCTCCTTGTCCCTGAGTCCCTCACAATCGCACCAATCCACTTTCTGCTTCTATGAATGAGGTTATTTGTTGGTTATGCATTTTAAATATAGCAGTGTGTACATGTTACACTGCTCCCTAACTATTCCTTCCCTAAACCTTTCTCCCTCTGGGTAGTCATAAATTCATTATCTGAGACTATGAGTCTATTTCTACTGTGTTAACCACTCGGCGGTCAAGTGACTCCATTGTATTTAGAGAACACATTTTCTTTATCCATCAAGTGGTATTTCTTCCACTTTTTGGCTATTGTCATAAACTGTTATTTTTGTTCAGTCAGTAAGTCACTTCCGACTCTTAGTGACTCCATGGACTGCAGCACACCAACTTCTCTCTCCTGTACTATCTCCCAGAGTTTGCTCAAATTCATGCCCATTGACTTGATGATACTATCTAACCATTTCATCCTCTGTGTGCTCTTCTCCTTTTGCCTTCAATCTTTCTCAGCATCAGAATCTTTTCCAATGAGGAGACTCTTCACATTAGGTGGTCAATGTAATGGAGCTTCAGCTTCAACATCAGACCTTCCAATGAATATTCATGTTGGCTTTCTTTAGGATTGACTGGTTCGATCTCCTTGCAGTCCAGGGGACTCTCAAGAGTCTTCTGCAACACCACAATTCAAAGCATCAATTCCTCAGTGTTCAACCTTGTTTATGGTCCAAATCACATCCATATATGACTACTGGAAAAACCAAAGCTTTGACTATCTGGAGCTTTTTGGCAAAGTGAGGTCTCTGCTTTTTAATACACTGTCTATATTTGTCATAGCTTTCCTTCTAAGGACCAAGCATCTTCTAACTTTCTGGCTGAGGTCAAAACCTGCAATAATTTTGGAGCCAAAGAAAATAAAATCTGTCACTACTACTACTTTTTCCTCTTCTGTTTGCAATGAAGTGATGGGACTGAATGTCACGATCTTAGTTTTTTTAATATTGAGTTTTAAACCAGCTTTTTACTCTCTTCTTTCACCCTCATCAAGAGTCTCTTTAGTTCCTCTTCATTTTCTGCCATTGGAGTGGTACACCTGCATATCTGAGGTTGTTGATATTTCTGACAGGAATCTTTGTTCCAACTTGTGATTCCTCTAGCCCAGCATTTCACATGATGTACTCTGCATATAAGTTATATAAGCAGGGTGACAATGCATAGCTTTGTCATACTCCTTTCCCAATTTTCAACCAGTTCCATGTCTCATTCTAACTGTTGCTTCTTGGCCCACATTCAGTTTTCTCAGGAGGCAGATAAGGTGGTCTGGTGTCCCCATCTCTTCAAGAATTTTCCACAGTTTGTTGTGATCCACACAGTTAAAGACTTTCATACCATAGTCAATGAAACAGAAGTAGAAAAGTAGATGTTTTTTTGACATTCCCTTGCTTTTTCTATGATCCATTGGATGTTGGAAATTTAATCTCTGATTCCTCTGCATTTTCTAAATCCGGCTGTACATCTGGAAGTTCTTGGTTCATGTACTGCTGAAGCCTAGCTTGAAGGACTTTGAGCATAACTGTGCTAGCATGTGAAATGAGTGCAGTTGTACGGTAGTTTGAATTGTCATGAACATTAGATAGCAAATATCCCTTTGAGATCCTGATTTCAGTTCTTTTGGTTAAAGACCCAGAGTGGGATTTCTGAATTATATGGTAGCTCTATTTTTATTTGTTTTAGTAAATTTCATGCTGTTTTCCATGCAGGCCACATCATTTTATATTTCCACCAATAATGAGCAGAGTTTCCAATTTTTATCCATCTTTACCAGCACTTATTATTTTCTCTTATTTTCTTAATGGTCATCCTTATAGCTGTGAGGTCATATCTTATTGTGGGTTGGATTTATATTTTTCTGATATCAGTGATGTTGAGCATCTTTTTATATACCTGTTGGCCATTTTTATAATGGTTTATTTGATTTTTGTTATTGAATTGTAGGAATTTCTTACATATTTTTTGTGTTACTACCTATCAGATGGGCTTCCCCGGTAACTCAATGGTAAAGAATCTGCCTGCCAATGCAGGATATGGGAGTTTGATCCCTGGATTAGGAAGATCCCCTGGAGAAGGAAATGACAGCCCATTTCAGTATTCTTGCCTGGGAATCCCCATGAACAGAGGAGCCTAGAGGGCTGCAGTCCTTGAGGGCCATAAAAGAGTCAGATATCACTTAGCAACTAGCAACAACCTATCAGATATGTGATTTGCAAACAATTTCTCCCATTCTGTAGACTGCCATTTCACTTTGTTGATTGTTTTCTTTGCTGTACACATGCTCTTAAGTTTAATCCCATTTATTTATCTTTGCTTTTGTTGTTTATACTTTTGATATTGTGTCAAGACATCACTATCAGTGCCAATGTTATCAGACACTTTGTTTTTCTCAATTAGCTTTATATTTTTTGGATATTATGCTCAGGTCTTTAATCAGTTTTCAGTGATTTTTGTGTATGTAAGAATGATGTAAGATAAGAGTCCAATTTCACTCTTTCACATGTGTTGATCCAGATTTCCCAGCACCTCTTGTTTGAAGAGACAGTCCTTTCTCCATGGTGTAGTCTTGGCACACTTTTTGTACATCTTTGACCTTAAGTGTTTGATCTATTTCTGTGCTCTATATTCTGTTCCGTTGATCTGTATGTCTATCTTTATGCCAGTGACATACTATTTTGATTACTTTAGCTTTGAGTTATGTTTTGAAGTCAGGAAGTATAAAGCCTTTAGCTTTTGCTTTTGGGGTCTCTTGTAGTTTCTGATGAATTTTAGGACTTTTTCCTTTCTGAATATTTGTTATTGAGATTTTCACAAGGGTTGCAACTCAATTTACAGCTGACCCTTGAACAACATGGGCTTTCCAGTTGGCTAAGTGGTAAAGCATCACCTGCCAATGCAGGAGACACAGAAATGGTGGGTTCAGTCTCTGGGTTGGGGAGATCCCCTGGAGAAAGGAAATGACAATCTACTCCAGTATTCTTGCCTAGGAAATCTATGGCCCAGCACCTGGCAGGCCACAGTCCATGGGGTCACAAAGAGTCAGACATGACTGAATGACTGAGCACACATGTTGGAACAACATGGGAGTTAGGCGCACTTGACATCCAGCACAGGTGAATATCTGTGTATAACTTTTAGTTAGCCCTTTGTATTTGTGGTTCTGCATCTGCAGATCCAACCATTCATGTAGTACTGTACTGCATATTTATTGAAAAAAATTTACATGTAAGTGAATCTGTGCAGTTGAAACCTGTATTATGCAAGTGTAAATTATTTTTGCATCATCTTTAATTTCTTTTAGCAATATTTAGCGATGTCAGTGTTCAAATCTTTTTCTTCATTGGATAAATTTATTCCTAAGTATTTTATTCTTTTTGATGCTATTGTAAATAGGATTGTTTTCTTAATTTTCTTTTTGTAACTTTGCTGAATTTGCTACTAATAGCATTTATTTTGTGGGATTTTTTATCTTGTCTACATATGATATGTCATCTGCAAATAGAGAAAGTCTTACTTTTTCACTTCTAATTTGATTACTTTTTATTTCATTTTTCTTGCCTAAATTCATAGGATTTATAGTACTATGTTGAATAGAAATGGCAAAAGTCAGCTTCATTGTCTTTTTTCTTGATCTTAAAGGAATAGTTTTCAGGTTTTTTTAAAACAGTAAGTATAATGTTAGTGTGCACTTATCATATATCACTTTTATTGTTATCATTGTTTAGCTATTAAGTTGTGTCTGGCTCTTTTGTGACCCCATGTAATGTAGCCTGCCAGGCTCCTCTGTCCATGGGATTTCTCAGGAAAGAATACTGGAGTGGGTTGCCCTGTCTTCCACCCATGGATCTTCCCAACCCAGGGATTGTACTCTCATCCACTCATTAGCAGATGGATTCCTTACCACTGAGCCACCAGGGAAGTCTCATCAACCAGTTAGAAAACATCAACAAAATGCTTAAAGAGACTTTTTAAAAATTAAAAGTAAACAGCATAAAATAAGCAATATCTAGGAAAATTTCTTAAACATTAACTAATATAAGACTTTAAGAAATGAAAAGGCACGTGACATTTAAAAAAGAAACATTATTATCCCAATAGTAAATTTTTTTGTCAACTGGTGAATCTAACATTTTAATGGAATCATATTAAAAATGCCACTAGGATTTAAAATTTTCATTGGATAGACTAACTTCAAATTTTATTCATAAAAAATCAGTAATCAAGTTTGGCCAGAAAATGTCTGGAGGGGTAACAAAGGAGAAAAGGCTTCAGTTCCGTTCAGTTTCAGTTCAGTTGCTCAGTCGTGTCCAACTCTTTGTGACCCATGGATTGCAGCATGCCAGGCCTCCCTGTCCATCACCAACTCTCAGAGTTTACTCAAACTCATGTCCATTGAGCCAGTGATGCCTTCCAACCATCACATCCTCTGTTGTCCCCTTCTCATCTCACCTTCAATCTTTCCCAGAATCAGGGTCTTTTCAAATGAGTCAGCTCTTCGCATCAGATGGCCAAAGTATTGGAGTTTGAGCTTCAGCATCAGTCCTTCTAATGAACATTCAGGACTGATTTCCTTTAGGATGGACTGGTTGGACCTCCTTGCAGTCCAAGGAACTCTCAAGAGTCTTCTCCAACACCACAGTTCAAAAGCATCAATTCTTCTGTGCTCAGCTTTCTTTAGTCCAACTCTCACATCCATACATGACTACTGGAAAAATCATAGCCTTGACTAGACAGATGTTTGTTGGCAAAGTAATGTCTTTGCTTTTTAGTATGCTGTCTAGGTTGGTCATAACTTTTCTTCTAAGGAGCAAGTGTCTTTTAAGTACATGGCTGCAGTCAATATCTGCAGTGATTTTGGAGCCCACAAAATAAAGTGTGTCACTGTTCCCCATCTATTTGCCATGAAGTGAGGGAACTGGATGCCATGATCTTAGTTTTCTGAATGTTGAGCTTTAAGCCAACTTTTTCACTCTCCTCTTTCACTTTCATCAAGAGACTCTTTAGTTCTTCTTCACTTTCTGCCATAAGGATGGTGTCATCTGGTATATCTGAGGTTATTGGTCTTTCTCCCAGCAATCTTGATTCCAGCTTGTGCTTCATCCAGTCCAGCATTTCTCATGATGTACTCTGCATATAAGTTAAATAAGCAGGGTGACTATGTATAGCCCTAATGTACTCCTTTCCCTATTCGGAACCAGTCTGTTGTTCCATGTCCAGTTCTAGCTGTTGCCTCCTGACCTGCATACAGATTTCTCAAGAGGCAGATCAGGTGGTCTGTTATTCCCATCTCTTTCAGAATTTTCCAGTTTATTGCGATCCACACAGTCAAAGGCTTTGGCATAGTCAATAAAGCAGAAATAGATATTTTTCTGGAACTGTCTTGCTTTTTCGATGATCTGGCAGATGTTAGCAATTTGAACTCTGGTTTCTCTGGCTTCTCTAAAGCCAGTTTGAACACCTGGAAGTTCACGTTTCACATATTGCTGAAGCCTGGCTTGGAGAATTTTGAGCATTACTTTGCTAGAGTGTGAGATGAGTGCAATGGCGTGGTAGTTTAAGCATTCTTTGCCATTATATTTCTTAGTGATTGGGATGAAAACTGACTTTTTCTAATCCTGTGGCCACTGCTGAGTTTTCCAAATTTGCTGACAAATTGAGTGCAGCACTTTCATAGCATCATCTTTTAGGATTTGAAATAGCTCAGCTGGAATTCCATACTTCCACTAGCTTTGTTCATAGTGATGTTTCCTAAGGTCCATTTGACATCACATTCCAGGATATCTGGCTTGAGGTGAGTGATCACACCATTGTGATTATCTGAGTCACCAAATCTTTTTTCTATAGTTCTTCTGTATATTCTTGCCATCTCTCCTTAATATCTTCTGTTTCTGTTATGTCCATACCATTTCTGTCCTTTATTGAGTTCATCTTTGCATGAAATGTTCCCTTGGTATCTCTAATTTTCTTGAAGAGATCTCTACTCTTTCCCATTCTATTGTTTTCCTCTATTTCTTTGCATTGATCACTGAGGAAGGCTTTCTTATCTCTCCTTGCTATTCTTTCGAACTCTGCATTCAAATGTATATATCTTTCATTTTCTTCTTTGCTTTTTGCTTCTCTTCTTTTCACAGCTATCTGTAAGGCCTCCTCACACAGCTCTTTGCTTTTTTGCATTTCTTTTTCTTGGGGATGGTCTTGATCCCTGTCTTCTGTACAATGTCACGAACCTGTGTCCATATTTCTTCAGGCACTCTGTCTATCCGATCTAGTCCCTTAAATCTATTTCTCACTTCTACTGTATAATTGTTAGGTATTTGATTTAGGTCATACCTGAATGGCTTAGAAGTTTTTGTTACTTTCTTCAATTTAAGTCTGAATTTCACAATAAGGCGTTCATGATCTGAGCCACAGTCAGCTCCAGGTGTTGTTTTTTCTGACTGTATAAAGCTTCTCCCTCTTTGACTGTGAAGAATATAATCAGTCTGATTTTGGTGTTGACCATCTGGTGATGTCCATGTGTAAAGTCTTCTCTTGTGTTGTCAGAAGAGGGTGTTTGCTATGGCCAGTGCATTCTCTTGGCAAAATTTTATTAACCTTTGCCCTGCTTCATTCTGTATTCCAAGGCCAATGTATCTGTTATTTCAGGTGTTTCTTCACTTTCTACTTTTGCATTCCAGTCTCTATAATGCAAAGGATATCTTTTTTGAGTGTTAGTTCTAGAAGGTCTTGTTCATCTTCATAGAACAGTTCAACTTCAGCTTCTTCAGTTTTCTGGGTTGGGGCATATACTTGGATTACCATAATACTAAATGGTTTGCCTTGGAAATGATCAGAGATCATCCTGTCATTTTTGAGATTGCATCCAAGTACTGCATTTCGGGCTCTTGTGTTGACTATGATGGCTACTCCATTTCTTCTAAGGGATTCTTGCCCACAGTAGTAGTATAATGGTCATCTGAGTTAAATTCACCCATCCCAGTCCATTTTAGTTCGCTGATTCCTAAAATGTCGACGTTCACTCTTGTCATCTCCTGTTTGGTCACTTCCAATTTGCCTTGATTCATGGACCTAACATTCCAGATTCCTATGCAATATTGCTCTTTACAGTATCGAACCTTGCTTCCATCACCAGTTATATCCACAACTGGGTGTTGTTTTTGCTTTGGCTCCGTCTCTTCATTCAGTCTGGATTTATTTCTCCACTGATCTCCAGTAGCATATTCTGCATCTACCAGCCTGGGGAGTTCATCTTTCAGTGTCCTGTCTTTTTGCCTTTTCATATCGTTCATTGGGTTCTCTTGAACTCCATGTTCATGTAAGAAAAGACTTACAAGGCATTATAATCCATAACAGTGATTGCAGTAGAGTTATGAAATATGGAGCCATATGATAGCTTACAGTGAACAGTGTTGGATTCGTGATCTTGGAAGAATATTTAGCTTTGGGACCTGGAACCAGGCTTGCTCACCCAAGAGCTTTTCTGTAGCAGAGTTTTAATCAAGTATAAAAAGGGACAAAGTCAGCTTCTGACAGACATCAGAAGGGGGATGAAGAGTGACCCCCTCACGAGTGCTAGCAAGGGAGTTATATACTTTTGAAATTAGTTATTACAATAAATCAAAAGAATGTCTCAAGGTTTTAAAAACTTTACCAGATCCACTCCCACAATTTACATTTTAGAATAACAGGGTTAGAATTTAACAATAGAAAGAGCCTACCAGATCCACTCCAGTAATATACATTCTAAGACATCAGGGTTAGTCAGAAGGTTTTCAGGAAGGAGAAATTGTCCTCAAACAGGATACGTTGTTGTTATATAATCCCTAGCACAGAGTTAAACTGAGTTGTTTGTTGTGTAATCATCAGTTCTGGGCTTAAAGAAGAAAAAAGAAATTTATTTGACTAAGAACTTCCCCGGTGACTCAGATGGTAAAGCATCTACCAGCAATGTGGGACACCTGGGTTTAATTCCTGGGTCAGGAAGATCCGCTGGAGAAGGCAATGGCACCCCACTCCAGTACTCTTGCCTGGAAAATCCCATGGATGGAGGAGCATGGTAGGTTACGGTTCATGGGGTTGCAAAGAGTCGGACACGACTGAGCGACTTCACTTTTTTCACTTAAGGAATTTAGAGGGAAAAAAAAAAGTTTGTCCTTTACTCCTCCTTGAGAACCCCAGACACCAATCTCCACTTCTAGAGTCTCAGACCCCTTTCTCCTCCTAAGGAAACCCAGGCTTCTTTTCAGTCTGTCTAGGAATTGGCTCTCTCACATTTATACCAAGTTGAACATGATGTTCAGAAGTAAACTCACATGTATTTAAATAAGACAAATTGAGGCTTTCCTGGTGGCTTAGAAGGTAGAGAATCTGCCTGCAATGTAGGAGACCCAGCTTTGATCCTTGGGTAGGGAACATCCCCTATAGCAGGAAGTGGCTATCCACTCCAATATTCTTGCCTGAAAAATCCCATGGACTGAGGAACCTGGAGAGCTACAGTCCATGGGGTCACAGAGTCAGACATGACCGAGTGACTAACACTTTCAGGATATCAAACTAGCTAGAGAAGATCCCCACCAGGGGTCACTTAATAAAGAAAATAGGAACCACTTCCTAAAGATGCTTCCTAAGAAGTGGTTTTAATGTGAAATTCCCAGTGAAGGAGTGGCAATTCAGACCCTGTGGTGAAAGCCTTTTCCTGTGGACTTCTATGGCTGATCGCTGCTGTCGTTGGGCCTTTAAATACATATTTCCTGGTGACCTTTTAAGACAAAAATAGTTCTTTGTCATCCTCTCCCCCATTCTTCTTTATTCTTTTGTCACTTTCATGTTCAACTGTTTCTGTGCATCCTTTAAATCTCTGAAGAAATCGCCTCTGCGCTATAGCCTACAGCAAGTACTGCGGGAAGGGGCTGAGGTAGATGTAAAAGAAAAGTGTGTTTTCCCCAAAGACTGTGAATGCGTGCAGCTTAAGTGGCTACACACTTGGCTACATTCAGCACCAGGAGAATTGAAAAGATTGTGAGAAGACTTTGGACTAAAAATAAGTTATTTTTAAAATCCTTGAGTATTTTGAGAACAGAGTGAGCAAAACCGATACCATAAATTCCTACCTTAAGTGTATATGCTTTTCATTATTGTGTCATATTCATTTTAAGATTTTTATGCCTTATGATAAAACTATTACATTTTATCATTCTCTCTTCTCACCGTCTTCTGTTTTTATGTGTCATTTTTATTCCTTATACCTTTAAATTTCATTTTGTTGAATCCTGAGAACATAGAAACTGTCACACTGGATTAGGGTAGCACAAAATTTTTTTAACCTTTTGACAGGCAAATTTTTTTCAAAGAGAAATTGCAATTTCATAACAAAATATCTTTCAGTTAAAACAGTACATCAGATTAACATATATTCCTAAATTTTTTAAATTGCACTTTATAGAGATTTAGGAAGAGAATATCTTTAAAGCATTTTTATTTTAGCAAATATTTCTGAACAATGTAGTCCAAGTTTAAAAAAAAAGAGAGGGAAATTTTCTTGGGGAATTAGTGTACATGTAAAAATCTGACAAAAGTTTTTGGGGCCACTGAGGCACATTAAAACAAATTTGAAGTATTTTCTTGGATCTGGACTTATTGTTCAGTCACTCAGTTGTGCGCTACTATTTGCGAATTCCTGGCCTGCAGGTTTCCCTGTCCTTCACTGTTTTCCGGAGTTTGCTCAAAGTCATGTCCGTTGAGTCGGTGATGCCATCTAACCATCCCATCACCTTTGCCATCTTCTCCTCCTGCTTTCAATCTTTCCCAGCGTCAGGAACTTTTCCAATGAGTCGGCTCTTCACATCACATGGCCAGAGTATTGGAGCTTCAGTTTCAGCATCCGTCCTTCCAGTGAGTATTCAGGGTTGATTTCCTTTAGGATTGACTGATTTGATCTCCTTGCTGTCCAAGGGACTCTCAAGATCTTCTCCAGCACCACAGTTCAAAGGCATCATTTCTTCAGTGCTCAGCCTTTTTTATTGTCCAGTTCTCACATCCATACATGACAATGGAAAAACCATATCTTTGACTAGACGGGCCTTTGTCAGCAAAGTGATGTCTTTGCTTTTTAATACACTGTCTAGGTTTGCCATTGCTTTTCTTTCAAGCAGCAAGTATCTTTTAATTTCATGGCTGCAGTCATCATCTTCAGTGATTTTGGAGCCCAAGAAAATAGTCTGTCACTGTTCCTATTGTTTCCCCATCTAATTGCCATGAAGTGATGGGACCAGATACCATGATGTTAAGGTTTTGCAAGTTCAGCTTTAAGCCAACTTTTTCACTTTCCTATTTCGGCTTCATCAAGAGGCTCTTTAGTTCCTCTTTCACTTTCTGCCATAAGGGTGGTGTCATCTGCATATCTGAGGTTATTGATATTTCTTTAGGCTATAGGGACTTGCAAAACATTTTCCTCAGTATGCATATTTAAAGAATAAATTTGAGTCACTGCAAATGCAATAAACATGAGGACTTAACTATAAAATACACTTAAAATTAGTGGCAGAATTTTCATAGGAACACAAAAAGATTAGAGAGATATTTAGTAGATTTTTAGTAATGTTTATTTCTGAGTAATAGAATTAATAACTCATAGTGGTTGTAGTTACCATTTTCCTCCCTTTAGTTGTTCTTTTATAGAGAAATTCAATTGCTTTCACACTAAATAGACACACACAAAACACACACACAAGTATTGTACACACAATATAATCAGAGAAGTAGAGAAACCTACAACATAGACTACAGTTGCTGAATTTGAATCCCCAAAGGAGCAATTGTTTAGTAAATATTTACTGAATACCTATAATGTACTAGACACTGTTTATTTTTTAACTTTATTTTGGAATATAGCCAATTAACAATGTTGTAATAGTTTCAGGTGCCCAGCAGAGCGCTTCACCAAACATATATGTGGATGCATTCTCTCCCAAATTCCCCTCCCAACCAGGCTGCCACATAACTTAGAACAGGGTCCCCTGAGCTATACAATAGGTTCTTATTTGTTATCTGATTTAAATTACAGCGGTGTGTCTATGTCGATCCCAAACTCCATGATTGTCCCTTCTCCCCTGCCTTTCCACCTGGTAAGGATAAGTTTGTTCTCTAAATCTCAATCTGTTTCTATTTTGTGAAGAAGTTCATTTGTATCATTTCTTTTTAGATTCTACGTATGAGGAATATCACAAGATATTTCTCAGTCAGTTTCACTTCACTTTGTATGACAGTGTCTGTGTCCATCCATGTGGCTGACTGTAAGTGGCATTATTTCATTATTTTTAATGGATGAGTGATATTCCATTGTGTGTATATAGCACATCATCCTTACCCATTCCTCTATTGATGGACTTTTAGGTTGCTTCCATGTCTTGGTTATTGTAAACAGTTCGGCAATGAACATTGGCATACATGTATCCTTTCAGACCACGTTTTTCTCCAGATATATGCCCAGAAGTGGGATTGCAGTGTCATATGGTAGCTCTATTTTTAGTTTCTTAAAGGACCTCCATATTGTTCTCCATATTGATTATACCAACTTACATTCCCACCAACAGTGTAGAAGGGTTCCCTTCTCTCCACACCCTCTCCAGCATTTATTGTTTGTGGACTTTTTGATGATAGTCATTTTGACTGGTGTGAGGTGGTATCTTATTGTAGTTTTGATTTGCATTTCTCTAACAATTAGCTATGGGGAACATCTCTTCATATGCCTCTTGGCCATCTGTATGTCTTCTTTGAAGAAATGTCTATTTAGATCTTCCGTCCATTTTTTGATTCGATTGTTTGTTTTGACGATGTTAAGCCTCATGAGCTGTTTATGAATTTTGGAAATTGATCCCTTGTCATTTGCATCATTTTCAAATACTTTCTCCCAATCTTTTGGTTGCCTTTTCACTTTGTTTATGGTTTCCTTTGCTCTGAAAAAGCTTTTGAGTTTAATTAGGTTCCATTTATTTATTTTTGTTTTTATTTCCATTATTCTGGGAGACAAATCAAAAAAGATACTGCTGCAATTTATGTCAGACTGTTCTACCTATGTTTTCCTCTAGGAATTTTAGAGAATCTGGTCTCACATTTTAATCTTTAATCCATAGACACTGTTCTAAGTGCTGGATATTTAGCAGTGAACAAAAGAGACACAGTCCCTCACCTCATCAGGAAAGCAATAATACACTGGATGACAATAAGTGAAAAAATGTAGTCAAATTAGAGACGAAAAATGAGAAAAAGAAGTTGGACTGTGGGTAGAGCAGGATACTGTCAAGATACAGTAGTCACAAATGTCTTTGGCAGAGATTTGAATGAATTAAGGAAGCCTGGGTAGCACTTCATCACTGAGTGTGTGTCTGCATGTGTATGTAGGTGAAGTGTGGCTAGATGTGATAGGGCAAAAGGGGAGTGGGAAAAAGATGACTTAGAAGTAGCCAGGGTCCAGATTCGAGGGCAATATGGTTAGACATTTTTAAGGTTTGGAAAGTAAGTGAAAAGAATGCTTTGTGAGAAATAGGATGTCTCAGTGAGGGAGCAGATGCAAGTAATAGGGTTTGGAGGCTGCTGCAAAAGCAAGGGATGTGGGTAGATTGTGTAGGTGCCATTGGTGGAGGTAATGAGAAGTGGTGGAATTTTGGATGGATGATTATAGTGAAGAATACTCATGTCTTGAAGACGTGAAAGTACTTCCTTTTTAAAAAAATTTAAAGTTTAGATTGTTGTTCCAATTTTTTGAGGATCTGGTCTCTCTGGGATCTTTTTAAAAGTACAAAGTGTTCTGACAGGTCAAGTGAAAGATTCTAGTCGAGTTGATGTGCACATGTATTAAGCGATATAGCTGAAATCTCTCTTATTTGGAGGTATGTTTTGAAAATATAGAAAGATAAATATATATACATTATTAATATTATAGTGATAACATTGCTCCATGGAAATGTTAAAAATTATATATATGTATATACATGTTTAAAAACCTCCATATTGTCATGAAAACCATAAATACCTATATTTCATTTCTGTTGTTTTTTTTAGAAGAATATGAAAAACAATTCAGAATATGTAATTGTGTGTGTGTATATTCTTTATATATATATAAGGGTAGTCTAAGGAAAATGCCAAGGGAGAACTGAATTACTTATTTGCTAGTTTAGAACTTAGCTTTTGTGGTAGATGCTATGATATAGGTTTGTACTTCATTGAAAGCCAGCAATTAATTGGTGGAAATGTGACCGTCTCTTATGGACAAACAGTTGCTTATATTATTACTGAATCTTTAAATGTGGTGGATTCCTAAAATAGGGTCTACATGTTTGAAAGGTGGGTTTTTAGTTGAAATTTTAAAGAGACGTATCTAATTACTGTCTCCTTTGGCCTCAAGTGAAGAATGCTTTCAGTAAATACAGGTTATTCATGAAGTAGACTAAATGCATTTTGAAGGTCAGAGGCAATAACATTTTTCCCAAGTGAGGTATAAAACATTCATCATTTTCCTCCTCATCAAAAATTTCAAGATTATTGCTATTTTGAGTGCAATTAGGATGAATGACATCACTCTACTTCTATTTCCGAAGAAAGCACTTGAGTGACTATTTACAAGCAGAAATTAAGGTGATTCACATGCTTGTTTGCATTTTCCTCAGGAGAAAAAAATGCCAAGAATTTGGGTAGCTTTTTTTATTATCGACGTTTTGCTTCCCATGATGATTATCATAGGAAATGGTGTATGTAATCTATATTCACATTGTTTGTATGTATGGTTCAGAATTTGAGACTGACAATCTGGAATGCAAATCAAAATGAATGATCTGGCATCCGAAAGTTTCTTAGCATAAAAATAAAAAAGAGTAACGATTCTGTCAATCAGTTCTGTTTTTTCATTTAAAAATGACATGGCTACATACCTCAGAATTCATTGTTATCTTGTATATATGCTAATTAATCTGTGCAAATTAGAGGGAGTTTAAAAGATTATTAAATGACACCCACAGTTAGTTTTAGTAGAACAGAGTTTTGTTATAGCAGAGCAGACCTTTAGATAAAAAGAACCGAGAAGGAAAGGCAAGCTATTTATCAGAAAACAATCATCATGGTGAATAAGAAGACTTTCTTTCTCGGAGTGCTTTTACTCTGTCACTGCTTTCTGCTCCCTTTTCCTTTGATTTTTTTTCTCTGTAGTCATCTGTGATTAATGCCTGGAGTTTGCTCTATTGTTTCAGTCCTAAGAAAGCTCTTCATGCTTCAACCTAATTGACTCATTTAGCATGTTTTCCAACCAGACCGCACTGAAAACATATTAAGTAAATCATCAGTTTAAAAAATGCTGTTAAAAGCTGTTTGATGGGTGGCACCAGTAATTATCTGGTTGGCTTCTTGCTTTGTGATGTTTTCTCCTTTGATTTCCAATATTTGAGGGTTTTATTAGTGATTGATTATTATTTAATGTCAAGGGGAACATGACTTCAGTTTGCTATCATAACCTGCAGTGTTCTTCTGTGTTGCCTAAATGTGAGTGTGCAAATTACCGTTGCAGTGGCAGCATCTATGAAGCTTCTATACCTTTGTTTTCTTGTTTGTATTTAGTGCCTGCAATGTGCTCGGTGCCAGACTGCTGAGAACAAGAGAGACAAGTTTGTGCCTGCTCGCTTTCCAATGCTCTGTTACCTGTGTCAGACTGTGAATGCTTTCCAATCCTAAACATAGAAATATGTTTATCCACTCTTACCAAAGCGCTATTTTTCTCTTGATTCTCTGGAGCAACTTGGAAGCTTCTAATAATGGGTAACATTTGATCAGTATTATTCACTTAGCTTAACTAAAAGGAAACAAAGAGCATACAATGTGACTTCTTTGGTGCATAGAGATAAAGTACATGATATGGGAGCCTTTTTGTAGTCTGACGGCATAAAAGACCACAAAACAACCACTGTTTCTGGAGCTAATCAAATATTTTATACCATCAAAGAGAGTTTATTTACTGTGTTAGTTACCTTTGCATAAACTCTTACATGGATGCGAAGATATTCTTCTTTCTCAGCTTTCTTATGGGCTTCCAGGTGGTGCTAGTGGTAAAGAAACCTGCCTGCCAATACAGAAGACATAAGAGATACAGGTTCAATCCCTGGGTCAGGAAGATCTCTTGGAGTAGGGCATGGCAACCCACTCCAGTATTCTTGCCTGGAGAATTCCATGGACAGAGGAGCCTGGCAGGGTACAGTCCATAGAATCACAGAGTTTGACGTGACTGAAGCAACTTAGCATGCACACACAGCAACTAAATCAGCTTAGCATGCACACATGTTCTTAAGACAATGATGACAGATAAAATATTAATTCAAGAATGTCATAAAAGAGTACTGACCAAATCATGATGTAAAGTGGAAGTGAGAAATAGATTCAAGGGATTAGAACTGATAGAGTGCCTGAAGAACTATGCACAGAGGTTGGTCATATTGTACAGAAGGTGATGATCAAAACCACCCCAAGAAAAAGAAGTGCAAAAAGGCAAAATGGTTGTCTGAGGAGGCCTTACAAATAGCTGAGAAATGAAGAGAAGCAAAAGGCAAAGGAGAAAAGGAAAGATATACCCATTTGGATGCAGAGTTCCAAAAAATAGCAAGGAGAGATAAGAAAGCCTTCCTCAGTGATCAGTGCAAGAAAATACAGGGAAACAATAGAAAGGGAAAGACTAGAGATCTCGTCAAGAAAATTAGAGATACCAAGGGAACATTTCATGCAAAGATGGGCACAATAAAGGCAAGAAATGTTATGAACCTAACAGGAACAGAAGATATTAAGAAGAGGAAGAATACACAGAAGAACTCTACAAGAAAGATCTTAATGACCCAGAGATCATGATGGTGTGATCACTCACCTACAGCCAGATATCTTGAGTGCAAAGTCAAGTAGGCCTTAGGAAGCATCACTATGAACAAAGCTAGTGGAGGTGATGGAATTCCAGTTGAGCTACTTCAAATCCTGAAAGATGATGCTGTGAAAGTGCTTCACTCAATATGCCAGCAAATTTGGAAAACTCAGCAGTGGTCACAGGACTGAAAAAGGTCAATTTTCATTCCAATCCCAAAGAAAGGCAATGCCAAAGAATGTTCAGACTACTGTCCAATTGCCCTCATCTCACACACTAGCAACATAATGCTCAAAATTCTCCAAGCCAGGCTTCAACAGTACATGAACTGTGAACTTCCAGATGTTCAAGCTGGATTTAGATAAGGCAGAGGAACCAGAGATCAAATTGCCAACATCCAATGGATCATAGAAAAAGCAAGAGAATTCCAGAAAAACATCTCCTGTATTGACTATGCTAAAGCCTTTGTCCATGTGGATCACAACAAACTGGATGATTCTTCAAGAGATGGGAATATCAGACCACCTTACAAGCCTCCTGAGAAACTTGAATGCACATCAAGAAGCAACAGTTAGAACTGGACACGGAAAAACAGACTGGTTCCAAACTGGGAAAGGAGTACCTCAAGGCTGTATGATGTCACCCTGCTTAGTAAACTTGTATGCAGTGTACATCATGTGAAATGCCGGACTGGAAAAAAGCACAAGCTGGAATCAAGATTGCCGGGAGAAATATCAATAACTTCAGATATGCAGATGACACCACCCTTATGGCAGAGTGTGAAGAAGAACTAAAGAGGCTCTTGAAGAAATTGAAAGAGGAGAGTGAAAAATCTGGCTTAAAACTCAGCATCAAAAACTGAAGATCATTGGATCTTGTCCCATCACTTCATGGCAAATAGATGGGGAAACAATGGAAACAGTGACAGACTTTATTTTCTTGGACTCCAAAATCACTGCAGATGGTGACTGTAACCATGGAATTAAAAGATGTTTGCTCCTTGGAAGAAAGGCTATGACCAACCTAGACAGTGTATTAAAAATAAAAAGTACTTTGCCAACAAATGTCCACATAGTCAAAGCTATGGTTTTTCCATTAATCATGTATGTGTATGAGAGTTGGACCATAAAGAAGGCTGAGTAAAGAAAGATTGATGCTTTTGAATTGTGGTGTTGGTGAAGATTCTTGAGAGTCTCTTGGACTGTAAGGAGATGGAACCAGTCAATCCTAAACGAAATGAATCCTAAATATTCTTTGGAAGGACTTACGCTGAAGTTTCAATACTTTGGCCACCTGATGTGAACAACTGACTCATTAGAAAAGAGCCTGATGCTGGCAATGATTGAAGGCAGCAGAAAGGACCAACAGATGAGATGGTTGGTTGGCAGTACTGACTCAATGGACATGAGTTTGAGGAAACTCTGGGAGATGGTGAAGGACAAGGAAGCCTGGCTTGCTGCAGCCCTTGGGGTCACAAGTAGTCAGACATGAGTGAGCAAATCCACCACAGCAACAAAAAAGACAAATCACAGATAACTGTCAATCAATAAAATATAGTGCAAACAGAAATACAAACAGAAAACACATTTTTTCCCCCAAAAATGAGGATTGCCATGTGAGTTTATTTCATTTGTTCATTCATTCATTCTTAGTATTTCCAACCACTCCTGATGCTACACTTCAGACAGTTCTCAATAGTCTAAGTCCATTTACTGTCATTATAATCCCCAGAATCTCAAAATGAGACAATTTACAGATAATAGAAAATGATAAAATAAAAAAAAAAAATAAGAAACTTATGGAAAAGCACTCTTCTTAACATTTCTAACTAAAATCATTTGTAGTGTGGGTCAAATTTTGCCAGACTATGTGCATGGATTAAATACTCTGCATGCATATTTCTCATTTTATGTACCATGATGGCAAAAATCAACTGGAAAACATTAGATAATTTTCTTATCTTTTTAAAACTAAAGTATGGTTGATTTACAATATGTGTTAGTTTCTGGTATACAGCAAAATGATTTAGTTTTATATCGATATATGCATATATAAATATGCTTATATAATATTATTTTTCATAGTAATTTCTGATACTGATACTCTAATACCTGGTACAATGCCTAATAAAAAGTAAGCTCTTGATAACATAGTTTTTGAAAGAATGCCTGGATGAGAAAAATAATTCTATTATGTTAGGGTTCTGTTTTTTCTTTTTTTTTAAAATTATGAATGTATATCAAATTTGCAGTAGATCTGGAAAATACTGTACAAAGTTACATATAGATCTATATATTATAATTATTTTTAAGTAGATAAAGTAAGATTTTTAGTTATATTTTCAGTGTCAAACTCTCAGAAATTAATGAATATATGGAAAAGTAGGATATAATATACATGAAAAGTACCAGATCAACCAATGTTACATAATTAAAATTTATAAAATTTCTAAACAATGGTAGGATACAAATTCTATCAACTTCCCATAGACTGTAAACTAGGAGTCACTGGTATGTTATCTAGGGACATAAAACAAGGTGCAAAAATTTCATGCTCTAAAGGTATGGAAATTATACAGAGTCTGTTCTTATCACTGTGGAATTATGTTAGAAATCAATACAAAAATATTTGAGAATAATCAACATACTTTCAAGTGCAATGTAACATTTACCAAGAGAAATCCTTGACTTAGCCATTGAATGCGTCAATAAAGTTAGAAGACTGAAAAAACACAAAGGATGATTGCAGAGAAGAGAGCATTTAAATGAGAAGTTAATATCAAAGGCACTTTAAAAACCCCATGAATTTGCAAATTAAATGCCCACTTTTATTTATATCATGGATGTATTTAAGAAGTCTTAACAAGGGAAATTAGAAAATATTTGTAACAGAATAACAGTTTCTTTTAAAATTACTCAACTCATAGATTCCAGCTTCATGTATAATTCACCAGTTATAACACATCACATACAGACGTTGCTTCTTTTCCAGGGAGATTTTCTTTTGGTCAGTCTGTTTCTACTTAACAAAGAATTGACATCAGTTGTCTAGTGATGTGTTTACTGTTTCCCACAGGCATATGTTATATTGATGAATTAAGCATGGATCAACATGAAAAACCTCAGTCTAGTTTCTCAGTAGATAACATTGCTTGAGTCAATTCCAAGAACATTTACTCTGGCCATATATAAATGTCATTAAAATAGTACAAACATTGAATTTAAATTACTTTGAATTATCTACCATTTTGATTTATGTGCATCTCCATTTGTATAGATAATTTAGAATTGGTATTTTATATTTGTGCTTGTGGTTTGAATAGGTAAATGAAAGTTTTTAAATGATACTATTGGTACTGGAAACTGAATTGGATACTAAATATTTTTTGTACACCATGATGAGCAAATTATAATTTCCCCACTTATTCATAAGAAATTATGTAGCTGCATCACTTTTATACTGTTAGAAAGCAAACTCAAGAATCATCTGTGAAGAACAATGCACAAAAATAAATTATGAGTTCTGGGCTTTTCATTCAGACTTTTCGTGTTATACTATACATTTCTTCAACTGGGGTTGTTTATGTTTTAAACAGCTTCTCATTATCTTATTTTTGGAAATGCCGATAAGTGTTTAAGGCTATGAATTTACCCGGTAGATGTCAGCTAATTGATAAACTAAAAGCTTTGGCTACGTTTTTCAGATAATTGATGGCTTAGACATAGATGATAAATCACTGTTTCCTAAAGTAGTGTCCCTGTCTATTATAATTCAAATACTTTTTGCAGCCTTTTCACCTTTTTTCTGTCCATTATGAAATGCAGGGTAATAGAATAATAAATAAAATAAAATAATAATAAAATAATAGGTTGTTTATTTATGTTGATGAAAATAGGTAGGTTGTGCTTTATCTTTTAGATTCTCTGTCCTTCTTGCTTTCAAAAAATAAAAAGAGAGAGAGAATATGGAGGGGAGAGGTATGCCTAGGGAGGGGAGTCCTAACTCAGGTTCTCTAAGTAACTCCTTGTGCAGCCATGAAGAAGCCATGGCCTCTCCCCGGGGCTTATTTTTAAAATAAGGATGTTCAACTAGCTTTTTGTATAATTAAGTTTATTTTTAAGTGAAGGATGATTGCTTTACAATATTGTGTTGGTTTCTGCCAAACATCAACATGAATCAGCCATAGATAGACACATGTCTCCTCCCTCTCAAACCTCCCTTCCGCCTCCCTCCCCATCCCACCTCTCTAGGTTGGTCAGAGCTCTGTTTTGAGTTCCCTGAGTAATACAGCAAATTCCCATTGGCAATCTATTTTACACGTAGTCATGTATATGCTTCCATGTTTCTCTCTCCATATCAGCTTGATTTTTAGTGTGTTTTGTTTCAGTAATAAGACGAAGTTCTTCTTTCACAAAAGGGTGAAATCTTTCTAATCTTTTGTAATGCTTGGACCCCATATCGTCTCTTACTTCCTCCTCCTCCTCTAATCCTTGGCCTCACCTCATGTGTGATGCTCTTTACACAGACAGGTAGTCAGGAGCCCATGCAATTTACCTTCTCTGCTATCTAGCCTAAATCTTCCCAGAGAGGATACAAACAGCAGGGTCCTTTTTTTTTTTTTTTTCCCAAGTGTACTTACTTGTCTGTTTGCCCAGATCACTAAAAGCTTACTGAGGAAAAAAAATCATCTTGTTCTCTAGCACATCCAAAGAACTCAGCATTTGTCTGGGAAATAGGTGATTTAAAACAGTTTTTGATGATGACAATTTGTCCATGTTTCCTGCATCTTTAATCTTCCTTGTGGGATGCTTTGCCTTGCCACAGGTGAAAATCTCCACTCAGCTATAATGTTATTTTAGCTTGTTAAAAGGGAAGAGCATCCTTATTGTAAATGCATTGATGAGAACCGAGAGCAGCAGTAGCAGCATCGATATCTAGGGTATTTGCATGATACTTCCAAACACGAGAAAAAATTCTAGGGAGAAAGGGGGGCATCTAAGGTAGTGTTTTTTAGAGACAGTTTTCTTTTTCAGTATATGAGATAAAAACACTGACTGTTCCTCTATAGGGGCAGATATTTTTTCTCCAGTGTATCTATGGTAGCTACAAAGTATTCTGAAATTATAGGATAAAATTTTACAGATTCTCTGGTTCAGTTGACTTATTGTTATTGCCAACATGTGATTATTGAGTTATTTTTAAAATACATAATTTTGAGAAAAAGTTTGCAAGTAAATAAAGATTAGGAGATAAAAAAATCTCAGAACTCATTCACCTTTTACTTTAGTATTGAAAACAGAAACTCAGGTAATTTAAGTCTTACCGAGAGTCACATAGCTTACCACATAGACTTGGCCTCTTGACTCCATTTCCATCCTGTTAATTCCCATCCTGCAGTGTAATATACCTTTGTGTGGTTCAATGATGTTATGAAGACTTTCTCTTCTGTGGGAATATTTCTTTTGTTGTCACAGTGGAAGTCATATGGGAATGATTTTATTTACAAAATTCAGTGTGCACGCTACTGACACAGACTAATGGCCATTGTGTAAAGTAAAATACACTTGTGTGTGTTCATATTTACCGAAGCATAGTTAATTTACAATGTTGTGTTAGTTTCAGAGGTATAGCAAAGTGATTCAGTTATATATGACTGAATATTGCATAATCTAGAATATGCATATTGCATATGATATGCATATGATATGCATATGCATATCACATAATCTAAAATACTCAGACTATTTTCATTTGTATACTTATATTGTTCTTTTATATGCCAAGCATGGTTCTAAAGTCTTACAAATATTAATGTATTTTTCATAACAATTCTATAAGTTAAATATTTTTATTGTCACCATCCTACAAATGAGGGCGTTGAGGCTTAGAGAAGTGAAGGAACTTGCACAAAATTGCCCAGCTAGGAACTGCATTGAAACCCAAGTGCCGAACTCAAGGCCATGCCCTGAGCCAGTCACTCCTGATACTGTAGCAGTAGTGTACACATTGAATCAATAGTTATTGATTCAATAACAGTCAGAATCTTCTTTGTTTAGAAAGAATTAAAGCAATGAGCTTTAAGGCCTTTCCCCCATCTCTTCCCTCCCACGACTTTTCCTTAGGGGAAAGATATTAGTGAAAAATACATCACATCCTACGGTGCTGGACAGAAAGTACAACAAACACATTGAAAGCAGGATTGCTGTGTTCAGCATTATAATCACCTAGTTAAAGTGTCTCCTTGAGATCCAACTTGATTTCTCTAGCTCTTTCTAAATAGAACAGGCAGATCCAAGTACAGCTGAAACACCATCCAGGAAAATGCATTCTGCTCCGTCTCCCATTTTGAGTGCTTTGTATCAAGGGATTATGTGCTAACTTCTGATGACATAGAATTGGAACAGCCTGCTTGTAAATTACAAAATCCAATCCATTCATCATCCTGGATTTGTATTTGTCTTATATGACATATTCCATTGATGTGAATTTACACTAAAGACAGATGAACAGTTTATAATAGTTGGTATTTGACTGGAATTGAGGAAGATAGTTTAGATTAAGGCTTATCAATTTAGGGAAAGTTAGGTGTCACCTGGAGGGCTTGTTCATACAGATTTCTATGGCCAATAGTTCTTGATTTAGTAGATCTGGGCTGCAGCTCCAGAATTTGCATTTCTGGTAACGCAGCCGCAGGTGACAATGATGATGCCTGTCTATGGACCATGGTTGTTTTTCCTTTTTTTTTTTTTTTTTTTGAGTATTAGCCTATGTCACTTTCTCAGATTGTAAGAATGATGGAAGATTTTGTTCAGGGACATTAGAGAATACACATTTCTCATAAGAATCTATCTGGTCTGTCCTAGAGACCCTCTTGACATTTTTTTCACAGGTTTCTGTTCTCTATGCTGTTTAGTATTCTTCCTTGGAAAGAAATTTTTCTGAGATTTCATTATTGCATATTTTTAATCAGGTCTCAAATAGGCTCTGGATTGCCAAGAAGAGGATTTGACTCCTCACAAGTGCCCAGGGTACTGCAGAATAAATACTAAAGCATAGGCTGCTAATAGTTACTTGCCCTAAGAAATTCAGGGGTTTTGTGCTAACAGGGCTTACATTTCTTGGCTGATACGTGAGCACAGCATGTGGTCTTAACCTGGTACGCAGTGGATCCTTACATATATGTATAGTTGAATCATTTTGCTGTATGTGCGCTCAGTCACTTCAGTCGTGTCAGACTCTGAGATGCTATGGACTGTAGCCTGCCAAGCTTCTCTGTCCATGGGATTCTCAGGCAAGAATACTAGAGTATTCTTGGAGATCGCCCTCCTCCAGGGGATCCTCCTGACCCAGGGATCGAACCTGCCTCTCTTTTGTCTCCTGCATTGACAGGTGGGTTCTTTACCACCTAGTGCCACTCGGGAAGCCCATATTTCAATGACAGTTTAAAAAAATAAAGAGAGGTGGAATGATTAAAACAGTTTTAAGCATCATGATTCAATTGCTTTGTTTTTAGTTCTCTTCTACACTGATGGGGCTGATAAGAAAGTCCTTTTGCATCTACTAATACAGATCGTGTGTGCTTTTGGGGCTAAGTGGTACTATATTGTTGATTTGGCAAAGCTGAATATGGCATGAGAAGCTCCATCTGCTCAGGGAGTACATTTACGACAGATGCTCAGGAGCAAATTATGTTTAGCAAAGTGTTAAAAATGCCTTTGTCTACTAGCCTAGCCCTGTCAAAGAATTTGGATTAGAACATTTTTCACATTTAAGAATGCATTGTACTCTAATTCTGCGTTTCTTTTGAACTCTCTGCAAATGCATTAGGAACATTATCTTGTTTCTCCTTATAACACCATTCAGAGGTGTGTGACCAAGTAGTGTTATCCTCATTGTACAGGCACAGAGAAGTTAATTGACTTTCTTCAGGTCATGGAGAAGTAGGCAGAGCCAGCAATAAAAGAAGCATTAGCCTGCTTTTTTAGTGTGTGAGCACAATGGCCACCACAGAACTTCTAACCCTGTTCTTCTATGGCCTAACACAAAATATCCTCTGCCTTGAGATGACCTGCAGGAAATGAGGCTTCTTCAAAGATGTTTGCATGGATTACATTAGCTCCAATTTAGGGTCAAATAAGAGAATCCCCCATTTGTGATTTCATAAAATAGTTTAAAAAAAAAGTGAGAGATATCAGGTAATTTTCAAGCCATAAGAAGTTATTTAAAAGTTTCTGAGATTAAAAAAATATATATTGGAGTATAGTTACTTTACAATGTTGTATAGTTTCTGCTGTCCAGCAAAGTGAATCATTTATACATACGTGCATATGCATAGATGATATATCCTGTCTGTTTTTAGTTTAATATCTCATATTTAATATATCCTGTCTGGGTTTTTTGTTGTTTAAAATTTTGCATGTATCCTTTAGATACCTAGGGTCACACACGAAACCAGTTTCTTTTATAGTGCTCCCTGAATATTATTGGGAGGCAGTCTGTTCTTGGCCTCTTATGCTTCGACAAGTCTTGTTAGGTATGCCAAAATCCTCAGACTGTTCTTTCACTCACCACTAAGCTGGATTATTTCTGTAGCAGACAATTTTGCAGAGTGATATGTTACCTCATAGAAGCATATACCATAGTCCTACCCAGCACTCGGTCTCTCCCTAGAGAAAGATCAGGCTTGTTTACTAATTGCTATAAAATTGGCAGATTTTTTTTTCTTTTCCATTTCCATTATGTTTTATTACAAAATATTGAATATAGTTCCCTATGCTATACAGAGGAAACTTGTTATTTATCCAACCTTGTTTTATATATACATATATATATATATATCTCCATTATTTTATATATATAAAATAGTTTGTATCTTCTAATTCCCAACTCACCCCTCAACCCTCCCCATCCCTTTTGACAACCAGAAGTCTGATCTCTGGGAGTCTGTTTCTGTCTTGTAGATAAATTCATTTGTGTCATATTTTTGATTCCACATAAATGTGATATCATATGGTATTTCTGACTTACTCCACTTAGTATGATAATCTCTTTGTGCATCCACATAGCTGCAAATGACATTATTTCATTTCTTTTTAACTGGTGAGTAGTATTCCAGAGTATCTATGTACCATTTCTTTATCCATTCATCTATCGATCGACATTTAGGTTGATTCTGTGTCCTGTCTGTTGTAAATAGTGCTACTTTGAAGATAGGGCGCATATATCTTTTCAAATTAGTTTTTTTTTTCTGGATATATGTCCCAGAGTGAGATTGTTAGATCATATGGCAACTCTCTTTTTAGTTTAGTGTTTTTTTTTTTTTTTTTTTTTTTTTTTGAGGAGCCTCCATACTGATCTCCTCAGTGGCTGCACCAATTTACATTCCCACCAGCTGTGTAGGAGGGTTCTCTTTTCTTCACACCCTTTCCAAATTTATTATTTGTGTCTTTTTAGTGATGGTCATGCTGACCAGGGTGAGGTGGTGCCTCTTTGTAGTTTTGATACACATTTCTCTGATCATTAGCAATGTTGAGCATCTTTTCATGTGCCTCTTGGACATCTGTATGTCTTCTTTGGAGAACTGTCTCTTTAGATCTTTTAAAGTGGCAGTTTTTTGATGCTCAGAGCTCCCTAGCTGTAGTGCCACTCTGCTTGCATGGACCTCTGTCTGAGTCCTTCAGGTTGCCCAATGAACTTCAGGACAAGTGGAACTGGAAGAAATATGCTGGTAAGTCTGATGCTACTTTGTGAGTGATCAAGTCCTTGGTGTCCAATCCAGCAGACTCAAATCTGGATTGGTGACAGACTAATTTATGAGCTCATATTTAATCTGGTAGAAATTCTACTACTTCCAGCTCTCCTCTACACTATAAAACATACTTAAGTAGAGCAAAATCTCCACAACTCTGCTTAGCTTCTTCCCTGTAGATTCTTCCCAAACTTAGGTTATTTCTTGGAAAAGTTTTATCCACATCATTGTCCTCAGTAAATTGAATGAGTCTTTAGAAGGATTAAATCAACATGAACGAGAATATCATAAGGGCAGGAGATGTGGCTTAGATATCAGAAAGACATATTTTCTTTAATATTATTTGATTACTATAGTAGTAATATCTGGGTTTATGTGTCTTAGGCAAATGTCACAAATGCAAATATCTGTGTTTGTCCATGGCAGCTGAGTATGAACTCACAGCTGAGCTGAGTTGATGGGGAGTAGGCTAACTAGAAAGTTTGTGATAGTAAGACACAATTGTGATATATTGACCTTCTGATGTTGTGTTCCAATGTTGTTGAGAGCAGTTTTAAAGTATTAATGAAAGCTGTGTAGTGTTTATCCCTATTCCTCTGTGACACCAGTTGTAATAACTGCAACCTAAAGGTGTTTATTGAATGCTTGTCAAATGAAATCAAAAGCCTTATTGAAAGGGGCTGTGTGTGTGTGTGTGTGTGTGTGTGTGTGTGTGTGTGTGTGCGCGCGCGTGTGTGTGAGTGTAGTCTGAAGTCAGTCTTCCTGGGTTCAAGTCTCATCTCTGCCACCAAAATATACTTTGTCAGTTTCTTTGATCTCTGCCTCAGTGTCCTTATCTGTAAAGATGAAATATAATACCGATTTCACAGAGTTGTGAAACTTAATAGTCAGTAAATAACAGTTGTCAGTACTGGCACATAAAGAACCCCATAGAACTCCATTTCTAAAATATTCAAGGAAAAAAAGAGATCTATCCTTGTTGATATGTGGTAAATTGCTTATAGTAATCATTGGTCCAAATTTTGATTTACATTATAATAACCATGTTTTAGCTCCTAAATCTAAATTTATCATAGACTGCAAACCAAACCTTATGTTGAATTATTTTAAATGTGAATGCATGCTCTCTCATAGGTTGATGAAGAATAAATATTAAGCGAGATTTTCATCTCTCATAGTAGCCATTCTTTGGCAACTTGAAAATCCTCCCACTCCTTCATGTAAACATTTCCCCCGCATTCACCACCTTGCCCAACAGCAGAACTAATTCTGAGTCAAAATCAACACAGGCTGTCAATTTAGTATGCACAACATCTGGTTGCTTCCATATTTACTGCTTGTGGAGGTGAAGGTGATGCGTTTGATTCGAAAAAATGTGTGGTTGGGTCCTGCCTATCCTGAACACTGTTCTCGAAGAAGACGCTTCCAAACGCCTCTTATTCTACTCAAATTTTGATGTCTTTTAAAGAAAACTTTACTCCTAGATTGAGACTATCCCCTTACCATCACATAGTTGCTTCATTTTAAGGCAGTCTTAAAAAACATAGTGTCTTGCTGTAATATCTACAATCAACACAGATAACGTCGCATTTCCCAAATTGCTGGGTGTACATTATGCCCTGCATCTGGAATAAATGAGCAGCAAATCTACACAGCTGCTGCTAACTACTCCTTTAGACTTTCCTGTAGTTAAGTAATGAATCGTTATCGACTTCCTGAATAATTTACTCCTAGATGCATTAAATTGAATGTAAAAGGAAGTTTTTTCAAAATGAAGACAAACCAGTGCTGGGAGTTAGTGGCACTCTTAAAACTTCCATAATGTTCTTCTTCTTTTTAAAATAAGCATGATTCAGTTTTTCTCCTCTTTTCTTAACTTGAAATGATATAATCACATTAACCTTAAGAACATTTGGCATAGAAAACAACAACACACCTATAGTTACTGGTATGAGTATAAAATCCAATTGAATGTAAATAGAGAAGCTTTTGTTATTAGAATAGAAATGAGTTGGCCAGGCTGATTTTGCTTAATTAAATATTTATTTTAACCTGATATTTTAAAAAAGAGCATCATTGTGAAAAAAAAAAAAAAATTCAATAAAGAAGAAAGAACCCAACAGGATTTGGTAGAGTTGTTAAAAAAAAAAAATGCAGTAATTTCCTTGAATAAGGGGCAGGTCCTTGGCCAAATTTGTATTAATCCAAGCTCCTCTCTGTAGTTATTCCCAATGTCGTGCCTCAATTTTCATTGGCTCTTTCCTCCTCATAATGTTCATATTATTTAATACTCAGAGGTGTGAGGGCCTTGAAAGTTCTCTGGTGATATTCTCTCATTTACTGATTGATAAAATGAAGCCACATCAATGTAAATGGCATACATACTCTAGACCGATTTGGCTAGTTTAAGGCAGAGAACAACACTGAAATTAGGTTTTTAAAATTATAATCCAGCTTCCTAAAAAGAAAAAAAAAGCTACTTCATCTAACATAGAGGAGTATCAAATGAAATCCTTTTTAGATAATCCTGGCAGAGTTCTTATCCTTGGTCCTCAGATCAGTTGTTCTCTGATGGATATAATATCCCTTCCCTTGAGCTCTGCTTTCCTCCTGTGTCACCATAAGTTTCCTGTCCTTTCATCCTTAAAGAGATGAATAACAACATTTAGTGCACCATAAGTAAGCATGTTGTCAGTCACACAGTCTCTATTTATTTATTATTGAAGCCTTCTGGAGAGGCAGATATTTAATGAAAAAGGATATATCCCCATTGTCACTCAGGTAATTTGATATTTCCACCAAGAATATTTTTAAGAAGGTTAGCTATTCAATAAATTCCAATTCAAAAGTGCTAGGAAGATGACTAAGGCTGCTAAGGCTGAAATCAAGCTAGCTTTATGAAGGGGTTGCAGCTATTTTTCAGTAAACAAGGACAATTATTCACACAGTGCAACTAAAACTGTGTGGTTCACCATCCTTAATCACTGCACTCTTTATTCTTTGGTAAAGACTGATTTACTCTCTTGACAAAAGATGAGGATTTCTGAGTCAAATATTGAGTTCTAAAAGACTTAATTTAAAAAACAACATGGCAGTAAAATTAAACCCTACATCTGGTTTTAGCAAAGAATAGAAATTGTCAACCATTGTGGCCTAGACCCTTTATCCATTTCAATTTTATTTCTATACCATCATTTGAATCATCAAAAAGTGATAATTGTACAACACTCCTATTGTGTCTTTTATCAAACTCTACTGAAATTGTCTGATTCCTTGACTATATTTTCCAAACAACTGTGAACTTTGCGAAGACTGGTACCAGGATGATTAACTATCTAGGGTCTAGCACAGTGCTCTGCAGAGAGTGGAAGCTGGTGAAAACATTTTATTTAATTAAGTAACCTATAGTAATTATCTTAGTAGGAAAAAATACATCATATAAAATATTTCAAGAGTACAGCTTTCCTTTATTTTTAGTGTTGTTTTTATATTGACTTCAAATTCCTTTTTGACATACATTTTGAAAAGTGTTTCTATCTAAATTAGAAAATATCCCTATTCCTCATTCAACAGAATAATTTAGTGATTCACTGGTTTTCCATTACCAAGAATAGACATGTTAATTTATCACACAAAGTGAAAACAATTATTCTGATTTAGCAAATAGAACAGAATATAATTTTGTGTTTTTAAGAACAAGACAGACAAAATGAATAAGGGCTGGACTTTAATACTTCCAGTTCTTTGACCTTTCAAATCATAGAAATAAGATGTCCTTTTCCCAACCAAAATCTTTCTGATACCAAAGAGGGCACATGAGAACAGAACTCAGTGGTATCTGTAGATAACTAGTGATATATCATAGGTATTCTGTTGTCCTATGATGAAATGTGTGAACAATACCTGTCTTTTTAAAAAAGGCATAGACAAAGGAGATTATATTCACAGGGAAGTTTATTTCCTGAAAATACTTTAGTTGACAAAATTGTAGCACACACGCATTTCGGTCATGCAGCAAACCACTGGTTCAGCTGGTAACCAAAGGCAAAATTTAATCTTGACGTTAGCAGACTTCATTTGTTTGTAAGAGGGGGTGGATAATGATTGAGTTTAATTACAATAAAGTTTTTGTTAAAAGGAAACCAATAGCAATGTGTTTAGATCAAATTTGCTTGTTTAAAAGGTAAGTGGAAGGTTTTGAGGGAAAGTCATCAACATGAATAGGCAATTTTCAATCCCTAATTTGAAATCTTTATTTGAATTCATCAAACATTAAGAAATGGTAAAGAGTATTAGAGAAATGGGCTGGAAGTCAGGAAACTTAATTCTAGATACATCTCTGCTACTAATTAAGTATGTGGCCTTGAGCAAGGTATTTAATTTTGATGGTCTTTACCAAGACCTGTTGATTCATTTTTTCTAACCATTTCCCAGGCCTATAAGAATTCTTATTGTCTGTATTATTGCAGATTGATAACTGCTGTTATTGGATTGGTCCACTCTCTCTCCACAGACTCTACCCCTCATTCTTAGTGCTGTTTTTTACACCTCTGCCAAGATGATTTTTCTGTAGGGGAAGTCTCACTCACTCAGCAATTTAAATCCTTTAAAGGCCTGCCATTAGCCATGGAGACCATGGAAATCTCTTCACCAAGATCCATTAGTTCTCCATGACCTAGCCCTTGCCCCTCCTCACTAACGCTCCTGTCTATTCTACCTCATTTGCAGCAAGTTATCATTTCACATGAATCACTGAAATTACTTGCCATTCTTTTTACACCTTGTCACTTGTGGTTTCTCCTTCCTGTTAATGCCCTTTTGTCATTTCTGTGGCTAAATTGTTGTTTTTTTTTTTTTTTGTATCCTTCAAGATTCAATCTAAAAGCTACTTTGTGAGGTCTCCTTTGATCCCTTCAGCAAAATCATAATACAGGTAGATTGAAGCAAAGCTGATCTTACATCTCTGTTCCCGCAGTTTTCTATATGAGCTGTTCCTGCAGGCAATCATTTTACTTTTATTCTGTTATTTTAGCCTTAATATTGTATAATCATGTCTCCCTTAATAAACTGTGAAATTTTTGAATGTGAGATATTTATCTGCTTTTTCCCCCTCTGTCCTCATCCTCCTAGAATAATACTGTGCATGGGAGACTATGTAGGCATAAAATATATGTTACTATAATGAATGAATGGAATCTGTTGTCTGGACGGTAACATGGGGGTGTTGTGAGAACATGATTTGTGATCTGTGATTGCATATCCTAAATCTTTAAATAGCCTAAAATTTTGTGCATATATACTTACATCCTCAGGAAAACACCCAGAGTTTCATCAAGTTTCCATGTGGATCCATTTCTCCAAAACTACATCACATTCTTACAGTGGGTGAGACTAAATTCACTAGACTATCAACAAAATGCAATTAAAAAAATGCCCTCCAAACCAGACCCTGCCTAGTCAATAGTCAAGAGGCCATTGATGTCATTCCCGGCTCCCTATTCTTCTGAGGAATCTTTTCCTTGCTGCTTCAGGAGTCCAGGGAAGTAACAAGGGCAGGCTATACTTTGCATTCTTTTTGAGCCTGTGAAGGCTTATATAGTTAAATTTGTGCTATAGGGAAATCAGCCAAGAAATGAATGGATACATTTTATTTTAGCATTAGGATCTGAGCAGTTAGAATCTGTCTTACGTTGGTCAGTTTGCTTGCTTGCTGCTGCTGCTGCTAAGTCACTTCAGTCGTGTCCGACTCCGTATGACCCCATAGACGGCAGCCCACCAGGCTCCCCCGTCCCTGGGATTCTCCAGGCAAGAACACTGGAGTGGGTTGCCATTTCCTTCTCCAATGCATGAAAGGGAAAAGTGAAAGTGAAGTCACTCAGTTGTGTCCAACACTTAGCGACACCATGGACTGTAGCCCACCAGGCTCCTCCATCCATGGGATTTTCCAGGCAAGAGTTCTGGAGTGGGGTGCCATTGCTTTCTCCATGGTCAGTTTGCTTAAAAGCATTTAAATCTATGTCCATAATTTTCTAGTTGTCCTCAGAGAATTCATAGAATTCAATAATATCCTCAACTGACTTGGAGCATTTAAGAAACTAGTTTTCAGTTTATGGTTACATTGGTCCACATACTAGTTCTATCCTGCTTGGAAAAATGACTGGTTTCTGTTTGCTAAAATAAAGTTTTCCTTCTCTAATTCTGAACTGAACATTTTCTTTGTCTTGTCTTAAATATATTTACAAATAACAAATGCATCAATTTATGTGTTTAATAAATTATGCTTAAAAAGTCTACTTCTAGATGCAATTAAAAATCTATTTTAGATCTCATATTTTTCCTAATTCAGTCAAGTATATTTTACATGGTTTATGTATTTTTGTCATATTCCTGTTTTATTTGGATTTCTCTAGCTTTGTGACAGCTTATTCATACATAAATGTAGACTCAGTTATAGAATATAAATGAAAATACACTAATTATAGTCCGTGTAAAAATACTATTTATCATTCAATGTCAACCAGAGCATTTTCTTTTGGAAAATGACTTGTGATGTGATTTGTTGTTTTTGTTTAGTCACTAAGTCATGTCAAATTCTTTTGTGACCCCATGGACTATAGCCCACCAAACACCTCTGTCCATGGGTTTTCCAGGCAAGAATACTGGAGTGAGCTGCCACTCCCTTCTCCACGAAATTTTTCCAACCCAGGGATTGAACCTGGGTCTTGATTGAACCTACATGTGTCTTCTGCATTGCAGACCGATTCTTTATCACTAAGCCACCAGGGAATCCCTGAAATATGATAGTTTATTGGAAACTGTTAAATAATAGAAAAAATTAATTGTTTCTATCCCAAGTCCCTGGCACAGAATTCCTGAAGCCCTTTTAGTTTGCTAAGCATTGGGGGCATCTTTTGTTCTGGTATTTGGTCTTTGACCCTGGTTCTTGATGGGGTTCCCGAAGTCCTTGTAATTTTCTGAGTGATAGGAGCGTCTTTGTTTTCCTGAGACAATTCTGGGCTGGTTCCTTGGTGGGAGCTGGTCACCAGGAAGACTAAGCCATGACTAGAACCTTGGAATTTTCAGGTCCTCCCGTACCTCTACCCCTACCCATTCTGCAAAGAGAGGAGAGGGGATGGGAATTGTGTTACTTGATTTTCCTATGTGGTCTTCCATAAAATCTCAATACTATGTGGTTTAGGGAGCTTTTAGGTCAGGAATATCATCCACCTACAAGGAATGTGGTACACCCCAATTCCATCTGGCAGAAGCTCTTGTGTTCAGAATCCTCCAAGACCTCAACATTTACATCTCTTCATCTGGCTATCCATCTGTATCTTTTATTATACCCTTTAATAAACTGGGAGATGTAGGGACATTCAGTAGGGTGCTCTAGCAAATAATTAAATCCAAGGTGGAGGCAGTCATTGGAACCTCCAATTTATAGCCAAGTTGTATAGAGTTGTGGATAAGTTGGGGACCTGCTCTTTGCAGCAATTGGGGTCTGAAGTGGGGGCAGTGTTGTGGGGCTGAGCCCTTAACCTGTGGAATTTGACACTGTCTCCAGAATTGAGTGTCAGAATTGAGCTTAACAGTAGGACACCCAGCTGGTGTCATGGAGAATTTCTCACTTTTGGGGGGAAGAAACCCACACATCTGGTGTCAGAAGTGTTGTGAGAATACAGGAGAGACACAGGAGGTAGAATGAACTGTTTTTCTAAAATGGAACATAAACATATGAGAAACCAAAATGTCATCACTAGTTGGTGTCCTTATATTGGCTATCAGTTACAAATACAGCCTGCATAAGGCTGCTAGAACATTTTAAAGGAAAAAAGTCACGCTTGCTGTTAATGATTTTGAAAATGCAAAGTCAAATGTGGCTCCTGAGACATGACTTGCTCTTAATTAGTACATGGGCAAAGTGCATAGACTATTCTAGGTCTTAGTAGGAGAAAAAGTAGAAAAAAATTTTGAAACACCTTTTCACTAAATTTGTAATTCTTCTTAAAATAAAAATATCAATATGGCTTACATATTTTTGAGTATTTTTTTTTTAATTTGGAAGGACTCTCACACAGAATTCACCATGTAGAACAGATGACAGAATAGATGGAGAATAGATTGCTGAATCCTGGCAAAACCATTATATCTGAGAAATATGCCCAGCAAGTTGACGAGATGCAATGAAAACTGCAATACCTGTAGCCAGCATTGGTCAACATAAAAAGCAGATGGTGGCCCCTGTTGAAGCATCTGATTGAAACATCTAGGTTGATGCCTAGAACCATTTGTCCCCCACTGTGAGTCCTTTCAGGGAGAGAGTGACATTGTGTGATTATATAGTGAAGTGACTCAGTTGTGTCTGACTCTTTGGGACCCCATGGATTGTAGCCTGCCAGGCTCCTCCATCCATAGGATATTCCAGGGGAAAATAATGGAGTGGGTTGCCATTTCCTTCTCCAGGGTATCTTCCCGACCCAGGGATTGAACCCAGGTCTCCCACATTGCAGGCAGACTCTTTATGTTTATCACGGGGAATCTGCCATGATTATATAAGGAATCTAGAAAGATGGTACTGATGAACCTATTTGCAGAGCAGCAATGGAGACAGACATTGAGAACAGACTCATGGACACAGCTAGCGGGGAGGAGGAGAGGGTGGGAGGTATGGAGAGAGTAGTAGGGAAATATACATTACCATATGTAAAATAGATGGCCAACAAGAATCTGGTTATATGACTCAGGGAACTCAAACCAGGGCTTGATAACAACCTAGCAGGGTGGGATGGGGCGGGAGGTGGAAGGGATGTTCAAGTGAGAGGGGACAAGGGTAAACCTTTGGCTGATTCATGTTGATGTTTGGTAGAAACCAATGCAATACTGTAAAGCAATTATCCTTCCATTAAAAATAAATAAATAAATAAAAGAATACTTTGAAAAATATTGATATAAGTCATTGATAATTTCTGACTGGTATGAAGTTTAACAAATGAAAATACATAACAGTTTTAAGCAAATTCAAAGTTTCAGATATGAGTTAAAACTATACCTCTAGAAATTCAACTGTTTATTTCATTAACTTAATTTTCATTTTTCTATTAGGTTGTTGCAAATGTAACTGCAGTTTCAGACCATGAATTTTAAATCATCATAACTAGGCTCAAACATATCTTCATTAGTCAAAATAGGAACCATTACAATCAATACATTTTTTCTAATAAGAAATAAATTTGTTTATTCCTGTAGTGTAAAAAATCCATGCTTCAGGATTCAACAAAATGTTGGAAAACATTTTTTTGTATCCTAGTGGTTGTGGAAGCATTTTCCTTGCAAAAAGTTGTCAGGATGCTTGAAGAAGTGGTAGGCAGTCGGTGAGAAGTCAGGTGAAAGTGAGGCAAAATTTGGTAGCCCGATTTGGCCAACTTTTGAAGCCTTGGTTGTGCAATCTGCCACCAGCCATTGTCTTGGAGAAGAACTGGGCCCTTTCTATTGACCAATGTCTGCTGCAGGCACTGCAGTTTTTGGTGCATCTTATCTATTTGCTAAACATACTTCTCAGATGTAATGGTTTCAGTGGGATTTAGAAAGCTATAGTGAATCAGATCGGTAGCAGACCACCAAAGTGACTATGACCATTTTTTGGTGCTAGTCTGGCTTTGGGAAGTGCTTTGGAGCGTCTTAGTTCAACCACTGAGCTAGTAATTGTCAGTTGTTGCATAAAATCCACTTTTCATCTCATGGCACAATTCGATCAAGAAATGGTTTTTTGTTGTTATGTACAATAAGAGAAGACGACACTACAAAACAACACTGTTTTTTTTTTTTTTTTTTTTTCAGTCACCTCATGAGGCACCCACTTACCGAGCATTTTCAGCTTTCCAATTTTTTCAAATGACCGTAGAATGATAAACACTGAGTTCTTCAGCAAATTCTCACATAATTTTAAGATGATCAGCTTTGATGATTGCTTTCAGTTGGTTGTTGTCAACTTCTGAGAGCCGACCCCTGTGCTCCTTATCTTTCAAGTCTCTCTTCTCCTTTGCAAAACTTTTGATCAACCATTGCATGGTCTGTTTGTTAGCAGTTCCTGGGCCAAATGTAGTGTTGATGTTGCGAGTTGTCTCTGCTGCTTTATGACCCATTTTGAACTTGAATAAGAAATTGCTCGAATTGGCTTTTTGTCTAATATCATTTCCATAGTCTAAAATACATATAGAATAAACACCAAGTAATAAGTCATTAGCAAAAAAAATGAAGTTATAAATGTGCATTAAAATGATGCATAATATAACTATTTATTTAAGAATGCATTCCAATGTCAAAGGCAAATTTCAGTAGGCAAAAACCGCAATTATTTTTGCACCAACCTAATACTTAATACTAATCTTGACTCTAGTCTTTCCCATTCTGTTGTTTTCCTCTATTTGTTTGCATTGATCACTGAGGAAGGCTTTCTTATATCTCCTGGCTATTCTTTGGAACTCTGCATTCAAATGGGAATATTTCCTTTTCTCCTTTGCTTTTCACTTCTTTCACAACTATTTGTAAGACCTCCTCAGACAACCATTTTGCTTTTTTGCATTTATTTTCCTTGGGGATGGTCTTGATCCCTGTCTCCTGTACAATGTCATGAACCTCTGTCCATAGTTCATCAGGCACTCGGTCTATCAGATCTAGTCCCTTAAATCTATTTCTCACTTCCACTGTATAGTCATAAGGGATTTGATTTACGTCGTACCTGAATGGTCTAGTGGTTTTCCCTACTTTCTTCAGTTTAAGTCTGAATTTGGCAAGGAGATCCAACCAGTCCATCCTAAAGGAGATCAGTCCTGAGTGTTCATTGGAAAGACTGATGCTGAAGCTGAAACTCCAATACTTTGACCATCTCATGCAAAGAGTTGACTGACTGGAAAAGACCCTGATGCTGGGAGGGATTGGGGGCAGGAGGAGAGGGAACAACAGAGGATGAGATGGCTGGATGGTATCACTGACTCGATGGACATGGGTTTGAGTAAACTCCGGGAGTTGGTGATGGACAGGGAGGCCTGGCGTGCTGCGATTCATGGGGTCCCAAAGATTTGGACATGACTGAGCAACTGAACTGAACTGAATCTTGATTCTCTCCTGTAATGAGTTCTGATTTGATCAAATTGTTGCTAGCAATTTCTGAATGGCATCCTAGAAAGCTATTTGTAGAATTTGTGTTAAAAATTCTATATATATAGTGTGCGTGGCATAATAGTCTCTCTATATTATCTACGGGAGAATTTTTTCAGATAAAGGAAGGAAACAGCAAAGTTAGGTCTATTTTCCCCAAGTCTCCTTAGTATCTTTGCTAACCCTGTGATATTAAGATATACTTTGGATTGTTTTACTCATTTGTTTATTTTTATTTATTTATTTATTTTTACTCATTTATTTATTCAACAAATATCGATGGGCTTCTAAATGCCAAATTCTACTCTAGGTACCAGAATATGACAATGAACAAAATATTAAAACATTCCTGACTTTATAGAACTTACATTCTAGTAGAAAATGCTGTTAATTTGTTGTTTTTTCAGTCACTGAGTCATGTCAATAAATGCACAAATTTAAATTATACTGTGTATATAACTATACATACTATTTTTTCTTGTTGTTCAGCTGCTAAATCATGTCTGACACTTTGTGGCCCCATGGACTGCAGCACTCCAGGCTCCTCTGTCCTCCACTATCTCCCAGAGTTTGTTCAAATTCATGTCATTGAGTTGATAATCCTATCTAACCATGTCATTCTCTGCAGGTCCCTTTTTTTGCCTTCAATCTTTCCTAGCATCAGGGTCTCTTCCAATGAGTCAACTCTTCACATAAGGCGGCCAAAGTGTTGGAGCTTCAGCTTTAGCATCTGTCCTTCAAATAACTATTCAGGGCTGATTTCCCTTAGTATTGACTGGTTTGATCTCCTTGCTGTCCAAGGTAATCTTGAGGAACCATGTCATATATACTACTAGGTATATCTACATGTATGTAGATACATACACACATATATGGTAAGGGCTAGGGAGAAAAATATAAATAAAATACAAAAGGAAAATTTTAGGAAGGAGAGGTTAACTTTTATTCTGAGTGATGTAAGAAGGTGTTAAAGGATTTTTCAGCCAGAGGAATGACGTGTTCTAACTCCTGTTTTGAAAGACTCACTCTGACTTCTGTATTGGAAATTAAGAATAAAAGGGAATCAGGTGAGGAAAAGGGACCAGTTAGTAGATTATTGGGAAGTTGTGGATGATGTGGGGCAGGGTGGGTAGATGGGGCAGAGAGGTAGGTGGTGAGCCAAGGTCAGATTCTGAATCCATTTTCGAGAAAGCCTGGTGGACTTTCTGATGACTTTGATGTGAGATATAAGACATCGACAAACCCTAAAGCTCTCCATTCTGTTGAACTTGACAAAACATCTGTGTGTAAAATTGTTTGTAAATAGAGTTATAACCATCTGGAGCAATTTCCTCATAAACCTTCATTATGGAAAGTCCTGGCATACTTATAAGACTGTCTGAATGAGATGTGAGCCTGATAAAATTAGGAAGAAAAACTATTTTAAAAAATTAAATATTACTTATAAATGCCCTCACTCATATATATATATGCACCCAGAGTTCTATGAGGCACAGAAATATCAGCTAGCAGAGAGTGAGAATTTTTTTTAGTTTTAATTTTAATGTTCTGATTATAGCACAGAGGTATATAAATATTTAATGTATTATGCTGTATTCTAGTAAATTCAGGATTTAATATTGTTCTTTATATCCTACTTTTTCATATTCAAATACATCTTGGATTATTAAGTCAGGAAAACTTTAAGCACTCTAACATAGGGTTTAAAACCAAGAGTCATATGCCATTAAAATAAGTTAAAGACCGTTATGTCTGCTATGGTTGTAAAGCATGTATAGTATCTGTTATAATTCAGTTGCTGCACTCTTGCTACATTATTCCTATACAAATAAAATTAAAAAACTATTTGTAGTTTTAGATAACTTTAATACAAGTGCAGAAATATTATTTTGCTTTATAAAAAGATGAATCAATTTGAGAGCTATGTCTGTGTGTATATTTGTATATCTAACTTTATATATTGCTTAGGTAATGATGCGTTCTCATCAGTTTGAGGCCCCTTCCATTACAGGGCATAAATAAAATAAAATTAAAACAAGTGTAAGTTTTAGTGATTTCAGCACAAAATGTAATTACTGATTTTCTGACAGCCAAAATGAAAAAATAATTACTCTTGGTTGTGCATGTCTCATTAGTTAATAAGGAAAGGTAAATATTAAAACTTTTTAGGGTCCATAAGCATTTTGGTTGCTCTGAAGTTGGAGAGGAATATATCATATTAGGTTTCTAAGTAATTTCATTTGCTTGTGATGAACTGTTTTTTTAATAGAAAGAATCTATGTATAAAAATTGGATTCAATTGAATTTGACCTACTTTTCTTCATATCCATTTTCACACTAGGGGTTACCAGTTGAGATAAAGAAAAAATATATAGAAGACCTTGCCCTCAAAAACTAGTACTTCAGTATTATTAGTTGTTTAAATGAAAGGGAGGGGGGAGATAATGAGAAGATTCTGTAGGCCACAACTCAAACAAATGCCTTTACTTTTTTATTCAGGTAATGATTACTGTGAAAAGCTTTATGTTAAATAAGAGGCATGCTTGGAATTCAATTTTTTAAATAATTTCACTCTGGCAATATGTAAAGGATTGTTTAGATAAAAGTGGAAATTGGAATCAGGAAAATCAGTTTAGAATCTATTCCACAGTCTAGACCAATATTGCTCAAAATACGGACCACATTTGCCTGCATCAAAATCATCTGCTGCTAAGATGCAGCGAGATGTCTGACTCGTGGACAGAAAGCTAGAGTGATTCTCCAGGTCTAAGCATGGGCAATTACAAAGGAGTTTACCTGAAAGGCCCCTTGGAGGAAGTTGCCCTCCCCAGCCAAGACTGCACACAACCAGTGCTTTATATCAAGGGCTAAGCTCTCTTGGAGAAGGAAATGGCAACCCGCTCCAGTGCTCTTGCTTGGAAAATTCCATGGACAGAGGAGCCTGGTAGGTACAGTCCATGGGGTTGCAAAGTCAGACACAACTGAGCAACTTCATTTCCTTTCTTCCTTTAAGCTCTCCTGGACATTCGTGCTCTTACACGGAGCTGTATTCTCAGCCTGGATGCCTCCATTTGGAGGTCTCATTATTGAGGGTCTTCAGCAGAGGAATTCCTCAAGGGCCTCTGCCAGGACCTCCTTACCAGGGAAAGAGGAGCTCCTTCAAGACTCTTTCCTCCACTCTGATTCGATACTCAGGACTCTTTCACTCATAAGCTTTTCCCCCTGCCCCCAGGTCTCTGGGTCCATAAAACTGCAAGAGCCCCATGTGCGTACTGATTCACTTCTCTGTCGGTGCCTTTCCGTGGAGAAGTATGGACCAGGAGAGGTGTCTGTGGGCACTTAGTCCTGCTTAGTTTTTGCTTATACTACCCAGTGAACGATTCTAGGCTTGACTGTTACTTTCATTTTGCCTTGTCTTAATCACCTACCTGGCAGCTCAGCTCTCTCTGAAGCTCAGCTCAACCGTTAGTAGGCAGCTCAACCCCAATATACTGCTTTCAGATTTGGGGAGCAGACCCAGGAATCTGCATAGTTAAAAGTTCCCCTAGACCACTCTTCGGTATATTTTGGTAAAATAGTGGTCAAATTAGTAGATGGAATGGGCCTAAAATCAGCCAGTGGTGGTAGATATGGAGGGAAGTTTCCAGACAATCAGGAGTCAGAGTGAGAAAAAGAAACTTACCAAGATTATAGAAGAAAAATGGATGAAAATGAACTAGCATCAAACAAAAATGGCAATAGAGGAGAAAGAGAAGTTTGGACACATTGAGTTTTGAGATATGTGTAGGATGTTCATAATTTTTCATCTTTCAGTTGAATAAACGGATATATGAACTTAGATCTTAGGAAAAGTACAGATGTAAAATAATGATTTGGAAGTTATCAATATGTGTGGAGGAGATGGAGGTTAAAACTATGGCAGCAAATGAGAAAACCGGGGAGATAGTGTGGGCTGAAATGAAGGTGGATGTGTAAACCAAGGAACCATTTAATAAGCAGATGGAAGAAGTCCAGTGGAAGCTGAGAAGAATGGCGGCTCTTTTTTTGGCAAGTATTTATTTTATAAACTGTTGATAAATCCAAAAGCATAATGTGAAGTTGCAGCTTTGTGAAGGCATTTACTTAGGTAACTCAAGTGATATTTCTCAGTTGAATAGTTTTCTGGAGGTCTGTTTTCCTGTGAGTTCTCCCATGTCAATAATTTCATTGATTTTCTCACCAGAGATAATTGCATAGTGGATAACTCAAAATTAAGATGCTAGTTAAGAATGTGGATATGGGTTTCCAAGATTCTACTAACCCAAGTGGTAATGTAAGTATCTTCACCCCAATGTCCATATTTGTTATTATCTTTTGTGGTTTCAACTGAGGTAAATAATTGATAGGAGAATACAAAAATTTGCTTAGGGACCATTTAAATTTAATGAATTTCTTAGTAACATTTCCTGAAGTCTGTTTAATATGTTCTCTTAGAGACTATTCTGTGTATTCCTTGCTTCTTTTCAGTCTTTTAATAAACTGCATCAGTGATTTTTATTTCTAAGTTTAAGAATTGTTAGAATCGAAGCACATTAAAATAAATACTAAAGAGTTATTAAATTTATAGAGTGAACTGCACTAGGAGTAGTTTATAATAGTATATATTACTTTTTAAGAACCCATGAGTAATTTTGATAGGATGCCCAAATGCCCCAGATTGCTTGAAACCAAGGGGATTCCTAGGATGGTGATATTCCCTGGATGGGCTTTGTGGGGGGAAAAGTTTCCCACAAACTGAGACAAGTTGATCATCCTATTAAAATATTCACAAATGCTAAAATTTTGATTTGCTCTATGTGTGTATGAGAGAGAGGGAGAGAGAGAGCATTAGGCATTTTGTTCTCTGTCCTCCAAAATCCATACGTTTTTCTAAAATAATAGAGTTTTGGCTGGGCATACAGTAACAAACTAAAGACATTTTCAGCCTTCCTTGCAGCTTTGTATAGTTGTGTAACTGCACTCTGGGTAATGAGGTGTGAGTGATAGTGACTTGTGAAACTTCTGGCTTAGGTTCTTTTAAAATGAAGCTGGTTGGCCTCCATTATTGTTTTCCTCTCACCCATGAGCTGATCTGTGATGACACATGAGAAAGTCATCTTGAGTCCAGAAATGAAAGTCGTGAGGTCAGAACGGCAGGGCTACCCTGGCAGATTTGAATGATTCACATTTAAATTGTTACTATATGAATGAGAAACCTACTCCTATTTTATTTGGAGGATTCAGTTACAGTAGCTTATCTTATACCTTAAAACAAAGGGGTTGTTGACAAGATCCTTGGCTTTTATTTCTGCAATCCATTTATATTTCTCATCTTCTCATGTAACTCCTTAAGCTCATAAATGTGAGCTTTCTTTTCTTACTCTTTTTGTTGGAGAACACAAAATACAAATTAATCTCTGTGATGTGTTGTCACCAGACAGTTTTTTGCATATGTTAGTTGAGAGAGATGAAAAAAATGTAGAAAACCTATTTCTCTTCTTTCTCTTAACAAAACCTATCTTGAAAGGTTGCTGACTTTCTGGGTACTGGAATATTCTATCTCTGGTATGAGCTTTTTTCTTGTGTTTCTTCCATATTACAGTGCCTTGAAATATCCTTGCTTCATGCCAGATAAATACAGTGAGGATTGTGGGTTGGGTCGATATTGATATGATAGCAATCAGTATAATCCAGAGATCCTTAGGATTAAATATGAAAAATAAAGGAGTAGGAGGATGTTTGTTAATAAAAAGTGAAGAACAACAAAATGCATTTTGAAAGCAGAGAGTAGGAAGATTTGTGAAAATTCACATAGGCCTCTTCCCCTGATTTTCCTTGGGACCAGGGCAGTAGCTTCTTGGTCTGGCAATATTCTCATTTCTGGAATCAAGAAGTAAGGCCTTGATGACCTAAATCCCTGTGCCTGTGCAAGTGAGTGGGGACCTTGGGGGGGGAAAAAAGAAATCTCTTTCTGACTTGTAAGACAGACTGAGACCCAGTTCAAATCTCAGGTGCCTCTTTGGACAAAGAACAATGTACGTGGCCATCAACAAATGTTTGAACAAAATAGATTTACCCAGATCTCATCTTGTTACTGTCACTATTTCCTGCATCAAAGAGGTCCCAGATCTGGAGCTCTAGACTTTCTCTCTAGCTGAGGAATGAAGAAGACTAATCATGTTACTGATAAACTAAAGAGTTTTACTACCCTAAACTCAGGTATAGAAAAATAAAACTTTTTTTTTTTTTAATATCTAGGATTAATTTCTATATAGAGCCTCCATTTTCTTTTATGTGGTAAACTTGATCTTTTCACTTATTTATGCAGGTGATTTTCAGAGGTGGTGGTGTCTTTAAGTCTATATCAGGAATCTTTCCCTCCCTTTTCCTGGTGGCAGCTGGGTTCAGTAGAGTCATACCTAATATCATTGGGAGGACAATATCTGGTCCTCTCTCAGCATCTGTATTTACTGTTTCCTGCTGTGATATAACTAACTGATCCTGTCTGGTTCATCTTCAGCTTCTCATATCTCTGCTTTGACGTAGACTACAATGGTCCCCTGGCAGTCCAATCACAGAGCGGATGAGGCTATCTAAGGAGCATTGTCTGCTGTGAAGTCAGCTTGTTTGTGCCATCATAATGACTTTCTTTCTTTGACTGATCTCCAAAGATCAGCTCAGGAGTGTGTCTACTCTTGCCATTGCTCACCAAGATAACCCCGGATTGTAAGGTCAATACTTGAACACATCTTATAGACCTTCTGTTTGTTTTGGCTGACCCCAAAATGCACACATCTAGGGAATAAAAGAACAAACCCCTGTGTTCTAGGTCTGCCCAAACTATCCCATAACCACAAATAACTCTTGCTTTATGTATAAATACTATTCTGAAAGTGAAAGTGTTAATTGCTCAGTCATGTCCAACTCTTTGCAACCTCATGGACTGTAACCCACCAAGCTCCTCCATCCATGGGATTTTCTAGGCAAGAATACTGGAGTAGGTTGCCATTTCCTTCTCCAGGGGATCTTCCTTACCCAGGGATCAAATCCAGGTCTCCTGCATTGCAGGCAGACTTTTAACATCTGAGCCACCAGGGAAGCCATAAATAGTATTCTCTCCTGCTACAAATAAGATAATTTTGTGACTTTATTTTATGGGGAGGAAATCTCGTTAGCATATTATTCTTTCTGTTCTCTTTATGTCAGGGCCTGGCTCTTGAATGTTGAAATCCTAGGATAATACTCTTCATGTCTATTTAATTTCTGAAGGGGCTTCTCTTTCACTAGGCAAGATGAATGAAGTCGAGTTTGGGTGAGAGAGGTGGCCAATTACACTAAGAACTTAACAATTCCCAGAGAACTACATTATAATCTTACATACCAACCCATCACCTATATTTCCGATCCTGATCAATGCATCCTAATAAATAGGCCTCTGTTCAAGAGCCCAACTCTGCTCATCCTTATTCAGGATAGTCAGATGAGGAGCAATAGTCCTGACATAGATCCAGCAAGGACATCTGTCATATATAATTAGGGTAGGTTTTATTTTTATCCTATTCTTACCTATAATTCTCCTTGTCTACCTTCTAGTTATTCTCCATCAACATGGAAGTAGGTTAAATTTATACTTACTCATGTCATATCTATTCCCTAAATGGGAAGGTGAAATTCATATTACTTCTTTTCATTCAATAATGAAATCTAAATATAGACATGCTTTCCATTCCAGGAGGAAGATATATTTTCTCTTTTATGTAGCCAAGGAATTGTATGCTACTGGGAGTAGGGAGATGTATTGAACCCAGTGGATGATGATCTTAGTTACCATCAGCTCCAGTGTGCTCATTTTATTCTTGGAGCTTCTTTAAGAACAACCCAGGGCACTGGGAGGGGACACTGCAGTGTTTATAGGTAGACCTCCTCCACCTCGCCCCACCACTGCTCCACACAGACACTTGAGAAAGAGCAGCACTGCCTTATTTAGATCTTTTTTATTAGGATTCTGCATAAGCTGTTTGTTGGAAAATTTTTTCCTCTACCCTGTATCTATAGTTTCCATGACAATAGAAGTTTGACATTGAAAACTTTCTGGCCAAAGTTATAATCTAGTTTGCTTGAGTTAATTCTAAGTTCTGAGATTTAAATAAAGTTTTTTAGGAAAAATGAAATAACCAGTTAATTATATTATATTAATGAATGACTTTAATTAGAAGTATTAATTAAGTGGCTTTAATTAGAGGCCAAAATAGTATTACAAATATGCGACTTCAAATCATTTCCCTTTTCAGTGCTTCTGGCAAGAAAGTAATCCACATTGCCAGAAATGGAAGTACTAATTGGTCCTAGCTTTAATTCACTGACTATCTAGTTTAAATATAATTAAATTGAAAATCAATAGCTAAAATAATCAGGAAAAATTGTTAACTTAGGAACAAAACTGAGATTATTCTCTAACTTTTTGTATAATTAATTTGTGTGACTAATTGCATATCAAGTTTAGCCTACCATACTGTGTTTTTATCCTAAACATAATTTGCACAGACAGTAATAGAGATGCTATAATTAGTTGCATTGTATGACTATATCTAACTATGAAATGTTAACTACTTAATACTTTGGGGGAAAAAAAGCTAATAAAGGTGTGAAAAGCAGGGTAAATGGATAATTCCAGAGAAAGATTTGAAGAAGTCTGAGTCAGATTATTCCTGATCAGGATAGGGTCTTTAAAAGAAAACCTCATAACAATATTACACTACTGATTGTCCTGATTTCAGATAAAATAAATACATTGAAGTTGTATATAAAACTATGTTGCAATTCTGCAAATTTTACTGAAAGGGAGAGAGCAGAAAGTTTCAGAATTTCTTGAGATATGAAAGCATTTCAATAATAACTTCTTTAGAAATAAAAGAAACTAGATGTAATTCTAAAGAATAGTAGTTGTCAAGTTAAGCTGGGTTTGAGGTAAAGTGTTTTCCCCTTTTGTTGAGGTATATTAGTTTTAAGCCACTTTTTGTACCTTAAAATCCATTACCTTTTGTGCATATATAATTTATGCTCTTTTCTGCATAGGATTTGCCCCAATGCAAGCTTCTGAATTCTCTTTCAAGAACCTGAGGGGTAGCTATCATAACTTTGGGCATAGGTCTGTTGCAAATTCCAAAAATGGTGTTTTGTTTCATAAGCTACACATTTCTCATAAAGAGTCATCTTAGTTAAGAGAAAGAATAAATCAAAATTTGTCAGACAGGATTCCCCAGCTGTGTGAGCTCCAATTTTATAAATGCTGTGGAAAATCTTTTCAATGAAGTTTCTCATGTCCTTTTATTTTTGCCTAACAGCTCCAAGTAGATCTTTAGTCTAACTATGTTTTAAATCAAAGCCTTTCACAATTTAATAGCATCCTCATGTCTTTTAAAAATGCAAGTTCTGACTTCATAGGCTTGGTGTGGAGCTTGAGATGCTACATGTGTAACACGTTATAGGTGATATTAATACTGCTTGGTTCATACTTTGAGTATCTGGGTTCTAGGTATTGTAGACTCCCTTTGACTTCTGCTTAAAAAAATGTCCTCAAGCACAGCATCCAAATAATGTTTTTACAAATATTCCAGTTAATTTTGATACTGGTGGGATGGAAAGATTTTGAAAAATCCTATGCTATATTATCTGCCAGTTGCTTAAAGATTCTAGTCTCTTGTGTTTTCTCCACAGTTTCACTTGACCTGGTTTTTGTGGTATTAATGTGAAAGTGTTAGTGGAAGATATAACTTCAACTTACTTTTTCAGAAAAAAAAATTGATTTGGGAAGTTAATATTGTTCTTAGTAATTTAGGCTTTGTGGGCTATATCATATGTTGCAACTACTCAACTCTGCCATTGTAACAGGAAAGTGGCTGTAGACAACATGCTTAACATGGGTATACCTTTGTTCCAATAAAAACTTTATTTCTGAAAGCAAGATTTGGCCCAAAGTCTTTGGTTTGCCCACCCCTGTTCTAGTCAATTACCCAAAGCATAGACATTGTTGTTGTTCAGACACCAAGTTGTGTCTGACTGTTTGCAACCGCATGAACTGCAGCATAGAAGGCTTCTTTGTCCTTCACTATCTCCTGGAGTTTGCTCAAACTCATGACCATTGAGTCAGTGATGCCATCCAACCATCTCATCCTCTGTTTCCCCCTTTTCCTCTTGCCCTCAATATTTCCCAGCCTTTTGGTCTTTTCCAATGAGTTGGCTCTCCACATCAGGTGGCCAAAATATTACAATGTCAGTTCAGTCCTTCCAATGAAGATTCAAGATTGACTTCCTTTAGGATTGACTGGTTGGGTTTCCATGCAGTCCCATGCAGTTAAGGGACTCTCAAGAGTCTTCTCCAACACCACAGTTCAAAATACTTTGGGGATCAGCCTTCTTTATCTTCTTTATGGTCCAACTCTTACATCCATACGTAATTATGGGGAAAGCCATAGCTTTGACTATAAGACCTTTGTTGGCAAAGTGACATCTCTGCTTTTAAATATGCTATCTAAACTTGTCATAGCTTTTCTTCCAAGGAGCAAGCATCTTTTAATTTCATGGCTTCAGTCACCATCTGAAATGATTTTGGAGCCCTCCAAAGTAAAAACCTGTCACTGTTTCCATTTTTTTCCCATCTATTTGCCGTTAAGTGATGGGACCAGATGCTGTGATCTTAGTTTTCTGAAAGTTGAATTTTAAGCTAGCTTTTTCACTCTCCTCTTTCATTTTTATCAAGAGACTCTTTGGTTCCTTTTCACTTTCTGCTATTAGGGTGGTATCATCTGCATCTTTGGTTGTTGATATTTCTTCCGGCAATCTTGATTCCAGCTTGTGATTCATCCAGCCTGGCATTTCACATAGACATACTTTGTCAAATATATTGATTTCAAAGTAGAAGCTAGTTTATGGCTCAATAGTATGTTATAATTAAACTAATAATATGATTGTGACTTTTAATTATAGGCATACATTTATATTTGCTTTATTTTTTAACATATCTCATATGGAACTAACTTCAATCTATGAAATTGCCCACATATTATAAATGAGAAAATATAAATTATATTAAGTGATTTTTCAGTATTACATCTTTAGAAAGTAGAAGGTATTTATGGCTTTATGGTATTTAGAAAGAGCCAGGTATTTTTGGCTCTAAGCCCAGTGTTCCTAAGTATTCAGCTTTATTACAGAGCTCACAGAATTAACTAATTAAACTATTAGAGAAGCCATATTGATTCCACAAACTAATTGAGCCATATCAACTCTTATGTGATCTTAAAAATGAGGAGAGTATACTATTTTGAGTTTTGCATTCCATGCAGTTTCAATTTTCTAGAGTCAAGTAATATTTTCTTGCCAGTATTTTATACTTTTAGTTGAAGAGATAATTTTATTCAACTTATTGTATTCTGGTACATTAAATATTCATTCATTCAATGAAACTTAGATGGAGTCAAGGAGTAGAAAATTTTGTTTTTGTGCATTCTGAAGGAATAATTTCACTATTGAGAAAGTAGTATTGGTTTATTACTAATTGTGGGCCTTTTGAAGATATCTTACTTATATCAAAAATTGTTTCAATGTATGCTGAGAATGATCTTGAATAACTAAATTTCATTCTAGGCTATTATCTATAAGAAACATATAAATTGATGTGAATATATTACAATGCATGTAAATGCAGTACATATAAAATTAAGTAAAGGCCACCTACCAAGTAAGTAGTAATAGATACATAGTGTTGCATCATTAAAACAATGGTTTTTAGTTACAAAAGTGAAATGATATTGCTCTTTAGTTGCTAAGTTATTTCCGACTCCTGTAGCCCCCCAGGCTCCTCTCTCTGTCCATGGGATTTCCCAGGAAGAATACTGGAGCAGGTTGCCATTTCCTTCTCCAGGGAATCTTCCCAACCCAGGGATCAAACCCAAATCTCCTGCATTGGCACACGGGTTCTTTCCTGCTGACCCATCAGGGAAGCCTGCAAGGATGAATAGAACTTCCCAAATAGCTATTTACCATACAGGCTTTTGTTGAATCAGTGAGGACCAGATCCTGAAAGGTGACAATATGCTTTGCTTTCTTTTAAATGTAATAAATTATTTGTGATGTAAGTTTTTATAAATAGTTTTCCTTACCTATGATACTTAAATGGTATAAATTGATTATTTTTATTATTAGACCATTTATAGAACTATGTACAACTTTATAAGATGAAAAATTTAGACAACCAAATGACATTTTTTTTCCCAGGCAAATTGCAGTGATTTTAGAATTGGTGTTTTCTTTAGAATAGTTTTATGTTATCTTAACTATGTAGGTTATGGATCATTACCCACAAAACCATCAAGCTTATGTCTCACATGTTTATATCAAGGCTTGCAGGATAAGGGAAGGTCTAGGTTAGCATTTATTGAGATGTGGTCCATGAACTTTGAGGAGTCCCTTAGACTCTTATAAGGGACCTGCATGATCAAACTATTCTCATAATAATAACAATAATAATAATAGTCCACTATGCTGACATTTCCAATGAAAACATAAAAGCAATGGTAAGTAAACTGTTGACACTCCTTAAAATCAAGGTGATGGCAACATCACCTAAGAGAGGAGTTAAGAAATATGAATGAAGCCTAGAGTTACTGCTATTAGGTATTTGAAACAGTTTTGTAAAGGCTTGTTTCTTTCCATTTGGTATTCTGATATCTCCCATTTCTTTCATTTTGTGGTTATTATATAACTTTGGTAAAAGTAGCATCTTTTTCTTATTTTCAGAGCAGTAAAGGTTGAACGTTTGTGGCTCGGCCAGTAAAGAATCAGCCTGTCATGTGGAAGACCTGGGCTTGATCCCTGGGTTGGGAAGATCCCCTGAAGAAGGGAAAGGCTACCAACTCTAGTATTCTGGCCTGGAGAATTCCATGGGGTCACAAAGAGTTGGACACAACTGAGTGACTTTCACTTTCACTTTTCAAAGTTTGAACATTGATAAAACGGAGAAACTTTGATGTGAAATAGGGGTGAAGGAAGCTTTACACAGGGCAAGTTCAGATTCATTTGTCTATGGAAAGAGCACGGAGATCAGACTGAGACTTCATTTCATGGACCAGCTACTGGGTGAGATTCCTTTTCCAGCATCTCTTAATTAAAGCAGCTTGGTTTCATGACAAAAGGGAAAGGTTGAGTCCCTTTTCTTGTCTTTGCCCCAGTTCCCTAGCCTGCCTCTCCTCATCCCCAATGTACCCATACTGTGTTGTTTGGACAAAGACAAGAAAAGTCTTATCCCCTTCATCATTTAGTACCATCAAGGCATGCCTTTTAGCTCCACAACCTTTCATTTACACCCTGTGATGGAAATGCATGGGTATTTTATCCTCTGAAATTTACCTTATGAAATTCATTGCATATGTTGATAAAGCAGGGGAAGGAAGATGCTAAAAGCTATGTCCTTGTAGTAAAGGGACACTGTGATCTTCTTAAAAGACTATGTCCAGGCCACTGTCTATACACTTGTTTTAGTGTACCTGGACATGGATTTGGATCTGTAATCTGGAAGTAAGACTAGAGCAAAGTTGGATTGTTTTACATATTAAAAAGAGACAAGTATTTAGCAGGTGAGTCAGGAGAGAGGGACCAGAGGGAAAAAGGACCAGAGGAAAACAAACCATACCATGATGGGAAGGGCTTTGGTGACCAGAATTACTGCTGGAGTAGATTTTGTTTGCTGTGTGTAGTGTGAAATAATGTTCTTTACCATCTTCTGTATAACAGTTATTCAGTAAAATGCATACTTCTCTCTATGCATTTTTCTGCTTGGATTCTTTTAGAGGACACAAGAAAATTGGAGTTGTATGTGTGAATTGATAAGCAATAGGAGGTGGCTTCTATAAATAGCAGGTCAAGGAATGGTAGACATGTAATATCACAGTCCTAATTTCAGTTTCCAGGAAAGGACTCTGATTGGCTCAGTTTGCCTTTTTCACCCTTCCTGCACCTATATACTGTGGCCCCAGGGTACAATTGAGTCATCTTGTAGGAACATGACTTCTCATGCATCCATATGAGTGAGGTATTGTTCTTTGACAAGCAGGAGATAGGGAGCTGAACTTTTAAATCAACTGGTGTTTCTTTTATTTTTTTCCTTACAATAATATTTCAGCTAATAAGCTATTGAGGCCAGGATTCAAATTTTAGCACATGGGACTTGAGAACAAAATCACTTCCATCTTGCCTCCTACTAAGAACACTTGTGTAGAAGCAGAAAATCCAATAAAACATGCAAAAATTGATATGTAGTAGATAGGTAGGAATATGAGAAATGGCTGCATGGTTGGGCTATCCAAATTTGGGGAATTATTTTAGGGTCTTGACTGCATGTATCCTTTGTAAGAAAATTGGATGTTTTGTGACCAATTATTATAGGGAAAATAATTATTGGAAGCAGTTGAAAAGTAATTAGAAAAAAGAAATTAATTGATTTGCTTAGCAAGCAATTATGAATAAAATTTTCTTTTAATTTTTAATGATATAATTTTAAGACTTACTGTAAAATTAAAAATAAGAGATTCAGGTTCACTAATTTGTGATTTGTTTGAAAATTTGACTTTTTATTTCTTTTGTTGGTTACATGATTTTCATTTTTCTCTAAAATCCTGGTTTTCTATTAACAAGGTCTTGTTTCATGTTGCTTAAAAATTAGTAATAAAAGAATAGTGGGATTCTTTACCAGTAAACCACCAGGGAAACCCTGCAGTTAAATAATTATGAGTAATAGATAATTTTAAAAGTAGTGAAAGAACTGTTGCTATTTTCAATTTTTTAATATTTGGATTAATTTTATTTTCACTTGTCTTCTCCTATTTAACTTTATCTTTTTGAACCACAAATGAGAAACTTTCCTCATTCTTCCTTAAAAGTGGAGCTAAAAGTCAACTGAGAAGCGGTACTGTTTCTAATGTTTTGACTGTGTCTTAGAGTATTGTAGCTCCATTATTTAGAAAGTTGCAGTGGCATTTCACTTTAGAGTCTGATAAAAACTTCCATTCTCATTAAACTGTCTGGGTACATTAGCACCATCATCATCTATGATGCCTGATGGAGAAGAGTATGATGTTACTGGAAAGAAAAGATATTCCCACTGGGTTGTCCTTGTTGTTTAGTCCTTCAGTCATGTCCGATTCTGCAACCCCATAGACTGTAACCCACCAGGCTCCTCTGTCCATGGGATTTCCCAGACAAGAATACTAAAATTCCTACTGAGTAGAAATTGAGAAATCCTAGAATTAAAGCACAGAAGTGTCTTCAGGAATCTAATTTAACCCCCTTTCATCTCACAAGTGAACTTAATTATTCAGAGAATTCTAACTTGCTCAAGGTCATATTGTTACTTCTCTCTCACTTTTTTTTAAGCAAGTCATTGAAATTGACTTAATTGTCTGAATATGAAGTTTTTATGTAAATTTATAGCCAAAAAATTAAATATGAAGGTATGGCAACTGTTGAAGAGTAATGTGGCTAAGAAGTGACCCTTTCTCTCTAGTGTTTAGGAGAAGGAAATGTTTTCCACATGTTGTAACTTACAAGAAATAAACAACATTTTCAATCTTGTCACCAGTTTTCATTGTGGCAGAACCTATCAGAAGCAATGGTAGCAAGGTCATGTGCCAGTGGAAACTGACCATGATGTGACTTTGGTACCCAAGCCAACATGCTTACTTAACATCTACATTGTTTTCCAATTAGCTGCTTTAAAAAACAATTTAGGGCATGATGTCTTATGATACTTTAAATCAGATGTCTCTATTTCTAGACTAAAAATTTATACAAATGATACATTATAATATAGCAAACCAAATTTTAGTGTGATTCCATGTTTAAACACTTATGTTTCTCAAGTACCATTAAAAATTGTGTATATGCATATATATATATACATATGTGTGTGTGTGTGTGTGTGTGTGTGTATATATATATATATATATGAAGTTTATCAAAGGGATACATTGAAATATCAAGTAATGCTTTCTTACCATTAAGTTTCACTCTCCAGACTTTCAGTTATTTTAGCTATTTCTTTTAGTTTCTTTTACCTCCACATATCTGATATTTAGTTAGTAACTATTTTCTGTTTCAGTGAAGGTTTAATTCACCTACATAACTACCTATTCCTCTTCCATTTTCCTGTTTTAATTATACTTTATTTAGTTTAATGTTTACTCAGTATTATGATATGTAAGTTAACAGCTGGAAGACTCAAGACTGTAATCATCTCTTCTCCCCTTTCTTCTTTCCTTCTTTTGAAGTTATAGTTTTTTTTTTCTTTTTTTTAATCAGAGAGTAAATTTTTCATAAATTTATGTATTTTAATTGGAGGCTAATTAGTTTACAATATTGTAGTGGTTTTTGCCATACATTGACATGAATCAGCCATGGGTGTACATGTGTTCCCCATCCTGAACCCCCCTCCCAATTCCCTCCCCATCCCATCCCTCTGGGTCATCCCAGTGCACCAGTCCTGAGCACCCTGTCTCATGCATTGAACCTGGACTGACAATCTGTTTCACATATCATAATATACATATTTCAGTGCTATTCTCCCAAATCATTCCACCCTCGCCTTCTCCCACAGAGTCCAAAAGATTTCTCTATACATCTGTGTCTCTTTTGCTGTCTTGCATATAGGGTCATTGTTACCATCTTTCTAAATTCCATATATATGCATTAGTAAACTGTATTGGTGTTTTTCTTTTTGACTTACTTCACTCTGTATAATAGGCTCCAGTTTCATCCACCTCATTAGAACTGATTCAAATGTATTCTTTTTAATGGCTGAGTAATGAAAATGTTTATGTCAAGGTTGTATACTGTCACCCTGCTTATTTAACTTATATGCAGAGTACATCATGAGAAACGCTGGGCTGGATGAAGCACAGGCTTGAATCAAGATTGCTGGGAAAAATATCAATAACCAGATATGCAGATGACACCACCCTTATGGCAGAAAGTGAAGAAGAACTAAAGAACCTCTCAATGAAAGTGAAAGAGGAGAGTGAAAAAGTTGGCTTAAAGCTTAACATTCAGAAAACTAAGATAATGCCATCTGGTCCCATCACTTCATGGGAAATAGATGGAGAAACAGTGGAAGCAGTGTCAGACTTTATTTTTGTGGGCTCCAAAATCACTGCAGATGGTGATTGCAGCCATAAAATTAAAAGATGCTTACTCCTTGGAAGGAAAGTTAAAACCGACCTAAACAGCATATTAAAAAGCAGAGACATTACTTTGTCAACAAAGGTCTGTCTAGTCAAGGCTATGGTTTCTCCAGTGGTCATGTATGGATGTGAGAGTTGGAATATAAAGAAAGCTGAGCACCGAAGAATTGATGCTTTTGAACTGTGGTGTTGGAGAAGACTCTTGAGAGTCCCTTGGACGGCAAGGAGTTCCAACCAATCCATCCTAAAGGAGATCAATCCTGGGTATTCATTGATAGGACTGATTTTGAAGCTGAAAATCCAAAACTTTGGCCACCTGATGTGACGAGCTGACTCATTTGAAAAGACCCTGATGCTGGGAAAAATTGAGGGCAGGAAGAGAAGGGGATGACAGAGGATTAGATGGTTGGATGTAGTCACTGACTCAATGGACATGGGTTTGGGTGGACTCTGGGAGTTGGTGATGGACAGGGAGGCCTGGTGTGCTGCGATTCATGGGGTCGCAAAGAGACAGACACGACTGAGTGACTGAACTGAACTGAATGTTCCATTATGATTGTTTTTCTTTTCAAAAGTTCTTGTAATACCAAACACTTGCCTAGTCTCTTTTTTATCAACCTGGTACTCTTTTAAGTGCTTCACATATATTTGCTCAATTGATCCTCATAAGAATCTTATAACATAGACACTATTATCATTATTTTATAAACAGGGAAACTGAAGACCAGAGAAGATGAGTCAATTGTAAAAGGTCACACAACTTCTAATGAGGGATGGAGCTACGATTTGGACTCAGTGTGATTTCAGAGTCATACTACTAAACACAATATTAGTTTCTTGTTACATTTAGTTTTACAAAATCTCAATCATATGAGAAATATCTATCATTTGTTTCCCATCAGGAAAAATTGCCTCCCAGAGTTTATTTTACTTCATTTTATTTTATTTAGCATTAGAAAATGAAAGAAGAAATAGACTATTAAACCATGTTTCCAGGTGATTGGCAAATGAGCATCATCATTTGGACCTGCTACTGTTGCAGAAATGTCATCTGATCAGGATTCTAATGACATGAGGAATAGTAGAAAGTTTGTTTTAGGTTAAGGGAGAAACTTAGGAAACTGCCTCAAGGGGACTTTCCTCATAGATCCAGTCCCCACAGTTTTCTCAGTCAGCCCTAGAAACTTCCCTTATTTCCTGTGTTTTGTTGATAGCTGTGGTCTCAATTTAATCTTGATGAAGTTTTTTTTAAGTCATGATTTTGTATCATTTCACAGTTTCAGTTTTCTGTGCCCTTATGGTTTCTGGCTGTGACACAGCTGCCCGTCTGGTTAATTGTTTCTGTGTGGTCTTCCTTTCAGACCTGTCTGCTTTCCTGTCTTCCCCTCCCTGTTGAGTCTCAGCATCCTTTCTCCACACAAAAGCGGAAGGAAGGCCACCTGCGGTCAGACAATCGACCATCCTTAACCTGCAGGCTGTCTCTGTTCTGCCCCCTCCAGGTGGCCATCCTCAGCAATGCGCAAGGATGAACTTAGCATCAGGGCCCAGGTATCAACCTTTATGTTCTCAACTTCTGGCACTTTCATTTGAGTAAACTTAAAAAAAATGCTTAGGTTATTCTTACCATCAAGAATAAATGACATGTTTGGCTTTATGGTGTAGGAAGTTGGGAGAGCTGTTTGCCCTAATTTAATCAATTCTTTTCCATAGTAGAAACTTATAAATTGAACCTCTGGGTAAAAATTGTAGTGGTTGCCATAATACAAAAAGGAATCTCATCAGATCTCACAAACCCAATGTTATTTCATATTAAAATTTGATATAAACGTTTTTCTCATTTTTGTTTTTGCCATATAGTAAATATTCCTTTCTTTGGTTCCCACCTTCTCAAATACTAGATGCTGTTGATTTCAGGTTCTTGGAAGGCTGTTAAAATGTGGGTCTCCCTTGGATAGATCTGTGTGGTCAGGCCACTCAGAATGGCTGTTCTCTTGCTCTCTGGACCTCCCTTACTCACCTGGGCCCTTTTCACTCCCATAAGTATTTGGCATTTTTAATTATAGGGCTTAGTCAGGCTCTGGTCACTGACAAGCCTTCCTGACCGCAGTTTCTCCTGAAAATGGTACCCTCCTCGCCTGAGTAGCGAAGTCTGGTGCCATGTCCTGCCTGCAGCACACTGGGGTGTCCTCCAGCGCTCTTTGTATGAGATCTATAATCATTGATGTCTCTGTCACTGTCTCTGTGTTATTTCTTCCATCTCGAGACTGGGCAACTACAAGGCTTAAAGGCCTGCAGGGTACATTCCAACACTGACCATAAAGCAAAATAAGAAGCAAAAGGTTCTGGAGTCATAGTGAAGTCATCAAGGACCATGAGTTCTTGCAAAGTGAAAGTTATAGATGGGGGCAGGGGCAAGATAGGGGTAAGGATTTAACAGGCACAAACTACTGTATATAAAATAAACATGCTACCAGGATATATTGCATGGCACAGGGAATATCACCAATATTTTATAATAACCATAAATGGAGCTTAATCTATAAAAAACTGAATCACTGCACTGTACAACTGAACCTGGTGTGTTATTGTAAATCAGCTGTACCTCAATTTTGTAAAAGTCACAGGTATTATATAGGTGCATGAAAAATCCAGTCAAGCTTCAGACAAATGTTGAGATCATAGGAATCTAATCCAGAGAATAAAAATGTGTTGCAACTTCATATATGCCACAAAAAAAGGATGCCGGTAATTTCTAGGGCCATCCATTCACCAAGGATTGAATTACTAAGAATCATCAAGTCTTTGGGAAATGGGTAAAAAGAGTAAGATGAGAGAACACCGCCACCCCCCTCAGAGGGCTGGAGACAACAGGACTCTCTTATCCCAAGTTCAGAGTGACCTGTTGAGGAGTGCTGGACCTAAGGAATAGGGATTTAAGATGCAGATGTAAGGGGGACAGAAACAACAGGACCTACCCAAAGGACTATAGCATGGGGGCAGCTGTGGCCTTATTTCTCCATGGGCTATTTAGAAAAGTTATCACTTGATATAGTTAGTAAAGCTTTTAGCCTGTTGACAGTATTTTTATTATAATAAGGTATGCATACATAAGGGCTTCACTCATAGTTCAGTTGGTAAAGAATCCGCCTGCAATGCATGAGACCCTGGTTCGATTGCTGGTTTGGGAAGATCCGCTGGAGAAGGGATAGGCTACCCATTCCAGTATTGTTGGGCTTCCCTTGTGGATCTCAGCTGGTAAAGAATCCACCTGCAATGCGGGAGACCTGGGTTTGATCCCTGGCTTGGGAAGATCCCCTGGAGAAGGGAAAGGCTACCCACTCCAGTATCCTGGCCTGGAGAATTTCATGGACACAGTCCATGGGGTCACAAAGAGTCAGACACGACTGACTGACTTTCACTTTCACTTTTCATGCATACATGAAATTTACCATTTTAAACATTTAAGTTCTGTGATATTAAGCACATTCACATTGCTTATACAAGCAATCTCCAGAGCTCTTTTCATCTTGCAAATCTGAAACTCTGTACTAATTAAACCACTCACTGTTCCTCCTTTGCCCCAGCGCTGGAAACTACCATCTACTTTCTTTGTTTACCAAATTCTAGGCATTTCGTATAAATGAAATAGTATTTCACTTAGCTTAATGTCTTCAAGGTCATCCATGTTGCAGCGTGGGTCAGAATTTTCTTACTTCTTAAAGCTGAATAGTATCCCATTGTATGTATATATCACATCTTGTTTATCCATTCATCTATCTATGGACACTTTAGTTGCTTCCACATTTTTGCTTTTATGAATGAATAATCCCGCTGTGAACCCTGTTATACAGATATTTGTTCAAGTCTCTGCTTTAATTTCTTTTGGGCTTATATCCAAAAGTAGAATTGCTGGCTCATAGGGTGATTCTGTTGATTTTTATTTTGTAGAATCACCACAGTATCTTTCACAATGACTGCAGAATTTTATAATCCCACCATTGATGCACAAAGTTTCTAGTGTCTCCACATTCTTGCTAACATTTGTTTATTTATGTATTTCCTGCTTACTAACTTAATAACATCCATCCTAATGGCTAGGTATCATATTGCCTCATTGTGGTTTTGCTGACCTGATGACTCTTAGAGCTAAGATTATAAGACGTTTCCAAAGACCTCTTCTGCTGTGGTTACCTTCTTAAATACTGTAAAAAAAATTATGCATACTGTATAAAATATCAGTAAAATAAATGGGCAGTAAAAATATGCTAGAACCACAGATCTATTATCTCCAAGAGAGAGGAGATACAGCTAGCTCAGGGTTTGAGTTGCTGATTATTGTTGGAACTGGACCAGTGTGAATGACACTGGTCACTAAAAAAAAAAAAGAAAAGTCTTTTGTCTTCTGGTTGTTCACAGTGGGGTTGCATTATGAGCTTAAACTGCACAACTCTGCCCTTAGATACTATCTCATACTGTCTTCTAAATGTTTAATGTCAAATTTTATTGCTTCTATTAGAATTTAGGCTCTTTGAGATCAGAGGCCTGTGTCATGATTCTTCATGCTTCATAGAATAGATATTGCTGAAGAGAATAGGTTAAATATAGTCTTTGTTTGCACTGTGGTAGCTTTATTATTGCAAAATGAGGTGCTTTTTTAAAAAATTAAAAATTAAAAGTGATAACAGAATTGAAAAAGAACTCACACTCTTGTTGATCCTGTCAGATTTCTTTCTACAGGCAGCCTGTGGAAGAGGGTATATAGGACTTAAAGGAATTCCTTATTATTTAGTGAGTTGTGGTATTGTAATTCTTTGGGCTAAAAGCAGTATCTATCTGTACTTCATGGGTTTTTACTTTATCCTTTATCCTTGATGAGTTTTTACTTTATTAGTGACTTGATCAATTGTTTCCCATTTCTAGTTTTTATTTTATTGTTTTAGTAGCCTGGATCCTATATTCATCTCTCATACATACATTTTTTTCAGGTTGATTTATCTTTGTGTAAATATGTTCATATTTACAATCTATTAAAAAAAAATTTCCCTTAGAATATTTCCATTACTTCTATATCTACCTGTCTTATCTTTTTGACCTCAGTTTGCTATATTTTCATCTTATGTTGAAATTTGTTTCATGGTATCTAAGTATTTTGCTAAGGGCAAAAAGCTGAGGATTTCATGATTTATTTCCTAAAATAAATCACATTTGGTTATTTACTTTATATGTATTAAATACAGTAGACTCTTTATCTATTTAATGCTACACTTTCCTATATGTTTTATAGTTTCTAAAAAATATTTCATGTTACTTTCTTTTGTTTTGCTTTTTTAAAAAAATTAAACCTTGCAAAAGAATCTCTTATTCAGAGCTTTTATTTGCATCCAAATTGGGGAGGATGATTGCCCTTATATCTTAGGATCTTATTCTCAGATCTTAAGCTGTTTAGTTTTTGATTGTTGACACAGTCGATCTGGGAAGAAATGTATTTGATTCTGTGCAAAATACCGTTAGGTGAATTAATTGCCTAATTTGGCAGAAGATTTCCTATTGAGGATGAAGTAGAGCTCAAAATTTTACCCTTTGTCCTCAAAGGTATTACAGAACAGAGTTTTTTGCTACATTTGTTTAGTTCCCTGCAATGATTCAGATTGTTCCCCCTTTTAATAATCCTTTGGTCACTTTAATCAGACTAGCTATGCCTGGGAAAATTCCCATGCTCAAGTTACAAGGTTCAGAAAATATGAATCTTATTGCTAGAATACACTAAGTTCTTAATAAATGATAGCCATTATTATTTGTACTAATGTATTTTACCAAAATGCTTATTAAATTATTGATTACATTCCAATCCCAGACTGAGTTATTGTTTTATATTTTATTAATGATTACTAAAGTCATAAGATCTTTTTGTTGTTATTCTAGCTCTAAGGTTTTGTTTGTTTGCTTTTACTCAAAATTACCTTTCCTTAGCATCCTGGTTTTTGCCGTCTTTGGATTCTGATTCGATTCATTATATTCATTCATCCATTATTTATATTCTGTTTTTTTCCATTGATCACAGTGCTCTCCAGCTGGCTACTATAAAGTGGCCTCACTTTCCTCAGTGAACTATATTAACTAAATATAGTTAATAATAACTAAATACATCTATCCCCCCTCTCCCTCTTCTCCATATTCTCAGACTCCAGAAGTCCTCTTCAACTTTGCATTATAAATACTAACAACTTGCCTCTTATCCTGATGCAAATAATTTCATCCTTTTGGATGATTTTCTCCAAGTTCCATATAAACAGTACTGTGTGTATTGATGAGAACCCACTTTTGCTTCAGTGGGGACTTTGGTGCCTTCAGAGGGTTCAGAGCTAGAAAATGTCATAGAGCCCAGCACTGCACTATCATTTTGCAAATATTAGCCCTGAAACAGTGAATCATTCAGTTGTACTAAGTGACTTACATAAAGACTGCCAGGTTTATATAAATCTGAGGAATTTCTGAAGTTTAAATTCAAATTTCTTGAAGTTTAAATACTCAAAGTCCAGTTTTGCTATTATCATCTAGATTATAACATGCAAAGTTGTTAGTTAAAGTTACCACAAGAATTGTGTTCTTGCAAGAATTATATACATGCAGATAAATATATATATATTTTCCATAGGAATTTCACACACATTCACACACTCACAGATGTAGGACAAAAGAGGGAAATTTAGTCAACAATGAAAATGACTCATTATTGCTTACATTTCTCTTTGTATTTGTGTGATTTTAAACAAATCACACTTCATTTTCCTGTACTTTTCCACCCCTTTCCCAATGATAATTATATACTAGCTTAATCTTTATTTCATTAATGTTACAATTTTAACTGGATATGTAATCTCATTCTAAATACTTTCCAAGTAAATGTTTTGGCATAAAGTGATTGATATGCAGCAATCACTTTAAAATTATTATCAGTTATCACATGACTTTTAACACTTCACCTACAGTTAATTGAGGCCTTAAAATGATTCTCAAAAAGATACAGTTTTAAAGAACTCTTTTTTAAAAAACTTCCCACTCAGCACATTTGCATAGTGAACACCTCTAAAGAAATTTACAAACGTTTCAGTCTTTTCTAACATCATTATAAGTGACTTGATGACAAGTGCAAATTTTCCTCCTTGTTCTTTGGGAAGTACCAATCAGACGTGCGTGGATTTGAGTGACATCTCTTTTAAGGAAGAACAAAAGAAACTGGCAGCTCAAATAATCCTAAAATCCTGACTTGTTATTGTCACAATGATTGCCTAAGCTTTAAAAAAGAAAGCCCCCATTAATCATACAATGTAAATAATTGTGTAGGCTCTGAGATGATTAGTTAGCAAGGTGGAAGAATTATCTTGTCAAAAATAAAGTATTTTAAAATATCTGAAAAGGGACTCCTGTTAATGAAAGCCATCTAGATTGACTAGGTCCAGAATAATAACTAAATATAGGATTCTGTATTTTTCAACAAAATTCTCATAAAGAAAATATTGAAGTTGTTCTCCATGTGTCTTACTCTTCAGTTCACTAGAAAGTGCCATTCTAGTACTTGAGCTGCATGAAACTTGAATTACCACATCTTGTGAGTATGTGCTTAGTTGCACGGTCATGTCCAAATCTTCATGACCCTGTGGACTGTAGTCTAGCAGGACATCTTGATGTCTTACTAATTCCTGCAAAAGCAAGTCCTATTTTATTTTTTATGAGTCACTTATATCATCATTATTGTCATTGGTATGGTAGACCAATTGTTGATCACTTCTCTGCTAGTCTTTGTTCTGAGTCTTTTACATTTTTAAGTCTAATTCATTTCTCACATGAAATGACTACTATTCTTATGCTCAATTTCTAGATGTGAAAATTATGCATGAGAATGTAAGTAACTTGGTCAAAGTCACTTAACTAATATGGGACAAAAATAGGATTTGAATACAAGTCAATGTTCATTAACTTCCAAAATGTTTCAAAAAGATAACTTTTTGAGTTACTGTTTTTATATAATATCTGAGAACACAAAATTAAATGGTTACATAACATTTTATCATTTAGACATACATTTTCTTAATCATTTTCAAGTTTTTCATAAGAAATGTTTCTAGAAACAGTATTACTAGTTAAAAGAAATCAACTTTTTAAAAGGTTTTTGATAAATATTACCAGGCTGTTTATAGAAGTTTACACTCCTACCAACAGTATGCAAAAATATTATTTTTATTTCTGTCGAGCCCATAATAAGTATTTTTAATAATTTGACTCACTTGAAAGGCAAAGCATTTCTCTTTTCTTGGTGGATATTCTTTTGAAGCAGAGTTATCAAGTTCAAGAGGAAGACCCACTTTGGTGCTTCAGGAAGTTTGAAGAGAGCTCTAGTGATAGCAGATACTGCATCATGAGTTGTAGGATAGGAATGAAAAGTTACTTTTGAGGCCTGAAGAGCTCTCCATTCTGTCCTGTGTGGTCTTCAAGAACTTTCTGGAGATGACATTTGCACTTCATCTTGATGGATGAATAGAAATTTGCAAAGTAGAATATTTTAGGAAATACACAGAGGAAAAACAGAGTAAAGAGGTGTGAAACAAAAGGAATGGTAAAAAGAAATTGTTTTTATTAGAGCCATTGAGTGAGTGTAGCTGTTAGAACAAACTATGAGGGATGAAATAGGTAAGATTACAACAAGGCATGAAGAGTCCTCTTTTTTTGTGTTAGGATGAAATGCTAATAAATGAAATCACTAATTGTAATAAACTATTTCAGCCTTGACAAGATGCTTTAAAAAGTATGTTTATACTTAGGAATTCAAGATCTGGTTATTTCTTTTAATTACTACAATTTTGTAGCAAATTATTTTTAAATATCCTGATGATTATAATCGGTACCTTCTAAAGAATGATTTAAACTCTTCTAATAGCCACACTTATCTCCTCTAATTTCATGTTTCACAGCTCCTCAAATATGTTCAACTGTTGGTCCAGACAAAACACCTCTGTAATGTCTCTGACAAACATTATGTTCCGTTTGACTCTAACCATTTCACTTTTTGTTCTCACAGGAAATGAGTTCACTCTGCTCTCCTCTCAACTCTTCACATTTAAGATAGCCACTAAGAATAAACTTAAATACTTGTTATTTGATAAGTCTTCCAACCTCTATTGGAAAAATTTTTATAGCACCATATTCTTGATGGCCCATCTTTATGTTTTGTACATTGTCTTTTTTCTTCTCTGATTTTATAGTTCATAAAATGAAGCTTTCAGGGGTTTATACGTCATCTTCCATTTTCAGAGACAAAATTAGACTAAGAAACTTCTTAACGATCTCCTAATGACTACCTTGTGCATTTTTGTTGTTGTTGTTGTTCATGTAGTTTTAAAGTAATTATTGTGTCCAAAGGCACTTGCCAGGTACTGAAGATCAGAAGTGAACATGGTTCATGTTGTTCAGAAGGTGTTTAGAGTCTAATGGAGAAGCTAGATATCAAAACAAATTTGGGGGTTATGTATATGATAAAGTCACAATGAAGGAAAATAGCAACTCATCCATTGTGTGTTGATATGGGAATTGAGATAGTAAAATTCAGCAAACACTTATAGAAAGGAGTAATGTGTGTAGGTTTGTGAGGAATGTGGTATTTTGCATTTGTATTTCTGGAGAGAAGTGGTGTACATTAAATAGCAGAGAAGACATGCTAGGGAAATTCAGGTGCTGTGGTATAGCTGAATCTTAATGTTAGGAATAAGGGAAGCATGAGATGGGTCTAAGGTTGACTAGGGCCTTGAAGTCTTACAATGCAGTTTGGCATTTATCTTGAACTTGAAGGGGCATTCGTGAAGGATATAATCAGTAATGTACCAGGGTCACATTTGTTTATTCAAAATACTACTTTTGTGGAATGGTGGAAAATGAATAGAGGACAGAAGAAATAAAAGGCACAGGATAAAGTTAGGGATCTGTTTTAGTAGTCCAATAAGAAGGGCCTTATGGTTAGTAGTAGGAAGACAGAAAAGGATGAAAGTGTTTTTTAGGTGTAATAGACAATATTTTGTGACTGATTTGGTTACAGCAAGTAAAGGAAGAAAGGAATCGAAAGATGATTCAGTGTTCCCCCATATCAGCTAGGGATATGTTCTAAGACACTCTGTAAACACCTGAAACCACAGAGAGTATGAAGCCTTATATAGTAAGTATGAATGAATTCCATTCAGTAAGGAATCTGCCTGCAATGCAGGAGACCTGGGTTCTATTCCTGGGTTGGGAAGATACCCTGGAGAAGAAAATGGCAATCAACACCAGTATTTTTGCCTGTAAAATCCCATGGACAGAGGAAACTGGTGGGCTACAGACCATGGGGTCACAAAGAATCAGACATGACTTAGCAGCTAAACCGCCACCACAGAGTGAATTCTTCGAAGTCCAGTTTGTTAAGTCCAATGAAGTAACCCTAGGTATCCAACTAATATATCAATTTTATAGTACTGTTAGGTAGTTAGAATAGGAAAAAGGAGTCCAAAATGGCAGTGGCTAAAAGACAAAGAAAGGAAAATGCCCACAAAAATGGAACAAAAGAAAATCTGAGGACCAGAGTGAGAACCTCAGGTGAAACAAACAGCCCTCCTGGCTAGCCCCATTTAATAGGGCAGGCTCGGGTGGAGGAGGAAAAAACATAAGAAGAGGAGCCAAGATTGAGCCTCTCCTTTTGGGTCAGCCTGCCCTCATGCCTTAAGGATGTATTTTCCTTTGTTTGCCAAATAAAACTGAGCTGTAACACCAACGCCATTTCAAATCTTTGCTGCAGTGAGATAGAACCAAGGAATTACACACTTCCTGGACATATCTGGTGCCGAGTCTCGGATTTAACCTGGCTGAAACAACCTCAGCTTGGCCCCAGCAAGGTGGAGACCAAGAACAGCAGAAGCCTACCTTGGTGAAAGCTCACATGGTAGAAGCTGAATGCGAAGGAAACCCAACTCAGTGGAAGTGACAAGAAGCCTAGCATTCTGGAAACTGGGACAGCAAAAACAAACTCGGCAGAAATCTCACACAGCTCAGTCTCAGATCCAGAAGACCTCCAGTTAGGGTAGGAGGTCCTCACCCCTATGGCTGAAAGAACACATGGCTAAAAAAATTTTAATTTCTTTGCAATCTCTCTTTTCTTGTTTCCTTGAACAGGCAAGCAGCAGTGGGTGCAACTGAGGGACTCTGGCAGGGACTACTCTCCAAGTGTGTCCCAAAGGCTCCACTATCTGCCTTGCTTTAGTAGCTGTTGCCCAAGTAGTTGTTGCCCAGGTGAGGGTTCATCTGACTTTAATCTCTTTTGTGCTAAGGATCAGGCCAATGAAAATTGTGGGTACAGGTTAGGTATTTAACAAATTTTCCGGCAAATTATGAAAGAAGTTCCTCTATATGTTTTCCCCACTGCTTTTTCCTCCTATCCTTCAGCTCTTCTCTCCATCTATGCCACTGATTGCAAAGTATTGAGCAGGTCATCATCTTTCCATTTCTGAAAGTTGTGTTTGAAACCATTTCCCTGATTGAGACTCAAACCCACGTGGCAGGGACTCTGTGCTATGCTTAGTCACTCAGTCATGTCCGACTGGGACTTGAGCTCAGCCAAAACCCATGGTGTTTGGTTTCAGCACCTAAAGAAGGTCAGGTTCTTGATGTCTCATTGCAAAATATTCAGTGAGAGACACAGTGATAGGTAAGAGGTAGATTTGTTCAAATTTAGAGAGAAGCAGAGTCCGCAGAGGGTGTGCCATCACAGAGGGTGTATGTGGTGGCCGTGAAACCTGATGTGGTTAGTTTTTATGAGCTGGGTGGCTTAATATGCTAATAAGTGGGAGAATCATTCCAACAATTGGGGAACCACCCACTTCTTGATCTTTTGATAGTGTCTTGGAACTGTCATGGTGCCTCTGGGTGTGTTATTTAGCTTGCAGATTGAGGATCAAGGTTTAGTTGAATTTGACTTGTCTGCTATCTTGGACCCATTTGATTTTAATTGGCTTGTGTTATGCCCTCAGGCGATATCATTCTTTCAAAAGTTGTGCCCTTCCCCCTTCCGCCTTGTTTCATGTTCTTTTCGTGAGCCCCATCCGGGCCTACAATGTTGCCTCTACAATCTTCTGGAGGGACAACCAGAAAATAGCTGGCCCTTGGGAGGGAAAAGCTGTATAATATCCAATCCCTCTTAATACTCAGGCCTTCATCTTCCATGTTTCGTAAAACATGTGCAACAACAGTATCTCTCAGGCAACCTGCTAGGGTGGGTGACAGGCACACAATGCCTGCTAGAAGTCCATCTGTTGGTGGCATCCTTTCAAGGGCAATTGGGCTTCCAGGGACAATGTTTGCCACTTTGGGAGTTAGCCCTGTAGGCCATTTGGGCCCAAACTCTTACCACCCTTCTCCTAAAGCTACAAACATATCCCCTGGATCAAATCTCTGCTCCATTTTTATGGAACATCTGGTCTGTTGCCTCTTATCAATTTGTTTCTAAGCCACGAACTCCTACAACCAGGACCCTGCCCCCTTGTAGGCAACATCTCTCCACCCCACTTATTATTAACATACTCTTAATGCTCCTAATAACCCAATCTTTTGTCATTACTTCTGTTATTAAACCTAAAATGAGTCTATGACAATGAAATGTTTGCCATTAGAAACACCCTAAACTGCTCTTATGGAGGACTAGGGGGAGAAATCAGTTACTTACATTCCCTCAGAGCAATAAGAGGATAAGCCATATGGCTGTTTCACCAGATTCCCAGTCTCAGGGCACAGGCTTGAATTGCTTTACATCATGGTATCTGTTCCCATCCTCAGTAGACAAACCAGCAATGAGTTAAGATTACAACCCCTTAATCCTATCCAGCACTGGTCATGCTGGAGACCTTGGGGATGCCTGCCAGATCCTGCCGGCAAACGAACTGGTCGAGAACGCAATTACCAGAGTACCTAGGAAAAATAAGACTCAGAAAGATGGGGTTGAGAGGGACGGAGTCTGCTTGCGTCTGACTCCGCCTACTTTATTGAAGAATACCACGCCTATATATACGCTAACAGGAGTTACTAAGAATAGGTCGAGGGTTTGCATACGTGCAGAGCTACAGATGTTTTAAATTCCCACACTCAAGATCAGTAAAGCATTGATTACCCTAGCACCCAACATGATTAAGATCAATAGAACATTAGATAGTGTGAGGCTGCCAGGGTTAATTCCATGACAGGCAGCCTGGACCTAAGTTTTAGCTTTCCCCGAAATGGTAAGATTCCCTACCCCCATCAGGTAACCTGAAGCCAGCCAATCAATATGCGCCCAGTAAGAGACAAAGGGAAAGCTGAAAAGCCCGCGAAAGCCCAGGTTTGAGAAAGCCCGCGAAAGCCCAGGTTTGAAAAAGCCCGCGAAAGTCTGTACCAATAGAATTGCTTTGTAAACATGTAACCAATCCGCTTAAGCCAGCTACTAATTGATTATGCATGTCTTATAAATTTGTGTAACAGCTTGGGCTCAGGGCTTTTTCTGACCCTGCACCACTGTGATGGCAGAGGCAGAAGGCCCTGGCTCGAGTCAGTAATAAACTTCCCTTTTTTTGCGAGTTGCATTGCCTTGGAAGCCTTCTCTCTTCCCGCTCGGGGATTCGGACATCGGGCATAACATTTGGGGGCTCGTCCGGGATCCCTTGACCGGGAGAAGAGAACGCTTCCAGGACAAAGGGGAAGGATAAATAATAACACCGGTGCTCAGGAAAGACCACAGTAAATTCAGGGCCCTGTTGGGGAGCAGGAGGGTGCGTATCTGGCACAGAAGGAAGGCTTTCTGTAAAGGGGGACTAACCGGCGTAAGGCCAAGGCCAGCGGATGCGCTGGGAGGCAGCCGACTCTGCAGGGAAGGCTTTCTATAAAGGGGGGGACCAGCCGGCATAAGGCCAAGGCCAGCGGATGCCCTGGGAGGCAGCCGACTCCGCGGGGAAGAAAGTTCCTCTCCCGACCCCGAGTCTGGTGAACAGCGGACGCCATTCGGTAAGGTGAAATTCAGGGGGCCCGAAAATCCAGCGCTGTGTCGTCAGCCGACGTTTGTTTGTCCGTGTGTTTGTCTTCGGCTCTCCGTGTTTTTGTGTGTGCCGGCATTGTCTCTATTCTCGTTCTCTTCTGGGGCATCGTTCTTTTCTCTTCTGACTTATTCTCCTTCTCTTCTTCTCCGATCTCCCCTCCACTCCTTTTCTTTTCGGGAGTTTCAGTGAACAGGCGAACGGTTGTGGGGCAATTGATGAATCCTGGCCAGGGCTACACTCTGGCGGACTCTGAAGGCCCTACAATAAGTGAGCCTCAGTAACTAGAGCCCGACCGGGTGAAACTCTCCTTTAACATCCCTAACTGAGGACGTGGCCTAAAATTCTTCTTGTGGGCACGGGTCAGGCACTTAAAGGCCATTAGGGTGCCTGCCACTTGAAGACTCCCGTGAGAGGATAAGGGGGTCACGGAACGGGCTAGAAACCCCTAGGGTGCCCGCCCCCAGCAAGAAAACTTCCGTGCAACGACGTAGGCACATAAACAATTCCAAAAGCAAACCATAAGCCCAACCTCTTGGCCGCCACCACTCCCGGTAGGATTTTTGGTGGTCGTTCTCAGTGACTTTCTCTCTCTTTCTTCCTTACCATTTATTTTTAACCATGGGTCAGAGAGAATCTACCCCACTTTCTCTCATGACTGACCATTTTTCGGATGTCAGGGCCAGGGCCCATAACTTGTCTTTGCTAGTCAAGAAAAGTAAATTAATAACTTTTTGTTCTGCAGAGTGGCCCATCTTTCGGGTAGGATGGCCTCTGGAAGGCACCTTTCAACCGTCCATCATACAGGCTGTGAAGGAGAAGATTATGGCTCCTGATCCCTGGGGCCATCCGAATCAGGTCCCCTATGTCATGGTCTGGCAGGATTTAGTGGAAAATCCACCTAAATGGTTAAAACCTTTTGTTTATACACTTCCTAGTTCCTCCAATTCACAGGTCCTGGTGATGGAGATCCCCCCGGAGGAAACCAAAAAGAAAGAAGACCCAAAACCAGTCCTTCAGGAATCATCTTATCCAAACCTGATAGATCTAGAAACAGAGATAAGGCCTCCGCCATATGTGCCCTCCTCGCAACCCCCTCCGAGGAGAGAAGCTCCCACGGGTGAACCGAGAGGTTTAAAAGGGCCAACGGGAACTGACCATGAGGGGGGACCAGCACTGGGGACCCGGGGGAGAACTAGGGGAGATAGGGGTGGGCAAGACCCTGGGGACCCAGAGTTACCTTCATCCACTGTTCAGGCGCTCCCCGTCCGAGTGGGACCAGCTAACCCGGACGGAGAGCGAACCTATCAATACTGGCCCTTTTCCATGAGTGACCTGTACAATTGGAGAACCCAGAACCCTCCTTTCTCAGAGAAACCCCAAGGCCTCATTGACCTCTTAGATTCCATTTTGTTCACTCATAACCCCACCTGGGATGATTGTCAGCAGCTGTTGCAGGTGCTCTTCACCACGGAAGAACGGGAGCGAATCCTGGCAGAGGCACGGAAACGGGTCCCGGGGGCCGACGGGAGACCAACCGCCCAGCCTCATCTCGTGGACGAGGGGTTTCCTCTGTTGCGGCCTAACTGGGATTTTGAGCGGGTGGAAGGTAGGGAGCATCTCCGAGTGTACTGCCAGACTCTAATGGCTGGCCTGCGGGCTGCAGCAAGAAAGCCGACGAATCTGGCAAAGGTAAATCTAGTAAGGCAAGAGCCCACTGAGAGCCCAGCAGCCTTCCTAGAGAGGCTGATGGAAGCTTTCAGGCAATATACACCTATGGACCCCCAGGCTGAGGAGTCACGCGCTGCAGTTCTGTTAGCGTTTGTAAATCAGGCAGCCCCAGATATTAGGAAGAAATTACAAAAGGTAGAGGGATTGGGAGAACAGACAATACAGGATTTACTGAAAATAGCTGAAAAGGTATTTAATAATAGGGAGACCCCAGAAGAAAGGGAAGAACGAATTCGACGGGAGGAAAGGGAATTAGCTGAGAAGATCAGGAAAGAAGATAGGGAACATAGGGCGAGGGAAAACCGGAAGAACCAGAGGGAGCTAGCCCAGATCCTTTTTGCTGGGATAAAGGCCGGAACAGAGTTGAGGGAACCTCGAGACCCCCGGATGGGAGAAAAAGAAAAACCAAAAAGGCAGGCCCTAAAGAAGGATCAGTGCGCCTACTGCAAAGAACAGGGGCACTGGAAAAACGAGTGCCCTAAGAGGGACTCAAAGAGAGGAATGACCCAGAGAGAGAAAATTTCCCCTGGAACTCGAGTTCTATTTGCGGGGGAAGACAGTGACTAGGGGAGTCAAGACTCGGTGCCCCTCCCCGAGTCCTGGGTAACCATACATGTGGAGGGGAAACCCGTTGGCTTCATGGTAGATACTGGTGCCCAACACTCTGTTTTAAATAAAAAACTTGGACCAATGTCTAAAAAAACCAGCTTAATGCAAGGAGCCACGGGGACAAAAAGATATCGTTGGACCACAGAACAGAAAGTAGATCTGGGGACCCACCAGGTGTCCCATTCGTTTTTGGTGATACCAGAATGCCCAGCCCCTCTACTTGGACGGGACTTGTTGACTAAAGTTAATGCTCAGATCCATTTTGACCCTGGGGGAATGTCAGTCATGGATGGACTTGGACAACCGATACATGTCTTGTCCCTAGCCTTAAGAGATGAATACAGACTTTTTGTGCCTAAGCCCTCAGAGACCATAGCACTAGATGTACAACCGTGGGTCCATAAATACCCATTGGCCTGGGCAGAAACGGCAGGGATGGGACTAGGCAAACAGAGACATCCGGTCGTCATCGAGCTAAAGGCAGAGGCAGTTCCTGTGAGGGTGAAACAGTACCCCATGAGCCAGGAAGCTCGGCGGGGGATCACTCCCCACATTCGACGTCTCATGGATGCCGGAATTCTCAGGCGATGCCAATCCCCTTGGAACACCCCCTTACTGCCGGTGAAGAAGCCAGGGGGGACAGATTACAGACCTGTCCAAGACCTGCGAGAAGTCAACAAGCGGGTGAGTGACATACACCCCACTGTCCCTAACCCATATACCCTCCTGAGCAGTTTACTGCCTGAGTACACTTGGTACACTGTGTTGGACTTGAAGGATGCCTTTTTCAGCCTACCCCTGGCGGCCCAGAGCCAGGAGATATTTGCCTTTGAGTGGACTGAGGGGGAGGGCCAACCGGTAGTACAATTAACTTGGACCCGTCTCCCACAGGGGTTCAAGAACTCCCCTACCTTGTTTAATGAGGCTCTGAGTGAGGACCTCTGCGAATATCGGGCTTGCCACCCAGAGGTCATTCTGCTACAATATGTAGATGACCTCATGTTGGCTGGAACCACAGAGGAGGCATGCAGCCGTGCCACCGGGGACCTCTTACAGACCCTAGGCATCTTGGGGTATCGTGCTAGCGCAAAGAAGGCACAAATAGCCTGGCAAGAGGTCACCTATTTGGGGTATAAGATCAGGCAGGGACAAAGGTGGCTAACTCAGGCCATGAAAGAAACAATATTGCAGATACCAGAGCCCAAAACCCCTCGCCAGGTGAGAGAGTTTCTGGGGACTGTTGGATATTGCAGACTGTGGATTATGGGGTTTACTGAGAAGGCCCGGCCCTTGTATGAGGGAAGTAAAGAGACCCCAAACTGGACTTGGACTGAGCCAATGAAAAAGGCTTTCCAGACGCTTAGACAGGCCCTACTAGAAGCCCCAGCCCTTGCCCTGCCTAACCCAAATAAGCCATTCCAGCTGTTTGTAGATGAAAAGCAAGGAATAGGAAAGGGGGTCTTGACGCAACAATGGGGACCATGGAAGCGGCCGGTAGCATACCTTTCGAAGCGATTAGACCCGGTGGCCGCTGGGTGGCCCCCTTGCCTTCGCATCATTGCAGCTACAGCCCTCCTCGTCCGCGACGCTGACAAGTTGATGTATGGACAGCAACTCTTGGTGTACACCCCCCACGCCATCGAAGGGGTTTTAAAGCAGCCGCCGGGTAAGTGGATCTCCAATGCCCGCTTGACACACTACCAGGCCCTGCTGCTCAATGCCCCACGGGTGCGTTTTCAGACCCCTTGCTTCTTAAATCCGGCCATGCTCCTACCTAACCCAGAGAAGGACCGCCCTCTCCATGACTGCAATGAGATACTGGCTGAGGCCCTGGCGGCACGAAAAGACTTAACTGATGTTCCCTTAAGCAACAGTGAGCTAGTATGGTTCACCGATGGGAGCAGCTATGTAAAAGATGGGCAAAGGAAGGTGGGGGCCGCCATAGTTGACGATTCAGGGCAGACGATATGGGCTGAGACACTTCCCCCAAACACTTCTGTGCAAAAAGCAGAATTGATTGCCCTAATACAGGCTCTAGAGCAAGCCAAAGGGAAGAGAGTCACCATTTATACTGACAGCCGATATGCTTTCAGCACTGCCCATATTCAAGGTCCCATATACCAAGAAAGGGGATTTCGGACAGCTGAGGGAAAAGAGGTCAAAAATCTGCCCGAGATTCGCAGGCTCCTGGAGGCTGTCCAGCTGCCCCGGGCAGTAGCAATAGTACATGTCCCCGGTCACCAGAAAGGAGAAGACCTTAAGGCGCGGGGCAATCGTGCCGCTGATGCGGCCGCTCGAGAAGCGGCTAGCCGGGACTATGCTGCCCCCATATTAGCCGTGGGACTTCCACCTCCTGGTATGGGGACTCTGCCGCCAGTCCCCGACTATTCCCTCCCTGATCTCGCTTGGATCAACAAGGATGCCACCCTCCAGAAGGATGACCAAGATGGATGGTACCGGGACCAAAACAACAACCTGATATTGCCTGCCACCCTGGGTCGTCACCTGTGTGAACACCTGCACACAACTACACACTTGGGAGAAAAAAAGACCCTAACACTTCTCCAGACGGCCTGCCTGAGGTTCCCTCGACAAAATGCAGCTGTACGAGAGATAATTCAAGCCTGCGAAGCGTGCCAGCTGATGAGGGCAGAGAAGAAGCAGCACTCGGGAATGAGGTACCGGGGGGAGAAGCCAGGGCAACACTGGGAGATAGATTTCACTGAGGTAAGGCCAGGCAAGTACGGGTATCGCTATCTGCTGGTTCTGGTAGATACCTTCTCGGGGTGGGTAGAAGCTTTCCCCACTAAGGGAGAGACAGCAATAGTGGTTGCTAAGAAGATCTTAGAGGAGATAGTGCCTAGGTATGGGCTGCCAGTGACTATGGGCTCTGATAACGGACCTGCCTTTGTGAGCCAGATTGTACAAGGGCTGGCCCAAGCTCTGGGGACGAAATGGAAGCTACATTGCGAATATAATCCCCAGAGCTCAGGACAGGTTGAGAGAATGAATCGGATCCTAAAAGAAACTTTGACAAAGTTGGCAATAGAGACTGGCGGGGACTGGGTGACCCTCCTTCCCTTTGCACTCTTTCGGGCGCGTAACACCCCTTATAAGCTGAATCTTACTCTTTTTGAGATTTTATATGGAAGACCCCCTCCTGTGTATCCTATTTTCGAAGGAAAATGCCTGCCACCCCCTACTTTGGGACAATTCCAGCAAACTCTGATGGCATTAAGTAAGGTGCATAACCATGTTTGGAAATTGATTCGAGAGATACACGAGGGCCAAAACAAGAGGGCCCTTCCCTCACATAATATTGGCCCAGGTGATTGGGTTTGGGTAAAACGACACCAATCTAGAGTATTAGAACCTAGATGGAAAGGCCCTTATGTTGTTCTCCTTACCACTCCTACTGCTGTCAAGGTCGACGGAATTGGACCCTGGGTTCACTGCAATCACGTGCGGCAAGCCACGCCGGAAGAACAGGAAAAAGCACGAGCAGAATGGAAGGCGAGTCCTCACCCGTCAAATCCTTTGAAACTGAAACTCGCCCGCCGAGAGGCCTCCTAATTCTCCTGCTGATGGCAGCTCTCATCGACCCAGGAGCGACCAGTCATAACCCCCATCAACCTGCTAAGATCACCTGGAAACTCAACGACGGGCAAACTCATGAGCTGCTCAATGAGACATCAGGAATCCACCCTCCGAACACCTGGTGGCCGGACCTGAACTTCGACCTCTCAAGCCTCTTCGCAAAGCAGGATGGTCTCTATGATAAGTACTATAGGGATGGGATAAAAAACCATAGGTTGGGGTTCTGGGCTTGCCCGGGCTATGTAAGAAATAACTGGAAAACCTGTGGTGGCATAGAAAGCTATTATTGCAGGAGCTGGAGTTGTGTGACCTCTTGTGATGGACCCCAAAGGTGGGATGTCGGAAACAGAGATCTAGTTAGCTTCACCTTCAAGGACCGTAGACACCATGGCCCTCAGGTACGAGTACAATTTAACCAGGAACGGGCGAAAAAAGAAAACCGCTGGACCTCAGGACTGACTTGGGGTTTTCAGCTTCATGTAAATTGGCCCGGCCCCTACCCAGGCGAGCTTTTGATCATTAAACAGGTTATTGAGCCAGTGCAGGTACATAGTTTAGGTCCCAATCTGATCAAAACGTTACAGGGGCACAAGGCGACCCCCAAGCCAACTACCTTCAGACCAAGCTCGCCGGGAACATTTAACATCTCCTCTACTCCGAGCCTTAGAGGCAAATTGACGGAGACCCCTGGCCCTCTGGCTGTTACCATTAGCTCAACAATTCAGGACCCCCTATGGGCCTTAGTGAATGCAGCCTTTACGGTCTTAAACCATACCAACCCTAATGCGACCCAGTCCTGTTGGCTTTGTTATAATCTTCACCCACCCTTTAATGAGGCTATAGGCCTCAATGTCTCTTACCACTTGTCTTCAGGCCAGAACCCGCCCCAATGCCGATGGGAAGAACGCAAGGTTGGCCTCACAATGAATGAAGTTTGGGGACAGGGACTCTGTTTGGGCACAGTGCCACGTGATAAAACTCCCCTCTGTGCCCGGACTATCAGTAACCTACGCTTACATGGCAAAAATTGGATTGTGCCAGAGGCTGGGGGTTGGTGGATTTGTTCACATACTGGGCTAACCCCATGTTTAAATGTGAAGGTTTTTAACCAGAATCAAGAATTCTGTGTCCTGGTTGCTGTAATGCCAAAAATCTTATACCACTCTGAAGAGGTTATGTACTCACATTGGGACCGGGAATTGCTAAGACAAAAGAGAGAGCCAATCAGTGCGATTACCATGGCAGCCTTGTTCAGTCTTGGGCTGGCAGGAGCAGGGACAGGAATAGCTTCACTGTCTCTGCAAGGCCAAGGGTTTTCCTCCCTACGAGCCGCCATAGATGAAGATATAGCTCGCATAGAAAAATCAATCAGCCACTTAGAGAAGTCTCTGACTTCATTGTCTGAAGTGGCCTTGCAGAATAGGAGAGGATTAGACTTAATTTTTCTCCAACAGGGTGGGGTCTGCGCGGCTCTGGGAGAAGAATGTTGTTTCTATGCAGACCATACAGGAGTGGTAAGAGAATCTATGGCAAAAGTGAGAGAAGGGCTGGCGCAACGTAAGAGGGAACGAGAGGCCCAACAGGGATGGTTTGAGTCTTGGTTTCAACGCTCCCCCTGGCTGACCACCTTAGTTTCCACCCTCCTGGGGCCACTTATAGTGCTATTATTAACACTTACATTTGGCCCTTGTATTTTAAACCGGCTAATGTCATTTATTAAAGAACTTCTCAATACAATTCAGATTATGGTATTAAGGCAGCAATATCAGATGGTAGCCCAGGATGAAGAGAAAGATTCCTCTACAGGAACAAGAAGACAGGGGGGAATGTGAGGCTGCCAGGGTTAATTCCATGACAGGCAGCCTGGACCTAAGTTTTAGCTTTCCCCGAAATGGTAAGATTCCCTACCCCCATCAGGTAACCTGAAGCCAGCCAATCAATATGCGCCCAGTAAGAGACAAAGGGAAAGCTGAAAAGCCCGCGAAAGCCCAGGTTTGAGAAAGCCCGCGAAAGCCCAGGTTTGAAAAAGCCCGCGAAAGTCTGTACCAATAGAATTGCTTTGTAAACATGTAACCAATCCGCTTAAGCCAGCTACTAATTGATTATGCATGTCTTATAAATTTGTGTAACAGCTTGGGCTCAGGGCTTTTTCTGACCCTGCACCACTGTGATGGCAGAGGCAGAAGGCCCTGGCTCGAGTCAGTAATAAACTTCCCTTTTTTTGCAGTTGCATTGCCTTGGAAGCCTTCTCTCTTCCCGCTCGGGGATTCGGACATCGGGCATAACAGATAGAAAACAGGCTTCATCAATAGAACATCATCTAGATGGAAAACAGGTTTCGAGCATGATGAGTTTTATCAGCACCAGAAAAACAGGCAAAAGGTCACCGGGGTGTTTTTTCCCTGAAGGAGGTAAATGCCAGTCTGTACTTTAACAAGAAGGGGTGGCAGGACAAAGAGAGACCACCCTTTGTTCTCTCTTAGAGCCGTAAGGGGCCTGTACGTTCAGGCCGGCTCCCTGCAGATGCCCAGCTCCAGCTTGGGGGTCCTAGGAGGTCGACCTGCCTCGACCTGCCTGGTGATCCAGTCCTTGGGAGTTTGTCATGCCTCAGCCTGCTCAGGGGTCGACCAGCCCAGGATCCCAGGAGGTCAACCTGCCTTGACCTGCCTAGGGATCTGGTCCTCGGGAGGTTGTCATGCCTCGACCTGCTTGGGGATCCACCAGTCCAGGGGTTCCAGGAGGTCGACATGCCTTGACCTGCCCAGGGGTTCAGCCTCCAGGAGGTTGTCACACCTCAACCTGCAGAGGGATCTGCACCCTCACCCAGGGATGCTCGGCTCTCAGGTTGCAACTGTACTGGGTAGGATAAACTTAGAAAGATTTACCCCTAAGGAAGTCCACCCATGGAAATAGAAGGAAACCTGTTACTTGTGGGACTGTACCTGGTTTCAGAAATGACTCAGGAGTCCAATGAGAATCCATTGCCTTTCTTAAAAGTCTAAAAGAGGCCCTCCAAGAGTTTGCCAACTGGATTTAGACTTTTATGAGGGATAGGTGATTTGAAAAGACAAATTCCTGTCCCAATGTTCATCAGACATCAGGATAAAGTTACAAGAGCTACAGCTGCAGGGCCCTGCTGCCTCTTTAGATGAGATGGTCCAGACAGCCACCAAAACCTTTTATAACAGAGGACCGAAGAGGAAGGGCAAGGCCCAGGAAAGAGAGAAAAGGAGAAATAAGGCATGCCCAGATGCTGGCCACCCTCCAGGGAAGTCCTATGGCAAACCCCAAGTCCTTGAAGGACAAGGCCTGAAACATTGGGCCAAAGAGTATCCAAACCATGATAAGTCTCCTAAAATGGCTTGCTACACATGCCATCAATTGGGACTTTGGGTGGCACTCTTCCCTCAGGACCCAAGAGCCTCAAGATCAAGTGCCAAACCTTCCCTCACGATGGCTCAACAGAACTGAAGTGGCCCACTCCATCTTTCTCTCCCGTCATAGATAACCATCATAGGGCTGAAGCCAAGGGTGCAACTGGATGTGGCAGGTAGTTCTGAGAATTTCTTGGTTGACACAGGGGCTACCTACTCTGTCTTGACCTCCTACTCCAGAGACTTCTTCTCCCAAACCTGTACTGTTTTGGGTGCTACAGGAAAAACAATTACATAAAGATTCATCTGAGCACTTCTTTGTTGCTGGGACAGACCTATTTTCCCACCAGTTTCTGGTGGTCCCTGAGTGTCCTACTTCCTTATTGGGAAGAAGTATATTCACTCAACTGGGGACCACACTTGTGATGGGAAGCTTTTCAGCCCCTAAAGCTCTTTCGCTTCTGGTTACCACTGAGGAATCCATGACACACTCTTCAATAGGGAGGGACCAAAAACTATGGGAGGACAAAGTTAACCCCCAGGTGAAGTACCAGGGGACTCCTAGATGAACCCACCAAGCTGAACCACTCATCATTGTCCTGCAAGATCCCATTCGGTTTCCAAACTGGAAACAGTATCCCCTCAGAAGAGAAACTTGGGAAGGCCCACAGTCTCTAATAAATAAGTTCCTTGCCTTGGGAAATTGGTCCCCACCAATTTGCCGTGTTGCAACTTGATCCTTCAAGTAAAGAAAAAGGACAGAACTTGGTGAATGTTTCAAGATCTCTGGATCATAAATGAAGCTATAGTCCCCCTCCATCCCACAGTACTCAATCCAAGTGTAATATTGGGAGAAATCCTGCCCAGTGCCAAGTGGCTTACAGTCCTGGATCTTACAGATGCATTCTTTTGCACACCATTGGCTAAAAAAGCCTATTATCTTTTTACCTTCGAGTGGGAGGCTCCAGGAGAAAAACACCAACAGATGACTTGGACAGTGTTACCTCAGGGGTTCAGAGACAGCCCCCATCTGTTTGGGCAGGTTCTTAGCCAGGATCTCCTAGATCTGGACATGGGACCTAATGGGAAAATATTACAATATGTAGATGACCTACTAATCTGCTCTCCAGATCAGAAAAATGCCCAACAACTTGCAATTCTAAACTTTTTGGCAGAGAGGGGCTATAAAGTCTCCTGTGCTAAGGCACAGACAGTCAAGACAAAGGTCACTTATTTGGGAGTTCAGATTATACATGGGTCCAGGAGGCTGTCCTCTGATCAAGGAATCTTCCAGTTGCCCTTCCCCTTGACTCAAAAATAATTGCAAGCTTTCCTGGGGCTAATCGGGTATTATAGAATCTGGATAACCAACTCTGATCTAATTGCCCAGCCCTTATATGAAAGCTTGAAGGGATGGAATGATTCAGTCCCACTGATGGGAGGAACTCCTCAAAAGAAGGCAGAAGGTACACTAAAACAAGCCTTAACTCAAGTACCTGCCTTGAGGTTGCCAGACCCAGAAAAAAGCATTCCAACTTTATGTCCAAGAAAAGCAAGGAATAGCCCTGGGAGTCTTAACTCAAAGGTTGGGACCTGAGCCCCTGCCTGTAGCTTATTTATCCAAGAGGTCCGACCACCTGCCCAAGGCTGGTCTCCCTGTCTTCAAGATCTTGCAGCTATTGCAGTCCTGACAGAAGATGCTTTAAAACTCTCTTTTGGGGGCAAACTAACTATTTTTACCAGCCACCAAGTGAAGCAACTCCTGAATTGGAGAGGCCATTTATGGATGTCTGATCAAAAGATTCTCAGATATCAAGTAGAGCTTATGGAGAATCCAGGCCTGACTGTATCCCCTTGTGAGTTTCTTAACTCAGCTGCCCTCCTGTCTAGCCCTGAGGGCTCTCTCCCCTTTCACTCTTACCTAGAAACCTTGGACCACTGGACAAAACCCTGAGAGGGATTGTCAGAAGATCCTTTGACCAACCCAGAGGAAATATGGCACACTGATGGAAGCAGCTTTGTCTTGGATAGAAAAAGAAGAGCTGGATATATAGTAGTCTTTAATTTTGAGACCATAGAAGCTAAACCTTTGCCACGAGTTACTTTGGCCCAATTAGCTGAGCTCACAGCCCTAACTCGAGCTTTAGAACTGGGAAAAGGAAAAAGAGTAGCCATTTACACTGACTCCAAGTATGTCTTTCTGGTGCTATATGTATATGCTGCTATTCAGAAAGAAAGAGGTCACCTGACCACCCGAGGGTCCCCAGTCAAATATGGTGAGCAAATCCTTAGGCTCTTGGAGGCAGTCCATCTGCCCACTGAGGTTTCAGTCTCCCACTGTAAAGGACGCCAAAAAGGGAGCAGGGAAGTGGCACGAGGGAACCAAGCAGCTGATCAAGCAGCTAAGAGAGCAGCGTTACAGAACCATGCCCTAATAGGGGTTGCCACCTTAGTTCCACAGACTAATTTGCCAGAAACTCCTTCATCTACTGAAGGTGGCACTCTTAAAGCTAAGATTGAGGGCTTTCAAGAAGATCATATGGGGTGTTTCCAAAAGGAAGGACTCTTTTTTCTGCCTGGGAACCTCCAGTGGAAGTTGGCTAACTCCTTACCTGCCATCACTCACTTAGGGGAAAAGGCCCTCCAAAGATTACTAGAAAGGTCCTTCAGGGGAACAGGCCTCCAAACCACTATAAGGCAAGTGGTCTCTTGTTCCACTTGCCAATTAAACAACCCCCAAGGAGCTCGAAGACCCCAGCTGGCCTACCCTGTCCAATGGCATAGGACCTACCCAGGAGAGGACTGGCAGATGGACTTCACCCAGATGCCAGTTTCTCAAGGGTGTAAATACCTGTTAGTCATGATAGATACATTCACAGGGTGGATTGACAGCTTTCCCACATAGACTGAGAAAGCCAAGGAGGTGATAAAAAAATCTGCTTCATGAAATCATTCCAAGATTTGGTATTCCCAGGTCATTACAAAGTGACAACGGGACATCAGTTATTTCTAAGGTCACCCAAGGGGTCTCTAATGCATTGGGCATTACTTATTATCTCCATTGTGCCTGGAGACCTCAGTCTTCAGGAAAAGTAGAAAGAGCCAACCAATTCTTAAAATCAGCAATAAAAAAGATAACGCAGGAGACCTCTCTCGGATGGAAGGTGGCTTTACCAATAGCTCTCCTCCACACCTGTATTGCCCCTAAGGAACAGGTTGGTCTTAGTCCTTATGAAATGCTATATGGGAGACCTTTTGTTTATGTCAATGATCTCTTCCTAGATCCAGAGTCTCAGACCCTCCAGTCTTATACCATGTCCATTGGGTGATTCCAACAAGATGTTTGCTTGTGGGCTGTCAACCAGGGCCCAAAAGATTCTAAAGAATTACCGCTATATGCTCCATGGACTCAAGTACTAATTGAAGTCTGGGAAGATGGGTCCCCAAAGGCTCAACTCCAGCCCACATGGAAGGGCCCCTATCCTGTAATTCTTTCTACCCCAACAGCAGTCAAGGTACCAAGACACGACTCCTGGAGTCACTACTCACGAGTCAGGTCATGGAAGAAAACCCAAGAGGACACTTAATACACCTGTGAGCCCCTGGAAGATATCAGATACCTATTCATAACTACAACTGAATGCCATTCTAATGAATGTCCCCCAAATTAAGTTTCTGGGGATAAGATTTCTCAGGATAGCTCTAAAGAGCCAACACAGCTTGGTAAGTGTTGTACTGGGCAGGAGATAGATCTCCTGATCTCTGAACAGGGAGAGGCTTGAGCCATCTTGAATGAGACGTGTTGTTTCTGGGTAAATACCTCCAGTTAAGTTAAAGAAAGTCTCAAAGTCTTCCAAAAAAAAAAAAAAAAAAAAAAATTAAGATTCTATGGGATCTCAAAGAATGATCTGGAGAGTCCTCAGGGTGGCTACAATCTCTCTTTGGGTTATCCTTCTCCCAGACAGGGGGAATTTGGAATTGACTAATGCCCCTAACTAATCCCTGTTATCACCATATTGATGCTGCTTATGATTGCTCCATGTATTATCGATTGCCTAACTCATTTTGTCTCTGACCAGGTCAACAAGCTACAGCATTCAGTGCCAGTTCAACAAGGATATATAAAACTATACCCAACCATGGAAAATATCACTCACCCTTAGATGGACACTACCCTAAGGACTCTGAGGCTTGAAACCAGCAAGAGGGGGCGGCCTAATGCTCCTCATGTCCCAGCTCAGCAGGAAGTAGCCAGAGAGACCTCGAGTCTCCTATTTCCAAAGAATTGGGCCTCCCATCTCTTGAGGGGAGAATGTTAGGTAGTTAGAATAGGAAAAAGGAGTCAAAAATGGCAGTGGCTCAAAGACAAAGAAAGGAAAAAGCAAGCAAAAATGGAACAAAAGAAAATCCAGGGACCAGGTGTGAAAACCTCAGGTGAAACAAACAGCCCTCCTGGCTAGTCCAATTTACATAGGGCAGGCTCAGGTGGAGGAGAAAAAAATAACATAAAAAGAGGAGCCAAGATTGAGCCTCTCTCTTCTTTTGAGTCAGCCTACCCTCTTGCTTTGAGGATGCATTTTCCTTTGCTTGCCAAACAAAACTGAGCTGCAACAGTGGTCCACCGTTTCAACCTTTGCTGCAGCGAGACAGAACTGAGGAAATTACACATTGCCCTGACGGTACTATACATTAATAGGTTTATAATATTTTTTCACACAAACAATAAATAAAAAATAAAGAACATTTAAAATTTTACAGTAAGTTACCTTGAAAAGTACAGTAGTACAGTACAATATCTGGCACACAGAGGCTGGCATTGAGTGAATACAAAAGAAGAGTTATTGGCTGGAGCGGGGAGAGGAGGTAGGCAATAGTAGAGTTGAAGGATCATCAGCAATATGAGACAGAGGACAAGCTGCAGTTTGCAGCTGTGGTATCAACCCTGATTTTGATGGCACATGTTCTGGTTTCTTGTTGGATTCAATTCAGTCTATTCTTTTGAGAAAAAAGATCAAGTGATGTCTGGGTACTAGTTTGTTTTTTGTTTTGTTTTTCCATTGCAGATGATTTGGTAGTGCTGGATTGCATTCTGAACAGGTGCTGCAATCTTTATGTACTTTATATTTGGTTCTTGTACCTTATAAACTGAGTGTCTCCTCAAATAAAGAAAATCCCCTTTCCACTTCTTGTATCGTGAATCTCTTAGGTTCTTCAGTTCCTTCTTCCTCTTTGCTTTCTTTGTCCTTTCTCTGGGTTTCCATTTCCATCAGGTCTTCATTAGTAAGCTTCTCATGTTTCAAAGGAAGGAGTCTGATGAAGTCCTCTTGCAGATCCAGCTCCAGCTTCTCGCTGAGGGTTGTTAAGTTGCTGAAGACCTCTTGGGACTTTTCATCTTCCTTCTCAAATCCAGGAAAATCATGAACAAACTGTGGGAAGAAGTTCTTCCAAACCCATTCATGGCAATGGCCTTGACCTCACACAAGCAAAGTCAGTGTTTTGATGTTATAGTCCTTACAAAGTTGTCCCAACTTTGTTCCCAATTCATCACTCACCTTTGAAAGTGAAAAGTGAAAGTTACTCAGTCATGTCTGACTCTTTTTGACCCCATGAACTATATAGTCTATGGAATTCTCTAGGCCAGAATACTGGAGTAGATAGCCTTTCCCTTCTCCAGGAGATCTTCCCAAGCCAGAGATCGAACCCAGGTCTCTGGCATTGCAGTCAGATTCTTTACCATCTGAGCCACAAGGGAAGCCCTGCATAACAAAGGTGTGACATAAGTAATATTTCTTGAGAATCATTGTAACTCCCTGGTCCATAGGTTGGATAAACAACATAGTATTCAGTGCAAATGCACTACTTCAACATTGGGATGAAAGTTGTCCATGGATGATGGGATGGCTTGGAGCACTATCAAGTAGGAGAAGAATGTTGAATGTGGAGTTCTTCTTTAAGCAATATTTCTTTACCTCTGGGATAAAGTGGTAGAAAAACCAGTTCTGGAAAATAACCTTGTGTAACCCAGGCTTTGGGGTTATCCTTCCACACAACAGGAAGAGAGCCCTTGATTCTATTTCTAAGGATTTTTGGGTTCTCTGTATGAGAACTCTCTAAACTAAGAGAGACTTTAGTTTCGTATTGCTGGAAGCATTGCCACCAAACAATAGAGTTAGCCTGTCCTTTGTTGCTTTATGGCCTGACATCAACTTTTCCTCCTTTGGTGTAATGTTGGTCTGGCGTCCTCTCCCAGTACAGTCCTGTCTCATCCACATTAAAAACTTGCTTGGGTAAATAAGTGCCTTCACTGATATTGAAGCGTTTCAGGAAATTCCCGGGCAGCTGGAATATTTGCATTTGCTGCCTCGCCACTTACATTTATGCTGTGAAGGTTGGCTCTAGCCTTGAGCCTATGAAACAAGCCATAACTGGCATTAAAAGATGTACCCTCTGATTCTTCACCAGGTTTCTTCATCAAGTCTTCCGAAACCATTTAGCTTTCTCTGCAGTCAGCATTAAGCTGAGTGGGACTTAATGCCGATGCTGATCCTGCACCTATACAGTGAGATGTTTCTCCACCTCCGCCATCACTTTTCCATGCTTCTTTGATATTATTGTGCACATCATTGGCAAATCAGACTCCACAAGGTCTGTGACTTTGTCTTTGTTCTTTAGAATTTTGTTCATGGTTGAACAATTTACAAGAATGAGTGACATCTACCATCTTTTTGCCTTGCTCCACTCTCTCAATTGCTTTTACTTTGGCTTCCTCTGTTATTGTTTGGCACTTAGCAATACCAGCCACACCACTGCTATTTTTATGCTTATTTCTGGACATCCTAGGCTTGTAATAAATAAGCTGTAACAATGCACTCTATACAGTACTGTACATTATAGTACACAAAAGCACAACCACTTGTAGAGGATGTACACATGTGATAATATACATCAGACATGTGAACTAACTTATGTGATTGGCCTTGGGAATATAGCTTTATATCTTTGAAATTTCATAGCCTGAATATTCATATGTAGGGAACTTACTGTATTTACTTTGAATTTTCCTATACAAATATACCTATGATAAAATTTATTTTGTAAATCGGGCACAGTGAGATAAGATCTGATTTGCTAGCATCACTAGTCTTGTGCTTTGAGTCCACTATTAAATAAAATAAGGGTTACTTGGAAATAGGTCCTGAGATACCAACAGTCAATCTGATAACAGAGGCGGCTACTGAGTGACTAATAGGTGAGTGGCATATTCAGAGTGGATATGTTGGACAAAGAAATGAGTAAGGTACCTGCATCAGTAAGGGGCAGACTAAGTCTGACCAGGGAAGCAAAGCTTCAGTGGAAGTCTGTCTTCATCCCCATGTAGAGCAGGGAGTGATACCTCCAGTGGAAAACAGCTACGGCTATGGATGTCACTTTTTCTCTCATACAGATGGGAGCTAACAGTTCCAGAGCCACTCTTTTGCAATGTATTTTTAAAAACTGGGACAAGTTTGATCTCCCAAATTTAAAAGACTCATCTGAGCTTCTTCTGTGATACCAAATGGTCTTGGTGTCCTTTGGAAGACAGAGGACTCTGGCCTGTTGAAGGGTCACTTATTATAACACTATTTTACAACTAGACTGGTTCTGTAGAAAACAAGGGAAATGGGTAGAAGTGACATATGTGTTGCTCTTTATCTTTCCTCAAGACATGCCAGACTTATGTCCTAAGGGTGCAGATTTGGTTATAAAACCTTTAGCTGCGTCCTGTCCTATTACTTTGCACCTGTGTCTGGGGCTCCCAACTGAACAGGCTGAGAATCAGGGTACCCTTCCAGGAGGGGTTGCCTCAGTCTTGGTGGAAATTCAAACAGTACCAATTGTGGTTGAGACAATCGAGAGGATCCAAAAAGTACATAGAAGCCTTTACAGGACTAACTTGACTTTATGAATTTACTTGGACAAATGTAATGTATGTCTTGGGGCAGAAGCTGACTCCTGACTCTAGAGCTCAAGTTTTGGGGGAAGCTACTACTTTTGGAGATGAATGGCTTGAAGGTGAGACAAGGGGAAAGAGGGGACATGAAATAGCCCTCCTCCCTACTGTGGAGCCAAGAAGTTCCCATAACAGAGCCAATTTTCTGGATGTATTCTTGAAGGACTCAAATGAGCACATGCTAAGACTTTAGACTATGCTAAGTTGGCCGACATGGAACAGGCAGAGAAGGAAACACCAGGTAAATTCCTAGATAGACTACCGGAGGCTCTCCATGTTTATTAACATTGATCCCAAAAATGCAGAGGGAGAAATGACCTTAAAAGATAGATCTCTCACTCAGTTGGCTCCAGATATCCACCATAAGTTATGAAAATAGGCATTTGGACCAAATCAGTCTTTAGAAAAACTGTTGCAGCTGATTCAGATGGTATAGTATGGTAGAGAATAAGAGGAAATAAGGAAATAAGGAGGAGGAAATATAGAGGAGGAAAATAAGAGGCAAAAAAGAACCAGGCAAAAGACTGAAGCCCCAGCATGGCTGTTAGATCCATTCTGAAATAGCCTGAGAAAAAAATGCCCAGAGGGACCCAGGTGAAGGGATGGGCTTGTTATTACTGTGGGAGGAGGGACATCGCAAGGGGAATTGCCCTCAGGCATCCAAGCTGCTCCCGGCTACATGTCTGGTCTGCAGAGGACCACACTGGAGGAGAAACTGCCCTCTGAGGTGTAAGCCCCAGGGGTCAGACTCTCAGGACAATCAGGGCTGAAGATGCCTGGGGGTCCCCACGCAAGTCCCTGTCCTAGAAACACGTGAGGAATCCTGAGTATTAACAACCGTGGGGGCCAATCGGCTGACTTTCTTTTGGACACTGGGACAACTTTCTCTGTGCTTACTGAAGCCCCTGACCCGCTTTCCTCCTGATTCACTACCATAACGAGGCTGTCTGGATGAGGCAAATGCTATTATTTCAGTCATCCTTTAAACTGCAACTGGGACTCTGCACTGTTTTTCTCATGAGTTTCTAACTATACCGGAGTCTCCCTCACCCCTTCTGGGGAGGAATATACCGAACAAGGTTCAGGCCTCTGTTTTCATGAATATGGAACCCACTCTTTAATTGAACAAAATATAAATCCTAGTATGTGGGCTGATGGAAAACTGTGGGTCGAGCACAAAATGCTCTTCCTGTTGCTATCAAGCTCAAAGACCCTCACCTATTTTCACATCAAAAACAGTATCAACTAAAGCCCAAGGTTAAGGAATGGGTGAGATCTTACTGCACTGACTTCTCATGATGTAAGTTGAATCTTAAACTCCAAATTTCAGAGCAACAATGCTCTGTCTTTAAAGCTATTGAAACTCAAGGAAACTAGGAATATAATATCACTTACGTTGTTCCTAGAGACCCCAATTCTCAAGAAAGTGGAAAAGGCTAATCGACATTTTTAAGAGGCATCTGTGTAAACAAACTCAGGATGCACAAGACAGTTGGTTTAAAGTTTCACCCATACCTTTAATGAGGGCTCTAGCTGCTCCCCAAAATGGGATCATTTCTATGACAGATCGGTTTTGTGCACAGATATTGTCATAGATCAGGAAGTCTTAGCATTAACTATGTGATTCAACTTTCAGCTTTTCAACCTCCTTATCAATTGAAGACTGTCCATGGTGGATTTCTCCACTTCAAGAAAAAGACTTTCTTCAACTCTGCGAATATCTTCACCAACAACAATCATATGTGACACCTCTTTAGATCTGATGACATCTAACAATCCTAAAATGAACTGGTATAACATACTGTACCTACACTATGGACATAATGTGACTTTTAATTTTGATTATGTTTTAACTTGGTTTAATGACTATTTTGCCTTACATCTATAACTGTGTAACTGGATTTGTTTCTAACTGTTTGAAAGCTTTTAAGCTACAAGCGGTTGTCCAGGCTCCTAAAAGTGCCAGAGCCTCCTCCAACTATTACTTGGGGCCCCTGGATTAGAAACCCTTAATATGGAGGTTAGGAAAATATGTTGCCTCAACTATTTAGGGACAATGCCTCTCAACAGCAAGAAGTATTTATGGAATGGAAACAATGCCCCCTTTCCTTGGCAACGTAATTCTTCTAAAAAGAGGGAATGAGAGAGTCAGTTCCTAGGTAGGTTGATAAGAAGTCCAGGGTTCCCAAGGAGGAGAGAAGGGTCTGGAGTTCTCAAGGAGGAGAAAAGGACATTTTTTTTTTCTTCTTCTTCTTTAAGCCCAGAGCTGATGATTGCACAACAGAACAACTCATCTTGCTCAAGGATGTGTTTGTCCTTAATCTCTGTACCAATGATTATATAGCAACAATGTATCCCGCTTGAGGACATGTCTCTCTTTCTTGAGAAACTTCTGACTAATTCTGTCATCTTAAAATGTATATTATGGGAGTGGGTCCGGTAAGATCTTTCTATTGTTAGTTCTAAACCTGTCATTTTAAAAAGCATATTGTGGGTCCGGAGGCCTTTACAACCTTGAGACATTCTTTTGATTTATTGTTAATAAGCAATTGAAAAGGATATAACTCCCTTGCTAAGACTAGCAAGGGGAGCACTCTCCATCCCCTTACTGATGTTTATGTCAGAAACTTTCTCTGTCCCTTTTTATACTTTAATAAAACTCTGCTACATAAAAGCTCTTGAGTGATCAAGCCTGGTCCTTGGTCCCAAAGCTAAATCATCTTCTTTGGAGATCATGATTCCAACATTGTTCACCATAAACTGTCAGGAGGATGTGGATTTGGTTTTTAGAATGGAAATGGATAAAATCACTCAGAAAGATGATCAAGAATGAAAAGCATAGCAGGTCAGGCACATACACTTGAGGGACACTGTTGTCTCAGGATTCCCATTTCTTGTCATAAGTCCATCAGTAAATATCTCTGTCTTGACCTTTGAAATACAAAACTGTTACCAAGACACATGTATCTGAAAAATCAGAGACAACTTAAGACCTGTAAAGAGGGTAGATAGAGCAGAGACCCTAGATTCTCGGTGAATCCAAATTTGCCTTTCTATAGCTCCTTCACTGGGACCTAGAAACAGATGAAGTTCAAAACAAGTTTAAGATGGATTGATGTAAAGCCCCCTGATAACAGCTTTTCCTTTTAAGAACTTCTCATATTTATGAAAGAAACTCATGGAGCTTGGCTAGTTTTTGCTATTCTGTCGCTAGCTTCACAGCTCTTGGTAGATAACAAGTTTCAGGCCTAAAAATCCTCTACCCATAAAAGGAGAAGTGAACCCTAACTCAGACTAAAAAGAGTAATGAAGAGGAAATTGAGATAGTGTGCCAAAACAGCTTCGCACATGTCAAAGAGCTCATGTAATGTAAGAACGGAGAGAATTCATTTGCATTCACTAGTGGGCATTACAGGAGGAGTCTTAACTTCTGTGGGTCGAGGACTGAATGTGTGGGATAGAATTAGAGAGCCTGTGTGGGCATGAGAGGCGGAGTGGGGGAGCTGGGGGGAAAAAAGCTGTTTTTGCAGATGGTGCATATGTAACTGTAATTATGGAAATTAGTACTCTCACGTTGGTTCCTGATCATGTTATCTTTCTACCTCTGTTATACTATCCTCAGTGTAATCATATAGCACAAACTCTCTTTCTCCTTCTCTTTACCCCCTTCCTCTTTCTTTGTTCTCCCTCCCTTCCCTTCCTTGCTTCCATTCTTAACCTTATGTTTTTTTAACCAAATGGAACATATCATTCTACTAATAAGTACTCATAAGTTTATTTTGTATTCTATTGTATCTGAAAATATGAGGTCATATTTACAACTGAATATATAAATTCTTTTGTCTTTAACTTCGTTCCTTAATAGTTTACATTCAGATTTTATAATCTACTATTCAAATTTTATAACTTCAAAACACTAATAATATATTCACTTATAAGCCATTTGAAGAGACTGAATTTCAAAAACTTTCAAAAACAAAAGATTGTATTTCTGCTACAGAAGGTTGAACTGAAGAAAATTTGCTCTGCATACTTATTTGGATTTCCACTTATTTTAAATTTATGGGAATTGGCAGCCCTCTTTTTTTATCCAAAGGCAAGGCTTCAGGCACTTTTCCTATTTTCATCACATTATAGGAAAATATAAATGTGTTTATCTTAAAAAAAAACCTTGAAATTCCTTGTTGCCCACATTTTGATTCTAGTTTAAGAATCATCTTTATTATGTGTTCAGGTGCTAATTATTCACGTATTACATCTTGTTAAGTGTTCTGAGAGTATTATTTTTGTTTCTTCTTAATAAGTCACATAAAATTGAGACTGACTCTAGAAATTGCCTTTATTATGTCCTATTATATTAAAATTAAGAAGAGAGATTTAAATTTTCTACAGAAAAAGTAAATGTGAGCATAGTAGACTTTGGATTTGATGAGGGGGGAAACAACTTGTCTTCTATGAGAGTTCCACCAAAACTAGATATGTGACCTGCATTTTAGCTTCTTATTACTATCTAAGAAATTGTTTCAAAATGTAAGGCTTTGGACATGGAACCAGCCTAGATGCCCATTAGCAGACGAATGGATAAGAAAGCTGTGGTACATATACACAATGGAATATTACTCAGCCATTAAAAAGAATTAATTTGAATCACTTCTAATGAGGTGGATGAAACTGGAGCCCATTATACAGAGTGAAGTAAGCCAGAAAGAAAAACACCAATACAGTATACTAACGCATATATATGGAATTTAGAAAGATGGTAACGATAACCCTATATGCAAGATAGAAAAAGAGACGCAGATGTATAGAACAGACTTTTGGACTCTATGGGAGAAGGCGAGGGTGGGATGATATGAGAGAACAGCATCAAAACATGTATATTATCAAGTGTGAAACAGATCGCCAGTCCAGGTTGGATGCATGAGACAAGTGCTCGGGGCTGATGCCCTGGGATGACCCAGAGGGATGGGATGGGGAGGGGGGTGGGAAGGGGGTTCAGGATGGGGAACACATGTAAATCCATAGCCATGGATTTGTCAATAGCATTGTCATATGTCATATGTCATAGCATTGTCAATGTATGGCAAAAACCACTACAATATTTTAAAGTAACTAGCCTCCAACTAATAAAAATAATTGGGAAAAAAAAAAATACAAGGCTTAAAGCATCAACCATTGTCTTTGCTAGCATCAGGCAAAATTTGGGTTAATTCTTTTCTGCTCTATGTGTCATCAATTCCCAGGTATTAATAGTTGTAGCAAGATGAAGGCTGGCTCTGAGTATCTGGTATGGCTTCACTCATTTCACACCTTAATAAGGATGATCTGGAGGCTGAGCCTGTCTCTTACATTCCATATGGCTCTCTCCACATAGCTTGCCTGTGGTTCTTTACCTAGGAAGGCCCTGTGAGCAAGTCTTCTAAGTAGCAGAGGCAAAACTGCAGATCTTTTCAGCCTCAGATTCAGAAGTTGAACAGCATCATTTTTGGCTGCATTCTATTGGTCAAAACAAATCATAAGGTCAGTCCAGGTCCAAAGTAGACCCTTGTCCCTTGAGGGGAGACTAGGAAGATCGCTTTGTAAATGAGCATATAGGGTATGGAAATGTGACCATTGTTAGAAACCCAATCTATGACAACCTAGTTCCATTCTCTCCCTTTATTGGGACTGGGCTTTCTTCATTTTGTAAAATGAGGTGGTTAATTTCATTTTTGCACTGTTGAACAAAACAGGCAAAACTGTAGTCCTGTGAGAGCTTACCTTTGAGTTGGACTAGGCAAAATTTAAGATCCCCTCTCTTAGAATATTTAGTAATATTGAAAATGAAGCAAAGGGACAGTCAGAGATTCTTACTGGGGAATGTGATTTGTCTCAAAGAAAATTTTATTTTTCTATTGTAGAATATATATTTTTTAGATTTTTAAAAAGCAACCTGACTGCCAAAGGAATTATTATACTTAATTATTTAATTTTTTTCTGTCTCCATATATGCCAAATATAAAATAAAAGCTCAATCTTTGAACAGTTAAATAAAACTTCAGTGAAGAAAAGTAAAACTTCAAAGAAGAAAATATGATACATTGATTGGAGTTCTACAAAATAGCTACTGACTAAATCAAGGACAGTTATTTTGGAATTGAATTATCCTTTCATTTGGTAAGAGATAGATTAGAGAATAAATAATACAGAGAATAAATACTATTTTTTTAAAAAAATACTAATGGGTAGTAATTAAAACACAAAACAAAGTAGCTTAGCTTTTTGTTGAGACAAAAGTCTTGGGGACAAAATTATGCTGTCCAATCTGTCAACATCACCATTTTCAGTAAAATAAAATAAGCCAGTCTTGTATCATAGTTTTCCTGAACCAATGTATTTAGCCTTTTCAAAATCTTATGATTGCAGTTTCAAAAGCAGAGTCAGTTACACAGACAATGAAACTGATGAATTAACTAATTTGTATTCTCCCTAACTGTTTTGATGAAACTCCATAAACATGCTGTTAGTTCCATTCCTCTGAGTTTTGAATAATTTACTGTTTCTGATGATAAAAGCACGACAGGGAATACTTTAACATATGCCAGATTCAAACCAAGTGAAATATGACAGTTTATAATCTATGCGACAGAAGATTGATCTTTGAAAACATTTGCATATAAAGTACCTGCTTCAACACCATAATTCCAAAAGCCCCTGTGAACCAAAATCCAGTGCTATCACTTAATATCTAGTATAGGTAGTAAGCAGGGTGTATCTTTTCCTGTTTGTATATAAAAATACCTTTCCTTCTGGGACTATTTTTGTATGTTATTATTTTAATTCATGGTGTAAAGATAATTGTGGAAGAGGAACCAAAATAAAATTGCAGTGCTCAGTTTGAAGGAATAAAGTATTAATTATTTGCTGAAAAATAATATATACACAAAATATAAAAGCATAAAAAGATACTTAGCCTTCTTCTACTCTTCCCCTTCAGACCATTCCCACTTGAAGAATAGGGCAGAACAGAGAGCTTTTAATTTTTGTTTGCATAAATTACTGGGACCATGTTTTCTTTATCATTTTGTTCAGTTTTTAATTTTTATATTAGCATTCAGTAAAACTGGCTCTTTAAATACGCAGTCCTATGAATTTAGCATATGAATAGATTCCTATAACTACCGCCATAGAGACAGAACGATTATATCATCCCAAGAAGTCTTCTTGTGCTATCCCTTTGTTGTCACTCTCTCCTCCCACTCTTAATCTCTGACAATCACTAACCTGCATCTCATCATTATAGCTTTATCTTTCAAAGAGTGTTATAGAAGTGTAGTCATAGCAGATGTAAATTTTCGAGTCTCATTTATTTTACTCAGCGTAATGTGTATGGTATTAATCCAAATTGTTGCATTTATCAATAGATCATGTTTATTGTTGCATTTGTATCCCACAGTGGGGAGTTTTTATCCATTCACTCATTGAAGGACATCTGGATTATTTCCAGTGTCTAGTACTCACTAGCAGAGCAGCTGTTAGCATTCATGTATAGGTCTTGTGTTCATACGTTTTCATTTCTCCAAGGTAAATTCCCAAAAGTAGATTACTGGGTTGCTGGTAGGTGTGTGTTTAACTTTTTCAGAAACTGTGAAACATTTTCCAAGTTGGCCAAATCATTTAGCATTTCCAAAAGCAAGACTTTAGAGTCTAGTTGCTCCATGTTCTTGCTAAGACTTACCATTGTCAGTATTTTTTATCTTAGTCTTTCTAAAAGGCATGTAGAGGAATCTCCTTGCTATTTACCTAGTATTGAATGGTGTTGAACATCTCTTCATGTACTTATTATGGGCACCAGTATGTCTTTGGTAAAATATCTATTTAAGTCTTTTTGCGCATTTTAAATGGCTTGTTTGTTTCTTTTCTTGCTGTTGATTTTTGAGAGTTCTTTGTATACACTGGGGGCAGATACTTTGTTGGATATGTAATATGCAAATATTTTTCCTAGTTTTTAACCTTGTCTTCATTCTCTTAGAAGTTATTTGCACAGCAAAGTATTTTTAAAAATTTTGATAAAGTGTCATTTTTCATTTTATATTTTATACATTATGATTTTAGTGTTATGTCTCAGAATATTCTGCCTAATACCAAGATATAAGTATTTCCTTTTACACTTGATTCTAAAACTTTAAAATTTTTCATTTGCACTAATTTTTGCATATGCTTTATATATGATTTTTGTATGTGAAGTGTAAGGTTCATTTTTACATGTAAGTGTCCAAATTTTCCTCCAACATTTGTTGAATTATTTCTGTATTGAATGGTTTTTATAATCTCTCCAAAAATTAAATGTTCATCTATTTTGTAGATCAATTTCTAGACCCTCTATACTATTCAATTGATTTATTTATGTAGTCTTATCAATACCACACTGTCTTCATTTATGTGACTTTGTAAGTTTTACAACTGGGTAGTAAAGTTTCTCCAACTTTTATTATTAATTTTCAAATTGTATTTTTCTCAAGTTTAAAAAATACTTTTCATTAAAAAATAGCATTAAATATGCATTAAAAAAAACTCATTAGGAAAAAAATCCTACTTGGAATACACCGTGTAAAGCTTTTCTAAATTGAAATGTAAAGAAGTTTGGATTTGAGGCAGCTTAATTTTTGATTCCATCTTTCTGTTTATTAATAGGAGATTAAGTGAACTATATCATATCCAACTAATGGAGCATTATGTGGCCATAAAAAAGGATGAGTAGGAACTCTAGTTCTCACTGGTGCATTGTACATGAAAAAATTTAGGTGAAAAGATTATATGCAGTATACTAATATTTGTGTAAAAGGGTGGAATAAATTATACTTATCTGTTTATATTTGCAAAAATTAATAATGAAATATGGAAAGAACAAACCAGAAGCTATGAATTAGTTGTAGGAGAAAATGAGATTGGGAAAAGAAATAGAGGAAAAACAATGTTTCTGTGAGTATAAGTTCTTACATAGTTTTGACCTTACAAAAGTCTTGATGATTTATAATACAGAAAGATAACTAAAAATAGCAAAGATGGAGAAATTAAAACTAAGATTGAATATAAGCAAAAGCAAACATGTCAAACTTTTAGCATAACTTCACAGAGGAAAAATTAATCAGACTAACTTTACATGCTCTGATGGATGTTTTCAAAAAACAAACATACAAACAAGTAAGAACTGTAGGAAATCTTAAACTTCACCAAGTTATTGACTTTTGATTATCATAGAATGGATAGGATTCACAGTGTTTAAAATCACATAAAAATGTACATGTCAGGCATTATTTTAAGAATTTTATTAGTTTTTAACTTACTATATGTTATATTTGGGTATCTATACACTAATCCATATATATTTAATATAGAAATCATCTTATGCATAATATTTTACAATCATTTATTTTCCACTTTGCAAATATGTGAATGAGGGCAAATCTTACATGGAAATGTCATATTAGGACTTTCTTGAAAAGTTTTTCTTTCATAATTTTTTCATTAACATTTTATCAGTCTTATGTAATGTGAAGCATTTCTTTACCACAGGATTTTATTTTATTGATAATCATTTTTTTATAATCCCTACCATCATAAGTTGAAATCATAAGCCATTGCATAACTAAACAAATGATCAAGAAAATCAACATGTATTCAACAATGGATATATCTATATGTATGGCTGAGTCCTTTTGCTGTCCATCTGAAGCTATCACAATGTTGTTAATTGGCTATACTCTAATACCAAATTAAAAAGTTATAAAACTCAACAGAGAAACAAAAATTCCCCACATTCCAGACATTATTTAAACTGGGACTGATATTTGATAGCAGTGTACTCACTTTTTGATAAAATTTTCTGTCCATTTTTCTTTCCAAAAGATGTTAATGGGTAGATTTATCCAAAATTTATACCTCATATGAGGTACTATATATCTATGTTTTTCTTGATATTAAATCTTAGAAATATTGAGTTACATTTGACATTGTTTCCAGGCATGCAGAGCTTGGAGGTGTGCTGTGTGTAATTGTTCTCTGACATTGACTCAGTGGCTTTTGCCAAACAGGCACTTGCATTCACATTTTAGGTCATTTTCCTCACTGGGATTTTGTTCCCTGAATAATTTATTTTTCTCATAAGATCATTCTCTGTAAAAATATTCTCTGACTACACTACAAGCAATTGGGACTGTTTACCTATAAAATCTTTATAATAATATTAAAGAAATTGTCTGTTTCTGATATTTAGTGATAATAATTATGGTATTATCTGTGATATTGAGGTTACAGCTTTGATTTTTTTAGAGCTTCTTGGGGTAAAACATTACTCATAACAAATTTTAAGCACTGGATTTTGTTTATTTTGTTTTGCAGATATTTGTGAAATCTTTTCAATTATATGTCTCCAATTTACTTAAAATTTTGTCACAGTAAAGACATTCAGATATATTAAAGTCAGTGGGTTAGAATTCTTTATGATATTAACATTTAGTGACTCAAAATTATTTTAACTGTTGATATGAGACAATCAAACCTGTCTCTGAATCTTAGTTTCTAAAAGTGTAGTTGAATAGTGGGAGGTATTAGTGAAATAATGTGGACTAAGTGTGACTCAATAATTTTTATTGAAACTTTAATAAGTAAAATTGTAACATGGGCTAATCTAAAAGTTTGACTTTAAAAATAGGTCTAATCTAAAAGCATTTCAAAGTGCTTAATGAATATATTTTATCTTTTGTTACAATTGATTTTTGAAGTGCAATTATAATGATTTTTAAGTAAAATTGAAGATGCAATATATAACTTTGTTTTCTAAAATTAATTCTTTTTCATAATTCCTTCTAACAATTTTCTGGTCTGTATCACAAATTTCAACATACTTGAAATTTCGCTTGTCTTTTAGTTAGTATAATGTTTTCATCATGAAAATAATGTAATTGTAGAGTTGTGTACTGACACTTTGTTCTCTGTCACTAATGGTATTGCTAGTTATCCATGTAAAAGCAATTGGAAACCTTCTAGACTTCCCTTTTCTTCTCATATTAAATTATCCTGGTTCTTTTTTAGATCCAATCTTCTAATTATCATTTGAAATCATGCTTTTTCTGACCCTGTCTGATATAAATGCTCATTATTTCCCATTTGGACACTAGTGATAGCCTGCTAACCAATATCACTACTTTTGGACTATTTCTCCTAACAGTCCTCCAAATTGCTAACAGTATTATCATTCTAAAGTAGAAATCTAGAATGTTGTAACACTCTTCTGATTTTTTTTTTTTTTAACCTCAAGATAAAGCCTAAATTTCTTAGTTTGTCATTTAAGATTCTTTATGATTTGATCACACCTTACCTGTATAGCATCCAGGGACAGCTATTGCAGACATTCTGTAATCTTCACTATTTTAAGTAAATCCCATGATGGTTCAAGCTTTATTATCTTTGTAGCCCTTTTGAATATCAGTCTGCTCTTCTCCAGTATTTAAGGGATAGATTTATTTAAATTCCCTTCTCTATAAAACTTGAGTGGTTACTCAGAAGTAAATTTCCTCCCTCTTCAGCTCTTTGAAATGTTTGGAGAATATACATAAATTTATCTTTGTAACTGTAATACATTCATTGACATACACTCAATAATATGCATTTTACTTTATATGTGTTGAATGATAGAATGAGTGATTAGATTTTATAGATTAGGAAACTGAGGCATCAGTGGTGAAGTCATAAAAGTTAACAAAGGAACAGGGTGCACTTAAAACAGGGATACAATTATGAATATGGTGACTTTTTCACAAAAGCCAAAGCATTGCACTAAAGTACGGGTGTTGCTAAGTTAAATTGTGCATACGTGCTAAGTCGCTTCGGTTGTGTCTGACTGTGCAACCTTATGGACTGTAGCTCCCCTGTCTCCTCTGTCCTTTGGATCCTCCAGGCAAGAAAACTGGAGTGGGTTGCCATGCCCTTCTCCAGGGGATCTTCCCAACTCAGGGATCGAACCCACGTCTCTTAAGTCTCATGCGTTGGCAAGCAGTTTCTTTACCACTAGTGCCACCTTAAATTAGTTCATCTAAATGCTTGACTTAATGATAATTATGCTTAGGAAAAGTTTTGACTGACCATCATCTTTTGAGGTGAGGGCGGGGCCAACTGAGAAAGGAGCATTGACATATATACACTATCATGTGTAAAATAGATAGTGGGAAGTTGCTAAATAACACGGGAAGCCCGACCTGGTGCTCTGTGATGACCTAGAGGAGTGGAATGGGGGGAGCGGACGGAGGCTGAAGAGGGAGGAGATATTTATATATGCACATACATACATATTTATGGCTGATTTGCATTGCTGTGTGGGAGAAACCAACTCAAAATTGTAGAACTATTTTTCAACAATTAAAAAAAATTTTAAAAGGAAAAAATAAATACAAGATTTAAATCAGTCTTTTAAGGCTTCTTGCTTTCTTTGGTATGGTAAGATACTCAGATGTGGAAATGACTATTATAAAGGGAGAAGGTTATTATACTTGGATAGTTCCCTAGAAACTGGAACCACAGCATAAGGGAACCATACAAGCAGACTTCAAAATGAGTCAGGAGGCAGAGGGAGTGAGAAGAATTGTGGACAGGAGCCTTATTGTAGTTTCCTTAGAAGGAAACAGCAAGGCAGGATGAGCAGTTTTAGGAATGACTAGTTGGAATAATTTCAGCAAACCCTGGGGCTTAGGAGCTGCTTGTCTGTTTCCTGACTCTGGGATGATTAGAGCAGGTAGAAAATGGCTTGGAGAAAGAGACCTTAATAAAGGAAGGCACTTAGGTTATGGACCCTAGGTTGACGAGTTTAAATAATAAAGGTATACTCACAAGTCAGTAGTTCTAAAAATTAGTAAATTTTAAGCCCTGGAGGGACAGTCTCTTCTGGGTCAGCAAGGCCCCTAGATGTCAGCATCTCAGAATACAGAAAATGAAAAGCATGGTGAATATGACTTAAGAGGATAGAGCTGTGTGAAATGAACCTCAAACAATAATGACGTGACTAATAAGAGATGCTCATCACCTCATCCTTGCTTTTTGGCAAGAAAAAAAACCAAAAGTATTTGCAACCAATTGGCCCTTTTGAACTTACAAAGTTAGTCGGTTAGTACCAGCAGTGGTGAGAAACACCTCTGAAAGCAGAGGCTTTGTTTGCAAACTCAGATAGCAGGACCTTGTGATGGAAAACTGGAAGTTCTCTCTAAAGTATAGCAGAGCCAGAAGCTCCAGCAGCAAATGGCAGAGCCAGCACACCACGTCCACGGTGAATGACTGTCGTGCGTTAATCAACTGTTTTCCTGGCAAAGATCCTTACAACCCAGAGAGGATGGAGGAATGGCAGGGTCTGTATGATGTTTGTTTCCAAACCTTTTGAGATCTGGATCATCCTTTGTATTACCAAATTACTGTCTATTCTGTGGTGAACTCACTTTTATTTTCCTAATGATAAAGAGTGATTTAAAATTTTGAAGGAAGGTAGGGCGAAAGACAAAAGAGTATTTTTCAGTCACTCCAGTTCAGAGCCATTCATAAGTACTGCCTGTTGGCCCGTCCGTCATCCTCTTGTGTGATTCATCAGTCCACTTTTATTCATGAATATGTTATTACCTTCCATTTACACTCCACTGAGGTATTAGTGCCAGAGATACATGGGGTTGGCCAGTGGATTTCTTCGTGTTGATGCCCAAAGGAGGGACATGAATGAATGGAACTGCAGGAAGCCAAACTTTCTTAGCCTGAATGACACCATCTTAAATACTTAGGGGGTCAAGATGGTAGGTGGGGGGAAGTATTCCCTTATTTAAAGGATGATTCACTAGCTCAGGAGTCCTGTTTCAGTTAAAAATCTCATTTGTGTGTACTTTTAGTCTGCATAGAAAATTAAATAGAAATTTGTGATCAAATTACTTTCTCAACTGAGATAGAGAGCTACATAAAAGCCACTACCATGAAACTTAACATAAAACAGGACTTGGTTAGTAATTGAATTGTGAAGGATTTTGGACCATGTTAGTTTTTCTTTTCATTTCTGGCCTGTTCTGAAAGTGCATCCAGCACAGATGACAGTCCTACTCCTCTGCCCAAGAGAGCAATAATTCTATGTTCCAGCTGCCTCCTGATTCACTGTCTCTCCTGCAGACTTGATAAAGCAAGTGAGAAGACCACAGCTAGTGCTACACAACTGAGGAAAGCACTTTAAAAATGGTTTCCCCTGGGGAACAAAGGTACTATAGAATAAAATGATTTTGTTCATCAATCCAATCAGATCATTTAGGATTCAACTACGAAGAGATTTGGGAGTGCATGGCTGCACTATAAGCTCTCAGTAAAAAGCCTTCTTTGTGTGAATTAAAGAATGACTCAAATTTTCTACCAGGGATATTGAAGATGAAGAAGAAGATGAGGAACAAGATAGACTAGGCAAGCAAACCATGATCTCTGTCACAAAATAGAAGGCTCAAACTCAATAGCCCTTTATGTAACCCACCCTGGGCATATTAGGGAATGATCCCTGCATTTTAAAAAAGTGAACCAGTGCATTGACCAGTTGCAAAGAAGAGTTTACACTCAGCCTTGAGAACCAATAAAACACTTGAACTCAGAATCTCACTAGATTTTTTGTATTTCTGCTTCTTTGTCCTTATTCTGATCCTTTCAAGTCCTACTTGGAGACACCAGCTGAAAGTGTGCTGCCTTCCCAGGCAAACAAATAAATACAGCTCTGTTTCAGATTAAAATATATTTTTGATGTGTTCTTTAAATCTTTGAGAGTAAATAAATGTGTGTGTAGATGATCTTATTCAAATTTGAGACATACTTGAGTATCTTTGAAAAGAGAAAAAGAATCTTAATTTCTAAGAGTTAGAGTGGTGATAAAATCAAGCAAACACACAAACACAAGACTTAGAGGTCCTCTCTGAAATTCTTTTAGCAGGAACCCCATCCTACTCTGTACTTGTCCAGATATAACTACATGAAAATTTCTAAAGTAATTTTGGGAAGTTATGAAATTCATCAAAGTGAGTTTTCAATGGTTGTCAACAGATCAATCTTGTTTTTTTTCTTTTCTTTTTTCTTTTTTTTTTTTTTTTTTACAATTTATGGCTTTTATAATGTGACTTTTAGAATGTAGGAAAGGTGAGTTAAAGGGATAAGAAGCAGAAGGCGTGCTTTCAGTGGAAGAAAGAAATCCTAAAATAAAGTCCTCTTCCCAGCCCTCTTTAAATGCTGTAATTATTTCTCTTTTTTGATTAATTTTATTTATTTTTGGTTGCACTGGGTCTTCATTGCTGTGTGGGGGCTTTCTCTAGTTGTGGTGCATGGGCTTCTCATTAGCTTCTCCTGTTGCAGAGCATGGGCCCCAGAGCATGTGGGTTCAGTAGTTATGGCATGCAGGCTTACTTGCTCCATAGCAAATGAGATCTTCCCAGACCAGAGATCAAGCTGTGTCCCCTACATTGTCAGGCCGATTCTTCACCACTGGGCCACCAAGGGACATCCCGTGTAGTTACTTTTGTGTGAATACCTTCTATGTGAAATGCATAGAGCAGGGCCAAGCATGAAGATTTACATTGAGTGGTCTTTGACTTTGAAGCTGTTTAGAGTTTTATGGTGCAGAGGAAAATAGATAACCACCGTGCCAGAGAAGGGTGAAAATGCCAGATGATTTCTACATGCCTCATAATAGAATATTCAGCCAAATGGTGCAAAATGTTATTCTAGGTATAGAATCTACTAAACTACATGTTGTCCCAGTAACCCAACTGAGGTGACCCATTTAGTGAAATCTCCACTAAACTAGGTGTATTGAAGTGAATAACCTCACTTTTTTTTGTTTAATGTCTCTGGTGCCACTCAGGACTTAAGAGTGCAATAAGGTGAATACATTACTTTTGGAATTAAAACAGAAGCTGTTTGCTCTTAAGACAGCCCTAGCAATTACATCTATTTCCAAATCTGTTCTTAATATTAGATTGACTCACAGCTGATAACTAATACTGAGATGTGCAGTTTGTAATTATTTCTCTCATAATTTTTTAAATTCTTATCTAAAACTAAATAATTTTATTGACTCCACAGCCTATATGCTGAGGTCATTGATTGAGGTATTTTTATTTGCTTATTTATCATTTTTAAGGGTATTGTTTAGTAAAATTTAGAGTTTTTCTTCTGGTATACAGTTCTATGAATTTTAACATGTTGATATTTGAGTAACACAACCACAATCAGGATGTAGAACAATTTGGTCATTGCAAGAAATTCTCTATACTTGCTTCCTCCTCCCCATAACCCTTGACAACCACTGACTTCTCCATAATGGTGATATTTGAGGATTTCAGTTAAATAGCATATATAATATGCTTTTTAAGGTTATATAATATGTAACCTTAAATAGCATATATAATATGCTTTTTAAGGTTATATAATATGTAACCTTTGAGACTGCTTTCTTTTACTCAGCATAATGCCTTTGAGAGTCATTGAAATTGTGTGTTTAACACATTCACTAATTCATTCTTTTGTTTTTATTTCTGAGTAATATTTCATTGACTGCCTACACCAATTTGTATACTCTCATTTGCCCACGAAGGACATATGAGTTGTTCCAGTTTGTGGTGTTGATTAATAGAGCTACTGTAAGCATTCATACACATATTTTTGTGTGAACATACTTTTTCATTTACCAGGGGTAAACACTCAGGAATCAGGTTGCTCAACACCTCCCCATAAAGGCCCTCAAAGAGGGACTACCTTCACCTTTGTGAACTGTGGCTTGAGATACTTAAGGGAAAATCTGTGACCACCTACATACACTTGACCTCTGCCCCCAATCCTTGACTTATTTCTAGTGGTGACTTACTTACACTTGAAATTCCATTGAAAAGAATCCATTACATATGTAAATAAGTGGCCACAGCAAATATCAGTTGTAGAAAAATGTGAATAATATTAATAATCATTTAAATATTACATTTTAATTTTTGGAGTAGTTACATTAAGCTGGGAAGAAGTTAAAAATTTTTTTCTCCTCACATTTTCATTTAAAGCCCCCAAACCAATTTCCTCCTAAATGAATATTCAAAATTTTATCAATGTTAAATGTACTTAGGAATGTCCCCTACCATTTTCTTACACTCATATTCTTTGGTCACACTGCAGTGATAGCTTTTTAAGATAAGATAAAGCTATCTGAGAAAGTTTAATTAAAAGATGAAGACCCCCAAATTTATGATAAATAATTATGTGTTTACAAATTTGTTTTTGTGATCCACACAGGAATTTAATTATGTGTGGAAGGAGATGAATTAGGGAAAATAAAGCTCTAAATATAACTTACTATGAGGTGTTAAAGTGCTTTTTTAGTATATATTAGCAGTTTATATTCAAGTTCATTTATTTTTATGTGAACTTGTAGAGAAAAATATGAAATGTCCTAGCACTAATCCAAAATTAGCATTTTCTCCTGTCCCATCTATGGGTCATCATAGTGATAGAAAACAAAATAGGTAAAAGAGGAATTTTGTAAGTGAATTGATTTTTGTGGACATTTTCCTTTGGCATTTGATCAGAGTAGGAGCATGAATAAACATGACCCTTTTTATTAGTTAATTTGAAGAATTTTAAAAGAAGATTCACAATGCCATTTTCATCAACTGCTTGTCAAAATATCTGTAGTTATTTTAGTTTTCTAACTGGAATTGCAGTATCTTTACAGAGGCAATGGCTTTTCAAGCATGATTAGCAATGCTTTTATTCAACAGAAGAACAAGGGATGGATTTTATTGCTCTATGCTTTATGGATCATGAATTTAACTGAACTAAGTAGTCAAAAGATGTGTGAAAAATACTGCTGTATCGGGCTATTGACCACATTTGCTTCTGTATTTCACTAATGCTATTTTTCATTTTAGCCACATCAGCTTTTCCTAGAGTTGACATCTATCCCTAAACACCTATGTATCACCACAAAACAGCGAAAAGATCAGCTACTCCATTTATCTCAGCTCATTGAACAATATTGTACTTACCTTTATGTTTCAAATATGTATATGCATTATAATATAAGGCTAATTCAGCAAAAACTGAGAAACAGATTATTGATTTATTTAAAAAAATGTAAACTATCCACTTTAAAATGTTGAAGACGATGAAAAGACAGTATGGCTGGTCATATTAGTAGCTGGAGGGAGGGACACATCATTTTTTTTTTTTCCAATTATACTTCCTGACAGCATTCCAGAGTGTGATTTTTAATGAGATGAATTGGGTGGTCTGGCTAGTTCAGCTACAGTCCATTACTTTTGCAGTATAAACATCTTTTTATTTCACAAAGGCCATGTGTTGACTGCTTATAACCTCATTAATTCCAATAGCCTTCAATGCAATAGATGTTTCAAAACATGGAGCTACAAATCCAAGGTTGAAAAAGCTAAAGGAAATTTTTTTAGCTGTGAGTTTAACTAACTCAAGGAGACTGTATTCATGGGACCTTCCCACCTAAAACCTCTTAGGCTTTAGCCCCACCCATAGTGTATGTGTATTTTAATCCTACCAACATTTTTAAAAAATATATTTATGAAGTGGAAGATTTTACACACAGAGCATCCAATGATAAATGGTTACTTCAAGTGTCCCACTGGGTGGATGGCTGTAGGTCAAATCATTGGGTCTGTTGAAGTTCCTAGTCGATGATATTCTGGCACTCAATGAGTTCTTACTTCCTTTGTCTATTTGTATCTCATCTAAAGTCTAGAGACTAAAATATCTCAATTCTAATTTGTTAACTGAGAATGCTTTAAACCATGAATCATAAGTAGGTGCAGCAATGCTCATTTAGTTGTGGTCCCTTGGGAAGCTGAGTTTAACACAGCTTTGGAGGGCACATTTGATGTTGAGGGACAGAGTGTTGAAGTAATGGTCATTCCACAGGGAGTTGACATTGTCATGGGAAACTTTTGGAAAGAAAAACATGCTTTTGGAATTTACAGAATGTAATTACAAAGTTAAGTTTTTTTCATTTTTTGCCTGTTTTTAATGGAGTGATGACATTACGTTTACAGGGATGCCTGAAGACTCTGCAGAAAAAAACCCCTACCTTTCCTCTCAAAACTGTTCAGTGATAAACTCTCCCTTTCCTCATTTATTCTAGTTATGTATATATAACTAAATTATATATATATATATATATATATATATATATATATATATATATATATATATTGCCTTCTCATACTGTTCATGGGGTTCTCAAGGCAAGGCAAGAATACTGAAGTGGTTTGCCATTCCCTTCTCCAGTGGACCACATTCTGTCAGACCTCTCCACCATGACCCGCCCATCTTGGGTGGCCCCAAACAGCATGGCTTAGTTTCACTGAGTTAGAGAAGACTGTGGTCCTGTGATCACAGGACCACACAGGCTAGTTTTCTGTGATTATGGTTTTGGTGTGTCTGCCCTCTGATGCCCTCTCACAACAACTACCATCTTACTTGGATTTCTCTTACCCTGGATGTGGGATATCTCTTCATGGCTGCTCCAGCAAAGGGCAGCCGCTGCTCCTTCCCTTGGATGAGGGGTATCTTCTTGTGGCCGCCCCTCCTGACCTTGAATGTGGAGTAGCTCCTCTCAGCCCTCCTGCACCCGCACAGCAACTGCTCCTTGGAGATAGGGTTGCTCCTCTGGGCCGCGGCCCCTGGCCTTGGGCATGGGGTAAGCAAGGTCCAATGCTGTAAAGAGCAATATTGCATAGGAATCTGGGATGTTAGGTCCATGAATCAAGGCAAATTGGAAGTCGTCAAACAGGAGATGGCAAGAGTGAATGTGGACGTTCTAGGAATCAGCAAACTAAAATGGACTGGAAGGGGTGAATTTAACTCAGATGACCATTATATCTACTACTATGGGCAGGAATCCCTTAGAAGAAACGGAGTAGCCATCATAGTCAACAAAAGAGTCCGAAATGCAGTACTTGGATGCAATCTCAAAAATGAAAGAATGATCTCTGTTCGTTTCCAAGGCAAACCATTCAATATCATGGTAATCCAAGTTTATGCCCCAACTAGTAATGCCGAAGAAACTGAACGGTTCTATGAAGACCTACAAGACCCTTTAGAACTAGCACCCCAAAAGATGTCCTTTTCACTATATGGAACTGGAATGCAAAATTGGAAGTCAAGAAACACCTGGAGTAACAGGCAAATTTGGCCTTGGAGTACAAAATGAAGCAGGGCAAAGGCTAATAGAGTTTTGCCAAGAGAATGCACTGGTCATAGCAAACAGACTCTTCCAACAACAGAGAAGACTCTATACATGGACATCACCAGATGATCAACACCAAAAACAGATTGATTATATTCCTTGAAGCCAAAGATGGAGAAGCTCTGTACAGTCAGCAAAAACAAGACCGGGAGCTGACTGTGGCTCAGGTCATGAACTCCTTATTGCCAAATTCAGACTTAAACTGAAGAAAGTAGGGATAACCACTAGACCATTCAGGTATGAGGTAAATCAAATACCTTATGACTATAGAGTAGAAGTGAGAAACATATTTAAGGGACTAGATCTGATAAAGAGCCTGATGAACTATGGACAGAGGTTCATGACATTGTACAGGAGACAGGGATCAAGACCATCCCCATGGAAAAGAAATGCAAAAAGGCAAAATGGTTGTCTGAGGAGGCCTTACAAATAGCTGTGAAATGAAGAGAAGTGAAAAGCAAAGGTGAAAAGGAAAGATATTCTCATTTGAATGCAGAGTTCCAAAGAATAGCAAGAAATAGCAAGAAAGAATAAGAAAGATTTCCTCAGCTATCAATGCAAAGAAATAGAGGAAAAGAACAGAATGGGAAAGACTAGAGATCTCTTTAAGAAAATTAGAGATACCAAGGGAATATTTCATGCAAAAATGGGCTCAATAAAGGACAGAAATGATATGGACCTAACAGAAGCAGAAGATATTAAGAAGAGGTGGCAAGAATACACAGAAGAACTGTACAAAAGAGATCTTCATGAGCCAGATAATCAGTATGGTGTGATCACTCACCTAGAGCCAGATACCCTGGAATGTGAAGTCAAGTGGGCCTTAGGAAGCATCATTATGAACAAAGCTAGTGGAGGTGATGGAATTCCAGTTGAGCTATTTCAAATCCTGAAAGATGATGCTGTGAAAGTGCTACACTCAATATGCCAGCAAAATTGGAAAACTCAGCAGTGGCCACAGGACTGGAAAAGGTCAGTTTTCATTCCAATCCCTAGGAAAGGCAATGACAAAGAATGCTCAAACTACCACACAATTGCACTCATCTCACATGCTAGTAAAGTAATGCTCAAAATTCTCCAAGTCAGGTTTCAGCAATACGTGAACCATGAACTTCCAGATGTTCAAACTCATTTTAGAAAAGGGAGGAACCAGAGATCAAATTGCCAATATCCTCTGGATCATCAAAAAAGCAAGAGAGTTCCAGAAAAACATCTATTTCTGCTTTATTGACTACACCAAAGCCTTCCACTGTGTGGATCACAATAAACTGTGGAAAATTCTGAAAGAGATGAGAATACCAGACCACCTGACCTGCCTCTTGAGAAACCTGTATGCAGGTCAGGAAGCAACAGTTAGAACTGGACATGGAACAACAGACTGGTTCCAGATAGGAAAAGGAGTATGTCAAGGATGCATATTGTCACCCTGCTTATTTAACTTATATGCAGAGTACATCATGAGAAATGCTGGGCTGGAAGAAGCACAACTGGAATCAAAATTGCCGGGAGAAATATCAATAACCTCAGATATGCAGATGGCACCACCCTTATGGCAGAAAGTGAAGAGGAACTAGAAAGCCTCTTGATGAAAATGAAAGAGGAGAGTGAAAAAGTTGGCTTAAAGCTCAACATTCAGAAAACTAAGATCATGGCATCTGGTCCCATCACCGCTTGGGAAATAGATGGGGAGACACTGGAAACAGTGTCAGACTTTATTTTTCTGGGCTCCAAAATCACTGCAGATGGTGACTGCAGCCATGAAATTGAAAGATGCTTACTCCTTGGAAGGAAAGTTATGACCAACATAGCATATTAAAAAGCAGAGACATTACTTTGCCAACAAAGGTCCATCTAGTCAAGGCTATGGTTTTTCCAGTGGTCATGTATGGATGTTAGAGTTGGACTGTGAAGAAAGCTGAGTGCCGAAAAATTGATGCTTTTGAATTGTGGTGTTGGAGAAGACTCTTGAGAGTCCCTTGGACTGCAAGGAGATCCAACCAGTCCATCCTGAAGGAGATCAGTCCCGGGTATTCACTGGGAGGACTGATGCTGAAGCTGAAACTCCAATACTTTGGCCACCTCATGTGAAGAGTTGACTCATTGGAAAAGACCCTGATGCTGGGAGGGATTGGGGACAGGAGGAGAAGGGGATGACAGAGGATGAGACGGCTGGATGGCATCACCAAATCGATGGGCATGAGTTTGAGTAAACTCTGGGAGTTGGTGATGGATAGGGAGGCCTGGCGTGCTGTGATTCATGGAGTCACAAAGAGTCGGACACGACTGAGAGACTGAACTGAACTGTGTATATGTGTATATGCATATGTTTCTAGATGATTTCTCACTGTTCAGGAATCTTCTATGATGACTCATACAGGAGGCTTTGAATTCACTTATTTTCACCCGTATCAATTTAGAAATTGGAATGTTGTGGTTCTTCAGTGTTAGGTCTGGGGAAGAAGAAACTTCAGGTCTAAGAAATAGAAAAGAATTTGGTAAATTAAGTGACTTTCACTTTACAGTTCTTTAAGAACTCCAGTACATTAATACTTGGACTTCCCAGGTGGTACTGTGGTCAACAATCTTCCTGCTGATGCTAGAGATACTAATTTGATCCCTGGGTCAGGAAGATTCTCCTGCTGCATGAAATGGCAACTCACTCCAGTATTCTTCACTGGAAAATTCCATGAACAGTGGAGCCTGGAGGGTTATGGTCCACAGGGTCACAAAAAGTCGGACCTGACTGACCATGAACATTCATGCACCTTAATACTTACATCTTGATTTCTAGAAGTCTGCTTAATGACATAATGACTTTCTCTTGGGTATAAATGATTGTGCTTAGCAATTTTCAATGAAAAACTTTACTTTAAAAAAACCATGTGCTCTCTTTTGTTTTTCAAGTAATGAGCAGTTTCCACAAACATGAAAATGTCTCACGATTAAATGCTCAGAGGTCCCGTTCAAAATCTGATCTCAAAATCATACTATGATAATTTAACATAATTGGTTTTTATTCATCTATTTAAAAAGCTCTTTACTGGATCTCTTTACATCTATTTAAAAACCTCTTTAAAGGAGAAGATGGTGGCAGGGGATGAGATGGTTAGTTAGCATCACTGACTAAATGGACATGAGCTTGGGCAAACTCTGGGAGACGGAGAAGGACAGGGAAGCCTAGCCTGCTCAGTTCATGGGGTCACAAAGAGTTGGAGATGACATAACAACTGAACAACACGTGTTTAAAACAATTCTTAAGTGTCCTACAATTTGCAAAAACCAAGTGGTTTCAAATTATAATCCTAATTTAATAAAAACTTATGTAGGTACTCCATTAGTTCTTCAATGACATAAGCAATGTCTTTGCTGAATCAGTTGATTCAGTTTTAGAGTACTGCAAGTCTATTCCTTGAGTGTTTGTGCTCTTCACAATGTGACTATAAGCATACCTACTTTTAATTTTAATCTGCATTAAAATAACATTTTCTTCATCACTTTCCGAAGTCTAGACCATAAGGAAAGTAATAAATTGAGTCCTGACCTGACTTGCAATATTTGACAGTTTCCATAATGTTTAGACTTCCACAGTGGCCAGTGTTATATAGTATTTCCACCCTATGCATACAACAGCAGAAATAAGCTGAAGAGCATAGATGATAGCAAAATGTAGTGAAATTATTAGAAAATTTTGTATATGTACACCTTTGCTTATTCATTTAACTTAGCAAAGGGTCACAAAATTCCTGACATCGTAACAATAATGTGGCCCCAGCACACCATTGATTAATATTTAACAATAAACTATTCTAGAAAATTCATCACTACACACCTCAGTTTCTACTATTCTATAAATTTCTATAATTTTATGATTTTATAACTAGCGATATTCTTAGAGTTATTTAGGAAATAGGAGATGTGCTCATAGGTACCTGAAGAACAAAAGGAAGCAGTTTGGTGTATGGACCCAGGATTTTGGTAGCAGTTTTTTTGTTTTGCCTTCAGATTCTCATGATGCTTGGACTTCTTGGCTGGCAAATCTCACTTTCACTGTGGTCATTTGTATTTGAAACTTAGTCATTCTGATGATGCAGATGCTGTGTACATTCAACATAGCCTGGAGTATGTACTTCAAAAGTTTCCACACTTATTTAAATGCTACTTTTTCTAATACATTTTTTTCACATCCAGGTAAAACTGATGGTTCTTTCCATTGTGTCCTCATTACATCCTGTGTGAATATGTAACTGCTTCTTTGAAGGTGTTCATTTCCTGTTTCATGTTGTTGACTATAAATCTATTTGGGAAAAGTTTTGGGCTTCTCTGATAGCTCAGTTGGTAAAGAATCCACCTGTAATGCAGGAGACCCCAGTTTGATTCCTAGGTCAGGAAAATCCACTGGAGAAAGGATAGGGTACCCACACCAGCATGCTTGGGCTTCCCTTGTGGCTCAGCTGGTAAAGAATCTTCCTGCAATGCAGGAGACCTGGGCTTGATCCCTGGGTTGGGAAGATCCCCTGGAGAAGGGAAAGGCTACCCACTCCAGTATTCTGGCCTGGAGAATTCTGTGGACTGTGTAATCCATGGGGTCATAAAGAGCCAGACATGACTGAGTGACTTTCATACTTGGACTCTATATGTATTTCAGAAACTAGTTATCACTCAAGAAAAAAGTTATCAAATAAATATGTGAAATGGATGCAAAATAATTGTTTATCCTTATCTGGTAGATGTCCTAGCAAAGAACATATTCTGTGGGACTGAAATTTTCATATGCATTGGAATTATAAACCCAGGTTGAATGTTTCTGTCTAATCTTCATTATTTGAAAACAAGTTGATCACATCGTATGGCCATTTTGTATAAAGTAGTTCCAATGTGAAATATTTTCAGTCCAAGCATCATTTCTTTTGAATATTTCTCAAGAAGATCCTATAATTGCTTGTGATTATTGGTATTTGTATAATCAAACACTGGTGAAGTCTACTCATATGCCCTAATAATCGCCCAGTGTGTTGAGCACATATTAAGTAGGAAATGGAAGACCAAACATGGGAGTCACAGACGTGAATAAGATACAGTCAGTATATTTTAAGGACTGGACAGCCTGATGATGGGGGAGTTCAAAGGGCACACTGATAAATTATAAAACATATTAATAGTAGGAAATGGAAGACCAAACATGGGAGTCACAGACGTGAATAAGATACAGTCAATATATTTTAAGGACTGGACAGCCTGATTATGGGGGAGTTCAAAGGGCACACTGATAAATTATAAAACATATTAATAGTAGGAAATGGAAGACCAAACATGGGAGTCACAAACGTGAATAAGATACAGTCAATATATTTTAAGGACTGGACAGCCTGATTATGGGGGAGTTCAAAGGGCACACTGATAAATTATAAAACATATTAATAGTAGGAAATGGAAGACCAAACATGGGAATCACAAACATGAATAAGATACAGTCAATATATTTTAAGGACTGGACAGCCTGATTATGGGGGAGTTCAAAGGGCACACTGATAAATTATAAAACATATTAATAGTAACTGCTATTATAGAATTGCAGAGTGTTCTAAGAACAAACTTTGAAGCAACAGATTTTGTTATTAGGTTATCCCCAATTTACAAAGAAATTATGATTGGAGAAAAGGGTTAGGAAGGTAAATACTTCCTGAAATGTTTTATGACACCATCTTTCAGATTCTGAAGAAGTTAATTTTTTTGTTTTTGTCTTGTACACAAAATTGCTATTAAGTTATTCAAGTCTAATTTTTATATTCATTTTTAGTACTTTGATTCCTATGGCATATTTATCTTCAATTCTATTTATTTCCTTTTTAAATTTTTATTGGAGTATAGTTGATTTACAGTGTTGTTGAAAGTGAAAAGTGAAAGAGTTAGTCACTCAGTTGTATCCAACTCTTTGCAGCCCATGGACTGCAGCCCACCAGGCTCCTCTGTCCATGGAAATTTCCAGGGAAGAATACTGGAGTGGGTAGGCATTCCCTTCTCCAGGAGATCTTTCCAACCCAGGGATCAAATCCAGGTCTCCTGCATTGCAGGTGGATTCTTTATCACCTGAACCACTAGGGAAGCCTAACTAACAATGTTGCTAGTCTCTTCTATATAGCAAAGTGAATCAGTTATACATATAGCCACTCTTTTTTCAGATTCTGTTCCCATATAGGTCATTACAGAGTATTGGGTAAAGTTCCCTGTGCTCAAATCTAGTTTTAAAGTTAAAAATAATACTATTTGTAATTTTCTCAAGGAGTCGAGAGGCCTATGAATAAAGAAGTGTCACTTTTTGAGTGACTATAACTTCAAACTGTTTTTCAGTTGCTGATGGGCTACTACTAAAGGGAGGTTGTATACAGAAGCAATTAATGTATAAAGGAAGGAAATGAGGAAAGGAGAGAGGGACGTAGAGAGAGATTTCCCACACTGAATTTCATTTTCTATAGTTGAAGGAATAATATATTAAGTCGTATCTTTAAATTTCAAAGTGCAGAGCCAATATAATTAGGCAATTAATACCATATGTTAATATTGCCCAAACTGGAAACTGAAATAAGTTTGTGAACTGTATGTTCCGTTCTCTTGGGTATACATAACAAGTTTCCACACTAAGCATTTTAGTTTGGGGGCAAATTTTAAATGTATCATTATCATTTTTATTAAATTGGCGTGTTTTTTTTTTTTTTTTTTTTTAATTCTCAGAGCCATTTCCTCATAAAATTGCAGTCACCTTTTAACTGGAATGTTAACATAAACTGTATCATCAGTGTATCAACCTCTCTCTCTCTCCCCTCATCCATCCATCCATCCATGCATTTTATCTACCTACTTACTTACCTAGTAATACACCTATCTAATGCCCTGTTATCTATCACTCTTTCGATTTCACTCTCTTCTATTTGTATCTGTTTCTTTCCTCTTTTTCTGGCTATAACTGTTCTAAAACATATTTTTCTTATTGACCTGATATATAGGGCTTCCCTCATAGCTGAGTTGGTAAAGAATCTGGAGGCTACCCACTCCAGTATCCTTGGGCTTCACTTGTGGCTCAGCTGGTAAAGAATCTGCCTGCAATGTGGGAGACCTGAGTTCGATCCCTGGGTTGGGAAGATCCCCTGGAGAAGGGAAAAGCTACCCACTCCAGTATTATGGCCTGGAGAATTCCATGGATTATACAGTCCATGGGGTTGCAAAGAGTCGGACATGACTGAGCGACTTTCATTTTCACTTTCATAGGAAGGGGAAAATAAATGCCTATCAGTCGAATGAATGAGATTGTGTTGTAACTGAGAAAATAAAAAACCTCATACTATGTTGAAATATAGTCTGGGAAATTTATTAAGTCTCTTAAGAACCTAATTAACCCACTCTCTCAAATTAGACCCCCAGCCAGCATTAGAGTCGGCGTCAGCAAAGTTAAAATTCACTGAGCCCTTAGAATGTGCCAAGTACTCTGCTAGGTGTTATCAGATTTAATTCTCAAAATACAAACTGATGAGGTCCTTACTGTTACAGTCTAAAAGGTTCAAACCTAGAGAGGGTGAATAACTTGCCTGAAGTCACAAGGGCAAGTGGAGGAGCCAGAATTCAAACCCAGACAATCTGATTCCAGGGTCATCACATTTTATTACAATTGGAGGCTGCTTAGTCTCTGGAGTACATGAAATATCATGTTTGGCCTCAGTAGCTGTTTTTCTAGTTTAATGGAATGTTTTATTTTTTACACGTGTAATTTAAGTAAAATGTGCAAGTAAAATTTTTTTTTTGCCCTAACTTTTAAAGGATACATAATTTGTATATATCTATGGAATTTGTTGAACCAGAGATTGCTTAAAACTGAAATGTTAGCAATGTACAATATGTAATTTGCTTGTCACATGTGTGGAATGGTTTACTTAAGTCATGAATCATAAAAGGATACATAAATGTTAGTATAGATGATACAGCTACATAGATCTATTGGTTAAGTGAGGTAACATCACAAACATCATTGCCAAATTGGCCCTTTAAGGTTAAAACAATTAAAGTTAAACAAAAAGATAAAATTGAGTTGATTCTGGAAAATTTCTTTTGGTCATCTATTATCATTTTAACTCAGAACATTTCCAGTTTTAGAGCAATTTTTGCTCAGAATTAACACACACACACAAATGGGTACTTCAGGAGGAATTTAAATTGCTACAGGCTATGAATCACTGCATCCCTTGGGAATTGCTGAAATTATAAATGTTAAATCCATGAATGTAAAGGTTCTTGAGTAATCTCCATTATACCACAAACATCAACAAAATCAGGGAGTAATTTTGTGACATGAGAAAATTTTAGTAAATTATATTTTCTAGTAACTAATCCCAATGTGAATACAAGCCCATTATGTCTTATTTTTTTAAAGTATTGAGCTGTGATTCTTTATTACCCTCCAAATGTAAGTTTTTACTATCTATCACTTATAGACATGTTTTTTTAGAATAATTAAATTTTATTACTATTAATCAAGCTTAGGACTTACTCCAAAAAAAAAAAAAGAATTTTTTAAAGATCCAGAAAATGAAGATAGTAGTGCCTGAGGCCCTCCCAAGTAAATGATTATATATATCAACTGAAAAAAAAAAAATCTAAAAGAAAAGAAAACTGACACAAGTTTAAAGCTATTGAAATGACATTTCTTATGGCCTATTTCAACATAAAATAAATTTTCTTCATCTTTTAAAAATTGTTTTTAATTAAAATATAATATGTTAGTTTCTGCTGTACAATGGAGTGAATCAGCTGTATGTATACATATATTGCTTCTCTCCCACACCCGCATCTCCCCCTTATAGGTCATCACAGAGAACTCAGTTGAGTTCTCTATCTATATAGCAACTTCCCACTAGCTATCTATTTTACACAGGGTAGTGTATATATATCAGTGGTACTCTCAATTCATCTCGCCCTCTTCCCTCTCTTTGTCCACAAATTCATTCTCTACATTTGCATCTCTATTCCTGCCCTGCAAATAGACTCATTAATACAAGTTTTCTAGATTCCATTTATATGCATAATATACAATATTTATTTCCCCTTCTGACTTCCTTCACTCTATATGACAGATTCTAGGCTCATCCATAACACTACAAATGACCTAGTTTTGTTCTTTATCTTCATCTTAACCTCAGCTTTTAAAATGTATAACTTGTATTATATTCTGTTTCTCTGTCCTATTTCATCATCTAGCATGTACATCTTTTTCTGACTTTCTATTCTTTATAGCTATGAAATATGTTATTTATAAAGTACTACCTTAGGTTCTGTTTAGCTCTTAGTGTTGGAACTATTGGCATCTGCATTTCTGTAAGCATTTTTCACAGTGTCAATGTACAAAATGCAAGACTTCTCAAAAGTCAAAACAATTCTCATGAGTAACAAATACATGAGCCAAGTGTGGAGATATTGAATTTAGGTACTCTGTGCTATACAAAATAGGGTCTGTTGACCCTAATAATTCTTTTCCTGTCCTTCCCCTGGTCTCCTTCTTATTTCATTTTGGATTCTCTGTGTGTGTGTGTATGTATGTGTGTGTATATATACACACACACACACACATATATGGGCTTCCCTGGTGGCTCAGTGGTAAAGAATTCACCTGCAATGCAGGAGCCATAAGAAATGTGGGTTTGATCCCTGGGTTGGGAAGATTTCCTGGAGGAAGGCATGGCAACCCACTCCAGTATTCTTGCCTACAGAATTCCATGGACAAAGGATCCTGGCAGGCTACAATCCGTACGTTCACAAAGAGTTGGACATGACTGAAGCGACAGCATGCACACATGAATGTATGTACACACACACACACACACAGACAGACAGGCACACACACAGACACATACACACACAGACACACAGACAGAGAGACAGACAGACAGACACACACACATCAGCCAAGAAACTTCATTGTTGAAAGTGGTTTCTGCAGCTGTTTTTAAAAGTGAGTGTCTGAATTACATGTTTTCTTCCTGGAAATTTTATTGCAGAAAATCTCTGATTTTAATTAAATGTTTTTTTCTAGTCTTACTTATAATTTTCTTTTCAAAGGAAGGAATTACAATCATTTTGTCTGTGCAAGGAGCTTCTTCCTGAATTGTAAATTGTATATGTTGAAAAAAATTCAGATGTGGTATGTTTTTCTGGACATAACTATTTCATGTGTTATATTTCACTCATTCTTACATGAGGAAAATCTAATTAAACTTATATCACTATTGCCTTGAAATAAACATAGGTGATAGTTCATCATTCCTTCACTCAGTTCCATAAGAAGCCAGGATACATTGGGTAATGTTTGTTTTAAATTTCATGCACTTAGGGAAAAAATGTATTTAAAAGCAAGACAGTTTAGGAGAACTAAGAATAACAGAGCTACTCTTAATATCTTTCCTTCTTATTTCACCTCCAGATGAAGGAAGGTATCATTTGAAAGTATTCAAATTTTTTTGAGTGATCGATCTGCTTGAAATGTTTTGACTAAATTGTCTAGGACAATAAAACAAATCAGTTAACTTAAGTGATTGACAGAATACTTAACCATCATATTTTTAGATATAGCCTTATTTCTAGCAATATTTCTAGACTTATGTTTTATAGTATATACTACTATTAATACCAATATAAACAGAAAAGCCCTGATACCATTGAAGCTCTAATTATATCACTTGGATTTAGGGGTTCATTCTTATGTTTTCTGACTTCTCCAATATGTTATTTCTTGTGTTTATTCTTCCTTTCAGAGAAAATTCCCTTTTTTTTTTTCTCTCTGTTTGACTTGATTTATTCTTTTCTCTTTCTTGGCTTTATGCTCTTGTTCTTCAAAGTCCTCTTTTATTTCATTGGCACATTTTCAATTACAGATTTTCTGCATAAGCTCTAAGAACTCGTGTGAGTGTCATTCAATTTCTTTGTTCAGGTTTGCAATATAGCACAAGAGGCAATAAAAGACTTTGATGCATTTATTATTAATAGATAAAAACTAAAAGATGCCAAGGAAACCCAAAAGCCTGAGCTTCTGTGGCAGTTTGTATCAAATAAGGAGTCATGAAGGTTAAAAACCAATAATAGATGTTACAGGAATAAGGTGAGTCTGTCAACTCAAGAAATATAGACCTAAACACTTCCATGCAAAGAGAGCATTACAGAGGTGTTTCTATTGCACTAACAAAGCATAGCATTATTTATGCACATATTAGAATGCAAAACTTTTTTATTTCAACTAACTGATTGTACCCCAAAATCCAAAATTCATTTATTCTAACATAACAGAGTCCTCCAACTTTAGATAGGCACATGACTGCCCCAAATATAAACAATACTATCCCTTTTAAGGAAGCAGAATCAAGTCTCCGTCCATGACTTATAATGAGATTTAAGAGAAACTGGTTTAGGTAACTTCTGAAAGACATACTTACAGAGATGTGTCTTCCTGTTGTCTGGCTATGGACTAGTTAGTTTGAACCATGAAATGAAAGTCATCATGGTTTACGGTACAAGACAGAAGAAGCTATGATCCTGGGTGATTGTGGAATTGCTAAACCAGGAGAAGACTGTTCTGGTTATACAGGAAGTAAATACATTTCTATATTGTTTAAGTTATTCCTCATTTTTAGTTTTCTGTAGCTTTCAGATAAACTTAATTCTAATAAATATAAGCCGTTACGTTTCACAGCAAAAACTGACATTTTTAAACTATTTTGCTTTGGAATATTTTGTGTAGGTAAGTTCCAGTTTTCCTGCTGTTCATGGGGTTCTCAAGACAAGAATACTGAAGTGGTTTGCCATTCCCTTCTCCAGTCAAATCTATGGTTTTTCCTGTAGTCATGTATAGATGTGAGAGTTGGACTATAAAGAAAGTTGAGTCCGAAGAATTGATGCGTTTGAACTGTGGTATTGGTGAAGACTCTTGAGAGTCCCTTGGACTGCAAGGAGATCCAGTCAGTCCATCCTAAAGGAAATCAGTCCTGAATATTCATTGGACGGTCTGATGCTGAAGCTGAAATTCCAATGCTTTGGCCACTTGATGGGAAAAACTGACTCATTTGAAAAGACTCTGATGCTGGGAAAGATTGAAGGCGGGGGGAGAAGGAGTTGACAGAGGATGAGATGGTTGGATGGCATCACCAACTCGATAGACATGAGTTTGAGTAAGCTCCAGGAGTTGGTGATGGACAGGAAATCCTGACGTGCTGCAGTCCATGGAGTCACAAAGAGTCAGACATGGCTGAGCAACTGAACTGAGCTGAAGTTCCACTTCTTCAGTTTGTCTTTTTATGTCCGTACTGCGAGGCACATTCCTGTGAGAATACCACAGGAGGTAACAGCTCAGAAAGGCCTCCTTTAGTTTCCAGCAACGGAGCACAAGACAAGTGGGCTTTGTCCCTTTGTTCATTTCGTAGGCCCTTCCCTCAATCTGCTGTAACTCTATTCTTTTCTTTCTATTCTCCTTCTTTTGCATGCTCCCCAGCTGCACATGACCTAAACCTGGAACCAGTTCTAGAAATCTTCACATCCCTTAATTACACCTTCCCACATGTAATCCACTGTTATCAATTCTCCCTGCAAAGCACGAGTCCTTCGTGTCCCTGACTCCCCATCGCTATTTTCACATTTGCCCTCCCCAGTAACAGGGTCCCCCTTTGTAGTCGGAGCCTTTTCCTCTCCACCCTGCACTGCTGTTTTGAAGAGATTGACCACGCCTGTTGTCATGATGCTCAGAATTCCTCTGATTTCTCATCATTCCCAGCAGTGATTACATACTATGTTGGTATTTGCCATGGGGTCCACAGAAGTGTCTCCACTGTCCTTGGTGTTGATTCCATTATAGATGAGGCAGGGCTCTGGCCACCCTGCGCTTCTTCCACCACGCACAGAGTTGCCCAGGGTCTACTCCCCGGGAATGTATTCTGCAGCAGCATGTATGGTCATGTATCTCTTGGGGTTTTTTCTTTCACCGTGAAGAACCATCATTTCCATACAAAATATTTTGTTAGAAGATGAGCCATTTCTTTTAGTATTTCAGCATTATTTTCTCTGAGTTTTACATTGAATTTTCTCATAATATTATTTTAACGTACAACTTTTATTCTTTTGCCATTAATCACTTTTCAGAAAGTATCCACTTTATTCATTAAACAAAACAAAACAAAACACCTTACAGGTGGCTCAGATGGTAAAGAATCTGCCTGCAATGCTGGAGACCTGGGTTCAATCACTGGGTTGAGAAGATCCCCTGGAAAAGGGAATGGCTACCAACTCCAGTAATTTTGCCTGGAGGATTCCTTGGATGGGGAAGCCTACCAGGCTACAGTCCTTGGGGTCGCAGAGAGTTGGACATGACTGAGCAACCAAATTTCACACTTTCAACCTTAGGTTTTAGTAACATCTCCCTCTTTTTGTTATTGTTTTCTTTTTCTTTTTTAAAAAATTCTCACTTTATTTAAAATTTTCATTCCAGTCTTTTTTATGGGGTGTAATTTTTTTCTTATCCTACTTCTTTACATTAAGTGAATCTAATTAACTTTCTTCCTACCTTCCTCCTTCCCTCTCTCTCGTCTTTTCATCTTTTTCCACTTTCAATAATTATATCATTTATGCCTATAGATTTTCCTTGTAGCTTATGTTACATAACATAGATTTCAGTATGAACCTGATTTTAATTATTTTGTGTATGGTTGTAAATTTCATTTTTATTTTAATTTTGATCCAGGAGTTATTTAGGGAACATATGGATTTCTAAGTATTAAATTTTTTTTGGTTATAAACCCAAGAATGTAGTCAGTAAAAGTATCTGTTTATTTTGGATATTTCATTTCCCTGATGTCCTTGTAATCTTTAATGGTGTCTCTCTTTTTGAAGCAGTAAGGAAATAATTGTGTTATAACAGAGGGGTTTAGCCCCTTTAGGTTTTTTGAAAACTGATTATTTTTCAATTGTGTTTTTAATGCATTTCAAAGAAATGCATAAGTATTGCTTTGTTTCCTATATTTTTCTTTCTTGATCTTAAAAAAGTACGAAGGTAATGCTACTATTAGTACTTCTCAACTGTTGGGTTTTTAGCACTGCAGGAATTATTCTTTGGATTTAGAGGTAGAAGCATGTATTGAATAGTTTTTGTTCTCTGCATTCTTTCTCCTTTTCTCTTGTGTTCTCCCTCCCTTTCTATCTGTATCTGTACCTCTATTTCTGTCTCTTAACTCTCTCTCTCTCTCTCTCTCTCTCTCTCTCTCTTAGCTGTGGGCCATAATGAATATAACATCCACAACACTTTAATACTATTTTTAACTCAACATCTTGGTCACAAGTAATGAAATTGGTTGGAAAGAAGGGTGACTTAACCAATCTGTGGTAGTGCAGGGGTACCCAGTGCAGATAATGAACATGAGCCAGAACAGTCTTTGTAGCCAAGAAACAACTGTTATGATGCTATTGCTGCTGCCTCTACTGCAGGACACTTGTTACCCCTTACTCTCATTACAGGAATAAAGCTTTCTCATCGCTATACTGTGGGCTTTTTAGTTGTCATCATGATTAATATCAGGCTGTGCATTGCATCCTCAAGGTAAGATTCTAGATCATGTTTCCATATCTTGGAAACCTGGAGGGCATAGAGAAACCATTTGCTTTCTTGAATTCCTGCCTGTCATCAATCATACAAAGGGATGGAGGTTCAACTATTTGGAAGGTTGTTTGGATGTTGAGTGAACATATAGCAACAAGTTTCTATTGCATTTACACCTTTGACCCTGCCCAATATGTTTTAAAAACATGCACATGTGTGTGTGTGTGTGTATATATACTTGCCTACATTTTCACTTAAAAAAAAAAAAAAAAAAAAACACAGAAAATCTTCTATATAACATTCTGCAACTTTTCTTTATATAATCCAAATTTGCTAAAACCATTTCTAAAGGGAACCAATTTAAATTATGAATGTTTTCTGTGAATATCTCTAAGTTTAGGATTTCTGAGTAATGTCCATTTATATTCTAGTTTAAGTTTGTCCCACTAACAGTACTTTTCAGCCATATATTAATTAAATTTCAGAGCTAACTACTACTAGCACTATTAGATGAATAAGGAAAGAAAATATTAATCAGTTGTATGTCATATGCATGTAGTTTTACACTTTCTTAGAGAATTTTTCACTCTTGTGTACTGCAATCACTAGCTCTGAGTAGGGAAAAACTTTTTTTAATTGAATGAATCATCAGATTTACATAATGAGATGGAGAAAACTCTTGATTCATGAGTTTAGGGCTTCCATTTTTGTGTAAAAATAGTACCATGTGTAAGTTGTATTCTCAGATTATATATCACATGGTATCAATAGTTGTCTTTGTAACTGATTTTCATCAGCTTATAAACTGTTGTATGTCTGTGTAAATGGACTATCAAAGAAAGAAGCAGTACTCTGCATGATAACATAGCACTAGTGAGTTGAGAGAGGATATTTTGTATAGTACTGTGCATAATGAGTAAGAGCAGCAAATCCAAATCCTGGCTAAGTCTATATTCCAATGAGGAAAAGAAAAGTGTATACACACACACACACACACACATATATACATATATATGTGTGTATATATATATATATATATATATATATATATTTGACTAAGGAGGGATGATATGTAACCCATCGGTTCAGTACAGTCCCACAGTTGTGTCCGACGCCTTGAGATCCAATGGACTGCAGCATGCCAGGTGTCCCTATCAATCACCAACTCCAGGAATTTACACAAATTCATGTCCATCGGGTCAGTGATGCCATCCAACCATCTCATCCTCTGTCATCCCCTTTACCTCCTGATTTCAATATTTCCCAGCATCAGGGTCTTTTCAAATGAGTCACTTCTTCACATCACGTGGCCAAAGTATTGGAGCTTCAGCATCAGCATCAGTCCTTCCAATGAACACTCAGGACTGATCCTTTTTAGGATGGACCAGTTGGATCTCCTTGCAGTCCAAGGGACTCTCAAGAGTCTTATCCAACCCCACAGTTCAAAAGCATCAATTCTTTGGCTTTCAGCTTTCTTCATAGTCCAGCTCTCACATTCATACATGACTACTGGAAAACCATAGCTTTGACTAGATCGACTGTTGTTGGTGAAGTAATGTCTCTGCTTTTCAATATGCTGTAGAGGTTGGTCATATCTTTTCTTCCAAGGAGTAAGTGTCTTTTAATTTCATGGCTGCAATCATCATCTGCAGTGATTTTAGAGCCCCCCAAATTAAGCCTGTCACTGTTTCCACTGTTTACCCACCTATTTGCCATGAAGTGATGGGACCAGATGCCATGATCTTAGTTTTCTGAATGTTGAGTTTTAAGCCAACTTTTTCACTTTCCTCTTTCATCAAGTGGCTATTTAGTCCTTCTTCAGTTTTTGCCATAAGGGTGCTGTCATCTGCATATCTGAGATTATTGATATTTCTCCTGGCAATCTTGATTCCAGCTTGTGCTTCAGCCAGCCAGCACTTCTCATGATGTATTCTGCATGTAAGTTAAATAAACAGGGTGAAAATATAGCCTTGATGTACTCCTTTCCCTTTTTGGAACCAGTCTGTTTTTCCATGTCCAGTTCTAACTGTTGCTTCCTGACCTGTATACAGGTTTCTCAAGAGGTGGGTCAGGTGGTCTGGTATTCCCATCTCTTTCAGAATTTTCCACATTTTGTTGTGATCCACACAGTCAAAGGCTTTGGCATAGTCAATAAAGCAGAAATAGATGTTTTTCTGGTGTTCTCTTGCTTTTTAAACGATCCAGCAGATGTTGGCAATTTGATTTCTGGTTCCTCTGCCTTTTCTAACGCCAGCTTCAACATCTGATAGTTCATGTTCATGAACTATTGAAGCCTGGATTGGAGAATTTTGAGCATTACTTTACTAGCGTGTGAGATGAGTGCAATTGTGTGGTAGTTTGAGCATTCTTTGGCATTGCCTTTCTTAGGGATTGGAATGAAAACTGACCTTTTCCAGTCCTGTGGCCACTGCTAAGTTTTCCAAATTTGTTGACATATTGTGTGCAACACTTTCACAGCATCATCTAAGGATTTGAAATAGCTCAACTGAAATCCCATCACCTCCACTAGTTTTGTTTGTAGTGATGCTTCCTAAGGTCCACTTAGCTTCACCTTCCAGTATGTCTGACTCTAGGTGAGTGGTCATACCCTCATGATTATCTGGGTCATGAAGAACGTTTTTGTATAATTCTTCTGTTTATTCTTGCCACCTCTTCTTAATATCTTCTGCTTCTGTTAGGTCCATACCATTTCTCTCCTTTATTGTGCCCATCTTTGCATAAAATTCTCCCTTGGTATCACATTTTCTTGAAGAGCTCTCTAGTCTTTCCCATTCTATTCTTTTGCTCTACTTCTTTGCACTGATCACTGAGGAAAGCTTTCTTATTTCTTCTTACTATTCTTTGGAACTTTGCATTCAAATGGGCATATCTTTCCTTTTCTTCTTTGCTTTTTGCTTCTCTTCTATTCACAGATATTTGTAAGGCCTCCTCAGATAGCCATTTTGCTTTTTCGCATTTCTTTTTCTTAGGGATGATCTTGTTCCCTGTCTCTGTACATGAACCTCTGTCATAATTCTTCAGGTACTCTATCTGTCAGATCTAATCCCTTGAGTCCATTTCTCACTTCCATTGTATAATTGTAAGGAGTTTGACTTAGTTTATATACCTTAATGATCTACTCGTTTTCCCTACATTCTTCCATTTAAGTCTGAATTGGGCAATACGGAGTTTATGGTCTGAGCCACAGTCAGCTCCCAGTCTTGTTTTTGCTGACTCTATAGAGCTTCTTCATCTTTGGCTGCAAAGAATATAATCAATCTGATTTCAGTATTGACCATCTGGTGATGTCTATGTATAGAGTCTTCTCTTGTGTTGTTGGAAAAGGGTGTTTGCTATGACCAGTGCATTCTCTTGGCAAAACTCTATTAGTCTTTGCCCTGCTTCTTTCTGTACTCCTAGGCCAAATTTGCCTGTTACTCCATGTATCTCTTGACTTGCTACTTTTGCATTCCAGTCCCCTATCATTAAAAGGACATGTCTTTTGGGTGTTAGTCTAGAAGGTCTTGTAGGTCTTCATAGAACCATTCAGCTTCAGCTTCTTCAACTTTACTAGTTGGGGAATAGACTTGGTTTACCGTGATATTGAATGGTTTGCCTTGGAAATGAACAGAGATCATTCTGTCGTTTTTGAGATTGCATCCAAGTACTGCTTTTAGAACTCTTTTGTTGACTATGATGGCTACTCCATTTTTTCAAAGGCATTCTTGCCCACAGTAGTAGATATAATGGTTATCTGAGTTAAATTCACCCATTCCAGTCCATTTTAGATCACTGATTCCTAAAATGTTGATGTTCACTCTTACCATCTCCTGTTTGACCACTTATAATCTGTCTTGATTCATGGACCTAACATTCCAGTTTCCTATGAAATTCTGCTCTTTACAGCATCAGACTTTCCTTCTATCACTAGTCACATCCACAACTGGGTGTTGTCTTTGCTTTGGCTCCATCTCTTCATTCTTCTGGAGTTAGTTCTCCGGTGATCTCCAGCAGCATATTGGGCACCTACCGACCTGGGGAGTTCATCTTTCAGTGTCCCATCTTTTTCCCTTTTCATAGCATTCATGGGGTTCTCAAGGCAAGAATACTGAAGTGGTTTGCCATTCCGTTCTCCAGTGCACCATGTTTTGTCAGAACTCTCTACGATAAATCACCCGTCTTGGGTTGCCCTATAGGACATGGCTCATGGTTTCTTTGAGTTAGACAAGGCTGTGGTCCATATGATCAGATTGGTTAGTTTTCTGTGATTGTGGTTTTCAGTCTGTCTGCCCTCTGATGGAGAAGGATGAGAGGCTTATGGAAGCTTCCTGATGGGAGAGACTGACTGAGGGGTAACTGGGTCTTGTTTTGATGGGTGGGGCCATGCTCAACAAATCTTTAATCCAATTTTCTGTTGATGGGTGGACCTGTGTTCCCTCCCTGTTGTTTACCTGGGGCCAAACTATCCTGGAGGTAATGAAGATAACGGTGACCTCCTTCAAAAGGCCCCATGCATGTACTGCTACACTCTGTGTTCCCAACCCTGCAGCAGGCCACCACCGACCCACGCCTCCGCCCGAGACTCCTGGACACTCCCGGGCAAGTCTGGGTCAGTCTCTTATGGGCTCACTGCTCCTTTCTCCTGGGTCCTGGTGTATAGAAGGTTCTGTTTGTGCCCAGCAAGAGTACTTCCCAGTCCTGTGTAAGTTCTGGCAGCTCAGTGGTGGGGTTAGTGGCAACCTCCTCCAAGAGGGCTCATGCCACACCCAGGTCTGCTGCACCCAGAGCCTGCTCCTGTGGCAGCCCACTGCTGACCCGCACCTCCACAGGAGATGCTCAAACACAGTTCTGGCTCAGTCTCTGTGGGGCCTCTGGGTCCTGGTGCGCACAAGGTTACTTTGAGCTCTCTGAACGTCTCTGGCGGAAATGGGGTCTGATTCTAAATGCAAATTCGCCCCTCCTACCATCTTGCTGGGTCTCCTCCTTTGCCTTTGGGTGGGGTATCTCCTCACAGCCACGCCAGCGCCGTGCAGCCGTCACTCAAGCGCCTGACGTCTTGCTGGGACTTCTCTGCCCTTGGGCTTGGGGCATCTCTCACAGTCACTCCAGTGCCGTGCAGCCGCAGATGTAACCCATATGTCGCCAAAATGTCTAGCTATTGCCTAAAATATGGTGACCCGAAGTACGGTAAATGTACTGGCAAAATAGTCAGACTTGGTCTGGCTAATTCATGTTTCTGAGCCCAGGCATGGCCTCCATGTCTTGGAGAACATAGACCTTCTGCTCTTGAGTCCACTGGATAAGCCCTGTGTTAGCTGTGGGGGAGGCTGCCTAAAACCAGAAATGTGCCTTAGTAAGAGATATCTTCATCAGGGGCTTTCAATAAATATTTACATGGCAAATAGTTCATATGGAAATTAACTTTATAATATTTGTTGGGCTTAGGAAATGCTATATAACTTGTTGGAAATTATAGAATTAATCATTATATGTACTAAGAACAGATTAGAAATACTTTTCCATGCAAGAGAAAAGGACGAAAAACAAAAATAGAGATGATTAAATAAAATATTTAATAAAAACATAGAAAACAATTAAAATTAGAAAAATTAAGAAGTAAATATAATTGAGTCCAAAATTATCTGGTACATTAAGATTTACACTTGGATATAAAATTAAGCCAAACAATACATAGTTCCATTAAACTAAGTTGGTTAAATATATAGATGGATTCATATTAGGAGCTTTATATAATTCAACATATGAAAAGCTCAAGTAGAAAAATCTGTGTGTTCCTGCCATAGATGTTGAAAAGTCATTATATACAATTTTTTATTCATGTCTAATAGTAATAATAGGTCTCTTAATCAAATAGGAATGATATATTAACCTTAACATAATGAACCTATGTACTCAACCACAGTCACAATCAAGTTAGTTTTGAAAGGCAGGAGGAATTCCCACTATAATCAGTAATTAGCAGGAAGAATCCTACTGCTTTCTTTATTTAACATTCTTCTTGAAGTACTAGTCAATGAAGTTAGGAATTAAGAAACATGATTTAAAATTTTATGTGAAATAGCAGCAAATACTATAACATATTACATAATTCTTTACCTTAACACTCAAAAATTTGTGACTACAATAAGAAAAATCCATAAGGTAATGGCTGTGGAAATAAAACAAAGCAAACAAAAGTTTTCCTAGCTATTATTAGCCAGACCATACAATAGTATACAATCCAAATTATACAGTAAGAAAAATAAGCCAGTTTGCAACAGAGCTGCAAAAGTGAAATACCTCGAAATAAACTGAACAAGGCATCAACCAAATCTATGAGATTATAAAAATAAAATTTTACTGAAGGATAATAAAATAACTTGAACATATAGAAGTAAAGCTTTATTCTTTTACTGGGGGGTGCTGTATTTTTAACTTATCAATTAATCTTGAGACTCATTGTGATAGCTGTGAAAGTAACAATAGTATTCTAAAACTCATATGCATAAATAAATGTATGCAATTATATAAGAAGAGAAGGATAGGGAGACTGGTTTTACCAAATGTTAAAATATGTTACGTGAAATACACACATACACAAGCACGTTGGTCTCTCTCCTCATTTCTTGGTGCAGAGCTCCTAAAACTCGCATAATTTCCTAAGAGATAAGAGCACTAGGAACTAGGAGCCGCTTTTGTTTTCATATTTAATCTTTGACCCCAGTTCCTGACACATACTTACTAAATTCTGTGGGATTTCTGGGGTCACAGGAGCATCTTTTGTTCTAATGAGACAGTTCCTAAACAGCTCCTGTGAAAGTCTTAGTCATGTCCCACTCTTTGTGACCCCATGGGCTATATAGTCCATGGAATTCTTCAGGCCAGAATACTGGAGTGGGTAGCCTATCCCTTCTCCAAGAGGGTCTTTCTGACCCAGGAATCGAACCAGGGTCTCCTGCATTGCAGGCACATTTTTTATCAGCTGAGCTACCAGGAAAACCCTAAATAGCTCCTAAAAGACCAGAAATACCAAGTCATGACTAGAAGCCTGGAACTTTCAGCCCTACTCTTCATCCTCCAGGAAGGGAGAGAGGCTAGAAATGGAGTTAATGATCAAGTATGCCTGTGTGATGAAGCCTCCATAGAAATCCCCAAAGTATAGGATTTGGAGAGCTTCTGCATTGCTGAACACATAGAAATACTCAGTGTGGGCTATCTGCTGAGAGCATGAAACCTCTGTGTCCCTTCTCCCAGGCTTCGTGCTCTGCATCTTTTCTCTTTGGATGGTCATCTGTATCCTTAATCGCATACTTTTGTAACAAACTGATAAATATTTGTTTTTCCTTGAATTCCTTGAGCCATTCTGCCAAATTATCAAACTCAAGGGAGACTGTCATGGGAATCTTGATTTACAGCTAATCTGGCACAAGTATAGGTGACAACCTGGGCCTTGCAATTGGTATCTGAAGTAAGGGAGGGACAGTTTTGTGCAACTGTACCAGAATTGCGTTAAATCATACAACAGGCAACTGATGTCACAGAGAACTTCTAGATGTGGGAAAATTTCAACACATTTGATGAAATATTGTAAGCATATAAGTAAAGGAGAACATGCAGGGGTGTATTTTTCCTGTACAATTACCATCTTTAATACAATTGTGTTACACAGTGTCATTTGAACAAAATCTATAGTAGATGAAGTTTGAAACCTTGTACATATCTTGGAGGAGGGGAGTCCCAAGTGGAAAAAAAAAAAAAAAATGGGCAAATGCAAAACCCCAAGCCCAAGGCAGAATTGTGCTTGGCATATTTGAGAAGCTGTAAACACGATCTTGGACTTAGAGCAGAATGAGAAGGAAGATGAGGAAATAAGCTGAGAATGGGAATAGAGGTGGAAAGGGAGGTGATAGAGCATATGAGCCTAATAAGTCATTAAAAAAGTTTGAACAAAGAAGTGAAATGATTTGATTGACATTTTAGTGACCTCACTCTGGTGCTGTATTAAGAGGAGATGGAGATAGACCAGGACAGAGGAATAGAAACCATGATGAAGGTCTGCAAAAATCTGGACAAAAGATACTGTCTTGAATAAGATTTGCAGCAGCAGAGGGAAGGCCACAGAGTCTAATTCTGGATATATTGCAAGGATAGACTCAAGAGGACATGTTGTTAAATTTAATGTAGAGTTTGAAAAAAAAGGAAAACAAGAATGACTCTGAGGATTTTAGTTTGAAAAACTAGATAAATGGTATTGCTACTTACCTAGATGATGAAGTTGAGTGATGCTAGGAAATAAGATTGACTGATTGGAGAGAATAGGTGTGAAGTTTAACATTATTAGAAATGAGAGTGTTTCACCCTATGGTGGTATCTTTTGAATTTAGAATAACAACCCAGGATAGTTTAGCAGCACTGAATATTTATCCTTACTAGGAATGTTTTGTGAGACTACCAAATTTTGGGAGAGGGGATGCATTTGATAAAATCCACAGGTGAAATTTCTTATAATATTTTCAGTGCTTCTATGCTTTATTCAATGAGATATGTAGCATCTATTATAAAAAATCACAAAATATTTATTTCAACTAATGACATTCTTCATTTACCATACAAATTATTTAATATTTTACTTCCCTATGAATAACATATAAACATATTTAAAATTGTGATGAAAAGTTTTAGATGCAGTCTTAAAAATATTTGAGTAGGACACTGAATTTTTTGAAAACATCTTTAGAATTTAAAAAAAATTAAAAAAGAAGGCTATTGGTCTAGAACAGAATTTGAGAGTAAAAGTGGCTGGAGTGAGAAGTCCAATGGAATTATTGGTAACATTGAGGGACCATTTGAGGCAAGCGATCAGGATCTAAAAACATCATTGCTGTGGTGTTTATCTCCAGCAGTGATCAGATGCTTGGGTACACCAAACATTTAACCACACCACAAATGTGCACCCCACATTTAACCCATGGTTCCTATTTAAGTGAATATAGAGAAGCACAAGAGGAGAAAATGAGTTGAAGATATATTTCAAGGCATGATTATAATACTTCCTCCTCAAGGAATTTAAGGTTTTATAAGAAGAGCACAGTTGACCATGGAACAACATAGATTTGAACTGTACAGTTTCACTTATATGCAGATTTAAAACAAAACAAAACAAAAAAGTATTAGTAATGACAATGCATAGGGTATGGCCATGAATGTGAGTGGCAAAGGTGAAGTGGAGATCAAGATAAATTGAAAGAAAAGACATCAAGGAGCTGTTAAATCATTATATTAGAAGGATCATTTATGTGTACATTGTATGTGTATATATTGTATAAATTATTTTTATACTAGTGTGCAAGAAATATGTATTAGTTTTATATTACTAAATAACAAATGACCACAAATGTGATGCTGATATCAATACCTACTTATTTTCTCAGTTTTTTAAGTCACACATTTGGAATAATGTGACTGAATTTTCTGTTTGGAGTCTCATGAAGCTTCAGTGTTGGCTAGGCTGGGCTTTTTTCTGGTGGCTGTAAAAAAGGATCCACTGCTCATTAGAAACTTAAGTTGTTTGTAGTCGTAGGACTGAAGTCTCTATTTCTTTGCTGGCTTTCACCAGGGGTCTCTTTGTTTTTCTTGGTTTTTAACCCTTACACTTGGACCCCTCAGCTTCAAAGTCAGCAGGAACAGATTGCAAGTTTCTCATACCCCCAATCTCTCTGAGTTCCCCTTTTGCCTTCTTCTTCTGGTTATCATTTTTTCTTTTTTGTAAGGCTTAGCTTTTTTTAGAGCAGTTTTATGTTCAAAACAAAATTGAAAGCAAAACACAGAGATTTTCAATATATTTCCTGCCCTAGTATTACCTCTAATAATATCAACATTTCTCACCAGCATGGTACATTTTTTATTTTTATTTTTTACTAAGAATAAATCTGCATTGACACATCATAATAACCCAAAGTCCATAGTTTACTTTAGGATTCATTATTGATGCTGTATATTTTATGAGTTTTGACAAATGTATAATGACACATATTCATCTTTGTAATATTATACAAAATATTTTTATTGCCCTTAAAATCCTTCTGCCTATTTATCCATACTCCCTCACACCAACCCCTGGCAACCACTGGTCTTTTTATCATCTCCATGGTTTTGCCTTTCCCAGAATGTCGTATAACTGGAATAATACAGTAAGTAGCATTTTCAAATTGGGTTCTTTCACTTAGCAATATGCATTTAAGGTTCCTCTACATTTTTGCATGGTTTGATAGTACATTATTTTTAGCACTGAAATCATTCCATTGTCTGAAAGTACTACAGCTTAGCCATCACCTACTGAGAGACCTCTTTGTTGTTGTTCAATAGCCAAGTTGTGTCCAACTCTGCAGTCCAACCCCATGGATTGCAGCATGCCAGGGTTCCCTGTCCTTCATTGTCTCCCAGAATATGCCCAAATTCATGTCCACTGAATCGGTGATGCCATCTGACCATCTCATTCTCTGTTGTCCCCTTCTTCTCCTACCTTAAATCTTTCCCAGCATCAGGGTCTTTTCAAATGAGTCAGTTCTTTGCATCAGGTGGCCAAAGTATTGGAGCTTCAGCTTCAACATCAGTCCTTCCAATGAATATACAAGGTTGATTTCCTTCAGGACTGACTGATTTGATCTCCTTATTGTCCAAGGTACTCTCAAGAGTCTTCTACAACACCACAGTTCAAAAGCATCAATTCTTCTGTGTTGTCTTCTTTATGGTCCAACTCTCACAGCTGTACATGACTACTGGGAAAACCATAGCTTTGAGTCTATGGATCTTTGTTGGCAAAGTGATTGATATCTCTGCTTTTGAATACACTGTCTAGGTTTGTCATAGTTTTTCTTTCAAGGAGCAAGCGATTTTTAACTTCATGGCCGCACTCACCATCCACAGTGATTTTGGAGCCCAAGAAAATAAAGTCTGCCACTGTTTCCATTCATTCCCCACCTATTTTCTATGAAGTGATAGGACTAGATACCATGATCTTTGTTTTTTAAATGTTGAGTTTTAAGGCAGCTTTTTAGCTCTCCTCTTTCACTTTCATCAAGAGGCTCCTCGGTTCCTCTTTGCTTTCTGCTGTAAGGGTGGTGTCATCTGCGTATATGAGGTTAATGCTATTTCTACCAGCAATCTTGATTCCACCTTGAGCTTCCTATAGCCTAGCATTTCACCTGATATACTCTTCATAGAAGTTAAGGAAGCAGGGTGACAATATACAGCCTTGACATCTCCTTTCCCAATTTTGAACCAGTACATTGTTCCAGTCCATTGACTTCTTGTTTGCTTCCAAATTTTAACATAAAGTGGCTACAAACTTACATGTACAACTTTTTATGTGGACATGAGGTTTCAATTCCTTTGGGTAAATAGTGAAGAGCATGATTTCTGGTTCATGTGGCAAGATTATATTTAATTTTTGTAGGAAACTGCCAAACTATCTTCCAAGTGGCTGTATCATTTTACATTCCCAACAGCCATGAATGAGAATTCTTATTGCTCCATACCTCTGTCAACATTTTGTGCTATTAGGACTCTGAATTTTGGCCATTCATATTAGATATGTAGTGGTATTTCTACACTACATACCTATTACATTGTTTTTGTTTTAATTTACATTTCCCTGATGAATTGTGGTGTGCAACATCTGTTTGAAAGCTTATTTGCTATCTGTGTATCTTCTTAGTCAAGGTATCTGTTAAGGTCTTAGGTCTATTATTTAATTGTGTTGTTTGATTTCTTATTATTGAGTTTTAAGAGTTTTATAGCATGCTTTGGATAACAGTCTTTTATCATGTATGTCTTTTGTAACTATTTTCTTCCAGTCTATGTTTTTTCTTCCAATTCTCTCAATATTAATATTGTCTTTTGCAGAAGCTCTTAGTTTTTAAGCTTATCAGTTTTTTCTGTCATAGGGCATGTGTTTGATGTTGTGTCTAAAAAGGCATCCCCATAGTTAGTCACTTAGATTGTCTCCTGTGTTGTCCTCTAGGAATTTTACAGTTTTGCATTTTACATTTAGGTCTGTGATCTATTTTAAGTTAGCTTTTGTGAAGGCTGTAACATCTGTGTCTCCTTAAGACCACTTTGGGGAAGGCAATATCTCTATCTCCTCTTACTTCCTCTCCAATTTATTGTAGTTGCATAGCTCTGTCTCTAGTTTCTAGCCACCTGTTGCGAAGAACCGACTCAGTGGAAAAGACCCTTATGCTGGGAGAGATTTAAGGTGGGAGGAGAAGGGGATCATAGAGGTTGAGATGGTTGGATGGCATCACCAAAGCGATGGACATGAGTTTGAGTAGGCTGCGGGAGTTGGTGATTGACAGGGAAGCCTGGTGTGTTGCAATCCATGGAGTCGCAAAGAGTGGGACAGGACTGAGCTACTGAACTGACTGACTGATCTCTAGTTTCACTTTGGTTATTCCATTTTAATGCTGAAGAGCTCGATTTTTCTTGTGGAAGGTTGTTGGAAACCTTAAACATTAATCTTTATTTTCCCATTTTTGTTCAAAAGATCCTATTTATCTACCATGTAGATAAATGGGAGTAAGGTCTTGGACGTAGCAGTGAGAAAAGAGAATTGAAAACTATAAACTTGTCATGACATCATTTCACCACATTGTTTAACATAGAATGCATGGAAGTAAAGAGGTATAAGGTAATAAATTTTATTACATAAAATGAAAATCCTTCTGCATAGCAAAAACATTCAATAAGATAAAAAGGAATAATTAAAAATAAATTGTATTGATTATGATAAAAGACTAATTTGCCAAATTAATTCTTACAAATCAGTAATGTAAATACTAAATCTCTGAAAAGGAAGGAGGGAGAAGGAGTGGGAGAAGAAAAAAAGAAAGAAAGGCACATATAGCCTGGCAAAACATGGAATAAAAATCACAAAGGGCTTATAAGTAGACCAAAAAATGTTCAGAGTCACCCATACTGAGCTGTTTCATATTTTAAATAGTGAAAATTAAGACAGTAATGAAATAACATTCCCCACTTTTCAGCTTGTCATCAATAAAATATTTTTGATCAAGTACAATGCTAGAAAGGTTGTAGGAGGATCTTTTTTTTTTCTTTCTTTTTTTAATACCGTTTTGGCAAAATACACTCTGGTCCAAGAAATATGTTGGTTTTTTCCAAGATTTATGAAAATTTCCCTGGCATCTATTTTGTGATGCTCACAGATGTATGCATGTACATCTTCATTAAAACTTTGCTGATATAGCAAAATCTGGATATACCCAACGTGATAATCAATAGGCACTGTAGCCATAGAATGGAAGACTTCACAGTGAGTTTGAGTTCCAGAATATGTGGCTAACCATTATATGGGGTAAGCACAAAAAAATGGAATAGAAAAGCCTTAAGGTAATTCAATACATATAAGAACTATATGAATTATATATATTATATGAACTATATATATATTATTATATATATAATATATATATTATATATATATGAACATATAATAACATATAAGAATTATATATATATATAATTTATTCATGTGTGTTTGAAAAAAAACAAAAGAAGGATTCATAAGACTCTGTTGATGACTGTTGCCTCTCTCAAGTAGGAAAATATTCTGAAGTGAAAGACATTTTTCATTGTGTATCTTCTCCTGTTTGAATTTTTATCACACTTTTGTAATTTTGTACATAGTAGAATTATTAGAAAATGAAACTTAAAAACTCTTTGATTTAAAAACCTATTAGATGAGGTCTCTTTTCCTTTCATTGTTTTAGAATGTTGTTTCATCTCTAGTTGAAAACTGGCAATTGATGGCACAAGCCTGAAGGTGGTTGAGAGTGCAGAGAAGTTAAAAATATTGTGTATCATTTTCATTAGTGTAGTATTTTCAGTAATTCAAAATAAGACTTTATTCTATAAATAGTGAGCAACAATTTCATTAGTTCTTTATTCTTATATATTGGATTTGCCAAAAATGTTGTTCAAGTTTTTTTCTTAGATCTTATGGAAAAACCCAAATGAAATTTTTTTGCCAACCCAATATTTGCATGTTATGAATAATAAATATTGTGATTGTCCTAATAAATTAGCTGTACATTTATAATACAAACTCTAATTATTCTGTAGAAAACCCGTACTGAACTGCAAATGAATTTGCAGCATTCTGACAGCAAGAACATATGAGTGTTTTCTTAAAATTATTTCATATTCATCTATCCTTGTTCTATACTAGATACTTGGATAGTGTGAGGACTATGCTTATTTATCATTATCATTTCTTCCATCATTTCTTAATTCATCATTATTTATTGCTTCCAATATTTTGGGAACCTTTCTAAGTCTTTCAGTTTTCATAAGGATCTCAACTATACCTTTTTTTTTTTCCTTTTCTAGTTTTATTGAAATGTAATTCGATAAGCACTGCATAAGCTTAAGGTGTACAGCATAATGATTTGGCTTTCATAAACTGTGAAATGATATCACAATAAATTTAGTTAACATTTATTCTCTCATATAGATACAAAAAAAATAAAAGAAAAGTTCTTCCCCTTGTGATGAGAACTCTTGGGATTTGCTCTCTTCACACACCACATATTTAAAGTGTACTGTACAGCAGTGCTGTAGCTTTTATTTCATTAGTGAGGAGCAGAGATAAACCAGTAAGCAAAAAAAAAAAAAAAAAAAGAAAAAAGAATAAGAGAAAAAGCAATAGTAATATAACTTTGATAGGTAATAACTTATAAAAGGGAATTGATTTGAATAACAGACACTGATGGAGAGGGAATGAGGTTGGGATTGGAGGTGAGTTGTGGTGTCTTATAGTTCATAACAGTTAAAGGGAAGAATACCATATGATGAGATAAAGGTTCACAGCACTGAGTGGGTTTATTTTTTATATTTACTTCTCAGGTCTTTTCAGCATCTTTTTTGGGGGGAGGGGTGGAGGAGTGAGTGGGTGGATTTATTTATAGATGCAAGATTGCCATTATCACAGAAAAATTAGTGATATAAGGGGCTTTGTACTTTGTTTGAAGACTATCTGTTCCAAGTTAAAGCAAATCATAGATTTAATCTTGTCAAAGACAATAATAGTTTCATGAAGAACAAACTTTTATTTTGGACCATTTATTTTCTTATTCATTCATATAAAAACACTCTTGATATGTCTGTTTTCTGTCCAGCTAATTGATATTAGATTCTCGCTGATTTTATCTTCTGTGGTTATAGACTTATTTGTTTTTGCATAGTATCACTGGGGATTCCCTGGTGGTTCAGATGAAAAGAATCCCCCCCAATGCAGGAGACCTGGGTTCCATCCCTGGGTCTGGAAAATCCCCTGGAGGAGGAAATGGCAACCCATTCCAGTATTCTTGACCAGAGAATTCCATGGACAGAGGAGCCCGGCTGTCCTTGGTGTCACAAAGAGTTGGACACATCTGAGCGACTAACACACACTGAATTTTCATATGTTCTAAAAATTAAATTTATTTGAATCTACTTACAAGTATCAGGAACCACGATTTAAGATGTGTCTCACAAATTTGCCATTTATCTATTTCTTATTTATGTATATGTGCTCAGCCGTGTTCCACTCCTTGTGACCCTATGGACTGTGGTCCACCAGGCTCCTCTGTCTATTCAATTTTCCAGCAAGAATACTGGAGTTGCCATTTCTTCCCAGGGACTCGAACCCACATCCCCAGCATTGTAAGCAGAATCTTTAGCGCTAAGCCAGCGTGGATAGCCCATTTATTTCTTATAGTAGGAAAACTTCAGGGAGGTTGGTTGGTTGCTGGCATTGATAAATAGCTTAAGGATTCATCTTTCTGGCTTCCTATTACGTCATCACCATAGGCTGCCATTTTGTTTCTTGCCTCAAGATGGCTGTTCCATCTCCAGCCATGAGGGGAAAAGTCAGTCTCAGAGCTGTTGCTACCATTTAGCAGGAAAGAGAAACGTTTCCAGAAATCTCTTGTCAGACTTCTGCTTTAGTCTCATTGCCTAAAACTGAGTCTCCTGGGTACCCAAGCAGCAGGTAATTCTAAAAAAGCAGGAAAAAGAAGTGTGAACGTCTCAAAGTAATCTTTACATTTTCTGGAGCTTGATACATTGTTTTCAGTAAAATCAAGGAATATGGATAACAGTGGTTAATAGATAGTCACCTCTGAGTAATTTGCCACACATATGCTACTTATAAATTATTGAAAAAAAAACCTATTTTATCCAATTTATTTGAAAAAAATTGTCTGGAGTTTGAATATATGTTTGTACTGGTTGCAAACAAGTTTAATGATGTCATCTGCTTTAGTCTTGGAACTACATCATGTTTGGATTTGAAATCATTGTCCTATCATAATTGTAATATTATAATATTGTTGTAATAGAGATCAATTGTACTATTTATCTTTGCTATCTCTTAAATTATTATTATTGCTATTGTAATAAGGATAAATCTCTCACCACAACACTTCATTTCAATCTATGTGGCACATTATCTAAATACAGAATTTGAAGTTTATTTAAATTTATTTTCAAAAGTAAAGTTTGCTATAACTTTTAACCTACCTATATTAAAATTATTTAAAATTTGAGAAATTCACTTCAGTGTTTTTATATCATTTCATTTTCTTTATATGTCTGTTTTCAGTTATATATAAAGGATCGAAGAAGTCTAGGAATTTTTAGATACTGCATTTTCTGAACACTGAAGAATTATAGTCATATAAAGAGAAAAATGACTGACTCCTGCTTATTAGAGTACAATTAAAATTATGTCTGAATTAGGACTTTTTAAAGAAATAAAATATGGAATTTTCAATCTAAGGAAAATCTTTTAAAAATAATTTAGAAATGCTGTTTGATATACCAGATAATACTTACATTTATTTACTTATTTATGTGTTTTATGTAATACTATATTATGTAATTCCTCATATAGAGTAGATACTTAATAAATTAAATTAAAATTGAATAAACTTTAAAAACTATAAATGTACTCTCCTTGGCAAAGAATCTAAAGTATTAATTTCAATAGTGCTATTGAAAGACTACTCAGAAAATAAGACTACTTATCATGTTTATAGCAATATTAAAATGTTTAACATTTGCAATACAAATACTTTATTTCTTTGCTTTACCCCCTTTTGCAGTTTTTTACACAATTTGCACACTTTGTATGCTCTTTTTCAAAAATAATATAATAATAATTTTACTCTGAAAAATTGACATTTGGAGGAGTCTTTAATGTGCCAGAATTCTGTTATCTGTTTTCCTGAGGTCATTCATAACCCTTGTAAAAGTATGATGTAATTTATATTGTAAAGAAGGTTAGCAAATGCATTAAAGTGAAAACAGTGCAAAATATACCAGAAAAGTTTTATAGTGCTATACTGCCATTTAAAGACGCATGTATTCTCTGCTCCATGGAATGGAGAAAGTTAATAATCCGTTTCTTGTAAATGAGTCACAGATAATACAGACAAGTCGAGAAATCTACATTGAACTGGCCAATCTCAGAATAGATCCACCGGATTGAATCTTACTATATTTAATGGGAAAAGTCAGTGCAACCAAAGGAACCAATCCTGCTTGAACATAATGAAGGGGTGGTGACAGGGGAAAATAGTCTTGAGAAGGTTATAATAGTATTTCTCAAGTTATTCCATGAAAACTTAAAAAGAAATTTTTAATAAAATGATGAAACAGATGGAATAAATTATGTCAAGCACATTTGCCTAAGAAAGATAAGTCTCTGGATTCAGGAATAGATATTTGCTCTGGAGGACTCTCATATTACTTTTAAATACACAGTTATTTTAAAGCACCAGGAATTTAGGGATGAGAGGTACTAAAGAGGTAGAAAAGGATGATCATGGATTCTATTTAAACAAGAATTTCATAAACTCCTAAATGTTTTAATCTTATTTATACCTGCTAGTAAAGCAAATAATATCTCTCTTAAATACTTCATTTTGCTTTTAAGTGCATTGGCTCCTAAAGTGTGTAAGTGTCATTATGGGAAGTATAATGTATCTCAGTATCACAAATCACAATCATGAAGATTTTCATGGGCAACTTTTGGAGATGCTGTTGCAGCTTTTCTTTTACCTTATTTAGCCTTAACATTTTGTCTACATTGACATTTTCTTTTTAGTTGGTCACTTTCTCAACAATCAACACATTTTTTGCTTAAAGATTTTGTTGCTTCTAATTTAAAGTGTTCTAGCATAAGGCATAATTTTACTTTACAAAAATATACTTGACCTTGAAGTTTGGAAAGAAATGCTCTACGTTAGTAAATAGACTGATTCATTCTGTTATTGAAGATATGCAGAAGCGATGTGCATAGAATATCAGGTTGTCATTTCTACTACATTTTTGGTTGTTCTTTTCTTTTAACTAGGAACATTTTGTAAAACATCTTTGAAAAACAACAATCTTGAAACATTTTCCTTGTAACTGTCAAGCCTATATTCAAGTTCCAGAGAACAGTAAAAGATAACACAAAGCCAAATTAAAAAAGCAAATCATTGTCATAAGAATACTCTATTGTTATTGTTTAAATATTGAATACATTTTTATAAAACTGATCTAATTTTATCATTGTTTTTCTTTTAGATTAGTATTTTATTTAATTCAACAAATGCTAATAATATAATTTAATTACTCTTTATCTTTTTTATTTTTAAAAAGAAAATGTCATCAAAACATTAAACTACATTTATTATCAAATACCTTAAGATAAATTGAGGAATAGACTATTTCAGAATGTTAAGTTTCTCAAGTTACATAAGTTGCAGAAATGTAAGTAAAGTTTTTAAAGTTAATATGACTATGTGGTTCTTGTAGGAAAAAAAACAAAAAACACACAAGTGGTTAGCTTAAAAAACCCAAAAAACTATAAGGTCTTATGTCTTGAAAATTGTCCTCTAGTTGTAATTAATTTGAGGGATCGGAAACCAAACATTCTTTTGAAGAAAATAATATTGTCCAACACTTAAAGTGTAAGTTGAATCTCCATAAAAGACAGTGCAAGAATTCTTTCAGGTTCAAGGCTGTAATATAAATGTGAAATGAAATAGTAATAAAATAAAAAGTTTGTGTGCTCCCATTGTAAAACAGACTTCAAGGACTAGCGAGAAGGCTATAGAGACATGTTTAAGAGACCAATTTTATATCAACCAGCTGCTCTTTTACCATTAACAATTTTGGCTGTAGCAATGTTTATGTCAACTTAGTTACAAATGAAATACTGAAAAATTCAAGGAATCAATGAGAGTAGAAGTAACTTGTAATTAGCAAGTGTAGATTTCAGTGAATTGGAAGATTGATCTACTATTGTAAGACAAGCTTTTGCTTTAGTTATTGATAGACCTTAATTTTTGTTGTTAGTAGAATTTCTCCTAAAAACCTAAGAAAGCAGGAAGTGAAAAGCTTTCTGAGTAATAATAAAGATCCTTCTAACTTAAAACTGAGCTCTAAATGATTATTTTGATACTGCATTTCACAGAGCCTCTAAATATAGTAGCTAGTATAAGAACATCACCTGAGAATAATCAAAGGGTTACTGCAAAAGGCACTTGAAGTGAAAGTTAAAAGTTACTTGCTCAGTCGTGTCAGATTCTTTGTGATCCCATGGACTGTAGCCTCCCAGTTGCTCTGTCCATGGGACTCTCCAGGCAAGAATACTGGAGTGGGTAGCCATTTCCTTCTCTAGAGAATCTTTCCCACCCAGGAATTGAACCTAAGTCTTCCACATTGCAGGCAGATTCTTTACTGTCTGAGCAACGAGGGAAGTGAAAAGTACTTAGAATTGTAGATATATTCTGTTTTTGTCAAGTTGTGCAGTAGCAATAGAAAGAGAAATATAGTAGAGATTAGCAGTGATTTTTAAACTAGTAAAGGAAGAAAATATTTGTATTTTATTGATTTAACTTTCAGTAGAAGTAGAAAAAGACACAATTTTTTCACTAGACTATTTTCTTATAGAAATAAGTAAATTGATATTGGAATACATGGTTTATATGTAACATATATAACTTTTCTCTTAAAATGGGTTATATTTCACAATAAAAGTATGAAAATACATACATTCCAGATCCCAATTCCAAGATTCTGTTATGTCTTTAAAAAGCAGTGAGTATAGACTATATTTGTGCTTTTTGAGGAATCTCTCAGGGAAAGAATCTATTTCATTTTATGGGTATAGTTCACTAATTATGATAAAGCTGTTGGTAAATGAAATTCGGTTGTTTCAGTTCCTCATGTTGATAGTTAATATCTTTTCCAAATGTAATACCTTGCATTTCTTCTGAAATTTGTGTTTTCTGGTCACAGATATCATCAAACCTGAACACTTGACTGTTAGCTAGTATCATCCAATGTAAGCTATTAATACAATTGTGAATGAAAAGTCTTAATAGGAAGCAAGGGTACTGATGTTGATAATGAGGCTTTATATTTGCATGATATTTAGGTGGGCAATTAAAGTCTGCAGAGGAGTTATTATGGTGCTATTTATTTTAAAAATAGCACGTTTCTGTTACAGAGTGCACTTATTTGGCAGAGTATGTATTAATCTGCAAAAACCCAGAAGTAATGAAGAAAAGAAAATAATCAGGGCTAGACGTATGAGTCAGCAAGAACACAAAGTACATCAGATTGAAGTATCTGCAAGCAATTTTCACACAAAAATTATACTGATTTTTTAGTCAATCAATAGTCTATATTGGACAGTTTTTCTGTGTTAGGTGCTATGAATAAAAATTTGCATAAGGTGGAGTTGCTCCCTGTTCTTGAAAAGCTTAGACTCTGGAAGAAAAAGTCAGTAAAACTAAACATGCAAAGTGTAGAAAGGAGTATGAGAGATGAAGTATCCAAGGCATCAATTTACATCTTATAGGAATGATGGAATCAGGTAATGAAAACTTACTGAGGAAAAGTATGCCAAAATTAAGTGAATATTGAAAGAATCAGCAAGCAAATTATCCAGGAGAAAGAGTAGGTAGAAATTTATGAGGTAGAGGGACTGGCATCTTCAGAAGCCTTAAAATAAGACATAACATAGGTCATGCAAGTAATTGAAAGAAGTCTAACATAATCGGAAAAATTAGCTTAGTTAGGGAAAGAAAAGAGCAGTAGATCTGGTGTACCTCCTCTAGAAGTTTATCTTTTGCCACCAGCCATGCCCTTGATGTGGGCTAATTATCTCCTACATGCTTGTATCAATAATGTGGGCCCTCTGGTCTCTTCTCCACTGCTCCTAATCGTCTACCTGAGCACCCAATGGAAATCCAAGGAAAAGATCCTACAAGTGTGTAAAATTCCCCTTGTGTCTTGGTCTCCAGGGTATTCTAGACTGACAGCTAATGCACTTTTGATCATTAGCAGATTGTTCAATTTCTTCTTAGCCTCTTGTATGTTAACTCTCCTCATTGTCCCATTTCTCCTTAGAGGGTTCTTTCCCTTTAAAATTCAGATTACCTAGTTGTCTTATGATCTCAGTTGCCTCATGGACACAACAAAGTTATGATCTTGTGGTTTATCCAACTTTTCTCACTGTTACTGTGGAAATAACATTCTTTGCTGCTTTATACATCATAAGGGGATGGAGAAGGCTGGTAATGTTTTTGATAATGTTAGTCCAATATGGTGAGGGAAGTAAAACGTCATGACAGATACAAAAATCAGGGCAAGAAATTATTTGTGTAAGTTGCAAATAGGTACAAGATTATGATAGTCTAGAGCAAATAATACTATTAAGGGTGGGGAAAACGTGCATAAATTCAAGATAGATATAGAAGAGAGATTAATCAGGGAGAGGAAAGAAAGGGAAAATTTAGGGAAGATTTCCAGATTCCTGGCTATAAATGAAGGGGGATTTTGAGTTGCTAGATCCTGTCTAGCTTTATATTCTGGATTTTTATATTTTATAATGCTAACTGCTGTTATTATTATTTAAATTAATATGTCGGAACCAAAGAAAATCTTGTCAGTTCAGTCAAAAACACTTATACCTATGCTGTCAATGCAAATGGATAGCCACAGTTGTTGTTGTTGTTGTTGTTGTTTTCTGATTATATGACTACTTATGCCAGACTCTTGTAGCCACTTCCTTTGTTCAGACAGAAGGGTTCAAGTTGTTTAGGAATATTTTTTCATGTGTGTATATATATATATTCAAGAAAATTAGAGATACCAAGAGAATATTTCATACAAAGATGTGCACAATAAAGGACAGATATGGTATGGAACTAACAGAAAAGAAGATATTAAGAAAAGGTGGCAAGAATATATAGAACTGTACAAAAAGGATCTTCACGACCCATATATCCACAATGGTGTGCTCACTCACCTAGAGCCGGACATCCTGGAAGGCAAAGTCAAGTGGGCCTTAGGAAGCATCACTACAAACAAAGCTAGTGGAGGTGATGGAATTCCAATTGAGCTATTTCAAATCCTAAAAGATAATGCTATAAAAGTGTTGCACTTAATATGTCAGAAAATTTGGAAAACTGAGTAGTGGTCACAGGACTAGAAAAGGTCAGTTTTCATTCCAGTCCCAAAGAAAGGCAATGCAAGGAAATTCAGACTACTATACAATTGCTTTAATTTCACATGCTAGCAAAGTAATACTCAAAATTCTCCAAGCCAGGCTTCAACAGTTCATGAACCATGAACTTCCAGTTATTCAAGCTGGATTTAGAAAAGGCAGAGAAACCAGAGGCCAAATTGCCAACATCTGTTGGATCAACAAAAAAGCAAGAGGATACCAGAAAAACATCTACTTCTGCATTATTGATTACACCAAAACCTTTGACTGTGTAGATCACAACAAACTGGAAAATTCTTCAAGAGATGGGTATACCAGACCACCTGACCTGCCTCTTGAGAAATCTGTATGCAGGTGAAGAAGCAACAGAAAGAACCAGACATGGAACAGCAGATTGGCTTCAAACTGGTAAAGGAGTATGTCAAGGCTGTATATTGTCACCCTGCTTATTTAGCTTATATGTAGAGTACATCATAGGAAATGCTGGGCTTGATGAAACACAAGCTGGAATCAAGATTGCTGGGAGAAATATCAATAAGCTCAGATATACAGATGACACCACTCTTATAGCAGAAAGTGAAGAAGAACTAAAAGAAGCTGAGCACCAAAGAATTGATACTTTTGAACTCTGGTGTTGGAGAAGACTCTTGAGTCCCTTAGACTGCAAGGAGATCCAACCAGTCCATCCTAAAAGAAGTCAGTCCTGAATATGCATTGGAAGGACTGATGTTGAGCCTGAAACTCCAATATTTTGGCCACTTGATGCAAAGAACTGACTCATTTGAAAAGATCCTAATGTTGGGGAAGATTGAAAGCAGGAGGAGAAGCAGATGATAGAGGATGAGATGGTTGGATGGCATCACCGACTTGATGGACATGAGTTTGAGCAGGCTCCAGGCATTGGTAGTGGACAGGGAAGCCAGGTGTGCCACAATCCATGGGGTCACAAAGAATCAGACGTGACTGAGTGACTGAACTGAACTGAACTGATATATTTACATATATATATATTTTTTTTTTTTTTTTTTTTTTTCATTTTTGGAAGACAACAAACCTTGATGCCATAATCTACCTTGAGAAGTCAAACAGAGATCTTGGCATGCATCTCAGAAACAGTCTCTCCAAAATTCAGCTTTAGAAACAAGCTTCAGTTTCATGTAGACAATTTAGTTTTATTCAAGGACTGACAACCATGATTTGTAATATAGATTTGCCTTATAAATTCTTCATAAAAGTTGTTCTGTCCTTAAGATTTTATAATATTTGTTTCAAAAGCAACATGTGTTAATCAACAGGTCTAACAATTTTCTTTTAAATTGACTTAGAATAATTCTGCAAATCTGTGGACTGGGAAGAATCAATCACATACTGTGTTTCTCAAGATCAAAAAAATGCAGTACATAAAAAATTATCTTGACTTTTTTGAGATGGCTGTGCCTATGTCAGTCCCTCCCAAAGCATGGCATAGATTCTGAAGACAGCCTTTACAGTGCTGAGGAATCTGCTCTTCATAAACACACAGTTATCCAAAGAAAACTTTAGCCAGTTCGGAACATGTATCCCTTATGCAGAGCAGGTATTACTGATGGAGAAGTGATGAAAAGAGAGATGAAAAGCAGATTTATTATATTAGTCCAGGAAACTTGATATGTAAATAGTATTCTCAAGTAGCTGTTTATTTATTCCTATGGTCTCTTTAAACATGTTTTCAGAATACAAGACTTGATAAAAGAATATTAGTTTGGCTAGAAGTTAAGTCCAGTTATGCTTCCATTCAATTCTCTAGTTATCCTTCATCATCCCATGTTATCATGGCTTTAATATGAAGTCTGGAAAATTGTTCTTTGCCCTACATTGATTCATTCCTGGATTTTTGAAGGAGTGGATTTCTGTAGAAGTGAGTGGGATCCTCTGAATCCTCCTTTACCGTCAGACTAAATCATGTATAACAACTCTGAAAGGCCTAATTGTGATATCCTCAGTTACCAATGGAAAAATAAAGGATGCTGGACATGAGTACAGGGCTTCCTGGGTGGCGCTATTGGTAAAGAACCCACCTGCTAATGCAGAAGACTTAAAAGACATGGATTTGAGCCCTGGGTCAGGAAGATCCCCAGCAGGAAGGCATGGCAACCCACTCCATCCCATGGATGGAGGAGCCTGATGGGTTACAGTCCACGGGGTTGCAAAGAGTCAGAGATGACTGAACTGACTTAGTGTGCAAAAATGAGTAAATCACCTAAAAGTCATGAAATTATTTTTTTGAAATTTATATATGGTGAGCAGTTTTTTTAAAGAAATAAAAACTATCTAGTAAGTTAGTATTAGAATAAAGCTCAATACTTCACCATTAAAACAAGGATATGAAGGCATAAATATTTCTTAGAAATTTGGCTTTTGTTACTTATTCTGTGGTTTACACATAAAAAGTGAGAACCCAACTAATTAAAGACTAGATGATAATTCAATATATAACAGTTCAAAATATTTTTTAAAAAAAGGAAGAAAAGCCTAAAGGTATAAAAAATATATTTCCCTTTTACTTTTATGGGGTTTTTAATCTCACTCAGCTATCAATCAGTCTCATTATTTGGGCACATTCTTCAAGCAATCTAAATTGCTCGCACAGTGGCAGCCGAACTTAATAAACACAAACACTGAGAGCATTTGATTTCATCAGAGGCCTTAAACAATAAAGTGGCCCAAAATATTTCCATTAAGTAAGAAGGGGTAGGAATCTTCAACGACACCTTAAAACGTAGAACAAAAGCATTCTCTGCAGTGTTTCCCCAATGCCCCCTCAAAACCAAAAGTTGCTAATAAATAATAATAACAATGAAAATATTCTTGCTATCCACCAGATCAGAACTGTAGTTTAACAGGCAAGAACCTACACTTTGAAATGCAATATGATTTATTGAAAGTGAAAGCCAAAGTGTTAGTCACTCAGTCTTGTCCAGCTCTTTGCTACCCTATGACCTGGGACTGTTGCCTAGCCCACCAGGCACCTCTGTCCATGGGATTTCCCAGGCAAGAAAACTGGAGTGGGTAGCCATTCCTTTTTACAGGAGATCTTTCCAACCCAAGGGAATGAATTGGGTCTCCTGCATGGCAGGCCGATTCTTCACAGTCTGAGCCACTGGTGGTTTATATAGTCCATGGGGTCACATAAGAGTCAGACATGACTGAGTGACTAACCTGGTCCATTCAAGGTTGATACAAATATATTTGCAAGAGTATGTGAACCTCTAGATTAGAAGGATACATATGAGCAGATTTTATTTAACATTTATTAGAAATGACAAAATATACTTAACTAGAGTTTTCTATTTTCTCTTTCTGCTTTATGACATATGAAGTATCATGTACCATTTTACAATAAAAGAGATCTAAATTAATAGGAACTTTTAACACTTGAGTTCTTAAAGTTTTGAGATTCATGCTGTTTTCATATCTCTGAACATGAACATTATCCTCTTTTCTTGTACCAAATGCCAAATTATAATAAATTTAAACTTAGTTTCAAAGTTCTCTATTTCTTTTTAAAAAATCATTTTATTTATTTATTTGTGGCTGTACTAGGTCTTTGATGATGAGTGAGCTTTTCTCTAGTTGCAGTGAGTGGACGCTACTGTCTGCCTGTGGCGTGCAGGTTTCTCATTGCAGGAGCTTCTCTGGTTGCAGAGCTTGGTGTCTTGGGCATGTGGGATTCAGCTGTGGCTCACGGGCTTACTTTCTTTAGGGCATGTGGGATCTTCTTGGATTAGGGATTGAACCTGTATTTCCTGCATTGACAGGCAGATTTTTTACCACTGAGCTCTAGAGGGAAGTCCAAGAGTCTATATTTCTGATCCACAAACATAGAATACTTTGAAAGTGAAATATTTAAGTGCCTTGAAGTTTATGAATTCTTGGCCAAAGAACAAAAATTTAGATTCTACAACAGAAGTGTATGTACTTCAAGTGGGAAAAATTCTATTTCCTTGTTAGGTGACATTAATTAGCAATTAATATTCATAAGACTAAGAGTTGGTTGCAAATAGATTTAAAGCTCTATTTAAGATTTTGTATTCATGCATTTTCTTTTAGAAACATATTAACCAGTCTTTATAAATTTGTTCACTTTTGTATCCATTTGTTAATTTTTCCCTAAAGATTTTCTCAAATTATCTCCTATAAGTACATTAAGATGAGTAAATAACATGTAAATAAATCAATAAACTTCAAACCTCAATAGAAATTACTCTTGTTGGGAAATTAGTGCAGGAGGAAACTAAACTTATAATGTTCAAATCCACATCACATATTAAATTTTTTTTTAATGTCAAACACAAAAATAGATTGGTTTTTGCAAAATTTAATATGTTTGGTTTCTGAAGGTGCTGAGAAACAAACTAGCAGTAGGGCACTTTTACATATACTAGTAAATAAAAGTATTTTGAAAGCAGTGAGGAAATCAATATTGTATACATTCTTTCTGTGCACTTAGTGGTAATAATCTGTCTCACCACTTCTGATTATAACTTTTGTAAATATTGCCTTTGTTTAGGTTTCTTAATTTTAGGAACAGAGGGAATATAATTCAATCACTTATGTAACTGTGGTATTTATTTTTCATTAATTACAGAACTCATAGACAAAGATAGCACTACTGATAGCTAATAGTAAGAAAGAAATATATATATATATATATATAAACCATATAGTTTACTGCTTATATTCTTAACATGCTGGTTTGTTTTTTCTTATTCATTTATGACAGTGAAAATGAAAGGCACTCAGTCGTATCCAACTCTTTGCAACCTCATGGATTATAGTCCGCTAGGCTCCTCTGTCCATGGAATTCTCCAGGCCAGAACACTGTAGTCGGTAGCTGTTCCCTTCTCCAGGGGATCTTCCCAACCCAGGGATTGAACCCAGGTCTCCTGCATTGCAGGCAGATTCTTTACCATCTGAGTCACCAGGGAACCCCATATAAATTCATTTATAAGCATCTATTATTACCAAGTAAGCCAGCTGTAGCTTAGACAGTAAAGCATCTGCCTGCAATGCGTGAGACCTGGGTTTGATCCCTGGGTCAGGAAGATCCCCTGGAGAAGGAAATGGCAACCCACTCCAGTACTTTTGCCAGGAAAATCCTATGGACGGAGGAACCTGGTAGGCTACAGTCTGTGGGGTTGCAAAGAGTTGGACACAACTGAGAGACTTCACTTTCTCTCTTTTCTAATTGCTATAGTCGCTAAGCCGTGTCCGACTCTTTTGACCCAAGGGACAGTAGCCTGCCAGGCTTCTCTGTCCATGGGATTCCCCAGGCAAGACAGTGTTGAGGGTCGCCAACCACCCCCAGGTTTGATTTCTCACTTGGAGGAGTCTGCAATCTCAGCATACAGTCATAATGATTTATTTTGATGAAAGAATAAAAGCAAAATCAGCAAAGGGAAGAGTCATATAGGCAAGTCTAGGGAAACTAGCTGCAAACGTCAAGGGTCAGATAGGACATGCTTAATTCCATCAAAAATGAGTGTGACAGCACATGTGAAATGTCACCAACTAGGTAAGTTCATAAGAGACCCAGTGCCCAGGGTTTTATTGGGTGATGATCGAGTAGGCACCCTCTGCCTGGAATATAATCAAATTTCGGATTTCCAGAAGAAAAGCAGATATAGCTGAGCTATGCAGAAATGCTGTTCTGTTGAAGTGTTGGGAACCTTCTTAATATCTAAGTTTCCAGATGCTAGCTAAGAGACAACTTTGTAAGTAATTCTTTCAAAGAATAACAGTTAAGCCTGGTCAGTTAACTCTTTCTTCTCAGTTTTATTCTGTTATTGATTGTTTTCTATTTAATTTTTAATATATGCACATCTTTCAATAATGATAAACATCATTCTCTTATAATATTTAAGACACATACTGTTCCCAGATTTAGGCATTGTTTGTTTAAAAAAATCTGTTGAATTTTTAATGCAGCTTCATAGTTTTACTGTAGTAAACAAAATGCAAAAAAAAAAATTATATATATTTTCTTGGAATAAATCCTCAGGAATGAGATTGCTGCATAGGTACTTTGTAAAGGGTTTTCTTAGCTCATTTGGAAAAGAATCCACCTGCAATGCAGGAGACCCTGGTTCAATTCCTGGATTGGGAAGATCCACTGGAGAAGGGATAGGCTCCCCACTCCAGTATTCTTGGGCTTCCCTTGTGGCTAAGCTGGCAAAGAATCTGCCTGCAATGCAGGAGACCTGGGTGAAGTCCCTGGCTTGGGAAGATCCCCTAAGGAAGAAAAGACTACGCACTCCAGTATTCTGGAGAATTCCATGGACTATACAGTCCATAGGGTCACAAAGAGTCAGACACAACTGAGAGACTTTCACTTTATATATATATATTTACATTTATTATTATTTTTTCTTTTTTATTGGAGGATAATTCCTCCTATATATATATTTACATTTATTATTTTTTCTTTTTTATTGCAGGATAATTCCTCCTATATATATATTTACATTTATTATTATTTTATTCTTTCTTATTGGAGGATAATTCCTTTAAAATATTGTGCTAACCGCTGCCCCATAGCAACATGAATCAGCCACAGGCATACATATGTCCTCTCCCTCCTGAACCCCCCCATCTCCCTTTCCATCCCACCCTACTAAGTTGTCATAGAGCACTGTGTTAAACTCCCTGGGTCACACAACAAATTCCCATTTGCTATCTATTTTGCATATGATATTTTATTTTTCTTTGTTGTTTTTTTAGTAAACATTTTATTTTGTGTGGGAGTATAGACAATTATCAGTGCTATGATAGTTCCGGGTGAACAGTGAAGGGACCCAGCCACACATGTACATGTATCCATTCTCACCCAAACCTCCCTCCCATCCAGGGGTTTTGCTGCATTTTATATGGCAGCCCATACTGTCTTCCAGATCTTTACCATTGTACACACTCACCAACTATAATGTTTGACTCAGGAAATGGGTATTTACAATAATGTATTATTTTGATGAGACACAAGTGAATTAAGATTATGTCTTTATGTAACATCTTTGATACTATCGGTGTTAAACATTTGAAAGTATATTTCTTAGTGATCTGTGTGTTTTCTTTTGTGGATATTTATTTAAATCACATTGTTTGCCAACAACTATTACAAATAAAGCCACAATTGAATATACAGTGAAATACCAGTTGCAGTTAATAGTGATGAAATAAATGCTGTAGCATTTTAATTCAAATTAGTTTGCATGTGTCTAGCTTAATTCATCACTCAGAATTTCTCACTACTGAAGAATAATTGTCATGGTACCACTTTATTTTATATTAGTGCAAATGGTAACTTTTTCTACAAAACTTATAGTGACAAGTTTCTATGGGCTTATTTACATAAACAGATAATCTTATATACTAAGGGACATTAATAGGACCTTTCAAAATTTTTTACTTAATTTTCTAAGATTTGATTTGTTTTTAAGAGTTAGAAGTTGCATTTTTAAATGGAAATTTTATTAATTTAATTATATTTGATAGAAAATTGAAACCTTCAGTTATAATAATAATCATAAAAATTCTGTGTCAAAGTGTTTTCATCTTGAATGTAACAGCTAAATTTGTTTATATTAACATTTAAAGGTTGATTTAAGAAGTTGAGAATAAGCCCAATAAAGTGTAGGTTGCCCTTTATTCAGAACTTATTAAAAAATAATTGGAAATATTGTCATTATCTACCTGGTAGAGAAAATAAAACAAATGACAGACATAATAATGAACACTGCACAATAGCTATGATTATAATGGAAATCAATGAGGTCTAATTTATTCTGTATCATATCATGAGAACATTCTAAAGTGGAAGGCAATAAGCTAGAGGCACATAGATATAGATATTAACTTTTCTTTTAATACACAGTATGTGAGATAGCCAAATAGTGATTAAAGGGAAAAAACAATAGAAACTTGAACATTGTTAATTGTTAATACTAAAAACCCTTGAAACTGTGGAAAGAATTTCTTTTCAGTTAATTGCTTGCTATAATCAGATGGGCAGTATGTTAAAGATTTCTTGGCATATAGAAGGCTACTGCAAATTGATAGTCTGAATGAAGACTTCTATATTTGGAGGAAATTATTCTAAATTAATTTGAGGATGAGTTCACAGGGTATGGTTTTTGACAGTCATGAAAGAATTCTAGTGCACCTGCTTTGGAGCATTTCCCCTTGTACAAAGGTATCTGCTGTTTTGTCTATTTTGTTGTAAGTAATTTGCATGAATCCATAATGTAGCTGTCAGATTCCTTTTTCTCTTTGTAGCCTTTCAATGCTAATAGAGACGTGAAAAACACAGTTTTCAAAATCTTTTTAGGCCCAACACCACTTCACTTGACATCTGTATACTCTCTGTCATAAACATAGCATCAGCTTTTCTATAGTAATAATCCTAGCCTCTGGACAGTAATGCTACACAGTATTTGCACAGGATAATAATATTTTATTAATGGAAGTTAGATGTTTTGTAGTGCTTGAGACTTTCTCCTTTCATTCCAATGGGTGGGAGCAGATTGTGGATAAATATTTGAATTAATATTTAAAAACTTATAGGCATCATTTGCCAATCACTTCCTCAGCTTTTTTCATCTAAAAGTCTCCAATTAAAATTTTGTAGTTAAAGTGAGATTGTGATGTGGAAATATTGACATAAAAATAGATTACTTTATTAACTCTTTAAAGTATAATTTCCAATCTAGGAAAAAACTTCAAGTAATTCTTCCCAAAAATATGAATCTCTGAAAGGTTTTTGGCTGTTTACCATTTTGAGAAAGGGTTGTGTACATGTGTGCTAAGTTGCTTCAGGTGTGTCTGACTCTCTGCAACCCCATGGACTATAGCCCCCCAGGCTCCTCTATCCAGGGGATTGTCCAGGCAAGAATACTGGAGTGAGTTGCCATTTCCTTCCCCAGGGAATCTTCCCAACTCAGGGATCAAACTTACATCTCTTGCAGCTCCTGCATTGCAGGTGGATTCTTTATGACTGAGCCACTGGGGAAGCCTCCTTAGAGAGGATTAGTGACCATAAAAAGAAGCTTTTCTTTCACAAATGTATCATTTATTCACATTTGCACAATAATAAGTAATTCTTTACAAATTCAAGATAAATACAAACCAAAAACAAAATAAACTAATAAACTATAAGCTTTCTTGTTCTTGTTTTATCTAACATCCTTACAGGACATGCTGAGGTCAATAGGTTTAGAATAAGTAGTCATCTTGGCTCAATGGTTTCCAGAGCATCTGATCAGAAATTGTTTCCTTTGTACATTTTTCTTGTCTAAAATACAATTTAACCTACCAAAGGGCTTACAAACTGTGTCTATAAATATGAATTGGACTGACACAAGAAGGCAGCCAAGTTGTTAATGAATAATGTAAAATGCCAGGAAAAATGTGAGGCAGCACAATTCAGAAGCAGTTCTTAACAGAGTGTCTGAAAAGCCACCTTCCTTCCGATTGACAGAGATGTTAGCATACCAGAAAAAAGATGAAAATTTCAGAGGAGAAAAATAGTAAAAAGAAAGCTGTGAAAGCCAGGGGAAGGGTGTCCCTGAATTATACGACTCATTGACTAGAGACCAGCAACCATAGAGCAAAGCTGTCAGTTCACCCCATACTGGAAAAGGAGATTTTAACATTATCACTCCATCCTTTTGACTCTGTCTCTCTCAATGGTCTCTCTCAATCAATAATAAACACACACAATTACCAAAAATAAATTTTTAAAAATGCAAGTGCCCATAAAAATCAAAACAACATTCAAGACATCTCTATGCATGCACACAGATGCATAAGATAGCTAGGTATATATCTTACTAAATATATAATAATGTATATGCTATTTTCTTCTGGTACTTTTGAAGAACTATTTACTTTCTTTTGAGGTATAGTTTGCATATGGTGGTGCCCACAGATATTAGGTGTTAAATTCTGTGAGTTGAGAAAATGCATATATCCTGTAATCAAGATATAGAATGTTTCCTTCAAGCCAGAAATTTACCTCATGTCTCCTTCAGATCAGTCTGCCTCTCATATAAGCCTCTATTCTTCTGATTGCTATCAGCAGATTTTATCAGGGTTTCATGTAGAGAATTTGTCCTGTGAAAAAGAGGATAAAAAGATAAGCGACACTGAATCATGAACAGTTCTGATGAGGATCTCTTGATATTGATATCAGGTGCCAAGGTAGAACCTGATCTTTTCCTGGTTGTAAGTTGATTGAAGCCTGAAAAGATGCCTGACAGCCTACTACACACTAACAGGAGAGACTGCCATGAAGAAGAGTCCACCAGGCTCCTCTGTCCGTGGAATCCTCCAGGGAAGCATACTGGAGTTCAGTTCACTTCAGGCCCTCAGCTGTGTCCAACTCTTTGTGACCCCATGGAGTGCAGCACACCAGCCTTCCCTGTTTATCACCAATGCCCAGATCTTGCTCAAAGTCAAGTCTGTCAAGTCCTTGATGCCATCCAATCATCTCATCCTCTGTCATAACCTTCTTCTCCTGCTTCAATCTTTCCCAGCTTCAGGGTCCAATGAGTTGGCGCTTCACATCGGGTAGCCAAAGTAATGGAGCTTCAGCTTCAGAATCACTCCTTCCAATGAATAATCAGAACTGATTTCCTTTACAACTGACTGGTTTGATCTTCTTGCAGTCCAAGGGACTCTCAAGAGCATTCTCCAACACCACTGTGGGAAAGCATCTGTTCTACAGCTTTCAGCCTTCTTTATGGTCCAATTCTCATACCTGTACATGACTACTGAAAAACCTATGGCTTTGGTTATATGAACCTTTGTTGGCAATGTAAGATCTCTGCTTTTTAATATGCTGTGTAGGTTTGTCATGGCTTTTCTTGAGGAGCAAGCGTCTTTTAATATCGTGGCTACAGTCACCATCTGCAGTGATTTTGGAGACCAAGAAACTAAAGTCTCTCACTGTTTTCATTGTTTCCCATCTATTTGCCATGATGTGATGGGACCAGATGCCTTGATCTTAGTTTTTTGAATGTTGAGTTTTAAGCCAGCCTTTTCACTCTCCTCTTTCACCTTCATCAAGAGGCTCTATAGTTCCTCTTTGCTTTCTGCCATAAGGGTGGTGTCATCTGCATATTTGAGGTTCTTACTATTTCTCCCAGCAATCTTGATTCAAGCTTATGTTTCATCCAGCCTGGCATTTCACATGATGTACTCTGCATATAAGTTAAATAAGCAGGGTGACAATATACAGCCTTGATGTACTCCCTGCCCAATTAGGAACCAATCCGTTGTTCCATGTCTGGTTTAACTACTGCTTCTTGACCTGCATACAGATTTCTCAGGAGGCAGGTCAGGTGGTCTGGTATTCCCATCTCTTTCAGAATTTTCCACAATTAGTTTTGATCCACACAGTCAAAGGCTTTAGTGTAGTCAATAAAGCAGTAGTAGATATTTTTATGGAACTCTCTTGTTTTTTCTGTGATCCAGCAGATGTTGGTAATTTGATCTCTGATTGCTCTGCCTTTTCTAAATCCAGTTTGAACATCTGGAAGTTCATGGTTCATGTATTGTTGAAGCCTGGCTTGAAAAATTCTGAGCATTACTTTGCTAGTGTGTGAGATGAGTGGAATTGTGTAGTAGTTTGAATTTCCTTTGCATTGCCTTTCTTTGGGATTGGGATGAAAACTAACCTTTTCTAATCCTGTGGCCACTGCTGAATTTTCCAAATTTTCTGGCCTATTGAGTGCAGCACTTCAACAATATCATCTTTTAGGACTTGAAACAGCTCAGCTGGAATTCCATCACCTCCACTAGCTCTGTTCGTAATGATGCTTCCTAAGGCCCACTTGACTTCACATTCCAGGATGTCTGGCTCTAGGTGAGTGATCACACCATTGTGATTATCTGGGTCATGAAGATCTTTTTTTGTACAGTTCTTCTGTGTATTCTTGCCACCTGCTCTTAATATCTCCTGCTTCTGTTAGGTCCCTACCATTTCTGTCCTTTATTGAGCTCATCTTTGCATGACATGCTCCCTTGGTGTCTCTAATTTTCTTGAAGTGTTCTCTAGTCTTTCCCATTCTATTGGTTGTCTCTATGTTTTTGCACTGATCACTGAGGAAGGCTTTCTTATCTCTCCTTACTATTCTTTGGAACTCTGCATTCAAATGGGTATATCTTCCTTTTCTCCTTTGCCTTTAGCTTCTCTTCTTTTCTCATCTATTTGTAAGCCCTCCTCAGATAACCATTTTGCCTTTTTGCCATTCTTTCTCTTGGGAATGGTCTTGATCACTGCCTTCTGTACAATGTCATGAACATCTAGAGTGAATAGCTGTTCTCTTCTCCAGGGCATCTTCCTGACCCACAGATTTAACTTGGCTCTCCTAAGTTGCAGGTGGATTCTTTACTGTTTGAACCACCAGGGAAGCCAAACACTCATAATACTAAGAAATGTCAGTAACATGAGATATGCAGATGACACCACCCTTATGGCAGAAAGTGAAGAAGAACTAAAGGACTTCTTGATGAAAGTGAAAGAGCAGGGTGAAAAAGTTGGCTTAAAAAACAACATTCATAAAACTACGATTACATCATCTGGTCCCATCACTTCATGGCAAATAGATGGGGAAACAGTGGAAGCAGTGAGAGATTTTTTTTTTCTTGGGCTCCAAAATTGCTGCAGGTGGTGACTGCAGGCATGAAATTAAAAGAAACTTGCTGCTTGGAAAAAAAAAGCTATGACCAACCTAGGCAGCATGTTAAAAAGCATAGAAATTACTTTAACCACAAAGGTCCATCTAGTTAAGGCTATGATTTTTCCAGTAGTCATGTAGGGATGTGACAGTTGGACTATAAAGAAACCTAAGTGCTGAAAATTGATGCTTTTGAACTGTGGTGTTGGAAAAGACTCTTCAGAGTCCCTTGGACTGCAAGGAGATCCAACTAGCCCATCTTAATGGAGATTCATCCTGAGTATTCACTGGAAGGACTGATGCTGAAGCTGAAACTCCAGTACTTTGGCCATCTCATGCAAACAACTGACTCTTGCTAGGAAAGTTTGAAGGCAGGAAGACAAGGGGATGACAGAGGATGAGATGGTTTGATGGCATCACCAACTCAATGGACATGAATTTGAGTAGGCTCTGGGAGATGGTGGTGGACAGGGAAGCCTCTAGTGCTGCAGTCTATGGGGTCTCAAAGACTGAGCAACTGAATTGAACTGAACTGAACAATGTTATCACCATGTAGGCCAGCACAATTGTTGGTCCTATATCCCTAAAATAAACAAAATGGCAGATTATCATTAGAGGAAGTACAGCACTCACTTGTGTGTCCTAGAAACTGTGGGGTTGAGGGAAAGAGGGAGAAAGAGAATGAGAATTTCACATATTATCAGAATAACCTTAACAGATGTAATTTAATGAAATGATGTTGCTAAAAGCAACTAATAACATAAGCAAATGTTAATAAAGCCACAGAAAGAGATTTGAACATAATATACAAATTTCTTTCTAGAATGCAAACTTTGATTTTCAAATTAGAAAACCCAAGAGATAAAATGATGAGTATATTTACTCTTGAAATTTGAATATGTGATCTTGAGAAGAAGTGGGATAATTATCTCAAAGCACAGAGGAAAAATACAGTGACAGAAATGTGAGGAAAAATATGAGAGAACTTCAAGATCCAGAAGGGTTAACGTGGAAATAACTTGCTACAGAAGAAGAAACTGAAAGAATTGAGTTTGAGGCAATAGTTAGAATATAATAAAATAAAAATTTAGCAGACTGGGGAAAGCAGGTGAAAATGCATACTAAAGCTTAGGCTAGATTGATTAGAAAAGCAATAAAAAGCCAGATCCTGAAGTTACATTAAATTATATAGACAACAGAAATCATACTAGTTCCACAGTAAAATAATACAATTTAAAAGGGAGAAGAAATAATTAAAGCTAGTCTTGGAACTTACATATGTATCACATTTGGATTATTGAAAATATAATAATCAAATACCAGCCAGGAAAGCATTTCATTGTTAGGTCTGTACATATATATGCATATACATATATATGTGCAGATATAAAAGGATTCAGAGAATATATCATATAAATATTCACTTTTCTAAATATGAGATCTAACTAAGGGAAAAAAATAGAACACAGGTCTCAAGATAGGAAAATAAATGAGTGGAAGAAAAAATCATGAACCCTTGTAAATTCATATATTCAAAATATAGAATTCAAAATTAGAAGCTTAAAAAAATCATTCTAAATTCTTGTATTACTGGTTAGGATGAAGCAGTGAGGAAATGCTCAGACGGTAAAGAATCTGTCTGCTGTGCAGGAGACCTGGCTTCAATTCCTAAGTTGAGAAGATCTCTTGGAAAAGGAAATGGCTACCCACTCCAGTATTCTTTCCTGGAGAATTTTATGGGTAAAGGAGCCTGGCAGGCTACAATCCATGGGGTTGCACCATGACTGAGTGATTAACACATGCACAGTGAGGAAATAGATTATCTTGGTGTTTGACAAGATTAATATCATGTAACAGCTTTTAGTTAATAGCAGAGAAGTAAAATCTTATTTTGAGCTTCATCAAGAGGAACATAGTTAAGCCAGTTAGAGGCCTGTAGGTTGGTGCACTTGCACAATGACATTTCATTTTATCTAAGGGGTCAAACTTCATTTTGTAGATGGAAATGCATTTTATTATAGTTTAATTAACATGTAATTAAATAGATTTAACAGATGCAATTAAAGCTATTATTCTAACAGAATCTTTATATTGTGGTAATTATACTGATTGGGGGAATAGTGTCTTGAAGCAGAGTCATTTTTCCATTAACAGATAGGGGTCAAATAGGTTGGTAGTGGTATTCCTGCTTTGGTGCATTAACTGAGCTATCAGTGGTGTTTTATTGAAATTCTTGAAACTTCCTTTTCTCCTGAAAACTTTCACTAATCTTTGAACCTCCTGCCCTTTCCACAGTTTTTTGAGTAACCAATTCCTTACCTTAAATTAATTCTTCTTGAGAATGTCTATAGTGTAATGTTTGTCTAACTGGTAATTGACTGATGCAGCAGTGTTGAGAATCTTTATATATTTGGCTCACGTGTTCGTTATTGTTTTTGTTGCTATATCTAGCATGATGATGTATAATTTGATGTAATATGCAGTCTACGTTACATATTTGAATAGTGGACATTATATTCTCTAGTTTTAGGAATGAAAAATAAACAGGTTAGAGGGGTTAAGTACATTTCCAAAACCAACTGGAACCTTACGAGCCAAGAATTGAACCTATATTTTTGTGACTTAAAATCTTTTACTCTTTAAATATGTCTTGCTACTTTTTATAATAGGGCATCCACAGAAGCTAGATTTTTAAAAAATCTCCTTAAGATCATTCTAAGATCACTTTCCCAAGTACAAACTTACATTACTGCTGCTGCTGCTGCTAAGTGTCCGACTCTGTGCGACCCCATAGACGGCAGCCCACCAGGCTCCCCCGTCCCTGGGATTCTTCAGGCAAGAACACTGGAGTGGGTTGCCATTTCCTTCTCCAATGCAGGAAAGTGAAAAGTGAAAGTGAAGTTGCTCAGTCGCGTCCTACTCTTCGCGACCGCATGGACTGCAGCCTACCAGGCTCCTCCATCCATGGGATTTTCCAGGCAAGAGTACTGGAGTGGGGTGCCATTGCCTTCTCCGCTTATATTACTAGCACTGATTATTTCAAGTTCTTTTAGATAACCTTTATGTAGCCTTATCAAATCACTCATTTTCTTGGCATGTCTGTTGTGGTTAAACTGCTAGTGGCATTAGACAGTTAGTGCTTCTTTAATGTAACATATTGTGAATTGAGTTATGGTGACAAAAAGACGTGGTAGCAAACTAATTAGTGCAAGGAAATTAATTCCTGATCAATAAATATTTAAGAAGAAATAAAATTTAGCTCTCAAAAACTGAAGTGGCACAATATTCAGTCAAATGAAATACTGAATATATATTAGTAGGTAGGAGGTGGACTTATTTGAACAGCTAAACGCCAGATGTTTCTCTTTTGACAGTTACAAGTTGAGATGATTCTTTAAGTGTAAACTTGCTGAGGTTCCCTTAAAAATATATTAAAATCTTACATGAGGTAAGATGTGTCAAGAGTCTTTTGGTGGCAAGTAACAGAAACTCATCTGGAAAAAAAATAAAATAAAACTTTAGCAAAGAAAAAAAGAGGAATTTATTGGCTTCAGTATTTGAGGAATTTTAAGTGACATTAGTTCCAGTTGGACAAAAGGACTCACATGATGTTTGGGGCTCTGTCTGTCTCCAAAGTTTGGTTCTGCTGCTAGTTATGTTGCTGACTTCATTTAGTTTCCCTATGTGGTAACCAGGAAATTTGCTGACCCCTTAAACTTATCTCTCTGTGGTTGAATGTTTGTGTCTCTCCCAAGTAAGCATGATGCATTTGCCAAACACTCAAAGTAAAGTGATAATGGGCTTCCCAGGTTGCCCTAGTGGTAAAGAACCTGTCTGCCACTGCAGGAGGCTTAAGAGACATGGGTTCGATCCTTGACTCAGTAAGATCCCCTGGAGGAGGTCATGGCAACCCACTCCAGGATTCTTGCCTGGAGGAGCCTATGGACACAGGAGGGTCCACAGGTTCACAAATAGTTGGACACGACTGAAGCGACTTAGCGCACAAAGTGATAATGAGAGGTTGAGGCTACTGGGAGGTGACTGCGTCATCAGAGCAGAACCTTCATCCATGAGATCGGTGCCCTAATAAAAATTGCATGAGAAAGCTCCTTACCCCTTCCTCCATGTGAGAATATGACAAAAAAATATCCAAGAACCAGGAAGTGGGCCTCACCAGACATAGAACCTTACCATGTCCTCACCCTGATATCTGATTTCCAGACCCCAGAAACGTGGCAGATATGTTTGTGCTGTTTCTAAGCCACCTACTTTGTGGCATATTGTTATAGTAGCCTCAGTGGAATAAGACACCTCTTTTTTATTTATTGCGATGCCCTACAGTGAAAAATAGCATGCTTCTTTCCACATGTCCACCCATCAGTCTTGAGTAGAACACTGAATAATTCCTCATGATTTCAAACAAGCATATTTATTTAACAAATATTTATATATCACATACTATATTCCAAGCACTCTTCTAAATGTTGAAAATATGAACTCAATTAATTTTGTAACAACTCTGAGAGGGATGTACTATTATTATCTCTCTTTTTGCACATGAGGGAGTTGAGACACAGAAAGTTTAAAGTCGCATATTTAATAAGTGTCAGAGCCAGGATTAGAGCGCAGCAGCCTCATTCCGACAAAAATGCTATAGTGATTCTCCATGTGGAGCAAAAAATGTCACCGAGGTGAAAAATGTTCTAATTAGGTCACCGTTGGATAGAACGTGCATCCAAGGTAACGGGAAGGGTCACTTCTGGGATTAGAGAAAAGTGTGGGGGGGAAGTTTCTCTAAGAATAGAGATGCTGGGCTGAAAAAAAAAAAAAAAAAGGCAACACATGTCCATTAAAACAAAAGAAGGATATGGAAAGATTGCTATTATAATTTGAGAATCATATTGAGTTAATTGTATATAGCATAGAAGCTAAGTACTGAATGTTAATATTAAATATACAGTGAAAATGTATATATTGGTATGATTCCTAGATTATAATGGATGATAATCAAGCCCAATGAATCTATGCTTATATGATGACAATCTAAATTTAATTGTGATGTCAGATAAATAGAAAATTAATTCCCTAAAATAAACTATTTCTGTTTCTTAATTATGTTCTTTCCTTCATTTAATTATAAATCTCATGGTCTTTGACTTTTCTTCCTGAGCCAGTAGTAGAAGAGAACTTTTACTGAGAAGACTTTGGACAACTTATTCCATTCTGAGGGATACTTCCAATCTCATGCTGCATGAGATGGTTTCATAATCTACTTTGATTATTTTTCTTGAATTATAAAAAGTGGGTGCCATAGTAGAAGCCCATGTGCATTTAAAAAATTTCTGTAACTCAGTGTCTCTTCCTGAACTCAGAATGTTTTCATTCATTGCCCTATTTCTTCAGCTTCTGTCTCTCTCTGCTGTGGTGAAAGTGAATGGCTGATCCTCTGTCACTCCCTTGGGTGAAGGCAATGGTGATGTGTGTGCTCCAGGCGCCAGTGTACCAACTGCACAAATCCACATGCACAGGCTTCGTGGGCATGTCCTCAAAGGATATTCCTGTTCCTTCCCTTCACCTACCTTTCCCGTCCATGTCACACGCAGGTGTCTCAGTGTTGGGTACAGTAAATGAAGGCTATGTTTCATTCCTTTGCAAACTGCTGCTGGAGATTATACACTAAAAATCATCATGATCACTTTCCTATCCCCAAAGATCTAAAACTTTAGTCGAGTTTTTTTTTTTTTTTTTTTTTTTTTGTAACACGGCTTCACGATGAAGACATTTTATTATTGTTCATTCTTTCAAGGGTTCACAAAAATTAAATCATGATTTGTTTTTTTCTCAGGCTAATTGAGAAATTCTCTTGGAGTAAGTGGGTAGTGAAATACAAAATAAAATGCAAGTGAAGTAAGAATATTATTTTTTAGTAAGTGATTCAAATTACTCATATATAATTATAGAAATTTGCTGTGTTTTAAAACTAGATTGGCCTGAGTTAATATCCCAGATTTACCATTTACTTGTGAGGCCCTCAGTCTCTTCATCTGCAAAGCAGGGATAATAGTACTTGTATTCGCACATTTGAGGGTTAAATAAAGCTTTAGACATCAGCCACCATAGCAAATAATACTAATATAGTAGTTAGCTGTGAATGGCAATTATTTTTACACTTTGCAATTACAGTTTTAAAAACTTTACTGACTGATACTTTATCTTCTTCTTCTTCTTCTTCAGTGTATACTCCCATCATATACCCCTCTAGCCTTTTGATATATTATTTCATTTTGACAAACTGGCCTATTTGGGGTCCTCTAAACATGTGATTTACATTTAGTTATATTATCACCTATGTCTGAAAGCCCCATTCTCTACCTTTTCTCACACTTGAAGCCTTCCACATCCTCAGTGGTACAAGACCAGACTGTCTTTCTCATAGAATTTTCACAATACACTCTGGCTTTAATTTCTCCATACTATTGCTGTATTTTGTGTTTAATGATATTGTATTAAGAGTTTTCCAGAGAAATAGAATCCAAAAGGAGATTGTGTGTGTGTGTGTGTGTGTGTGTGTATTTTAAAGTAGGCTCAAGTAATTATAGAGGATAAAAAAATCTCATGATATGCCATCTTCAAGTTGGAGACCTTGGAAAACAGTACTGTAATTTAATCTGAGCCCAAAGGCCTAAGGGCGAGTGTTACTAATGATGTAAGTCCTAGTCTGAGGACAAGAGACAGGCAGTGTCCCTTGAGCCCAGTCATTGAGGCAGAACCTGAAGGGCCCAGAACTCCCTCTTCTCATGCTTTTTTCTATTCAAGACCCAGCGTATTGATTGGTGTCCACCCACTTGGGAAAGGCCATCTGCTTTACTGAGTTCATCAATCCAAATGCTAATATTACTCAGAAATACCATCACAGACACATCATCCAGAATTATGTTTACAAATATCTAGGTACCCTATGATGCAATTAACTTGACACATAAAATTAACCATCACAGATATCATAGCATAATTTAATGTATGAATCTTCTAATTCAACTCAGCTAAATGCATTTTACCAAGAACTTAGAACAGAAGGAAATTTTCTTTTTCTTTTTTAAACATCTAGCCAGTAGATAGAGAGGCCCACTTTACAAATTAATAAAGTGTCCCAGTATAAGGGTCAGACCTCTATGATCTGCAACAAAGTTGGAAACCAAATAAATAAAATGCCCATGGTGTATCTAGCTTGGATTATACTACTATACAGGAAGTTACCTGAGAAGGGATATAATCAACTATTTACTTAGGTGATATGTTATAAACATATAATATATGTATATGAAGAAATTAGATTTGTGAACAATAGCCTGACCAAGGAAACATAGATAATCATGTCCTTCCACAAAGTATCTCAAAGTTCCACTATTTAAAGAGACTTTTGAGTGGATCAGGGTGAGACTAGATTGAGTGTTTCAAATGTTTTTTTCTAGCTGTGGAATTTTTCATTTAAATGAAATATTTTATAAATGAATGAACAAAGTGGATAAATCAAGAGCTATTCTGACATGTGGGTTCTCTCATCTTCTGGTCTTTGATGGTGACTTTCAGGAACTCTCTGGATAAATATCTTCTATATCACCTTTCTTTAAGTTTCTAAGCCCTTTTAAAAACCAAAATGATAAAAGATTTATCATACCAGATTTATTCAAAGTGGAGAGACCTAAGAGAAGCTTCTCTTCTCTGTTCTGAGAAGACTTGTTCTGAGCAAACTTGTTTTCTAGCAGTTTTGTCTCACAGTCACATCGTGCCTTTAGTTCTAAGATAAGGACACAGATATCAGAGTAAGTAGTAAGGATTTCATCTACAAGACCATGGGACAGTGATGCCCCCCATTTGCAAAGTGAGAAAGCTAAGTAAACTAGTTCAAGAGGGAGGAGAGAATGGAGAAATGCACATGAACTCAGGCCGAGGTGACGGGCATCGTGTGGACTCTCCCCGTTGGAGGGTGGGAGTTCCTCACTTTCCCAATCAAGTTCCTGTTCTTTAAGTTCAGTTTGCAGTGTCCTGGCATTTCCACACTTTGGAATATTTTTAATATCTACTTTCATACAGGAATCTTACTTTTCATTTCACCCAGTTTGAGTGGAATTTTGGTTTCTTTATTCCAAAGATTCTATATTAAAAAAAAGTTTTTATATTGAAAGGAATATTTTTGAGCTAAGTGTGATTATTAAGCAATGGGGTATAGGAACTATGCAAGACAGGTTAAGATATGGTGGCTGGGAAGAAGGCATTTAGAATCCTTCACCTAGGAAGAGAGCTATCAGTTCATGAATTCATAAAAGAAAAAGAGTTTGTACAAACTTTCAGAATCTAGAACATAACAACTACTCAGGGAGGAGACTTGAGAATTGAGAGAAAGGTCAGGTTGATTATATTTATTTTTATTTATTGGTTATTCCTTATAACTCTAAGAATGTTGGAAACACAAATATACTCCTGTTTGCAGTTCCTGGCTGGAGCCAGATGATGAAAAATGAAACTAATGATATTGTTTATATAAATATATTATTATGTTTTGGAAATTGCTATATGAAGCCCTTTCTCCTTGTTCCTGGCACTGTGGAACCACTGGGATTTAGATACAAAATTCAGCTTGTCACCTGAAGCAGTATCCCAAGTGTGTTGTGTTTTAGATTAAAGCAGTGCTTTTGCTGGGCTTTCCTGGTGGCTCAGATGGTAAAGAAACTGCTTGCAGTGAGGGAGAGCTGGGTTCAATCCCTGGGTTGGGAAGCTCCCCTGGAGGAGGGCATGGCAACCCACTCCTGTATCCTTGCCTGGAGAATCCCATGGGTAGAGGAGCCTGGCAGGCTGCAGTCCATGGGATCGCAAAATGTCGGACACTACAGAGCGACTAAGCACAGTACTTCCATTGGAAAAAAGAAAGAAAAGAAATCGGTAATTGCAGTTGAGTATTTGGCATGAACATGACTTCTTGCATTGTTAGGAATCTCTTCTTAGGGAAGTTTGGGGAGGACCTATGTATGTGGGAACCTTCAAATTCAAAGACCTGATCATCTCTAGTCAGCTGAGGTTGTTATTAAGTTTTGATTAGTTGGATACTCTGATACAGGTCATGGCAGGAAATGCATATCTGGGTTTGGCTTTCCATGTATATAATTCCCAAGAATGAAAATAGAAGCAAATTGTATAAGAATATTATCTGTGGAAAACTGTCTTGAACAGGGACATGTGCTTGACACAAGATGTTATAGGAGTGAGTGTCTGACACTCAGATGATGCCCGGCACTGAGTTGAAACACCTGGGATGATGTACAGATGCTGTAGTTGTAGGACTCTGCAAGGGAGATGCTTTCTGTTCCCTTTCTCAAAGCTGATTCTTAGGGACAATGGGAGGATTCCACTCTCCTGCCTCAGCTGACTAAAGAGAGACTGATTTGGAGACTACACTAAACTCATCAGATTACCTACCATTAAAATAATTATACTCAAATACTGTGACCACTTAAGAGTTTGTGTGTTCCTGAGAAGATCTGAAGATTTTGTGCTGGAATGACAGTGCTGAGATGCATGCCAGCTGACCAGGCAAAGAAACTCTTCAATGGTTAGGAGAATGGAGCAAATTTACTGAGAAAATTAAAGGGGAACCAGGACCTCCTTCTTGTCCAATATAATCCTTGGTTGGTCTTTGCAATATTCCTTTTCCAGTCCCCAGGAAACTTGCCTCTACTTTGAATTCTGTGATATCTTCAATCATGCCCTAGAATCTTCTTTTCAGTTATCCTCAGTTGAAAGGAATTCTATTTCTTACATTTCAAAGAGACTTGGACAGAAGAGTTGAAGAATTCATGACTACATGTTTTCTTTTATTTTTTAATTGATACACATTATATTAGTTGCAGGTGTGTAACATAATGATTTGATGCTTTTATGTATTGTGAAATGATCACTGCGATAAATCTAGTTATGATTTACCACTACAAAGTTATGGAACTTTTGTACTGGTAATTAGATCTTTTAAAATTTATTCTCTTAGCAGTTTTAAAATATGCAACTCAGTACTCTTAACTATAGTTGCTATGCTGTATATTACATCCCCAAGGCTTATTTATTTTATAACTGAAAGTTTGTATCTTTGGCTTTCCTTCACCTATTTTTCTTCTCCCTAGCCCCCATCTCTGGCAATCATCAATTTCTCTATCAATGAGCTTGCTTTTTGTTATGTTTTAGATTACACATATAGGTTGTATCATGCAGTATTTGACTTTCTCTGTGTGACTTATTTCATTTTGCACAATGAAGTTTCAAGTTCCAGCCATGTTGCTGCAAATGACAAAATTTCATTAGTTTTTATGGCTGAATAACGTTCCATTGTGTGAGTATACACACACACACACCCCTTTACCCATTCATTTGTTGATGACCACTTTGGTTGTTTGCATATCATGGTTATTATAAATAATGCTACAGTGAACATGGGTGTGCATATATCTTTGAGAGTTACTGTTTTCATTTTCTTCAAATAAATACCCAGAAGTGAAACTGCTGGATCATACAGTAGGTCTATTTTTAATTTTTTAAGGAAGCTCCATGCTGTTTTCCATAGTATCTGCATAAGTCTACATTCCCATCAAGAGTGTACCAGGGTTTCTTTTCCTTCACATTCTTGCCAGCACTTGTTATTTTTTGTCTTTTGGATAATAGATGTGAGATGATATTTCATTATGATTTTGATTTACATTTCTCTGGTGATTAATGTTGCTCATCAGATTTTCTTTTCAGGACACTTTTGGCCATCTGTACATCTTCTTCAGAAAAACATCTATTCAGATTCTCTGCCCGATTTTTAATGAAATTGTTTGGTGGGAAGGTTGCCTATTCAGCTGTATGATTTCCTTATATATTTTGGATATTAACCCATAATCAGAGCTTATATTTACAAATGTTTTATCTTATTCAACAAGTTTTCTGTTCATTTTGTGGATTATTTTGTGTGCTGTGTGGAGCTTTTTAAGTTAGGGTAGCCCCATTTCTTATTTTTGCTTTTGTTTGTTTGCTTTGGGTGACAAATCAAAAAAAAAAAAAAAAAAAAAAAAAAACTCATTGCCAAGATCAGTGTCAAGGATCTTATTGACTATGTTTTCTTCTAGAAGTTTTATGATTTCAGGCTTAATCACTTTTTTATTGTCTTATTCCAGACTACTGATTATTCCACTGTAAATTACTGCTGCTCCTCCTCTTCAATGCCTTTCCGTGTCCTTAAGAACTTTTTTAGAACCAAACCAATTGCAGTAGTTTATAGAATACAGACCTACAAATTACTGAAGGACTTCCACCACCCTGCTCCAGGGCTTTTGTGTATGAACCCCTAAATTACTTCAGTGCCTTTGGTTCATTATACCCTATTTCAAGTGCATTTTGACATTTCAGATATTTCTTTAGTTCTCCCTGACATTTCAAAAACAACTGACCATTGATTTTTTCTGTTAGTTATGTCCTCTAAGCCCCAGTGACACTCAGCGCCTGATCCAACGCACCCTATATTCAAATAGAACAGCTGACGAACTGCAAGGGCAGGTCTTGACCAAACACCCTTCTTTCATTATCTGCCGTGAAGCAGTAAACATTATCCTGCCATAGTGATGAGAAGCTTCTTGTATTGTGACACCTACTGAGAATGCGCAGTTTGAAGCTGCCAGCATGGTGAAGAGTAGAAACTTACTCTGGTGACTAGGGACCATTCACTAATAATAGCCTAAGAGAGGGTAATGGCAGGTATTTATGCAGTATAGTGAGTATTTTTTGTGTGCTGCTTATAACTAAAGGCACATGTTCATCAAAGCAATAAATAGCAGCTTACACACAACAGAGCACCAACTCAGATCTGATAGGCCCATTACTAAGATGGTAACTTAATATTTATTTAATATATTTAAAAAGTATTTCTTATGTATGTCTCTAGTAAAGTAGTAACACTGTGTGTGATGTGTAGAGTTCATTGCTTCTGTGATTTTAAATGCAGAATTGATTTTATTCTGTATTTAATGATTAATGACTTTAAATTTTAAAATTATAAAGTATTTCTTATAAGAAAATCTTTTAAGAGATTTTAAAATCTATTCTGAACGGAACAATGACTGGAGGGGATAGAGCAGGGCATGCTTCTTTTTAAACTCATCCTGGCAGAGTTTCAAGGAAAGATTTCCAGTTGATCTATTTCCTGATCAAAACATTTGTTCTCATAAGATAATAAAAATACTCTACATGCAAGCCAACTCTGCTTGTGGTGTGTTGGCTACTTATGTTAGCCAATTTAGGTTACTTATGTTACCCTGGAAGATGCAGAAGAAGGCGATGAAGAGCAAACACAGATCCTTAAATGACTCAGTCAGGAAAGAATTCAGGATATGGCAACATGTGACAGCCCAGGTGTCATCTCTTACATGAATTTGGCAGATCCTGAACATTTTAGACCATTTCATGTGTATGCTTGAAATTCCAGAGAATATCTTTTGTTAAATGTCTCTTGTTCCCTCAGTTGATTTTCAGTTCATTTACATCACATAAATGTTTCCAGTTTGATTTGAACATCACCAACCAGAGATTTTTTTGGAGGCTTGTTTGTTTTACCAGAAATGGTTAACATAGAAAATGTGTTATGAAGAGAAAACAAGAAATTGTGGTCGCAGTGGGACCAATAGAGGAATAGCTTCATTGCATGGAATTATTAAAAGCTCTTGCCCCATTTTATAGTGACTAATCAAACTTTGAAAACCTAAAAACAAATATCTTTAAGCCAATATGTTATGTAATATGTAGTGATTCCATATTTATCTTGTGTAGAAAATGTAAAACAATATTAGCAAAACTATAGTGAATGTGAAGAAAGTATTTCTGGATGCCTCGTAAATATTTACATATAGAGTAAAGATTTCTTTTATCTTTAAGTGTGGGATAAACTGATAAAAATTACTTGATTTATATCTGTATTGCTAGCGTATTATATATGACATGTCATAACTTTTAAAATGAGGTTTTATTTAAGAAATGGAATGTAATATACAAAATATCATAGAACTCACTCTTATAGCCCAATATATTTCAGAATATATTAATGCATTTGAGGACATTAAAATGAAAGTTAGCAACACAGTATTTTTAATTGAATATTTGCAGCTCTGGTTAACAAAGGAGTAATTTGGAATATGCAAGCGTTATGTGAGATATTTAAATTTGCTAGTGTAGAAATTTTAATTAATAGCTGTGCTAGGAAAATATCCCTGCAAAAGTATCCATGATTAAATATCCACTTGTCAATAAATATTACTGGCATATGAAGAGTTAGTAATGTAATTCACTGTATTAGATACATCTCAAGGAGATTTAAAAATGTATATAGAAATACACACAATTTCTTGTGCTAACATTGTGTGTGTGTATATATGTGTGTTTTAGAATGTAAAGATTCAAAAAAGAAGCAATAGCATCATAGAAACAGCACGGGTTTTCTGAATAAACTTGAGTCCATATGTTCTCTATTCAGTGGCAAATTTTGTCTCTAGCAGGTTATTTAAGCTATTGTATTTTTCTCAGGCTTGAGGTTAAGTTGAAAACTGCAAAAAATAATATTGACCTCATCACTACAAACAAAGCTAGTGGAGGTGATGGAATTCCAGTTGAGCTATTTCAAATCCTGAAAGATGATGCTGTGAAAGTGCTGTACTCAATATGCCAGCAAATTTGGAAAACTCAGCAGTGGCCACAGGACTGGAAAAGGTCCGTTTTCATTCCAATCCCAAAGAAAGGCAATCCCAAAGAATGCTCAAACTACTGCACAATTGCACTCATCTTACACGCTAGTAAAATAATGTTTAAAATTCTCCAAGCCAGTCTTCAGCAATATGTGAACTGTGAACTTCCAGATGTTCAAGCTGGTTTTAGAAAAGGCAGAGGAACCAGAGATCAAATTGCCAACATCCACTGGATCATCGAAAAAGCAAGAGAGTTTCAGAAGAACATCTGTTTTTGCTTTATTGACTATGCCAAAGCCTTTGTGTGAATCACAATAAACTGTGGAAAATTCTGAAAGAGATGGGAATACCAGACCACCTGACCTCCCTCTTGAGAAACCTGTATGCAGGTCAGGAAGCAGCAGTTAGAACTGGACATGGAACAACAGACTGGTTCCAAATAAGAAAAGGAGTACATCAAGGCTGTATATTGTCACCTGCTTATTTAAGTTATATGCAGAGTACATGATGAGAAATGCTGGGCTGGAGGAAGCACAAGCTGGAATCAAGTTTGCCAGGAGAAATATCAATAACCTCAGGTATGCAGATGACACCACCCTTACGGTAGAAAGTGAAGAAGAACTAAAAAGCCTCTTGATGAAAGTGAAAAAGTTGACTTAAAGCTCAACATTCAGAAAACTAAGGTCATGGCATCCGGTTCCATCAATTCATGGGAAATAGATGGGGAAACAGTGGCTAACTTTATTTTTCTGGGCTCCAAAATGACTGCAGATGGTGATTGCAGCCACGAAATTAAAAGATGCTTACTCCTTGGAATAAAAGTTATGACCTACCTAGACAGCATATTAAAAAGCAGAGATATTACTTTGCCAACAAAGGTCTGTTTAGTCAAGGTTATGGTTTTTCCAGTGGTCATGTATGGATGTGAAATTTGGACTATAAAGAAAGCTGAGCACAAAAGAATTGATGCTTTTGAACTGTGGTGTTGGAGAGAAGACTCTTGAGAGTCCCTTGGACTGCAAGGAGATCCAAGCAGTCCATCCTAAAGGAGGTCAGTCCTGAGTGTTCATTGGAAGGACTGATGTTGAAGCTGAAACTCCAATACTTTGGCCACCTCATGCAAAGAGTTGACTCCTTGAAAAAGACCCTGATGCTGGGAGGAATTGGGGGCAGAAGGAGAAGGGGATGACAGAGGATGAGATGGCTGGATCACATCACTGACTCAATGGACATGGGTTTGGGTGGACTCCAGGAGTTGGTGATGGACAGGGAGGCCTGGCGTGCTGCAGTTTATGGGGTCGCAAAGAGTTGGACATGACTGAGCGACTGAACTGAACTGAACATAGAATTGCTAGGATTAGATAGGCTAACAACCTTTCTAATAAGGACAAGTTTATAAGATGCTAGAAACTTCAAATGTAAATACTGCCTGTTTAAAATAGTTTATCAAACATTTTATTATTTTCAAGTCTAAATATTTTCTGCAGTAATGTATTTTAGTTTAGATTTTTATCAAGAAAAATCAGCCAAAATGAAGTAGTTATATGCACATACTTTATACTATACATTTTAAACTTTCTGAAATGCTTTATCATGATTATTTAAGGAGTTCATATTTTTCCTAGTTGGTTGAATTTATAATTTTCTTTTTGAATTTTCATTTCAATATTTTATTCTTTGAAGATTCTGTATAAATCCAACAGAAACTTTTATTTCAATTTTTAATATTATGCTGTCAAAGTTTTACTATAAAAACCTTATGATATATAAGATGTATTTAGTATAAAAGCAATCAATAAATTTTTAAAAAATCTGGTGTAATTCAGACAGCATATTATAACTAAGTGCCATACTCTAGATGCAATAATTTATTATTTATAGTATTTATTGGTATCATTGGAGAGGAAGAAATTTTTCTCTACTAGCTTCTTCTAGCTGGTCTAAGAATTAAACTGACATAAACAGATTAGCAGGAGAAAATCAAACACAAGTTTATGTGTTACATGTATACACGGGAAAGATTCAGTTAAACTAAGAAGGTCACTAAGATGGGTGAAGCACTCACCTTAAAGACCTTCTTCAGCTAAAGACAAAAGCGGATGATGAGGATAGAGGTATGAGACTTCCAAGGGGAGGAAGGCAAGTAATGTGGAGATAGAAAAGCAAATGTTTGGTAAATAAATGTTTGTTGAGCCTTCAGAGATGATGTGGAGAAGGAAACGGCAACCCACTCCAGTATTCTTGCCTGGAGAATCCCAGGGACAGAGGAGCCTGGTGGGCTGCCTTCTGTTTGGTCGCACAGAGTTGGACACACCGGAAGCAGCTTAGCATCAGCAGCAGAGACAGTAGACACAGACTTCCCCACCCCCTACATCCCACAGGTATTTGTGCAATTATCTCTGGTGATAGCTCTATTCCCAAAGCAGATTTTTTATCTAAATCTTTAGGCAGCTGAGGGGGAGGTTTAAAAAAAAAAAAAAAAAAGACTTCCGGGAGTCTTCTGTTTCTTAAAGATCATCAGAGTAAAGTAATCCTCATGCCAAAGAGACTTGTATTGGGGCAGCAAATTTTGCTCACCTATAATATCACTGGAAAAGTTGGAATGTTGTATTTTATTTGATAGCTGACTGATACTGATTACATTAGCCCTACAAAAGGCAAAAACCATATGCCACAACTTTATACAACTAAATTCCTGAGTAATTAAAACCCACAGAGATGGCTCGAGTGGCATTTTAAAATTGTTTTGTTTCCTCTGACTGGTTTCATTTAGTCACAATAATATACTGGATTCCATCTTCAGCCCTGACGTCTTTTGAGGGAACACGGCTAACAAGACATATGTCCTTTTATACTATTTTTATTTGTTAATGGTGCAGGATTGTCTTCACAGTGACCACAGTGAGTTTGTTCAAGGAAATTAAATGTACCTTGAGGAAAAACAGAGGAAAAAACAAGCTGGTAATGGAAATAAAATATTGCCCAAGGGGGGCTCTTGGCAAAATAGATTTATCACTTTTGTCAAACATTTTTAAGGTAGTTATTTGGAGCTTTGTCTATGGAGGGTATGTTATATTTTGATGTTGAAGGCCAATAATGAAGGAGGCTGCCTGTGGGAACACCTCCCATGTTCTCCTCACAGCTACACTCCGAGGCACACTTCTTGATTTTTAACCAGCAACATGAGTTTGCATCTTCTCTCACAGGTCCCAGTAATTTAGCCTGTGTTAGTTTCTGCGTGACTGACAGTCTGTTCTATTCTGTAGAGTCTATGTTCCCTCTCTAATCTAGAATGGATAAGTTCCACTACGTGCTTATTTTAAATTTGCTTTCATGAACTGGGGACATTACCCAAAGCTGGGTTGGCAAATCCATTGATAGACTCAGGCAATAACACAGTTTATCATGTAATTCCCTTAAGTCTCAATTTAACCAATTATCCCAATAGTATTTTGGGAGCCTAATTAAATCAACTCAGCGTCAGCTTGTCAATCTCTGAATGGTGTGTGCTTTTTCCTTTTTTCATTTTGTCATCTAGCTTCACTTATTTCCCTGGTGGCTCAGATGCAGGAGACCTGGGTTCGATCCCTGGCTTGGGAAGATCCCCTGGAGAAGGGAAAGGCTACCCACTCCAGTATTCTGGCCTGGAGAATTCCATGGACTGTATAGTCTATGGGGTCGCAAAGAGTCAGACAGGACTGAGCGAATTTCACTTTGATTTTTCACTTATAAATGGCCAAACGGGTTCCATCAGAGAAACTTTAAGGAATGTTTATACACCATTCTTGGCATGGTATCATGGGGTCCTTCTTTAAGTGGACCTGGGTCTGTGACCTAGCTCTGGAATGGAAACTTGGTGAGAGGATGAGGCTCTACTGTGGTGATGAAATCAGAACTCTGCTCACAAGCCCTCATGTTTCTCTGTGATTATATATTGAAAAACTGGAAGGATGGCTTCTAATTTATTTCTAGTGACCAATTAATCACAGCCAAAGATGTCTGTGGTTCAAAATATTCTGACCACTGCTGTGGATCTGTGGCTCATTATAGTAACACTGCCCACCCTGCCTCAGTGGCTGAGGTGTTGCCATGGCGTCTGCCGGCCCAGAAAGCCCTATTTCAATGGCAGCATCTCCCACTTTCATCTCTGATATGCAGGGTACAACTATGGAATTTTCTAAGAATGTGGAAGCTTTCCCCTCATTAATGCAATTATCAAAATTGGGAGATAATCGAGAAATTGGTGGATAAGATTGCACATATTTCAAATATGTACTCCAATATTTGTATCTCTTTATGCCTTTGGCTCTTTCCTCTGTATTATGATTAGGAAGTTCTGGCATCTAGAGCTCATTTAATGTAAATCACTGTTGAGTGCAAGTCCTAGTCAACTGACCAATAATCATTAAAGCCATTCTTACCAGCTGAAGGAGACACATTGAATTGAGGGACTTTGGGAAGTTAACCATATTGATAAATGAAGACATTTAATAAAAAGAAAGGATTAGTAAAGCGGAGTGTAGTATGAGGAGGGTAGTGTTATTCAGAGTCACAATATACTTCCCTGAGGCTCCCAGAGCTTTCTACCTCTGCTGGTTTGGGGACACAGGGCGGGAGCCCACAATTGCACTGACAGAGCTGTATTTGCTTCTGTTGATACTGGGGCCTTCTGTCCTCTGTGAATAAACCCTGGGGCCTACTGCTTTCATTGTCTTGGACATTTCCGCTATGTTAGGGGCTCACAGGCATCTCTGTTGGCCCACAGTTTCTCCCTGCTGCCCTTTTAGGAGTCAGAAGTAAGGAAAATGGCATCTCCTTTTCTTACACTCTCTATTCTTCGGCTACTGCTATTATCAGCAGAGTTTCATTGAAACCTTGGAGGCAAAAGTGCATTTGAGAAATTCAGTTGCCAAGACTGTATAGAGGAGCATATATAGGATGAGTGTGGGGGTCTGACTCCATCCCCTACCCCGCTTGCAATCCTTTTCCATTTTAGAATTTACAGTAACATTTTTCAGACAAGCTGCCAGAGATAACAAACAGCATTCAATGTTTTTTTTTTTTTTTTTTAATTTCCACAAATTTAGACACTTCAGTTACCATTAAACTGTCTTTTTTTTTTTTTTTTTAACTTTAGTCCAGAAATTTCACTTCCTTCTTCCTTTGGCCTTCTTTACTAGAGAGTAGAATCTCAATTTTCTTTCTCATTACCTAATAATTACATTCTTTCTGCTTTACACACAAAAGGGAAAAAAGATATTTTACCCAACTGTTGACAAGTGAAATACTTATTATTAGTCAATTAAAAAATGCTTATATAACAAATGCGTGAATCTAAATTTATTAGAAAAAATAAACAGTAGATTTGAACAGTTGCTCTAAATTTTTTCCTGATTTCAGTGTCTCAAAGCTCCTAAAATTTCATACCATATATCATTCTTTATTTTTTTTATTGAGTTAGAGTTGGCAAGTAAATTAACTTTAGATCCAAGCATACAACATAATGTTTAGATAATCTGTATATATTGTGAAATGATCACTGCAGTAAGAATAATTAACACTCATCACCCTACATAGTTACAAAAATTATTTTTCTTGTGATGAGGACTTTTATGATCTATTCTTTTAGCAACTTTCAGATATGTAGTACAGTGTTATTAGCTATAGTCACCGTGTTGCACATTGCATTCCCATAACTTGTTTACTTTATAAGTGGAAATCTTTAACTCAGGTTTGTTAACTATTAATTAATTAATTTGACTATGCCATGTGGCACGTGTTTTTCATTCTGGGAAACAAAATTAAAAGATCTCTATTTTCTAGGATGGGACCACATTTTAACTAGTTCACCTCAATGATGAAATATAATGACATGCCCTTCTTTCAGTGCACATAGTCAGGTAATTGCAAAATCTTTTTTGACAGCCAAGGCATGATATTTGAATTGCTGCTACTGTAAATACAACTTGATTGTTTAAATTTTCTCAGTTTTATCAGACAAATACATACACACACACACACGCACGCACACACACACACACACACACACACACATATATATATATATGTATATATATATATGTATGCTAGGTCATGAATATACTAGGCATATATACTAGGCATTTCTTCTAGTTATTTTGTTTCTTAAGGTCTTGTTGGTTACCATCTTAGTCCATTTTATATATTTTTATATATATATATACATATACTATATATATATAGTAGGCATGAATATACTAGGCATATATACTAGCTGTTTCTTCTAGTTATTTTGTTTCTTAAGGTCTCTTTGGTTACCATCTTAGTACATTAAGGCTGCTATAACAAAATACTGTAGATTGAATGGCTTGACACAATAAACATTTATTCCTCATAGTTCTGGAAGTTGTGAAGTCCTACATCAAAATGCTAGACACATTCAGTGTCTGGTGAGAGCCTTCCTGGCTTGTGGATGGCTTCTTTTTACATACTACAAAGATAACTCCCACATTTCATTCATTCTTTTTATAAGGACATGAATTCTATCATTAGGGCCCAACCTTCATGACCTAATCTAACTCTAACTACTCCCCAAAGCCTCCACCTCCAAATATCTCCAGATGCCTCCATATTGGGAATTAGAGTCTCAACATGAACTTTTGGAGGAATCAAACATTCAATGCATAGAAGTCACCTTCCCAGTGATAAGATCAGAAGAGGAAACTTCACATAAAATTGTTTCACCTTGTGACCTGTTGCCAGTCATTCTTAAGGGAGTGGTCACTTCTCTCTGGTTCACTGTGGTGAGAGGTGAGTATGTGGGCCTCTTCAATCTATACATATGCAAGCCAATTTCTACCCCCTTGATAAGATCCAGAATCACAGGTTTATCCTCATGATTGATTTTGCCTTAGAACTTCTCTTCTGCCACTGTTGTTTTGTTGGAAAAGAAATAGCATTCAAGAGGTTTACCATTGTTTGACTAACATTAGCCTGTCTTATATGTCTATAAGCTACCTAAGAACAGAATTGGTTGGTGTCAGCTCTGACTTACAATCGAATCTCCTGGAACTTAATGCAGTGTACTATATTTAGCATTTGATAAATAATTTTTGCATGAAAATATGAAAAGACTATAGTATTTGGAGTGTTGGAGCTACATTCAGAGAATGTGTAAGATGTTCATAGGTAAATGAAGAAAGTGATAAACTTTGAAATGGGATAGGAGAGTACAGTGTGTTTTCTTGTAGTGGCAAATAAGATAAACCAAGAAGGCTGGATGTGAGTTGGCTTGACAGTATCAGAAGGGAAGGAACAAATGAGGCCGCATGATTTTAAGCAGGGTCAAGACAGTAAAAAGAAGTGGCAAAATCAAGAGTGTTGGGGAGCATTCAAGGAATAGGACCTATCTGTGATTGACTGAGGGAAGGTATGCCTGGTTAGAGAGAGGATGATGCCTTTTACAGAGGGGAGAACTCCAAATGAAGAGCTTATTTGGAGACTTGATTATTTGTTCACCTTTTAATATTTTCAGTTTCTGATATGGCTGGGATATGCAGTTGGTTGATCATTTAAATATGTTGAAGATAAGGTGGGTTGGAGTGTAATTGAATTCAGATGGAATTTTGCTACTGTTTGCATTTCAGAAGATCAGCTTAGGCCTTTGATTCTGTTAGATAAGGAACCTGCTAAATAAGAAGCTAGATGATACCTGAAGTCTCTTTTGCTTTCAAGTATGCCTTTCTACCCTTCTAGAATTTGCTCAGCATAAAATATACTTTTTTTCTTTTTTTGAAAAAAATGTTATGTGGCAAAAGATGCACAACATAAGACTTATCATTTCAACATTTAAAATGTGCAACGCAGCACTATTAAATATATTCACAATGCTGTATAACTATTACCCTATTCATTTCCAAAAGTTTTCATAGTCCCAAGTAGAAACTCTGCACCACTAAACAATAAACTCTATCCTTCTTCTCCCAGCCATGGTGGACTCTGTCATGCTTTTGTTTTGATGAATGAGGTACCTAGACTAGGCAAATTCATAGAAAATATACTTTTTAAAGTTGAGTTTTTATTTACCATTTTGAAACTTCTGATTTTGGTATCATTTTGCATCCATGTATAATACCAGGTACATATATATGCAATATCAGGAAAATTAGAACATATGATTAACAGTCAAAGAGGTTGTTTAGGATAATTTTTAGTGCATTTAAATCTAAGTAGTATAATTAGATTGATAATTATGTTCTAAAAGCACTTGGTCATCTCAGATAACTATATATATATACAAAGTATACATATGGTCCTAATAAGCATTTGCACAAAGTTCTATATATTTCCAGAGGTGCATTATTTTTTATAGTTACAAGTAATAATAATTTGTCAAAACAATGTCTTTGAGAAAGTCCCTTTAGAATTGAAAGGATTCTAATCACAATCTGGAAAACTAAGATACTACAATAGGAAGAAACTTAAGGCTTGATAGAAACTCTTCTATAAAAGTGTAATTCTTCAGTTTTCTGACTTCTGCTGTTGTCACACAGCGAATAAATACAGCATAGAAAAGGCATAACATTGGTGGTTTATAGCTTGAGCATCAACAAATATCTCACATAAGCCCAAATGAAAACACTTTGACATTGTCTGATATTGATTATCCAAAGTAGGTTCATGAGTTATTCTTTAAGATTACTTCATGTAAGGTTTTAAATCCACTCATTATTGATGCAATTACCTTCTGAATATGTTATGAAAATTAAGCTTTCAATTTTTCATGTAAATGTTTTATGTGAGCTGATCCTAAAATATACATTTTTTTTCAGATTTCATTTTATGTGTTGGTCATATAAGACTGGGGCTTCCCTGATGGCTTAGTGGTAAAGAACCTGCTTGTCAATGTGGGAGACATGGGTTTGATCTCTGGTCTGGGAAGAGCCCCTGGAGAAGGAAATGGCAACCCATTCCTGTATTTTTGCCTGGAAAATCCTATGGACAGAGGAGGCTGTGGGCTTCCGTCCATGGGGTTTGCAAAATACTCAGACATGATTTAGCAACTAAGCAACAACAATATATATAACTAACCTTCACCAGTTTAGTATCATTTTGTCCCTGAATATTTAAGAGCAATTACTCCTTGTTTCTGTTTGTGGTATTGTGTGTGTGTGTATGGGGTTTCAGGAAATAAGCAGCATTTGATTGTTTATTTTCAATTTAAGTAAAGAAAGATATAATTAAGTGGCAAACTAGTAATAGTCATATTACTATGTAATATTGCTAGTCATATTGCAATATATTGAAAAGAGTCTAGGAAATGATATACACTATAAGTAAGAATAATATTAATTATCTTCCTGTGACAGATAAGCTAAACTCATAAGAATAGTTTAGACGCTGTTGCCTTTATGAATTCTAATTTTGGGGAAAAAAAAATCTCTTTTGTCCTCCATATTGTGCTCTCTCTCAGTTCTGTCAATATCAGAGAAGTATTTGTTTATTCATTCCTTTATCCCCAATACTTCACAGACATTTCCCTAGGTCCTGGGGATTTAGTGGTGAATAAGACAATGAATTGTCTGCCTACAAGAGACTACATTCAAAAGAGAGAGGTAATGATTAAAAATTGTGCTCGTGCTAAGTCGTTTCAGTCATGTCCTACTCTGCGACCCTATAGTCCAGGCTTCTCTGCCCATGGGATTCTCTGGGCAAGAATACTGGAGTGGGTTGCCATACCTTTCTTCAAATAATTAAAAATAGTTAATAGTAAATGCTTCTTAGTGGATTAAAATATAGCAATATGTAGTGTATGATTAGTCATGGTGGATAGTCAGGTCAAGCTTATTCCTGAAGGTGAACTGCAAGCTGTGATGATCTGAATGACTAAATGAGCCAGTTGTGTGACGATCAAGGAGAAGGGGATTCCAGACAGGCACTAGCAGGTGCATAAAACCTTGAGGCAGGACAGAGATTAGGCAGAGAGCAGAAAGGGGTAAATGCAGCTGAGAGCAAGGAGTCAGGGAGGAAAGGGATACCAATTTAGGTGGCTGAGGTAGACATGTACTGTTTCCTGTCTTATAAAACCTAACATCTCTAGTCAGCCATTTAAGTCCCTTCATAAATGGTTGCAATCTACCTGTCTGGTTGAACTTCTATCATGCTCCACTATATTGCTCAATATTTCCTAGACAAATCTGCGTCCTCCTCAACTCTGTCATTTGATAGAAGAATCTCATCCACTTAGAATGCATTTTCCATTTTTTACATAACCAAGCACCAATCACTCCTCAAAGTCCTTGTCCTTATGAGCAACTAAAGCAATATTGTTATTTTTAATTAGAATAGTGTAGAAAATATTAATATTTCAGTAAAGTTATTGAAAAATTTAGCCTGTTTTAGTTTTTTGATATTTTATGTAAGCTGACTCAATCTTTTTCTGAGAATTGTCTTTCCTTATTGAAAGATAAAATGTATGCTGTTGGTGGGGGAAAAAAAAAGAATCTGATGCCACAGATGTGAAAGAAAGCAAGCAAGAAGAAAAAAATTATATCATTATCACTACTCAGAGATATTCATTGTCAGTATTTTGTTTTCAATTATTAATATTACTATTATTATTATTGGCTGCATTGGATCTTCACTGCTACACATAGTCTTTGTCTAGTTGCCACAACTACTCTCCAGTTGTGGTCTGTGGGCTTCTCATTGCCATGGCTTCTCTTTTTATGGAGCACAGACTTAGAGGGTAAGCCCAGTAGTTGTGATACGCAGCCTTCATTGCCCTGTGGCATGTGGAATCTTCCTGGACTAGGGGTCAATCCACATGCCCTGACTTGGAAGACAGATTCCTAGCCACTGGGCAACCAGGGAAGTCCCTCACTGTCTGTCAGGGGTGTGTGTGTGTGTGTGTGTGTGTGTGTGTGTGTGTGTGTGTGTGTGTATGTGTGTGCACGCGCATGCACTGGTGTCTGACTCTTTGCAACCCCATGAACTGTAGCCCGTTAGTCTCCTCTCTCCTTGGGATTTCCCAGGCAAGAACACTGAAGTGGGTTGCCATTTTCTTCTCCAGGGGATCTTCCCAACCCAGGGATTGAACTTGGATCTGCTGCATTGCAGGTGGGTTCTTTACCACTATGCCACTGGTGTATATTTCTACCAATCTATCTGTATCTAACAACCTGCTGTTGTAAACAACCTGCTGTTCCCAACTTAATAGTTTTGAATAGTCCCAAGTGATATTTTTTAAAATTTTGTATAATTATTATTTCATTTTTGAATATAATATACACATCTAATCTGTACTCCAGTTATATATTTAACTTCTAAAAATTATTCACTAAAGAAACATTTCAATGAAAATCTGTTTTGCTAAAATTTTACTCTATTGTACATTTAAGTTTCTAATATCAGTTTTTGTAAGTAGAATGACTAGGTTTAATGTTCTACAAATTTTTAAAGCTTTTGAGGTTTTTGCTGAATTGAGTTACTGAATACATCAACTACTTGCCTCTTTCACTGTTACCTAATATTGCTTACATTGTGAGCTCATCTCCTGTACCACACCTTTAATTTGAATACTTCATATAACTCAGCAAAGTGCCCTTTTCATCAGTAACGAAAAGGCCTAATTATAATGGACTGAAAAACAATGAAAATTATCTTAGAATATTGAGCTTCATGTCATGCTGATTTCTCTTATATGCTTTCTGCAAAATGATGATCTCAATATTACACATTAGCTTAATATAGGCACAAGATTAGAAGGCAATGAAAAAACTATGTTGTCAAGCTGAAGGTTCAGAAACATTATCTTAATATGAAATTAATCAAACCATATTATTTATATCTCAGTAATGCTGAATTCAGAAAACTAAGATCATGGCATCTGGTCCCATCACTTCATGGGAAATAGACAGGGAAACAGTGGAAACAGTGTCAGATTTATTTTTTTGGGTTCCAAAATCACTGCAGATGGTGATTGCAGCCATGAAATTAAAAGACGCTTACTCCTTGGAAGGAAAGTTATGACCAACCCAGATAGCTAAAAGCAGAGACATTACTTTGCCAACAAAGGTCCGTCTATTCAAGGCTATGGTTTTTCCAGTGGGCATTTATGGATGTGAGAGTTGGACTGTGTAGAAAGCTGAGTGCTGAAGAATTGGTGCTTTTGAACTGTGGTGTTGGGAAAGACTCTTGAGAGTCCCTTGGACCGTAAGGAGATCCAACCAGTCCATCCTAAAGGAGATCAGTCCTAGATGTTCATTGGAAGGACTGATGCTGAAGCTGAAACTCCAATACTTTGGCCACCTCATGCGAAGAGTTGAGTCATTGGAAAAGACCCTGATGCTGGGAGGGACTGGGGGGAGGAGGAGAAGGGGACGACAGAGGATGAGATGGCTGGATGGCATCACCGACTCGATGGACATGAGTTTGAGTAAACTCCAGGGGTTGGTGATGGACAGGGAGGCCTGGCGTGCTGTGATTCATGGGGTCGCAAAGAGTGAGACACGACTGAGCAACTGAACTGAACTGAACTGAATGCTGAATTATTTTATGAATCATAAATACATCTCTTTGCAATAAGTTATAATTGAAAATATGTCTATAGAATAAGGCTTAATTTTAATTTTTACACAGTGTTTCCCTAGCTGTGTTTTGTATTTTCTCAACCTTGATATAGATCTGAGATACACTGAAGAATGAATTAAGAAGTTCTTATAAAGGCGATCTGCTTTATTCTCAGTTACCACCAAGCTATAAATGTAGGCAATATCTTCACATAGTTGCAGTTTTAAATTTTAAAGGTTTTGCATCCATTGAATTATTTAAATACTGTTAGAACTTGAGTCAGAGTCATTACCTAGAGTTATGAGGGGTATTTTATAATCTATTGTGACTCTGAACTCTTAATGAATAGTGAGTATTAGTATTTCAATGTTGAGTTTTTGCTTTGCAGATATTCACATAAACAAATAGCATCAGAAGAATTAAACTAGAATTTAATGATTAACAAAAGGAAAGGCATTGATTTCTTTCCCCTGTTGAGGAAGGCACTTTAGTTGATGATGATATTATCTCTGTTGCACTCAAGTAAATGTCCATCCCAGGGGTCAAACAAATATAAAATGATACATTAAAACAATCATAAGAGTGTCTAATTTAAGGACAATTTAGAGTGTCTGAGCGATTACCTGCTGTTTCTTTATGCTTCTTTTTGTCATGAGACAGTTCTTTCAAAACTGAAAACAGATTAGCTAAAAAAAATATTGTCTTTCTATTTCTTGCATATTAGTAATTTAAATTCCATTTTTGACTCTAGAATTAGAAAGAAATTGCAATATTAGGGAAAAAAGAATAAATTTAACTTGAAGTATTTTCAGTTTTCTGATATTCCGTATTTCAAATATCCTGTAAAAAGTTATAAAATAATTCTAAAAAGCTCGAGAATATTATTCATATGTGACCAGATAAAGCAATGCCCAGGCTTATTAGTATGTACAAGTTGACTGTAGTAATACCACAAAATGGTACAGTTTTATGTTTGGACTATCAAAGAACAAATTCACCAGCCTGGTCAATATTTGTGCATGGTATGTCTAGGGCAGATTTGAATTGATGCATGTTCAACCAGACAGTTGTGCATTTAGATGCATGGAGGTAACTGAATGTTTTGCTGCATACCGATATTTGTAGGTTTATTCTTTATAGCTCTCAGATTGCTAAAAACTATCTCAGGATATAGTTTTTCCTAGACAGTGTAAGCATATTCACTGTTAAAAAAAGTTAAGTATTAATGATTGTTAAAGTATCTGCAGATTCAATTGGCAATCTCCTTTAGTATCTCAATCATGCTTAAGAAATTACTAGGCTAGGTATTTACAAGGTGAATTCAAGCTAACAAAAGCCTAGTTGTCAAATACCTATACTATAACATAAAAGTTATAAAAATGTCATATAAAATAATCATATATAAAAACTCTCTAAGTGCATATGTTAGAAAAAAGAAAACATCCAAATGTTTAAGTAAATTTTTTTCATTCTCATTGAGATATTTGATGATGGGCCCAAAGCAAAAGTCACCATTTTTTTAAAAACAACTTCTACTTGTGAGTTCCAATTTTCTGTTGGAAGTGTCACTAATATTTAAGTCATTCATATCCATAAACAGATAATTATGCTTTAGTTATTTATTCTCTTCACTCTCTCATGAGATTTGTTACCAATACCAATTTTGTCTAACTTCTGTGCTATTTTGTCATTAGATCCATTTTCCATTCCTATTGCTAGAATGCCCTAAACTATTTCAATAAAGTCCTGGGATTTATGCTTATAATTTCTTTTTATTTGAGCAGCATATCTTTTGTATTAACTTCCTGATTAATCTTCCAAGTAATATTTGCACATAATAGAACTGTTTTCCAAAAACCAACAGCATCTTTATTTCTTACCTAGATAAATATATACCTACCTTGGTCATTAACAATCAAATTTTGTCTCTTACATCTTCCCCGTACCCTCTTGAAACAAACTGCATGACTGATTATTCCCTAGGAAAACCACAAATATTCCATCTTAGTTGGTGAAATTTGCATTGAACAGTAAACTCCCTTAGGGCAAAGATTTAGCTTCTCAACTGGAACATAATACATTACATTATAGATTCTGACTGTGAGTTGAATAAAGTACTAAAATAAGAGAATTTTTCAATAACAGTTTTGTTTTTCTTTCTCAAATAATTATTTACTAGGTAGAAAATAAACTCCTAAAATGATTTCAAGTACTGTAATGTTGTTTTCCCAGTGTACTTACATTATAGTGCCTAGGTTAGGAGTCTGGAATGGATCTTAGCAAACTACAATTTAAGTGTCTATAAAATTACTTTCTTTTCTGGACTCTGTAAGAATCTGTTTCCCATCCATTCAGGTTGTCAGCAGAATATAATTGCTGTGTTTGCAGGGCTGAGGTCCTCATCTTGGCAGCCATCAGCTGAAAGCTGTTCCCAGCTTCTGGAGGCAAATTTCCATTGATAATGTCATAAAATAAGGTCACATTATATCACTTTGTATAGATGCAGAACTACTTATATAACACTTCTCAGTGCTTTCTTTACTTTAGGTCACTGCAGATTGATAAATCCTGTCTACCCACTGCAATTCCCAGATAATCACACCACCTTCAGTCATTTTGTCAATGGAGGCAGATGTCTTTATTGATTCAATACATTTTCCTTATTTTGTGTGTGTGTGTGTGTGTGTATTCAAGCAAGTTATTCAATTACATAAAATGAAAGATAATTTTTTAAAAAAATCAATGTTTGTTGCTGTATGTATGCATATATACACACACAATTTTTTTTTGTGACTGAAGTATACTTGATTTAATATATTCTGCTAGAGTCAAGTATATAGCATATTGATTCAGTATTTTTGCAGATTATATCCATTAAAAGTTATCACAAGATAATATCTATAATTCTCTGTGCTACACAGTACATCCTTATTGCTTATCTATTTTATACATAGTACATTGTCTCAATCTCATACCCCTAACATGCCCCTCTCCCGTTAGTAACCACTAATTTGTTTTCTGCATCTGTGACTCTGTTTCTCTATGGCAAATACATTTGTTTCTATTATTTTTTTTAGATTCCACATATAAATGATATCATACAATATTTGTGTTCATGTGTCTGACATTTCATTCAGTGTAATATTCACTATGTCCATCCATATTGCTGCAAATGGCAGATTTTTGTTTTTTACGGCTGAGTAATATTTCACTGTAAATACATACCACATCTTCTTTATCCATTCATCTATCCCATATCTTAGGAATTCTAACTTATGCTGCTGCTATGAACATTGGGGTGTCTATCTTTTTGAAATGGTGTCTTAATTTTTTCCAGATATACCTAAAAGTGGAAGTTTTGAAAGTTCTATTTTTATTTTTTGAGAAACCTCTATACTGTTTTCCATAGTGGTGGCACCAATTTACATTGCCACTAGCAGTATACAAGGATTCTCTTTTCTCTACATCCTTAACAACATTTGTGATTTGTAAACTTTTGATGATAACCATTGTGACAGGTGTAAGGTTATATTTCATTGTTGTTTGGATTTGTATTTATCTAAGAATTAGTGATGTTAAGCATCTTTTCATGTGCCTGTTAGTTACCTGTGTACCTTCTTCAGAAAAATGTCTTTTCAGATATTCTGTCCAGTTGATTGGGTTATTTGTTTATGATATTGAGTTGTATAAGTGGTTTATATATTTTGGATATTAACACATTGTCAGTCATATCATTTGCAAATATTTTCTCCCATTCTATAGGTTTTTTTCATTTTGTTAATAGTCTTTTTTTTTTTTTTTTTTGCTGTGCAAAAGTTTTAAAGTTTAATTTGTTCCATTCATTTATTACAAAGCATTTTTTTAGGCTTCAAAGCATATCTTACTCATCATGAATTTACAAATTTAGATTTTAGTTGTCAAATTTTAATTTTTAAATCAAAGTTGATTTAAAAACCAATTCTTATTTGAAACTAGTGACTAATCTCCAAAAATTATAGAACCTTTAAATTTGGCTTTATTCCTTAGAGATACAAATCTCATTAATGCATTAAGTAAAACCTGCCTCCTGTAAACTTTGTCTCTAGTATGAAGGTTTGGACACCTGGCACCTGGTTGGTCCCCACCAATTGCTGTAAGTTCAGGATAATGATGAAAAACTGGTAAGACATGTTCATCCTTGACAAGGACTAATGATAATTTTTAGGAACTAAATGTAGATTACATGGAGAAAAGTTAAAGATCAACTTATATACAGTTAGATTTGGGGATTTGGGAAATCATTCATCCCTAGCAGGAAGAATTAGAACATAACACAAGGTGAATATTGAAGCAGTATTTCAGAGTGGTAGCAAATGAACATCAGCGTGTAGCTATTTCAACCCTATTTATAATCAAGCATAATATACTAAAATAGCAGTGTGAGCACAGAGCTTCGCAAGGATAAGGAAGATGATTAGAGATTTACAGACAAGGTGAGCTAATCATAGAGTCCACAAAGATGAGACTTGCCAAAATGAGAACTAGATTCAATTTGAGAAATGAGCTGGCAGCAGGAAAGTAGAGAAGCACTCCTCAAATGTGCCCCCCTCACCGAGGGATTGTTATAAAACAAAAGTCAATAGCAGCTACTGCTTGAAACTCTCCAACGATTCTCCATTGCTGTTAATATAATGCAAACATCTCAACATGCTCAGTATGCCACTTTGTCCTACACCTTCTTTTACTACAAACCCATGGGCGTTTTGCATTTCATTTCATTTGTTCTTCACCCTGATCTTGTTTCTGTTTAGGGGCTTTGAATCTGCTATTTCCTCAGCATGGCATATCAACTTCAAGATTGCTCCTTTTGTTTTCAGAATGCTTTAATGATTCATGAAGTTAGTTCAGCCTATGGTAAATAATAGAAATATGTGAGGTAAAGCAGAGAAATACAAATAACTGAAAGGTTTCATGGGACCCATATGGCAGACACAGGAGAAATTAGCATGGTTGTCAATGATGTGTGAATAGAATATAGGCAAAATATAATGGAGGGGAAAAGAATATTTTTTAGCAAGTAATTTCTGTTAAAAGAATTCAAAATAGTACCTTGCTTTTGTATTTTGTGGCTTTTTGGTATGAAATGATCATTTATAGGACACCAGAATAACTGTTTTTCTATGCTGTAAGCATGGTGAGTTAATACTTAGCCAGAGTTTACAAGCATTTTTCAAGGGATTTTTCCAGTTATCTACTGAGCTACTGCCAAATTTTATTGCTTAAAACAGCTATTTTATTTTAGCATAATTTTGGGACTCAGGAATCCAGTAGACATTAGGTGATTCTTTTCCTCTTCACGGAGTTTAATGGGGTCACTTGGTGTAGTTAGCCGGTGAATGGCTGGTCTGAAGGGTCCCAGATGGCTTCGCTGACAAGTCTAGTTTCTTGGCAGAGACAGTTGGAAGGCTTAGTCCAGCTGGAACTGTCCAGTGGAACTGGAACTGCCCACATATGTTCCCTCTGCCATAGCAGTTTTGGCATAGTCAGATGTCTTATAAGACTGCTCAGGGCTCCTAGGGACAGGAAGCTGAAGCTGCCAGTTTCTTAAGAACAAAGCTCTAAAAGTAGAGTAGCAATGCTTCCACCATAACCTTTTGGACAATGCAGACACACATTTCAGATTAAAGATCAAAGAGAGAAAGATACTACTTCTATACAACAGGAAGATCAATGAATTTGTGACCTTGTTCAATTTACCTAGGGACTTGAAGTAATTCTATAATACTGGCAAAGCCATGCAGAACATGACGGTGGGTGCAGGGGATTTTAAAATATATATTAGTTAATTTATTTGTGGTGGCTTCTCTTGTCATGGGCATGGACTCCAGGGTGTGTGGGCTCAGTAGTTGTGGCACATGGGCTTAGCTGCTCCACGGTATGTGGGATCTTCCTGGACCAGGGATCAAACCCACCCCTTGCATTAGCAGATGGATTGCTTACCACTGAGCCACCAAGAAAGCTCATGAATATATTTTTAATAACACTTTGTACACATCCTTGGAGGTAGGCAAAATGAAGACAATTAAAAATTTTTCTCTCTTTACTAAAAAATGTTTATAAATATACCTTCTCTTTCCAAATGAATTTAGGTTCATGCTTATTATGATGACTTTTCTACTTTAACTTTTATATGTATGTGTCACTAATAACATGGCTTTGCAATATTCAGAATTTGATAAGCATATTTATACATGCTTTCTTTTCTTATTTGTTTAAAATATCAATGAGATTTGTGTTGAGATATATATAACTTTAGTTCATTTTAACCATTGTATTTATAGTATTCAGTCATTTGACTATAATTATAATTCTGATGGACCTTTAAATTATTTCCGATTTTCTAAAAATATCCCTGCTACTATGAGGTCTACCTTCACCTCACTACAAAAGTTTTGACTATGAAGTTCAACTAGAAGTGAAATTTGTAGATCATAGATGATGAATAACTTCTGCTTTACTGTATAATGTCTCCATCATCTCTGAAGTGATTTTAACAGTTTGTATAGTACTGTGAGCAGTGTGTGAGGGTTGCCATTATTATTCTCCTCAAAAATTTTAGGAATTGTACAGTTTAAATGGTTTCCAATTGTAGAGTATTAAAAGTTATCTCATTGTGGTTTTAATTTATATTCTTCTCACTAGTAGTATATGGCTTGTCTTGTTATGACATCTTTTATTTGTATGACATTTATATACACAGAAATATTTAATGGCAAGGCAGCTAAGTTTATTAACCTTCCTTTATGACTTATGCTTTCTGTGACTTGTTTAACAAATCCATTTCTACTTCAAGTTCATTAAGATATTCTATGGTACATTATGCATGACTTTGAAGAAATATTATTTATATACTTATTTCCTTTATTTTTTATGTTTACTCTTATCAACCTAAATTTAGTTTTTGAGTCTGTGGTGGTAATAATCCTATTTTATTTACTTACTTAGTTTCCTTTTGCTAACCAGTTACCCTAGCATCATTTATTGAACATCAGACTTTTTTAAAAAAAAAATCCATGCTCATTTGTCAAGTTTCTAGTATATTGTTGAGAGAAAGAAGTGATAAGGAATATCTTTGTATATTTCTGATTTTAAAATAAATCTTAAAATGTTACCAATAAGTATGGCATGTATCAAATTTTAGGAGATGTTCATTTTTTATATAAAGAAATTCTCCTCAATTTTTATTTTCCTCAAAATATTGGAAAAAATGTAAATGGACACTGATTTTTCAACACTTAATGTCTTGAGCTAATTATGAGGTTTCTGCTACTCGTCACTAATTCCTGTCTTACTCTTTGCTACTCTATGTACTGGAGCCAGCCAGACTCCTCCGTCCATGGGATTTCACAGGCGAGAATACTGGAGTGGGTTCCCATTTCCCTCTTAAGGGCATCTTCCCAACCTGAAGGGTTGAACCTGGATGTCTTGCAATGCAGGATTCTTTATCAATGAGCCAGCTGGGAAGCCTGATTATGAGGTTATTCTCTCATAATTACTTAACATGATTAATCTCATTAATTGATTTTCTAATGTTAAATCATTGTTACAATTCCAAGATAAAGCCAACTTAGCTACAGCACAAACATTGTTAGTGTACATGCTTAAATTCAGTTTATTGTTAGTATTTTAGAATTTTGCATTTATTCTTATAAGTGAGATTGGCTTATAATTTTCCACTTTTATAAAAATTATTGTTAAATTTTGGCATAAATTAAATTAAATGCTTTTATTTTTTCTCTCTCTGAAAACATTTATTTAAGATTAGATTTAGTTTTTTTTTTTTTTCTTTTAAAAATATAGCAATTGAGTTTTGTGTATGTAATAACTTCTAGAACTTTATTATAATGACATACTAGTTCTTGGAGGGCTTTTTTTTTGGTATTTTATTCAGATTTTGTATATTGACAATTTTGTTACCTGTGAACAAAGACAGTTTTATTTCTTCCCTCCCAACTTGTATACCTTTTATTTCCATTTCTCATTGTACTAGTTAGAACTTCCCAAATAATGCTGAAAAGTTGTGATGAGAGGTGATATCTTGCCTTCTGTTAATCTAAGTGGGAAGTTTATGAGTTTCTCACCATAAGTACGACGTTAGCTATAGGTTTTTATAGACTTTCTTTATCAAGTTGAGGAAGTTTCCATTTATCCCTTGTTTACAGAGAATTTTTGACATAAATAAGTGAATTTTGGTTGTTTTTTCTGCATCTATTGATTTGATCATGTGCCTTTTCTTCTTTAGCCTGTTGGGGTTAAAACAGCTGTGCATACTCAGGATAAACATGGTCATGATATTAATTAATTATTTTTATACATTGTTAGATTCAAACTGCTAATATTGGGTTGAGGAATTTAGTATCTATATTTACGAGAAATATTGGCCTGTAGTAAAGGTAGAATTTGTCTGGTCCTCTTAATAGGGTAGTACTGTCCTCAGAGAATAAGTCAGGAAGTATTTCCTCTACTTCTATCTTCTGGAAGAGATTACTAGAGAATTGGTGTCATTTCTTCTTAAAATATTCATTATAATTCATCAATGAACCTTCTGGGCTTTGCACTTCTGTTTTGGAAAAGTTAAGTATTGATTCAGTTTCTTTCATAGGTGCACAACTTTTTATATTGTCTTTGTTATTGTGTGAGTTTTGACAGATTGTGTCTTTCAAGGAGTTGGTCTGTTTTATCTAAGTTATCAAATTTGTGGGCAGAGAGTTGTTCATAGTATTTCTAGAATATCCTCTTGATGTCCATGGGGTCTGTACAGGCCTCCCTCCTTCACTTAGTGAACTAGTCATCTGTGTCCTTTCTCTTTTTCTTTATTATGTTAGTCTGGATAGATACTTCTCAATTTTATTGATCTTTTTGAAGAGCTGTTTTTTGTTTGTTTGTTTTTGTTTTACCGATTTTCTCTATTGATTGCCTATTTTCAGTTTTGTTGATTTTTTCTCTAATGCTTATTATTTATGGTCCTCTGATACTTTGAATTTATTTGCTCTTTTTTTGATCCCTGTCTTTTTTAAAGTGAAAGCCTAGCGGATTGATTTTTAGATCTTTATTTCTCAGTGCTATAAAAAGCACTGCTTTCACTACACTGCGCAATTTTTGGTAAGTTGTATGTTCATTTTCATTTAGTTCAAAATATTCTTAAATTTCTCTTGACATTTCCTTTTTGACTCGCTTGTTATTTGGATGTGTGTTGCTTATCTCCACATATTTTGGGATTTTTCATGTATCTTTACCTAGTTAACTTATTGGCTTAGGTCCAGTTCCTTCATTTTCTAGCAATGTAATCTTAAAGTAGTCTTAATTGTTTTTCCTGTATATTACTATTTATCTCAATTTTGTCCTTGGGTTTTGAAGGCTTTCTGAATATTGACGTGTAATTTTTTACACAAATTTGAGTGTGTATTATTTGAATACACAAATAAATAATAAACGATCTTTTTTTCTGTTAAGACGCTGTGGCTGTACTTGATTTAAGTAGATTACATGTTCAGGACATTCTTGGTAAATTAGAGAACTGACAATTATTTTTATAAATCAAATGACACATCATTTTCTCAACCTGGATTGATGACATCTACCTCTAATGGTAGGGCCTAGTAAGTATTTATTTTTAAAATTTATTTACTTTTTAGTTGAAGGATAATTGCTTTACAGAAATTTGTTGGCTTCTGCCAAACATCAACATGAATCAGCCATAGGTATACACATGTCTCCTCCCTCTTGAATTTCCCTCCCATCTACCTCCCCAATCCCACTCCTCTAGGTTGCTAAGAGCCCCTGTTTGAATTTTTGAGTCATATAGCAATTTTTTTTAAAATTAAGTATATCATTTCATTGGTATTCTAGAACTTTTTTATAAGAAGATAAATATTTGTGTGGGATGAATGATGAAATCAGTGTTGTATTCTGGAGCATAGATTAGTCCAAAGAAATGGAAAATCTGCACTGTGTCAGTTCTAATTGTAGTTGTGAAAAATCTGCATTGTGTTGGGTTAAATATCCTGGCCAGAGGTAAATAAACACTGCACAGCACAAAATCAATGAAAAAATGAACTAAAAAGCAAAGACAAAGTCTGTGCCAGCATTTTAGTTCACTGTTACACGATTGAGACCTTAGATTTGAGGTAAACTGGGAAAATTTTTAATTCTTTTATTTGGTTTAACCTCTTCAGTGATAATTTACTAGCACAGGCATTCACAATCAAGCATTGAGAGAAAGACCCATTTCTGGAGTTAAGATATATACCCATTTCCACACTTAAAAAAAAAATGAAGCCATTCCAATAATGATCTCTGTGACTTAGTAAATGATAGTTAATTTGAGGAGCACTAAAAGAGCAGAACAGAATGTAAAAGTACCAGTTTAATTAGATAGCTTTTCACATCATTCCCTCACACTAATCTCTTGTTCCCCTGACCTTCTTAAATTTTATATTCAGATTTAATAGATTGGCCTTTGTGATTTTTTTCTGAAACTCACTACCAGACTTAGTAATTTCAAATTTTCCAGTTTTTTTTTTTTTTTCAATAGAAATGTATTTCTACTCCTGCTTATTCACTGAGGATGGACTAGGCATCTAGTTTCCCTATAGCCATGTAGCTACGTGATTCTAAGCTGTCTCTCTCCAAACACACAAGCAGCTATGCAGTAGATCTGTCACTGGCACCACCAACTCTGCCACAGCCCCCTTGCAGAACTAGAATGTTCTCTTCTCTCCCCAGGTGAGAATTGAGTTTAGTGAGGTAATCTTGTTTTTATTTTGCCAATAGGGCTCATTGATTTTCAACCCAGGCTGTCACTTGAATCACCTTGAGAAGTGATTTCAAAAAACAAAACAAATATCTGGGCCCCAATTTTGTCAAATAAATCATAATATCTGAAAGGGAGAACAAGTCGTCTGCACTTGCTAAATCCTCTCCTGTGATGATTATGTGCAGCCTGGTTGGAGAACCAATTTTCCTCAGCTTGTAATGCATGACATACCTGAACAGGTGGAAAGTTGTGCTCAGCTGGATATCCCAGTTTAGACACCAGCATTGCCATCACTCCAGTGAATAGGATTCTCCTACTTAGTGAATGACTCCCCAAAACTGAAACAGTTCCTTTTACTTGAGGTATTGCAATGACAATTAAAACATTAGATTACAATGTGTGAGTTCACATCGTGAAAGCTGTTCCCTGCATTATGTCCAATTCTCTGAAAAACTGACTTAATCTCTCTAGATTCTTAGGAAACTATGGAGAAGCCAAACAAACCCCCCAGAGTAATTTTCTATCTTTCTTGTTAACTACATATAATCTGATACTAACTCTGGTAACAAAACGGTCATTCTGGTGGTGATGGTGGGGTGGGGGTTAGAAATACGTTTCTTCCCATTTGCTTCTCAATGGGTATTAGTCTCTTTGGAACATCCTGCAATATCTGAAGCTTAATCCTATTCCTGGTCCTTAGAAAAGCTTAAAAATAGCTTATTTTCCCCGATCTCAAACACAGTGTTTGTTTTTACAAACTCTACTTTAGACCTAAGACCTAAACATTTCAAATAATGTCAGCATTGCAATAAACAACAAAGGATGCAGCTTATGTCACAATCATTTTTCTCAGACCAGGCCCCAGGGCAGTAGATGGGACAGCAGCAGCTCCTGTTCTATGGTGACTCAATTAGGCTTAACCTTTCTGAGTCCTGTTGTCCTTGTATTGCTGTAGCAATGATAGCATCTAACTTGTTAAGAGTGTTGTATGGATTAAATGAGATGATGAAAAGGCCTCCTTAAGTGACTACTTTTGGTTTGAGAGAATATGGTAATAAGGAAGAAGTACCCAGAAATAGAGATGATTCAAGATGAATTAGTGGGGAGTCTAACACTCAGAAGCCACTCTAATATACTTTCATAGCCTCCTGTCCTCCTTCACAGTGGGTGTTGCAGTTGTAAATTAAATAGTTAATTGCTTACTTGTATCTGTGTAAATTGATCTTCTTTCCTAGATTTTAAGAGGGCTGATGATAAAGTTTTTTTTAATAATCTCTTATTCATTGCTATATCTACTGTACCTGTCACTTAGTAGGAGGTAAATAAATATATTGAGTAAATAAACATTCTAAAGTATCTCACAATTCCTTTTCTGTAGTGAAAGTGAGTGTGTTAATGAGATTATCATAGTAATACTGTTATTTAATTTTTTTTTAATGCTTCCTTATAATGTCTTGGAACCAGAAAGGCTAAGAAAGTGTCATTTTTGTTGTGGTGATGGGTTGTTACACTTGTTTCTCTTCCTTGTTATTTCAGAAGTCTGTACACTTTCTGGAGCTATAACTCTCCTAACTCCCTCTTCTAATGTCATCTATAAAATTGCTACCACAAAATGCTCTTATAAAAGTCTGTGTTCCTAGAATAAATGCTCTGTATGAATACAGGGCAGGGAATTATGATCTTCTAGATTCATGGCAGTGGAGAAGGCGGTCCCAAATTATGTGAAGACTTGCTCTGTGGTTGTCTACCCTGTTCCACAGTACAATTTCTTTTCATGTTTCTTCCACATGCCCATTTCCTCCTGAGATAGACGTAAGAAGCTATTTGCTTCCTCACTGGATGATTGTTATTTTATTCTTAATGTGTAGGTGGTTGTTTGCCAAAAATAAAAGTTTGGATCAAAACAACTTAGTCAGTCTTATATGCAGGCAGCCTACATTTTCTTTCTGACCAGCTGTCCTGAGTGCATTTAACTATCTCTTATGAATTTAGCTTATAAACATTTGGACAAAAACTTAATTTCAAGGCTTTCAGGGAGGCTTTATTTCCTCATGAACACATTAATTCTCTTGGCAGACCAGTGTAACTAGGATGAAAATATAATAAAGTGACTTTATAAGTTTCCTTAGAGCCAAGTTTTTGGCCACTCGAGTGTGAGAAATAAAGCATTTGCTGAGGGTGATATTGCTTTGGCAGACTTTTTCACCATGAACAGTGTACACAAACTGTTACTTTAGTTAAACTATAAGATAACTGAATAATATTCAAAAAATAGGATTTACCTTGTAGATATCTGAAGAGGATATTTCTAAATCTTTTTAACCACCATTCTAGTATAGGTTAGCTTGAGACTTCATGTAATCAAACAGAATATAGTGCTTATAGGCGGTTTCTGAAAGATGTTACTGTACAGTTTTTTTCAAGCCCTTAATGTTTGAAAGTAAGTATTGACTATATTGAAGCAATTTCTCTATTCCACTCTTTACGTGGTTTCATTATTACTGTACATGTATTCCCTCATCATGAGACAATAGCTGCCAAAAGTATAATAATTGTCCTCTCTTGTAGAGAAATGGTCCAAGAAAGCCTCTGGGGATTTATCTAAGCAACTGCTATTTTCTCATCCATAACTAGGGAAAAAATTGCAATCTTCTATTTTCATATAATTTATACAACACTTAAAAGTAGAAATAGAACAAGTTGAAAGCTGTCACTTGTCTCTTGGGAAATTAAGGCATTTAAAGAGAGCTTAGTGAACCACTGGCTTAATTTTTTTTATTTGCATTATTTTTTAGTTATCTGTAAAAGAAGTAAATTTCATGAGTCCTTGTGTTTCCCACTACTACCATTTTTTTTTAAATTTCAATTTTCTTAAAACCTTTGATTTTCCTTGTATGTCATTGCATTTTCTACACACACACACACACACACACACACACACACACACACACACACACACACACACACAGTTCCCTGGAGAAGGAAATGGCAACCTACTCCAGTATTTTTGCCTAGAGAATCCCATGGACAAAGGAGCCTGGTGAGATACAGTCCATGGAGTCGCAAAGAGTCGGACATGACTTAGCGACTAAACGACATATGTAGTTGGGTGTATGATTGCTTTACAATGTTGTGTTAGCTTCTGCCAAATAACAGAGTGAATCAACTATATGTATACATATATCCTCTCCCTCTTGAGCCTGCTTCCACCCTTACCTCCCATCCTATCCCTCTAGGTCACTACAGAACACCGAGCTGGGCTCACTGTCCTTGCATTTCTGATACAATTTCAGTTTCTAAGGAAACTAGGACTAAGTCATGCAGGATCTTGAAGATAAAAACTATGGGAAGAAAATTGATTCTTGAAAAACTTCTTATGATATTCATACACAATAGGTGATATATGGGGTGATAATCATTAGGAAAACAAACAAATTATAAATCTAAATTCCAAACTAATTTTTAGCTAGTCTTATTTATTAAGCTACTACCAGAAGTGGAAGGGAAATCTGTCCTCTGGTGTGGGGGTAGGGGGCACTTTTGAACCTTAGCCGACCTCCATCTCTTTGCTGAGTATCCCAGCGTTACTCTGCTTGAAGTTGCTAGTATAACTCATCAGACCGAAGGGGCCAAATTGGATCATGATTGTTGACTTGATCCTTAGGTGTTAATACGTTATCATTTTGCTTTTGAGTGAAGCCCTGGCTCTATGATTGTTTGTGAGGAGAGGGATTGTTGGCATTGATGCAGCTTTAGTCTTCACATTTTTGTGTTCTCAGTGAATCTATTAGCAGAATGATCTTTAAGAGTCAAGTTTTGGAGGAAGGACGTCAAATGTATTGGTACATATGTCAACCCAACAAGCAAAGGATTCCATATGGAGTCCAAGCAATGCGAGGACTTGGTTTTGCTATTTCACATTTTATGTATGGAATCCTTATGAGTGAGGGTCAAGGCAGGTTCAGATAACCTGTGGGCTTCCAGGACACTATTCCATTCTGATACTACAAGAACCCTTGCTTTTACCTATATTCTCTGTGTATCGGGATGGTCTTGAAGGAGGAAATATAAATGACTAAGACACGATCTTCAAGGAGTTTCTTTAAGGAGCTTATACTGCTCCCTCCCTCCTTTCTTTCTCCTCTCACTCCTTTCTTCCTTCATCTCTTTATTCCTTTTCTTTCTTTTCTCTCTCTCCTTTGATGGACAAAACAGGAAAGCTTGATGAAAACCATTAAAAACATACCTATGTCAGAATGCGATATTTAATGGAGGAGAGATACAAAAAATTTGCAGTAATTACTTATATTAAGTAGAGACTCTTTCCATATTTCATGGTGATTAGGATACAAGGAAAGAAATCTTAAAAGATTTTTTTTTTTTTTTTAAACCCCCAAGTTGATGAACAAAATTCTGGCCAGTCTAGACAGTGAAATGTCTTGGTAAAACAATGAAATGAGCAAAACTATGGTGGAAATAAAAAGAAGAGGTTCAGTTTATGTAGAAGTCCTATATGCATTAACAAATCAGCAGAACAGTGAATGCTTTAAATGCTCACATTTTTCCCACACAGAGGCTCAGACCAAGAAATCAGGTAGGAACACATTCCAGGTATTATTTTAAATATTGACTTTGGAATTTGGAACTGAGCAGTTTTCAAGCATTGAAGCTAGATACTGATCTTTGGGGAATAACTTTATCTGGCATTAATTTGTAGGATGAATTTAAAGAACAGATTCTAGGGACAAAGACGTGTTTTGTGTATGTGGGTTTTTTTTTTTTTTTTTTTTTTTGCATATATTATATTATACTGCTTAGGTATAAGAGGCTTCCCTGATAGTTCAGATAGTAAAGAATCTGCATGCAGTGTGGGAGACCCTGATTCGAAGAGTCTGAAACAGAGTGATGGAATGCAGTAAATAAAGGAGCAAAGGCAATTGAAAGGCACTATAGATATAAAAATGACTTACTTGTTTACTGATTGAAAATGGTAATTTGGATGGTAGAGACCAATCAGAATAGACTGTAGTATTTTAAGTTGTGAAGAGCTAAAAAAAAATGATGTCAATCTCCAATGAAAATATGAAAGACTGTAGGTCTAACTGAACGTGTGATGAGTTCAGTTTATGGACAGACTGAATTTAAAGTGCTCCCAGAATATACAAGAACTGTCTATAAAAACTACCCTGGAATTCACTGGAGTGGTTAGGGCTTATCAACTGCAACTTTGGTTTTCTTTAAGGAAAATTAACCTCCTGCATTTCTCAATATGCCCACCACTTTCTAAACCATTTCAGGAGCCATTTTTTTTTTTTTTTTAAGTAGGCATCTGACATTTTAACTTACCTCACAACCATGGCTGAGCAGACACCTGGCCTAGGGAGGGTCAGGTCAGACTCTCTCACGCCTATCCCATGAATTTGGATTTGGGTTTCATAGATGTTTCTTAGTGTCTAGTTTGTTGCTTGAACTTGAGTTGGGATAGCTGTAGGTATACTGAGATATAAAGATGAGAGAGGTGTAGAATTACGGGAGAAGGATAAGGATAAACACATTAGTGTAAACAAATTTTCTAAGATATCATATCAAGATAGAAAAAAGATGAATACTCATAGGAAAATGCCATTTATATAATTGAATGATAAAAATCCTTGCTGCTCAACTATAGCAGATCTCTCTTCAGATGATGTCGTGTGTCATATTGACTTAGTCATCTTGAATCTGCCACCAATAATAAAGCAGGTCCTCAGGAACTATATTTTCACTACAAGATGCTGACATACTCGGAGTTAGACATTTTAGCCAACCTGAGTATCCCCATTTTCTCTTGAAGTAGTTTGGAACCATTTGAACTGAGGAACCTCCAGAAGAGATGTGATTGTGTTTATGCTACATACTCTCTAGTGGACATTCCTTGGGTATGCCAAGATCCCTGTGCTACCTTGGATCCTGCTCATTCTAATCCTTGGTTTGGACTTGAAGTCTATAATTTAATCCAGCTTATTTCCATGCTTATTTAAGCCAGAGTCAGTTTTTGTTACCTGCAACTAAAAGAAACTGAACTAGTTCAGTATATAACAGTAATAGAAATAAAATTATGATACAAATGGACATTGGTCCATGGACCACTGACATGCAGGCACTTATAATATTCCATTGTAGAGCTATGCATAAGCTGTTATAGGGTTGACAACAAAGTAATATAACATTACTGTTGTTGCGTAGTCACTAAGTCATGTCCAACTCTTTTGAAACCCCATGGACTGTAGCCCACCAGGCTCTTCTGTCCATGGGATTTTCCAGACAAGAATACTGGAGTAGGTGGCCAGTCCCTTCTCCAGGACATCTTCCTAACCCAGGGACTGAACCCATGTCTCCTGCTTGATAGGTGGGTTCTTTACCACTGAACCACCTGGGAAGCCCAATTTAACATTACATTCAGGGTTTATAGTGCTTGAACTCTTGAGACCCTTTGTTATACATGAACTTTTCTTTTGTCTTCACTTTAACCACTTAAAGTATATATTCTTATTTTTACTTGCATTTTAAATACAACAAATGTTAGGTTGAGAATGCTTGCAAACCTTGCCATGATCTCATGACTAATGAGCGCCAGTGGTCTTGGTCTCCAGGTTTTCTAATTTCAAATCTCATTTATTTTTCTCCCTGTGTTGGGCAACTATAGTTATCAGTTCCAACAGTTATGGAACATTTCTTAGATTTTCATACTTAAATTTAAAACTAAATTTTAGAAATAAAGTAGCATATCTTACTGAGCCTTTAAAAAGCAGTAAACAATATGAAATCTGTAAAGCTTTAGGAATTTGTATTAGAAATACTGAATACCTCATTCTTGTTTTTATAACTCTTTCTTAAAGACCCTGCCTTTCCCACAACCCTGGAGTTTTTAGCCCTATGTATCACATAAATTCAATACTTTGGCCATAGTTTGTAGGTCAGAGATCAATGTCTAAGTCAAGTCAGACCTACCAGTTTGTCTCTACTAAAATTTTGATTTAGAGTGTAGATAGTGAGTTCCAAGTTCTGGGAACAGGACCTGGAAGGTCAAGTAGACTCAAGAGCTGAGATGGCAATTTTGGGGTGACCATTAAAAAATAACATGTGAATGGCTGAATCAGCAGAAAACTCTAATCTTTAAAAGTAAGGAGAGTAAGCAGAAATGACAGACCATTCAACCTCAGGGAACAAGAGAGGGAACAAAGAGAAAATATATGCTGTATGTTTGTGGTTACTGTTTCTCTGCTCCACTAGCCTTTTCATATGGAAGACCCAATTTGATTTCTTGTTCTTGGATTCTATGTGAAACCCTGTAAGATTCCTCAAAACTGCCCCTTTAGTTAGAACAGGATTCTATAATAACCTGTTGTCTGCTTAAGAAAACATTGAATATTCTTTTTAATAAAGGAATTATGCAGTTAAATTTGCATTTAAATATTTTAGGCAGATTGCAGTAAAATAAAATTTAAAGCCACTTAGAGATAATAAATGAAGACAAGTATCTATCTCTATAGGCATTTTGGTTAATATCTTCAGTCTAATATACATAAATAATATAGATTTCTTTTTAACCATTTTTATAGCATGATTTATATATTAATTTTTTATTCTTGAGAAATTTCCATAAAATTGATTACATGTGACACCAAGCTGGTAGTTCTCTAAACAAAGTTATCATGCTGCCCTCTGTATTAATTTCTAGGACTGTCATTAGAATTACCAAAATGGACAAGTTAAAACCATAGTAATTAATAATCTCACAATGATTGAGACTAGACATGCAGAATATATCTGAAGACTATAGAGGACCATTTGTCTCAAGTCTTTCTCTTAGCTTCTGCTGTTGCTGGCAATCAATCCCTGGTGTTCCTCTGCTTACGCATACATCACTCCAGTTTCTGCCTCTGTCATGACGTGGTTCTCTCTGTGTGTCTCACTCTGGGTTTTTTCTGCTGATCTTACAATGATGTTAGCCATTTTGTATTAGACTTACCCTAGTTCCACATAATCTCACTTAGCTAGATTACATCAGCAAAGACCTTATTTTCAATTAATAAGGACTAAAACAAGAGGTGATAAGGCTTAGAAAGACATGAAAAGTGCTCAGGAATAAGTCAGAAAGAATGGAAAAACAGAATAACAAAGTCACTGTTGAATCTGAGTAAAGAAGAATGGGCAGTGTTGAGAACAGGGACACATATAGAATAAACATGAGAAAAATCAAACAAAATGAAATGGGGGGAAACAATAAATATGGAAGAAAAAGGAGAGTGGAATACATATAACTGAGTCCCTGAGGGAAAGATTCGGAAGTGCATTAAAGGTTATAAAAGAAAATTTGCCTCACAGTCTTGAAAAAAGGTTGATCACAGTATATTCAGCACAGATTCATATCTTGTTAATCTTTCTGGATATTAAAAGTTTCTGTGGGGACACTTAGGCCAAGAAAAAAAAAATCACATCACATATAAGAAGGGGAATCTAAACATCAGCATTCGGTGTGAGACTGCAGTGGCACAAATTCTACTAAAGTTCTTGATGTGGACATATTTTGTAATGCATATGAATACAGAATATAGTGCTCATGAGATCTTTAAAACAACAGGTGTAAGCCATGATAATGTAAATCCAGCTGGCTAGAGATGAATAGGGAAATCATCTAACCAAACTCACCCACAGAACTCTTCAGGGGAGTGCTTCTCTGAGACCATGTTCAAATCATTCTGTCTCACTATCATCAGTAACAGTACTGGCAACTTGGTACAAATTGCTCCAGATGTCCTTGTGGTTACAAAGCAACTCTCTTAAGCCACATGTTTTGTGCCATGATCATGTCAGTGCCACTGACATGCAGGAACCTTAAACTCATCTCAGGCAACACATCTTGGATGGCCTACTAGAATAGATCCTCACAGTGCAGTTTCCATCCCAATCCTAGTAAGAATTTTTTGGGTTGTACACCCAGAACACACACCTCGAAGTCCTAGGATGCACATATATGTATGTCATTTCAGTATAATTATCCAGATTGCCTTTCAGAATAGCTGCACCAGCTCACACCCCAGTATTGTACAGAAATTCTTATGTACCCAGCAGTATTCCATATTGTTGCCAACCTAACTAATACTACTTTTCTACTTTATGGACTTTCCTGGTGGCCCAATGGTAAAGAATCTGCCTGCCAATGCAGGAGACCTGGGTTTGATCCCTGGGTCAGGAAGATCCCCTGGAGAAGGAAATGGCAACCCACTCCAATAATCTTACCTGGGAAATACCATGGGCAGAGGAACCAGACAGGCTAAAGTTCATGGGGTCACAAAAGAGTCAGATACAACTTAGTGACTAAACAACAACTTTATGGACACAAAATATTTTATCATTTAATTCTTATTTCTCTGATGACACTTGAAATTGAACATCTCTTTATTTCCAGTTAGATCTTCTTTGAAATTCCTGTTTCTCTCTTACTCCTATTAGCCACTGAATTTTGTGTAATTATCTTATCTATTTGTGGAACTTATTTGTGTGTGTTTGTGTGTGTGTGTACACCAGTGCCTTTTTGATATTAAGTATAATTAGTTTTAGCTGTTACAAATATTTTCTCTTGTTTTTAATCTATTTTTTAACATTGTGGTTGGACAGAAATCCTTCATTTTGATGCAGTTGAATCCTTATTTTTGCTCTAGATCTTGTGCTTTGGGTATCTTTTGAAATAAAACTTCTGACTGCTTGATGAGGTTCTCCTACTATAATTCCTTTTTTTATCCTAGCTGGTTTCAGTCCATGTGTATGTCATTAGTGTGATATTCTATAGAGAAAAAGTATGGGAATGAAATTACATCACAAATAGCCAAATCATTCAATAATTACCTGGTGTCCACTCTTTTAGAAGCAAACATATTCAGGATAGATGGTTAGCTTATAAGAAAAAAGAAGGGTGGCACGCATTCCTGAAATGTTAGATTAAGAATCAAGTCAAAACAAGTCAAAATGAAAAGGTTAGCCTGCACCACGTTGTCTCTCCAGCTGATAAATATGAGGGAAAAAACTAAGAGTGTTGGTGATGGATACATTTTTAATTTTTTAGACGTATAATTGCTGTTATATTTTCAACTTATTTTGATGAAATGATTAAATGGCATGAGTATCAAAAGACTCATGATATTTACAGTCCATGTCACACTAGAACTCTTACACTTATTTTGATATTTGAGTGTGGTTTCTACTTACTTAGCTTCATTTTTGTTCATTTTTTAAAGGATATCCATGTGCATAAAATAATCATAAAGCTCAAAATTGCAACTAATTACCTTTATCTAACTCCAATTACTTTTCTTTTGTATAATCATGATTTTAAATGACTTGTCTTGGAAACAAATCAAGATCATTCTGTCATTTTTGAGGTTACACCCAAGTCCTATATTTCAGGTTCTTTTGTTGATTATAAGGGCTACTCCATTTCTTCTAAGGGATTCTTGCCCACAGTAGTAGATATAATGGTTATCTGAACTAAATGGGCCCATTCCTGTCCATGTTAGTTCACTGATTCTTAAGATATTGATGTTTATTCTTACCATCTCTTGCTTGACCATGTCCAATTTACCTTGATTCATGGACCTAACATTCCACATTCCTATGTAATACTGTTCTTTGCAGCATCAGATTTTACTTTCATCACCAGACACATCCACAACTGAGCATCGTTTCCATTTTGGCCCAACCATTACTTTCTTTCTGGGGCTATTAGTAGTTCTCCTTAGCTCTTCTCTAGTAGTATATTAAACACCTCCAACCTGGGGGACTCATCTTTTGGTGTCATATCTTTTTGTCCTTTTACACAGTTCATGGGTTTCTCATGTCAGTACACTGAGATTTGCCATTCCCTCCTCTAGTGGATCACATTTTTTCAGAACTCGCCTCTAAGACCCATCTGTTTTAAGTGGCCCTGTGTGAAATGGTTCATAGCTTCATTGAGTTATGTGCCCCTTCACCACAACAAGGCAGTGATCCATGAAGGGGCCAAGAAACATATGCTCAAATTCATCACTAATATCAATAATCAGGTTGCTGTTTCAATTCTATCAGGTTAGGAAAGAAACCTACCGATGCTGGGCAGTATTTGGAAAACAAAACTCTTAATTACCAGTGAAGAGGTTGGGTTCTGGCATGAGTCACTTCTGTGTCAAACTTGTTACAGTGCTTACAATTATGTGCCCTGAGCAAACTACTTTATCTTGCCATGAGATAACTCACCAGGGTCTCTTGGATTTCTGCCCCTCTTGTAAGTGAAGCACTTCACTTAAAACTATCTTTTCAAGACTGTTTGTATAGCGAACAGCCTTGAAGATGAAGATAGCGTCTTCCTCTGGAGCAAAGGGCAGGTGTGCTTATAGCAGGTGATGCCAGCTTCCCTCGGCTCACTGTGCCTTTTATACAATGCAGTCTGCAGCTTGTGCAGACATCGTCTGACCCTCCTTGTGAAGCCCGTGGGAACTGCATTTGGGAGTCAGTATAATGCATGCCGATACTCTGGACACTGCGTCTACTATGAGCAATATGTTGTCTTTCATCTAACTCAAGAGTTTCCTGTCTTCTACAAGTACCCATGAATCTTTTGCAGGCTTACTTGTTTGTTTGTAAGTAGGGTGAAATTTCAGACCTTCACAGTTATTTGCAAATGTCTCTTTGCCTCATTTACTTTTCTCATCTGAAATGGAGTGTGGAGTAAGTGTGTGATATTTTCTATTCATAGGACCATTGTTATTTTACCTAAATTAAAATGTGAAATGTCTTGAACAGTATCTGAACAGTGCAAGTGCTCAATCTGTCTCTGCATTATGAAGTTCAAAACGTAACACAGCCTTAAAATATGCTTTTATGCCTGAATATATGTGTAATAATAGAATTAATAATATGTAGCAATAGACTCCAAATCAACTGTAGATGTTAATTCTGGGGAGGTAAGAAGGCAAACGGGATTAAGAAGTTTTCTTAGGGTGCCTCAACTCTATCAGTTCTGTTTCAGTTATTGAAAAAGTAGAGGTACTTTTGCAATATCTCTAAAGCAAATATAAAAATACATTAGAAGTTTTAAAGACTGGATGCTTGTTAGGGTTTCCCAGGTGGCTCAGTTGTAAAGAACCTGCCTGCCAATGCAGGATATGCAGGTTTGATACCTGGATGGGGAAGATTCCTTGGAAAAGGAAATGGCAACTTACTCCAGTATTCTTGCCTGGGAAATTCCACATACAGAGTAGCCTGGCAGGCTACAGTACGTGGGTGTCACAAAAGAGTCAGACACAACTTAGTGACTAAAAAAACAACAGAAATGTTGTGCACAATTTTTTTATTTTTATTATATATACTTGCCTGTATACTTAAAATATACTTGCCTGTAAATCAAAATACTTTAGAAGCTTAAATTTTAAAAACATATGCAGGGGAAATTTTGAATGATAATTTTAAGACTTGAGTTGACAGTGCTGTATGTGAAAAGGCATCGTTAGAAGGTACATTTTACTTATTTGAAATTTAATGGAAACAACTGTGACTACTGTACCCAATTTTCCATCTTCCTATGTCATGATTTTTTTCCTGGCACTAAACTATTTCATTACATTTTGTGGTAGCTTAGAAGTGACATCATGTGAAATCCCAAGGTTAGGTCTCAGGGATGGCCTGCCTACCTTGCCTTTACTGGAACATTCACTCTTGGAACCCTGAACCACTCGGAAGAAAGTCATACCATCAGAAGTAACCTTGCTGGGATTCAGCCAAGTGTAGCTGATCGGGTGGGTCACTATAGGACAGTGCCAGACAGTGAGAGAGGAAGCCTCCAACTGAGTCTTGCCCTCAGCTTTTAGTCATCCTTCCTTCACCCACTCCTATATCTCCTGAGGCCCCAGGTGTAGCAGTGACAATCCAACCCCACTATGCATGCTTTGAATTCCTAAGAGTGTAACATATGCTTATGGTTGCTCACTAATCTTGGGGATATCTGGATGTGGTGATGGATATCAGAGATGAACTTCTCTTTAAAATACCTGTTTTGATGGTTATAGTGGTGGTGGAGTCAAGCTGGGTACATGTGCTATTTAAACATATTCAGCATTTGGTCAGATGACTGGAAGATAAGATGAATCCTGCATACAATAAGTACAAAAGATGGCTTAGAAGAAAAAGAAAAGAAAGTAACAGAAAACACATTTAAAGTGGTGTTGAGATGTTAATGTAGTTTTGTATGTAATAACTGACAACATCTTTAAAACCAAGATGATTATAACTGAATGCTTCCGCATTTGTTATAGACAACAGCACAAGTAGGCCCATTTATTTCAAAGATGAGGAGTGAATGAGGTATTATTTCTGTTTTGCAATTTTTATTAGAATGTTGTAGTGCTTGAGAATTGTATATTATGTATGACTGTATATGTGTGTATATATATATACATACATATATATACATATATGTATATATGTATATATGTATATACATATATATATACATATATACATATATATGTATATACATATACATATATACATACATACATATATATATATGTATGTATGTATGTATAAATATATATCTAGTCAAAGCAACGGATCACAATGGACAAAGCTTGTGGAGCTGATGGAATTCCAGTTGAGCTACTTCAAATCCTATAAGAATATGCTGCTAAACTGCTGCACTCAATATGCCATCAAATCTACAAAACTCAGCAGTGGCCAAAGGGCTGGAAAAGGTCAGTTTTCATTTCAATCCCAAAGAAAGGCAATACCAAAGACGGTTTGAACTATTGCACAATTGCGCTCATCTCACATGCTGGCAAAGTAATGCTCAAATTCTCCAAGCCAGGCTTCAACAGTGTGTGAACTGTGAAATTCCAGATGTTCAAGCTGCATTTAGAAAAGCCAGAGGAACCAGAGTTCAAATTGCCAACATTCGTTGAATCATAGAAAAAGTGAGTTCCAGAAAAACATTTAGTTCTGCTTTATTGACTATGACAAAGACTTTGACTGTGTGAATCACAACAGACTGTGGAAAATTCTTAAAGAGATGGGAATAACAGACCACCTGACCTGCCTCCTAAAAACACCTGTACGAAAGTCCAGAAGCAACAGTTAGAACTGGACATGGAACAACAGACTGGTTCCAAATAGGAAAAGCAGTACATCAGGCTGTATATTGTCACCCTGCTTATTTAACTTATATGCAGAGTACATCATGAGAAACGCTGAGTTGGATGAAGCACAAGCTGGAATCAAGATTGCCAGGAGAAATATCAATAACTCAGATATGCAGATGATACCACCCTTATGGCAGAAAGTAAAGAAGAACTAAAGAGCCTCTTGAAGAAAGTGAAAGAGGAGAGCAAAAAATTTGGCTTAAAACTCAACATTCAGAAAACTAAGATCACAGCATCTGGTCTCATCACTTCATGCAAATAGAGGGGGAAACAATGTAAACAGTGACAGACCTTATTTTTGGGGGCTCCAAAATTTCTCCAGATGGTGACTGTAGCCATGGAGTTAAAAGATGCTTGCTCCTTGGAAGAAAAGCTAAGACCAACCTAGACAGCATATTAAAAAGCAAAGGCATTACTTTGCCAACAAAAGTCCATCTAGTCAAAGCTTTGGTTTTTCCAGTAGTCATGTATGGATGTGAGAGTTGGATCATAAAGAAAGCTGAGCACTGAAGAATTGATGCTTCTAAACTGTGGTGTTGGAGAAGACTCTTGAGAGTCTCTTGGACTGCAAGGAGATTCAACCAGTCAATCCTAAAGGAAATAAGTCCTGAATATTCATTGGAAGGATTGATGCTGAAGTTGAAACTCCAATACTTTGGCCACCTGATGGGAAGAACTGACTCATTAGAAACGTCCCTGATGCTGGGAAAGATTGAAGGCAGGAAGAGAAGGGGATGACAGAGGGTGAGATGTTTCGATGTCATCACTGACCTGATGGACAAGCTATGGGAGTTGGTGATGGTCAGGGAAACCTGGTGTGCTGAAGTCCATGGGGTTGCAAAGAGTCGGGCATGACTGAGCTACTGAACTGAACAGATATATATATATCTTTTGGTAGGTGATTTTGTATGTGTAGACACTGCTCAGTTATGTCCATCTCTTGTGACTCTATGGACCTGCCAGACTTCTCTGTTCATGGAATTTCCTAGGCAAGAATACTGGAGTGGGTTGCCGTTTCCTCCCAGGGTATCTTCTCTACCAAGTGATTGAATCTGAGTCTCTTGAGTCTCCTGCATTGGCAGAAGAATTCTTTACCACTGTGCCACCTTGACTTCCCTTTTTGTAGGTGGTTAGTAACAGCTTTTCTACAAAATTTCCAGGCTAAACATTTTTTTTTTTTAAAGCAGCTGTTGAATGTAGGCACTTCTATCACACTTCATCTATTTTTTAATTAATAGATTTTTTTTAGAATCACCCATCTACTTTTGTTTGGGGATAGATGCAAAATATTTTCTGAGGTAAAAATTTCCCTGCCTATAGAACCTTCTTAGGCATTTATTTTGATTGCATACGTCATTGAATTGAAAAATTAAAAGAGAATAATTTTATTCTTTTCATTTAATGTTATTATTAATCAGTAATTCAGAATGTAGGTTCTCTGGATTCTTATAGAGATTATAATTTTATACGCTCTGCAGGCAAACTTTTATCTAAAAATTGCATGTGAAAAATAACTTTGTAGAAGTTATCTTAAAGAATAAGCAGCTTATTTATTACTTCAGATAAGTATTAATCATATTGGGATTCAAGGATAACTGCTTTGAGTGTTGGTGGTGATGTTGGGTAGCCTTGGCCTGCTGAGGCTTGAAGCAGGAGTTTGGTTCCTGGCCAGAAACTAAGGTTGGGCGGTGGCGGTAAGAGTGCTGAATCCTAGCCACCAGGGACTAATAGCCATTGGCAAGTCCCTCGTGGGTCAGCCATTTAGAAATTAATTTCCAGATATAGATGGAAAGTACTGAAACAAGTAAAGTGTTTATTAAGATGAAAAAGCACAATACATGTGGATAGACGTGGGCAGGCTCAGAGAGAGTCGCAGCTTCATGGTAGTTTGAGTCACTTTTCTAGGCACTCTTTCTGGGTTTCCTTTGGCCAGTCACCTTGCTTTGCCGGGATCTGAGTTCACGTTTGGTTTATCTCAGGGTCCTCCCATGTGTGCGTGTTCATCCCTTAGCTGTTGTACCCAGATCGCGGAATCCCACCAAACACCACAGGAGCCGTGGATCATGCAAAAGCAGTGAGGAACTTTATTACAAGCTCGAGCAGGGACTCTCTTCACACAACGACGAAGGAGCCCCGAGTGAAAGCGGCGAATCTTTTTTATACTGTATAGCAGGGGACGCGGGAAGGGAAGCTTAAGGGGATTGGTTAATTCTTCAACTAAGGATGTCTTGTTAGCTACTGATTGGTGGGTTAGAGTAAGGGGCGGGGGGGGGGGGGGGGGGGGAGGGACTTTCCTGTTCTCCCCTGATTGGATCGTTGAGTTTCTTTGTCTTAAAGTTTTGCTTTCTCTCCTAGGGAGGGGTTTTACTCAAAATGGCGGTGCTATGTTTTCTCTCCTCGGGAAGGGCTTTCACATTTCACATAGCCAAGGTGGATTCTAGTGAAGAAGCCTATGGGTAGTTGACATCACTTTCTATGAGGTAACACCCTCTCCATTTTTAACCTTCAGTGACTCTTTCTCCATATCCGTATTTGAGGACATCTCCATAATTTTGCAAATGAGGAACATGTGGTCTTTTATCTCTTATCTGGTCAGGGCTCATTCTCCTCCATCATCCTGCTTTTATGAAGTTTCTGTCCACAGGGTAAAAACTGTTCATCCTGGACCTCATATATCTCATCTCTTAGTGGGAAACAAACAAAACTTATTTTTCATAAGTTGTCTGAGTTTTATACATATACTGAAAGTAAAATTGATGCTCTAACCAGTTGGACATTTATCCTGACACAAACTTGGCTGAAATAGATTGTTGTATTTTTATGATTTTATATTGGATACTGGCTGAATTGCTTTCAACTGTGGCTTTTTCACCCTGATCTTTCACCAACAATGTTCTAAGATTGAACCATGTTCAATTTCACATCCTAGTTACATTTCAGGATGTTGAGAACACTGAACTAAACATAATGAGGACCCACAAGAGAAATGTTCCCAGACTTTAGTATCAGCAAAAGAGGAATTTCTTCTGAGTAAATTAATTACCTCATGGTGTCACTGAGATTGTTCTGCTTCATTTGCTTTCACCACTGAAGGTTCAGAATCAAATTCTGACCCCAATTTATATGCGTGGAGGAGCTTTAGTTTTATTACAGTTTTTATTTGCTCTTCAATTTCTATTTTCACTATAGATGCTTTATTTTTTTTATCCTATGTCATTAAACAATATTATTAACTGCCTAATATTCTCTTTTGCTGTAGTTTAGAGAAAATAGATGGAAAGAAGGAAAGGAGGGAAGGGTAGAATGGAGGGAGTAAGGGAAGAAAGGACAAAGCAATTTGGAACATTAGGTCTAGTTTGGTTGACTACTCCTTCTAAGTGTTAGTTACTCAGTCATGTCTGACTCTTTGGGACACCATAAACTGTTGCCTACCAGGTTCCTCTGTTCATGAGTTTCCCAGGCTTGGGGATTCCACGGACAGAGGAGCCTGGTGGGCTACAGTCCATGGGGTCGCAAGAGTTGGACATGACTTAGTGACTAAACCACCACCAAAAATACTGGAGTGGGTTGCCATTTCCTTCCTCAGGGGATCTTCCAAATCCAGGGAGTGAACCTGGGTTTCTTGCATTGCAAGCAAATTCTTTACCATCTGAGCCATCAGGGACTCCAATTCCTTATAAAAACATGGATAAAATACATATTAAGAGAAAAACCAAATAAATAATTAAAAGAATTAAATTACTAGAAAGAGTAAGAAAAAACATTAGAGAAAACTAGTAGGCAACTTATTCTTTTCCTTTCAATGTATGGGAGTTTTGAGGTGTCTCTCTCTCTCTCTCTATATATATATATATATATAATATAATATAAATATAAATATATTTATATTTATAAAAGAAAGTGAAGGTCACTCAGTTGTGTCCAAATCCTTACAACCCCATAGACTATACAGTCCATTGAATTCTCCAGGCCAGAATAGTGGAGTGGGTAGCCTTTCTCTTCTCTAGGGGATGTTTCCAACCCAGGGTTGAACCCAGGTTTGCCACATTTCAGGCAGATTCTTTGCCAACTGAGCCATAATGGAAGCCCTAATATTTCTTCATTTATTTATTTGGTTGTGCTGGGTCTTAGTTTCAGCATGTGGGATCTTTTTTCTAGTTGAGGTATGTGAAATTTTTAGTTGTGGCATGCAAAGTCTTAGTTGAGGTAAGTGCGATCTAGTTCACTGACTAGGGATAAACCCAGGTCCCCTGCATTGGGAGTGCAGGAATCTTCACCATTGGATGAAAAAGGAAGTCTCCTAATCTTTTATGTGGTGTGTCTTTAAACTTGGAAGTTCAAATAGGGGACAATTATCAGTGATGGATCACTGATAATAATGAACATAATTTGGATGGAACTGAAGACTTTGGAGTCAAGAGTAAAGGTTCCAAGAAATATAGAAAAATCTGTTACCTGGCTGTTAACACTGAGTAGAGGCTAATATAGCTGGATAATAGGAGTAGAAACTGAGGGAGTGTTCCACAAGATTTAAAGGAAGGATGATACTGTGAGAAGAATTCTGATGTGTCTGGTTTGTTTCTTCTCCTCTTCATGTGCTGAGACACTGGGAACTTGAGATTGGAGTAGTGAGTGCCAAATAATAATAAAATAATAATAATAATAATAATAATAATGTTATATGGGGTGTGAAGTCCTGGAGAATATTCAAGTCTGCCTCCAAAAAGAAAAAAAAAATGTTGGGGGAGTTTTCTGGTCTCATTAACCCAAATAGAAATATTCTGAAGGAAGTTAGTGGCAGGGTAGGGAGAGAAAATATTAGAAGAGAAAGGAAAGTGCATGTGGCATAAGACAAGGAGAGAGTTCAGACATAAGTAGTTGAAATTCTGACAAATGATCAAAGAGGTGAGGTGTCCAAGATGTGGACAGAAATAAGTGCCCTCTGAGGTGGGAATAAACTTTTATAGTGACCATATTTTTGGTGCGAGGACTGTTGTGAGTTTGCAAATAGCAGAGAGGAGCTGATTAGTATCTGTGGCTGATCTCTCTCTCTTTCCTGATGGCTCAAATAAAACTAACACCATCTTTCAGATTCCTCATTTTATTAGGTTCCCCCAACACGTCAGTTATCAGTGGCCTTGAGTGGGTCTAATTGCTGAAGAAAGGTTCAAACCTTGAGTGAGAAGATGTATTATTCATTTCTTATAGCATACAAGAATGAGATAAGTCATTGTAATAATAATTTAGCAAACGACGTGTCAGTTCAGTACAGTTCAGTCGCTCAGACATGTCTTACTCTGTGACCCCATGGACTGCAGCATGCCAGGCCTCCCTGTCCATCACCAACTTCTGGATTACTCAAACTCATGTCTGATGAGTTGGTAAAGCCATCCAATCATCTCATCCTTTGTCGTCCCCTTCTCCTCATGCTTTCAATCTTTCCCAACATCAGGGTCATTTCCAATGAGTCAGCTCTTCACAACAGGTGGCCAAAGTAGTGGAGTTTCAGCTTCAGCATCTGTCCTTCCAATAAACATTCAGGACTGATTGCCTTTAGGATTGACTGGGTGGATCTCCTTGCAGGCCAAGGGACTCTCAAGAGTCCTCTCCAATGCCACAGTTCAAAAACATCAATTATGCAGTGCTCAGCTTTCTTTATAGTCCAACTCTCACATCAAAACATGACTACTGGAAAAAACCATAGCCTTCACTAGATGGACCTTTGTTGGCAAAGTAATGTCTCTGCTTTTTAATATGCTGTCCAGGTTGGTCTTAACTTTTCTTCCAAAAAGTAAGCATCTTTTTATTTCATGGCTGCAATCACCATTTTCAGTGATTTTGGAGCCCCCCAAAATAAAGTCAGCCACTGTTTCCACTGTTTCTCCATTGTCATGAAGTGAAGGGACTGGATGCCCTGATCTTAGTTTTCTGAATGTTGAGCTTTAAGCCAAATTTTCACTCTCCTCTTTCACTTTCATCAAGAGGCTGTTTAGTTCTTCTTTACTTTCTGCCATAAGCGTGTTGTCATCTGCATATCTGAGGTTATTGATATTTCTCCTGACAATCTTGATTCCAGCTTGTACTTTTTCCAGTCCAGATTTTCTCATGATGTATTCTGCATATAAGTTAAATAAGCAGGGTAACAATATACAGCCTTGACGTGCTCCCTTTCCTATTTGGAACCAGCCTGTTGTTCCATGTCCAGTTCTAACTGTTGCTTCCTTACCTGCATACAGGTTTCTCAAGAGGCAGGTCAGGTGGTCTGGTATTCCCATCTCTTTCAGAATTTTAAACCGTTTATTGTGATCCACACAGTCAAAGGCATTGGCAAGTCAATAAAGCAGAGATAGATGTTTTTCTGGAACTCTCTTGCTTTTTTGATGATCCAGTGGATGTTGGCAATTTGATCTCTGGTTCCTCTGCTATTTCTAAAACCAGCTTGAACATCTGGAAGTTCATGGTCCACATATTGCTGAAGCCTGGCTTAGAGAATTTTGAGCATTACTTTACTAGCATGTGAGATGGGTGCAATTGTGTGGTAGTTTGAGCATTCTTTGACAAAGTCTTTCCTAGGGATTGGAATGAAAATGAAAACTGATATTTTCCAGTCCTGTGGCCACTGCTGAGTTTTCCAAATTTGCTGGCATATTGAATGCAGCACTTTCACAGCCTCATCTTAGGATTTGAAATAGCTCAACTGAATTCCATCACCTCCACTAGCTTTGTTTGTAGTGATGCTTCCTAAGGCCCATTTGACTTCTCAATCCAGGATGCCTGGCTCTAGGTGAGTGATCACACCATCATGATTATCTGGATCATGAAGATCTTTTTTTTATAGTTTGTCTGTGTATTATTTCCACCTCTTCTTAATATCTTATGCTACTCTTAGGTCCATACCATTTCTGTCCTTTATTGAGCCCATCTTTGCTTGTAATGTTCCCTTGGTATCTCTAATTTACTTGAAGAGATCTCTAGTCTTTCCCATTCTATCCTAAATGATTCTAATCATTCTAATGTTTCTAATTTCTCATCATTCTAAACGATGTTTGGTGATTATTATATACAAATATTTAGGCTGGGCTCTAAAATTGATACTAAATAAGGCAACAGTTTAAAAAAATTGTAAAAAATCCAAAAGTTAGAATTGTTTAAAGTAAGAGTCAACAGTATCTGAAGGAAGATCTTAAAAACCTTCTTAAATAATAAATGGTAGGACTAATAATGAAATACTAGAACTACACTGATCTATGGGAAGGCTATTTCAGTGACTCTCCAGTGTGTTTTTACTCCTTGACCTCTATCTCATTGTCTTTGTTTGAGGTGCTATAATAGAATAACATAGATTGGCTGTCTTATAGACAACAGTAATCTCCTTTGGTGGCTGGAAGCCTTTAGACTTCTGAACCTGTAGGGTACCAACATGGACCGGTTCTGGTGAAAGCTCTCTTCCTTGTTTGCAGATGAAGGCCTTAATGTATCTTCACATGACACAGAGATAAATTGTCTTTCCTGAACCTTCTTTTAAGGGTACTAATCCCATGTGAATTAGTGGGAAATGGCAACCCACTCTAGTATTCTTGCTTGGAGAATTCCATGGACAGAGGTGCGGAACAGACTGCAGTCCATGGAATTACAAACAGCTGGATATACTGTGTGATTAACTTTCACTTTCCATCCCATATGAGGGATTCACCCTTATGACCCAACTTCCTCTCAAAGACTTCATGTCCAAATACCATTCCTTTGGTCATTTGGGCTTCAATATACAAATTTGAGGGGAAAGCATTCACTCAGTCCATAGTACTGTGTGCCTAAGTGTTTTGAGTGAAAAAAATTTTAAAGGTCCCTATAATTGAGGTTCACTTTAATATAACCTTCAGCCAATCACTGTTATTTGTACTTATAACAATAATATATAATGTTATTGCATTGTAAAATTATATAGAATATGCTAAAAATAATAAAACATAGACATAAAATAATTTAAATAAAAATGAGACAATGAAATGATGATATAATTATTGTGTGTATATTTGCATAAACTTAGAGGATATCTGTATTTAGAAATGTTCAACAGCAAAATAGGGATATGCTGACTACTTATCAAGTGACAGTTTTTGCAAGTGAGACAGTACTGACATACCATACCCTAGAAGAAGCACTCAGGGTGAGGTTTTTGAAGGGAGGTGCTACAAGGGTGATGGAGAGAGTGGCAAGTGAGAAAGATCCCCACCCCCATACATATATCCATATATATGTACATTACCCTTTCTCTCCTCCTAGCCAAATTTACAAGTGTCTGGACACTAGGACATTGACAATAGGAGGAAAGCAAATAATCAAACAGAATTAAAAGTGTTATTTAATAACTGAGTACATCTGTTCCAAATCAGTTTCTCAAAGACACATTTCATTAAAATCAGTCTTTCTAGCCATCGTCATTTAGTTTCTGCCTCTCTGTCACTCTTCTACTGCCACTTCCATGACACGATTCTGACAGGATCCAGAAGGTCAGTTAACTTCTTTGCTACTTTTTTGCATTAATGGTTCATTAGCTGTAGGAGGCTAAATATATTCTTTGCAATTATGTGTCTAGAGCCAAAACTGGCTCTGTAGAATGGTACGTTTCCTTCCAAGTTCTTTTTCAAAGAATCAAGTATCTTCTCCCCCAAGTCTCAGAAAGAATATGCATACTGGTGTTTTGGCATACTTTTAAACATGGTTTTGGTTTCATTAACTTCACTTGACTGGATAAATTATTTTTCTGATAAAATCAGCTTTCTTTCCAGAGTTCTCTTTATTTAAAAATGTTATCTTTTCATTTTTCCTTCCAGGTGTTTTTTGATTATTATTATTTTTTTTCTCTCAGAGCCTGATTTAGAATCTCTCTCTTACGGTTAATTATACTCAATAGAAGTCACTAAAATATCTCTCTCAGTTAACACACAATTAACCGAATGACTTGAGAGGTAAACTCCCTTGGAAGCATAATCAGCATATTCAAGACATGGTTTCTTCATTTTGCCTGTCCTGCTGTGTTTCTCTCTCCTTAGAGCCAAAATAGATTTCCCTGTAGAGTAGTTCTAGGAGGACCTAGTGTTCTCATTGCCTCAGTGAGAGCCTTCCCTATTCTGGAAAGGGTCCACCTTCCATCAATATAGTCTTTTAGAAAAAGAATTTTAAAATATGGGATCCATGGAAACTCACGTGTATACAATAACCCTTATTGTAATTATGAACCCATGTACATGCTAGAGGTAGCTTTAAGTCAGTTTCCACAAAGAGTAGCCCAAGATTTTTTTATCAAACTCTCAGAGAATCTCCTGTCTTACTAATATTCAATACTCTAAAAGTATGCACAATTACCGTATTTACCCATTTAATGGATGACATATGCTAACGTGTAAGTACCAGCTTTTCAGCAAAATAGTGAAAGAAATTCATAGATGGTTTAGACTTCTGCGAACCATAACTATGCTTTCATTCCTTATTTTAGTTAAATGGCTAATACTTTCTTGCTTTCCAGAATGTTGGTTCGGAGTTCATGTCAATATATACATGCAGCTACATTCACATGCTTACACATGTTACATGAAGATTTGGACCAACACCACTGATGGCCTACCCAACTACAGACATGCTTCATCCATGCTTCTACATCTGACATTTTATAATTTCAAAAAATTCTGTGATAAAAAGTATCTGAGTAGCAGTGTTAGTCACTCAGACGTGTCCGACTCTGCAACCCCATGGACTATAGCCCACCAGTCTCCTCTGTCCATGGAATTCTCCAGGCAAGAATACTGGAGTGGATTGCCTTTCTCTTCTCCAGAGGATCTTCCAGACCCAGCAATCAAACCTGGGTCTTCTGCATTGCAGGCAGATTCTTTAACATCTGAGCTACAGGGAAGTCCTTAAGAAGTATCTCACTCATGCTGAAATGAGGTTTTGTTTCTGTATTTCTGGTGATACATTCTTTTTCCTCAGCTATGCCTCTTTTTTTTTTTTTTTTCATTTTTCTTGGTTTTCTTTTGTTTCAAGGGACTTTGTTTTCCTCAATGAACCCTTCCAGTCAACAAGCAATATTTAGCAAACTTTGGGGTACTAAAAGACATAAACAGACTTTGAGCTAGCTGCTGCTACTGCTAAGTTGCTTCAGTTGTATCTGACTGTGCGACCCCATAGACGGCAGCCCACCAGGTTCTCTGTCCCTGGGATTCTCCAGGCAAGAACACTGGAGTGGGTTGCCATTTTCTTCTCCAATGCATGAAAGTGAAAAATGAAAGTGAAGTCACTCAGTCCTGTCCTACTCTTAGCGACCCCATGGACTGCAACCTACCAGGCTCCTCTGTCCATGTGATTTTCCAGGCAAGAGTACTGGAGTGGGTTGCCATTGTCTTCTCCAGACTTTGAGCTAGAAGAAAATGAAAAAAAAAAAAAAAAATTATTCACACTTTCTTTGATAATGTTAAAAATTTGGACAAATTGTATTTATCCAAATTAATCTGCTAGGGAAGCAGCTTTGGTTTTTTTAGGGAAAGGCATGGTCTACACATATAACCAATGGTGTTCACATGAGAACAAAATTTCCTGCCTGGTTTTAAAAAAATCAAACACTTTTGCTTATTTTTTTTTCTATTAGCATTTATCATGAGTATGGAGCTTTTATTATAATTAAGGAATCAGTACTGATTATAAATATCACAGTCTATTATAACTGCTTATGATTCTTTTTCTCTTTATAATCAACTGTAAGCCTCCTGGAGACTTAGGCTATAACTAATACAATTTTAGTTCCTAGCTCCTAAACTGGCTCTTGTTGAATATTTTTAATTGATTGAATTTGTCAGATAGTGTATACAAAATTTTATATTTTACATATATTACCTAATTATTTAATATTATATATATATTCATAAATAGGATGAATATATCACTACAAATAAATTAATTTTCTGAATGATTTATTTTAATGATTTCCATATTTAGAATTTCAAATATGAGTCTTCTTTTGTAACTTTATTCTACTATTTAAAAGAAAATAAGGATTTAAAACTATTGGAAAAAATCTATTTTTAGCCTCTCTTCATCTGAATCATTTGAAATAATATAAAATAAACACATCCATATTAATAGAATTCGTTTACCTCCATTTGAAAAATAGGTATAATCTGACTTCTTTATCCTAAAAAATAACTTAATTAAACTCTTTATGTTACTTTCAGAGAATATTAACCTCTTATGTAATAGGCAGTGGTGAGATATCATTGAAGATTATTGTCAGAACAAACATAATTCTTTTTAACTTAGTTCAGTTCAAATTATAAGTCATCTGTCAGATGTAATAAGCCATGTGATGCTTTTAAAGTCCTAGATTTAGAGAATAAGGGCAAGAACTTATATATTATTGAACAAAGTGAAGCATTTAGCATTTCAAATTTTTTTTCTAAATTATCAATGCACACTTAAAATAAAGTAATTTACATATTCATTTGTATATCAAGTTCTATTTTACTGAGAACATTTAAAATTATTGTGATACATCCATTAATAATGTAAAAATAAGGTACTAACTATAGTCAGTTCTCATTATTTACAGTAGTAATGTCTTGTATGATCTCTGCAAATGCTGAATGCAGTGAATACTGAACCATCAATCTGGGAGAAAAACAGGGTTGCATGCATACATGCTAAGTCACTTCAGTTGTGTATGACTCTGCGACCCCATGGACTGTCACCCGCCAGGCTCCCCTGTACATGATTTCCCAGGTAAGAACACTGGGTTGGGTTGCCATTCTCTCCTCCAGGGGATCTTCCAACATATGTCTCTCATGTCTTCTTTATTGCAGGAAGATTCTTTACCACTAGCACCACCTGGGAAACCCAAAAACAGGGTCAGAGGCCAGCAATCTTCTCACAATATTTTCATCAGCTCATCAGTATATTACCTTCTTTGATATGCATCTCTGTTTACAGATATCTAATTTAATATGTATTATTGATTCATTAACACTGAGCTCAGGGCTGAGAACTTTAAACTCCTGTCTGAATGAACATGAATATGTCACACATGGATTTGCTTTATAGGGTACAGCGTGGCTTTCTTGTGTTCAGGAACACTAGGCAAGATTTAAACACTATACTCCTAGGTCAGTTTAAACAGGGAAATCACCAACAGAGAGTATAAAAATACAAAAACATGGCTGTAAATAGACTGACAAAGTTGTTTTCAGTACTAAGAACTGAACCAAGAAAACATGGCGTCTCCTTGTTTGGCTTCAGTTGGAAATGTGTGTTGGTGAAGCATATTTTTACCAGTTTTATGTATGTCCAAAACTGACTGGGAAAGTGCCATGAGTATTGGTTTTGGGGTTACAGGTAAATTTTTGTGAGTAGGCTAATTTATAGATACAAAATCTATGAATAATGAAAAATGACTGTGTTAAGTGCAAACCCCCATATAATTGCATATGTGCAGTTTAAATTGATGTAAAATGCTTTTATGCCTATTGGCAATAAAATACATGATATAAAATGCATGGTTGGCAAATCAAAAGAGCTATTACTTAAATGTAGTATTTCCTATGCTTATTTAGAGAAATGGAGGAAGCTCAAAATAATAATAAACATTCTCTCTAAAGAATCTTAGTGAATAAAGTAGCATTAACGATCAGTTGCTGTGAGAGGCAGAGGAAACGTTATGAGAAAAATAGTAAAAATGAACTTTTCTGTTATACAAAACAGAAACAGAATCACAGATGTAGAAAACAAACATGTTTAGCAAGGGTCAGGAGAGAGAGGGATAACTTGGAAGATTGGGATTAACATACACACACGGCTATATATATAATATATAACTATTAGGAACCCATTTTATAGCACAAGGAACTCTACTCAATACTCTGTAATCACCTATACTGAAATAGGATCTAAAAAAGAGTGAATATATGTGTATGTATAACTGATTCACTTTGCTTACAGCAGAAACAGAACATTGTAAATCAAATATACTCCAATAAATATTTACAAAACAACAAAAACAACAACAAAAAAAAAACCCATTAAGGAATAAATCTATTTGAAGACAAATATCTCATTGTGAAAAATCAACAGGGAAAAATTCTGCCAAATTAATTGCTAAATCATGTCATATGAACTCTATGTATTATAAGAATTTAAATCAGTTAATTTAGGAAAATCAGAAGGGGTTTGGAGAGAATGACTTGAACTAGATTATAGGAGATAGAAGGATCTGAATGGACGGAAGTTGTCGAAAGAGGATTTTCAAGGTCCAGGAATCAGTTCAGTTTAGTTCAGTCACTCAGTCATGTCTGACTCTTTGTGACCCCATGAACTGCAGCATGCCAGGCCTCCCTGTCCGTCACCAACTCCCGGAGTTCACCCAAATCCATGTCCATCGAGTCAGTGATGCCATCCAACCATCTCATCCTCTGTCTTCCCCTTCTCCTCCTGCTCTCAATCTTTCCCAGCGCCAGGGTCTTTTCCAATGAGTAAGCTCCTTGCATCAGGTGGTCAAAGTATTGGAGTTTCAGCTTCAGCATTAGTCCTTCCAATGAATACCCAGGAATGATCTCCTTTAGGATGGATTGGTTGAATCTCCTTGCAGTCCAAGGGACTCTCAAGAGTCTTCTCCAATTCCATAGTTCAAAAGCATCAATTCTTCTGTGCTCAGCTTTCTTTATAGTCCAACTCTCACATCCATACATGACCACGGGAAAAACCATAGCCTTGACTAGATTGACCTTTGTTGGCAAAGTAATGTCTCTGCTTTTAATATGCTGTCCAGGTTGATTATAATTTTCCTACCAAGGAGTAAGTGTCTTTTAATTACGTGGCTGCAATCACCATCTGCAATGATTTTGGAGTCCAGAAAAATAGTCCGCCACTGTTTCCACTGTTTCCCCATCTATTTGCCATGAAGTGATGGGACCAGATGCCATGGTCATAGCTTTTTGAATGTTGAGCTTTAAGCTAACTTTTCCCCTCTCCTCTTTCACTTTCATCAAGAAGTTCTTTAGTTCTTCTTCACTTTCTGCCATAAGGGTGGTGTCATCTGCGTATCTGAGGTTATTGATACCTCTCCTGGCAATCTTGATTCCAGCTTTTGCTTCCTCCAGTCCAGCTTTTCTCATGATGTACTCTGCAAGAATAATGGGAGAAATAAGGCAGAGGCTCAGTGGTCACAGATCTATGTCAAGATAGTGAAGAGAATGAGACCAGAGTATTTTTTTTTTTAATGAGGTCAAAACTAATAGGGTAGTTGGGGAATAGGTTATAAAATCAGATTCTGTTGCTGTTGTTTACGTGCTAAGTCATATATGACTCTGTGACCCAGTGGGCTATAGCCTGCCAGTCTTCTCTGTCCATGGGATTTTTCAGGCAGTAATACTGGATTCGGTTATCATTCCCTACTCTAAGGGATCTTCCCAGCCCAGGAATCAAAGCCGTGCCTCCTGCTTTGGCAGGCAGATTCTTTACCACTGACCCACTAGAGAAATCCAAAAACCCTTCTTGTTAGACAGAGGAATTTCAACTGTAGTCAATAGAAGTGGTTAAAAATTTCCTGAGTGCTGCATGCAAGGAAAAAAACAAATAGAAACTTCATATGCATCATTTCATTTTTTTCTTCACAATAATTGAGGGTGGATGAATGTTGTTATTTTTCTTATATTACAGGTGAGGGAACAGAAGTTTAAGGAGGAATAGGAAGGAAAAGTGCCTAGCAGAAGGTTAAGCTAATTTAAAATATTGGTTTGATCACTGAATAAATATGAAATAGGAAAAGTTGAAATCCTGTTAAGCTAACGGAAGAATGGCTTGACACTCTGTTCACCCAGTCTACAGATAATTATTCCTGGATATTCGGAAACTACCTTTCAAGTAGTCCACCTAATACCTCAGCAATGATGTAATTTTCCAGTCTAGCTAGTACCCAAAGACAAATAAAGAACTATTTGAAGTAATTGGAGAGAAAAGTACTTGGAGAACTGGGATTAATTAGCTCTAGACTAGTTACTGCCTGAAGTCCACCCAATATATACAAACAAGACTAGAGTCAAACTGTCTCAAAGAAACTTAGCTACATCCCAGAACATAGCTTCAGATATTTATGAGATGGTGATGCTCCACCCCGTACATGTGACTCAGCCATACCGCCTTGCTTCCATGGCTGCCTGGCTTTCCTAACTGTGAGAAATATAAACACATGGAGATTAAACAATACATTTCTTAATAACCAACAGGTTACTGAAGAAATCAAAAGGGAAATAAAAAAATTTCTAGAAACAAATGACAGTAAAATCACAAGAACTCAAAACCTATGGGATGCAGCAAAAGCAATTCTAAGAGGGAAGTTTATAACAATACAATCCTACCTCAAGAAACAAGAAAAACATCGAATAGACAACCTAACTTTACACCTAAAACAACTTGGAAAAATAAAAACAAAACAAAACAAAAAACCAAAAGTAGTAGAAGGAAATAAATCATAAAGATCCAAGCAGAAATAAATGGAAAAGGAATGAAAGAAGCAATAGTATAGATTAATAAAACCAAAAGCTGGTTCTTTGAGCAGATAAACAAAACTGACAAATCTTTAGCCAGACTCATCAAGAAAAAAAGAGAGAAGAATCAATCAACAAAATAAGAAATTAAAAAGGAGAGATAACAACAGACAATGAATAAATACAAAGGGTTATGAGACTATTATGAACAACTATATGGCAAAAAAATGGATAACCTGGAAGAAATGGACAGATTCTTAGAAAAGTTCAATCTTCCAAGACTTAACCAGGAAGAAATAGAAATTATGAACAACCCAGTTAGAAGCACTGAAATTGAAGTTGTGATTTAAAAAAAAAAAAAAAAAAATCTCCTAAGAAACAAAAGCCCAGGGCCAGATGGCTTCACAGGAGAATTCTATCAAACATTTAGAGAAGAGCTAATGCCTATCCTTCTAAAACTCTTTCAAAAAATTGCAGAGGAAGGAATGCTACCAAGCTCATTCTACAAGGCCACCATCATCCTGGTACCAAAACCAGAGAAAGAAAACACAGAAAAAGAAAACTACAGGCCAATATCACTGATGAACATAGATGCAAAAATACTAAAAAAAAAAAAAAAAAAAAAAAAAAAAGTTAGCAAACATTTTAACAACATATCAAAACACTCATACACCATAATCATGTTGGGTTTTTTCCAGGGATATAAGGGTTCTTCAATATACACAAACCAATCAATGTGATACACAATATTAACAAGTTAAAAGATAAAAAAAAAAAATGATAATCTGAATAGCTGTAGAAAAAGCCTTTGACAAAACTCAGCACCCATTTATGACTAAAATTCTTCAAAAAATGGGCATAGAAGGAACCTGCCTCAACATATTAAAAGCCACATAGGAAAAACCTACAGCAAACATTATTCTCAATGGTGAAAAACTGAAAGCATTCCCCCTAAGATCAGAAACAAGACAACACTGTCCATTTATACCACTGTCATTCATCATAGTTCTAGAAATCCTAGCTATAGCAATCAGAGAAGAAAAAGAAATAAAAGGAATACAGATCAGAAAAGAAGAAGTAAAATTCTCACTGTTTGCATATCATTGATGACATGATACTGATAGTAACAGATAATTACTAAAGATAGTATCAGAAAATTACTAGAGCTAGCAGTGAATTTGGCAAAGTTGCAGGGTACAAAATCAATACACGGAAATCACTTGCATGTCTATATACTAACAATGAAAAATCAGAAAGAGAAATTAGGAATCAATCCCTTTCACCTTTGCAAAAAAAAGAATTTCCTACCTAAGGAGACAAAACTGTACACAGAAAATTATAAGATACTAATGAACTAAATCAAAGATTACATAAGCAGATGGAGAGATATTCCATGTTCCTGGGTAGGAAGAATCAATATTGTGAAAATGACTATACTACCGAGCACAATCTACAGATTCAATGTGATCCCTATAAAATTACCAATGGCATTTTTCACAGAACTAGAACAAACCTTTTCACAATTCATATGGAAACACAAAAGACCCTGAATAGCCAAAGCAGTCTTGAGAAAGAAGAACGGAGCTGGAGGAATCAACCTTCCTGACTTCAAATTATACAACAAACTTAGAGTCATTAAGACAGTGCAGTACTGGCACAAAAACCAAAATATAGACCAATGGAACAAAATAGAAAGTCCAGAAATAAACCCATGCACCTATGGGTACCTATTTTTGACAAAGGAGGCAAGAATATACAATGAGGTAAGGACAGTCTCTTCTATAAATGGTGCTGGGAAAACTGAGGAAGTCAAGAAACATTTGGAGTAACAGACAAATTTGGCCTTGAAGTACAGAATGAAGAAGGGCAAAGGATCATAGAGTTTTGCCAAGAGAACACATTGGTCATAGCAAACACCCTCTTCCAACAACACAAGAGAAGACCCTACACATGGACATCACCAGATGGCCAACACTGAAATCAGATTGATTATATTCTTTGCAGCCAAAGATGGAGAAGGTCTATACAGTCAGCAAAAACAAGACCAGGAGCTGACTGTGGCTCAGATCATGAACTCCTTATTGACAAATTCAGACTTAAAGAAAGTGGGAAAAACCACTAGACCATTCAGGTATGACCTAGATCAAATCCCTTATGATTATACAGTGGAAGTGAGAAATAGATTTAAGGGATCAGATAGATAGACAGAGTGTCTGATGAACTATGGACGGAGGTTCATGACATTGTACAGGAGACAGGGAGCAAGACCATCCCCAAGAAAAAGAAATGCAAAAAAGCAAAATGGCTGTCTGAGGAGGCCTTACAAATAGCTGTGAAAAGAAGAGAAGCAAAAAGCAAAGGAGAAAAGGAAAGATATTCCCATTTGAATGCAGAGCTCCAAAGAATAGCAAGGAGAGATAAGAAAGCCTTCCTCAGTGATATATGCAAAGAAATAGGGGAAAATAATAGAATGGGAAAGACTAGAGATGTCTTTAAGAAAATCAGAGATACCAAGGGAACATTTCATGCAAAGATGGGCTCAATAAAGGACAGAAATGGTATGGACCTAACAAAAGTAGAAGATATTAAGAAGAGGTGGCAGGAATACACAGAAGAACTGTACAATAAAGATCTTTATGACCCAGATAATCAAGTTAGTGTGATCACTTACCTAGAGCCAGACATCCTGAAATGCGAAGTCAAGTGGGCCTTAGGAAGCATGACTATGAACAAAGTTAGTGGAGGCGATGGAATTACAGTTGAGCTATTTCAAATCCTGAAAGATGATGCTGATAAAGTGCTGCATTCAATATGCCAGCAAATTTGGAAAATTCAGCAGTAGCCACGGGACTGGGAAAGATCAGTTTTCATTCCAATTCCTAAGAAAGGCTTTGTCAAAGAATGCTCAAACTACCGCACAATTGCACCCATCTCACATGCTAGTGAAATAATGCTCAAAATTCTCCAAGCCAGGCTTCAGCAATATGTGGACTGTGAACTTCCAGATGTTCAAGCTGGTTTTAGAAAAGGCAGAGGAACCAGAGATCAAATTGCCAACATCCACTGGATCATCAAAAAAGCAATAGAGTTCCAGAAAAACATATATCTCTGCTTTATTGACTATGCCAACGCCTTTGACTGTGTGGATCAGAATAAACTGTGGAAAATTCTGAAAGAGATGGGAATATCAGACCACCTGACCTGCCTCTTGAGAAACCTGTATGCAGGTAGGGAAGCAACTGTTAGAACTGGACATGGAACAGCAGACTGGTTCCAAATAGGAAAAGGAGTATGTCAAGGCTGTGTATTGTCACCCTGTTTATTTAACTTATATGCAGAATACATCATGAGAAAATCTGGGCTAGAAGAAACACAAACTGGAATCAAGATTGCCAGGAGAAATATCAATAACCTCAGATATACAGATGACACCACCCTTATGGCAGAAAGGAAAGAACTAAAGAGTCTCTTGATGAAAGTGAAGAGGAGAGTGACAAAATTGGCTTAAAGCTCAACATTCAGAAAATAAAGATCATGGCATCCAGTCCCTTCACATCATAGCAAATAGGCAGGGAAACAGTGGAAACAGTGACTGACTTTTTTTTTTTTTTTTTTTTTGACTCTAAAATCACTGCTGATGGTGATTGCAGCCATGAAATTAAAAGATGCTTACTCCTTGGAAGGAAAGTTATGACCAACCTGGACAGCATATTAAAAAGCAGAGACATTACCTTGTCGACAAAGTTCCATCTAGTCAAGGCTATGGTTTTTCCAGTAGTTGTGTATGGATGTGAGAGTTGGACTATAAAGAAAGCTGAGTGCTGAAGAATTGATGCTTGTGAACTATGGTGTTGGAGAAGACTCTTGAGAGTCTCTTGGACTGCAAGGAGATCCAACCAGTCCATCCTAAAGGAGATCAGTCCTGGGTGTTCATTGGAAGGTTTATGTTGAAGCTGAAACTCCCATACTTTGGCCACCTGATGTGAAGAGCTGATTCATTTGAAAAGACCATGATGCTGGGAAAGTTTGAAGGTGGGAGGAGAAGGGGACGACAGAGGATGAGCTGGTTTTATGGCATCACCTAGTCAATGAACATGAGTCTGCGTATACTCTAGAAGCTGGTGATGGACAGGGATGCCTGTCCATCAGGGAAAGGGACAGGCCTGTCCATCAGGACCCCTGCTGCAGTTCATGGAGTTGCAAGGAGTCAGACAGGACTGAGCAACTGAACTGATACTGAAACATGTAAAGAATGAAATTAGAACACTTCCTAACACCATACACAAATATAAACCCAAAATGAATTAAAGACCTAAATGTAAGATTAGAAACCTTAAAATTCTTAGGGGAAAACATAGGCAGAACACTCGATGTCATAAATCAAAGCAGGATCCTCTGTGACCTACCTCCTATAGTAATGAAAAAAAACCAAAGTAAACAAGTGGGACCTAATTAAACTTAAAACCTTTTGCACAGCAAAGGAAACGATAAGCGAGGCTTAAAGACAACCCTCAGAATGGGAGAAAATAACAGCAAATGAAACAACTGACAAAGGATCAATTTCCAAAGTATTCAAGTGGCTCATAATACTCAATACCAGAAAAACAAACAACGCAATCAAAAAGTGGGAAAAAGACCTAAACAGACATTTCTCCAAAGAAGACATGCAGATGGCTAACAAATACATGAAAAGATGCTCAACATCGCTCATTATCAGAGAAATGTAAATCAAAACTACAATGAGCTATCACCTCACCCCAATCAGAATGGCCATCATTAAAAAGTCTACAAACAATAAATGCTATAGAGTGTGTAGAGAAAATGGTGCATTCTTGCACCATTTGTGGGAATGTAAACTGAAACAGCCACTGTGGAATATGATAGGGAGATTCCTTAAAAAACTAGGAATAAAAGCACCATATGACCCAGCAATCCCACTCCTGGGCATATACCCTGAGGAGACCAAAATTGAAAAAGACACATGCATTCCAATGTTCATTGTAGCACTGTTTACTACAGCTGAAACATGGAAGTAACCTAGATGTCCACTGACAGATTAATGGATAAAGAAGTTGTGGTACATATACGCAATGGAATGTTAGTCAGTCATATAAAGAAACACATTTGAGTCAGTTCTAATGAGGTGGATGAGTCTAGAACCTGTTAGACAGAGTGAAGTAAGTCAGAAAGAGAAAGATAAATATTGTGTTCTAACGCATATATACAGAATCTCGAAAAATGGTATTGAAATATTTATTTACAAGGCAGCAATGGAGAAACAGACATAGAGAATAGACTTATGGACATGGGGAGAGGGGAGGAGAGGGTGAGATGTATGGAAAGAGTAACATGAAAACTTACATGACTGTATATAAAATATATAGCCAACGGGAATTTGCTGTCTGGCTCAGGAAACTCAAACAGGGGCTCTGCATCAGCCCAGAGGGGTGGGATGGGGGGGGGGGGGCGATGCAAGGAAGGTTCAAAATGGATGGGATATATGTATACCTTTGGCTGATTCATGTTGAGATTTGACAGAAAACTAAATTCTATAAAGCAATTATCCTTCAATAAAAAATAAATAAATTTAAAAAATATTTATAAGAACAGGAGAATATCCAACACCTAAGAATGTGGAATTCACAGTTCCTGGTTTCCACTCAAAGATTAGTAGGCCTACAGAGAAACAGGAATGTGTGATCCATAGTGAGAAGAATAATCAATCAACCTGGAACCCGGTCAACATCGTCACAGCTGTTAAAATTGGCAGACAGTGACATTAAGGCCATTTAACTTTGAGGTGAAGTGGAGTAAATTGACCTTATAAGGCAATCTTTGAAAAAATGAGGTGATAGTTCTTGGAATGGAGCCCTAGTATTAGAAACTAATATGATCAAATGGGTTAAAAATCAACATTGAGTTGGGAGTATCCAAGTAAATTCTTATGGGATTTTGTAGGAAATATAAAAATATTACTTTAGAAAAAGTATCATATTTGGAGTCATTCCAAGTCAGTTTCAATCTCTTGTCATTTACTACTTTTGTGATCTTGGACAAACTACTAACAACTATGAAGCTGTTTCCTTACCTGAAACATAGGGATAATAATAAAAGTATGTCAAATTTATATAAAAATGTTCTAAATCAGTGGTATACTACACATTATATACATGAATATGTATACATATACCTTTAAAGTATACACTTTGCACATGAACACACGTACATCGATATCCCATAACAGTCTGGCATGTCATGTACCAAGAAAGAAAACAAGTAAGTTTACATAGCCAAAGGTCATGAAATATTGAGAGGACAGCATCACTTTTTCACCAGCTCTGTAAACCTATTATATAGATATGTTTTGTAAGCTTTATATTAAGCTACAAAAGTCTTTCAGACTTTTTCTCAGGTGATGACTTTAAGGGCTTTAAAAATCATAGGAGAGTTCACAGAATTTTCAGTCTACAGCTTAAAGATAAAAGTGGGTTCAGATAAGCCAACATAGTTCTCCAAGACAGAAAAAGAACTATTGTGAACCCCTGCAGGCTGTCAGGATTATGACAATAGAAAACTTCAAAAAAGTGTTAATGAATGGGGAAAGGCAGGAATAAGGCTTCTTTGTTTTAGTGGTAAGGTTACAGTGGGTCACTTGGAGTCTGAAGAAATATGATTGAAAAGAGTGAAAAGGCAACTTATGGAAGTTTGGATTATAAATTTCTGCTATCTTTTCAGTTTTTGAGTTTTAAAGCAACCTAGGAAAGAGCTTAGCTCTTGGAGATGGATGGGTAGGGGCAGACCTTATTGGGTATAGTAGCTGCTTTATTGAAAATTATGTATAAAAAGAGGCATTTTTTACTAAGTGAGTTTATAGCTTTCCAGTCCCTAGGGGATTTGTAAAAACACACCACTTAGCATTTTTGGTATGATAGATTGGCTATTTAGCTACATCTCTGGAATAAATTAGTATTCTCTACTGACCAGGGATTTTATTCTCTCCATATTATGAACATAAATTTAATGATATACTCAAAACAAAAATTAGCTGAGTCATAATAAATGTTATAGACATCTCAAAATTTCCCAATGATTTGAGTTTTTACTACACATAGATGTGACTAAACAACAAAATTCAGAAGTTAATCAACTGTCTTACAGTCACAAAAAATAAATAAGTATACATACTGCTACACTGTATAGTGTGCTGGCTACTTTTAAGAACCTACTTTTTTACTGATAGAAGAGTCTCTCTCTCTGTCTCCATAAGCCAATATTGACTGGAAATATCTCTGTCATATTTTGGATCTGGGTATTATTAATATTACTGGGGAAGGAGGGTCTAGATCCTGTAGCTTGACTTTTCATGCTGATCCTCACTTATTAAACTAAAAGCACAGGCTGATATGAAACAAGAAAATGAAAGCCTAGCTGCATCTTGTAATCTCTCTTCATCTTTGGATCTGTTCTGAGGTGCTTCAGAATTTTCTGTGAAGATTTACTTCTGTATTTTTGGTTTTAACCTGTATAGTGATATGAAAGCCTGTTGTAAGCATTCTGAATCCCCAGGATGAACACTTTGTAACTGAGTACTGCCGTGGGATTTTAGGACTCTACTTGTGGTTTTCTTTCTTGTTGCATATTGGGAATAGGAACTAGTAAAGACACAACGGGCTATCCTGGTGGCTCAGCCAATAAAGAATCTGCCTACAATGCAGGAGACCTGGGTTTGATCTCTGGGTTGGGAAAATCCTCTGGAGAAGCAAATGGCAACCCACTCCAGTATTCTTGGCTGGAAAATTCCATCTACGGAGGACCCTGGTGGGCTCCAGTCCATGGGGTTGCAAAAGAGTCGACCATGACCGAATGACAAAACCAAAGACACAGTATCTAAGATTCAATGTGTCGCTTCTCCAACTTGAATTGAATCTTTACATATTTGTGGGTCTATTTAAGTATTTTGGCAAGCAGTATTCTCACTTTGTTTGCTATACACTTACACACACACACACACACACACACACACACACCCCTTCTTCGTCAGGAGCTTGTTAGCTACTTTATAAAAGTAAATATCAAAACACAGTTAACTTGGAACCCAGTTAAACATGCCTCTCATTCTTCCTTTCCTAACTTCTGTACATCTGCTCAGGGGGAAAAGGGAAAATGTACCACACAATGGCTAAGAATGCTGGCAAGAACACCCAAACACATTTTAAAAATGTGACGCATCATAACATCTATTTTTCTTTTAAATTAAAATGGGCAGTGAGATAAGTAAGGCAATGATGACACTGTGCACGGATAAAAAAGTAAAAGCAACTTCCCAAAATAAAAGTAAAGCAATGACTTCAGTGACGTCTGAGTTCCCAGCCCATGCTTATTTCCCTTGGCATGTGAAAGATATGTAACAATTCTTGCTGCATTGTTCATATCCTGAAATGTCTGATTTATAGTGCTTTTTAGTCACTGTATGACACTTAATGAATATAAGTTGCACATTTTAAATCAGAAGAGTATATTACATTTTAGAATGTATAATCCAAAGTGTACAATGCAAATTTCTAAATTAGAAGAAATACCGTGTCTCCAAATATATCTAGTTCCATGGTGAATCTAAGCATTAAATGAAGATTTTATATGTGTGTGTGTGTATAGTAAAATCATGATCAAAGCATCCTAATTTTGTGCAAATCCTCAATATTGACTGCTTCTTGCTCCTCCCACACCCAATTCTCTCTGGTGCACATAACTCTCCTGGGTGACAATTAGAAGCAGGAGAGTAATTTTAGTTAAGTGTCTGATACTGATTACATCCCAGTTGGCACAGATCATAAGAATGTTATATTTCTATGACATACTAATCTACATTTCTTTCTAAGCATTGATGTCAGTTGGTAAAATTTGCTATATCCAATGGACTTACAGTGTACATGATTAATTATCTACACTGACCTTTACTGCTGTGAGCAAGAGAAACAGCAGTTTCATACCAAGAGACTCTGGCAGATAGCTAAGCCTAACCTTCTTATCTGTCGTAAATAATGCAAACTAATACTCTCATATCCTCACTCATTTCCTGTGGTATAGTCCATTTCAGACTTATCTCTAGATCTTCCCCATGGTAGGGCTAGACAGCATGTGGTTTCATCTCTAAATACTATTTATTTCATTTGCAAGTGGTTTTCCTTGTAAAAGTTTTAGTTAACCCTCGGACAACATGGCTTTGAACTATGTAGGTCCACTTATACGTGGACAATTTTTTCAATAAATAATACTGCATTACTATACTATCTGAGGTTGTTTGAACCTGTGAATGCTGAACCATGGGACAGGGAGGACCACTGTAAAGAGATACTTGGATTTTCGACGGTGTGGGCATTGGCACCCCTAACCCTTGAGTTGTTCAAGGTTCATCTACATTGGGGCTTGAATATGGGGTCTTTAATAGGTTACCTGTATATGAGTTCTCCCAAGTGGCTCAGTGGTAAGGAACACATCAGGTAATTCAAGAGATGTACGAGACTTGGGTTCGATCCTGGAGTCGGGAAGATTCCCTAAAGGAGGAAATGGCACTCCACTCCAGTATTCTTGCCTGGGAAATCCCGTGGACAGGGGAGCCTACTGGGCTACCGTCCATGGGGTTGCAAAGCGTCGGACACAACTAAGAGACGAAGCGACAACAATAACAATAACATCTATATTTGTGGTAAGGACCCTTGCCAGGGCAACAAGGGGTGACAGCCTCACATTATCTGAAATCTGAAGTATGCTTACTGAAACCGCTACTGCATTCTTATCTCACCAAGTTGCCTTAATGTACAATCTCTGCAGTTCCTACATAGTTATTTTGTTTCTGTACAAGGTCTTATAACCTCTATATATTTTCCTGATTTTATTTAGTATTTCATATATGGCTTTTCTGCTAATTAACACTGATTTCTTTTTCCCCGTACTAATAATATAAATTCCCTTTGTGATCAATGTTGTATATGCATTACATCTGTAATGGTGCCAACTCTATTAAGTCAGGTTATAGTGAAACTGTTCAAATGACTTTTATCTAATTCATATTATATGCATTTCTATAGAAACAACTGGTCTCCTCAGAAATGAGAAAGTTGTTTAGGTAACACACTGGAATTAAGGCTGACGAATCTGCATTTACAGTATGTGTTATGGAAATAGCATATGAGGGTAAATCGGGATGCCAGAGTGATTAGCACTTTTCACCATGGTTACAAGGGATGCAGAAACATTAGATGTAAGTCATACCATGCATTACTTGAACCATAAGCATAGTATTGTTTCATTGTCAGTCCTGAGTCAGTAAGATTCCCTGGAGAAGGAATAGGCTACCCACTCCAGTATTCTTGGGCTTCCCTCGTGGCTCAGACAGTAAAAGAAATTGCCTGCTACAGGGAGACCCTGGGGTTGATCTCGGGGTTGGGAAGATCCTCTGGAGGAGGGCATTGTAACCCACTCCAGTATTCTTGCCTGGAGAATCCCCATGGACAGAGGAGCCTGGTGGGCTACAGTCCACCGGGTTGCAAAGAGTCGGACACGACTGAGTGACTAAGCATAGCACACACACAAGGTATTGTTTCCGTGTCAGTGCTAGAAAGTATACAGCTATTTCCTGTCACTTATGTGTTTATTGCTGAAGTCTCTATAGTAAGAGGGTCAAAGAAGAATGATAAGAATTCAGTGATAAATAAGACCAAGTCCTGCTCCTCAACAAGCAAGGTTTAATGGGCAACTAAAACTACTTTCTCAATGATCGAATGAGGTTTTTTTTTTTTTTTTAATTCTCATAATTTAAGCATCAGTATTTATCTTTAAAAAGCATGTATGCATTTATAGTTATAGTTATATTTTCCTTCTTTAAAAAATCTATTAGCTAAATTGTATTTTTATACATGCTAAGATCAAAGACATACTTTATTTTCAATGAACAAAGCATTTTGACATATGGTATTTCTTGAGAAATTATGGTGATAGAGTACAGGATTTGCAGTCTTTGGTTTTCAGTTTGAGTCCCAGCTCTCTTGCTCACATCCAGAGTCTGAAGTATCCCATTATACTTTCCAATCCCTTATTTTCCCTTGTTGTAAAAATGTGCATAGTAACTTACTAGCAGGTATAAGAAATAAATCTCATGAGTGTTTCTCACATTGTATTTGGTTAATACATAGTAGGTGGCCTCATAATAACTATTTCATCCTAATAAGATATTTTTAATATATTATTGTATCATTTATGAATATGAAGAATAAGTGGAGGCCCAAAGTAGTTATGACTCCTAATTATGTTTTAAAATCACACTAATTCGCACTTCTAAAATCATTTATCCTGAGGTTATATTTGATGAGACCCTGTGTTATGTGGGGGAAAATAAAGTATTGCACGGTCTCCATTGTATTTTAAAAAGGGAAATAGAAATTCTTCAGCAAGATTATAGTCTAGAAGGGAGAATAAGTTGTAGGTACAAAAAAAGTTTGTGAGGATGTGAAATGGTGAGGATGTCACATGATGAAGTTCAGTAGTTGATATGCACAGGGTTAGCAGGATGCTTAGCACGAGCTTGAAGTCAGAAGTTAAGCGTGGTGTCTGTTGGCATTCTAGTGTTTGAAGTGGGCCTTGCATGCTTGCATAGGCTCCAGAGAGTATGGATCCTGAGCCAGAACTGAAGAGGAACATGTTGGCTTAGGAGGCAGACAGCACTGTGTTGAAGCCTGGTTCAACCAAGGATTAACTGTATGCTTCTAAGCAGATGGCTACGCTCTTCCGGGCCTGTCTTCTCATTAATACAATGGGTACAATGATAGTTCAGTACTATCTACTGATAGTAGATAGGGGCTTCTCAGGTGGCTTAGTGGTAAAGAAACTGCCTGCCAATGCAGGAGATGCAAGAGATACACATTCAGTCCCTGGGTCAGGAAGATCCCCCAGAGAAGGAAATGGCAACCCACTCCAGTACTCTTGCCTGGGAAACCCTATGGACAGAGGAAACTGGCAGGCTACAGTCCGTAGGGTTACACAGGGTTGAACACAACTGAGCCTGCACATGCACCATCTATTCAAGTTACTGTGAAAATGAAGTGAGCTAGTGCATGTAAAGTTCTGAACACTGTGTCTGGCACACTATAAATATTCAAAATGTGATTTCTGACTCCAGTGAAGAATCACAGAAGCAGGTCAAACAAGTTCACAGGTAAGAAAATATACATTATGTGCATAAAAGAAAGATAAAAAATAGATAATTCAGGTTTGGGTTGAGTGCTATAAATATTAAGTAGTTTATTAGTTTGGGGTCAGGTTATAGTAAGTTTTGAATGCTTGGAATTTAGACTTTACGCAGTAGTCAGGGAAGATCTTTTAAAAGTTCATTAGCCATGTGATAAGATCATCCAAGTATTTATGTAACTATTGAAAAACTGCCTTCCAAAACACAATTATGAACAGAGTAGGAAGAAGATTACAAAGGTCCCCTGCCATACCTTAAGTTCCAAGTGAAATTGAAACTCATGTATTAAATAAAATGATAAACTGATAAAATAGAGCTGGAAGTAGTACCTGATATCTCTGCTGTTCTTTGCATAGTTATGCCAGATAATTAATTAAAATTAAATTTTGAAAGAAGTAAAGATCATATTTTAATGAAAATATGTCACAAAAACTGAAAGCTGGTGGACAGGACTGAGGTGGCAAAGTTTAGAAGAGGAGGAAGCCTAGGATGAGCACAGGATTAAGGATATCTGCCCTGTTCCTATCAGTGACCATTTCAGTTACCGTGCAAAATCCTTCTTACTCTTTCTGAACTCTACTGTCCACGTTTATAAGACACGGGGAAAATTTAACCAAGTGGTGTGAAAAAAGCCAAATATAATTTTAATGTTAACAACACTAACTTGATTAAGAAAATAAATATTCTTGAGATAAATGTAAATATAAGCTTGTTTTTATGAGAAGTAGAAAAAATGTCCCCCTCTAAATGATTAATCTATCATTATGTAGTTAGAATCCTGTGCTAGTCACATTTATTTTGTTGAAATGTTTTCTGATAAAAGTTTGTGAAGGTTTTTGAGGATATGTGTGTAAATTTGGATGTGCATATGTGTTTGTACATGTTTGTGTATGCATGTTGTAATTTGACATGCATACATGGGTTGTGTGCATATGTTTTTGCAGAGGGATATTGAGCTTGTTATGATATTGAGTTAATGTTCCTTTAGGTTTTGCAATTGTTTTCTCAAACTCATCAGTTTAAGACACATAATTCAGATCATAACTGCCTGAAGATTTTTGTGTGTCTCTTTAACTCAATCAAACATTTAAAAGACTTTTTTTTCCATGTGTGTTCAGGATTTTTGGCCCTTCAGATTGTAGCCCACGAGGTTCCTCTGTCCGTGGGACTTTCCAGGCAAAAATACTGGAGCAGGTTGCCATTTCCTCCTACAGGGGATCTTCCTGACCCAGGGATTGAACCTGCATCTTCTGCAGCTCTTGCATTGACAGGAGGTTCTTTACCTATATCATCTCATTTGCTATGCCATAGTTTTATTAAACAGTGAATACCATACTTGAGACCACTTTATAAGAAGTGTTTTCTCTTCATTTATGTTTAAGTTCAGGAATCACAGAGAAAAGAAAGTATTTTCTAATGTCTCTTCTCTCAGTGGCTACAGAGATACACATTCTCTATTTAATATTTTAGCACCTGTTTTTGTCAAGAATACATTTTATCCTCTTCCACAGCTTTGCTTGTTTGAATGAAAAGTCATGCAATGAAAAACAGAAATGAAAACAAATGAAAAGCAAAAGACTCTTAAAATGATGTAGAGTCTATAACTAACTTTAGGAAACAGATTACAATTGGTGATAATATTCTTTATTTGTTTTTATACTCCAGGCTTGAACAAAGTAGTAGTATAATAATCTTCTTGTGGAAGTGTTGTTTGTCTCAAGGATTTGAAAAACAAATACCAATATTTATCTCTTTGTTTTTTTCCCCCTACAATTATGAATGCCCTGCTAAAGCATCTGATCTTGAGTTGGCAGAATTTCCTTAAACAAAAATGGTCTGTGTACGGATTTTCACAGCTTTACCATCCGTGTGCTCCATCAGTGAAACTGTATTAAAATATAGAAGTTTTATTAGAGATCAGCTACCCACCACTGCTGATCCAGCTGGGATGAATCATAAAATATCAGAACTAAAGGGATAGTGAGATTAGAGAACAGGCCCAAATATATCCAACACTTCATTACTGAATATGGGTGCATCATTTCTTTATCTGCAATCTTAAATATAAGCTGTCAGTACGGGATCAACTTAGATCAACACAAAATATGAATAACTACTAAAAAAGAAGAAGTTGGAGATTGAGAAAAAATAGGGAATATGAAGTAAAAATACAGCATCAAAAAATATAATGGTGACAGTTATTATAACTGTCCTATTTGAGGGATTGAATTCTTTACTACCAGTGATAAGAAATAAGGACGATGTTAGATGACCTTGAAAGGAGATGGCAGAGCCTAATCATGCTGGAATCTGGCAAGGAATTTTGAAGTGGGGTGGAGGGACAGAAAACTGTATCATTATTTAAAAAAGGCAGAGGAAGTACCTTACATATAGTGCTATATACACATATTGGCAGGAATCCGTGTTGATATTAAATGTTAGTAAAGTCTTCAAAATGTTTCTCATACAAAGAACCCAGCTACTCCTTATGTAATAAGGCATGCTGCTGCTGCTAAGTCACCTCAGTTGTGTCCGACTCTGTGCGACCCCATAGACGGCAGCCCACCAGGCTCCCCCGTCCCTGGGATTCTCCAGGCAAGAACACTGGAGTGGGTTGCCATTTCCTTCTCCAATGCATGAAAGTGAAAGTGAAGTGGCTCTTTCGTGTGCGACTCTTAGCGACCCCATGGACTGCAGCCTACCAGGCTCCTCCGTCCATGGGATTTTCCAGGCAAGAGTAGTGGAGTGGGGTGCCATTGCTTTCTCCAATAAGGCATGCTAGGAGAGGTTAAAATAAAAAAAAGAAAAATTAAACTCTAAGAGTCAGACTATCCTTCATTCTTGAGATATAGAAATTATAAATGAAAAATAACTATTAGCTGTTCTAATATGTCTTGTTTCTGACCGGAAAATAATGTCCTTGGTTATCCTTATTTCAAACTGAACCACTTACAAAATATATTATTATTGATAAAAATAAATTATCCCTATGACTGTTAAGAAGTTCTTAAAATGAGATTTGGTCTTTAACAGAAAATTGTATTACATTTCATCCTCACTAAACACTTTATTTCTATGCTTGATATGTATTTTAATTTCCACTTGGGGGAAGCCATATCTTAAGATAGAGAAAACACCATTATGTTGAGAAGCTAATGCAACTCGTTGTGAAAGCTTCAACAGAAGTTTTGGGAGAAAGGACGGCTTAAACATATTTAGGGTGAGTCTTTCTTAGGGAAACAAAAAAAAAGGATTGAAGCAATTTTTAGCTTTCTTAACTTGCTTGTGTGTTGTTATTCTTTTATCCCCTTCCTCACCCCGGTGATAGCCACGCATCCTCTGTTGTTCTTGGGAACCATTCAGTGGCATGAATTCTCAGTCATCTTAGGACATCTTGGTCTTTTGTGATTGGGTTATGAAGAGTTAGATGTGTAGATGACATTTTGATAGGGCTCTTTTGACCTATGCACCTATTTTGATGCTAGAGACTTTTAGACATGCCACTTTGATGTGTGATTTTGATACAGGGTTGGTTTAGACTTGGCTTACAAAGTCATTCAGCCTCTTCCTATCACTAAACTGACCTCACCCTGCAATGAGGATGAGGGAGGAGGTATGTTCTGAGCCTAGAGCAGGTGTTAGGATCTGGACCAAAGATGAGGCAGAGAGTTAGAGACCCTGGGAATGAGGCCCAATCCATTGTAAACTTCATGTAGCTAAGAGTCAGTACTTCACTCCCTTATACATACCACAGTTATCCGTCACCTGTTATAAGAAGCACAAGCTCATTTTCTCAGGACTCACCTGGATCCACGGTTGCTTTATCTCAAGTTTGCTCATTTTTTCCCCATAAACTTTAAGGTCCATGGAAAAGTGGTATTTGAAACATAGTCACATTTAATATCACTATTATATCTGAAGGGCCTAGGACACCCAGTTTTTTATTACATTGCTATCAGCTAGCTCTCACTGTCCTAATTACATATAATATTGTGAAACATTTTTAAACTGACAATTTGGTACACAAAAGTGATACTCAAAGACTAGTGTAGACCACAATCCAAACATGTATCTTTATTTTGTCTTATTATAAAGGTAACATCCAATCATGGAAACTTATGAATAAATTATAAACCAAAGCCCTTGGTGATTAAGGAACAAGAAGCACAGTCTAAATCTAATTGTGTTGACAAGGTCATTTCTTTCCTACTGTATTAAATTGGTCATATCAAAATGGCTATCAAATGTATTCTGTTTCCAAACATTCAAGCAAAAAAAGTAATTGCTTTTAAAATATGAGCATTAGAAGAATTAAATATTAATGAATTTCTTCATATCTCCCATATTTTTTTTTCTACATCAGCATTAAATCTGTGTCCAAGTTTTGATTAAGGTATGAGGGCTGGTTGGCTGGTCTTTCCACTGAGATGCTATCAAGAGCACTATGGTTCAAAAGAGACTGCAAATTCTATGTGGCCAGTGTAAAAATTCTGTGTGACCTCTTCATAGAAAGGGCCTGCTGTATGACCTGATGAGATCCTTCAGGACCAATAGTTGCTGAACTGATAGTAGGCAACTATCTTCCTTAATAATTTCCAGCCTCTATTGTTTACCCCTTGGGCTGCAAGAAGATCAAAACAGTCAGTCCTAAAGGAAATCAACCCTGAATATTCATTGGAAAGACTGATGTTGAAGCTATAGCTCCAAAATACTTTGGCCACCTGATGCAAAGAGCCAGCTTACTAGAAAAGACCCTGATGCTGAGAAAGATAGAAGGCAAAAGAAGAAGGTGGCAAAGGATGAGATGGCTAGATAGCATCACTGACTCAATGATGTGAATCTGAGCAAACTCTAGGAGATGGTGAAGGACAATGAAGCCTGGGGTGCTGTAGTCCATGGGGTTGCAGAGGGTCAGACACGGCTTAGTGACTGAATACCAAACAACAGTTGTTTATGTCAGGCTGTGGAAGAAGAGAGGTTGAATAGGAAGTAGCTGAACTATGTTGGTGGATGTTAGTAACGTCTACCCAGGAGATGGAAGTCAGAATATTCTCTTCCTCTCTGGCTCTTACTTACACCAGGGAAACTCTTAAGTACTGAAGGAACAGTGCGAGTGTTTGGGAGAGATTTGCAAGCAGAAATCTTTGACAAAAAGGTTTACCTTTTGTTTCTAAAAAAACAAGTTGCTAAGTTGATTAGTAACTGTACATGATTCCTTGGCTACTCTTTGATTATGAGTAGTAGAACTTAAAGTCATAATTTCTTCCTTGAGGATAATTAACACCTTCATGACTTTCCTCTTCCTTGTTATTTAATTTGTTTTTAATTTTCCCTCATTAGCCAGAGGTAAAAATTAAAGATAGAGAAAGCCATTTTTATTTTAATGTGGCAAGACTGCCACAGAACACATACAAACACATCCACGGGTGTAAGTCACAGTCCGACTCTGTCCTCCCTCATTATGTGAATCTCGTTCACTGAATGTTAAAATGCAGAATATGAAGGCAAGGTAGCTAATTTGCTGACAGGCTTATTTTCTTTGGAAGTAATTGCATATAGGTTGGATATATCTTATTATTTTATAAATAAATGAAGAAAAAATCCTAAAGCAAGGGGAATGAGTGTTTTTAAAGTATGATTATGATTAGATGATCTTTTTATCACCTGAAACACTGATTGAGCCCTCAGAAATGACAACTCAGAGATAAAAATGATAACAAAAAAGATCAAAAAGTAATCTAGGCTAGTGATTGTCTTAAGACTAGTCTTGATATAAGAAATATGGTCGTGTATCATTAATTTGTCTTTTTAGCATGGACATTGGATTCTCTGAAGACCTTGGCCTGTGTTTGTATAAAAGACTAGAGCATCTATGTACAAATGTCTATTTTTCCTTTCATTGGCATAAGGAAGTCAAGGTGGGAGATAAATGGAAAATGCAGGGCAGGGGAGGCCCTTAGCTGATGTCAGGTATGTGGTTGGCACATACTAACTGAGAGTAAGGATAGAAGATGCACCTCTGGGTAAAGTGGATCCTCTAGAACACAGAGCATCTTCCTCTGGTCAGAGGAGAAATGGTACTTACTTCCGTGGAAGAAGTATCAACACAGACAGAAAGCAATCTTGCTAAAAACTATTCCAAAGATAAAACATAGTATTTTATTTATGAATAGCTGTGATTCTTAAATATCATAAGATGTACCTAGATATTTTCCATTCTTCATCATCCTAACTAATCAATGCTACATATTCAAGATTTGGTCCAACTCTTAAATTGTTACTACCCAACTGTTTTGAATTTTAGGAACACTAATCCCACAAATGTATTTAAAAGTTTGGTGACTGTCTAAGAAGAAGGCCTTTCATTTTCACACCTATCCCTTGAGGAAGGCAAACTGTACGCAGTTCTGGAAACAACTTGGTCAGATAGCGGTTTTCACATATGATGCTTGAAATAAATGTGATTCGGTGCTTGCCTCCACCCCTCTCACCACTGAATACAGATCCATGCAGCTTATGAAGAAGGGTTCCCCTGGTGTCTCAGACAGTTACGAATCTGCCTGCAGTGAAGGAGACTGGGGTTTTATCCTTGGTTTGGGAAGATCCCCTGGAGAAGGGCATGGCAACTCACTCCAATATTCTTGCCTGGAGAATTCCATGGAGAGAGGAGCTTGAAAGACTACAGTCCATGGGGTCGCAAAGAATCAGACATGACTAAGCAACTAACAGCTTATAAAGAATCCTGCCTGATTTCTTGTAGCTGTCACTAAGGCTTATCTTGAGCAAAGCAGGGGAACTGGAAATGGGAAGGAACCTTCCTTATCACTCTCATCTTAACAGGGTTCCAAGAGGCAGAGCTGGGAGAGATTTAGAGATGTTTGAGAATCAGTGCAATCCCCGGAAAGAAGACTTGGGGCAGTGACCTTGGGCTCAAAGATCAGCGAAGTTTTGTTGTTGTTCTCAATGTTTTTGTTGTTTCTCTTTTTCCTTTCGCTTCACATGCCCCCAGCTTAAGTACAAAACCAAGAAACTATTGTTTCTCTCCCTTTATGAGGATGACAAGAGACTTGAGCTGTCCTTGAGTTTGTGCCTTGACCTTTTTATGTGCTATAATTTGGAAACACACCATAAAGCCACTCAAAGTAACTGCAGATACCACAGGTTACTCATCTCTGCAATACAATGTGAAAAGTCTTACAATTCAGTTTCTAAAATATTCATCTCACATAAATATGGTTTACAATGCATGTCCCTTTTTGTGCTTTAAGCCTTATTTATTAGGAATTGTTTAAATGCCTTAAAAGAAAATTATAAATTTATTAGGAAACTTGAATAAGACATCAGAGAATATAGACTAAGAACTAATATATTCTGTAAATGTATTTCATATTTTATTCAGATTTACCTTATTTTTAAATATTGTATCATTGCGTAGAGCTCTATTTCATATTTCATAAAATTCTAGCTTGTGTTTTAATTCCTTCTAGAGCTCTATGACCATGCTAATATATCTGACTGGGCCATAATAAAGTGTTTTGTTTCTATACCAGATTGAAAGTTCTAAATTGCTTAGAACCAGAAACTGAATTAAGAAAACCCATGGTTGTCATGACAGCTATGAAATCCTTTTGGTGTTTCACAATAAGTATCAATCAAAAAGATGAATACAAACTGCTTTCAAAATGTGATGATCTTATTGTTCCAGGACATTTGAAAGTCCCTATTAGTCAGACATGGCTGAGAACACACATACCCACAATAGAAGAAATATCTTCCTAAAAAAATTACACAAGCAAAATAATAGACATGCATTACTAAAAAGAATTGATTTATTTCCTCCATATTAAATCTCTTTAAAATACCTATTAATAATATATTATCTGTTAGTGATTGAGAAAGAGAATATTGTATCAGATTATGTACATAAATTAATTCAGTATATTCCTATAATTCCCGGATTTCCAATATCAGAACACCTTACCTAGAGAAAGTTCACTAGTTTTCAGTTATCACTTTTATACATTTCTTCCTACAAACAAAAACCAAAAAACTGTGTAAAATGACATAATAGCAATACTCTTTGATGAAGTACCATTCTGATTCTATTTTGTACACTCTCATACCGAGGCCAACAGGAGTTAAGACAGATCTTCAAGTTTCTTTTTAAAGGTGTATTTCTACCAATAAATATATCACTTTATATAGAATGACTGAAATTAGGGTAAATACCTTAGGTAGTAAAATGCTTTCCTGTATCCATTTTTATTTTAAGCAAACTTATCAGTGGAGTATACCTTAAATAACCTTAGTATGAGTTTATGGGAAATTAAAAATGGGACATCACTCACAGTTAACATGCACATTTGTAATACTGCCCTGATGCATTTTATGTCCATGTATACTTCAAAGTATAGTATTTTCTCTGTGTGAATAAGCAATCTAAAAAAATATTGATCAACCTATTTAAGATGATATGAAATGAGAAACCTTTTTTTCCCCCAACATATATACCAAAAACTATACAGAGCCTTTGCTTGCTTCATACTTCAGTAAAGTTGATAGCCATATTAAGTAGCCTCCCAAAGGGTTTATAATGGAAATGCTGACATAAACCAAACTCTAGTCCATAAACCAAACATTTTCCCAGTAAATTCCTAAGCTGTGAAAAAAGTAACATGTTCAGATAAGGGACTGAAGCTCTCATCACCTCAGTCTATCGCTTGGAGGTCAAATGGTTTCATATGTCAGAGTCATCCTTAAAGACAAAAAGACAATAAAGAAAATCATAGAGCCTCAAGGAATAGCTGTAGAGATTGTCATTCTTTAAGTAGATGGAAAACTGGGGAACTGATAACTTACATCTGAATCTAAGACCTTTCCTACAACCAACTGGTGAAGCCCTCTGCATCCTTCCCCTTAGACTCCCTTTTCATGTCATTGCTGAGTTTTAGCAGTGTGAAGTAAGTGTTGAGAAGGATAGGGGCACAGATAAAATTTTCATGCACTTCAGATGGTACATTACCAAATAAACTAAAAACTAAACTTAAAATGCTATTCTGAGATATAGGGGCTTGTGATTTACCGCCATCTGTCCAGAAGGCAGCCATGAGACCTGATTGGAAACGTCAATCAAAATCATGTATTCCTTCTCCTTGTACTGAGTATTACCCCCTTGTGTGCAGCCCAGAAACACAGGGAGTATGATATGGTGGTACTCAGAAACTCATCTGCTCTTGGAGGCCTAAGATGATTTTAGCACCAAAATATGTGTTAATAAAGTTTTGAATACCCAGAAAAATAATTTCAATTTTTGTGTCCTCAATCACGGCTACCTGTTCCATAGTGTCTCACATATATGTATTACTGGTATTTTCTATATTGTTTTACATTTCTCCTGTTTGAACATATATAAGAACTAATGATCCTTGTAGTCTGTCCACCAAATGCTGCCAGAGAAACATGCCTATCACATACCTGCTTGTATCTCTTCCTGTTCAATCTTTGGTTGAAAGATAGATAGTAATAAACTCATATGTTTTCAACAAATGATGATCTCCCCAAAGCTTGCAGCAAATATTTTTAACTTTGAGAGATGAAGAGTCTCATTCTTAAGACAAGAATTCAAGAGAGGGAAGAGTTCGTAGTAAGGAACATAAAGAAGTGTGTTCAGTATCTTTATTCTTTATGCAAACTACTGGAAAAAATCCTTTTGGAGGTTGGATATATGCAGAAAAAATCAGAAAAATTGTGTTTACATTTTTAAAAAATTTTAGTTGAATTTTATCTTATTGGATAAAAAATTGGGGAAAACGTGATTACATTTTTAAAAATTTTAGTTTAATTTTATCTCATTGTGGCAAAAACTCTTATAACATCTACCCACTTAACAAATTTGTAAGTCTGTGATATAATATTTTTGACTATATGTACAATATTGTACATCACATCCCTGGAATTTATTTACCTTGCTCAGTAGAAACTGATGTCCATTAATTAGTAACTTTCTTTTTCTCCATCCATGCAATCTCTGAGAACCACTATTCTACTTTTAAGTTCTATGAATTTGACTACTTGCAGTAACTCATGTAAGTGATCATGCAGTATTTGTCTTTATGTCATTGGCTTATTTCACTTATCAGAGTGTATTCAAGATTCATCCATGTTGTTGCATGTTGCAAAATTTCCTCAGGATGGTTATCAAAACAATAAAAAAAAAAGAACAGAAGGCAAAAGTATTGATGAAGATAAGGAAAAATTGGAACCCTATACACCATTGGTAGGATTGCAAAATAGATACAACTGCTATTGAAGAGTATGTAGGTTCCTCAAAATATTAAAAGCAGACTTATTTTATGATCCAGTAATCCCATTTTTTTGATATTTATCCAAAAGAATTGAAATAATAATCTCAAAATGATATTAGCCCTTCTGGGTTAACTGTAGCACTGTTTACAATAGCAAAGACATAGAGATGACCTAACTGTCCATCAGGAGATGAATGGTTAAAGAAAATGTGTTATATACATATGTTGGAATACTATTCAGACCTAAAAAACAGGGAACATGATTTTTTTTTTTTTCTTTAAACTGAGAAATACTGGTCTTAGCATTGAAAAATGCTTTGCACCCAAGGCCATCAGTTTGGTCCTTATGAATAATACAAGCTGAGTCCCCACACCACCTACATGCACTCTCCCTTCTTCCATTCATAACCTGAAACACTATGAAGAATCAAACTCCCTGGAACATGTGATGCCTCTAACACTTTTGCCATGAAGTTTCTCCTATCTCTCTCAAGCAATTTTAAGAACATCACCTCTTAGTCTTTCTACTTTGACCGGCCAAAAATAATTATTGAAGATATTTCCAGACTATGTTGGTTTCAATATTAATTAAATTAAGACCAAAGGCTATAATATTAGTTGTTATAGTAATTCAGACATTTTAACACCTTTTAACATTTAAACACCTGTTAAATGCCAAAGGAAATGTTGGCATTTTTTAAAAAGTAATGAAAGTGAATTTAGAGAGTTTGATTAGCTAGACTTTTCATGCCAAATGTATCAAGTTGTGTTCATTTGAAATACTATTTTTAGGAAATATAAAATGAAAATAGATATGTGATTAATAGAAAATCCTGAAATATTCATAAGTTTTTCTCAGCCAGGTGTTTCAGACACTGACATTTTTTTAAATAAATTAATTTAGTACTGCTAGGTATACTTTTTTGAAAATGACAAATGAAATTTTAATGTAATATTCTGATTTGCTTATGAAAATATAATTGAGATAAAAAGTCCCACATTGTAAACTTACTGTTGGGAAATTTAAAACAGGTTGCATATATTTGCTCATCCATTGTTGCAGTAGCTCAATCGTGTCCAACTCTTTGCAACTCTATGAACTGCAACACACTAAGCTTCCCTGTCCTTCACTGTCTTCCGGAATTTGCTCACACTCATGTCCATTGAGTCAGTGATGCCATCCAACCATCTCATCCTCTGTTGCTCCCTGCTCCTCCTGCCTTCAATCTTTCCCAGTATCAGGGGCTTTTCCAATGAGTCGACTCTTCATATCAGGCAGCAAAAGTATTGGAGCTTCAGCTTCAGCAGCAGTCCTTCCGAAGAATAATCAGAGTTGATTTCCTTTGTTATTGACTGGTTTGATCTCCTTGCTGTCCAAGGGATTCTCAAGAGTCTTCTCTAACACCACAGTTCAAAAGCATCAATTCTTCTGCACTCAGCCTTCTCTGTGGTCCAACTCTCAGATCCACACATGACTGCTGGGAAAACTATAACTCTGACTATATGGACCTTTCCCAGCAAAGTGATGTCTCTGCTTTTTAATACATTTGGTCTAGGTTTTTCATAGCTTTTCTTCCAAGGAACAAGCATCTTTTAATTTTGTGACTGTAGTCACCATCCACAGAGATTTTGGAGCCCAAGAAAATGATAACTGACACTGTTTCCACTTTTTCCCATTCTATTTGCCATGAAGTGATGGGACCAGATGCCATGATGTTAGTGTTCTGAATATTGAATTTTAAGCCACCTTTTCATGCTCCTCTTTCACCTTCATCATGAGGCTCTTTAGTTGCGCTTCACTTTCTGCCATTAGAATGGTATCATCTGTATATCTGAGGTTGTTGATATTTCTCCCAGCAGTCTTGATTGCAGCTTTTAAGTCATCCAGTTGAGCATTTCATATGATGTATTCTGCATATAAGTTAAATAAGCAGGGTGACAATGTACAGCCTTGAAGTACTTCTTTCCCAATTTTGAATCAGTCCTTTGTTCCATGTCCATTTTTAACTGTTGTCTTGACCTGCATACAAGTATCTCAGGAGGCAAGTAAGATGGTTTGGTATTCCCATCTCTTCAAGAATATTTCACAGCTTGTTGTGATCCACACAGTCAGAGGCTTTAACATAGTCAATGAAACAGAAGTAGATTTTTTTGCAATTCTCTTACTTTTTCTATGGCCCAGCATATGTTGGCAATTTGATCTCTGCTTCCTCTGTTCATCCATTAACTCCACTTTAAATATGAGCTGACCCTTCTCACTTCTTAATTTGCCAAATATCATCACCCTTGTTAGAGTGTTCTAATAAAGCAGTAAAAAAAACTTTGTAAGAATTATTCTGGTTAAAGTTATAATTTGTTTCAGAGAGTATCATTTATCCTTAGAGTAATATCTTCATTTTGCAAGCATTAGTTTAATCACAAAATTATTGCATCATTGTTAAGACAGCATGTAAATATATAAGCAGAATAAAGAGAACATAAAATTTATGGAAAATTGTATGCTTGTGGGTATAAATTTTTGTATAACTGGGTCTAGTCAAATTTAAAAACAATGAAGTTTTGACCCCTAAAAAAAATAAGAATTTTTATAAACAGAAATGTTCAATATTTATATAAACATACCTTAGTGTATGATTTGTGTTTTGAATTATCTTAGGTAACTTTCTACTTTATGATTGCAAGCACATTTACCAATGTTTTTCTCGTATACTTGTAATTTCTCTTTTTGCATTTCTTAATGCATCTTGACTTTATTACGCTATTGGTAAAGAACTCGCCTGCCAATGAAGGAGACATAAGAGACATGGGTTCAATCCCTGGGTCAAGAAGATCCCCTGGAGGAGAGCATGACAACCAACTCTGGTATTCTTGCCTGGAGAACCTCTTGGACAGAGGAGCCTGGCGGGCTATTGTTCACAGAGTTGCGAAGAGTCGGACAAGACTGAAATGAATTAGCACATACACACAAACTTATGGAGTGAATTTTTTGTGTTCATTGTTTACAGAATGCCAATCAATACCGTCAAACTACTCATAAAGCAGTTTGATCTTTTGTTTGCACTGAATTGGTATGATGCCTTTGTGCTCTGCTCAGCCTCTCAGCTGCATCTGACTCTGCAACCCCATGAACTGTAATCCACCAGGCTCCTCTGTCCATGGAATTTTTCAGGCAAGAACATTCGAGTGGGTCACCATTTCTTTCTCCAGGGCATCTTCGCAACCCACATCTCCTGTGTCTCCTGCTTACAGGCGATTTCTTTACCTGCTGAGCTATTCCATCAGGGAAGCCCATGATAGCTTTATTACATATTAAAATTTTTATTGTTATAAAAAAACAAAATGGTTTTTAAAATGCAATTAAATTATAAGAGAAAGGAGCTTAATTTTTGAAAATAAAAATTTCTCTTGTTAGTCAAAAAATGTGCAACCCAATACAAAGCTAGGCAAATGACATGAACAGGAGATTTCCATTACCAATAAATATGTTACAAAATTTATCTTCACTCTTAATTCAATGAAAATAAGTGAAAACAATAACAAGGCATTTTATTTCCTTTTAAACAGAAAAGATTAACAAGTTCAATAAAATCCAGTTTTGGCAGGGATGTACAAAAACAAACCCTTCTTGTACCTGCTGCTGAAGAGGAGTTGTACAGTAATTTGATGATGCCTGTCATAATTTGCAAATTTGAGAATATATGTCACAGTAAATTATATATATTTTAAATTTGTCTTGAAATATACCTGTGCTCCAGAAAGTGAAACCTAATCTTCAGTGTCCAAAAGCACATCACTAAATACCTAGGGCAGAGGCTGAGGGTCACGGGGCTAGTTTTACAAAGGGACAACTTTGGGAGCTGATGTATATGTTCACCATCCTAATTGTGGTAATGGTTTGTAGGGTGTATGCATAGGTCAAAATTTCCCAAGTTTTAGACTTTGTGCAACTCATTGCATATCAATTACACTTCAATATATCTGTGGAGAGAAAGGAGGAAACAGAGAGAGCAACATGCACAACAGTGAAAAATATTTCCAAAACACTTTTCCTGAATCACTAAAATGACAACAACCTATAAGCAATCCTCTGCATGTGTTATATCTGAATTAAAAATAACATCAGCTAGAAAATACCTATACATTTCCTTTGTTGTAAAAGTAATTTTTAAAATTACAAACAAACTAAGCAAAATTTTGTACAGAAAAAGACTGGAATCAAATGGGTGAGAAATCTTGACCATTTTTTCTTTATTTGGCATATATCCATTTTTGAGCATTGCTTTATTTAGTAAATATGCACCTTTATTTAAAAAATAAGGAAAAGTGAACATTTTCACAATTAAGAGAACACTGTTAACTACTGTATTCACAGAATAAAGCATATCAAACATTATCAGATTTATATTATTGAATATAAATGTTATAGAATATGTTGTTATAGAATAACTACACTGTTAGATTATGGTATTCATCAGTAAGAAAGCATTTTGATTTTAGCAGAGTTTGCAGCAGTGTTGACTGTTTAGTTGTGGGGGAAAAATAATAGCTCAGTCAGCTTCAGTTTGGCTGTGGTTTCAATGTCAGTTCAGTTACAGCCCATGTAGTGTTATTCACTCAGTGACCAGTATGGGCCTAGAGGCTTTCTGAATTCAGTTCTCAAAGTCTTAGTTTGCTGACTGGGATCGGATTTATGCATGCACAGCTCTGGGAAAGGAGCCCAGGAGTTTTATAAATAGCTTTATGAACTTGCTTTTCTGAGCCCTCTGTGATTCCCTGGGTACTTTCTGATTCCTTGGGGCTTCCCTTTTTGCTAATTTTGCTAAGGTTTTAGTTAACCCCAGTCTGGTATACACTTCCATGGTTGGGCCAATATCTGGGGCCAAGACAGAATTGTAAGGGGAGATTTGCAAAGGTAATTCAGCCCATGCTTGGGACCACTGCTGCATTGATTAGATAGGAAGATTCTATTCTCTAATACTTTTTGGTTGCTATGGGGTCCTCTTGGAGGTGTTACTGCCCCAGCCATGGAATCCCTTCGAACCAGGACTAGGGAAAGTCTGCTAGAGTTCTCTGTCTGTCCACTCATGCCCACTTCCAGGTTTGGAACTATCTGACTTTAGGCTGGAACACTGGAGAAAGGAAAGTGGTAAGCTCACCACAGGCTCCTTGATGTTTCAGATTGCTGTCTTCTTCACCAGTCTACCTGCTACTATTTAATATTCAGAGTCCTCAAGTAGTAACTCCATGCAGCCTGCTCATGTCCTATAGTTGCATTGAGAAGAAGAGACATTGTGGAGTGTGCTTATTCCAACTGGAACTGCACCCCGGACACCTGCTTTTTAATTTATTGAAAAACAGTGATTAATAATAATAATAACAAATTTATAGCAATTTAATATAGCATATAAACTTCTTTTAATATCAATTTAATAAAATTACAAATAATGACTTTATTGGAAATCTTTGCTGCTATCACTAGTGTGTGTGTCTTGTTCATTTGAGTAAATTATACTACTGAAGTCAATAAATCATTGACTGTTCTTTATTGTGCATATTGTTAGATTCTTACTTTATGTAAGGATATATACTTTATGTAAGAATATATGCATGTTAATTTTATACTTTAATTTTAGCTCCATGCATATCAGTTTTCTCAAACTTTTCCTTAGTTAACCTATGAAGTGGTCCAGAACTAGTCTGTTTAGTTATGCTTTCTCACAGTTCGTTAATCACGATGTGCAGTTCATATCAATGACATCGTCAAGCTTCATTTTAAATTTAAAATTTGGTTTTGCATTTTAAAATACTTTAGAACAGACACTATTCCTCTAGATGTCAGATAGGTTGTCATCTTCTTTACATAATTAAATTAAATGAACCTGTGCTAAATGTGAAAAATGGACAAAAGAGAATTCTAAGGGTACAGGATGAACTAGCTGGAAAATCTTTGAATATGCACATGAAAGCTGGCATATTCCTAGGTAAAGGTGATGTTTAACTGATTGGTATGTACAGATCAGTCTGTCCAGGTTAGTCAGTGTTACTGTTTGCTCTAGAAGCAGCTCAAAAAATTTGGAGACTATGGACTATTGACCAGGGCCCAGGAAAGATGGAGTGTCTGAACAATCTGGCTTAAATCACTTTTAAAATTTAAATTCACTTTAAGATCCAAATATTCATCTTTATACTTGGATTACTGTAAGAGTTTGTTTGTGAATAACTGGGGCAAAGTTTTTGTCTTTTTTCTATTATTCAACATAGTTACAGAACTTGACCACTCTGAGCCTGTCCACCACCACTACCCTGGTCTAAACACTGCCTTCTATTTATCCTGTGTGGTAGCCTCCCAACTGAGCATCCTGCTATGTACCCCACTCCTGACAGTCCAATATCTGTAGCAGATGGACTCACTCTTTTAAAACTTGTCAGATCCTGTTACTCTTCTGCTCAAAACCCTACAATGAGATTCTTTGTCAGAGTAAAAGCTGAACCCCAATCCTTAACAAAGACCTACAGTGTCCTATACATAGTTTGGACCCAAGATGTCTGTAACCATGACTCCAACTAATATTTTCCCTGCCTTCCTTCCTTTAGCTGTATTCTCCCCTCTGCACTTGCTTGAACATGCTAGACCCACTTCTGGCTCAGGCTCTTTGTACTGGCTGTTCCCTCTGTTGTAACTCTCTTGAGCCCTGTATCCACATGGTTCCTTTCTCCCTCTCCTTTAAGACCTCACTCAAAGGTCATGTTTCAGAAGCCTTCCCTGGTCAGCCTGTTTAAATTGCAACTTTCCTCCAACCTCACTGTTCTCTTTTCCTGCTTTATTTTTTCTATGTCTCTTATCATCATTTGATATTTTATTTATATATTAAGGACATTTTGTATTTTTTGAATAAATATTTATAATACACATTGTATGTATTATAATGTATAATAAACATTTACCAGATATTCAATACAATATATATGTTCCTAATATATTTTATATATATATGCGTGTGTATATATAGTTTTCCCTCTTATAGATGATAAGCTACATGAGGGCATAAATTTTGTTTTGTTCACTGCTGCTATGTCAGCAGAGCATAGGGGAATGTGTAGCAATTGATAACTGTTTTTTAAGTATTTATTGTTAACAAATATATTCTTTAATAGGTGGTTATAGCTATAAACACATGACTTTTACTAAGCTTAAAAATTTAGAAGGCATATCACTAACATGGACAGCTTTCCTATAGTGATAGACTTCTCATTAAGAATATTCAATAGCAAGCATCTTTGGATCCAAAGGTAGACTCTTCAGTCTTACGGAATTTCTCCTGCATTACCAGAAGTTTGGTTGTAATTGAATGGAGCTGCCACAGAACCACAGGGTTCCACCTCTGAGAATTTCTCACACTCCTCTTTGTCTTTGCAGTCTTCTGGTGCTGCGCTTAGCCACTCAGTCGTGTCTGATCCTTTTCAGCCCCATGGACTACAGCCTGTCAGGCTCTTCAGTCCATGGGGATTCTCCGGGCAAGAATACTGGAGTGGGTTGCCATTCCCTCCTCCAAGGGATCTTCCCAACCCAGGAATCCAACTCAGGTCTCCTGTATTGCAGGCAGATTCTTTACCATTTGAATCACCAGGGAAGCCCACAGTCTTCTGGTAATTACCCCCATTTCTCTTAGCTGCTCTTGGTGGCTTTATTACAGTAACTTCATAACTCCCCTTCGTATCCATCTTATCCCCCCAGTCTATGATATACACTGAATTTCAAGTAATCTTCATAAAGGATGACCCCAATTTTGTCAGTTTCCCTACTGGTGCATTATTTCCTAGCATTCAGGGTCCTTCATGATCCATCGTTTTTGCCTTATCTAGTAGAAATTATTTCTCACTAAATATCTTTTTTTTTTCTATGCAGTTAGAATCTTTTTATATTCCCTCAAACTACCTGTTATTTTATATCTTCTAAGCTTTTTTCCTGTATTCTTCACATATTCTTCAGTTTACAGTCCCACCTAAGTGCTTGATCAGAAACTCGTATGTGAATTGAAGTCTGTGTTTATGTACTTCTATGGGTGCAGCACATCTTCAGCTGCCTTTGGTTTACCATGGATTGTCCCACAGAAGTGATCTCAGAGGAGTGCTCATTCTACTCAAGCTGTTCACTGTGGATTGTCTTCCATCTTCAGACTTCAGGGTGTTTTTAAACACCTCCATGCCACTCCATGAGGACATGATAGAGTGAGAGGTGCGGATGTCCCTATACCCAGAGGGGGATCTTCCCTTTCACCAGTGTTTGGTGTGAGTTGATGTGAATCTGAATCAGCTCACGATTTCCTCCCAGCCAGGATCCTAGGAAAACTCATCTTCATTACATATGGATAATGGTTCAAAGGCTGGTAAACTTTGTGACTTCCCTGGGTTGGGGTTGTGATTATGTTTTTAATAAAATATTTAGAGAACTCTGAAGATAAAAAGAAAGTTATCTAGTACATGCCCTATTGCAAAGATATTTTTAAAAATGTTTTAAAATCATAGAATGGAGCAATTATTTCTACCTGCAAGACTGAGAAAAGCTTTAATCTAGGGTATTATTTCCTGCTTTCTTTTGTTCTTGCTTCTCTCTCTCTGTCTGTCTTTCTTTTATCCTCTCATATATTTTCACTGTAACGAAGAACTGAGAGCAGGATGGATAATCAGAGATTATGGCCTTAAAAAGTGATAAATTGGCTTGCAAGAAATAATTCAAGTGATAAAGCAGTAACAAGAAATACTAGATATCTGTATACAGTGCAGAATGTGAAAGAAAGATGAAGTTAAAATAGAGGTTGTGGTTTCACTAGAGGGGTGGAAGAAAAAGTTAAATTTATCACTGTTATGAAAATGTGATTTTGGAAGCAACTTGCATTTACAGAACAAAATAACCTATGCAGAACACAAATGGTCAGATACATGTGGCATAATTATTTGTCATGGTATAAGTGGCCTGGATGATTGCCAATAGGAATTATATATTTCAGGGTGAAAATGTTAGTCGCTCAGTTGTGTCCAACTCCTATATCCATGGGATTCTCCAGGCAAGAATGCTGGAGTGGGTAGCCTTTCCCTTCTCCAGGGGTTATACATAGGTCTCTTGCATTGCAGGCAGATTTTTTTTACCATCTAAGTCACCAGGGAAGCCAGAAATGGTGGAGAGTTATTTATAATGATGATTGATGTAAGGGAGAAAAAGAAAGTGAAGTAAAGTGTGGGATGTGGAAAAAGTCTCCAGATTTAAGTTTCTAGTGGGTCTCTGTTTTCTTCTTGTGTAAAATAGGAATCAGGGTTCTAAGTCTGTTGCCTGGCTCAGAGGTCTGTTGTCAAGATGAAGGGAGATAATACTTGTAAAAGATTTTGGAAAACTCATGCATTTTGACAGATTAAGGTATTACTAGCAACTTTTTTAGAAGCAGTGCACTTGCTATATCACAAGGTATTAGAAAGATAAAGTGCTCATTCTCAAAATTAAATTTAAGACCTTATACAGTTACCCAGTTTTCAGCTTGTTAAAATGATTTCGAAGCTTGTGGAATTCAGTGAAAACCCCTAAAAGGCTAAAATGTAGGGCTACTCCTTGACTCCGGGTCTCCTCTGTACCCCATTAATCCCCTAATAGTGAAGTCAACAGAGAACGGTTAGCATGATTATAAGTCCTAAAATTCAGCCCTGAGAAAACTGTCACTATACCTATGGTCAATTCATGTTGATATGTAGCAGAAACCAGCACAATACTGTAAAACAATTATCCTTCCATTAAAAATAAATGAATGTAATTAAACAAAAAAGAATAATGTGATGTTAGTCTCTTGGAATGTATTATGTGTTGTTGCCAAGTCGTCTTTCCCATTTCTAATTTTGAACACTGTTTTCTTGGATTATTTGTTTTCCTATCTATCTATTTTGAGATGATAACATAGAATCAAATATATGAAATAATTTAGATGAAATAGAGGGAGCCTTATCTTTTGATATTTTATTTTATAATTCATTATTTTATTTCCCTTTTTATTTTAATTTTCTACTTTCTTGGTTTCTTTGTGCATATATATAAATTTTTCCCTTCATTGAAAGACTACTGCTTTTTTCTTTTTTGAATTATAGTTGATATATGTTATGTTAGTTTCAGTTATGCAGCATAGTGATTGTTATATATTCATTCTTTTTCAGATTGCTTTCTAGTCTAGGTTATTATAATATTGGAATATAAGTTACTGAGTTACACAGTAGGTTCTTGTTGTTTATCCATCTTATATATAAGGGTATGTATCTGTTAATTTGCACTTATCTCACATGCTAGTAAAGTAATGCTTAAAATTCTCCAAGCCAGGCTTCAACAATACGTGAACTGTGAACTTCCAGTTGTTCAAGCTGGTTTTAGAAAAGGCAGAGGAACCTGAAATCAAACTGCCAACATCCACTGGATCATCAAAAAAGCAAAAGAGTACCAGAAAATCATCTATTTCTGCTTTATTGACTATGCCAAAGCATTTGACTGTGTGGATCACAATAAATTGTGGAAAATTCTGAAAGAGATGGAAATACCAGACCATCTGACCTGCCTCTTGAGAAACCTAGATGCAGGTCAGGAAGCAACAGTTAGAACTGGACATGGAACAATAGACTGTTTCCAAATAGGAAAAGGAGTACGTCAAGCTGTATATTGTCACCCTGTTTATTTAACTTGTATGCAGAGTACATCATGAGAAACGCTGGGCTGGATGAAGCACAAGCTGGAATCAAGATTGCTGGGAGAAATATCAATAACCTCAAGTATGCAGATGATACCACCCTTATGACAGAAAGTGAAGAAGAACTAAAGAGCCTCTTGATGAAAGTGAAAGAAGGGAATGAAAAAGTTGACTAAAAGCTCAACATTCAGAAAACTAAGATCATGGCATCCAGTCCCATCACTTTATGACAGATAGATGGGGAAATGGTGGAAACAGTGGCTAACTTTATTTTTTGGGGTTCCAAAATCACTGCAGATGGTGATTGCAGCCATGAAATTAAAAGATGCTTACTCTTTGGAAGGAAAGTTATGACCAACCCAGATAGCATATTAAAAAGCAGAGACATTACTTTGCCAAAAAAGGTCCATCTAGTCAAGGCTATGGTTTTTCCAGTGGTCATGTGTGGATGTGAGAGTTGGACTGGGAAGAAAGCTGAGCGCCGAGAAATTGATGCTTTTGAACTATGGTGTTGGAGAAGACTGTTGAGAGTCCCTTGGACCGCAAGGAGATCCAACCAGTTCATCCTAAAGGAGATCATTCCTGGGTGTTCATTGGAAGAACTGATGCTGAAGCTGAAACTCCAATACTTTGGCCACATCATGCGAAGAGTTGACTCATTGGAGAAGACCCTGATTCTGGGAAAGATTGAGGGCAGGAGGAGAAGGGGAAGACAGAGGATGAAATGGTTGGGTAGCAATATTGACTCCATGGACATGGGTTTGGGTGGACTCCGGGACTTGGTGATGGACAGGAAGGCCTTGCATGCTGCAGGTGATGCAGTCACGAAGAGTCGGACACGACTGAGTGACTGAACTGAACCGAACTGATTGTTAATTCCAAATTCCTAATTTAGCCTTCCCCCGACCTCTCCCCTTTGGTAACTAAAAGTTTGTTCTCTATGTTTGTAAGACTATTTATTTATTGTAAATTATTTCATTTGTATAGTTTTTAATATGCAACATATAAGTGATCAGTTCAGTTCAGTTGAGTCACTCAGTCATGTCCGACTCTTTGCTACCCCATGAATCGCAGCACACCAGGCCTCCCTGTCCATCACCAACTCCCGGAGCTCACTCAAACTCATGTCCATCGACTTGGTGATGCCGTCCAGCCATCTCATCCTCTGTCATCCACTTCCCCTCGTGACCCCAATCTTTCCCAGCATCAGAGTCTTTTTCAATGAGTCAACTCTTCGCATGAGGTGGCTAAAGTATTGGAGTTTCAGCTTCAGCGTCAGTCCTTCCAATGAACACCTAGGACTGATCTCCTTTAGGATGGACTGGTTGGACCTCCTTGCGGTCCAAGGGACTTTCAAGAGTCTTCTCCAACACCACAGTTCAAAAGCATCAATTCTTCGGTGCTCAGCATTTTACACAGTCCAACTCTCACATCCATACACAACCACTGGAAAAACCATAGCCTTGACTAGATGGACTTTTTTGGCAAAGTAATGTCTCTGCTTTTTAATATGCTACCTAGGTTGGTCATAACTTTCCTTCCAAGGAATAAGCATCTTTCAATTTCATGGCTGCAATCACCATCTTGCAGTGATTTTGGAGCCCAATAAAATAAAGTCTGACACTGTTTCCACTGTTTCCCCATCTACCTGTCATGAAGTGTTGGGACCAGATTCCATGATCTTAGTTTTCTGAACGTTGAGCTTTAAGCCGACTTTTTCACTCTCCTCTTTCACTTTCATCAAGAGACTTTTTATTTCTTCTTCACTTTCTGCCATAAGGGTGGTGTCATCTACATATCTGAGTTTATTGATATTTCTCCTGACAATCTTGATTCCAGCTTGTGCTTCCTCCAGCCCAGTGTTTCTCATGATGTACTCTGCATATATGTTAAATAAGTAGGGTAACAGTATACAGCTTGACATACTCCTTTTCCTATTTGGAACCAGTCTATTGTTCCATGTCCAGTTCTAGCTGTTGCTTCCTGACCTACATCCAGGTTTCTCAAGAGGCAGGTCAGGTGATCTGGTAATCCCATCTCTTTCGGAATTTTCCACAATTTATTGTGATCCACACAGTCAAATGCTTTGGCATAGTCAATAAAGCAGAAATAGATGTTTTTCTAGAACTCTCTTGCTTTTTTGATGATGCAGCAGATGTTGCCCATTTGATCTGTGGTTCCTCTGCCTTTTCTAAAACCAGCTTGAACATCTGGAAGTTCATGGTTCACATATTGCTGAAGTCTGTCTTGGAGAATTTTGAGCATTACTTTACTAGCATGTGAGATGAATGCAATTGTGAGGTAGTGTGAGCTTTCTTTGGCATTGCTTTTCTTTGGGATTAGAATGAAGACTGATCTTTTCTAGTCCTATGGCCACTGCTGAGTTTTCCAAATTTGCTGGCATATTGAGTGCAGCACTTTCACAGCATCATCTTTCAGGATTTGAAATAGCCCAACTGGATTCCATCACCTCCACTAGCTTTGTCTGTAGTGATGCTTTCTAAGGCCCACTTGACTTCACATTCCAGGATGTCTGGCTCTAGGTGAGTGGTCACACCATTGTGATTATGTGGTTCGTGAAGATGTTTTTTTGTACAGTTCTTCTTGCCACCTCTTTTAAATACCTTCTGCTTCTGTTAGGTCCATACCATTTCTGTCCTTTATCTAACCCATCTTTGGATGGAATGTTCCCTTGGTATCTAATTTTCTTGAAGACTCTCTAGTCTTTCCCATTCTTTTCTTTTTTTCTATTTCTTTGCATATATTGCTGAGGAAGGCTTGCTTATCTCTCCTTGCTATTCTTTGGAACTCTGCATTCAGATGAGAATATCTTTCCTTTTCACTTCTCTTCTTTTCACAGCTATTTGCAAGGCCTCCTCAGACAACCATTTTGCCTTTTTGCATTTCTTTTCCATGGGGATGGTCTTGATCCCTGTCTCCTGTACAATGTCATGAATCTCTGTCCTTAGTTCATCAGGCACTCTATCAGATCTTTTCCCTTAAATCTATTTATCACTTTCACTGTATAGTCATAAGGGACTTGATTTAGCTCATATTTGAATGGTCTAGTGGTTTTCCCTACTTTGTTCAATTTAAGTCTGAATTTGCCAATAAGGAGTTCATGATCTGAGCCATAGTCAGTTCCTGGTCTTGTTTTTGCTGACTGTATAGACCTTCTCCATCTTTGGTTGCAAAGGATATAATCAATCTGATTTCGGTGTTGACCATCTGGTGATGTCCATGTGTAGAGTCTTCTCTTGTGTTGTTGGAAGAGGATGTTTGCTATGACCATTTTGTTGTCTTGGCAAAATTCTGTTAGCCTTTTCCCTGCTTCATTCCATACTCCAAGGCCAAATTTGCCTGTTACTTCAAGTGTTTCTTGACTTCCTACTTTTGCATTCCAGTCCCCTATAATGAAAAGGGCATCTTTTTGGGGTGTTAGTTCTAAAAGGTCTTGTAGGTCTTCATAGAACCGTTCAACTTCAGTTTCCTCAGCATTACTCGTTGGGGCATAGACTTGAATTACCATGATGTTGAATGGTTTGCCTTGGAAATGAACAGAGATCATTCTGTCATTTTTGAGATTGCATCCAAGTTCTGCAGTTCAGACTCTTTTGTTGACCATGATGGCTACTCCATTTTTTCTAAGGGATTCCTGCCCACTGTAGTAGATATAACGGTCATCTGAGTTAAATTCACCCATTCCTGTCCATTTTAGTTTGGTTATTCCTAGAATGTCAACGTTCACTTTTGCCATCTCCTGTTTGACTGCTTCCAATTTGCCTTGATTCATGGACCTAACATTCCAGGTTCCTATGCAATATTGCTCTTGACAGCATTGGATCTTGCTTCTGTCACCAGTCGCATCAACAACCGGGTATTGTTTTTGCTTTGGCTCCATCCCTTCATTCTTCCTGAAGTTATTTCTCCACTGATCTCCAGTAGCATATTGGGCACCTACTGACCTGGGGAGTTTATCCTATCATTTTTCCTTTTCATACTGTTCATGGGGTTCTCAAGGCAAGAATACTGAAGTGGTTTGCCATTCCCTTCTCCAGTGGACCACATTCTGTCAAACCTCTCCACCATGACCCGTCCGTCTTGGGTGGCCCCTCACGGCATGGCTTAGTTTCATTGAGTTAGACAAGGCTGTGGTCTGTGTGATCAGATTGGCTAATTTTCTGTGATTATGGTTTCAGTGTGACTGCCCTTTGATGCCCTCTCGCCAACACCTACCGTCTTACTTGGGTTTCTCTTACCTTGGACGTGGGGTATCTCTTTATGGCTACTCTAGCAAAGTGCAGCTGCTGCTGCCGACTGTGACAGACAGCACAGAAGCGTGGCCATGAGGAGCTACCCCTCGCCCAAGGTCAGGGGCGGCTGCCGAGAGGAGCTGATCCAGGTCCGAGATCAGGGTCGGCGGTGGAGAGGACCTGCCACATGCCCGAGGTCAGGGGCGGTGGCCGAGAGGAGACACACCCCATGTCCAAGGAGTAGTGTCTGAGAGGGCGCAGAAGGACTGAGAGGAGATACTCCACGTTGAAGGTCAGGAGGGGTGGCCATGAGGACATACCCCTCATCCAAGGTAAGGAGCAGCTGCTGCGATTTGCTGGAGCAGCTGTAAAGAGATAAAACTGATGCCATGTGATATTTACCTTTATCTGACTGCTTACCTTTCTTTACCTATTTCCCTTTCCTGTTTACCTATTTACCTTTACCTTTAATTAGTATGATAATCCCTAAGTCTATCCATGATGCTGTAAATGTCATTCTTAATTCCTTTTATGGCTTATCAATGTTCCATTGTATATATGTACCACGTAATCTTCATTCTTTATTTATTGATGAATGTTTAGATTGCTTCCATGTCTTGGCTATTGTATATAGTGCTACTGTTAACATTGAAGTGCCTGCATCTTTTTAACATTGAAGTGCCTGCATCTTTTCAAATTAGAGTCTTCTTCTTTTCCAGATATATGCCTAGGAGTGGGACTGTTGGGTGACATGGTAGCTCTATTTTTAGTTTTTTAAGGAACCTCCATACTGTTCTCCATAGTGTCTGTACCAATTCACATTCCCATCAATGGTATAGGAGGGTTCTCTTTTCTCTACACCCATTTCAGCATTTGTTGTTTGCAGACATTTTTTTTTTCTAATTAGAGGATAATTACTTAATAATATTGTGGTGATTTTTGCCATACATCAACATGAATCAGCTATAGGTATACATATGTCCCCCCCTTCTTGAACTCCCTTCCTCATCCCTTTCCATCCCACTCCATAGGTTGTAAACAGAGTGCCAGCTTTGGGTTCCCTGCATCATAAATCAAATTCCCACTGGCTATCACTTGTACATATGGTAATGTATATGTTTCAATGCTATTCTTCCAAATCATCCCACCCTCTTCTTCCCTCACTGTGTCCAAATTCTGTCCTTTGTGTTTGTGTCTCCTTTGGTGCCCTGCAAGTAGTATTGTCAGTACTGTCTGTCTAGATTCCATATATATGCATAAATATATGATATTTGTCTTTCTCTCTCTGACTTACTTCACTCTGTATAATAGGCTCTAGGTTCATCCGGCTTATTAGAACTGACTCAGATGTGTTGCTTTTTATAGCTGAGTAATATTCCATTGTATACAGGTACCACAATTTCCTTATACATTCATCTGTCAATGAATGCCTAGGTTGCTTCCCTGTCCTAGGTATTGTAAACAGACATTTATCTAAAGATATGCATATAGCCAATAAACACATGAAAAGGTACTCAATGTGGCTCATTTTTAGTGAAATGCAAATCAAAAATAGAATAAGGTATCATCTCACACTGGTAAGAACGGGCATCATCAAAAAGTCTACAAGCAAGAAATGATGAAGAGGCTGTGGAGAAAAGGGAACTCCCTTATACTGTTGGTAGGAATGCAAATTGATACAGCCACTATAGACAACAGTATGCAGAGTCCTTAAAAAAGTAGGACTAAAACCACCATATGACCCACCATATGCCCATATTCCACTATTGGGCATTACCCTGAGGAAACCATAATTGAAAAAGATGCAAGTACCCCTGTTTTCATTGCAGTACTATTTGCAGACTTTTTGATGGTGGCCATTCTGACGGGTGTGAGACGATATCTTTTTGTAGTTTTGGTTTGTGTTTCTCTAATAATTAGTGAAACTGAGCATCTTTTCATGTGATTCTTGGCCATCTGTGTGCCTTCTTTGGAGAAATGCCTATTTAGGTCTTCTGTCCATTTTATTATTTTTTTTATATTGAGTTTTATAAGCTTTCTGTATATTTTGGAAATTAATCTTTTGTTGGTCATATCATTTGCAAGTATATTCTCCCATTCTGTGAGTTGTCATTTTGTTTTGATTATGGTTTCCTTTGCTGTGCAGAAGTTTTTAAGTTTGATTGTATCCTATTTGTTTATTTTTGGTTTCATTTTTACATATCCAATATTGCTGTGATTTATGTCCAAGTTTGTTTTGCCTTTAGTTTCCTCTGTCAGTTTTGTAGTATCTGGACTTACATTAAAGTCTTTAATCTATTTTAGTGTTTGTTTTTTTTTTTAATATGATGATAGAGAAATTTTTTTATTTTATTCTTTTACATATAGCTGTAGTGTTTTCCCAGCACTGCTTAATGAAGAGACTTCTTTTTCTCCTTTGTATAGTCTTGCCTCACTTATTGTAGATTAGTTGGCCATAAGTGTATGGGTACATTTCTGGACTTTCTGTTCAGTCCCTTTGATCTATGTGTCTGTTTTTGTGTCAGTACCATATTGTTTTTATTACTGCAGCTTTGTAGCAGAGTCTGAAGTCAGGGAATATATTTCCTCCAGCTCTGTTTTTTCTCGAGATTATTTTGGCTATTTAGAATCTTTTCTGATTCTAAGAAAATTCTTAAGTTTAAGTATTTCTTTTCTTTACTTTTTGCTGTTGCTGACTCTTGAGTCAGTGATGCCTTTAATATTCTTTACTGTTATAGACATTTTTGAGGTATGTTTTACTGTACTCTTAGTTATGAAGAAATATTTTCTCTTTATCATTTTCTATATAAAGTGTAGTTTTCCTTTTTAAAATATTCTTTGGCTCAAGGTATATTTAAGATTAAGTTTCTTAATTTTCAGGCAGTTGAATGTTTGAGGTTAAAATAGTTATTCATGCTAATGTTTATTCAGTATTTAGTAGATTTATTATATAGATTTTTAAAATTTTATTCACTTCCTCTATATCCTTGGTTAGTTTTAGCAGCTAATTCTAGCAGGTTTTGGAATAGTTATTAAAATGTTGCAGCTATTTTATAGTCATCATATTCTAATTGCACTTGTAATAATGTTTGAATTAATATATTGGGCAGTTATTTTGGTGCTATTTTTTTCTTACATTGTTTATTTGTAAATTGAGCATTTTACCACTATAGAATATCCCTCTTTACCATATTCAGTGTTTTTATCTATTCTTGGTTTATTTGGTAAAGTATTTTTTCTCCTCCATCACTTCCTTTTATGTTGTTGTTCTGTTGCTCTGTCATGTCCAACTCTTTGAGACTCCATGGACTGCAGCACGCCAGGCTTCCCAGTCCTTCACCATCTCCCTGAGCTTGCTCAAACTTACATCCATTGAGTCAGTGATGCCATCCAACCATCTTGTCCTCTCTTGTCCCCTTCTCCTCCTGCCTTCAATCTTTCCCAGCATCAGGATCTTTTCCAATGAATGCACTCTTCATGTCAGGTGGTCAAAGTGTTGGAGCTTCAGCTTTAATGTCAGTCTTTCCAATGAATATTCATGATTGATTTCTTTTATTATTGACTGGCTTGCTTTCTTGCAGTCCCAGGGATTCTCAAGAGTCTTGTCCAACACCACTGTTGGAAAGCATCAATTCTTCAGTGCTCAGCCTTCTTTATGGCCCAACTCTCACATCCATACATGACTACTGAAATAAACTAGAGCTTTGACTATATGGAACTTTGTCAGCAAATAATGCCTCTGCCTTTTAATACATCGTCTAGTTTTGTCATAGCTCTTCTTCAAGGAACAAGTGTCTTCTAGTAACATGGCTTCAATCACCATCTGCAGTGATTTTGAAGATCAAGAAAATAAAGTCTGTTATGGTTTCCATTGTTTCCCTATCTATTTGCCATGTAGTGATGGGACTAGATGCCATGATCTTAGTTTTCTGAATGTTGAGTTTTAAGCCAGCTTTTTCACTCTCCTCTTTCACCTTCATCAAGAGGCTTTTTAACTCTTTTTTCTGCCATTAGGGTGGTATCATCTGCATATCTGAAGTTGTTGATATTTCTCCTGGCAATCTTGATTCCAGTTTGTGCTTCCTCTAGTTCAGCATTTCTTATGATGTACTCTGCATATAAGTTACATAAGCATGGTGACAAATACAGCCTTTACCCACTCCTTTCCCGATTTGGAACCAGTCTGTTGTTCCATGACCAGTTCTAACTGTTGCTTCTTGACCTGCATACAGATTTCTCAGGAGGCAGGTCAGGTGGTCTGGTATTCCCATTTCTTTAAGGATTTTTCACAGTTTGTTGTGATCCACACAGTTGAAGACTTTAGTGTAGTCAGTTAAGGAGATGTATAAGTTTTTCTGGGACTCTTCCTTTTTCTATGACCCAACAGATATTGGCAATTTGATCTCTGGTTCCTCTTCCTCCTAAATCCAATTTGTACATCTGGAAGTTCACGATTCATATACTGTTGAAGCCTAGCTTGGAAGATTTTGAGCATTACTTTGCTAGCATGTGAAACAAGTGCAGTTGTGTGATAGTTTGAACATTCTTTGGCATTGCCCTTCTTTCAGATTGGAAAGATCCCTGTTTTTAGTTTTATTGATTCATTCCTGATTTCTATCTGCAAAATCTTATCCTTCATAAATTTCAGCCCAGATTTTCAATCTCCCTGGGCCTATTAATTAGGTCTCAAACATGATCACCCTCTTCTTCAATTCATATCTGGAATATTTCAATTCAGAAATAATATTTTCAATTTTCATAAAGCATTATTTAATGCTGTAATTTTTTGTTGTTGTTGTTCAAGATGTTAACCGTCTATTCATGTATTTGCATTCCATTTGGAGAGGCCTTTATGGTTTGTCTGTCTACTTGCTTCTCTAACATGAAATTCCTCAGTAGCTGACTTATCAGAGCACCTCCTGTAGAAATTGTCACCCTGTAGCACTCTAGATTCAGGTGGAATCTGCTGAACTTTTCAGCTCTCTGAAGTTCTCCTATAGCCAGATCACCCCAAAGATGCTAATAGTTATTTAGCTCCTTTTCCATTCAGAGCAAGATTACAACTTATAATCAGGTTTATAAAAGAAAAGAAAAATCAGGTCAAAATGCAGCTCTTGTTCTTCTCCCCCAGCCTGCACGGCCCTGGCCTGTGTGCATCTCAAAGAAGGGGTACTTAGTGTTCCACACAAAGGACACCATCTGCTCACCAAGCTGTCTGCCCAGAGGAGTTGCCTTATTTCTAATCATTCATTTAGAATAGGCATACCTTTTCCTAGTTTCTCAAAGGCAGACTGTAGCAGAGGCCCTTCTTCTGGAATCCACAAATTGCCATATACAATATTCAATCAACTTATTTCTCTCTTTCTTTTATTCTTGCTCAAGTTCACACTAATTTTTGATTCAGCTTCTCAACTGCAAGTCTCTTGACTCATTTCAAGATCTGGGACTAGAAGGAATAGAAATCCTTTACTAGTTCTTGCCTTCTTGGTTCTGTCAAGGCAGAAAATCTTGCTTGAGCCCTTTACACCCCTTCCTTTAGACCCCAGGGGCAGCTTAGTTCAGTAAAGGTCATCATTAAATTAAAGTTGGACAGATATGTAGGCTACATGGGCTCTTTGGAATGATATTGTCCCATAATCCCATGGAGTTTCTCTGGATTTCAAATTCTCAAAAACTATCAGATATGACATAGCATATTTGAGTAACAGCTCCCCACTCACCACTCTAGCCTCATCTAGCACATCTCTTGCTCTCTGCCAGTCCAGACCCTTTGACCTACTTCTAGTACCTCATGTGTTCTGGGCTTTCTTAGATCCCAAAGCTCTTCACACATGAACTCTTTGTTCATGTTAATCCCTCATTGTCCTGCAAGGTTTAGACCCGAAAACTTCTTACAGACAGGCTTTCCTGAGGACTTCAGCCATTTGATTCTGGTGTATTTCCCCTGTTATCTACAGTACCTGAAGCAGTGCTTAATCATTAGGAGCCAATAGCATTCCTTGGATGAACAAAACCAATAAGGCAGTAAATAATGAGTGGCTGGAAAATAAGAAGACAGAGATGATTCCTCAGTCAGACTACTTATGTTCATGTCTTGGCTCTACCATCTTACAAAATGATAGTGGTGGGCAAGTTACCACCTTTGAGTGCTTCAGATTCTTCATCTGTGAAATGCAGGCAATAAATATTTCCTCCATCATTGTATTGTTGTATAGGTTTAGTATGTTTAAATATGTAAATTTCTTAGAACAGCACTTGGCATATAATAGGTTCTCAATAAAATGAGCTCTCAGAATTAGGCACACATAGATTTAAGTATCACTCTATACTGCATGACTTTAGACAGTTATTCATCTTCTCTGAGTTTGTTTTCACATCAGTAAAATGTGATTAATAAATGTGTGCATGCTCAGTCTCTAAGTTTTGTCTGACTCTTTGCAACCCCATGAACTGTAGCCCACCAGGCTTCTCTGTCCATGGGATTTTCCAGCCAAGAATATTGGGGTGAGTTGCCATTTCCTCCTCCAGGGGATCTTCCCCACCCAGGAATTGAACCTCATCTCCTGGGTCTCCTGCATTAACAGGTGGATTCTTTATCACTGAGCCACCTGGGAAACTGATTAATAAATATAATAAAACATTAAATGATAATATTCAGGGGGCAGTACCTATCATGGAGTAAGTACCCAATTGTTCATGTTGCATTTTTCATTCCAGGTTCCAATTATAGAAAGGCATGGCAGATTTTGCATGCATTTCTTAATATAGGAAGAGAATGCAAGAGATACTTCTATTTCAAATCAAAATTTTATTTATAAAAAGAAGAATGATTCTTGACCACACTGATGCCCACAGTGACTGTCTTACTGGCTGCCAAATACCAGCCTTTTAGGAACCTCTGTCCCAGAGAAGTCCTAAATACTGGCCAGAAAGAATGGAATTAAGGGGTTGGGGGGTAACATTCCATTCTGTTTATGGCCACACCATTCTCAATACGTGTGATCTCAGAAGCTAAGCAGAGTTGGCCTGGTTAGTATTTGAATGGGAGACTATTCTGGTGTATTATTATCAATTTCACTCTATCTTTGTGGAAAAATATTGGGAATTAGATGCGTTATTAAGATTGTATCATTCCAATTATTATTATTATTGTTTGTGGCAGTCATGGGAGTGCCTTTTATTTCCATTCTTACTTTCCAAATAATGAATTACTTTAAAATCATCTTATGTAGCTGCTGTGCTTTTTAAAAAGTTTGTATCTTTGCATAATTCTGCTGAAATTACTATCTTATCTAGATCATATGAATTCTCCTCAATACTGTCCTCTATGTATTTAATCTCACTTGCAATTTTGTTAGAACTTCATAAAATTGTTGTATTATATTTTGCCACTGGTGTCTATTAACAATAGTTTTTTTTTTAAGCATAGGTTTTAAAACTGAGATATTAAAAAAGAAGGAAGAAAGAGATGAAAAGCATTTTCAATGTTTTCTGTGCACATTTGCACTGTGAAATAACTTGTAACAGACCCACACAACTAATTAGCAGATCTTTATTTTGCTGCATTTCTGGCCAAGTCAGTATGACAGGAAATGGGAAACCATACCAATTAACAGGCCTGAGCAAGCACCTCATTTGACAAACATTTAATAAGCAATAAAAAAGGAACTTGGAAATTCTGAAACTCACTGATGGGAAAAAAGAGAGAGAGCTCTGTTGCTTATCTGGAATAAAGAAGGAACTCAATTAAACTAACAAGATACAAGCTGTAAAAAAACATGTTTTTCAGGGTTGAGCTGAATTTTAGTTTACCCAGCAACTTCGAGAGGTCACCTCATCATTCCTTTCCTTCCCACTCTACGTGAAAGTACATTGTACAGCCCACTGCCTGCTTTCTCTCTGAGAACTCCTTCCTGGGGGTGGCTATGGTGGATTCCTATTTAAAATGCTAATGAAGATAATGGTATTTAAAAACTCAGTTTTATAAATTTCTAGTGATCATCTTTTAATAGCTGCAAGGGCTGAAACGGCCTGTGCTCCTCCCTGTTTTCTTCCTCGTCCATGCTAATTCATTTCAGTCTTGCCCAATTCTTTGCAATCCTATGAGTAGGCTCCCAGGCTCCCCTGTCCAAGGGATTCTCCAGGCAAGAATACTGGAGTGGGTTGCTATGCCCAGGAGATACTCCTGACCCAGGGCTTGAACCCAATCCGTGTGTGTCTGATTCCAATGCTGTTCCAAGCAGCTCACCAAACCTGAAATGAATTCACATCATTTGTATATTCTCCAGTGACTTCCTTATGAACCAGGCTTTCCATCTACATTTTATCATTCATATTTCCAAAAGTCAACAATTTAAAAATCTTCGTCAAGACTTCTGTCTTAAATAATAATATCTGTTTATAAGAAATTTTAATTTACATGACAATTTCTTTTTGTCAACAACTGATGTACTTAAAAATTTTATTATGGGAAATGTAAACCTAGATGACAAAGTACAAGTTTGTTATTCATATTAAAATTTATCTTCTATCTACTAGAGGCACAAAGCATTTTTACTACAAAATTTTAGTGCATCATAAATATCATTCAATTTAGTTTAAAATATTTTTATTAAGGCTGATATAACTAAATGCAATTATAATCTTTATAGTTTAACTGACATGACACTAAATAAAGATGAATCAATGTGACATTTAACTGATTTAAAATTCAGTTACTCATTCAAATTAATTCATTTATTCATTGTCTTCATGAAAATTAGAGATACCAAGGGAACATTTCATGTAAAGATGGGCACAATAAAGGACAGAAACAGTATGGACCTAGTAGAAGCAGAAGATATTAGGAAGAGGTGGCAAGAAGACACAGAAGAACTATAGAAAAAAATCTTAATGACCCAGATAACCACAATGGTGTGATCACTCACCTAGAGCCAGACATCCTGGAAGGTGAAGTCAAGTGGGCCTAGGGAGAATCACTATAAGCAATGCTAGTGGAGGGGAAGGAATTTCAGTTGAGCTATTTCAAATGCTAAAAGATTATGCTGTGAAAGTGCTACACTCAATATGCCACCAAATTTGGAAAACAGCAGTGGCCACAGGACTGGAAAAGGTCAGTTTTCATTGCAGTCCCAAAAAAGGTCGATACCAATGAATGTTCAAATTACTAAACAATTGCACTCATTTCACACGTTGATGAAGTAATGCTCAAAATTTTCCAAGCCAAACTTCAATAGTACACGAACTATGAACTTCCAGATGTTCAAGCTGGCTTTAGAAAAAGTAGAGGAACCAGAGATCAAATTGCCAACATCCATTGGGTCATCAAAAAAACAAGAGAGTTCCAGAAAAATATCTACTTCTGCTTTTTTGACTATGCCAAAGCCTTTGACTGTGTGGATCACAGTAAACTGTGAAAAATTCTCAAAGAGATGGGAATACCAGACCACCTGACCTGCCTCTTGAGAAACCTGTATGCAGGTCAGGAAGCAACAGTTAGAACTGGACATGGAACAACAGATTGATTCCAAATCAGGAAAGGAATATGTCAAGGCTGTATACGGTCACCCTGCTTATTTAACTTATATGCAGAGTACATTGTGAGAAACGCTGGGCTGGATGAAGCACAAACTGGAATCAAGATTGCTGGGAGAAATATCAATAACTTCAGATACACAGATGACAACACCCTTATGACAGAAAGTGAAGAACTAATGAGCCTCTTGATGAAAGTGAAAGAAGAGAGTGAAAAAGTTGTCCTAAAACTCAACATTCAAAAAAGGAATATCATGGCATCCAGTCCCATCACTTCATGGCAAATAGATAGGATAACAGTGGAAACAGTGACAGATTTTATTTTCTTGGGCTCCAAAATTACTGCAGATGGTGACTGCAGCCATTAAATTAATAGATGCTTACTCCTTGGAACAAAAGCTATGACCAACCTAGACAGTATATTAAAAAACAGAGACATTCCTTTGCCCACAAAGGTCAGTCTAGTCAAAGCTATGGTTTTCCCAGTAGTCATGCTTGGATGTGAGAGTTGGACTGTCAATAAAGCTAAGCACCAAAGAAATGATGCTTTTGAGTTGTGGTATTGGAGAAGTCTCTTGAGAGTCCCTTGGACTGCAAGGAGATCAAACCAGTTAATGGTAGAGGAAATCAGTCTTGAATATTCATTGGAAAGGCTGATGCTGTAGCTGAAACTCCAATACTTTGGCCACCTGATATGAGGAACTGGCCAATTGGAAAATACCCTGATGGTGGGAAAGACTGAAGGCAGGAGGAGAAGGAGATGACAGAGGATGGGATGATTGGATCACATCACTGACTCCATGGACATGAGTTTGAGCAAACTTTGGGGAGTTGGTGATGGGCAGGGAAACCTGGTGTGCTGCTGTCCATGGGGTCACAAAGGGTCGGCCATGACTGAGCAACTGAACCAATTTGATCCAATTTCATGCAATTTAATTGAAAAGATAAATTTAATGAGCATAGATCTAGCTTAGGCTTTTTATTAAGGATGCACAGATTAGCTAACATATGACTACTGCCCTCTTTGTGCTTAGAAAGACTTACAAGAAAGTAATTTAGAAGTGGTAACTTTGAGCTGTAAGTTTCAGTGCAAATTAATGCTCTTTGCTCTTATGCTTTTTATTGATTTTCCAGGTGTGAAACTGATCTCAAATTCATTAACATTAATATGAGAGAAACTTTCTTGCTAAAAATCAAAACAGTATTACATTTTAAAGGCAAGATATTCTCTTTACAGTGGATTGGAAATATTCCCAGAGCAAAGGACACCAAATTAAACATTATTTTTTTAGTGGAGAATGTGTTCCTTTACCTTGATAAATTTATAATATTCACTAAAACTGCAAGAAATTATCTGTTCAGGGCAGTGCTAGGAGTTTGCATGCAGAAAGTTTAGAAATGTGTATACATATAGCAGTATCGATAAAAACAATAATTCTATCTTGTGGTACATAAACTGAGGTTTTTTTCTTCACTTTTGTTTGCGATATTGTTTTTCCCTTGTAATCCTGTTATATGCTGAGCTCTAGTATATTTATTCATGTGCACTAATGTTAAATATAAAATAAGTTCCTTGTCTATAAGTGACATTAATGATGTCAGAAAGGAACAAAGGAAGTGATTAAAGAGAAGGAAGTTCTGTGATTGTCATGTTTTTCTACAATGCAGTGTCAGGTAAAATGAAAACAATGGTACAGTAACTTCCCAACAGTCTTAAAGGGTCATGCATACATGGTGATGAGGGATCCAGTCCACCATGGCCAGAATCACTAACGCTATGTCAGGCAGCGTGGAGAGCCCCTGAGCCACAGAGGACTTTTCTGCATCGGAATGTTCACCATAAAACAAATACGGGTATTTACTAGCCATTTGAAGTATAAAATTGTTACAAGGTCACAATAGAAACTGCTTTATCATTAGAATAGCTGTTTGTATAGCCAGTCATAGTTTCACTGGCATCAGTGACTAAGCATGAACTTCTTCATTTCTTATTTATACATTTTTGGTTGAGGAGGAAAGCTATTTTTTTTTTTTAAACCAATATAGAGGAATATATCTGAGCATTCTAGAGTTTTCAGTTTGCATCAGTATAGTCAGTTATAGTAGCAAGTCATCCAAAAACTTGCTCCAACTCAGATGTACCTTCAGAGAATTACATTCTCATTGAGTTTCCCTAAAGAATCGCCTGCAATGATGGAGACTTGGATTCTACCCCTGGGTTGGGAAGATCCCCTGGAGAAGGGAATGGCTACCCACTCCAGGATTGTTGCTTGGAGCATTCCATGGACAGATGAGCCTGGTGAGCTATAGTCCATGGATTCACAAAGAGTCGGGTTCACAAAGAGTTCACAAAGAGTTCACACAGTACTGAGTAATTAATACCTTCACTTTTAGTTGAAGTAAGAGAAGATACAGGTGTTCATTACTAGAGACAGTTTATGTTAAACAAAGAACTACCAAAATTATTGTATTCTCATTGTTTACAGCAGCTTTGCAGTTGTGTTAATAACACTTATAAAGCAAGTATGAGCATAGTTTCCAACCTTTGGACAACAAGAGGAAATAAAATATTTATGGACATATTTTTGAATAATGCATACTTACTATTAACTGTGATAGGTCATCTGAATTAGATTCCAAAATATTTTCCAAAGTTATTCATAACAAATCAAGAGTAATTGAAAAGGTAATAGACAATTTAAAAATAAAATTTCAGAAAGTATGTGATTTAATTCTTTACTTCAACTGTATAAGTTGATGATCACTTATTTTAAACATATTCTAACTCGAGATTAAGTGACATGCTCTGAATTTTACTTTACATCCTGAGTAATCATAGCTACAGATTGAGCAAGAATGACTCAGCATGGGTGAGATATCTAACACATACAGAAAGATGAGTAATTAAAAAAGAGACATCTTAAAAGATTGAATATCATTACTGAAGCATTGCATACAGAGAGAAAAGAAGGCAGAAAGCTGAGAGTCTGTATTCTGTAAAAACATGCTGAGCTTGCGAGAACTTTGAGCAAAGTAAGCAAACATTCTCCAGTTGTAGTTAATTTGAAGAGTTTAAAATTTAAGCAAAGCTGAAATTGAAGACACATATCTCTGCCAAGTCTCATTAAAAGCCTTTAGGGTGGGGTTTGATTTAAAATACTAGGATGATTATATACATATCATACATATACAGTATATTATATAGAGTACAAGTATGATATATGTATCATATATATAGAGTATGTTGTATAGAATAGCAGTATATAATCATTACAAAAGTAGAACATTGTATTAACTTTTTTGAATACTTTACTTTCAATTTATAATAGTACAAATTTACAGTGTTACAGATGTATAGCAAAGTGATTCAGGTGTGTGTGTGTGTGTGTGTGTGTGTGTGTGTGTGTGTGCGTATATGTATGCTTTTTTAGATTCTTGTCTATTATGGGATATTACAAGATTTTGAGTTTAGTTGTGCATGCAGTAGGTCCTTATTGTTTATCTATTTTATATATGTGTATTACATTTTATCTTCTTGCAGAACTCTCTTTCATAAAACAATTAAATATCCAGCTCTTCCAGGTCTTGGTTAATTTGAGGTGCAGTTAAATTTGCAAAAAACAACTCCTGAGATATCGTCTAACAGAGATGTTGGGAGGATTAAGGGATTTATAAAACATTTTTAAATATCAGAGAATCTTCATAAATGTGAATTACAACAACAGACTGGTTCCAAATAGGGAAAGGAGTATGTCAAGGCTGTATATTGTCACCCTTGCCTATTTAACTTATATGCAGAGTACATCATGAGAAATGCAGGGCTGGAGGAAGCACAAGCTGGAATCAAGACTGCCAGGAGATCTATCCATAGTTGTGAGTGGGGTGTTAAAGTCTCCCACTATTATTGTGTTGCTATTAATTTCCTCTTTCATACTCATTAGCGTTTGCCGTACATATGGCGGTGCTCCTATGTTGGGTGCATATATGTTTATAATTGTTATATCTTCTTCTTGGATTGATCCTTTGATCATTATGTAATGTCCTTCTTTGTCTCTCTTCGCATCCTTTATTTGAAAGTCTATTTTATCTGAAATGAGTATTGCGACTCCTGCTTTCTTTTGGTCTCCATTTGCGTGAAATATTTTTTTCCAGCCCTTCACTTTTAGTCTGTATGTGTCTCTAGTTTTGAGGTGGGTCTCTTGTAGGCAGCATATATAGGGGTCTTGTTTTTGTATCCATTCAGCCAATCTTTGTCTTTTGGTTGGGGCATTCAACCCATTTACATTTAAGGTAATTATTGATAGGTGTGGTCCCGTTGCCATTTACTTTGTTGTTTTGGGTTCACGTTTATACAACCTTTCTGCATTTCCTGTCTAGAGAAGATCTTTTAGCATTTGTTGAAGAGCTGGTTTGGTGGTGCTGAATTCTCTCAGCTTTTGCTTGTCTGTAAAGCTTTTGAATTCTCCTTCATATCTGAATGAGATCCTTGCTGGGTACAGTAATCTAGGTTGTAGATTATTCTCTTTCATTACTTTCATTATAGATCAACTAAACAGAAAATCAACAAGGAAACACAAACCTTAAATGATACAATCGACCAGCTAGACCTAATTGATATCTATAGGACATTTCACCCCAAAACAATCAATTTCACCTTTTTCTCAAGTGCACACGGAACCTTCTCCAGAATAGATCACATCCTGGGCCATAAATCTGGTCTTGGAAAATTCAGAAAAATTGAAATCATTCCTGTCATCTTTTCTGATCACAGTGCAGTAAGATTAGATCTCAATTCCAGGAAAAAAATTGTTAAAAATTCAAACATATGGAGGCTAAATAACACACTTCTGAATAACCAACAAATCACAGAAGAAATCAAAAAAGAAATCAAAATATGTATAGAAATGAATGAAAATGAAAACACAACAACCCAAAACCTATGGGACACTGTAAAAGCAGTGCTAAGGGGAAGGTTCATAGCATTACAGGCTTACATCAAGAAACAAGAAAAAAGCCAAATAAATAACCTAACTCTACACCTAAAGCAGTTAGAGAAGGAAGAAATGAAGAACCCCAGGGTCAGCAGAAGGAAAGAAATCTTAAAAATTAAGGCAGAAATAAATGCAAAAGAAACTAAAGAGACCATAGCAAAAATCAACAAAGCTAAAAGCTGGTTTTTTGAAAAAATAAACAAAATTGACAAACCATTAGCAAGACTCATTAAGAAACAAAGAGAGAAGAACCAAATTAACAAAATAAGAAATGAAAAGGGTGAGATCACAACAGACAACACTGAAATACAAAGGATCATAAGAGACTACTACCAGCAGCTCTATGCCAATAAAATGGACAACTTGGATGAAATGGACAAATTCTTAGAAAAGTATAACTTTCCAAAACTGAACCAGGAAGAAATAGAAGATCTTAACAGAACCATCACAAGCAAGGAAATCGAAACTGTAATCAAAAATCTTCCAGCAAACAAAAGCCCAGGACCAGATGGCTTCACAGCTGAATTCTACCAAAAATTTAGAGAAGAGCTAACACCTATCTTACTCAAACTCTTCCAGAAAATTGCAGAAGAAGGTAAACTTCCAAACTCATTCTATGAGGCCACCATCACCCTAATTCCAAAACCAGACAAAGATGCCACAAAAAAAGAAAACTACAAGCCAATATCACTGATGAACATAGATGCAAAAATCCTTAACAAAATTCTAGCAAACAGAATCCAACAACATATTAAAAAAATCATACACCATGACCAAGTGGGCTTTATCCCAGGAATGCAAGGATTCTTCAATATCCACAAGTGAATCAATGTAATACACCACATTAACAAATTGAAAGATAAAAACCATATGATTATCTCAATAGATGCAGAGAAAGCCTTTGACAAAATTCAACACCCATTTATGATTAAAACTCTCCAGAAAGCAGGAATAGAGGGAACATACCTCAACATAATAAAAGCTATATATGACAAACCCACAGCAAGCATCACCCTCAATGGTGAAAAATTGAAAGCATTTCCCCTGAAATCAGGAACAAGACAGGGGTGCCCACTCTCACCACTACTATTCAACATAGTCTTGGAAGTTTTGGCCACAGCAATCAGAGCAGAAAAAGAAGTAAAAGGAATCTAGATAGGAAAAGAAGAAGTGAAACTCTCGTTGTTTGCAGATGACATGATCCTCTACATAGCAAACCCTAAAGACTCTACCAGAAAATTACTAGAGCTAATCAACGAATATAGTAAAGTTGCAGGATATAAAATTAATACACAGAAATCCCTTGCATTTCTATACACTAACAATGAGAAAACAGAAAGAGAAATTAAGGAAACAATACCATTCACCATTGCAACAAAAAGAATAAAATACTTAGGAGTATATCTACCTAAAGAAACAAAAGACCTGTACATAGAAAACTATAAAACACTGATGAAAGAAATCAAAGAGGACACAAACAGATGGAGAAACATACCGTGTTCATGGATTGGAAGAATCAATATTGTCAAAATGGCTATTCTACCCAAAGCAATCTATAGATTCAATGCAATCCCTATCAAGCTACCAACGGTATTTTTCACAGAACTAGAACAAATAATTTCACAATTTGTATGGAAATACAGAAAACCATGAATAGCCAAAGTAATCTTGAGAAAGAAGAATGGAACTGGAGGAATCACCCTCCCTGACTTCAGACTCTACTACAAAGCCACAGTCATCAAGACAGTATGGTACTGGCACAAAGACAGAAATATAGATCAATGGAACAGAATAGAAAGCCCAGAGATAAATCCATGAACCTATGGGCACCTTATGTTTGACAAAGGAGGCAAGGATATACAATGGAAAAAAGACAACCTCTTTAACAAGTGGTGCTGGGAAAACTGCTCAACCACTTGTAAAAGAATGAAACTAGAACACTTTCTAACACCATACACAAAAATAAACTCAAAATGGATTAAAGATCTAAATGTAAGACCAGAAACTATAAAACTCCTAGAGGAGAACATAGGCAAAACACTCTCTGACATAAATCTCAGCAGGATCCTCTATGACCCACCTTCCAGAATATTGGAAATAAAAGCAAAACTAAACAAATGCGACCTAATGAAACTTAAAAGCTTTTGCACAACAAAGGAAACTATAAGTAAGGTGAAAAGACAGCCCTCAGATTGGGAGAAAATAATAGCAAATGGAGAAACAGACAAAGGATTAATCTCAAAAATATACAAGCAACTCCTGAAGCTCAATTCCAGAAAAATAAATGACCCAATCAAAAAATGGGCCAAAGAACTAAACAGACATTTCTCCAAAGAAGACATACAGATGGCTAACAAACACACGAAAAGATGCTCAACATCACTCATTATTAGAGAAATGCAAATCAAAACCACAATGAGATACCATTACACGCCAGTCAGGATGGCTGCTATCCAAAAGTCTACAAGCAATAAATGCTGGAGAGGGTGTGGAGAAAAGGGAACCCTCTTACACTGTTGGTGGGAATGCAAACTAGTACAGCCACTATGGAAAACAGTGTGGAGATTTCTTAAAAAACTGGAAATAGAACTGCCATATGACCCAGCAATACCACTTCTGGGCATACACACCGAGGAAACCAGATCTGAAAGAGACACGTGCACCCCAATGTTCATCGCAGCACTGTTTATAATAGCCAGGACATGGAAGCAGCCTAGATGCCCATCCGCAGATGAATGGATAAGGAAGCTGTGGTACATATACACCATGGAATATTACTCAGCCGTTAAAAAAAATTCATTTGAATCAGTTCTAATGAGATGGACGAAACTGGAGCCCATTATACAGAGTGAAGTAAGCCAGAAAGATAAAGAGCATTACAGCATACTAACACATATATACGGAATTTAGAAAGATGTTAACGATAAACCTATATGCAAAACAGAAAAAGAAACACAGAAGTACAGAACAGACTTTTGAACTCCGTGGGAGAAGGTGAGGGTGGGATGTTTCAAAAGAACAGCATGTATATTATCTATGGTGAATCAGATCACTAGCCCAGGTGGGATGCATGAGACGAGTGCTCGGACCTGGTGCACTGGGAGGACCCAGAGGAGTCGGGTGGAGAGGGAGGTGGGAGGGGGGATCGGGATGGGGAATACGTGTAACTCAATGGCTGATTCGTGTCAATGTATGACAAAACCCACTGAAATGTTGTGAAGTAATTGGCCTCCAACTAATAAAATAAAATTAAAATAAATAAATAAATAAATTAAAAAAATGCTACAAAAAAAAAAAAAAGACTGCCAGGAGAAATATCAATAACTTCCAATATACAGATGACACCACCCTTATGGCAGAAAGCAAAGAACAACTAAAGAGCCTCTTGATGAAAGTGAAAGAGGAGAGTGAAAAAGTCGGCCTAAAGCTCAACATTCAGAAAACTAAGATCATGTCATCTGGTCCTATCACGTCATGGCAAATAGATGGTTAAACAGTGAGTTCACTTTTTGGGGCTCCAAAATCACTGCAAATGGTGACTGCAGCTATGAAATAAAAAGACGTTTACTCCTTGGAAGAAAAGTTATGAGCAACCTAGACAGCATATTAAAAAGCAGAGACATTACTTTGACAACAATGATCTGTCTAGTCAAGGCTATGGTTTTTCCAGTGGTCATGTATGGATGTGAGAGTTGGACTATAAAGAAAGCTGAGTGCAGAAGAATTGATGCTTTTGAACTGCGGTGTTGGAGAAGACTCTTGAGAGCCTCCTTGTTCTGCAAGGAGATCCACCCAGTCCATCCTAAAGGAGATCAGTCCTGGGTGTTCATTGGAAGGACTGATGCTGAAGCTGAAACTCCAAAACTTTGGCTACCTGATGCGAAAAACTGACTTATTGGAAAAGACGCTGATGCTGGGAAAGTTTGAAGGTGGAAGGAGAAAGGGATGACAGAGGATGTGATGGTTGGGTGGCATCACTGACTCAATGGACATGAATTTGAGTAAACTCCGGGAGTTGGTGATGGACAGAGAGGCCTGGCAAGTCTGCATGGGGTTGCAAAGAGTAGGACATGATTGAGTGACTGAAATGAACTGAAAATATAGTTATTATATTAATGTTTGCAAGTTTGAAAAGATTCTTTTGTGTATTTGGCTAAAATAGCCCATAGGGATTGTAAAAAATTAAACTCATGAGAAAGCTACATGTCTAAAGCTAATTAGGGAATTTAAAAAGTATTTAAAACATGTCTTCTCTTACACATGTGAATTTATTGTATAATTTCATATTTATAGAAAGCTGCAAAATATTATTCACTAAATGTATCAAGAAAGTAATTGGAAAAACTTCTAGGGTTGAAAAAAATCTCTGTTGAATATGGAGAAAATGTAATATACAGACCTTATTTGATAAGGATAACAGTGTTTTAAAATAAACTGTTTTCACATTAAATAAAATAGTGTAATATTTGTGACATGCTGTGAAAATTATTATATTTCCTGATGTGAAAGAAATACCATACAAGACTTACAGATGTGTTAGTTTGCTAGAGATGCTATACTAAATTACCACAAACTGTGTCCCTTAAACAACAAGTATTGTCTCAGTGCCTGAGGCTAAAAGCCCAAGATCAAGGAGTTGGTTCTTTCTGAGGACTGTGAGGGAAAATTTGTTTTGCACCTATTCTTAACTTATGGTGGTTAACCAGCAATCCTTCCTTGTTCCTTGAGTTGTAGAAACATCATCTTGATCTCTGCCTTCATTTTCACATGACATTCCCCCTGCATGTCATATTTGATGTGGATACCAGCCATATTTAGATTAAAACCCACCATAATGACATTTAAGCTCAACTGTTCCTGTAAAGACCCTGATGTCTGAGTGGGGTCATATTTTGAGGTGCTAGGGGTTAAGAGTTCAGTGTAAGAATTTGAAAAGGGATTTAACCCATAACAGCAGATTGGAAATTTAAGGAGATTTATAATACTATAAAGTAGTTCTTGTTGTTGGTTAGTCACTATGTCATGTCTGACTCTTTTGTGATCCTGTGGATTGTAACCTGCCAGGCTCCTCTGTCAATGGGATTTCCCAGGCAAGAATACTAGGGTGGGTTGCCATTTCCTTCTCCAGGGGATCTTTCTGACCCAAAGTTCAAACCCACATCTCCTGCTTGACAAGCAGATTCTTTACCACTGAGCCACCAGGGAAGACCACTATAAAGTATAACCAACAGTGAAATCATTTAAAAGTAATGCCAGGATTTATTTTTCACACAGTGAAAAAAAAATTATGGGTTGGCAAGCACAGAAATTCTAAATATGCTATCTTTGTCATTTTTACTTCTGAAAATATTTATGATTGCTTTTTAGTTAAAAATATTTTTGAGCATTTGCTGTGTATCATGAACAGTTTTTGGTACTTTGTTGATGTTCATTGTTCAGTCACTAAGTCATGGCTGGCTCTTTGCAAATTCTTGGACTGCGGCACACCAGCATTCTCTTTTCCTTCACTGTCTTTCAGAAGTCTCTCAAATTCAAGTCCATTGAGTCTCTAATGCCATCCAGCCATCTCATCCTCCATTGCCCTCTTCTCTTCCTGCTTTCAATCTTTCCTAGCATCAGGGTCTTTTCCAATATGCTGGCTCTTCACAACAGATCAGTGAAGCAATGGAATTTCATCTTTAGCATCAGTTTATCCAATGAATATTTAGCATTGATATCCTTTAGGATTGACTGGTTTGATGTCTTTGCTGTCCAAGGGACTCTCAAGAGTCTTCTCCAGCACTACAGTTTGAAAGGATCAATTCTTCAACACTCACCTTTCTTTATGGTCAAACTCTGATATCTGTACAAGACCTACAGGAAAAACCATAGCTTTGATTATGCACAACATTGTCAGCAGAGTGATGTCTTCCTTTTACTACACTCTCTATGTTTATCATAGATTTTCTTCTAAGAAGCAAGCATCTTTTAATTTTGTGGTTACAGTCACCATCTTGGGTGACCCTACATGGTATGGTTCATAGTTTCATTGAGTGACACAAGGCTGTGACCCATGTGATCATTCTGCTTAGCTTTCTGTGACTATGGTTTTCATTTTGGAGGTTGTGGGATTGTAGTTCTTGCTTCTGTCTGCACTCTGATGAATGAGGATAAGAGGTTTGTGCAAGCTTCTTGGTGTGAGGTGCTGTGGGAAATACTGGGTCTTGCTCTGGTGGGCAGGGCCATGCTCATAATCTTTAATCCAGTTTTCTGCTGATGGGTCAGGCTGTGCTTAGTTGTTTGACCCGAGGTGGCCCAGTCCTGGAGTTGACAGGCTCTATGGTAGGGCTAAAGTGGCAAATACAAAATTGTTTTTACCCTTATGGATGCTACAGTATGGTAGCAAATATTTGTTGTTCTAATTCTGAAGCTTTGAAGTTTTGCTAAAATTGAAAAATATGTATAAATTTTAATGGGTTTAAGATACTGTGCTACAGACTAATTGCCCATGCTCTTTTGCAACTGATACAAAGGATTTTAGTACACATGCTGTTTAAGAAAATTATATTCAGTAGGATGTAAAATAATGAAAGATGTACTCTAATATGTTAGTTTTGGATTTGGCGATTATTTTCTTGCTTGTATATGTGTTTATTGCATATTTTTTTGCTTTGCAAATTGAAATTAGGAAAAATAGTATGCCTTGTCAGATTATATATATAGCCACTGCATGTAATGTTTTGTTGAAACTTACTATCTGAACAGTCTTAGGCATTTACTCTTAAGCCTAAGAAATAAGTGTGGAATGCATTTTTAATTCCCTGGTGAAGTTTTTATAATATTTCCATTCCTGCCTTTATGGAGCCTTCAAAGATGTATTTCAACTCACAGGCAATGATGGAACTCTTAATATTTCCTTCTAATGCTAAAGCTGAGGCAAGACGAGGGATAGTAAGCTGGGCTGCTTGGGGAAATAGCCTCATAAAACATGAAGGCTCAACTCATGTTCTAGTCTCTGGTATTTTGAAAGACTCTATTATTATAGCACAACATGGTTGTACTTAACACAATATTGAAATTCAGACACAAAGGAAAGAATGTAGAAAACAGTCAACTGGGGGATAAGGTTACTTTTCACTTTATATCTCAGCCTTACACATACTTAAGCATCATCTCTTTTTTACTTAATCTTCACACAAATATGTTTTGAATGACAGAACAATTAGAAAGAAACCAGATTGCAGTATCTGTATCTGTCACTATAACTACCCCTGGCAGACATGGATTCCCTGCTGATTTTGCTGCAGTGTGTTATCTGAGAAATAAGCTAAATCTTAACCTAGTTTTTTTTTCTCCCCCTTTCTTTTTTTAGTGCAGCAGTACATTGGAAGAAATGCCTTCTTCATCCCATTTTGGAGGTTGCATTTTTCCCTACTCTGTGATATTATATTTGATGGATAAAATCTACTTTGTTTGTTACAGAAAGTTGCTGTAAAAATCATGTAGGATGGCTGACATAGGCAACTATGTGCTGCCTAGTGGACTGTGTGAAATTGACTAGGAGTATCCAGATAATTTCAGAAAAAAACAATGAAGACCAGTTCTACAGGACCATGAAAATACCAGTGCTCTTCCTGGATCACTAGCCTCGGTCCAATTTCCAAAAGCAAGTGCTCCATTGGCTGTTGTTGCTACAATGATGCCAAAGTATATTTTTATCAGCTTACATAATAGTCTATCAGCCCTGTATAGAGTTAAATAAAATTTATCTTTGTACAAATATACATAATTCCCAATCCACTGGCATTAAAATTAAGTCCGCACTTTTGCTTGAACTGTGTTAGATATAAATTCAGAACCTTCTAGTTTCAGGAAATAAGATGACCTTTTTTGTGCCTTAATTAGCTGTTTTGAATTTGCCAAAGGTTTTAAGGAAAAAGTTATCTTCCTTAGTTAGTACTAACATGTTCCTTTTCCACTTCTCATCATGTTACAAATTAAGGCTGGTTTGTTTTTATTACTGAAAGGTTAAAGGTCGAGTACTTTTATAGATAGCAAGAGCTATGGGTATGAAGACTGTTCATTAGACACTAGTGTACACAATGAATATTTTTGACCCTAGCAGTAGTATGCCTATAGCTAAAGAGCTTTTCCCAGTCATCCAATTAAGAAGGCAGTGATTGTTTATAATTATGGATATCTGATGCATCACCAACCCTTTTATTCTTTAGTTGAAAGTATTTGGTTGTCTTAATGTCTCTCTATTGCTTTGAATTGAATGAGCTCTTATAACCTTGATCAGTATTGCCTACCCCTTTCCAGAAAATGGCAGATAGAATTCCCAGGCACTTTATCATACTGCAGAGGTCTCAGCTATCAGCTACAGCAAGAACATTAGTGTTCAGTTAATTGGTACAGATGGTCACAGCACTGATTCTACTGTTCCATTCAGCACAAATCAGGAGACTGGGGCTAGGAAGCAGATGTCAGACCAGGGGCTTTGTTGGTATTTGCTATTATCGCTTTCAAATGCCATTCTCTCTCTCTCTTGCTCTCCCTTTCTCCTTTACCAATTTCCATTTCCTGGTTCTCATGGACCTTCCATAAATTAAAAATAAAGAACTTACATGCTTTGTAAGACATAGATATGATTCAGCAATTTTTTTAAAATGTGCATTGATTTCTATATCACTGTTTTTGTTTCCAAATATTCTAGGTACAATAAAAAGAAATCAAGCACTTACAACTTGAAAAACACTGTGAGGATTAGTAAAAGAGCCCAAGTTATAAAATAAATGACCCCTAATTATAGATGATAGATGTTGTAACATGGAGATTAGGAATATGTATCTTAAAAGTAGTGAAATATTCCAAAATAGTCATTAAAGTTTAGAATCCGTAATGTTAAAAAAAAAAAAAATTGAGACAGTCATGATATATGTCAAAAAGTCATCTATGAAAAGAGCTAAAAAAAAAAAAAGAAAAAAAAAATGGATGAGAGATGCACTCTGCCTGAAAGTGGAATACAGTGATTCAATACAAAGAATTTTAAATCAGAGATGGAGGAAAGTGGGTAAGTTTTCAGGGGCAGAAATAGAAGCATGAACGGATTAGATTTGTAAGGACAATCAGTGGCAGAACAACTTATTGGGAGCTGCTAGTTAATGTGATAATGTCATAGGAGCAACGACCAGAAAGTTTGGTTACTGTTAGATTTAGGAGTTTAAACTTTTCCTTAAAATCATTAATGTTCCAGTTATGGAAAAATCCTAGAGAAATAGAGACAGACAGAAACAGAGATGGTGAAGGATGGGGCTTATAGAAAGACTATAAAAATTATGATAGGTAGCTGTAAATTTTTTTGTTTGTTTGGGAAAACTGTTTGGTTCAATTAGAGTTTAGAGACAATTTTCTGTAAAAGGCCAAGTAATAAGTATTTTAGACGCTGTAGGCCATATCATCTGTCACAGCTGCTCAACTCTACTGTTATGACATGAAAGCAGCTATAGGCAATGAAAAAGAAATGGCTGTATCCAATAAAACTCTTATTTATGGACACTAACATTTGAATCTCATAAAATGGCCATGTGTCATGGAATATTTTCTTTTGGGGATTATTTCAATCACTTTAAAATTTCAAAACCACTCTTCACTCATGGGCTATGTTAAAACAGGCAATGGGCCATACATCACTGACCCAGATCTAAACAATGAAATGTTTCTTTTCTATTACCCTTGAAGCCTAAACTTCTAAGAAAATATAGGCTTTCTTATTTTATAATAAAGCATTTTTCATTATAAAGCATGTTTTGTAATAAATATTAAGCAAACTTCCTTGGTGGCTGAGTCAGTAAAGAATCCAGCTGCAATCCTGGAGTCCTGGGTTCAATCCCTGGGTTGGGCAGATCCCCTGGAGAAGGGAACGGCTACCCCCTCCAGTATTCTGGTCTGGAAAATTCCATAGACAGAGGAGCCTGGCAGACTATAATCCATGGTGTCACAAAGAGTCAGACACGACTGAGTGACTTTCACTTTCACTTTTTTCAAACTTCTGAGAAAACTAATTTCCTCATGTCTTCTATTTTATTCAAATAATTTTTGGATAACCTTCATGTAATTACCACATTATTTTATTGAATTTGTTTTCTATGTTGCATGTAGCCTGCATATAAACATACTTACAATGGATGTACATTTTATTAAGGAAAAATCATGCAGAATAAGTCAAGTATGATCTCAGTTAACTTCTACCTAGAACATAGTACTTGTTTTGTATAGAAAAGATCACAATCCTCTAAAATAGCAACACACAGTAAAGAAGGACTCATCCTCACACCACTAGTATTTACGGTGTAGTTGTAATTAGTGTCACTTTTGTTTCTTTACATGGTTCAATTCAGAAAATCTGAAATGAGTCAATGAAAACAAACAAATGGTCTTTAAATTAATTGACCCAGCCACTCATGCAAACAGGTCAGTTCAGTTCAGTTCAGTTGCACAGTCGTGTCCGAGTCTTTGCAACCCCATGAATTGCAGCACGCCAGGCCTCCCTGTCCATCACCAACTCCTGGAGTCTACCCAAACCCATTTCCATTGAGTCGGTGATGCCATCTAGCCATCTCATCCTCTGTCATCCCCTTCTCCTCCTGCCCCCAATCCTTCACAGAATTAGGGTCTTTTTCCATTGAGTCAACTCTTCATATGAGGTGGCCAAAGTACTGGAGTTTCAGCTTCAGCATCAGTCCTTCCAATGAACAGCCAGGACTGATTTCCTTTAGGATGGACTGGTTGGATCTCCTTGTAGTCCAAGGGACTCTCAGGAGTCTTCTCCAACACCGCAGTTCAAAAGCATCAATTCTTTGGTGCTCAGCTTTCTTTACCATCCAACTCTCACATCCATACATGACTACTGGAAAAACCATAGCCTTGACTAGACGGACCTTTGTTGGCAAAGTAATGTCTGTGCTTTTAAATATGCTGTCTAGATTGATCATAACTTTCCTTCTAAGGAGTAAACATCTTTTAATTTCATGGCTGCAATCACCATCTGCAGTGATTTTGGAGCCCCCCCAAAACAGCTCAGCTCCTGTTAATCTCATGGGATAATGCTGCCAGCGTCTTGAAAGCTCTTCTTACCCAGAATCACTTCCTTTATCACTCTGTTGTCGACCCAGATAGCTGATACCATCTTAACCCAGTGACTTCTATCAGGTCTCTTATGTCTGCTAGCTGTCTGAAGTTGGATAAATTACTTAAAGTTTCCTTTTCTTCATTTGTAAAATGGAGTTCCAATATCACTGCAAATGGTGATTGCAGCCATGAAATTAAAAGACGCTTATTCCTTAGAAGGAAAGTTATGACCAACTTAGACAGCATATTAAAAAATAGAGACATTATTTGTCAACAAATGTCTGTCTGTCAAGGCTATGATTTTTCCAGTCATCATGTATGGATGTGAGAGTTGGACTATAAAGAAAGCTGAGTACCAAAGAATTGATGCTTTTGAACTGTGGTGTTGGAGAAGACTCTTGAGAGTCCTTTGGACTACAAGGAGATCCAACCAGTCCATCCTAAAGGAGATCAGTCCTGGGTGTTCATTGGAAGGACTGATGTTGAAGCTGAAATTCCAGTACTTTGGCCACCTGATGCAAAGAGCTGACTCATTTGAAAAGACCCTGATGCTAGGAAAGATTGAAGGCAGGAGGAGAAGGCGACGACGGAGAATGAGATGGCTGTATGGCATCACCGACTCAATGGACATGAGTTTGGGTAGACTGCGGAAGTTGGTAATGGACAGGGAGGCCTGGCATGCTGCAGTTCATGGGGTCGCAAAGAGTTGGACATGACTGAGGAACTGAACTGAACTGAAAATGGGGTTATTAGTGACCACTGCATTGTCATTTTATGAATTAAGTGAGATAATACATGCAAGGTGCTAGGCCTGGTATCTAATATGTGGTAAGCATATAATAATTCTTCTCTGTTATTCCCTTTATTCTATTGTTGTCACTTAAGTCCATACTGATCTTTCTTAATGGACAGGGAAGCCTGGTGTGCTGCAGTCCATGGGGGTCACAAAGAGTCAGACACGACTGAGTGACTGAACTGAACTGAACTACATGCTCAAATCAAGCACTTCAAGTTTTGCTATTGGTTTATTCTGCATCTGAAAATCTTAGATGCCCAGGTGCTTTGGGAAAAAGGCTATTTTTATTAAGAGATAATAAAAGTGTAGTCATTTTGTGCTCATGATCTTATAGCATATAAAAATTTAAATGAAAATCATATATTCAACAAAACCAATGACACCCTGAGTGTAGGATCCTTGTGTATAGATCCTGCGCTCAAGTCATGGCTCTGATACTCACTGAGGGATAATTGCTGTCTCAGTTTTCTTACTTTTTAAATGAAAATGCAGGCAATAATTTCCCTTTCATAGGCATTTTTGCCATTAGTCCCCAAGAAATTAATGTGATAATTTGCTAGGGTTGGATGTCTGTTCATTGCTTGGTGGGTAAAGGATAGTTTTAAACCTCTTCATTTGGACTGGCTCCTTCCTTTCAGACCATATGAGTTTCTCTCTCCCTTCATGGATAAGAATTTTATTTAAATGTAACTAGATCAAAGATATCCCCTCAAAACAAGGAGATATATGTGACTACTGAATTGTTCCAGAAGTGTATGTGTATATCTCTCTATATACACACAAAGATACCTAAGTAATATCAGAGATGCTCTCCAGATTGTAAAGGCATCAAAAATTTTTCACTGCCTCATTCTTATGAATATTAGCATAAAAAGGCAATCACAACATGGATTATAGAGGGGTTGCTCAGATGTTGTATTGTGATACTGATTCCTATCTACTAAGCTTCTAGATATTTTCAGGGGCTAGTTTATAGTCTGTGCACAGCTAGAAAATTATCATTCAGAATGACTCATGTTTTTATTCATAGGTTAGAGTGAATATGTGATTTACTTGTGATTCATTATTTTCAAGTAAGGTGAAATAGTGACGTCAGCTCTTGGCTGGGTTTTGCACAGCAGAAAATCCTGGGATTGGTGATTCCAAGCTAGCAGTAATAATAATTTCTTCGTGTGCAGGCAAGGGAAGAGAGGACTTAAGTTCATTAAAGGAATTAAGGTTTTGTAAAAATGCATTGAGTTTCCCTTGTGACTAAGTCAGTAAAAATCCACTTACCATGCAAGAGACCCAGGTTCTATCCCTGGGTCAGGAAAATCCCCTGCAGAAGTTAATGGCAACCCCCTCTAATATTCTTGCCTGGGGAATCCCATGGGCAAAGGAGTCTGGTGGGTTACAGTCCATGGGGTCGCAAATAGTCAGACATGACTTAGCCACTAAATGACCACCACCAAAAATGCATTGTGTATCCTTTCATGTTGTCATTTTCTTAGGTGTATAGGCAACACCATCATGCTCTTCGAGACATATAAGCATGCCCTGCATTATATGTGTGTGTTCCTCATTTAAGAAAGGTCATCTGAGCCGATTTGTTGCACTGTAATTTGGTGCACTAGTCATCCCTTTGGAGTCTCTACCATTAATTCCTAATGAGCACGTGGTCCTGATTTTTTAAAGTTACCTTTGTTCTGAAAAGGACCTTGCAATTCACATAAACTAAAAATCAACAAGGGAGGAGAAAGTAGGATTCCTTTTATTCCTCCCATTTTCCTGCAGAGAAATGTTGAAGCTGAGCCAGCAGTGGAATCTACATTCCACTGCAAGACCTGATCTCTGTCTCTTATAGACTTACAAAAAGACCCCCCAGGAGGTACCCAAATTAATTCCTTGAAACTCATCAGTGTTAACCGTACTTGAAAAAAGGATCTCTGCTGATGTGTTTCAGTTAAGGATCCTGAGATGTGATAATCCTGGAATATAAGGGTGGGACCTAAGTTCAATGGCAAGTACCCTTATTAGAGAAAGGTTGAGTGAAGTTTGATACAGTTAGGAATAGACAGAGAAGAAAAACAAAAAAGACTGTGAAGAGAGAGGAAGAGAAAGAGTAATGTGGTCACAAGCCAAAAAAAAGAAAAACCACCAAGGAATCCTGACAGCTACCAGGAACTAAAAGAGGGAAGGAAACATGCTCCCCTGAAGCCTTCTGAGGGAGGACAGTGCTGCATGATTTCCTTGATTTCAGACTTCTGGTTCCATAAAATGATGGTAGAATACATTTCTTTGATTTAAAGCTGCCCAGTTTGTAGTATTGTATTATAGCAGCCATAGTTGTCTGATACACTTCCACTGGTTTCTAATCTAACCAAACAAACCTGAAAGTAAAGTTTCATGTGCTTAAACAGTAAGGGGATGGATTGAACACTTTCTTGGTGGCAGGTTGCCTGGTTATGATGGATTATTTGTAGCCTTTGTCTGGATATGTCTAATGCCACCACCTAGAGCCATGGTATTAATCCCTCCTGACAAAGGAAGCTAAGCTTTGACACACACTGTCCTCCTGCAAGGGAAAGCTAAAGGAATAACAAGATAGAAGGAAGCGATCATTGATGTCAATGCTTCTTGTTTTATTCTTATTTCTGAAATGTTCTATGCATTCCATTCAAGCAAATACTTGGAATTGGGAGGAGCAGTCCTCATGAAATAACAGATCAAGTACTAGGTAAATTTTTGACTGAGAGGAGATATTTTGTCAGTGTTACTTCAGTAGCTTTTACCTTTTCCATCCGGAAATGCCTACTATCATCTGAGAAAAGGCCAGAGATATAGTTAGAACCTGTGCTGAACATTTACCTGTTTGCACTCAAATCCATTCTTATCTTCCCCCATGTCAAATCTCTGAATCCCCAAATACTGAGCAATGCACACTATCTTTCCCAGGCTACTTTCTGGCTGGTACCATTGAAGTCAGTAGCAAAGCATTGGAGGATGGGAAGAAAGAAAAAGCCAGGACAATTTTCCCTCCATTGACTTGGATAGAATTTCTCAAGTAGTTACATTTGCTCTTTGGCCCCATCTTCTGTCAAAGAATTTTGCTCTCTTATGTCACAGGTTCCACTCAGGGAGGTGTCGATTTTCTTTTCTTCCACCTTTGTGACTAGATGCTCATACTAACTGCCTCTGTTAACTGATTGGATTGTAAATGATAGGAAATCAAAGGGAACAGATCACATTGACTCACCTTCGGTTTGAATTTAAAGAGAAATCAATCAGTCCTGACTGGTCATTTAGTTGTTCCAGGTTAAGATCCTGACCAACATGGATGACTTTTTGAAAGAAATTTGGTATACTTGTTCAGGGTCCCAAAGAGAGGGGTTAGGACTTAGATGTATTAAATGATATGGCCAGTTAATACAGGGCATGTCCAGGCTCGCTTCTGTCCTTCAGCACTTAACTCTTTCCCTGAATCCATCAGAAATACATGCTCTTGTGTAACAAGATTATGGTATTTTGATATATTAAATACTGGTGAGTTTTACATCATATTTCTGATCTCTAATGCAGAAGGAAGTCTTGTTCTCTAATAGTATACACTAAAAAAGAATGCATTGAATTATTCATTGTTAAGACAGACATAAACTATATATTTTAAATGAAATAAAAAAGATTTATGACATATTGAAATAAAATGATTCAAAACAAGGAGGTATTCTAGAGTTTAAAATGTCTACATAAAAATAATAGGCCCATGATTTGAGAGGATACAAAAATTATCATAGAATTTCAAGTTAATATTAAGGTTAAAATTAAAATGTGAATATGTATTCTTTGTTTTGAATTCCATAAATGTTCTCAATGCTTATATCATTTCCCTCAGAGGGTCTTAATTCATGTAAGAAATTATATTTTGTTATATTCTTACACATATATTATATTGTTCAACACAGCTTGCATTTTGTTTAATATGTTTAGAGTTTATGTAGCAGTACTAATCATTGTAATATTTATATTATGTCTGCTATTTGTCCTCAAGTAGTAAATATACATCTAATAGACTATTATAAAATTATAACTAAAACCTTGATTTTATTAATTGTTGAATTCAAATAGAATGGTGTTATTTACAGAGATATATAAAATGTGAATAATAAGAAATAATAATAGCTATAAAATTAGTAGGCATGTATTTGAAGTCCTAAAACAATGGATTTCTAGGAAATTAAAATAGAGTAAAAATTTGGAAACATAAAAAAGAAAAATACTAATTGCCAATGGCTTAATACTTTTTAAGGCAGGATTTGGTAATTCAAAATAATTTTCAGAAAATAAAGATGTATTCAAGTGTAAATAATGTTTAAATACTTTTAAAATCCTCATATATATTGCCATTAATTTTTAAAATCACACTAATATGCATTTGGTTTGAAGAGTTTCAAGGAATGAAAAGATGACTTTCTTTAGATTGTTATCAGTAATGTAGTATATAAATTGTGCTCTTTTATTAACAAGGAATGCAATTGTACTTTGAGGTACCACTTTTAAAAACATTGGCTGAGTTTTACAAAGTACTTTTTGATTACAATTCTGTTTGCTATTTCTGTACATTTCTGAGAATATTAAAGATTGTTACATGAAAATGTTTTATACAGATGAGAATGTTATATGCTATGCAACATATTATCTATGATAGAGATTTATATGGGTGTGTAAATCTGTGAAAGAGCAAGAGGGATAAATCAAAGAAAATTTTCCAGAATAGTCTATACAACTTTAAAGTTAGAAGCAAAAAAAAAAAACCAAAAAACTCCAGACTTCTCATTCTAAAAGTGAGATAACTGACTTCTAAAGACATGTAATTTCAAAAATGAAGCAGCAGTTCGATGTGCAAATGAGAGAAAAAGTATTCAGATCTATACCCAGCTATTTTTCTTTGTATTTACTGCTAGCTTTCTGATAGACTATGGTTTTCTCATCTCATTTTCAAATTCTTATTATCTTCTCAAGAAACCTATGAGGCAGTTAATATTACCATTTTACAATTTTGAAAACTGAAGTTCAGCTTAAACTTTATCTTTCTTAAATAACACTCTGAAATAAATGTGATCTTTTTTTAATACAGGTAATCATAGCTATTATATCTTCAGTGCTTTCTATAAACCACACATTGTGCTAATTCCTTTATATAACATTTAATCCTCCCAAAGTTGTGAGTTGGATTTTAAAATTACCATTTTTAGAGATGAAAAAACAACAACAGCAACAACTGGAGTTTAGGGAGATTAAAGTGAATCTTCACCTATTGTAAGTTACAGAGATGTTTGAAATTAGGTCAGTCTGACCAGAGAGGAAGGCATGAGATTAGATCTATTTCTAAATACTCTTGTAGATCTGTGGTTCCTTATTCATTCTGCATAATTGGTAAAAGATAAATACTGTCAGTCCCAATATTAACCTCTTTTTCTGTTTTTCTGGGAACTGAGACCTTCCATTACTACTGAGAGCAATACTCAAGTTGAACAATCTTATTCTCATTTAAGAAATTGGATTTTTAGTAGAGTAGTAGGAAATGTATTTTAAAAATACTGTGTATATCTGATTTTCTCTAAGAGGTCTATGGTCATAAGGGCCAGATCATTTGTCATAACCCTAATTTATTTCAGGAAGCAACAGTTAGAACTGGACATGGAACAACAGACTGGTTCCAAATAGGAAAAGGAGTAGGTCAAGGCTGTATATTGTCACCCTGCTCATTTAACTTATATGCAGAGTACATCATGAGAAATGCTGGGCTGGAAGAAGCACAAGCTGGAATCAAGATTGCTGGGAAAAATATCAATAACCTCAGATATGCAGATGACACCACCCTTATGGCAGAAAGTGAAGAGGAACTAAAAAGCCTCTTGAACAAAGTGAAAGAGGAGAGTGAAAACGTTGGCTTAAAGCTCAACATTCAGAAAACTAAGATCATGGAATCTGGTCCCATCACTTCATGGCATATAGATGGGGAAAGAGTGGAAACAGTGGCCGACTTTATTTTTGGGGGCTCCAAAGTCACTGCAGATGGTGATTACAGCCATGAAATTAAAAGATGCTTACTCCTTGGAAGGAAAGTTATGACCAACCTAGATAGCATATTAAAAAGCAGAGACACTACTTTGCCAACAAAGGTCCATCTAGTCAAAGCTATGGTTTTCCCAGTGGTCATGTATGGATGTGAGAGTTGGATGGTGAAGAAAGCTGAGCGCCGAAGAATTCATGCTTTTGAACTATGGTGTTGGAAAAAACTCTTGAGAGTCCCTTGGACTGCAAGGAGATCCAACCAGTCCATCCTAAAGGAGATCAGTCCTGGCTGTTCATTGGAAGGACTGATGCTGAAGCTGAAACTCCATTTCTTTGGCCACCTCATGCGAAGAGTTGACTCACTGGAAAAGACCCTGATGCTGGGAGGGATTGGGGGCAGGAGGAGAAGGGGATGACAGAGGATGACATGGCTGGATGGCATCACTGACTCGATGGACATGAGTTTGAGTAAACTCCAGAAGTTTGTGATGGACAGGGAGGCCTGGTGTGCTGCAATTCATGGGGTCTCAAAGAGTCAGACACAACTGAGCGACTGAACTGAACTGAACTGAATTTATTTCATGGAAATAGATTGTACATCTAAATTCAATTCATCTATTTAGTAAATGCCTGCACTTGATTAAGAATGTAAATGATTAACTTCCATTTATCTTTTTGACATGGGAAAAACTCGAAATACCTGTTGATGGTAGATTAATATTATTATGTCTACATATGAAAAACAGCAGTTAGTTTAAATAAGAGGCAAAACACTACCCATAGCCTAACTAAAATTTACGAATGCAATTACGTAACAACAAATCTATTTGGAAAAAGAAAAAAACAGACTGAAAAATTGACTGAAAATGAAAGTGTCATAAGTAGAGATTTATGCCATTACCCACCTGAATACATACCAAAAAAAAGAAGAAGAAAAAAGCAAAAATAATGGACATAATATTGTGTTTTGTAACTAACAAAGGGTCCTGAGTGCATTACAGATAGCAAATGCTCAAAGAAACACACTGAAAGGGTTTGCATCAAATTGAAAGGAAGTTTGGGAGACATATAAGGAAGTTATGAGCACATTTCAGTGAAGCAGGAAATGAGGTAAGTCAGATCGTCCCAGTAATTTTTATCAGCGTAGAGTGTTGAGAATCGATCATGCTTCAAGAAGGACAATGAACAGCCTATTTCAATCCCAACATTGATATCTGACAGAAAAAGGGGCTGGAAAAGAAAAATCTGTGTGTCAAGCAGAAGTTGGAGCACAGCTAACCGGGCATGCAGGTCTTTTGCTGTCTTTTCTCATAAAACTGACTTATGACAGCTGGAGAGTAGCCACCAAAAAGACCTGGAAGAACATGACAGCCCTGCCTGTATAGTGAGCAGCCATAGTGCTTAAGTGTCAAGCTTTATTTGATATGGATAGGCTACTGAATAACGGGAGACTTTCTTATAGGAACACCAGCTCTTCCTCATTGTTCTGAGGATCAGGGTAAGGTTGTTCCGGGAAAACTGAACCAAAATCTACAAGCTGACTGGAAAACCCCATGTGAAAAGCGTTAGTGTCCGACTCCTCCTTACCCAAGGGACTGTAGCCCGCCGGTTTCCTCAGTATTCTCCAGGAGAGAATACTGAAGTGGGTAGCCATTACCCTCTCCAGGAGATCATCCTGACCCAGGGATCGAACCTGTGTTTCTCGTATTGCACGCAGATCCTTTACCTTCTGGGCCACTAGGGAGGCCTGAAAAGTCCCATACTTGTAAGCAGACATAATCACTCCATGTCTTTATATATACATATATATATAAGCAAATCATAAACCCTTTTTGATCCTGCTTTTTATTATTTTTATTATTGTTATATATAATGGACATCAGCTGATATTTTCTTTAGGTTATTTACCTCTCCAATTCTAAGTGAAGTTGGCCTGTGGATTTTCTTCTTTATATTGATACTTTCCAAATCCACTTTGCTAATCAAAGTAACAGTAGGTTTATAAAATAAGTAGAGTAATTTTTGCTCTTTACTATTTGTTGTAACAACTTACATAAGATAGAAATTCTCTGTGCCTTATGCTTTCAGGAATACTCACCAATAAAACTATATCTGAGTATCTTTTTGGTGTGTGAGGTGATCTTTGGCTATCATTTCAATGTATGATTTATTAATCTATCTAGTTGTTCTTATTCTTTTATATTTGAAATTTTACACCTTTTTTTTTCCATTTACCATTGATGTATTTAACATTTTAATGTTGATTTTATTCCCTAGTTGAGGTATAATTTATATAAAATAGGTATATCCATTTCAAGTATATAGCTTAATGAGATGTGATAAGCACAAGTTAAACACACACATGACCCCCATATAACCACTTTCACCTTCAAGAAACCCTCAAACCAAAAACATTATCTTGCTCCCATCCTTAGTCAGACCTAGTCAATCAAAATTCTCCCACCTCACACCCTGACCTAGGCCCCAGGCAACCACTGAACTGCTTTCTATCCCTAGCAAATTCATTTGCTTTTACTAGAGTTTTGTATCAATTGTATCATATAGTAGGTATTCTTTTGTTTGGCTTCTCTCTCAGCATAATAATTTTGAGACTTGTCTAGGCTGTGTATGTATCTGTATTTTCTTTCATTTTATGACTAAGTATTTCATTGAATGGATATAGCACAATTTATTCACCCTTTCACTTGATGATGGGCATTTAGGGTGTTGTAGGTTTTGGTCTATTAGGAATAAAACTGCTGTGAGCATTACTATATAAGGATTTGTGTGTATGTTAGTCAACTCAGACTGCTAAAATAAAACACTGCAGACTGGGTGGCTTTTTAACCAGAGGCATGACTTTTCACAGTTCTAGGAGCTGAGAAGTCTAAGTTCAAGGTGCTGGCAGTTTTGGTAGGTTCTTCGTTAGAACCCCCTTCCTGGCTTGTAGACAGCCACAATTTCATCATTGCTCTCATGTCTTTTCCTTGGTGTCAGTGTGTGGGAAGAGAGGAAGCTCTGGTGTGTTTCCACTTCTTGTAAAGGCTACTCACCCCATCACGAGAGCGCCACTCTCATCACCTCATCTAAACTTGTTAGAAACTTAATTACCTCCCAAAGGCCCCACCTCATAGTAACTTCATGTTGGAAGTTGGGGCTTCAACAAGAGGACACATTTAGCTCATAACATCATAGATACACATTTTAATTTTGGGGGGTAAATATCTCAAAGTGGAATTGCTGGAGTATATGTATATATGTATTTTTGCATGTTGTGCATCATAAGCCTATGTTTAGCTTTTTGGAAACTGCCAAATTGTTTTTCAGGTAGATGACCATTTTATATGTCCCACTCTCATCAATGAATCAACATTTTAGTTTCCTTGCATTTTAAACAATAATTTTATATATTATATATATAATACTATATATATACTTATATATATTATATATTATTAATTAATTCTATATTTAAAATATTGAAAGACAATGTGATAGTTATGCTTTAGTTTAGCTGTCAAAAATATAAACATTTGCTTGTTAAAAAAGAAAGGAAGCATTCTTTGAGAATTTCTAGTAAGTTAAATAACTTTTTTTTTAACTTAATAAGTTACTAGTTTTATTTTTATTTTATCAATTCTAATGGTACATATTTCATCTCTGCCCACTGTCCAATTATAAAGCCATCCACAATGTTTGGTATTTGTTACAGCAATACTCTACTTCCTACTAACAAAATCTCTGTTAATTTCCTATGGTTTCCATTATAAATTGCCATAAACTGATTGATTTAAAACTAACAGAAGTTAATTTCCTCACAGTAATGGAAGTTAGAAGTTTCATTGTGCTGAAACAAGATGCCAACAAGTCTACATTTTGATCGGAGAGTTTAGGGAAGACTATATGTCTTACTTCTAACTTCTGGTGACTTCTGGCCAAGTCACTCCAATCTTTGACTATATCTTCATATTGCTTTTGCTTATGTATGCATAATGTCCCTCTCCCTCTCTCTTATGAAGATACTTAGGATGGATTTAGGACCCACCTGGATAATCCAATATAATCTCTATATATCCAGATCTTTAAAAACAGCTCTTAGTACAAAGTTTCTGTTTCTCTATAAGGGAACAGGGCTATTTGGGACTGGATATCTTTTGGTGGCCATTTTTCCTTTTTCTAGATATACCAAGTTCAGTTTTGGCAAACTGACTGTCTGGGGTTCCCATTTAATTAAACATAGACTATTACAAAAGGGGAAAGTATGTTCTCAGGATTTTTGGAATGTGTATCCTTAGCATTATGATTAGCATATAGTAAATTCTCAAAATTTATAGCTCATTTTAATTGTTGTTATAGGTATCAATGGGCATCTCCAAATAAAAACTACTATAAGTTATATCTAAAATAAATTTAATTCCTCAGATTATTAATTAAGAATACATTTAATTCAGTCCTTTTGTGAACACAGCTTTAAATTTTATATAGTATTGTCTTTTTTAAAAATTTTTTTCAGTCTTCAAAGTTATATGCTCTATTATATTATCTACTGAAACAACTACAGAGTAATGAGTCTTACCACTTAGGCAGTAGAAATTCAGATTTCTCTAAAACTTCAGAGGTTATTTGAAACACAGTGTGACAATTATGGTTAAGATTAAGTCAAAAATATAAACATTTGCTTGTTAAAAAAAAAGGAAAAAATCTTTGAGAATTTCTAGAAGGTTAAATAGAGTTTCCTTTTTCTTTTCTTTCTTTTTTTTTTTAAGTTGACATTAGCTTTATAGTAATATGGAAGAAACATGAAATTTAAATTAAGAAATCTTTAAGGTCAGTGGGATTGCTGGGTCATATGGCCCAGTTCTATTTCCAGTTTTTAAGAAATCGCCACACTGTTCTCCATAGTGGCTGTACTAGTTTGCATTCCCACCAATAGTGTAAGAGGGTTCCCTTTTCTCCACACCCTCTCCAGCATATATTGCTTGTAGACTTGGATAACAGCCATCCTGGCTGGTGTGTAATGGTACCTCATTGTGGCTTTGATTTGCATTTTTCTGATAATGAGTGATGTTCAGCATCTTTTCATGTGTTTGTTAGCCATCTGTATGTCTTCTTTGGAGAAATGTCTGTTTAGTTCTTTGGCCCATTTTTTGATTGGGTCATTTATTTTTCTGGAATTGAGCTGCAGGAGTTGTTTGTATATTTTTGAGATTAATCCTTTGTCTGTTTCCTCATTTGCTATTATTTTCTCCCAATCTGAGGGCTGTCTTTTCACCTTGCTTATAGTTTCCTTTGTTGTGCAAAAGCTTTTAAATTTCATTAGGTCCCATTTGTTTATTTTTGCTTTTATTTCCAATATTCTGGGAGGTGGGTCATAGAGGATCCTGCTGAGATTTATGTCGGAGAGTGTTTTGCCTATGTTCTCCTCTAGGAGTTTTATAGTTTCTGGTCTTACATTTAGATTTTTAATCCATTTTGAGTTTACTTTTGTGAATTTATTTTTAATGTGTTTGATTTTTTAAAACTCTCCATTAAAGCTATGGACATGCACAATATGTTCATTTTATTTTTTTCAAATTCTACACTGTCACTCACCAATAAAGTACTAAAAGGATTAAGAAGCTGCATTTCTCAAGCTCAATTATGTTTAATTGATTAATTAAGTTTTCTGGAAATTGTGTCTCTAAATAATATATAAAATTTATTCCTTTTATCATTTAGACTATCAAAATAATTAGATTACAGTGGGACAATTTAAAAAATATGTTTGTACATTTTCTCTCATATTATTTTAAAGATTATTGTAATTCACAAATTTAACTAACTTCTAACTTAAATAGTAACTACTAACTTAAATATTAACTTAAACTTTAACTACTAACTTAAATAGTAACTTCATGTACTATATTGTAGGAACTAATATAGGTACTGGGGATATAGTAGAAAATCACATAGTATATGACCTGTGTCCTTGTGGGGTTGACATTCTAGAAAAGAAGAAACATCAACAAATTTAATAATATTAAAAATAGACTATTTTAGATAGTGATAAGTGAAGGAGGAAACAGACAGAACAGGCTCCATCTTGAAAGCAGGACTCCATCTTGGGCCAGACTGTGGACTATGAGCTATATGCCCAGTGTCTATGGAAATGACATACCAACTGGAAAAGCAGACCCCCGGATGGAAGAGCCCCAGGGCTCATGCCTAGACTCTGTCGCCTAAAAGAACACCCTAATTATCTGTGTAACTGAATAGAATCATAAATTCTATTATGCTTATTGGGGTATGACCACAGGCCTATTGATAATTGCCCACTGTTAACTACCTAGGCTTAAGGCATGTGAATCACGAGTTAACTTTGTATCATTATTTTCCTTTGTTCAGACTAGTTTCAGGTAATTTGGGGAGGAGGATTTGGACACCTACATATAGGATATATAGGGTTTTCACAAAAACTGGTTGGGGTCCTTGGCTAAGAAGAGACTCTGCCTTGGGCCCACCGGTGTAATAAACTGCACTCCACTATCTGCCTTGTCCTTCTGAGTGAGTTTGTTTCCCAGAATGTGTGGCTACAACATAAGTATATGAGGAAAAATAAGATAGAGAATAAGGATGAGTGGTGATGGGAGATGACACTGCAATTTTCCATAAGATGGTCAGAAAGAAAAGACCTGAAGGAACTGAGGAACAGTCATGTGCTCATCTATGGTAGCACATTTACCTAGAAGGAGACGTGAAGAGCTGTGTTTGAGAAACAGTGATAATGCCAGTGTCTCAACAGAGTGACAAGAGGTCAAGGGAGTGATAGAAGATAAGGTCTAAGAATGGGGCCATCTTTGTTGGCTCATGTAGACCACAATAAGGGTTATGTATTTTTGACCATGAATGAGTAAGATTTCTTTGGAGGGTTTTAAGCAGAAGAGTAATTTGGTCAGACTACATTTTAGAAGGATTACTCCCTGCTGAGACTGAACTGATCTGGGCAAGGCTTGGGGGTGGGAGGCTTGTGGGAATGACTGACATGGCAGACAGTAGGAAATCAGTTAGGAAAAAATTAATCAAATCAATCTGCTAAAGATACCTATGATGATAAGTGAAATCTATAATGAGTAAAATGTATTTCAAGGCTGACACTTTAGTGAATATAGAATTGCAATTTACATTTTTGTTAGACAATATTTACAAAACTTTCTAGATAATTACCAACTGAGATGACTATGAAACTTGTTACATGCTTTGGGGCTTGATTTGAGAAGAATTAAGCTTAAAAAATAAAAGTAGCTATATTAGGAGATGGTTGAGTTGTTAGCTAGTAGGGTTATATATTTGACTCTATTCAAAGTTATTTCCCCAAATAAGTCTTGAATGCTATTCTGATACCAAAAATCTCATAAATGCTTCTATTTAATGGCTCTTTATAATACTTTCAGAAAGATAATCTTATTTCAAGACTGTTACTGGTTCTTCTTTTGAATTTACTTGTCTATATTTGCACTGTCCAGAAAATTAGCCACTAGTCACACATGGCTCTCGAACACTTGAATGAGGGCTAGTATGAATTAAGATCTGTTCTAAGTGTAAAATACATACTAGATCTTGAATATTTAGCATGAAAAAGAATTTAAAATATTTCACTAATGATTATTTTTATATTTGATTATATTTTGAAATGTAATTAATTACAAGTGAAAACATTTTGAATATACTGAGTTAAATGAAATATATAACTAAAATTAATGTCACTAGCTCCTTTCAACCCTTTTTTATGAGGCTATTAGAAAATTTAAAGGTACATATGTAGGTCAGATATTATTTCTGTTGGACAGCTTTGGTCTAGATGCTAGATGAGCTCTATGGTAGTTTTTGAAATTATAGTACTAATGTAAGAATAATAAGTAGGAAGGATGAAGTAAAAATAGGTTTGCTATATTTAGGGACTATATATCTTGTAATGAAAGTGGAATAAACAATTCATCTTTGGAAAAAGATAAATTGCTCAATTTGTGATGTAGTGGCAAATGGATATCTGTGCATAAAAAATTCAAATCTTAATCTATGAGAATCAGTGTTCTCCATGGTATATCAACATCTATGAAAAAAGAAATTTAAGAATATAATGTCCCTAAGAAAGAAACTTGAAAGCCTAGCAGAATTTGGACTGAGAATAGTTTCAGTATAACCTATGGCTGCAACAAATTGTCTTTTTTTTCTTGTAATTTCTTTAGTATAAATATGTGTTTATTTTTAATGCTTCATAATTTTTGGAAGTTATGTCAGTTACTTCAAAAAGAAACCATTCTATTTAAAACCATATTTTTAAGTAAATCCAACATTATGGCCTGAGTGGGTCAAAATGTTCTATTGTTTTCCTTCTATTTCATTTACCAAAATATTTATTTAAATAAACTTGAATAATATTTTAAGACCTCTTAAACATATATATTTAAGACTATTTTCTATCTGTGCACACAGCTCACTTTAGGGTGCAGTTAAAGGGAAGATGGAATTGAAAAATAATAAATAACAAGGACCACAATGTTTTATTTCAATACCATTACATTACAAATTAATATGAAGACTTTAAAACATTAACTCTGCTTCTGATACTTTTCTCTCATTTATCATTGGTTAGAATTGACAGAATCATAAATCCAAATGGCAGGTTATTAGATAAAAATTGATACTGGCTAACAAAAGTTATACTTGTTTCTAAATGGACCAATCAGCAGTAGACATAAATTCATTACGTTGAAATGTTGTAGAAATTGAGTTGGGACATGACAGCCAAATTCTGTCCAGAATCTTATTCTTGTCTTACACTGGAGTGTGTCCAGTTGTTCCCAGCATCTCAATGTCCCCACTGAAAGTGTCCTACAGATATTTCCTCCTGCTAAACTCTTCAGTTCAGTTCAGTCGCTCAGTCATGTCTGACTCTTTGCGACCCCATGAACCGCAGCACGCCAGGCCTCCCTGTCCATCACCAACTCCCAGAGTTTACCCAAACTCATGTCCATCGAGTCGGTGATGCCATCCAGCCATCTCATCTCCTGTCATCCCCTTCTCCTCCTGCCCCCAATCCCTCCCAGGATCAGGGTCTTTTCCAATGAGTCAACTCTTTGCATGAGGTGGCTGAAGTATTGGAGTTGCACCTTCAATATCAGTCCTTCCAATGAACACCCAGGACTGATCTCCTTTAGGATGAACTGGTTGGATCTCCTTGCAGTCTAAGGGACTTTAGGTCTTAGAAAATCCTGAGATTCTGACTTCTGAAGACGTTGTACTCATCTTTTATCCTTCTTATAGAAGTTCTGATTTCTAGTTTGCTTAATATGAATCAGCTACTTACTTCTTCAGTGTCTGTCTTTGCCGAAAATACAAAGTTCAATATATCTTCGATCACTGCTTTATAGTTTAATGTTGGCATTCCTGGCTTCTAAGTTCAGGGTCAGTTTTTGAGAATTCAGCCTGTGAAGTGAGACCTCTAGAAACATAATTGTATCCAGAAGAGCCATGATTAGGAGAGCTTGGATGAGGAGAAATAAGACTACTGTTTAATAGTAGTGATTCACTGTGTTTGGATAGCATTTTGTTATTATAAAATTTCTTCACCTCTTTTGTGTTACTTGCACATATGTTTTCCACAAGCCTGTTGTCTAAGCAGTACAGATTTAATTTTATAGCATAGAGAATTTAACAGTGAAATCTCAGAGTAGTTAAGCCCAAAGTCAGAACAGTCTTTAGTGATGTTCTCTGAACTTGAATCACCCTCTTAGGCTCTTAATCTAGTACTGTGTTATCCTATATGCTACCTCTACCAAAAATAGAGACAATATCTCAATTTTTATTGTTATCATAAAATATTTGAAAGTTTCTCTATATAATATGAGAGCTCCCCTGGCTCAGGCAGTAAAGAATCTGTCTACAATGCAAGAGACTCAAGTTTGATCTCTGGATTGGGAAGATCCCCTGGAGAAGGGAATGGCAACCCACTCTAGTATTCTTACCTGGAGAATCCCAGGCTACAGTCCATGGGGTCACAAAAAGCTGGACATGACTGAGTGTCCAACTGGGTTTCTGGCTGTATAATGTAGTCCAGTTGGTTTTCGGCCTGTTGAGTCTCATGTCTGTTATTGATATTTACGTGTTAAGTGAAAAGATTTTTAGCTAAGTGGACTAGCGTTTTAGGGGAATTCTTACCTGATCCAGACAGAACAGTTATCCAAATTATTCATAGCCAAAACAAAGTGGAGAAATACATTTTCTAAGTGAGTAATAGGAAGTGTAACATCCATTACAAAATGAGGAAAAATAACTTTCAAATGAAAGCAACAAAAGCATTGTATCATTTTTTTTCCCTTAGTGTTTTGTTCAGAAAGAATCTCCTTTGGGATATGTGACCTGTTTGAATAAAATAGAGCTAACTGGGGGGCAAGTTATCACATAGAAATAACTGACAAAGAGGTGTTAGCCACAACTAAAGCATTGAGTAAGCACAATATAAGCAGAAATGTGGACTAGTGTTCCGATCACCTGTAGAGTTTTATAATACAACTGGTAAGCATTTTGAACACTTTCTAGGCAGATCATTCAATCCAATGGTACCATCAAGGATGACAACACATTGAAAGTACACTTCATGTTCTATTTCCAACCAAAGAACAAATCCAGTGACAGCACTGATGAAATCATATCAAACTGTGCAATAATCCATTTCACTGTACATGTAGCTCTATCACTAGTAAAGGAACACATCCTGTCTTAGAGTCTTTCCTTCAATACATATGAGTCAGACATAGGGGAAAATTTTAAACATGCTAAGTGGGTTTGGTTCCCAAGTCTAGATTGTAAGATTGATAACTAAGTGGTAAGGTAGTGAAATGTTACTAGTACAAGAAGTCTTCTTTAACCATTCATAATATTTTATACTCTTCCAATATAATATGTAAGATTATCTAAATTTTGAACTTGAACATTTTATCTTATATCAAAAAAGAGAAGTCAATCAAAAATACAGGCCCAAATGAATTGAAATTTTGAATTTCAAATTTGGTGCAATACATCACAGGACATAAAGGACTTGTTTTATAACAAAGACACATATATATGATATGAGTCTTCTTCCAAGCCACATTTAAAATTCATATGCAAAAAAAGTCACAGTTCCTGCATTTTGAAATTTCTGAGACTAAGCATTTGTTATTTTAAAATTTGATAAAACTGGTTATGTTTACACAAATATTTGAATTCTGGTGATTATTTGAAAAAAGTGATTAGAACATATGGATCCCCAGAATCATATTGTAATAGAGCCACATTCAGCTGGAAATGAGTTGTGAGGCCCCTTTCAACTGGATGTGTACCCCTCTCTCATAATGATCTGTCTTCATTTTTCTTATTTGTCCTTGTTATGTTCATTTTATTTTCCCACTTGTATCATAACTAATTCAGAAATTATATAAGGAGATTCTCATCTTTCAATATGTTTGATTCATGAGGCTTTGGTTAAAACACATTGAAATCTATAATCTCATGTCTTTTTTTTTCCTGATAGCTAAAATGTTTTGAAATTGGAAACAAGTAAACCCCACGAAATAGTTAAATTATAGTATTAAATACATGACTTCAAAAGCCAATAGTTGATTTTTAAAATGAATTAAGTGAAAGAGAATGAAGAAATAATTGATATTAATTTACATGCAGTGAATGCAATATGTTACTACAAAGCTTTAAAAGGCTTAACTTTATCTAGTAAATACAGCTAAAGTTTATCAAACTATTATAAATGTTTCATCTATTTATATAAATGATCTGCCATTTATGGAAAAAAAAAGGGGAAAGTGTAACTAAGTTGTATTGAGCTCAACTTATATGCCTGACACTATTAAATGTAGATTCTGTTATTATGGCCTTGTCCCATGGTCCTCAGATGCATAATCTCTGTTCTCCTTTTCTTGCCCTGTGCTCATCAGGCTAACACCTCAGATTATACCAGCTGAGTGTGTAGTTCAATCAGTTCAGTTCAGTCGCTCAGTTGTGTCGGACTCTTTGTGACCACATGCACTGCAGCACGCCAGGCCTTCCTGTATATCATCAATTCCCGGTGCTTGCTCAAACTCATGTCCATCGAGTTGGTGATGTCATCCAACCATCTCATCCTCTGTTTTCCCATTGTCCTGCCTTCAATACCACCTGAGATATGTTGCAAACTCACTTTCCAACTGCATTCTATTATTTTTTATAAGGTTATTAAAGACAAGGAAAGCACTATATTAAATTATGATATTTTTCAAAAGTCTAAAATTTAGGAAGCAACATATTCCATTGGAAAAATCATGAATGTAAATGTATTGAGTTGGCCTTCTGTATCTACATTATCCACATCTGCAAGACTCAACCAATCTTCAATCAAAAATATTCAGAAAAAAAATCCAGGAATTTCCCAAAAGCTAACCTTAAATTTGCCTTGCTGCACAAAGGCAACTATTTACAGAGTTTTTACATTATATTAGGTATTTTAAGTAATCAGGATACATTACTTAATAAAAAAGACTTGAGCATCCAGTTATCCAGCATCATAATTTTGGTATGAAAAGGGACCCTGGAGCCCATCTCCTTGTATTTACCGAAAGATGGGGCTGTGTCTTTGGTTTCTGGGTGGCGCTAGGGGCAAAGAATCCACCTGCCCATGCAGGAGACACAGGTTTGATCCCTGGGCCAGGAGGATCCCCTGAAGTAGGAAATCACTTCAGCATTCTTGCCTGGGAAATCTCATGGACAGAGGAACTGGCATGTAGTCCATGGAACCACAAAGAGTCAGACACAACTGAGAAACTGAGAATACACACACCTGGTTATTGTATTAGTTTCCTAAGGCTGCTGTAACAAAGAACTACAAACTGGGTAGCTTAAAAATAGAGAAATTTTTTGGTCCCCAATTCTGGAGGCTGGTTATTTGCAATAAAAGTATAGGCAGGGACACACTGTCTCTGAAGCTTCTAGGGAAGGATATTTCCTAGATTGTGATGGTTGTGAGCAGCTGTCCAAGTTTCTTCATCGGTAGGTGTATAATTGCAGTCTCTGCCTTCATCTTAACTTCATGGTCTCCCTGTACATCCTCACATCACCTTCCCTCTGTGAATGTCTGTGTCCAAATTTTCTTTTTCTTGTAGAGACAGCAATTATTGAATTAGGCAACCACAGTGGTAAAGGATCTGCCTGCTAACGCAGGAGATGGGGATTTGATCCCTGGGTCGGGAAGATGCTTCTGGAAGAGGAAGTGAAAACCTTCTCCAATATTCTCACTTGGGAAATCCCATGGACAAAGAAGCCTGGCAGGCTACAGTCTATGGGATCCCAAAAGAATTGGACATGACTGAGCAACTGAACACACACACACACACACAATGCTCTTGTTCAATATAGCCTCATCTTAATTTGATGATGTTTGCAAAGATTTTTTAAAAATAAGATCATCATTGGTTCCATGTATACATGAATTACTGTTTTTGGAGGGAGCACTATTTAAACTCAGTACAATTACTAAATATTCAACACTGGATTTGGATTTTATACCTTAAATGTCTTATCCATCAAATGGAAACTAAAAAGAAACGCCCCCATTTTTTCCAAACCAAATCACAACATGCATTCAACTTACTCTCTGGAAAAAGTTTCATTGAAAGAATCTCTGGAGGTGACAGTCCAAAAAATCAAAATCTGGTTTTCAACCTGTTTGACTCGGCACCATGGCCAGGCCTATGCCCCATTTGCTAAATATACTCAAATCCTTTTTCTTGTTTTTGCTTAATATAGTGCAAAACATAAAACCTTTCTAAAATAATTTATAAATTATTGTAACAAAAATGATTAGAGAAAATTACAAATCAATACATTATATAAATAAACTTGCAGCTATTTCCTGAATTCCCATACTTCCTACCTGATTTATTTTAACTTCATCAGAATTTCACTCTTTTTTCCAGTTCTATTTTTCTTCTCTTCTAGGAAACTTATTGGAGGAATCTTATTCTCTAATACATTTTAGAGATTCAGTGACATTATGTTAATTCTCAACACATGATTCAATACCAAGTGGAAAGCCTGAGTTCAGTTGATTGGCTAAATAAGTAACTTGGCTAGCTAAATAAAAATAGTTTCCAGGTACTTTGCATGGAAACAAACTCAGAGATTTTTCCTCTGGTGTCTGTGTATTATGGAGTAGTAGTTGACAAATTTTGTTTATGTTCTGACTTACAAATCCTTTCTCAATTTCTGGCAATTGTACTTTCAATTGAAGTAGATATATTAATAAATATTCTTAGGATTAGTATAAAAATAATGATGAATACATTATAGACTATCTTGCAAAATATAAAACTAAAACCAATTAATTCAAATGTTTAAGTAAATTAGTTATTTTAACTGAGTTTTTATAACAAGTTAGGTAGCAGTGATAAATGTTATTTCTCATTCTTTTGCTTCAATAAAATAACAGTGTAACATAACATAATATAGTAAAAATTACAAATATACAAATAAAGATTAACAAAAAGGTCATAGGATTCTTTTGGCAAAGGTGTATGTATGGTGTTGTGTGTGTGTGTGTATGTACACACACCTATCAAAATTTGATTTTTAGTTCTTCAGAATAATTAATTGAAACTAAATTATAAATTTAAAAAGTCAAAATAACTCAATTTCATGGGGCTTCCTTTTCAAGCCTTTTTTATATGTGGTCAGTATATATAACTCTAAAAACAAATTAGTTCAGCAGTTAGTATACACATACACACACACACATATATACACTTGTTGCTGAAGGTAAAAAGCCATTTCACCAGTTGATGTAGGATGAGGATTGGCTATAATTGGAATATTTATTCCATATGATATGATTTGATAAAATAAGTCTCAACTACATTTAATATGCAAAAAATTGTATAGTAATTTTTTCCTTAATGTTTAATGTGCTTTGAAAAATTTAGTACTTTTAGAAACATGTATTTTTGGTAACAGTTACATGTTAAAGATCTGTATCACCAGTCCATACTTAGGCTATTTAGATATGGCTTCCTTCTAGATATTGAGTTGTTTTAGAAATGAGAATTAAGAATATCTGAAAATAATTTATTGTAGTAAAATATAGGGATTGGGGAGAAACATTTTTAGCATTCAGAGTTTCTCATCGATACTCTAATTACATTCATAGGAATTCTCCCTCAAGAATACTTATTAAAAATTGTCTGGAGGAAGACAGGGCCAATAAATACTTCCTTAGAGTATTTATTGAAAAGTGTCTGAAGAAGGAACAGGAAATATTTTAAAATAAAAATTGTATTACACCACCCACTACCATATATGTGTACTCCAGATTTACCAAAGCAGACCAAAATGCCCCTTTTGCCATGTTAAACCATAACAAATGTTACTAAAGACAAGAAAGAAAATTGTAAATGTTTATAGCATTGTGGCCAGTCATTAAAGAGAGCTCCCATTTTTTCAGAGCCTGGAAAATATTCTCATGGAAAGAGAACAGCATGATCTGAATTCATTGAGTGATAGACATTTCTTTTGTGAGTGAGATGAAAGTCTATTAAGAAAACAGAAGATTTCTCAAAAAGATCAAAGTTAAAGCAGAATCTATATGAAGTTTGAAGACTTACCTTAAAACCAGTTTTTCTTTGTTTAAATTTTTGATTTTTTTTTTCATTACTATTCCTTGGAAATTCTTGCTTCTTACACTCAGAAATGCAGTTGTGCATCCTGTGTTTCTTTATCCTGGTTTAAAGTATTTGGCTAAACTTGTCAATGACCTTATAGGATGTTGATCTGTAGCATTGCAATTATTTTTTTCCTCATTAGAATTGCTATACAACTCAAGCAAAAGAATGATCATTTTTCAGTTTTAAATGAGTAATTAAAAACTGGATTTTACTGGGTAGCTGTGTCAGAGAAAGGAACAGCTGGATTGAAATAACATACCATGAAATTGTTGACGGAGTTTGGAAGATTCTGAGAAACTAAGAGAACATGGAGGGACTGGAAACTTGGGATCCCTGTGAGGTTGAAGAGAAGGTCTTTTGGGGTGACTCTAAGAGTGACCAAAAGAGAAACAGCAGATAGTTTTTGAAAAGTGGTATTTTTTAATATAACTTTTCAGAAATGGAATAATTTAGAATTAGTTGAAGTGCTTTAGTGTGGTCATGAGATTGGGTGGATAAAAGGGAACAGAGGAAATCACAGGGTCATAAATTGAGAAATTTAAGACGCTAAGAAAGGAGGCCATCGTTTGAGTCATCTCTGAATGAGTAATAGAGCTGTAGTAAGAATGTCATGAGCTAGAGCTGAAAGTTCTCTGAAAGAGAAGGAATGATCAGGAGGTCAGTAGTGACAGTGATGAAGTGGGGTTCAGGTTGTTCTCATTGTCAGTGGAGGAAGATTTTAATATGAGTGTTATGCCAGAAGAGTCTGGAAAAAGCACTCAGGAAAAGTAGAACACTGACCCTTTCTCTGAAACCTGAGTCAAGTGGTATGAATGTCTCCACTCTGGGAAGCCCTGGGAAAATCAGTGGCCCTAGGAAGGGACCAGGATCCAGTTACAGCAAGAAGGTGAAGGGGTGTTCTCAGTTAAATAGTCAAGGTAGGATTTTATATTTTTAATTATAAAAAAACAAATAAAAAAGCATTTTTCTTACAGGAGACAAACATTTTAGGGGGCACATTAAAGGTTTAGAAGAAATGAGATTAGGTTGGGGAGAAGGAACTACAGATTAGTTTGAGGATAAACTTTGAGAAGAAGACAAATGACTGGGGAAGCTTGTATTTTGGGCCATGGCTAAGGTATGTTGGATTTAGTGTCTGGCAACTGACTGATAAGAGTAATCTCAGAAGTACTCTGATGGGTAGAATGTGGTGTAGGGTAGGGAGTGGTTTATCATAGGGTAGAGATGTGTATGCATGCTCAGTTGCTAAGTCATATCCAACTCTTTTTGACCCCATGGACTGTAGCCCACCAGGCTCCTCTGTCCATGGAATTTTCCAGACAACAATACTAGAGTGAATTGGCATTTCCTATGCCAGGGGATCTTCCCGATCCAGGGACTGAACCTATGTCTCTTGCATCTCTGGCATTGGTAAACAAGAGCATAGGTATTCCAGGCACAAAGAGTAGGTAAAAGCCACTCAAGTTACTACATATTCTCTGTGATTTGGGGATACTTTCTGGGACCCTGGTTGTCTTGGAACCAATAAAAGAATTAGCAGAAAGTCTGATAATCAGCTTCCTACTATTGACGCTGAGGTGAATCAAGCACCTGAGTTCAGAGGGCAGAGATTCTCCTTTGTCAGTTAAGAAATCTGTTTGCAAATGAATGTCATGGGTTTCCAGATTGGTTCTAAGTACTGCTGGAGATACTTCTAGAAAGATAAAAACAAAAAGCTCCTTATTTTTCACCTAAAATGCTTATACCCTTCATGAGGAAGTTTAGTAAAGCCAAGCCACAGAATCCTTAAAGAACAAATTATACTCACATGGTTGGCCCAGAGCTAAAAGAACTAACCTTCAGCTGAACCTATATAGAAAATAATTGAAAGAAGTTATAAACTAAGAAGAGATTCTTTATGAACAACAAAAGCTAAGTGTACTTTTGTCAAATTTTAAAGTTTATACGTACACTTTATACTAAGTATCTAGCGATTCATAGCCGTAGAGTGAGAAAAATAAGAGAAATATTTGCTTAAGTTATCTTCCTCATAGAGATATCTCAATGTACTTATAAATTGAGTGTACATAGTCATGTATATCTGAGGCTTACTTTAGCTCTCAAATGAATGATTCTTTTTGTGGAAGAAAATCAAACACAGTACCATTAACATGCATCTTTATTTGAAAATGCCAGGCGTGAAGCTGGCAAAAGGGCTGAGGGTTTAATTTGGGGAAGTATGGCTGACTAATTTACAGGGCTTCAATAGAAGCAAGCCAGGTAAGATTAGGCTAATTTTGAGTCCCATTGATCAGAGATAGTACTCAGAAGAGGAAGAAATTAGTTTTGCAGATGAACAGCCATTGTTTGGCTCGATTATCAAGGGCAAGAGGAAGGGGGATTTTGAGGCTAAGGTCATGGGCTGTTGGGAGGTAGGAAACAGCTGGAGGGGACAGAGAAGCACCACAGTGGATGTTTCTCAGTACTGTCTTTCATTATCTTCTACTGACATTTTATGTCATTAAATTAAAAATAAATAAATAAAATGAGTAGTTTCCCAGATGGTGCTAGTAGTAAAGAACCTGCAAGACAGTGCAGGGGACCCACTCCCTGGGTTAGGACAATCCCCTGGAGTAAGTCATGGCAACAATCCCATGGACAGAGGAGTCTGGTGGGCTACAGTCCATAGGATCGCAAAGAGTCAGCTACGACTGAAGTGACTCAGCATGCACGCATAGCCTCAGACATACTATACACCAAATGTGGAATTTTGGGTTTGAGGCCCATTTGGAATTCAGTTTTCTTTAAATTCTGGAAATAAGCCTTTGCTCTTTTAAATCGATGTGTAGTGTAGGCTCAGTGTCTGAATCAATTATTCATTCCTTGATGTATTTTTCACCCATTTACACATATTTTTTGGAGATGTTCTATATGTCAGTCGGTTCTAGGCACTCAATCCACAGTAGAGAGAGAGAAAGATGTCACATACTTATCTCAGGACTTAAAGAAGTTCAAGTTCTTGATGGCTCATTGCAGAGAGAATTCAGTGAGAGACAGATGTTATAAGTAAGAAGTAGGTTTATTTAGATAGTCCCAAGAGTGTGGGCCATCACAGAATGCAAAAGCCACGCCAGAGTATGAAATTGTCAATTTTAATAGGAGTGGGTAATTTCATAGGCTAATGAGTGGGAGGAGTGTTCCAGATATTTGGGGGAAGGAGTGGGATTTCCAGGAGTTTGGCCACCACCCACTTTTGACCTTAATGGTTGACTTGGAACTGTCATGGTGCCTGTGGGTGTGTCATTCAGCTTGCTGATATGTTATGATGAGCATATACTGAGGCTCAGTGTCTAGGAGAAGTTGATTGTTTGCCCTCTTGGACCTATTTGATTCTGATCAGTTTATGTCCTGTGTCATAGGGCTATGTCATTCTATTCAAGGTTGTGCACTGCCCCCTTCCTTCCTGTTTCATAAAAAGCTGTATTTTTAAACTATTAGTTATAATATTCTGTCAAACACAACGACCTAATAATCAATTATCAAGCTATCATAAATAGTCAAGCTTAAAAACAATTTACTGATAAATATAAATTTCAAGCAAGAAAGGATCTTCAAATATGTAATCTGTTTCATGTATCTCTTCTTACTCCAAGGAGAGATTTAAACATTATGGAGTAAATGAAGTTGTTCCCTGTGAGCTCACTGGTGGCCAACTCTTTGTGACCCCATGAGTTGCACCAAAAAATGACTTAGTTGCAACGTGAGTAGTTGAAACATAAAATTTGTAGTAAACAAGACTTTTTTTAATACCATAAGATTCCCTTAGTTTTCAAAAAAATCTAGCATGTTAAATTTTGCTTTTCAATAACAACTTTGAAAGAAAGCATATACAAAATCTGGGAAGTTGAAAGAGAGATTCAATGGACACTACAACCCTTTATAAAGGTCTTATTCATCTTAGGAAAAAGGGAAAAAATCTTGTAAAAGACTGAATAGGCCTGAGGGAACTTTAACTTCCATGACGGATGCTCACTGACCTTGGCTGTTTTATAAGGGGTCACATTTTATTTTTGTACAGATAAACTGCTAACCAATATCTGCAATGCATTGGAAGAAAAAATATTTCTCTGCATTTATCAAGCTACTATAACCATCCTAACAATCCCTGTTCACTGATGTGTTCATTTCTTTTTTCAGCTTAGAGCAGGACAGAAGTTCAGTGAAAAAATTAATCCCATTTACCATAAACTAGAGATCTAACACAACAAAATTTCCTTAGCTGGAAACCTTAACTCATTTTTGAACCTAAGAGAGAAGGGACTCACAGCATGTTTAACCCATCGTTTATATGTTTTACATCAAACTGCTTATAGTGAAAATAAAAATTATACTGGATATTGAATCATCTGTATTCTATTAGTACTAAAACATTCCATAGTGGAGTTTTCCTTTGTTTAGTGTCTTCCTTTTTTCCTTCTTACTTCCTCTCCCTTTTCACTAATTGTATATAATGATTCTACCCCCTCCACTACCCATGCCTGACTTTGGTTCCAAAATTTATTTTCCTAATAGAGTGATGTACAAACAAATTGGTACTTTCAAGTAACCAATAAGATTTTCACTTGGGGAGATACAAACTTGATCATCCTCTGAAAGCATTTCTTAGGGCCTGCAGAATAAAGGTAACGAGATCATCCAGTCGCATTAAACTGTGCACAGTAGTCTCCAAAATCTGCCAATCTTAATGGAGTAGGTAAAGAATTTAGGCCCTATCATAATTTTGGTGGGAAAAAATTTGGCTGCATTTTGTTTGCAGGGACCAGAATTAGCAATGCAGGAGCTGTAAGAATACTTATATAATTATAAAGACAAAATTTGACTTCTGGTTAACTGCCAGTTGAATTCTATTACTCTTTATGATTAATTCTCGGAGTCAGATTAGCCCCGACCTCAATGTATTTCCCTTGTACATCTGTATAATGATTTTTCAGTGCTTGGCATTTCTTGGGTTTTCAGGTATATGGTGGTAGTAGTCCTTTCATGGAAAGTTTTTTTTTTTTCCTTAAGATATAAGCATATACATATGTAAGCATATATATGTAGGCATATATATAAGCATGTATATAATGCCATAACATTATATAAACCTGCACCTCTTAACGTCTCCTGCATTAACTGGCAGGTTCTGTACTACCAGCGCCACTAAGGAAGCACATAAAACTTACTTGTATTAAAAATAATATAAAAGTTGATAAGACATTGAATTTTTATTTGTTTCTGTTTCTTATACACCTCTATTTTCTTGATCTTATATTCAAGCTAATCTCTTTATGATAGTTTGCTAGTTCTATTATTATGTTGCTGCTGCTGCTGCTAAGTCGCTTCAGTCGTGTCTGACTCTGTGCGACCCCATAGACGGCAGCCCACCAGGCTCCCCCGTCCCTGGGATTCTCCAGGCAAGAACACTGGAGTGGGTTGCCATTTCCTTCTCCAATGCAGGAAAGTGAAAAGTGAAAGTGAAGTTGCTCAGTCGTGTCCGACTCTTAGCTACCCCATGGCTGCAGCCTATCAGGCTCCTTCGTCCATGGGATTTTCCAGGCAAGAATACTGGAGTGGGTTGCCATTGCCTTCTCCTATTATTATGTTGACTGTATGAAATTGATTTTTTTACTCAAAACTAGGATAAGGCTTAAAATTAATTTGACACATAATTCTTTAAGAATATATGGTTTATGATACCAATGATTATCATTCCTAGTGCCTTCATTGGTACTTTGTGTATAGTTCTACTTAATACACATCCATTGCTTCTGTTTTTCTGTCTACGTAAGAATGACAGAGGCAAGCAATGAGAAATGAGATGAATAGTAACTTATTTCTCATCATCTTAGAATAAAAGAGGTCTTGATTTCTCTTGTTTATGATGTGTTTTTCACATTATTTTGAACTAATATTACTTACTAATTTGTCAGTTCCATAAATTAACATTTATTGACCGTACACTGAATGCCTTGTTACTTGTACCATAAGGAATGGCAAGTTCAGAAGTTCATGATCCATTCAGCAATTCTACTTCTGAGTATATAGTATATTTAGTATACTTATATAGTATATTTATTTTCAAAGGAAATAAAAACAGGGTCTCCAAGTGATATCTACACTCCCATGTTCATTGTAACATTATTCATGATAGCCAAGATATGGAAACAGCTTATGCGTCCATCTATGGATTAATGAATAAATAAATAAAATATGGCACCTGCACAAACATTCCCCCCTCCCCCAACGCACAGATGAATATTATTCAGCAGGAGAAAGAAGAAAATTCTGCTATTTGTGACAACTTGGATGGACTTTGAGGGCTTTATGCTAAATGAAATGGTAGATGATGGATAAATATTCTATGATATCACTTATAGAGTGAGTCTATAAAAAGCCAAATTCTAAACTCAGAAAAGAGTGGTAGTTACCAGCAGCTGGTGGAGGTTGGGGGGGGTAGAAATTGTAAAACGTTAGTCAAAAAGTACAAGCTTCCAGTTATAAGATGAATAAATTCTATGGATCTAATCTATAACATGGTAATTATAGTTAATAATGCTATATTCCATACTTGAAAGTTGCTAAGAGAATAGACCTTAAATTTTCTCTCCACAAAAAAGAATGGTAATTTTGTGATGTGATGAAGGTGTTAGCTGATGCTGTGGTGTTAATCATTTTGTAATATCTGTATATCAAATCACATTGTATACCTTAAACTTATATAGTGTGTTATGTCAATTATATCTCAGCAAAGCTGGGGGGAAAAGTTCATGAACCAGTGGGGGATAGAAACTGAAACATAAGTGTTCTGATTTAACATAGATCTATCTCAGTGATGAGGAGAAACACAAAATTATAGCAAAGTATTCTGTAGGAAAAACTGAATTTTATCTGCCAAGATTCCTGGAAGGATTCACAAAGAAAGGGAGGTTCAAAGTGCTCCATACTCTTCACCCAGCTTCCCACATTCTTTCTCAGAGTAAAGGGTTTCCCGCGTAGCTCAGCTGGTGAAAAAAAAATCCACATGCAATGCAGGAGAACCCGATTCGATTCCTGGGTCAGGAAGATCCCCTGGAGAAGGCGTAGTCTACCCACTCCAATATTCTTGGACTTCCCTGGTGGTTCGAAGGTAAAGAAGCCACCTAAGAGATCCTACCGTTAGCCACGGGTGGTTTGTCCTTTCAGTGACCACATGTGTTTTCTAGAGTCCAGTGACACACTTCTAAGAATGACGTAGTATGAAATCTCAGACTCCTAGGAAAGATGATAATTAACTAAGTTCAGTACTTCTTCAGGACCTAGACCAATAAAATAATTCTGACATAGTTGAACTGTCAGTAAGAAAGGCGTTGGAGACAAAATTCTATTTAGGAAAAAACTGCAAAAAGATGAAGGAACCATTCCTCAGAGCTGACTTGCTTATGGAAGGTTTATTCCATTCCCTAACATAAAGGGACCTAAAATCTCTCTCCCATTTGCCCTCAAAAGACATAATTAAATCAACCTTGTGTTTCAAGAGTGATTTACCTTTGATAGATTAAGTTGCAGGATATTATCCCCAAGCAGAAACTATAGCCCCAGGCAAAGAATTTCAGAAGAGCCTGGCCATCTAACACATATAGGTCAATATTCTCAGACAGTGGATTCAGTTTAGAATAATGTAATGGAAGAATGGAATGGTGGATGGGTCAATATCATGGAAGCATTTAAAGAAACATATGCTTTATGCAATAGATAAAGACTTAAGTGTTTATTTAAGACCTTTGGAGCACGGAAGCTGAGGCACAGAGAGCATACATTTTGTTTTGCCTGGGAACAACCAGCATTATGCGTGTGGTCTTGATGTAATTACTAATAAGGCCTCTTCCATTCTCAGAAGTATTTTGGTTTGGAGGATTAATATTATGGTCAGTCTGGTTAGAATACTTCTCCTTGGAGGCTGTTCATTTCTTTACATTTGCCTGTGGATCATTTATTTTAAAGTGTTTGTAGCTAGTTTTCTATATAACATTATGCAAGCTAGGATCAATATGAATAGAGAGATTTCTGAAGTTTGTGCTGTTAGTTTGGTTCCAACTGCTTTGATGTATTTACTGAAAATGCTTAATTTCAAAGCACATACTGGCTTGTAGACCATTTCTCAGCATAATAATTAGTCAAATTTGGACAATAAATGGCGTCATTAGTTACTCCCTTAAGTATTTGCAATACAAATATCTATTTGTATTATAGATTTTTTTCTGCTGCTAATAAATTTGTAGTTGATAAAAGAGAGATGTATGCTTGTTAACAGCATTTGCTGCCCTTAAATAAATACACTGAAGTCTTGGTGGCCCGAGGCTGAATGGAAATAGCCTTCAAAGTCACAAGGATTACAAAGAATGTAGTACAATTTCTTCTCTCACCATGCAACTTCCTAGTGTAGTCAGAGGCATTCTTTTGTTATGCAAATGCCCTATTTAAAGACAACATGTATACAAAGGAAAGTAGTAGAAGGTCATTTCTAAGACTGGACAGATGGATGAAAAATTCCACAGAGTGCTTTGCTAGGCACCTGGCATTATATGAATGACAGCTGATGATTAGAATCACAAAGAATTTACATTATCACAGGTGACAGTAGGACTAATTGAAGAGGTTGCTTATTACAGAATTGGTCAGTTTCTGTTTAGCTATGCTTGGGATCCAAGGGCTGCAAAAAATGAACACACAGCACACAGTGTTTTCTTAGGGGAACTAAGTGTAGGTGGGAGGAAGTCTTGCTGAGGGTGTAACGACTCACAGCAGGCTGAAGATGTTTGCTGCTGAGAAGACGCTCAGAGCGTAGTTTCCAAGTTGCAGATGAAATAAGAGACAACTGACCCTTAAGATACATTTCTATGTCATTTTTCTAACAACCCTTGACCACAGCATTTTTTGAAAGTACAAAAAAAAATAATGCCATGAATTTGGACTTCATTATGATATGTATCATGGTTTTCTAGATAATAACACGCCATCAGGCATCTTGGCTGAATATTTTAGGAAGTCAACAGTGCAGCATGTGAGTATCTGTGCCTCAATCAGAGTAGTCCGAGATGTCACATCTTTCAGAAGGGGTTTGCCAAAGGCTTCCCCAGGCTGCAGTCACTGCTGCCTTCCCCCGCCCCCCTTTATGCCTTATTGAGTTTATTAGGAGACAGACACGTCTCTCAGGCATCAGACTTCTTGCTGACAACACCTGTCAGTCTGTCACTCCACTTCAGAGGGAGATACTGTAGGGTGTCATTTGGCAGGATTAGAAAGAAAGCTGGAAGAAACATATATAAGGTAATTATTCTCACAAAAGGAATGGTACAGCTATTATTATTTGAAAATAAATTCAAGAACTACCTAGGAAGTAAAGATTAGGATGATTCTGTCATAAATACTAATCACTGGTGTTAGAAATCATGATGGATTCTCAAATGTAGTCAAGAAAGTTAAAAAAAAAAAATGGCTTGGGTCAATAACTGAATAGATATCCTGTTTCAAAATCCATTTATATTTAAAGGCCAACATTTTCTTATCAAGTTGGTAAGGCTAGAATATTAAATATTCATGTGTGAAATGTTTTAGAAGAGTAATTGACTTCAGGAAAACAGAAAATTAATCTTACATAGTAATTTAAAGCTTATTAAGTAATAGATATGTCCAAGAGTGATGATTTTTAAAACAGTGTTTTCAGAGATTCCTGTTATTGGTACTTTTTATTGGTTCACCTTCTATTTATTCAGTAAATAATAAAATCAATATTGTATAGGGTGTCTTATAGTATTACCTATAAATAAGAAAGAAATTACTTTTAAAATGTATGTAGTTGAGTTTCTATTTTTTGCAACTAACATTCCGTAAAACCAAACCATCCTATAACCAGATAGCTTTAATGCCAAGACACACACAGATATTTTAAGCTACTGTGTTTAATTCTTGTTGTTTTCCTATGTTTTGTTGGTATATTCTGTTTTACTTTTTATGTATCTGGTTTACATAGATGAAATAAATAGATTAGGAAATATTAATTTTTCACATATGACAAAACAGTTCCTCCTGTATGAGTCATGAAGGGGAGAGTGGATTACAGGTATTTCTCCCTTTATACTCATGATTAAGATTTTTTTGTTTTCTAGTTTTCTTTTTCATATTTTTCATGATGATATAAAGGTCGACCATGACCCTCAACAAGTAAATAATGTAAATTGATGAAAATGAAACCCAAACATACTGTGAAATGTGACATTTTTGAAATAACTGTAAGACAATATTTCTCATGGAACTATTCCTAGTATCTATGGCTTGATTATGATTTGAATATTTATTATTAATATTATATTTATGTCAAAATAGATGAAATATCGCTATTAGACATGTAGGTATTCTATAAATCTCATCTTATAATTTTAATTATTTCCAAAATCAGAAAGTAATGCCTAAATTGCATCAAATTATACATTTATGCTTTTTTTCCCCACAATTGACTGTTAAATTGATCTAATTTATGCAAGAATATGTCTCTGAAGTTTTATGTACTTTTATGAGTGTATCTCCATATGCGTGGATATCTGTATGCATATTTTTGTGTGTCTATATCTCCTTTTAATCTGTTGGGTTTTATTAAGAAACTTTCTACAAGATGATAATTATAATGATGAGAGTAAATAGTTTTTAACTTCACCTGAGACTTGAGATTCCCTAATTTTCTGTATGTTATAGCTCCTTATCAAAACAGTACTCGTCATAAGAAATGCATTCATTTATTTATTTCTGGGGAAATCCAAAGTTGCCCACTTGTCCTCAAAGTAGACCTTTGATGACATTCTTCAAAATCAATTTCATTACCATATTACCTTGAAAATACATTTCAACAAGGAATGATTTTAATTGAAGAACAAAAATAAATAAAATTACCCCTTTAAAGGCTCTAAATGAGTAAATCAGAAGTCAAAAATCACAGGGAAAGTGACACAAAATCGCCTTTTAAAAAGACCTCAACTAATCCTAATATAAAATAGTATTTTGGAACTACTGTTCTAAAGAACCTTGTTTTATGTTTAATGTAAATGTCACATCAAATGTTCTTTTTGAAGGTAGCTAATACATTCAGAAATATGACTTTATACTCATAGCTCCATTTCACGGAGAAGGCAATGGCAGCCCACTCCAGTACTCTTGCCTGGAAAATCCCATGGACAGAGGAGCCTGGTAGGCTGCAGTCCATGCCTTCGTGAAGAGTCGGACACGACTGAGCGCCTTCACTTTCACTTTTCACTTACATGCATTGGAAAAGGAAATGGCAACATGATCCAGCGTTCTTGCCTGGAGAATCCTGGGGACAGCGGAGCCTGGTGGGCTGCCTTCTATGGGGTCGCACAGAGTCGGACATGACTGAAGCGACTTAGCAGCGGCAGCAGTAGCAGCAGCAACTCCATTTCATCTTTTTATTTTTCCTTCTGGTTTCTAGTTTTTCCTTGTATTCCATCTTAATAATAGCTGGATTTTTGGTTTTGCATTTTTTATAACTGTTTTTCTAAAGTTACTTTTCTGAAAGTAATTTTCTAAGTAATTTTGTCTAAGTTCCTATATGTAATCATTTTTGTTTTCTTTTTGATTTTTTAAAAATGTGGTTGACTGAAGCAGAATTGATTTACAATGTTGTGTTAGTTTCTGCTATACAGTAAAGTGATTCAGTTATACACACACATGCACACACACACACACACATACATACATACATATATATATATGTGGGGGCTTCCCAGGTGGCGCTAGCGGTAAAGAACCTGCCTGTCAATACCATAGATGTAAGAGACACAGGTTCTGTCCCTGAGTCAAGAAGATCCCCGGGAGGAGGGCATGGCAACACACTCCAGTATTCCTACCTGGAAAATTCCACGGAGCCTGGTGGGCTACAGTTCATAGGTTACAGATTCAGACAAAACTAAAGCAACTTAACATGCACACAGCCAAAAAAAGAAAGAAAGAAAGAAAGAAAAGGCCTTTGGCGAAAAGGCATTTCTTTAAGGGCTTCCCAAGTGGCACTAGTGGCGAATAACCTGCCTGTCAGCGAATGAGACATGAGACATGATTTCTAACTCTGGGTCAGGAAGATCCCCTGGAGAAGGACATGGCAACCCACTCCAGTATTCTTGCCTGGAAAATCCCATTGACAGAGGACCCTGGCAGGCTATAGTCCATAAGGTCGTACAGAGTCAAACAAGACTGAAACAACTTAGCATGCATGCGTATATATGTAGAATTGTTTCATTTTTTATGGTTGAGTAATGTTACCTTATATAAATATACCATATCTTCTTTATCTGTTTATCAGCATGGACACTTAGGTTACTTCCATGTCTCGGCTATTGTAAACAGTCCCTCTATGAACATTTGAGTGCATGTATCATTTCAAATGATAGTTTGTCCAGATATACATTCAGGATTAGGATTGCTGGATCATATTGCAGCTCTAATTTTGTTTTTTGAGAGACCTCTGTACCATTTCCCTAATGGCTGGACTAATTTGCATTCCCACCAACAGAGGAGAGTTTCCTTTTTCTCAATGTCTTCTACGACATTTGCTATTTGTAGATTTTTTGAGAATGGCTATTTGGACCAGTGTGAAATGGTACTTTATTGTGGTTTTGATTTGAATTTCTCTAATAATTAGCAATGATGAGCATCTTTTCATATACAGGCATTCATTCTTAGAGAGACATCTTTCATTCATTATTTTTCTTTTCCTACTCTCTAGCTAGAACATACCTCTAGTTATTTCATGGCTCTGTCTTGGGTTATATACTTGTCAGTTGGGCTGGAGACACGTAAAGATTTTGGTGTGACACAGGTGCTCACAATATCCTTAAATTGAAGCCATAGGTGAATTTCCTCTAACCTTTTAGTCCAGGTACCCACCACTGGTCTAGGTCATCTGGGTGTTGATATGAACAGCCTCAGCTAATCCATGACATTGTACAATAGAAATGCTAGTTATTCAGTCATGTCTGACTCTTTGTGACCCCACTGACCTATAGCCCTACAGGCTCCTCTGTCCATGGAATTCTCCGGGCAGGATTACTGGAGTGGGTAGCCTTCTCCAGGAGATCTTCCTGACCCAGGAATTGAACACAGGTCTCCTGCATTGCAGGTGTATTCTTTACTGTCTGAGCCACCAGAGGTGGCATATAATAGAAAGTCTCACAAGTATTTGTAAGGATCTATGTCATTTAGTTGAAGTTAAATGTTATGGGATGCTTTGGAATTGAGGAGGTATACTTCTATTAACATCTTACAAAATACATATCTAGCAAGACCAATAATACACTTGTGAAATTTGAAGTGTATTTTATGGCACAAAATGTTAGAGGTATTAAGATTTGAGTCAATCATCAGCTTTCACACTAACATTTTGCCCAAGAAATTGACTTAATAAGTTGGAAAATAAACCATGAAATAGTGTAGTACGTAAGTAATTCTTATTATTACAAATTATTGTTTTGTATTTAAGAGGTCCATTTTAGAAGTAATTTTTACAATGAGATGATGGCTGTTACCAGTTTACCTTAGCAAAGGGCTAGGATAATTATATTTAATACTTGATATATGAACACAACTGACTATTTTTCAAATATTTAATTACTTGACAGTATAAATATTTAAAAGAGACCTGAATTTTATTTTCCACATTCTTTAGTACCTTTGATCATGTTATTCACTCGATGATTAGTTGATATCATGTCATGGGGTAATGTTGAAATTAGGATTGCAAAACAATCTAGAATAATAAATCTGCTGTATATTTGATGGCAAGCCTGAAGAAGGTGTTTGAAAATGTGGTGGGAAAGATTGTACTCACTTTTCATTTGGTGGAAGATTTTATCTTATTTCTTTCTTGACAAATAATCTCTTCTTTTATGATTATGACACTAGGATATTTTTAAGTTCCCCTTTAAGAGTAAACTTCATAAAAAGTGATTCTGTCTTAGGGGAAAAATATGAAAATATGTATTTTCATATACATGTATATTTCAGAACAAGAAGCAGAAAGAGAGGTTGTCAGAGTAACAATATATGAGCTGAACATGACTTTCAAATAGAACTTTGCAGGAATACTAAGTATACAGTAAGACGGGAGATGTTACTAGCCATATTTCAGTTCAAATGACAGTATTAAAATAGAACTCTGATAATGCAATCTATTTTTAAGGAAAACATTGTGTTCCCACCCCCCACCCCCAAAATCTATATAGACAGGGGAGCTGGATTTCACAGGGAAGCCATTTAACAAATGATCAAAGGAAAACATATGTATCTGTCAATTGGTTTTGTCAATTCTAAACCTTAAAAAGGATTCAGATATCTTAAGTTACAAAATTCACTTTTTATAATTTCAAAAGGAAAAATTACTATGAATACATACTCTAACTGTTAACAGGTCTAGCATTAAAACTTCTCTTCAAAGTTGCTATAACCTAAGAAGTAGACCTTTGAACTGGGGTTAACTGCTCTTCTTGCCTGCAGAAATGCACCAGATCATTTTCATGAGAAACAATTCTAAGTGTTTATCTAGAAATCTGCTAAGCCCAGATGTTTACAAGTATGAGATAGATGTTATTCTAAGTTACTTCCAGTGGTCTGAGGGAAGAAACTGTTCTGAAGAAATTTATTCTCAGTACTCAATTTGATATAAATTAGGTTATGACAGTTTTATGGGCCTCTATGTACCCTGCATTCTTTGCAGACATTTTATCATTATAGCTTCAAGGAGCAAGTAGTGATGTGGGAACTCATAATCTTGTGGCTGAAAAAAGAGTAAAAATAGTGAAACCAAATGCCTTTAGAACTATGGACAGAGGTTCCTGACGTTGTACAGGAGGCAGTGATCAAGACCATCCCCAAGAAAAAGAAATGCCAAAAGGCACAATGGTTGTCTGAGGAGGCCTTACAAATAGCTGAGAAAAGAAGAGAGGCAAAGGAGAAAAGGAAAGTAATACCTATTTGAATGCAGAGTTCCAAAGAATGGCAAGGAGAGATAACAGAGCCTTCCTCAGTGATCAATGCAAAGAAATAGAGGAAAACAATAGAATGGGAAAGACTAGAGATCTCTTCAGGAAAACTAGAGATACCAAGGGAATATGTCATGCAAAGATGGGCAAAATAAAGGACAGAAATGGCATGGACCTAAGAGAAGCAGAAGATATTAAGAAGAGGTGGCAAGAATACACAGAACTGTACAAAAAAGATCTTCATGTCCCAGATAACCATGATGCTGTGATCACTCACCTAGAGCCAGACATTCTAGAATGCAAAGTCAAGTAGGCCTCAGGAAACATCACTAGGAACAAACCTAGGGGAGGTGATGGAACTCCAGTTGAGCTATTTCACATCCTAAAAGATGATGCTGTGAAAGGGCTGTACTCAGTATGCCAGCAAATTTGGAAATCTCAGCAGTGGCTACAGGACTGGAAGAGGTCAGTTTTCATTACAATCCCAAAGAAAGGCAATGGAAAGTATGTTCAAACTACCACACAATGGCACTCATGTCACATGGTAGCAAAGTAATGCTAAAAGTCTCCAAGCCAGGCTTCAACAATACGTGAACTGTAAACTTCCAGGTGTTCAAGCTGGATTTAGAAAAAGGCAGAGGAACCAGAGATCAAATTGCCAAAATCCGATGGATCATAGAAAAAGCAAGAGAGCTCCAGAAAAATGTCTATTTCTGCTTTATAGATTTCTCCAAAGCATTTGACTATGTGGATCACAACAGACTGGAAAATTCTTAAAAGAGATGGCAATACCAGACCACCTTACCTATCTCCTGAGAACTGTGTATGCAGGTAAAGAAGCAACAGTTAGAACTAGACATGGAACAAGAGACTTGTACCAACCCAGGAAAGGTGTGGTTCGAGGCTATATGTTGTCACCCCGCTTATTTAACTTATATGCAGGGTACATCATGTAAAATGCTGGGCTGGATGAAGCATAAGCTGGAATCAATATTGCCAGGAGAAATATCAATAACCTCAGATATACAGATGACACCACACTTATGGCAGAAAGTGAAGAACTAAAGAGCCTCTTGATGAATATGAATGAAGAAAGTTAAAAAATTTGGTTTGAAATTCAACATTCAGAAAACTAAGATTGTGGCATTCAGTCCCATCAGCTCACTTCCGTTCATTCCAGTCACTCAGTCGTGTCTGACTCTTTGCAACCCCATGGACTGCAGTCAGGCCTCCCTGTCCATCAACAAATCCTAGAGTTTACTCAAACTCATGCCCATTGAGTCAGGGATGCCATGCAATCATCTCATCCTCTGTCATCCCCTTTTCCTCCGGCCTTCAATCTTTCCCAGCATCAGGGTCTTTTCAGATGAATCAGCTCTTCACATCAGGTGGCCAAAGTGTTGGAGTTTCAGCTTCAACATCAGTTCTTCCAATGAATATTCAGGACTGATTTCCTATTGCAAACAGATGGGTAAACAATGGAAACAGTGACGGACCTTATTTTGGGGGGCTCCAAAATCACTGCAGGTGGTGACTGCAGTGATGAAATTAAAAGACTCTTGCTCCTTCGAAGAAAAGCTATGGCCAATCTACATAACATTTTGAAAATTAGTGACATTATGTTATTGACAAAGGTCCGTCTAATCAAAACTATAGTTTTTCCAGTAGTCATGTATGGATGTGAGAGTTGGAGCATAAAGAAAGCTGAATGCCAAAGAATTGATGCTTTTGAACTGTGGTGTTGGAGAAGACACTTGAGCCGCTTGGACAGCAAGGAGATCCAACTAGTCAATCTTTAAGGAAATCAGTCCTGAATATTCATTGGAAGGACTGATGCTGAAGCTGAAACTCCAATACTTTGGCCACCTGGTGCCAGGAACTGACTCATTGGAAAATACCCTAATTCTGGAAAAGATTGAAGGCAGGGTGAGAAGGGGATGACAGAGGATGAGATGGTTGGATGGCATCACTGACTTGATGGACATGTGATAGATCAAACTCTTTGAGTTGGTGATGGACAGGGAAGCCTGGCGTGCTGCATTCTATGGGGTTGCAAAGCATCAGACACAACTTAGCGACTGAACTGAACTTATTGTAACAGTATTAAATTGCCTAATGTAAACTAAGAGTCCCTATAAGGCCCCTACTATATAAAGAGTAATGTACCAGTGAGAAAACATAGTAAGAAAAAAACAAATTAAACCAAAATGTATGATCTTGCAAAGATTAGTGTTGGAATGACTGCACCAACTTCAATTCCTTGTTACCTATATACGCAGTATTTCTGTTCTCTGAGACTTAGCACATGAAGTTTCACTGTGTTTATCGGCCTAGCACTGCCTTCCTTTTCAATTGGATGACTCTTAGTTATTCTCATGGCTCAGCTCATATGACCTTTAGGGGACTCCTCTTTTTGTGATTCACTGCCCCTTCCCCTGACTGGAGAAACCATAATCTCTTTCTGCTCCTGGGGTCCCCTACCCAGTACTGTGAGCAGTGTGAAGGCAGAGATCTTGCTTACTCACCTTTCTATCTTGAATGTCAAACTTAGTACCAGGCACACAATTGATGCCCATATAGTGGCCCCAGAAGGAGAGAGTGAATAAATGCACAGAAGATGCTTCTCTGGCATGCACCCTGAGGGCGAGATGCCATCCCAGTCTTCCCAGTTCAGTGAGGAGCTTGCAACTATTGAGGGAAATTCAAAGCATACATTACACTTCTACAGTAGACATCAGTCTTTCTGTTCTATGCTTTCTTTTTTTTAAGTTAACCTTGAAACTTTGGGTTTTTGTTTTCCCAACTTGAATGGGAAGAGAAGGAGAGCATATGTTTGTTCCAGTTGCCTTGATGGAATTGTATCCAGAGGCAAGACAGGCAATGTTAGACAAGCACATCTTTTCTCCCATCTTTCAAGTGTATAGTTAAGTGATTTCACCTTTTTGTGTTAGAAATTTTAGAAGGGCAGACATTTTTTACACTGCAGTGGTTGGGATCAAGGTGCAGAGGGATTCAAAACCAATCAATTATAACATGTAAGCATGGGCATGTTAGAAACAGCTTTCATTTTCTATTTCTTTACTTCATGACCCTAGGCATAGTCAGACATTCAATACATTCAAACATTCAATTGTATCGTTGGTCCTTTTGAATAGGAGTGAATTAAATGAATCACATGTCCTTCCCCCCACCTTGTAGAAACTACATCAGAAATATATATTTGAGTGTGTATGTGTAAGTGTGTGTGAGTGAATCAAGGGAAAGTGAGTGAGAGCAAGGGAGGGTGAAAGAGAGCTTTCTTACTTTTTTCTAATAGAGAAAACTGGCTACCAAAAAAAAACATCAAATGGGTTAGAACATCTGTAGACTTGAATGCCCTCCATAGTACTGTCCTCAGGGATAACTGATGAGCCCAAAGAAGATGGAAAATTAAAAAGTAGAATTTTTGAAATTTATAAAAAGACAAGATTTTTGTTCATTGAAATAGTGAACTGCAACCAGATTTGCCATGACTATCAAGGGCCCTGTGTCAAACAGAGACTTGAAGTCCATATGCCCCTCAGACTCTCTCCTCACCTGCTGTCGTGTTTGGAGTCTGCACTGTGTTGAATGTCTATTGGAAAGCCATATAGCAGTGTATGTGCCTCGGCACATAAATCATTTTTTTTTTCTTTTACAAGACTTATAGACTATGGATCCTGCAGTCATGAGATGATACTCTCCATCTCTAATTTCACAAACACATCCCCCCAGAAAGATTGTACAGATGTGGAGGGGGAAAGAAGAAAAGGAGATGGGCATATCACAGATGAGATGAGGATGTTACCAGTGTTGTGTCTGGGGTCTTAAATATCACTTAACATCACCGCTCTAGCCACAGTCTTAGTTGTAGGCATCAGACAGTGTGAAAGGAAGCAGTCAAGCCCAATGGAAAGCCATTTTAATAATGGAGCAAAGTAATGTTGAGAGGCTCAGGGATGGCTGATGCCACTTACATGTTCAGAGTAGGAGATATTGAGCAAAAAGACCATATATAGCGTTTCATTTAACTGTTAGGAAGAAATTGAAGAAAACCACTATGAGTATTTATATTCTGTAAGTTAAGCTACACAAGACTCATATAAGTGTACCCTATTTACTTAAATGCTTCAGCACTTTTTAACTTTTTTGTTTATTAAATATAGAACATATAGTTTTATTTGTTTGCCATAGTTGTTGATAACTCAGTTGAAAATATGGTTGTAACAGATGTAGCCAACTCTAATTAGCTATATAATTTTGGTAAACTCTGAGGTTCTACCATTCTGAGTCTCAGTTGTGCTAAAGATTGAATGAGATTTCTTTATACACTCAATTGAATGATGGACATATAATAAGTGCTCAATAAACAGCTAATTATAAAAAATAAAACTAGCTGATAAATCTTTAAACAAAAGGGTAATATTAGAGCATTATCATCACTATTATAATAATCTACATAAACTTTGTCACAATTCCTACAAATTCCAGTACTTGAAGCAGAATTAGGCTGCTTAGAAATTCATCAAATACTATTTATTTTTTGATGCACAAAAATGTGGAAAATAATACTAAGAATAGATCAGTGTCTGTTCCTCTATATGATGCCTCCTTTCTATTGCTCCTCCAAGGACTATGTTGTAAACAAAAAGAGAGCTGTTTCAAAGAGTTTAAATGTTATAAAATTTGGATAGAAAAAAATTACTAAGTATACTTTTTAGTGGAGCTGATAGGAAGTCATGCTTTTTGTGATCTTTTTCAAGAGGAAAACTAATTATTTATCTGATACTTTGTGTGTATTTAAGCCTTATATTTGGATACCAGTGTGCTCTTAATTGGCTTCCTACATGGCTAGGTGGTAAAGAATCTGCCCGCCAAGAAGGAAATGCAGGCTTGATCCCTGGGTCTGGAAGGTCCCCTGGAGAAGGAAATGGCAGCCCACTGCAGTATTCTTGCCTGGAAAATTCTGTGGACAGAGGAACCTGGTGGGCTCCAGTCCATTGTTATTGTGCTCAGTTCTTTCTGACTCTTTGCAACCCCATGCACTGCCCCATGCCAGGCTTCCCTGTCCTTCACGAATCTCCTGAAGTTTGCTACAGTCCATGGTGTCACAAAGAGTCGGACATGACTTAGTGACTAAACAACAACTAAAAAAGTGTTCTTAATTATATGAGACTCTTTCAGATCACTGACCCCCAAATCAGTCTCTCCTGGACTTCCTTTTGATTTCCCATTCCGTATAAACTAGTGTATCTATTTTAGTAACTGTTCCTTCATCATAGTTGAGGTTATATGGGGAGATGTTTTCCCATTCCAGATGTTGGACTGTGTTTTATAGTATAATTTCATGGTTTCCACTACTTAACTACAGTTTGAAAATATGGTCTAGATTCTTTACTTTTAAAAAATTTCACCTATACATTATTAAATTTAAGGAATTATAATATGAATACCTCATGGGTGATAACCCTACATGCTTTTAGCCTCGTGGCATTGTCAGCATGATGATACAATAAAACCTCTTGCCAGTCCCATGAGACAGCTTTTGAAAGCTGTCAGGTTAAATGGCAGGAAACTATTTTGTTTGCTGTATGAAACTCCCGCAAATGCTGACTGTGCATTGGCACCATAGTGTGTGCTGGCATTGGCCTTCCCTCCTGGGTACAATGTTTTGAGCATTGCTGCCATTTACATTCTTGAAATAGAATGGATCAGTTCCAAGTAGCATGATTGGTACAGGCAGTACAAGTTTATTAGAGAGGTTGGTGTTTGCCCTCAGTCCTCAAAGAACTTACCTAAGTCTTAAGCAATCTTTATTTGTACATGAGAGAATGATGTCTGTAGTATCCATTTATGCTGATAGTACTATAATAGCAAGAGGCAGAAGGCAACAGCATGCATGCAAAAGGGATGATTTAAATTTCCCAATTGAAGCTTAAAACGATATTGCTAACAAAATGAGACAAAACCAGATAAATTTTTTTCTTAGTATGTTCATGTTTAAGCAATATGATATTAAGAGTTTTGCCTGTGTTTGATGTATCGCTATCATATGAAAGTGATCATGTGTCTTGCTCACATTTTTAAAAAGCCATATTGAGATGCTTTATTCTGGCACAAGATGGCACTTTAACTTCAGAGATCCAGCAGGATCTCTATGAGCTCTCTCATTGCAAATGGAAAACATGCTGTAGCTCATCCTCTGAAGCAGAAATCAGAGGTAGAAACAGGCAAAGAAAAGCAGAGAGCTGTTTTCCAGTGGAGAAGTTGTTTGCAATATGATGCAACTGAGTGTGTGTTGCAGGGAATGCATTCAGGGCAGGGCAACTGGTGCAAGGATCTTTTGTTTAATGAGTCTGAAAAATGAAAGGTAAGTTAATCTTATCTTATGTATAAAAGAAGAGCACTCCCAGATTTTTTTTTTATTTTAAAACCCATATAGTCTCTCATCAATGCAATCTTCTTGAAAATGTCTAATATGTTTTATTGAGAATGCAAAAATCCAATTATTATGCTTGTATTATAGTATACAATCAGTTATTTGTAGTCTTACTGTGGCCACTACTGCTATTGCTACTCTAGGGGGAGTGTGTGTGCGTGTGTGTGTGTGTGTGTGTGTGTGTGTGTTTTCTTTTTACAAGGAGAGACAATTCTGACTCCTAGCTGACTCCTCTGGGAGCTGACTGTTCTCATTTATATGCATGTAAAGTTTCTGTATCAATGCACCCTATTACTAGATATCTTCATTGTCTAATACTATTTAGGCATCCTCTTGGGAAGCAGCATAGATTGGTTCTGAATTGAAGATGCACAAGCCTGTCAGAGTCACTCTTGCCCTTCTTCCTTTCATAGTTGGCAGAAAGCATTGCAGGCTCAAGGCATTCCTTGTTCTTCATTTCACAGAACGATTTCAGATGTGATACATACAATTTGGGGGTGGGGGCGGGGAGGAATTTGTCCTATTCCTATGTCCAACAGTCTCAATTACAAATTATCTAGCATTAAAAAAGGAAATGGTAAGATAAAAAAGTTAAAATCCTAGAATAATTGGGATTTTAATAAAATCTGTTCAGAGTTTTATTTCATTGTTTTTAGGAAATACAAAAAACAAAAGTGCATTAGTACCACAGATTAGAATTGTTGAAAGACATATAACAGCCCCTATAAACTAGCACCATCTTCTATTTGCATAATATATAAAAGTTTACTGATCATTTTCCTATGTATCTTTTTTTAGCTTCACATTTTTAGATTATTAATCACAAATTTCAACAACCAAATTCACTCTTGCAAATTCAAGCAGTTTTTTTGAATGGTTTTATGTCATGTTGTTTGATAACATACAGACCCTGCAATAGCTGGGGGAACCAAGCTGGGATGTAACCCTCAGGACAAAGTCCTCAGCAGCAGTGCCCACCACAGCACAGGGCTGTCAACAGCTGTTCAGATACAGGGGGGCCACACTGGAAGAAGCAGATACTTTTGGACACTGCTTACATAGAGGATGATTTATCCACACAGCTATTACCTCATCTTGCTTCATCCTGCATCCACATTTCAAAAAGTCAGCTGGTGCTGGCAAAACTCAGATTATGTGACTATAACCTAGTCACAAGGGAATCTGGGAAACATAGTGGTTTCTTTCTCCTCTGGAAAAGTGAGTGCACAGTATGAGAACTCCACACATTGTAGCAAGATGGTTCAATGGATTTGGGGCAGGTGTAAACTCTAGGTGGTTAGGCAAGGCTTTTATTATTCTGTTGCTTCAGAAGAAAGTAATTGGAACTCAAATTTTGAGGTTCAGTTCTCATAAAGAACACCAGACCAGTCCTGTAATTGTTAATGTATTCAAAATTATAATATTTTAATATTTAAATTATCTGTATTGTTAAGATCTCTGGGGGAAACTCACTATTACTGAGCTTATTTCTACATATTAGAAATACTCATTTTAAAATGGGAAAACTCAGTTTCATTTTAGTAGAGATGTTCTCATTATGTATCCCTAAGGCTAGAAAAATTTCTGGCATGGAGGCAAAATCAGTTGGCTCTAGCTCCAGCAAAAAGTAATAAAAAAATCAAACTTCTTGCCAAGATATTGGCCCTGGTGTTTCAGGAGGAAGTTTTATTTTAGGAAAATAATTATTTGATATTAGATCTTGTATAGAGAAAAATACAATAGCCTAAAGTATGGCACAATTAAAGTTCAAATGTTCTCCAGTGCTACTTATGAATTTCAGTTATTGTATACAAATCTTAAATTGTTGCAAACTTCTTTCATGATTTCTTCTGTACTCCTGCACAGGAATGCTTACTCTTGTCTTTGCCTCCCTTCCTGGTCTGTGTCTGTGACGTCAATGTATTTTCTACTGCATTGTTTTATAGTCTCCCTGTGGTGATTTCTATTGGCTAGTATGAAGAGCAGCCTGGAAGTTACTCCTTGAGTATGGTCAGTCATCATACCTTCAGTAAGCTGTATACTTCTATGGGGTATATGTCAGTAGTTTTTGCAGACACCTCTACTTCTGTGTGTTCCTCGCATGAAGGCTAAGTCACTTCAGTCATGTCTGACTCTTTGAAACCTTATGGACCTTAGTCCACCAGGCTCCTTTTTCCATGGGATTCTCCAGGCAAGAATACTGGAGTGGGTTGCTGTTCCCTCTTCCAGGGGTTCTTCCCAACCCTGGGATCGAACTTGCTTCTCTTATGTCTCCTGCTTTAGCAGGCGAGTTCTTTACCACTAGCACCACCAGGGGAGCCCAGTATTTGCTCCTTAAATAATGAATCTTTATGATTGGCAGGAACCCAGTGCAACAAATTCATGCCAACAGGAAGTGTTCTGATTCATGAATGTGGGGAGAATATGAGAGTAGCTCTCAGTAGATAAAAGAGGCTCAAGGATTTGAACATGGATCTCGGTGCTATCCTAAATCTTCTTTCTTGTCTCCTCTTGAGTTAATTTTGTTTACAGCCACATGGCAGAAGAAGTGACAATCGGCTGTCCCAGCCTCATATCACTCAAGTAGGTGGTCCTAGAGGAAAAAGAGTGTCTAATTCCTGAAAGGCAGGTTGCCACCCTCAGAGCACAATGTCATCGAACACACTTGGGTTGCTTGGCAGTGGACCAAGAACAATTGACAATGGTCTGGGGTATTAGGATTTTCTGAGTCTGTATCAAATGACCACTCCTCTAAAACACTCCTGGGAAAACAAATAATGTGACTGACAATCCTACTAGGACAACAAAAACTGGAGGAAGTCTTCCCAAAATATAGGACAACTGTTCAGAACACGAACAGGATGAGTACACTACAGAGTTACCCAGTGGTCTGCTGTGTACCTCCTTATTCTGTAGTCTGGTGAGACTGCATGCAAGTGCATGCTTCACCGTTTCTAGTGAATTCCAGCTTTCAGCAGTCTGGGACAACAGAACATATAATAAAAAATAATGCACATTTCAATAGCTTCAAGCCTTTGCCTGTCAGCTCAGAAAGTAATTTTTCCCCCATAGTTTGTTCAGAAAGAGCTTATAAAGGTCAGAGAGAAGTCATGTGGGTTACAGTAATTGAATACCCGGTAGATCAAAAGAAACATCAGAAGTGATAAGAATTGTTTCTATTTCTGCTGCGTTTCTTTAATGACTGTCTCCATGAATTTAAAGGCAGCTTAGACATAAGCATTTTTAATTTATTTTTTTTATTTTTAATTGGAGGAAAATTGCTTTACAATGTTGTGTTGGGAGGCTCAAGAGAGAGGGTGATAATATGTATGATTATGGCTGAATTGTGTTGTTGTAGAGATAAACATTTTATAGTTCCCTTTCTCACAAATACAAGATTATATCATGCCTCCTCTATGCTCCTGGGGCTTCATTGCTGGATCAAATGATAAAGAATCTGCCTTCAATGCAAGAGACCCAAAATTCAATCCCTGGGTTGGGAAGATTTCCTGGAGAAGGGAATGGCAACCTACTCCAGTACTCTTGCCTGGGGAATTCCATGGACATAGGAGCCTGGCAGGCTATAGTTCACGGGGTTGCAAAGAGTCAGACACCAATGAGCAACTAATACTTCCACTTTTTTTTTCTTTCACTTTATTTATGCTCCTTGTGTATGTGTGTGTGTGCACTTAGTCAGTCAGTAATATCTGACTCTTGCAAAGCCTTATACTCCCAGAGCATCATTTTAAGTATTACACTGAGGAAGATGGAGAGAACTTAAAGTCCTTAGTATTCATTGTGATGTTTAGCACCTTCCCCTTCTCACCTATATAACTGATGAAAATAAGCATTAAGTAAAACGAAGACCCCAAAATGAAGTTGAAATATAAATCATCATGTTGTTCTCCCTTATATGTAATAGTGTGAAAAGAGGCTTCTCATGAATGTGTTTTATTAGATATAATGTTCTATAATGCAGAAACAGTGGAAGAAATTCTTCATGAACACACTCTAAAACCTAGATGTTATAGAGGTACCATAAAATTTCATTTAGGAATATCCTAAAGAGCAGAGTCTGAATGACTCTCTAAGTTGAATGGAAAGAACCCATCAATTCAACATGACTAAGGGCCTGTATTGTTTCAGTGCTGCTATTTGACCTGAAGATTATAGGCAGTCTCAGATTATTCAAGGGGTAAAGTCTTTGAATTTCATCTTTGGAATTTTTTTTAGAAGAGTGGGTAGGAGAGTCTAAAAATACCCTTCTTATACACATTTGGGCTTCCCTTGTGGCGCAGCTGGTAAAGAATCTGCCTGATATCCAGGAGACCTGGGTTCGATCCCTGGGTTGGGAATATCCCCTGAAGAAGGGAACGGCTACCCACTCCAGTACTCTGGCCTGGAGAAATCCATGGACTGTATAGTCTATGGGGGTCACAAAGAGTCAGACATGACTGAGCAACTTTCACTTCAAGCACATTTACTAGACAAAATCTTAACAGCTCATCTTCACTCTACACAAGCCATTTAGACACCTGTCCTAGTCTCAAGATATTCCAAGACATCAGTGTTCAGTGGTTGGTTAACATTTGACAAATATCTGCTTGGATTATGAGTGAAGCTAAAATATCTAATCACTTCTGTTCATAAGAGGAACATACATAATTCAATGACAATAATTAATGAGATGCAGTGTTAAGTACTGGACTGGTCAAAAAGTTTATTTAAATTTATCCATAAAATCTTATGGAAAAGCCTGAATGAACTTTTTTGCCAGACCAATATAATCTGTGATCATTTCATTCCTTGATAACCTGCTATATAATCTTATAGTAACATTTACAAATTCTTGTGTTCTTTACCTGTGTGTTTATGTGTCATTATAACATATATCTTAAAAAAAATTTAAAGATAGTATGTGTATTTTTTAGAAGATCAATATTTAAAATTTGTATGAAAACATTCGAAGATTATATGAAAAGCATTTTGTTTTTCTGTCGCTCAGTCATCTGACTCTTTGTGACCCAGTGGACTGCAGCACGCCAGGTTTCCCTGTCCTTCACCGAAGTTAAGAGCAAGCTATTGCACCTTGTTCACCATTAAATTCTTATCACTTAGCATAATATCTAGACAATAGATGATAAGGTTTTAGTAAATGTTTGCTGAATGAACAAATTACTTATTTTTATCACGAATACAATCATGGGTATACTCAAATTCAGGGGTAGTAACTTCTGTCTTTTTAGTCTTTGGCAGAATACCACTGTTGTAGTCTCTTAAGTGGGTTGAAGTGAAAACATTTTTATATGATTCTCAAATGAGTTGTAATAATCTTTGTGTGTGCTAAGTCACTTCAGTCATATCTAGCTCACCAGGCCCTTTTGTCCCTGGGATTCTCCAGGCAAGAATACTGGAGTGGGTTGCCATTTCCTTCTCCAGGGGATCTTCCCAACTCAAGAATCACACCCATGTCTTTTAAGTCTCCTTAATTGACAGTCAGGTTCTTTACCACTAGCACCACATGGAAAGCCCTTGTAGTAATTGTTAGGGATTCTCAAAAACATTCTAGTTTTCCTTCTTCCAGATGCATAGTAGAATTTCATTTTCCTGGCCCCTTAAAACAGTTGTAAGAGCATGAGACTTGTTTTGCAATAAAAGATAAATGTAAGTGATATGTATTATTTCCAAATGGTGGCATTAAGAGTGCAAGCTTAAGTTACCACACTGTTTTCCAAGTTAAAATGAACTTTATTATAGAAGCAGTAAAAATGAGATAAATCACTAAAGAATAATGATAGACATAAGTGATTCAATTATGAGTCAGACTTAGAGAAATAGACTTTTCAGAACAGTATTTATTAAACTCAAAATCACAGTTTGAAGTTGCTAATGGACTTTGTTATTTCTGTATTCAGACATGAAAGTGAAAGGCGCTCAGTCCTGTCTGACTCTTTGTGACCCCATGGGTATAGTCCATGGAATACTCTAGGCTGGAATACTGGAGTGGGTAACCTTTACCTTCTCCAGGGGCTCATTCCAACCCAGAGATAAACCCAGGTCTCCCACATTGTGGGCAGATTCTTTACCAGCTGAGCCACAAAGGAAGCCCAAGAATACTGGAGTGTGTAGCTTATCCCTTCTCCAGCGAATCTTCCCAACGCAGGAATCAAACCGGGGTCTCCTACATTGCAGGCAGATTCTTTACCAACTGAGCTATCAGTTCAGACATGAGGACTTACTTATTCTAAGGTCACAAAAGTTTCTTTTCAAACTGTTAAGTATCCTGTTTACCATTTTAGAGTAACCTAAATTGTTGCCAGATTATAGACGACTATTTCATTATTTATAACATTTACATTAGCCATCATTTATAAGAGCCTGATCTCTTGCTTTAATTCCTTGAATTTACAGCTTCCTTTGCAGAATTTTTTGTCTTTTGTTGTGTTTCTGCTTCTTTTCATCAAAAGGGAATAGGAAAAACTTCTCTTAATCAGGATTCTTCTTCAATTCTATGATCTTCAACCTTCAATTCTATGATCTTCGACCTTCAATAAGAAAAGAATTATCTGTACAAGTTTAAGCATAGGTAATTTCTGTTATTATATCTTTTCATTAAGCTCTCTCTTAGTGACGCTTTACTCTTTACAAATAAGTAATGTGTTGTCATATAATGAAAAGAGTGAAAGTCACTCAGTCATGTCCGACTCTTTGTGACCCATGGACTGTAGTCTACCAGGCTCCTCTGTCCATGGAGTTCTCCAGGCAAGAACCCACTGAAGTGGGTTGCTATTTCCTTCTCCAGGGGATCTTCCCAACCCAGAAGTCGAACTCAGGTCTCCCACATTGCAGGTAGGCTCTTTACCAAGTGAGATACCAGGGAAGCCATACCAGGAAGACATTATACTGTCATATAATGCATCCTCTATAAAGAAACCTGGTCATGTTCAGCCTACTTATTTTTAAATCCCATGATAGGATACTGAAGAAAAGGTTGTCATAATCCCTGTAAACTCACTCACCTTCATGTGGATCTAAAGAAAATCTCTGTGATATCAGGATTTTTAAAAACAATTTCTTGCTCATATTTAGTTATAACATTTGTTCTTCTCATGTTAATTTTATGTCCCTGATTAGACAAATCTAGAAGAGACTATTTTTTATATAATTTATATAAACTATATAATCTATTTTCATCAACTGTGTATGTCTGTATTTATCTGTGTGCGTGATTAAAATATATATATATATATATATATATAATTTGTTTCTCTCCCGCATATAAGAATTTAGTTTATTTACTTTTCCAAGGGTCCTTGATAATAAATTTCTGTTCCAATTCTGCCATACACTTTAGTTTCTGTCTCCCTAACAGGTCATACAGCCTAGAAATTGGAACATAGTTTTAGCTGTTAATTTTTAAAACGTTAAAACGTTAAGATGATAATAGAGCTCTTAGAGTAGAATTGTGAAATGCTTTGGAGAATGATTAAGGACTGATCACCTTTAACATGTTTTGTTGATTGGTTCCCAAATTTATTTCCAGGTTTCATGATATGTTCAGAAGCCTCATAAGACACAGTGGGCAATCATACTCATGCCTAAACCTTATTACAGTAAAAAGACACAGTGGAAAAAGACAGCAAGGGGAAAAGTTACAAAGAGCAAAGTCCTTGGGAAACCAGGAACAAGCTATCAAAAGTCCTTTCCCAGTGGAGGCACACAGGATGTGCTTACCTCCATGAATGGGCTGTGACAACACATACGGAGTGTTTTTGTTAGTTTTATTTGGCTGTGCTGGGTTTGTTGCAGCATGCAAGATCATTGAGGTGCACAGCCTTCTCTAGTTGTGGCATGCAGGTTTAGTTGCCTCCTGTCATGTGGGATCTTAGTTCCTGTATCAAGGGTCAAACTGCATTCCCTGCATTGGAAGACAGATTCTTAACCACTGAACCACCAGGGAAGTCTCATATGAAGTGTTTTCTGCCAGGGAAACTCATTAGAGAATCAGTTCTGAAAGTTTTATTGGGTAGAGTAGACACTTTTGGCCTATCACCTACCAAAATTCTAGACTTTCAGAAGGAAATTAAGTACCAATATGAATCACAGTTTATAGAGTTTACACACAGTGAGACACCCATCATATACAGAAAGTTTCAGTTCAGTGTGGGTGACTGCTTACCAGTTAAGTTCTCAGACACAGCCAAGGGCCAACCCTTGAAGCAGGCCGTTTGACGATAGCAGTCTCAGGCCTGTGGTGTCCGCTGTTTTCCATACACCACTGTGTCTCTTTCCCTGACGTCACTCTCTTGATTTGTTTCCTGCTATGTTTGAATCTATGAATTTGTCCTAAGTTATTATTTTTCTAATTTGCCATGCTCAATTATTTTTTGTTCTTAAAAATACCTTCTGGGTACAGAGTTTCTTTTCTTTTCTGTTTTTGCTTTTTCTTTGGGCAGAGGCATGGGGCTTCTTTAGTTTTTTTTGTTTTAAAATATTTATTTATTTGGCTGCACTGGGTCTTAGTTGCAATACGTAGGATCTTTATGTGGCATCTTTAGTTGTGGCATGTGGTATCTAGTTCCCTGACTAGGGATCACACCTGGGCTCCCTGCACTGAGAGTGCAGATCACCAGAGGAGTCCCCAGGTTTCTTTTTTGGGGTAATAAAAATGTTCTGAAATTATGGTTGCTGGCTGCACAACTTTTTACATATACTAAAATTCATTGAGTGGTACATCTTATAAAGGTGAATTTTACGTTGGTTGACTTGCATCTTAAACAATTTTTTGAAGACAACTTTACCTTCAGATCTATTTAAAAAGTTTCCTTGTTTGTTTGGTTGATTGTCACAGCAATGCTTTTCTTAAACACCATTAGACTTTAGTTTGCCTAGTTTCAGACTAAATGTTTTTCAGTCAAAGACATTTCAGAGTGAAACATGGCCATAAAACCTTGACAGTAGGGGTATCTTCTGTTTGGCATGTACTTTATGCTTCACAAAGAAAGTGTATATACATTATTTAACTTCATCCCCCTCAAGCACTCTCTGTTCATTATGCAATTGGAGAGTCACAATATGATAACCCTTTAGTACCGTAACAGTTTATTCAAAGGGCGTGACTAGAATTTGACACTTAGAGAGGTCTTCAGAGTCTGATGTCAGGACAGGTCTGCAACTTTGTACACATAGTGTGATTTGCTTTGAAAAAGCAGTTCAACCTTCTCCCAGGTGGGTACAAGGACCAGGTTGTCCAGGCTGGTGAAAATGGCACAGTATGCTCTGTCATTGTTTTGGTTCTTTGTTACTGTAATGATAAATATCTCCCCCCAAAATTAATGACTTAAAATAGCCATCTGTTATGTTAGCTCGTGTTTTTTGTGGGTCAGGCATTTGGAAAGGGCTTGACTGGGTGACACTTCTGTTCCACATGGCATGACAGAGTAAACTGAATGCTATTCAGCTGACAGCTGGGCTATTCTGGAAGATTCCTGTCAGCTTCACTCAAACGCCTGGCATCTTGGTGGGGACAGAACAAAGACTGGGTTCCTTTGAGTCCTTCTTCTTCATGTGGTCTCAGGACCTCTCCATCAGGGTGGACAGACTTTATGTGGTAGTTTAAAGCTCCTAAAGAACAAAACAGAAGCTGTCAGTCCCCTTAAAGCCTGGACCAAGAGATTCATTAGAGTTGTTTGAATCGTGCTGTACTGGCTAAAGCCATTCCAGCCAGCCTAGACTGGAGGGGAGAGGACAGCCATGAACTTGCAATGCAAAGAGTGTCAGAGAATGTGTGGTCATGTTGAACCCACCACAGTTACTCACAGCTGATTTTGTGTCTTTGATTATGCTTACATTTTGGGTTAAAACTTAATATCTTCTTCTAGTTCCTCAAGCATTCAAAAGCAGAATGAAATTTGATAGCCTAGGGCTTTTCTAACATATCGTTGGTAACTGCTACTGCTAAGCTAAGTCACTTCAGTTGTGTCTGACTCTGTGCGACCCCATCCCTGGGATTCTCCTTGGTAAATAACAGCACAAACTGGTCAGGAAATGCCCCTGCACAATAGCTTTAAAAAACTTTCAGATTCCCCACTGCTATCCTTTGTTGTTTCACCTAAACAATTCCTACTAGGCATTCATGCCAGTACTTAGTGAAAATTTACAATAAAAAATTTAGTGAATTTTTGTTTATGCCCGGATTAAATATTAGACAATTATCAAAGATCAGGTAAAATATATCTATTGGATCCAGGAGTTGCCCTCTCTGCTGTGAGTAAGGAATTACTTTAACATATGACCTCTTTTGGAGCCATAGAATTTATATGATAAAGGATGAATATATTTTAAAGATGTGAGAAAAGTAAAGTGTAGAGATTTAAAATCCATTAAAATGAAGTTAAAAAGAGAGAAAGCAGGAGTTAAGTTCTGTGGTGAACATGGCAGGTATTTGTATAGAAAATTGTTCTGAAAAATAAGTGTTAGACAAATTTCATTTACTTTATATCTTTAACTACCAAATTCTCTGTGTGTGGTCTGAGGTCAAATACTGTGAATTATTAATACTTTAAATATTTACATTCTCTAACGTTCATGCTTAGTAAGTAGTGATATGATCTTCACTTCTGTCCTATTTTAGGAGTTTTGAAAGCCGCAAAATCAGTGAAAAGCCTCAAAATCATTGTAATTTTTTATATAGTTGCTTTTTGACTATAAAATAATCTACATGTTCTTAAAATATTGCCCAGTACTGATTAGTTTTATAACTTCTTTAATATATATTAAGCACTGTGTGTGTGTGCAAAGGCTTACAAAATTAAGTTGCAGCTGGAAATTTACAGTGCTGTGTTAGTCACATAAATTATCTTCTTCTCCTTCATTATTTTCTTTCTTGCTCTTTATTTTTGAAATAGAATTAGTCTTTTACAAAATCTTTGACCTTCTTCAAATAATTTCCTGTCCTTTGGAGAGGCCTAGACTCCATAGCTGATACCTGGGACTATGAAATATGCACTTGCCTAAGGTGCCAGAGCTACTGTCACGGAGAGTCTGTTGACATTTAAAAATAAACACTGTCATGTCCGAACTAGAGGAAAAAATAGGTACCCCTGCTGTACTTTTAGCTCTCTTCTCTGTTTGCTGTCCAGAAGCTCTGCCTGGGGTTGAAACGCTGAATGGTTCTCAGATATGTCTAAATGCATTCCTTGCTGTGAAGCAGGATGGAAACTGGATGCTTCTTATGGTCTGAATTTCCTTGCAACGTTATTCACTTTTTCAACTTTTTCTCCCAAAGGCTATAATAGAACGTAAGCAAAGTAATAAAGCACGTCTTGGGACAGGCCACATACTATAGACTTTAGTTGTCATCTCATTCACTGTAACTCCTAATGAATCTATGACAACAGTCTTTCTTGAAAAGTGTCTCTTTATGTTCCATCCAAGTCTGACTTTACTCAGATTCTATTATGGAATTTTGCTTCATGCTCCATGTACCACTCTTAAAAGCATTTTTATCTTTTGTCTGTTCCAAATTCTTAGAATCCACTGAATTATAGTTTTTGGTAGCTGGTTATCTAGAAGGCAAAGCTGCAGAGATGGCATTTTCCAAAGAGCTATATTGTTTGTTTGAATAAAACAGTTTCTGAGCTAAAAATATGGGTATTTTCTAAAGACAATTAAAAAAAAAAACAACTCTTCACCAAGAGAATTATATATACCTTAAGATATGATAAAAATAATGGGGCAAGTGTTAAAGTTGTTAAAATCCCCATGTGTAAATTCTAACATCAGTTTAGTACAATGATGATAAGTGATGCTATGAGAGAGAAACTTGAGATTATTAAATGTCTGATGATTCTCGTTTTAGTGATTCCTAGTCCGAAGAAAGAGCAACATATTTGGAATTATTTGTAAATCTTGAGAGTGTAAATATAAATTGCAATGTGCTTATATACCACTCTAGATAAGATGTTGGAAATATAGAGAAAGATGAATTAAGAAAAAAAAGTAAATTTTAAGAGGGAAAGAACTGGAGGTTAGAAGCAACACGACTTCCTTTCTGAATCTACCCTCCCTCGTCTCCTGTGGTACCCACAACCAAATTCAAAAGGGTGTTTCAAAACTCCAATTAAATTTCAGGCATGCGTCTATGTATAAAGAAGTATCTAATTAAGTGGTTAGTCAGCAGTGTGACTTTATGATTTCTGGAAAATAGCAAGGCTCTTTATCAATGCAGAAAATGTTGCTTACTGAGGAAACCAATTTGGTATGCAACAAAAGGGAATGAAAGCCAGGTAGAGTCACCACGGAAGGTTAAGAGTATTCATTTGAATTCCAGAAATACAGAAAATTGAAAACTCACAGATATACTAGAACTACAATGACAACAATGGGTTATTTTCATCCACTAATTTTTTAAAAATTGAAATGCAATTATTGTGTCAGGCATTGTGCAAACAAAGCCCTAGGGATTCAATAATAAATAAAACAAAAAATGGTCCCTCCTCACTGACTTTTATATTCTTATGGGGGAGATAGACTCTGAAAAAAAAATATGTAGGGAGAAGTTGTAATTTTAATATGTAAGACAAAATATAACAAGTTGTCTGAGACCATAAGGGAAGATTTATTTTTCATTTAACTATGAAGTTGAGTCCCAAGTTGACCATCAAGGACCTACTGTATAGAACAGGGAGTTCTGCTCAATATTATTGTTGTTATTCAGTTGCTATGTCAAGTCTGACTCACTGAGACCCCATGGAAGACAGGCTCCTATGTCCTTCACTATCTCCCACAGTTTGATCAAATTCATGTCCATTGGTTCAGTGATACCATCTAACCATATCATCCTCTGTCACCCCTTTCTCCTCCTGCCATCAACCTTTGCCAATATCAGGGTCTTTTCCAATGAGTCAGCTGTTCTCATCAAGTGGCCAAAATATTGGAGCTTCAGTATTAGTCCTTCCAATGGATATTCAGGGTTGCCTTCATTTAGGATTGAGTGTTTTGATCTCCTTGCTGCCCAAAGAAATCTCAAGAGTCTTCCCCAGCACCATAATTCAAAAGCATCAATTCTCTGGCTTTCAGCTTTCTTTATGGTCTGACTCTCACATCCATACATGACTACTGAAAAACCATAGCATAACTTTAACTTTACAGGCCTTTGTTGGCAAGGTGATGTCTCTGCTTTTTAACAAGCTGTCTAGGCTCAATATTATGTGACAATCTAAATGGGAAAAGAATTTGAAAAGGAATAGAGACATCTGTATGTATAGTTAAATCACTTTTCTGTTTACCTGAAACTATTACAACATTGTTAACTATACTCCAATATAAATAAAAACTTAAGAAAAAACCACAAAGTTGGTTAAGAGAAGGGAGAGAAGTCCCTAATGCTAGGCAAGATTGAGGACAAAAGGATAAGAGGACGTCAGAGGATGAGATGGCTGGATGGCATCACTGATGCAATGGACACGAATTTGGGCAAACTCTGGGAGATGTTGAGAGAGGAGTGCTGCTGGCATTGTGCAAACATGGGGTCATGAAGAATTGGACACAATGAGGAGACTGAACAACAACAAGGGAAGGTGAACTAGACAGTACTTGCTGATGTTACAAATCATGGATTCCTTGCCTTTCCGGTGATAATGCCAAGGCCTGAGTTACATACCATTGTTTCTCAGCCCTTTTGTAGAACTCTTGGCTTCCTGAATTCTGGTGAGTTGATCATCTGGTCTCTTTTATATCTGAAACAGACTTAAGATTAAAAAGAAAATTACATCATTGGTTGAAACCACAAATAAAATGTTATTTTTGATGGAGAAAGCTTTTCCAAAATATAACTTATGATTGCAGTAGAGAGGTTTTAGAAGGCTGCTGTTTTTTTCTTTGTCCACTTCCTCTACCCTTTCTTTTAATTCTATCAGTATACTCATTCCTGTGATAAATGGCTTACTAATAATCCATGTGCATTTAGAAAATATTCAAATTTTGCTATTAAAATATCACAGACATTGTGGCTTTCTGTCAAAAGTTAATCTCTAAGACATTTTTAAGGTCAGCACAGCTGTTACACTGTTTAAATAACCACCATTGCCCTGTTAAATTAATCTAAGAGGCTAGTTGGTATAACATACCACCTTTCCAATGATCCCTACCTTTATTTAAATTGGTAAGGTAATAGGTTTGAGAGATTCTGTAATGTATCCTCGCCTATAGGTTAAAATTTTGAATTAAATGGTGTCAATATTTGTATATTTCTCCCTTAATGTTTGAATTCTCAAGGTCTCCATCATTACCAACCATATTTTTATACTACTCTTCAGTATGTGTGATTAACATTTTCAGCTTAAGTGGAAATAGGAAATGGTCATGGCTAAATTGCTTCTTGTTAAGTCACTTTCCATTACAGACTCTGTATAGTAAAATTGGTGTGCTCAATCATCTTAAGAAACAAGAACCACTGTATGGTTTTCATTCATTCTCATTCAGAGTTTTCATTTGATTAATCTTAAAGTGCCTGCACACTGGTTTCAAAGTTGTTCCAAAGATAGTATAGCATAGACATAAAATACACACTTTCAGGTTATTTTAAAATATAGCATACAGATTTCTAAAAAACAAACAAACAAACGAGCAATGCTTCTGTGACATAATTACTATTTATGTCAGACTCAGACATCTCTAAAAACCACACATAAATGTAGCTAGATTTCCAAGTCAAGGAAACCCTTTGAAATGCACTTCAGGTACTCATGCCTGAAATATATTTGCTATGTTTTAAAACTTTATTGCTAAAATATATATCCTGTAAAAGCTATTCTACTAATATTTCATCAGAATTTTTTTTTTTTTTTTTTTTTTTAACTTTTCTGGGTCTTTGTGTCTGTGCAAGGGCTTTCTCTAGTTGCGCCGAGCAGGGCTGCTCTCTAGTTGTAGGTCATGGGCATCGCGTGCTGCAGAGCACAGGCTCTAGAGCACATGGGCATCAATAATTGTGGCATATAGACTTCGCTGCCTTGTGGCATGTTGAATCTTCCTGAAGTAGGGATAGAACCCATGTCCCCAGGATTGGCAGGTGGATTCTTAACCACTGGAACTCTGGTGAAGTCCAGAATGGTTCTGATTTAATTATATAAGTACCCTTCTTATTTCATCCCTTACTTACATATTTCCATAACTGTGGCCCAAGCTTCAGTTTGCTGAACTAGATTAGCCCTAGTTCTGCTTTCTCACTTTCACCTCAATAGCTAAATGACTTTAGGCATTAACCTCCCTGGACCTTGATTCCTTCATCTCGATAAGGAAGGAGTTAGATTAGAAGTAATAGGGAAAACCAATAGACCATTAAGATATGACCTACATAAAATCCCTTATGATTATACAGTGGAAGTGAGAAATAGAATCAAGGGATTAGATCTGATAGACAGAATGCCTGAAGAACTATGAGCAGAGGTTAGTGATATTGTACAGGAGGCAGGAATCAAGACCATCCCCAAGAAAAAGAAATGCAAAAATGCAAAATGGTCATCTAAGGAGGTCTTACAAATAGCTGTGAATGGAAGAGAAGTCAAAGGCAAAGGACAAAAGGAAAGACACACCCATTTGAATGCAGAGTTCCAAAGAATATCAAGGAGAGATAAGAAAGACTTCCTCAATGATTAGTGCAAAGAAGTAGAGGAAAACAATAGACTGGGAAAGACTAGAGATCTCTTCAAGAAAATTAGAGATACCAAGGGAACATTTCACGCAAAGATGGGCAAAATAAAGGACAGAAATGGTATGGACCTAACAGAAGGAGAAGATATTCAGAAGAGGTGACAAGAGTACACAGAAGAACTGTACAAAGAAGATCTTCAAGACCCAGGTAATCATGATGGTGTGATCACTCACTTAAAGCCAGACATCCTGGAATGCGAAGTCAAGAGGGCCTTAGGAAGCATCACTGCAAACAAAGCTAGTGGAGGTGATGGAATTCCAGTTGAGCTATTTCAAATCCTGAAAGATGATGCTGTGAAAGTGCTGAACTCAATATGCCAGCAAATTTGGAAAACTCAGCAGTGGCCACAGGACTGGAAAATGTCAGTTTTCATTTCAATCCCAAAGAAAGGCAATGCTAAAGAATGCTTAAACTACCACACAGTTGCACTCATCTCAGATGCTAGTAATGTGATGCTTAAAATTCTCCAAGCCAGGCTTCAGCAATATATGAACTGTGAACTTCCAGATGTTCAAGCTGGTTTTAGAAAAGGCAGAGGAACCAGAGATCAAATTGCCAATATCCGCTGGATCATCAAAAAAGCAAGAGAGTTCCAGAAAAACATCTATTTCTGCTTTATTGACTATGCCAAAGCCTTTGACTATGTGGATCACAACAAACTGGAAATTCTGGAAAAGATGGGCATACCAGACCACCTGACCTGCCTCTTGAGAAACCTGGATGCAGGTCAGGAAGCAACAGTAAGAACTGGACATGGAACAACAGAGACTGGTTCCAAATAGGCAAAGGAGTAGGTCAAGACTGTATATTGTCACCCTGCTTATTTAACTTATATGCAGAGTACATCATGAGAAACACTGGGATGGATGAAGCACAAGCTGAAATCAAGATTGCCAGGAGAAATATCAATAAGCTCAGATATGCAGATGGCATCACCCTTATGGCAGAAAGTGATGAAGAACTAAAGAGCCTCTTGATGAATGTGAAAGAGGAGAGTGAAAAAATTGGCTTAAAGCTCAACATTCAGAAAACTAGAATCATGGCATCTGGTCCCATCACTTCATGGCAAATAGATGGGGAAACGGGAAACAGTGGCTGACTTTATTTTTCTGGGTTCCAAAATCACTGCAGATGGTGATTGCAGCCATGAAATTAAACGACACTTACTCCTTGGTAGGAAAGTTATGACTAACCTAGACAGCATATTAAAAAGCAGAGATAGTACTTTGTCAACAAAGGTCCATTTAGTAAAGGCTATGGTTTTTCCAGTAGTCATGTATGGATATGAGAGTTGAACTCTAAAGAAAGCTGAGTGCCGAAGAATTGATGCTTTTGAACTGTGGTGTTGGAGAAGACTCTTGAGAGTCCCTTGGACTGCAAGGAGATCCAACCAGTCCATCCTAAAGGAGATCAGTCCTGGGTGTTCATTGGAAGGACTGATGTTGAAGCTGAAACTACAATTCTTTGGTCACCTTATGCAAAGAGCTGACTCATTTGAAAAGACCCTGATGCTGGGAAAGAATTGAGGGCAGGAGGAAAAGGGGACGACAGAGGATGAGATGGTTGGATGGCATCACTGACTCAATGGACATGGATTTGGGTGAACTCTGGGAGTTGGTGATGGACAGGGAGGCCTGGCGTGCTGTGGTTCATTGGGTCACAAAGAGTCAGAGACGACTGAGTGACTGAACTGAGCTGAACTGAAGAGGAAATTGAAATACTCTGAGCACTTCATTGCTCATAAAGCTGTATCTGAGCACTTGGTGTGGACCTTAAGTGTTATGCTTTCTCCCCTAAAATGTAACCATTGTCAAGAAGGAAAAAATGGGTTCTTAGAGTTTACATAGGCAGACATGGGGAGAGTAATAACTTGTGATGTTCTGTCTTATATTGTAGAATAGCCCTTTCCCAATGAGAGTATAGAATGAGGCAAGAGTAAAGAGAAAGTGTGTGTTTGTGTGTGTGTGTGTGTGTGAGAGAGAGAGAGAGAGAGAGAGAGAGGAGGAGAGAGAGAAAGGATGGAGGAGAGGGGAAACTGATCATGTTAAAAGAAAACTATGAAAGAACAAGTGACTTTTCTTCTCTTAAAAGCAAGAAGATATAAGAATGAGCTGGCTGGTGCTAAGTAAGATGGTGCACCTCCCTCCCACAATCTCCGGCCCTTGTGTTATCACTAGTAGATTTGTCTCACAGGCACAAAGGATAGATACATATGACCTTCAACTTTCTAGCCACTAAACCTACTTCCCCTTCACATGGAGATTCTTCCTAACCCGTTAGAAAGAAAACAAAAATCGCAATATGAAACAGTAGCAAGGGGTCAGTGTGATTCTGAGATTTGTGGATTTTGACAGATAGAGTCAAACAGAGAGGATTTCACTTTATTGAGGTGGTGGTTTATATAAAAATAGAGAAGATGCATTTTGCAATAACTTTTCATTGGGGATTTAGGCTTTCAAGACTAATACTCTAGTCTGTCTTCTGATAAGCATCTTTGGGGAATGGGTTTGACTATTCTAAGCATTGTAGTAACTAGATTAAGGGCATCCTTTGATGTACCCTTGCCTTAGACATCTGACAGCCTCACTCTGTTCCCCATCGAAGGGGTTAGCAGGAAGACATATGATCTCTGACAAGGGTTGTGTATAGATCAATAGGAAGTAGGCACAGGCTGACCCAGTGTCTCCATGGTTTAACTGCTTTGTTGTACCATCTGGTGAACAAGTCTAGTGATAAGTGCTATCAGGTTACATTGGAGAGAATTGTAGACTCAAGCCATAGGGCTCACTACTTTAGGAGGCCAACCTCATGTTTCACCAGGCTAATAAACTCTCCTTAACAAATCTGAGGCTGGGAAACATACTATGAGACCCATTACAAGTTGGAGCCCTAGTTTCATGAGGTTCTTTTGCTATACAAATCATGACTTGATAGAATGGCCAAGGTAAAGTGAATTTATATTCAATTATATTTCAAGGAACAATGTTGTAGCACACTTGCCTTGCAACAATGCCTGGCAAGTAATAATTATAAGTGGAGTGATTTGTTTAATAGTAATTTTATATATATTTAATTCCATACATGTTAAATATATTATTTATATATTTAATAAATTTTCTTAAAATTGCACATTAAATTAAGCACACACACTGGAATTTGGACCAGAATCTTCATTATAGTGTATTGTTAAAGTTAATATGTACATTGGGACCCAGAAAATGGAGGCCACCCCAGTAGTCTGGCCCATGTCACAAATCTAAATTTTAGTCTAAGTCTAAACTGACAGGAAGCACCTATCAAGTAAACCTAACATAGACCAATGGTAGTCCTCTATTTCAACTTTAGCTAACTTACCTTACCCTTGAAAACAGGACCTGCTGGCCTTATAAGGATATTCCCCATCCCCTAGTTAATCTTGTCCTGTTTCCATAGTACCTTTTCTAAAGGTCTATACAAATCTCTTGCCCCAAATCTCTTGTGAACAATGCTCAACTGTTTGTAAGGCACTGCATGCCCCAATCTATGGATAGTGTTCCTTTGAATAAAGGACACCAAATTCATTACTAGATCACTTTAGTTTTGTGACTTGACAATGCAGTTGACTGTTGATTAATGTGAAGGTTGATCCTTGCATAACTTACAGTTGTCTGGCCATATCCCCTGTTCTTCCACATCTGAGGATTCAGTCAGCCACAGATCCTATAGTAAAGTAGTATTTACTTTTGAAAAATATCTGAAAGCAAACCCAAGCTGTTCAAACCCATATTTTTCAGGAGTCAACTATATATATATATATATATATAATGCATTACAATATAAGTATGCAGTACAGATAATATTATTACTGTTGCCTAGATTTTTGTGATTATTTCATTTTGTTGGTTTTTTGGAGGGGGGATGACTTAGTAGATTAAGTTTTCAGCAGCCACACACTCTATTGATATATATTCAATATATTTTAGGTTTCCCTGGTGGCTCAGATGGTAAAGAATCTGCCTGCAATGCAAGAGACCTTGATTTGATCCCTGGGTTAGAGAGATACCTGGAGAAGGAAATGACTATCCACTCCAGTTTTCTAGTGTGGAGAATCCCATGGACAGAGGAACCTGGTGAGCTACAGTCCATGAGGTAGCAAAGAGTTAACACGACTGAGGAACTTTCACTTTTCACTTTCAATATATTTAGTCTGTTTTTTCTTCCTGATTTTTTTTCTTCTGTTAACTCAAAAGGTGCCTAAGTTTTACCTTAGTAATTACACAAGTATCATTTTGTCACTTGAACTAAATCATTAATCCTTTGGACTAAGACTCTATTATGCCCCTTACTTTCTTGATCTATATTGTTTGAGTCTAAGTGTCAATTCACCAGTAGATATCTCTCACTCTGAGTTCTATTTTCTTTATCACATTAAGAAAACAGTAAATAGATAAGGTCTTCTGCTCAACTGAATTATATTTTGAGTTGATATGACTAACAACTATAAATACAGGAAATCCTGGTTAATTTATCACTCTCTTCTGAGACTAAAGGCCTTCTTTCCCATTCACCTTTTAGGGGAAAGAAATGTTTCCTTTGATCCAAACTTTAGGCTGATGTTGTTGTTCAGTTCCTACGTCATTTCCAACTCTTTGACATCCCGTGGACTGCAGCCCACCAGGTTCCTCGGTCCTTCACTATCTCCTTGAGTTTGCTCAAATTCATGTCCATTGAGTCAGTGATGCTGAAAGTCAAAGTGTTACTCTCTCAGTTGTGTCTGACTGTTTGCCACACCATGGACTATAGCCCACCAGGCTCCTCTGTCCTTGGAATTCTAGAGGCAAGAATATGGAGCAGGTAGCCATTCCCTTCTCCAAGAGATCTTCCTGACCAAGAGATCGAACACAACTCTCCTGCATTTAGCTCGGTAAATTATTTTTTTTAAATCAAGTATGAAAATTTATGACTGTCAGGATGTCTGTCAAATCAAGTAGTTGAAATATTTATCTGATAATCTTCTAAGGCCTTAAACTTTGTTATTGACTAGGATAGTTATATCATCTGTATTAAGGGACTTAGATCACATTTAGTTGATGAATAATTAATACCAGAAACAATCTATTTAAATAGTTTTTGAAAGGTAAAAATTTTTCTTAAAGCCCAAAGGAAAATGTTAAAAAAGCAAATAGAATGCTATGTCAGTAAGAAAAAAAAAATCCTTAAAAATGCTCTCTTAAAATTTTTATTGAATCAACAGTAAAACAAAAGCAAATATATAACATATATATATATATGTACAAAATAAAGATGGTGCAATTATCAATTTAATTATTGAATTTACTACTACCAGAGCTTCCCTAGTGGCTCAGATAGTAAAGAATTTGCCTGCAATGCAGGAGATCCAGGTTCATTCCCTGGGTCAGGAAAATGCCCTGGAGAAAGGAATGGTTACCCACTCCAGTATTCTTGTCTGGAGAATTTCGTGGACAGAGAGAGTGTAGTTCTCTTAAAATCTTTATAGAATCAGCAGTAAAACAAAAGCATATATTTGTACAATAAAATGATGGCACAATTGCCAATTTAATTTTTGAATTTACTACTGCCAAGAAGTAATTAATGAGCCTAGCCCAGAAGCAATATTAGAAGACTACAAGCATGTAGAGATGACAAAACACAAGTGAAGTATATTATTTTGAAAGACCATATGTCTACATTTTAGTGCCTTTTGAAGATTATACTAGAATGATAGTCACATATGTACACAAAATGTGGATCTAAAGAACAGCATGAATTAACTATATTGTTACACAATTAAATTTAAAGAGTCATTTTCAAAGTCAGTTTTATGTATAATCCTTTAAGAGTATTTAATTAGTAACATTATAAATGCATTATAATGATCAGTTCTTGAGACTAGTTGACAGACAATGGCACTTCCATTTAAAGAGAGAAACACTTCAGATTGTTGCTTCTAAAAATTCTTCAATTCACCTAATCACTGTTTAAAAATTAGACACGTGGCAATAAGAACGTAAATTATATCATACTGATTAAATAAACAAGCTTCTCAGTTTTAAAGAATATTGATTTTATTTTAAAGTGAGAGTGATAGAAGAACAATCTCCTATGTGGTTACAACTATAACAAAATACTGTAAGGTTGCTCATAATATGCTTGAGTTCCTTAATGCTCTTCTTTCTAGTAGAATTTACAATATCAAACTGCAAATACTTTTAGAAAATGTAAATTATAGATTTAAATTCTTGGTCTAAGTTAATAGAATTTATGTTGTATTGAAACTGTCTTGATATCATTAAAAATAATTCTGATCACTTTCTATTTTAATAGTAAAATAAATATAAGCTACTTGGAAAATGCCAAATGTTATTTGCAATTAAATTACATTTTGACAAAAATACACTTATACTGTGATAAATAATTCACAGAAAATTTAATATCCTCATAAACATTGACATAAATGGCATATCTTGGTTTGCTGACAACTTAGCTTCTGTTAGAAAAAATATTGTTCTATTCTAAGAAATCAGGAAAATTTCATCCTTGCCCTGTCATCTTTTTTTTTTCTTTATCTAATAATAATAGCAGTACCATTGAAGGACACAGTGTGGACACACACCATTATTCCCATAAATCAGAACAATTTCTATTTTCCTAACTTGAACTTTCAGAATGTCAAAGTTATTTCAAATTCAATTATAAATGGCCTAAAGTTACTGACTACAGTGGCGTTTGTTTTTGCAACGACTTTTTGGGTGACTTTAAGGGTGACAGGAGTATAACAGTAATGTTACTTTGCTTTTAAAAATGTGTATGGATGATCTATAATTTTTTATTATTTCACATACATGCATTAATATATGATATTATTTTTTTCTTTCTGACTTACTTCACTCTGTATGGTAGTCTCTAGGTTCATCCACATCTCTACAAAAGATTCAGTTTTAGTCCTTTTATGACTAATATTTCATTGTATAGATGTATATCTTCTTTGTCAATTTGTCTATTGAGTATTTAGGTTGCTGCCATGTCCTGTAAATAATGCTGCAGTGAATGCTGGGCAGAACGTGTCATTTTGAATTATTTTCTCTGGGTTTTCTCTGGGTATATGCCCAGATGTGGGATTGCCAGGTTAAATGTTAGTTATATGTTAGTTCTGCTTTTAGTTTTATAAGGAAACTTCATACCATTCTCCCTGTTGGCTGTATCAATTTATATTCCCACCAGTAGTGTAAGAGGGTACCCTTTTCTCCACACCCTCTCTGGCACACCCTCTCTGGAATCTGTAGTTGAGCATAGGAAGGGGGCCTGTGGCAGAGCTGAGCCATACAGACAGGCCTGGGATAGTTCCAGACCACAGGGTAGGGAGGAATGATGTAATGACTCCCTGAAGCAGCCCAGAGAAGACCACAGGCTTGTATAATGCTGGTCTAGGCTGGTCTTAAAATCAGCTAGATAATCTTTAAAAATACCATTGTTGGGTTTCCCATACACTGAAATTCTCATTTCGTTTTTCTGATGGTAAAGAACATAGTTAGATCAGTCTTGGACCGTTGGGAGGTGGTTGGTGTTTTTAACCACCCCAGTGATTCTAATGACCAACCAGTTTTGAGAACCAGGACTCTGAGGGGAGCCCTGCGGTTGGCCAGGTCCAGTAAAAAAGGAATGATAGAGTGGCAGTGATGTGAAGTGATTGGCTGTAAGTTCCTGGCTGCCCGGATCCAGTGTGCAAGAATCCAAATATTCCTGTGTGCCCTGGTCACAGAGGGTGGAATTATTGGTCAGACTTCTGTTTCACAGAAGTCATTCAGAGGATCTGCTCAGGCAGAGTCCTGATGACTGTGAGTGCTGGCATGGTAGGAAGTGAGAAATAGATGCCTTTAAACATAAAAAGGCAGGAGAAGTGGGATCATGGCTTGGAGAACCTCGTCCCAGGCACCCACTTCTACTCAGACATAAAAAATGACACATGTGGACCCTGATGTCCAGTCAACATAATGCCCAATGTACATAGATTTAGACACTTTCATTGACCCCTAGATAGAAACTTGCCTAGGAAGTTCAACCATGGAATTTAATGTGTGTGTCTCCATTTGTATTGGAAAGAGCCGATCTTTTAATAGAGAACATTAGAAGCTAGAAATGCTGAGAATGACAAATTTAAAGCTTGTCCAATTATAGCCCCCTTTTTCCCTCTAAACAGAGCCTAAGAAGAGAGGTTAGAAAGAAATAGCTGTATTTTCTATTGTGCTATACATATAGCATAATTTTGCATAACCGTATTCCAAACTATAATTACTATAAATATATTTTTATCTTGGAGTTGAGATTTTTTAATTGATAAAATTGACTATAAAGCATGCTGAATTTTAAGTGATTACAACTGGAAATAAAATAATTTTGGAGTCAGAAAATACATCCTAGCTCTGCCATCTGCCAGCTACAGGACTTCAGTTATGTCAACCCTAGTTTCTGCATTTGTAAAGTATGAATGAATGTGTTTAGTTTACAATTTTTTTTTTTTGAAAATTAAATGTGCTAATACATATTGTAAAAATATTTTTATCAATAGAAAATAGTATGTAAATGTTTAAATTCAGTTCAGTTCAGTTCAATCACGCAGTCTTATCCAACTCTTTGTGACCCAATGGACTGCAGGATGCCAGGCCTCCCTCTCCATCACCAATATCCGGAGTTTACCCAAACTCATGTCCATTGAGTCGGTGATGCCATCCAACCATCTCATCCTCTGTTGTCACCTTCTCCTCCAGTCTTCGAGCTTTCCCAGCATCAGGGTCTTTTCAAATGAGTCAGCTCTTCACATCAGGTGGCCAAAGTATTGGAGTTTCAGCTTCAACATCGGTCCTTCCAATGAACACCCAGGACTGATCTCCTTTAGGATGGATTGCTTGGATCTCCTTGCAGTCCAGGGGACTCTCAAGATTCTTCTCCAACACCACAGTTCAAAAGCATCAACACTTCAGTGCTCAGCTTTCTTTAGGGCCCAACTCTCACATCCATACATGACCACTGGAAAAACCATAGCCTTGACTAGATGGACCTTTGTTGGCAATGTCTCTGCTTTTTAATATGCTGTCTAGGTTGGTCAAAACTTTCCTTCCAAGGAGTAATTTCTTTTACTTTCATGGCTGCAGTCACCATCTGCAGTGATTTTGGAAAAATCAAAATTCTGTCACTGTTTCCATTGAGTTTTAAGTCAATTTTTTCACTCTCCTCTTTCAAGAGGCTCTTTAGTTCTTCTTCACTTTCTGCTGTAAGGGTGGTATCATCTGCATATATGAGATTATTGATATTTCTCCTGGCAATCTTGATTCCAGCTTGTGCTTCATTCAGCCCAGCATTTCTCATGATGTACTCTGCATATAAGTTAAATAAGCAGGGTGACAATATACAGTCCTGACATACTCCTTTTCCTATTGGGAACCAGTCTGTTGTTCCATGTCCAGTTCTTACTGTTGCTTCCTGACCTGCATCCAGGTTTCTCAAGAGGCAGGTCAGGTGATCTGGTAATCCCATCTCTTTCAGAATTTTTCAGAGTTTATTGTGATCCACACAGTCAAATGCTTTGGCATAGTCAATAAAGCAGAAATAGATGTTTTTGTGGAACTCTCTTGCTTTTTTGATGATGCAGCAGATGTTGCCCATTTGATCTCTGGTTCCTCTGCCATTTCTAAAACCAGCTTGAACATTTGGAAGTTCATAGTTCACATATTGCTGAAGCCTGGCTTGGAGAATTTTAAGCATTACTTTACTAGCGTGTGAGATGAATCCAATTGTGCGGTAGTTTGAACATTCTTTGGCTTTGCTTTCTTTGGGATTGGGATGAAAATTGACCTTTTCCAGTCCTGTGGCCACTGCTGAGTTTTCCAAACTTGCTGGCACATTGAATGCAGCACTTTCACAGCATCATCTTTTAGGATTTGAAATAACTCAACTGGAATTCCATCACCGCCACTAGCTTAGCTCATAGTGATGCTTTCTAAGGCCCAGTTGACTTCACATTACAGGATGTGACTCACCATTCTAGGTGAGTCATCACACCATCGTGATTATCTGGGTCGTGAATATCTTTTTTGTACAATTCTTCTGTGTATTCTTGCCACTTCTTCTTAACATCTTCTGCCTCTGTTAGGTTCATACCATTTCTGTCCTTTATTTTGCCCATCTTTGCATGAAATGTTCCTTTGTTATCTCTAATTTTCTTGAAGAGATCTCTAGTCTTCCCTATTCTATTGTTTTCCTCTATTTCTTTGCACTGATCATTGAGGAAGGCTTTCTTATCTCTCCTGGCTATTCTTTGGAACTCTGCATTCAAATGAGTGTGTCTTTCCTTTTCTCCTTTGCCTTTGCGTTGTCTTCTATTCACAGCTATTTGTAAGGCCGCCTCAGACAGCCATTTTTCTTTTTTTGCATTTCTTTTCTTGGGGATGATCTTGATCCCTGTCTCCTGTACAGTGTTTAAATTATGTCATAGGAAATGCTTTTTCTTGCCAAAGAATAGAAATGGTATATACTGTACAGTTGTTAAATTTTTAGAACTTGCTTTGTTTCAGTGTTATAAACTTATAAACCTCAATCATGACTTATTTTACTGACCATGTAAAAACCAGGAAGGCAGTTTTCTTTGGCTAATTTCTCCTGTCAGGTCCTGTCCAATATCCACACGTGCCCTCACTCTTATAATCTATTTTTAAAAATTATGAAAAACTTCGAGTAGAATAAATGTACAGTATTCTGTGCTTCAATTCTTATATGAAGGTATATTTTTAAAAAGAGCTAAAACTAAAGATGAGGCATATTTTGGTGAACAAAAATAATTTATTGAGTTTTTTATGTCATGAATGAGCTAATCATTTCTGTTAGATAATAAATAATATTTCTTTAGATCTTAATCAATATGTTCTATAAGGGAATTGAATTTTACTTTCTTTCAATTTAAGGGAGAAAAAAAAAAAAGCTCTTCATAGAGAATTTGCTTAGACCAGTGCTCTTATGAATATATTGAATATACAATTCTAGAAAACAGTTTCAGTTCACTATACTTGCCCACTGTTCCTTGATTTCAGTAATAATGGTGGCCTCAGTACTGCTGTCCATTAAAATCCATGGATGTACAGGGAGATGGAGGCTGAAGCTAACTGACTTGACAGAATTATTGGCCTCATTCCATTCTGCAATTTGCATAGAGATAGTTTACATTCAGGCATTCGGCCTTTCCTTTCTCTTCCTTATGTCATTTACCAAATAAGACTGTATTTCCTTTAAAAGACAAAAGGGAAGTCCAAGTATTACTCACATGTCTGCTTTGCTGATTAATGACAGATTGTTCTGTTATGCACAAGAAATCAGAACTGGATATTTTCACCTTTAGTGCCAGAAAATTTTAGGAGAACGGGAAAGTTAAAAGAAAAATATATTCAGCTTCTATTTGAAATATTAACTGACCCTCCCAGGTAATAAAAACTAATTCCCTTCAATAAATTGGATTCTAAGCAAACCTATATTATGATTTTCATATTGAATTGAACCTAAGGCAGCTACAAAATTCTGATCATGCATCTTTAATTTCAGGCTTAAAATTGGCTGCAAAGCTTTTCAGCAAGATACAGGATAACTTCTAGAGAGCCAGGTAAACTTTAGAGTCAAAAAAAAAGCAAGGTTTAGTATTTCCTCATGATAGAATGTTGATTGTGAACATGAAAATTTCATACTCTTAAAATTTGATCTTGCAGTGGTACTTGGAAGTTGCTCATTTCTTACACCAAGAAGTATAATATTTGCTATCTGTAGATATGGTATTATATTAGCTCACACATAAATCAATAATTTTAACATGCCTTAATCTTTGTTTGTAGAAGTGAGATGAATTCATTGTGTCTCATTAGGGATTTACTTTTTCAGAGGGAAGATTAGGTAAATGCTTAACAGATTTAGAAAAAAATGAAAGTTAAGTTTCAAGATTACAGTGACTGTATTCTAAGACATTTGTAGATGCATTCCCCATATTTACCAAAATAGAGTATGTCACATAAATTATTATGGAATCAAAGATATTAGAACTAATCAAAGATAATAGAGAAGATGTTTATATATGATTCTATATAATCTCCTCATTTAACTGACAGTAATTATAAGTAAAAGGGTGAAAAGAGTTCACCTTTTACAGAATTTATCAGTGACAGCATTAAATTTACATATTTTTTCCCTCTGTTGATCATGATATCCCATTTGGTTCCCTAAAAGCTAAAATATAAGAAATAATTGCTGGTGGTTAAAGAGTTCTATTTGGATGAAGGGAGAGAGCTAGACTGAGGTCATTATCCAACAATTTACAGTTCTTTATACTGCTGCTCTATCTGTATGTCTTTGAAACTAACCATTTAAAACATTTTAATTGCAGAGAAACTCCTGATGTAAAAATCAGCTACTAGTATGTAGGCAAAATAGTTAACTTTTGCATAAATGCTATAAATATCCTTCCCTTCAGTCTACTCCCTGTTCCCACCAACCCAATTCCCAACAGGCATTATTGATACTGTGAATTCTCTTCCTGCTGCAGACAGCTATGGCCATAATACTTGACTCATGACACTATTATTAATTTTCTTTTTTTCCCAATTATACTTTTCTTTTAGTTTTCATGTGACAAAGTACTGGCTCTTCTTGCTTGTAGAAATGTAAACCAAAGCAACTCCCAGTTTATGGCCGCTGTGAAACATCATTATGTCTTGTGGTTTCATTCATTTCTTTGTACATATACTCATTCATTCAGTTATATCAGTCAGTCAGTTCAATCACTCAGTCGTATCCAACTCTTGGCAACTGCATGGACTGCAGAATGGCAGGCCTCCCTGTCATTAGCAACTCTGGGTGTTTACTTAAACTTATGTCCATTGAGTTGGTGATGCCATCCAACCATCTCATCCTCTGTCATCCCCTTTTCCTCCTCGCTCAATCTTTCCCAGCATCAGGGTCTTTTCAAATGAGTCAGTTCTTCGCATCAGGTGGCCACACTATTGGAGTTTCAGCTTCAGCATCAGCCCCTCCATGAACACTCAGGACTGATCTCCTTTAGGATGGGTTGGTTGGATCTCCTTGCAGTCCAAATTACTCACAAGAGTCTTTCCAAACATCACAGTTCAAAAGCACCGATTCTTCAGTGCTCAGCATTCTTTATAGTCCAATTCTCACATCCATACTTGAATACTGGAAAAACCATAGCCTTGACTAGATGGACCATTGTTGGCAAAGTACTGTCTCTGCTTTTTAATAAGCTGTCTAGGTTGGTCATAACTTTTCTTTCAAGGAGCAAACCTCTTTTAATTTCATGGTGGCAGTCACCATCTGCAGTGATTTTAGAGCCCAAGAAAATAAGGTCTGTCACTGTTTCCATTGTTTCCCCATCTATCTACCATGAAGTGATGGGACCAGATGCCATGAATTTTCTTCTGAATGTTGAGTTTTAAGCCAACTTTTTCACTATTCTCTTTCATTTGCATCAAGAGGCTCTTTAGTTGTTCTTCACTTTCTGCCATAAGGGTGGTATCATCTGTGTATCTGAGGTTATTGATATTTCTCCCAACAATCTTGATTCCAGCTTATGCTTCATCCAGTCCAGTGTTTCTCATTATTTACTCTGCATATAGGTTAAATAAGCAGGGTGACAATATACAGCCTTAACTTACTCCTTTTCCTATTTGGAAATATTCTGTCATTCCATGTCCAGTTCTAACTGTTGTATCCTGACCTGCATATAGGTTTCTCAAAAGCAGGTCAGGTATTCTCGTATTTCCATCTCTTTAAGAATTTTACCAGTTTGTTGTGACCCACATAGTCAAAGGCTTTGGCATAGTCAATAAACCAGAAATAGATGTTTTTTCTGGAACTCTCTTGCTTTATTGATGATCCTGCAGATATTGGCAATTGCGCTTTGGTTCCTCTGCCTTTTCTAAATCCAGCTTGAACATCTGGAAGTTCATGGTTTACATACTGTTGAAGTCTGGCTTGGAGAGTTTTGAGCATTACTTTGCTAACGTGTGAGATGAGTGCAATTCTGTGGTAGTTTGAGCCTTTGGTGGCGTTGCCTTTCTTTGAGATTGGAGTGAAAACTGACCTTTTCCAGTCCTGTGGCCACTGCTATATTTTCCAAATATCCTGGCATATTGAATGCAGCACTTTTACAGCATCATCTTTTAGGATTTGAAATAGCTCAGCTGGAATTCCATCACCTCCACTAGCTTTGCTCATAGCGATGCTTCCTAAGGCCCACTTGACTTAGCATTCCATGATATCTGGTTCTGGGTGAGTGATCACACCATTCTGATTATCTGGTTCATGAAGATCTTTTTTGTATAGTTCTGTGTATTCTTGCCACTTCTTTTTAATATCTTCTGCTTGTTAGGTGCATACAATTTCTGTCCTTTATTGTACCCATATTTCAATTAAATTTTCTCTTGGTATCTCTAATATTCTTGAAGAGATCTCTCGTCTTTCCCATTCTAATGTTTTCCTCTGTCTTTGCATTGATCACTGAGGAAGGGCTTCCTATCTCTCCTTGCTCTTCTTTGGAACCCTGCAATCAAAGGGGTAAATCTTTCCTTTTCTCCTTTGCCTTTCACTTCTCTTCTTTTCACAGTTATTGGTAAGGCCTCCTCAGATAACCATTTTGCCTTTTTTCATTTCTTTTTCATGGAGATGGTCTTGATCACTGCCTACTGTACAATGTCAGGAACCTCTGTACATAGTTCTTCAGTTACTCTGTCTATCACATCTATTCCCTTGAATCTATTTTTCACTTCCACTGTATAATCGCAAGGGATTTGATTTACGTCATACCTAAATGGTCGAGTGGTTTTCTCTACTTTCTTCAATTAAAGTTTGAATTTGTCAATAAGGAGTTTAGAATTTGAGCCACAGTCAACTCCCGGTCTTGTTTGTGCTGACTGTATAGAGCTTATCCATCTTTGGCTGAAAAGAATATAATCAATCTGATTTCAGTATTGACCATCTGGTGATGTCCATGTGTAGAGTCTTCTCTTGTGTTGTTGGAAGAGGGTGTTTGCTATGACCAGTGCCTTCTCTTGGCAATAGTCTATCAGCCTTTGCCCTGCTTCATTCTGTACTCCAAGGCCAAATTTGCCTGTTATTCCAGGTATCTCTTTACTTCCTACTTTTGCATTCCAGTCCCCTATAATGAAAAGAAAGGACATTTTCTTTGGTTGTCAGTTCTAGAAGGTCTTGTAGGTCTTCATATATCTGTTCAACTTCTACTTCTTGAGCATTACTGGTCAGGGCATCGACTTGAATTACTGTTATATTGGATGATTTGTCATGGAAATGAACAGAGGTCCTTCTGTCGTTTTTGAGATTGCATCCAAGTACTGCACTTCAGACTCTTTTGTTGACTGTGATGACTACTCCATTTCTTCTAAGGGTTTCTTGCCCACAGTAGTAGATATAATGGTCATCTGATTTAAATTCACCCATTCCTGTCCATTTTAGTTCACTGATTCCTAGAATGTTAATGTTCACTTTTGCCATCTCCTGTTTGACCACTTCCAATTTGCCTTGATTCATGGACCTAACATTCCAGGTTCCTATGCAATATTGCTCTTTACAGAATCAGACTTTACTTCCATCACCAGTCACATCACCACATGGGTGTTGTTTTTGCTTTGGCTCTATCTCTTCTTCTTTCTTATTTCTCAACTGATCTCCAGTAGCATACTGGGCACCTACCGACCTAGGGAGTTCATCTTTCAGTGTCCTATTTTTTTCTATCTTTACCTATTCAGGTATATATTTATATTTAAAAGTGATTAAGGAATAGGACTTATGGCAATTAGATGGGGAAAAAACTGGGAGCTATGACAGATTTTTTTTTTCTTGGGCTCCAAAATCACTATGGGTGGGTACTGAAGCTGGGAAGTTAAAAGACACTTGTTTCCTTGGAAGAAAAGCTATGATAAACCTAGAGAACATACTAAAAAGCAGAGACATCACTTAGCCAACAAAGGTCCATACAGTCATGAGAATTGGACTATAAAGAAGTTTTATCCAATAGTCACATACAGATGTGAGTGTTGGACTATAAAGAAGGTTGAGTTCTGAAGAATTGATGTTTTCGAACTGTGGTGCTGGAGAAGACTCTTGAGAGTCCCATAGACTGCAAAGAGATCAAACCAGTCCATCCTAAAGGAAATCAGTCCTGAATATTCATTGGAAGGACTGATGCTGAAGCTGAAACTCCAATACTTTGGCCATCTGATGCAAAGAACTAACACATTGGAAAAGACCCTGATGTTGAGAAAGATTGAAGGCAGGAGGAGAAGGAGACAACAGAGAGTGAGATGGTTGGATGGCATCATGGCATCACTGACTCGCTGGACATAAGTTTGAGCAAACTCTGGGGAATAGTGAGGACAGGGAAGCCTGGCATGCTGCAGTCCATGGTGTCACAAAGGGACTGACACCACTGAGTGCCTGGAAGTTAATAACAAAGAAATAGGACACTGATATCACAAGGTCTTTGAAAATCCCCATGGAAAGTTTGTATGTAATCAGATCCCACAGATTTTAATTCAAGGACAATCTCTAATTTGAATGTTATTATCATTCCCTATGGCCAAGTCAGGAGTTGTGAGAGGTGCATGTCAATACCTGGGTTGAGAAGATCCTTTGCAGTAGGAAATTGCAACCTCTTCTGGTATTCTTGCTTAGAAATTTCCATGGACCGAGGAACCTGGTGGGTTATGGTCTATGGGCTCATAAAAGAGTCAGGCATGACTGAGTGACTGAGCAGGCACACATCATTCTTTTGCTTTCCTTTATAGTTTACTACATGTTTGGGCTTCCCTGCTGGCTCATATAGTATAGAGTCTGTCTGCAGTGCAGGAGACCTGGGTTCAATCAATGCATTAGGAAGATCCCCTAGAGAAAGGAAATGGCTAACCACTCCAGTATTCTTGCCTAGAGAGTTCCATGGACAGAGAAGCCTGGCAGGGCAACAGTCTGTGGGGTTGCAAAGAGTTGGCCTTGACTGTGTGACTAACACTTTCACTTTCAGTTACTACTTATTTTGATTAGTAATCCACATACTGTTTATTTTGCAAGTTTAAAAATTTATACGGGTAGTGTCATACATTTAGTGCTATCACTCAACATTGTACTTTTGAGATGCAATTATAATGAAGTATAGGACATAGTCCATTTATACTACTGCATAGTCTTCTGTTTATGGGTATACCACTATTCATTCTTCCATTCACGTTTCAAAATACATTTCAGTTCCCAGGTTCTTGTCATTACAAGTACTGCTGCCATGGTCATTCTTGTACAGGTCTTACTTAACAAGAATGAGGGTTTCTCTAGTTTATAGACTTGATTGGATTTGCTGGCTCAAAGTCTGATCTTATTAGGTTTTACTAGGTAATATGAAATTGTTTCCAAAGTGACTGTATCAAGGTTCTCTTTCATCCACAATGAATGAAAGTTTCTGGTGTTAATCCTGGCCTCATTTTATCATTGTCTAACCTTTTAAATTTGCCAACCTGATGGGCTTGTGATGATTTGTTACTGTTGTTTTAAATGACATTGCACTAAATTCTAACAATATTAATCATTGAATTTATTGGCAATTCATATTTTCTCTTCTGTGAAATATCTGTGCTATTTCACTTTCCCTTTTCTATTATTTTATTTCCTATAGATATACATGAGTTATCTATTTGCTAAACAAATGTTTGCTGTATATGTAGCAAATAGATTCTCCTTGTTTTTGCCCTGATTAGCTGCACTTAAATGAACAAATGGATTTTTAAAAATCACTGTTTAAGAAATTCGATACGAATGAACCATTCTTAAGTATGTATTATTTTAAAAAGTTTCATATACATTTGAAAATAAGGGTGATTTAAAAAGGATATAAAAATTATCTATAAGAAGTATGTTTTGATATCTTAAGGACAGCTTGAAACTGTTAACATTAAGATGTTTCACTTTGATAATATTTAAAAATTTTTACATTAACTATGCTCAATGTTTTGTATATCTTACATATTTTAAAAATGATCAGTTCCTACAATATGTATGCAAGAAAATTGTAGCCACATTTTCTTTATGAAAACAGTAGTTGATATTTACCTGCTCCTTAAAGCCCTCTTTAAAGGAGAATTTTGACTGCATTCTGTTAACTGCTCTAATGAGAGCAAACATGTTGCAAGAATGAGGGAATCTCTGGTTTTAGAAAATATAAAAAGGAAAGATTTCCAAGTTTGCAGCAGTCTCTTTTTGGGTAAATTTAGCTTTTACGTGTTTTCATTATTGTGCAGGATTTCCCTCCACTCCCATCCATTCCCCACCCCCAATACACACACACACACTAGTTAAGAATTTTTTCTGTTATTCAAATTTGGAACTCTTATTAATTGTAAATATTTTTCTCTAGCTTTTAGAGAAACTTTTGTGGTTTTCAGAGGAAAATATCTGATCATCACTTTATCTTTTATTTTGTAACTGAGGCTTTATAGACAGATAAAAATGCTGACTCTTACTGCTTTGTGATAAAAAACAAATAATAATAAGGACATAGAGCTGTCAAAGGATGGTGATTTTCAGTCAGCATTAGACTTGGAAAGAATCAAACTTGTGACCTGAAGATGATGAACTTGTGTTGCCTTCACCCAGAAGCAATCCCATGTGTTCATTTCTTTATTATTTAAGTGTCTTAAACTGAGTTAGAAACAATCTATCATCTTTAAGTCAAAATGTGTCTTTCTTTGTAACTTTTAAACTAAGTAAAATAATTTAAAAAAATTTCTTTTTGTAAGCAAAACCTTTTATCAGTTGAATTTTAGCTTATTTAGTTACTGGTATTCATCATTGTCATAAATTATATGTTTAGGAAATATGTTTTCTTTATGAATTCAATTCTGTGAATCAGGTATATAGTTTATAATCTGTTGGTTAGAACACTATTTCTTGAATGACCTAGACCAGTATACAAATTTTGGCTCCACAGATATCACCTTGATGATCTTTGGAAATTATTTAATTTCTCTGAGGCTTGTTTCCTAATCAATAAAATGTAGTTAATATGGAACATCATTGCAGAGTGCTTCAGTTCATTAAACAGATGTAAAAGAACTGGAAATTCTTTGTAGGAAGCATCTACATTCTGAATCAGTGGAGGACTATGATTTACAGTTGGCCAGCAAGAAATTGGGAATAAACTAAATGTCCCTCAGTAAGGGAATGCATATCTAAAACATCAAATATATGTGCTATGGACTACTATCTGCCAGATAAAATGGGAGACATTATTTCATAGTGACACCAGAGGCAGACAAAATATAGTTAGATAGAAAAGCAAGTTAATAAGAGGAGTCATACAGAAACATACTGACAAACTCTGTATTTTTTCTGGATATATTCATATCTGGCAAAAATCTAAAATGAGAAACTGGAAAGATGCATGTTATACTGGTGAAGTTAGTTTTCTCAGGGATATTAATAAAGAAATTAAACTGGAATGAGTACAAATGAGATATCAGTTTTTTTATGTAAATTCTCTTTTAGCTTAAAAGGTTTGAATAAAAAATACATGTTTGTGTATAAAAATATAGATAAACACATGTACACTGTGTATATATATATGCATATATTTCATATATATGCACTTATGTGTGTACATATATGTATCTATATGAAATGAGGACTTCTCAGGTGGCACTAGTGTAAAGAATCAGCTTGCCAATGCAGGAGACATAGAGATGTGGGTTTGATCCCTGGGTCGGGAAGATCCCCTGGAGGAGGGCATGTGAACCCACTTCAGCATACTTACCTGAAGAATCCCATGGACAGAGAAGCCTGGTGGGCTACAGTCCATGGGGTCGCAAAGAGTTGGACACAATTGAAACGATATGGCACACATATGAAATAAAAGCCATAGGATGAAATAAGTGATTTCTTGGTTGAAATCTAAAACCAATATTCCTAAAAAAAAAAAAAAAAAAAAAAAAAGTTACAATCCTGTCTTCTCTTTTTCCTCCCTTCCTCTCTCTCCTCCTCTCCCCTACTTTATATTTTTATTTCATAATTTTCTTTTTCAAAAAGATGGCATATATTACTCTATTTCCTTCCATATAGTCTTTTTAATCCTTTTCTCTTTTTTGGCTGGGTAGATCTTCATTGCTGTGTGGACTTTTCTCTAGTTGTGGCTAGTGGGAGCTGCTCTTTGTTGTGGTCCATGGGCCTCTCATTTTCATGACTTCTCTTATTGAAGAGCACAGGCTCTAGGGCATGTAGACTTCAGTAGCTGCAATTTTCGGGCTCCGGAACACAAACTTGGTAGCTATGGCACATGGGTTTAGTTGCTTCTCCAGCATGTGGGTTCTTCCAAGATCAGAGATCGAGCCTGTGTTTCCTGCATTGGCAGGAGGATTCTTTACCACCAAGCCACCAGGGAAGCTCCTTTAATCCATTCTTTTTAAGTTTTGTATAACATTCTCATGTGAATTTCCCTCAATTTATATATGCTGCTGCTACCGCTACTAAATTGCTTCAGTTGTGTCCGACTCTGTGCAACCCCATAGACGGCAGCCCACCAGGCTTCCCCTTCCCTGGGATTCTCCAGGCAAGAACACTGGTGTGGGTTGCCATTTCCTTCTCCAATGTATGAAAGGGAAAAGTGAAAGTGAAGTCGCCCAGTCGTGTCCGACTCTTAGCGACCCCATGGACTGCAGCCTACCAGGCTTCTCTGTCCATGGGATTTTCCAGGCAAGAGTACTGGAGTGGGGTGCCATTTCCTTCTCCGCAAATTATGTATACCTGAATTTCTTGTGTGCTGTGGTGCAGCTGCTAAGTTTGCCTGTATCTCCTAGGGGTCAGGTTGAGAAAACATTATTCTCTTTATCTTATAGCCTCCTCAAACCATGCTGATTTCCCTGATGTCTTTATATCAGAATTCCACAAGGAAGTTTCAATTCTTCTCCCAGTCTATCTTGAACCATTTCAAAATAGGCATTTGTCTCCTCTAGTCTGTCAAAGACACTATTAATACTATCCAGGACACCAAGGCCCTTAATTTGCTAAATGTAAGAACCTATTCCATTTCATCCTCTTTATTGGAAGCATTTGACACAGGTGATCACAAATATTCCTTTCTACCTTTGGTTTCCAAAATACCATATTTTCCTCATTTCCTTCTAATGATCTGGCTCTTCCTTTTCATTCACTATTCCCCACATTTCCCCAAACTCTTAACTTTTAATGATCAAGGTGCAGTAATTTATCATTTACTATTATTCACTTATTTGTTGAGTTTGTCTATTTTCCTTAATTTTGTATATCATCTGTATGCTGATGACTCCAGAATTTATATATCCAGTCTTGTTCTCTACAGAATCCTAGATATATTTATCTAATAGTCTGCTCAGTATTTCCATGGGGATATCTAAAACATATCTTAAACTTATTATGCCTAACATCAAGCTCCTTGTCTTCCCCTTTAAACTTTCTCTGGTCATTCTCTTCATCTCAACGAATGTGTAATCTTCCCTTTCAGATATTCAGGTCGGAAGACTTATATTCATCTTTGACTCTTCTTTTTCTCTTAAAAATCACATCAGCTAACATGTTGACATTCCCTTTAAAATATACTCAAAACCCAGACATTTCTCACCTACTGACTCTATAAAGTTCTGAAACTGTTATCATAACTTGTTTCCTTAGTTTGTGCCCAATACCCTAGGCAGAATGTTCTGTTTTTAAACATAGGTCAAATCATAGTGGGCTTCTTGGTGGCTCAGCTGGTAAAGAATCCATCTGCAATGTGGGAGACCTGGGTTCAATCCCTGGCTTGCGAAGATCCGTGGAGAAGGGAAAGGCTACCCACTCCAGTATTCTGGCCTGGAGAAAGAAGTCCATGAGGTCACAAAGATTCAGACAGGACTGAGTGACTTTCAGTTTCACTTTTCATTTTCAAATCATAGTATGCCTGTCCACGAAACTCTCCAGTGGTTGCCCATGTGAAACAGAGTCAGTCAAACTCTTGTGACCTTCAGGCTCCCCATCATCTTCCATCTTTATTTCTGTAACCTCATCTTTGTGATTTTTTTTCTCTTAGTATAACATCCTTACAATTCCTTCCACTAAACAGGGTCCTTATATGACACCTTTGCATCAATTTTTTCTATCTAAAATAGCCTCCCTATCCCTTTTCAATTTTCTGTTCAAAAGTCATAGTATCCATTATATCTCCTTTGATTATGCTATTTAAAACTGCATATTCCAATCATCTGCCTTAATTTTTCATTAATACTTATTATTGACTCTCTTTATATCTATATTTCTATTTGTATATTTATTTATTTATATTTTATCTCAACTCGGTAGCATCAGTTTTGGTTGTGATAACATCACATATTAGAAATTCAAACTTTTTTTAATGCATAAAGAAGTGTCTAAAAGGTACAAATCTATTGACTTGATCTAATTCTCTATGGAATTAGAAGCTTGCTTAAATTCAAAGGATAAGAATATGCAGATTATACTAAAAAGAAGTAATCACAGAAATAAAACTGAAAAACACTATAAAATAGCAGTTTTTATTAATAAGCTGTAGGGAAAAGGGCACTAATATATTGCTTATCTGAATGTGGAATATTATAGTCTTTTTGGAAATCGATCTTATAACATCAGCTAACTTTAAAACTGATCACTGAATACACATTTGCAGGACAATTGAATAAAGATGCATGCCATACTGATTTTAAAAATATGATTTAATATTATATGATAGCCTATATAGATATTTAATAGGATTACTGAGAAAAATATCAAGGAAAACTACAGATAATTACCTCAAAGTAAGTTTAGGTTAAATAGATAGGAAAATTTCATAAGCATGACCACTTCTAACAAAAACTACGTAATCAGCAATTTGCTATGGATGACTTTCAGTAAAAATGCCAAATTTCTAAAATAAACTCACATTAGCACTTTATTTCTATTTGCTATGTCAATTAAAATTAATCTTTATAATCAGATCTTCAGCTTTGTTTTAAATTTGTCTTCAGGAATTGATACCAATTTTGGTTTCTGAATCATGCACCTTTTCTCTGAGGCTTACTATTTAATCAGTCAGTGCTTAATTATCTGGAATTCCTAGATATCTAGATTTTCATAAAAGTAGTATTGAAGTTCTGGTATATTTCTAAATATCAAATGGAAACAATAGATTTAATAGTAAAAGATCTATACCAGGTAACTGACTTGACAAATGTTGCTTAATTTTCCCAATACAGTGTTATATCATTGGTATAATTTTATTTACCTCAAAGCTATTGTTGACAAGCATATTTATTGCTGATTAAAATAATGTGAAGATATTTCCACGTTTCATATGCTAGTTGTATCATAAGCTTCAGTTTAGAAAAAAAATCCATATAAAACTTTTCTACTTATTGCATGTATGACATATAGTAGATAAATATTTATTTATTTATTTATTTTTTATTGCACTGGGTCTTCATTGCTGAGCCCAGGCTTTTCCCTTGTGGCAAGCTGGGCTACTTTTCTTTGCCGTGCACAGACTTCTCATTGTGGTGGCTTCTCTTGTTGCAGAGCACAGGCTCTAGAGGCACTGGATTCAGTAGTTGTAGTGTGTGGGCTCAGTACTCATGGTGCACAGGCTTATTTGCTCCACGGCGTGTGGAATCTTCCCTGACTGCGGAGCAAACCTGTTTCCCCTGCACTGGCAGGAGGGTTCTTATGCACTGCACCACCAGGGAAGTCCTATGTGTGTGTGTGTGTGTGTGTGTGTGTGTGTGTGTGTGTGTGTATCATGCTTATTCTTAACCTGTGACTTACGGAGTTTTAAGGATTATGTTTTATGATCTGCTTTACTGAGACTGTTTCTCCAATAACTCAAATTTAAGCAGAAGATTGTTAACTTTAAATGCAGTTCAATATATTCAGAGGCCACTAACACATCATATTATCTCAAAAGCATGAGAAAATATTTCAGAAATGACTATTGCATGATTCAGATGATGGCATGATTTCATTCATGATTCTGAGTTTACTCCTTAAGTAAACTAAAATTTTTTGTCACTTTAAGGATGACAACCATAGGTTTGATTGTAATGTAAATGGCATTACTTTATAGAATGACTGTTGCTTGATTCAGATGATGGCATGATTTCATTCATGATTCTGAGTTTACTCCTTAAGTAAACTAAAATTTTTTGTCACCTTAAGGAAGACAACCATAGGTTTGATTGTAATATAAATGGCATTACTTTATAGAATGACATTAAAGCAAATTCAGCAAATTCATCATTTATGCCCTTTGTTTTTCTTATTTCTCATCAGTAACTAGGCATAAGGCCTGAAATGAAATACATTGTCATCAGTCTCTCCCTGACAGGCCACTTTTATCTGTTGCATGCTGCGCGTGTATGCAATAGATCAGAGCGTGTGAACTTGACACTTCCATCACAAGGCATGACTCCTGTTGAAATGGTGTCTACTCCAGTCACAGAAACCATATACTAAGATTACAGCAAGAGCTCCAATTCTGTGAGTTCATCACAGAGATAATTGAACAAAGCTTTGTTCACCTTCAAAAAGGAAATTCTATCAACATTTGGGATGGAGGGTGAAAAACAATAGCATGAAACTCAGTTTACTTGGCACTCTGATAAGGATGATAAATTCATGCCCTTTTTTCTTTGGAGAAATTAAAAGTAAAGTGATGGCATAAGTATCCTATAAACACTAACTTTCTTCTAAACAGCTTAAGGCTTTTTGATACCCAGTTCTACCAAGCTTTATTTTATTGATCATCTATTCACCAGAGAGTGAAAGATTCTGGGATACAAATATGAATAAGACTTGCCCTCACCTTGAGAGACCTCATAGTCAGACATGATTGATATTTACACAGATATTAGCAGTTAGTTATAATACATTTTTGACTGTTTACTGAGAGTTGAAGCATACCATGTATGCTAGTAAGTACAGATATTAAGGAGTGATCACGGAAGGTCTCCTGTGAGATAGGAAGATTAAAGAGACACCTAAAGAAATCTCTCTGAACACTTACAAGTATGGTGCTTATACATTTCTGAAGTATTTAAATTATCCTAATTTGTGACATCTCTTTCTTCCTCTCCTCCTCCCTACTTGATTTTAAGCATTTGGTTATTCACTCTATGACTTCTATCACACTTATCTAAAACCCCTGGACATCACTTGCTTATGGAAAGGACTTTTGAACACGTTTCTGTCGTTTTAATCCTGAGATAGAATGTGACCAATGTATATCTTGTGCAGAAACTGCTCTTTTAATCTTGTAAGAGCTAATTATCAAACATTTAGGAATTTAGCAAGCCAGTTTTGGGGGCCTTAAATGTACCATGGCAGTCATTTACACCATGGAAGTTTGTATATGCTGGTAATCAACCCTGTTGTCCTTTCCCACAAGCTATTTACTCATGCACCATTATACCAAATGGGCCCCAAATTAGTAGCCTAGGGTAGATAATATTTTGACATTCATCCAAACCAGTATTCTTATTTTTTTCAGCATTAATCCAGTGGAGTCATTGAGTGCTAGAGTGAGAGAGAGAAAAGACAGAGAAGACTGTATTCTTGACAAACTTGAGCTCTTCTGTATACAAAGGAATTTGCTACTTTTCCAGACTTCCTTATACTATGGAGGGAGAGGGTCAGGTGGGAGGGAGCACAGCACTGCTTGCCATTTTGATCCTCTTTAGAAGACAGTTTAACAAAATCCATGGGATCTAAAGTAGATCTCAAGTTTTTCCTCCTAATCATATGGTTTCCTCTCTGAACAGGGCTCTGACATGGGTATCTGTCTATATTATTATATTTTCTTCTCCTCTACTTACTGTCCAGTGGGACTTTATTCCTTTTATAATGCTGACTACCAGAAGCTTCCAAGCTGGCTTCCTGTTTAATTTATCTCTGTTAGGAGGTGCCCAAAAGTAGGTAGTGAGTCATATGGCCTGTCTGCTGGGGTGTGTTAACTGCTGGTGACCTATTTTAACTGATAAATATTTCAAGATAATCCATAATCTTGATGTACCATTTACAGTCATTTACACCATGGAAGTTGGTAGATGCTAGAAATCAACTCTATTATCCTTTCCCACAATTATTTTACTAGTGCACCACATGTGCCCAGAATTGGTAGCCTAGGTAGGTAATATTTTGACATTTATTTAAACCATTGAAATGCCTCTGTTATTTCACCTTTTCCACGCTTCTTCTTAAGCGTTGCCAGGTAAAATACAACACAATATTATTTCTTGTTTATCTGAAATTAAATTTTTATTGGATATATTATTGGATTTTTTAAACCTGACAACCCTACTTCTCTCTAAGTTTTAGCCTATGTCCAGACAGACAACAGAATTTGGGGAAGATTATAAGCTTTTTAGATTTATAATCAAAGAAAGTGACAGTGAGAAGGGAATGATCTTTCTAATCTAACTGCTTCTCTGTGGAAAGTTTCCAAGGCTTACAGGCTCACCTCTAAAAATCATGCAAATCCATGGCTGATTCATATCAGTGTATGGCAAAAACCACTACAGTATTGTAAAGTAATTAGCCTTCAACTAATACAAATAAATGAAAAAAATGTAAAATGGAAAAAAAAAATTTTTTAAATTAAAAAGGACCTTAAAAAATAAATAAATAAAAATAAAAATCCCGTTTCAGAATGTGTTTTTAGTACACTTTAAGTTTGGAAAAGGAACAAAGTTTGAGTTAGAAAATATAAACATCTTTCTCAGGAAGAAAAGATATACCATAAACTTTCTAAAAATAAACAAGCTTGAAAGCTGAATTAACTTAAACCTATATAAGTGTTTTATTTAGAAAAAAAATTTCTAAGTCTGATGTGTAATTTTAAATGAAAGCCCTTATATACTATACCTTCAAATAACTATTTGGTATTTCAGTGTGTGAGGTTTTAGAACTGAAAAACATCTATTTCAGTGTCTGTAAACCTTGTTCTATGGAGCTGGTACTTTGCAGTGATTAAATTGCAGGCTTTGGGTTTGGTCTAGCTCAGTGTGAATTCTATCTTCATTTCCTCTCCACTATGTGCTTTTGTGCAAATTCCTTAATTTTCTGGGTCACAGTTTTGTCATTTCCAAAGTGGCGGTAACCAAAGCACTTTATTCAAAGAATTGCAATAGGAGGTTAGTGTATATAAAGCGCTTAGAATACTGCCTGTCATGACATTAGGTACTCAATACCCATCAAATGTTACTATTATCACCATTATAATTATATGATAAAGGAGAGAATGGACACCAAACAACCAACTGTGAAAATGGTTAATGAAGAATGATTTTAAATGTTTACTATGTTCAAACACAGTGTAGTTTTCATGGTTTATGATAGTATTTATGCAGTGTATTCATGAAATAAACTGGAAAAGTCAGTATAAAATGTTCTAGCTGTCTGCCCCTGACAGCCTTCGTGAGGTTTATCTTTTGTATTGGTTGCCAATACATTGATGGAAAGCTGAAAGAGTGTCCATTTCATGTTAAAATCTATATTCTTGATCAAATCAGTTTTATGTTGTCCTTATCCCATGCTCATGCTCTGCTGTGTCCAACTCTTTGTGACCCTTGGACTGTAGCCTTCCAGGCTCCTCTGTTCATGGGATTTCCCAGGCAAGAATACTAGAGTGGGTTCTTCCTCCAGGGGACATTCCTGACCCAGGGATTGAACCCACACCTCCTATGGCTCTTGCATTTCAGGAGGAGTCTTTACCTGCTGAGCCATCATGGAGGCTTCTTTAAATTATTACTAAGGATTTATTGAAATATCCTCATAGCTCAGCATATTGCTCTATCCTTAATAATATATTTAGATAAAAAAATGGCTAGCGGTCCATAATATCAATCGTTAATTGTTGATTAAGGCTTTTGAAATTTGCCATCAAATATGAATCATAAATTGACATAAGGATCAAATGGAGACTTTTTAACTGACACTTAAAGTCACTATTACTTTAAAAGAATGGCTTTTAGAAAGCTGGCAAAACTGCTTTTGTTGATTATAATTTTCTGTATTTAACTCATATGCCTTTTTCAGTGAATCCATTTCTTGCAGAATACGGTGTTTCTTATTTTCTGTTAGTTCATAGGCACAGTATACAAGCAAATGGGATTTTTTTTTTTTTTTTCTAATGGTCAGGACACAATCTCAGTAGCTTTTTAAACAATACTAAGAACCACAGTGATGTCTTGTATGGACATAATTAAATAACAAGCAGAGTGATATTTAACATGGGCCCTTTTATAAAAATGGGCTTCCCTGGTGGCTCAGTTGGTAAAAAATCTGCCTGCAATGCAGGAGACCTGGGTTTCATCCCTGGGTTGGGAAGAGCCCCTGGAGAAGGGAATGGCTACCCACTCCAGTATTCTGACCCGGAGAATTCCAGGGGGTGTATAGTACCTGAGGTCACAAAGAGTTGGACACGACTGAGTGACTTTCACATTTATATCAAGGATACCCTTCTTTGGTAATCACTGGAAATATTTCTCCATGAATTGTGGAGAATGGCAAATGTGGTCTAACACTTGTAATTTAGAAAACTTTTAAGTGACCCAACCTAATTTATCAACTACTTGTTTGTTTGTTGGTCAAAGGAAATAAACCAAAGAAGAAAGAAAAAGTATGGTTTATCCTAGCCAAAAATTGAGTGGATGTATCATTCAAATAAAGTTCATTAACCTTTTAATTAGAGAAGGAAATGGCAACTGACTCCAGTATTTTTGTCTGGAGAATTGCATAGACAGAGGAGGCTGGTAGGCTATAGTCCATGGGGTCACAAGAGTCAGACACAACTTAGCAACTAAAACCACCATATCTTTTAATGAAACATCTTGAGTCAATTTAACAAACAATGTTTGTTTCAATGCTGGTTTTCATTCACTATTTCTGTTTCTTCTTCCCATATGGCACTTCCCTTTGTTCTTCCTAATTCCATTTGCTTCAAGTCAAAAGGCTCTGGTGAAATTTTATTTTTACTAATATTTTCCTCATATTCCATGCCATAAAAAACATATTTGACCAACTTTGGTTTCTTATGGAGAAAATGTTTTACTACTTGATTGCCTTTTGGATTATTTTAATTATCCTTGTTTTTAAGATGTTAGTAGAATATTAACTTTTTTTCTAGAATATTTTAATCTATTCAGTTTTTAACAATATATTTATTGCTGTATCTAGAAGATTATCTATTAGATATAGGTTTTACTCATTACATTTACTGAAACAATTGAGAAAAACTATGTATTTTTTTAATTTGTATTTTATATTAGAATTTAGTCAATTAACAATGTGGTGTTAGAGTAAGGTGTAGAGCAAAGTGATTCTGTGATGCATATACATATATCTATTCTTATTCAAATTCTTTTCCAATTAGGTTATATCAGAATATTGAACAGAGTTCTGTGTGCTATAGAGTAAGTTCTTAATGGTTATCTGTTTTACATATATTACTGTGTACGTGTCAATCCCAAACTCCCAATCTGCCACCACCCATTGTTCTCCCCTTTAACCATAGGTTAATTCTTTAAGTCTATGAGGATTTCTGTTTTGTAAATGAGTTCATTTATCCTTTTTTTAGATTCTGTGTATAAGTAGTGTCAGACTTACTTCACTCAGTATGGCAATCTCTAGATCTATCCATGATGCTGCAAATGGCTGTATTTCATTCCTTTGAATGTCTGAGCAACATTCCACTGTATATATGTACCACTTCTTCTTTATCCATCTCTCAGTGAACATTTAGGTTTCTTCCATGTCTTTCTTAGCTATTGTAAATAGTGCCTCAGTGAACACTGAGGGTAGGGGGTGGGCATTTATGCTTTCAAACCATGATTTTCTCTGCCCAGCAGTGAGATAGCTGGATCATATGTTAGCTCTATTTTTAGGTTTTTTTTTTTTTTTTTGAGGAACCTCCCATATTGTTCTCCAGAGTGGCTGTACCAATTTACTTCCCATCCAACTACTTTTTTCTGTGTTTTCTTGGTTTCGATTCCCTATTGTATTGTTGCTGCTCAATTTTGATTCAGTTCCCAGCAGGTGACTTTACCTGTGGGGCTTTGTTACAAAGTTTACTGGTGACATTGTGGAATTAGGCTATCAGACTGCTCTGGGTCTTTCAGAATTTACTGTGAAATTCTGTGGAATGTGTGAATCTCCTCCCCATCAGTTGCCATTCTCAGATTGGTAATTCAGACTTTGCAATGAGAACATCTTGACTCATTTAGAATAGAATTCAGTCACACAGTTTCTGCTGTTACCAGTGTTTGTTAATTTGAAGCTAACCCGGTCATCTGGCTTTCTTTTTTAATGCTGTTTATGAATTTTTGTTTTGCCATCCTTGTTTTTCTATTTTTAAATGAAGAGCTACAGATGAATGAAAAAAAAATGCTAGTATCTTTTGATCCCCTCCTCACCAAGTTTAGTATTAGGATATCTATAAAGCATTTTTGTGATTTAAGATAAGAAAGGAATGAGGGTGATTTCACTGTTTTTTGTATTTTAAAAATATTGTGAAAAGTCATACATAGAAAGGTATAAAGAATAATAAGTTAATGTTATAATAATTCTCATCTGAAGAAATATTTACTATAACACAATAATATAATTCTTATTAATCTTTTTTCTGGAAATACTGCTAGCTTGACTTTTTTCTCCTTCCCAAGCATTTTTTGATACTTTTAATTTTGAATAAATGTGATGGTGCTGTTTAAATTTTTCTGCAAATTGATTTTTTAGCTTACTCATGTTTTTATTTGTTTTTATTGCCACTAAGAATTTCATTTTTCTATATACTTCAAAATATTCATTTTCTTATTTAGGTTTATAGATACTTTCTAACATTTGTTTTCCACAAGGTTTTACTCATCTTTTCATCTTTTCAGTGTTTTCACTTGTCATTCAAAATACTTGAATTTTAATGTGGCCAATTTTATCAGTCTTTTCCTTTAATACATCATTTTAGAATTTATAATTTCTTCTGAGATTCTACCTACTCAGATCATAGAAATAATTTCCTACATGTTTTTTAGAAGTTTTAAAGTTCACTTTTCATATTTACTTTTAATCTATCTGGATTCATTTGTTGCATAACAGAAGATTTTAATTTTTTTCTTCTCTATGAGTAAGCAATTGTTGAAGCAACATTTAAATGTTCATCACTGGTCTACAGTTCTATCCACAACTGGGTGTTGTTTTTGCTTTGGCTCCATCCCTTCATTCTTTCTGGAGTTATGAAATATCAATAACCTCAGATGTGCAGATGACACCATCCTTATGGCAGAAAGTGAAGAACTGAAGAGCTTCTTGATGAAAGTGAAAGAGGAGAGTGACAAATTTGGCTTAAAGCTCAACATTCAGAAAACTAAGATCATGGCATCCTGTCTCATCACTTCATGGCAAATAGATGGGGAAACAATGGAAACAGTGGATGACTTTATTTTTCTGGGCTCCAAAATCACTGCAGATGGTGATTGCAGCCATGAAATTAAAAGATGCTTACTCCTTGGAAGGAAAGTTATGACCAACCTAGGTAGCATATTAAAAAGAAGAGACATTACTTTGCCAATAATTGTCTAGTCAAGGCTGTGATTTTTCCAGTGGTCGTGTAAGGATGTGAGAGTTGGACTATAAAGAAAACTGAGCATAGGAGAATTGATGCTTTTGAACTGTGGTGTTGGAGAAGACTCCAAGACTCCCTTGAACTGAAAGGAGATTCCAATCAGTCCATCCTAAAGGAGATCGGTCCTGGGTGTTCATTGGAAGGACTGATGTTAAAGTTGAAACTCCAATACTTTGGCCACCTGATGCGAAGAGCTGACTCATTGGAAAAGTCCCTGATCCTGGGAAAGACTGAGGGCAGGAGGAGAAGGGGACAACAGAGGATAAGATGGTTGGGTGGCATCGCTGACTCAATGGACATGGGTTTGTGTGGACTGCAGGAGTTGGTGATGGACAGGGAGGCCTGGCGTGCTGCGGTTCTTGGGGTCACAGAGTCGGACATGACTGAGCAACTGAACTGAACTGAACTGAACTGATCAGCAGTACCATATCTTTCACAATACAAAATTTCATGTATATTTAGATCTGGTTCTGTCCTATTTAATTAGGTCCATTCATCTATTTGTTTGTGTGACAGTGTTACAATGTCATAATTATGATAGCTCAGTAATTTCTCATTTCAGAGTAGCTCAAGACCTATAACCATACTACTTTCCTTCTAATTTGACTTGCCTGTTTTGACACTTTGTTCAATTCCATAAATCTTAGATGTACTTTGTTTGAAGTCCACATCAATATTCAGAAATATTTTGTCATTTTGACTGTAATTACACTGAATTAATAATTAATGCATTGAGGACCTTTTAGGATATTATAAAAAGCTGAGTGATCTAGACATCTATATTCAAAAAACGAAGGTCATGCCATCTGGTTCCATCACTTAATGGCAAATAGATGAAGAAAAAAATGGAAACAGTGACAGATTTTACTTTCTTGGGCTCTAAAATCAATGAAGATGGTGCCTGCAGTCATGAAATTAAAAGATGCTTTCTCCTTGAAGAAAAGCTATAACAAATATAGATAGCATATTAAAAGCAGAAGCATCACTTTCCTAATAAAGGTCTGTCTGGTCAAAGCTATAGTTTTTCTAGTAGTCATGTACAGATGTGAGAGTTGGACCATAAAGAAGGCTGAGCACTGAAGAACTGATGCTTTTGAACTGTGGTGTTGGAGAAGACTCTTGAGAATCCTTTGGACTGAAAGATCAAACCAGTCAGTCCTAAAGGAAATCAGCCCTGAATATTCACTAGAAGGACTGATGCTAAAGCAGAAGCTCCAATACTTTGGCTACCTGATGGGATGAGCCAATTCATTGGAAAAGACCCTGATGCTGGAAAAGATTGAGGGCAGCAGGAGAAGAGGGTAACATAGGACGAGGTGGTTGGATGGCATCATTGACTCAATGGACAGGAGTTTGAGTAAACTCCAGGAGATGGTGAAGAATAGGGAGGCCTGAGGTGCTGCAGTCCATGGGGTCGCAAAGAGTCCAACATCACTGAGTGAATGAAAAACAACAAATACATTAACAAGGCATATTTTCAATATAGTTAAATTTGTTCACATTGTGTCAACATTTGTTCAACTCTGTCTTCTTAATGCCTGATTATTCTTAGGGTATGCATGCTTTCAATTATTTAACACATTAAACTCAATATTTGTCTGCATTTTTGTGGAGCCTATTGTGGGTTGCATCATGTCTCTCAAGGCGTGTTGAAATCATAACCCTCTATACCTGTGGATACAACCTTATTTGGAAACTGTGTCTTTGTGAATGTAATCATATTATGGTGAGGTCATGTTGGATATGGACAAACCCTAAATCTCAAGAGCCAGTGACAGATGTCTTTATAATAAGAGGAAAGAATGGGAGATAAAGACACAGAAGGAAGATAGCCCTTGAAGGAGGAGGCAGAAGACACCAAGTCAGCATTGCCAAGGATTGCTGGCATCCACCAGAAGCTAGGAATAAGCCAGATAGGATTCTTTGCTAGAGCCCTCAGAAGGAGCACACCCTGCTAACACTTTGCTGTCAGAGTTCTAGCTTCCTGAGCTGTGAGAGAATAGATGCCTGTTGTTTAGAGCCGTCTGGTTTGTGGTATCAAGTAGTTTGTTACGGCAGCCCTAGGAAGCTAACAGAGTCCTTTTTTCTTTTGCTTTTATGAGGGTAGCCTTTGACTTATTATATTATGAAAATGTCATGATTAATAACAAAATCAATTTCCATTTAATATTAGTATTATATTTGATTAAGAATACATATTATATATGACAAAAAGTGAAAGAGCACTGATGATATTTTTTGTGTGCCTACTGTTTTTTAACATCTGTAATAAGTACTCTTCTTGGATTACTTAATTTGCTAGTCAAGCTACCTTATGAAGCATTAATTAATATAATCCCCCTTTTTATAGATGAAGTGATCAGGAGAGGGAGATTTTGTTTTCTCTCTTAAAACTGGTTAAGTAGCTAACCCATGATAAAATTTCAATTCTAACTTACATTAAAATGAGAGTTTTTAAACACAGTAACTGCATTATTGTTAAATCATGCCTAAAGGTTTAAATAATTAAAGAAAGATTTTCCTAGAACTACAATATATGAAAGTGGGCTGAAGCTTCTGGGGCTCTGTTTGCATGTCCTCATGCCCCTGAAAACTCAGGTCTTTGCAAACATAGAGTTAAAAGAGACTTAATGGAGCATAATCGGTAAAAATAGTGAATCACTATCCCGTACACCTGAAATGAACATAATACTGTAAGTCAACTGTACTTCAGCTAGTAACACAGACGTCTTCATTTTACTAACAAGGAGGATGACACTTGTGGGAACAAAGTGCTTGTCCAAAGCCTTGGATCAGATCCTGACAGATCTCAGATCAATAGGATTCCTGCTGGGAAGGAGAAGACCAGCCAACACTTTTTACAGCATAATTGATGCAGACCATCTGGGCTTCATATTTTTCTTCTCACAGGTAAACTAGCAAGCCCAGGCATTACTAAACAAACTATCCAGCAGCTACTAGGCAGTACCATGAAGAGCTGTAAGTAATGTGCATTTTATGAAATAATACAGATGTTCTGCATTATAAATATTACTGAGACATTAAATGCCATTTTAAATAAAGTTGTATTACAAATATAATAACTGACAGTAAGACAGCACATATCTTAGTTATGTATAAAACACATTGTCTTTCACATATTTCAGACCTTGAAAAATGCAGATTTATTGAGCCTAATGAGGAAATAATGAATTTGAACCAATGGTTGAAAATTTTCTTTTATTCTTTTTCCTTGTATCTAACATATGGAGAGATGCATTGATCTTAGGTCAGCACAAGGAAATATTTCCAATTCTCTTTTTAAAACAATTAAAACTCCTATACACACAGGGCCTTTGCTGGTAGCTCAGACAGTAAAATTTCTACCTGCAATGTGGGAGACCTGGGTTCAATCCCTGGGTTGGGAAGATCCTCTGGATAAGGGAACAGCTACCCCTCCAGTATTCTGGCCTGGAGAATTCCATGGACAAAGAAGCCTTGCAGGCTACAGTCAGTGGAGTGGCAAAGAGTCAGATACGGCTGAGCAACCTTCACTTTCACACATACAGAGCATCATGGTCTTGATTGTGTAACCTGGCTTCCCTAAGATGCATCAGTACCTTCCAGCATCTATTGATTATAAATTTAATAAACTTTCACATGTTGGAAATGTGTTAGCTAGAATGAGCTCATAGATGTCAGAATATCCCCTGTAGTTATATTTCCTGGAAATATGTTTGGTATGATAAATGGCAAGAGAAGGGTTAAAAATAAACCTTGAACATTTTGTAAGAAGACAAAATAAAATCAGGATTTATTGAGATACATGTCCAAACACTGGTTGCATTTAATGCTATTAGTGTATCAATCAATTTATAATAAGCAACCATTGATTGTCATAGTATCAAACTAACTGATACAGAAACTTTGCCTCAGTACTCTAGAGTAATTTATATGGTATTCAAACATGGCTGCAGTACAACAATAAAGTGTTAGGGGAAAACTTAAAAGGAGAATATCTTTGTGACATTAAAGTAGGCAAGAGTTATTTAACTGAATACAAAAAGAATTAACTATGAATTAAAAATATGAAGTTGGACTATAACAAAATTAATAACTCTTGTAGTCAGTTACCATTAACAGTGTGTACTAATAAGACATAAAGGAAAAAGTATTTATATGTATATGAAAAACAGGCTCATCTAGAATACTTGAGGAAGTTTTAATATGTAAGAAAAAAGGTTAGTAACCCAACAGCAAAATGAGGAGAAAAGTTGAAAACACAATAATAAAAAAAAATCCAAGTATTTAATAAAGATATGATTAACACCATTAGTCATTAAGAAATGCTAATCAAAACTTCCAATGTGATACCATAAGAATGACTAAAATGAAACAGAGAGAAAAGTCAAGCGCAATGAAAATGTATAGCCAGCACAATTTTTCTACAATCCTATGGGTATATAAATTACTACAGTAAGATAGGAATGCTGTTAATCAGCATTTACTAAATCTGAATTGAATACTTCATGATATAACAGTTCTATACCTAAGTATATACTCAGAAGAAATAGATCTGAAGGCTTATTTAGATATGAGGTAGGATGTTTATAACAGCACTATTAATAGTTGATTCAAACTAGAACACGACTGAAACGACTTAGCAGCAGCAGCAGCAGAAATCACCAAGGTGCAGAGTAAGAGAGTAGTGGGTAAATTGTAATATAGTGACACAATGAACTATTATTCTGCAATGAGAATTAATGACCTACAACTATAGAAAAAAACCTGGATGAATATTACTAAATACTCTTGAGTTAGATAAGCCAGATGTAAAACTTATATACTATATAATTTAACTTATAAAGGTGAAAAAATTAGACAGACTAATTTATGCTTTTATGTTTAGGATAATGGGAACTTTGCAGAGATGATAATGACTGGAAAGGATCATTAAAGAGACATCTAAAGCTCTAATGATACTTTATTTCTTATTTTGGGTCCTGATTACATAGGTATGTTTAATTTGTAAAGAGTTATCATGCTGACTCATGATGTTTATACTTTCATTTTATATTACAATATAAGAAAATGTTAAAAATAAATACTTTTCAAGTGTCAGGCACTTATAAGTGACTGATTTTTCTGCTGCTAACATCACTTCTTATTTACCTGCCTAACTGGTGGTCTATCATGGGATCTGCTTCCGTTTTATCACTTGAACAGTGTTTTGTTCTCAGAGGTCACATATGTTGCCTGGAGCTTTTGCTGTCTCTGTGAAGTTTCTTTTTTCACCTGGAGCTGAATCCTGCTTCTAATAAACCTTGCACATCACTCTGATGTGCTCCCTACCAACACTGACATAAAGTCCCTCCAGTTTTGGCAATCTCTACTGCTCCTTTTTGGATACATGGGCACTGAGGTCTGGACCAGGCATGGGTTTTCTATGACCCATCAAGATTTAATGACTTGAGCTTCAAAAGTCCCCAAGAAGGAGACTGAGGAGAAAAACATAATTCCTTGATGAGTTTATTCTGTCCTATCAAAGTTGCCTCCACACAGACAAGATACACCTTACAGAGGTGTGAAACCTCTATAAGAAGAGACCCATTAGACTAGTTATGTATTTTTCTGAAAGGCTCTCTGGTTAAGTTATGTTTGAAATTTAAATTATTAAGCAGATATAACTGCTTCTTATATTATTATTTAAGATAAATAAAAATGTATAATTTTTGTGAAGTGGTAATATTTAAAGCTTAATTGGTTTTATAGAAAACATTTCAAGGCAGTATCAGATCTGATAAGTTTTCTTTCACAATTCACCACAACTCTCATTTAAGAAATACTTAATAGGCAGAAATGAATAATTATATAAGAAAATTACTTTTTCTTGCTACTTATTTCAAACATGCTTTATCACATGTTAATTTTCTATCCCATGGGATTTTGGGTAGATCTCATAACATTCTGTTTACTTCTAGACATTAAAAACAATTACAAATACAATAACATAAAATAAAATATTTGTTTCCATTAATTCAAATTTGGGACAAATCTAAATCAAAGCTTTGCTCTCACATTTATTTTCAATCTTCTCCTTGAACTTCAGCTCAAGCCTGATCTTTTTTTTCCAGGGCTGTAGGGAAGAATGCTGCGGTCTGTTTCAGACCCTCCATGTTCCATTTTATTACTTGCCTCAGCTCCTCGTTCCCAGCTTCTGGCTCATTTAGAGTTGGACTGGTAAAGCAGGTTGAGAAGAAGAAGGGCATGTACTTCTCTACTTAGCCGACACCTGTGATTCAATTGTTGGTGAGAAATAGATGTTCTAGTGCTGGCTCTCTTGTGTGGACTTATTGGTACATCTTTTCAAAACTGTGAAAAGCTTTCTGAATTTAACTGTTCCCTGACATGGTGATACAATCTCTGGCTGACTTTATATTAATCAACCTACAGCCATTAACCTGTAGTGGAACTCAAGACAGATTCTTTCTTCTGGAACCCCTTTGGCCCCAGTAGGTACTTCTCTTGGGCAGTAGCATTTTAAGATACGTCAATTCCAGCTGCCTTTGTGGTATCTATCTGGTCTTAGGGAACTGAAGTACTCTCTCTCCCTCACCCACCACTGGAGTACAACTTGTTTCCATCATTGTTCTCTCTCTCTCTCTTTTTTCTTTTTCCCCACACTGTTAAAGGAAGCCTCCTGTTGATACTATTTTGGTGGAAAGTCATTACAGGTAGCTTTGCCCTAACTCTACCTCTGCATGAAGATTCTCCCAATAGTGCTCTTGAATTTTGTCCTCCCTGGACACGCTGAAGAGTTTAAGCAGATCAGTCAGCACGTTTTCAGTAGTAAGCTATGAGCGTCCCTCCTGGCAAGCATCCACAACCTGTGAAAGAGTTCTCCTGGCACCTTCTTCGCTTGCCTTGAGGTGGGGTGGGGAAGAGGGACATCCCCATACTCTCCAATATGGGGATGCAGAGTATTTTATATTCAGTGTTCCATACTCCTGGCAATTCCTTCATAACCATTCCCTATATTCCTGTGACTAAATCCTTATCATGCTTGATGTACACTGGAGACAGGTATTAGTTATTAAACCTGATTACCTTATTCTTAGTTAGTCCTGCATTTGTTTCTACCTTTGCTATTTAGAATTATGTGCATTTGTATCTTACTCACTTCAGCTTTGAATCTTTCACGAAACTCTAAAAAAGCCCCAACTAGCATATTTTTATGATCTAATACTCTAGTACATACTTAGAACATATATTGCCTTAAGTCTAAAAACTGCATCTATGATTCTATAGGCCATTGCAGTCTAATGGGAATATAGCGTAAGCCACAAATGTTATTTAAATTTTTCTAGTAAAATGATTAAAACATTAGAAATGGATGAAATTAATCTAATAATATGGTATTTAACCCTGCATATTCAATATACAATCACGTCAACATGTGGTATTATAATGTATAAAAATGTTAGTGAGGTATGTTATGTACTTTTGAAAAATCTTCAAGTATTTAAAGTCTGGTGACTATCTTATACTTACATCACCTCTCATTTCTAAGTACCTATATTTCAAGTGCACAATAGCCACATGCCCTAGCAGCTATCATATTGGACAGTGCAAACATAGTTAGCTAACTTCTTAGGGGACGATCTAGGTCTTATTCATCTCATTATGCATTTGGCATATGAAGTAAATTGTTAAATATAAGATGACTGAAGACATGGATTAATTTATGAGTACCTATGAGAAAAGCTAAAATATGTTGTTGTGAAGAAAGTTATAAGAAATGTTCATCCAAGATTCGGGAGGTTTCACTAACATTATGCAAGATAAATGTTTAGCTATTCCCGCATTAAATAATTAAAAATTAAAAATAAGAGAAAATAACATTGAATTAGGAATTATTGAATAAAGTACTGAGGAGCTGGCTGTTCCTTAAAATATGATTAAGATTTTGAATTGAGTCACTTAAAAATAAGTTATTTTTAAAGAAAAAGCAAACCAAGTAGAATATCACAGCAGTTCCTGTTATGGGCTTTCCTGATGATTCAGACCATGAAGAATCTGCCTGCAATACAGGAGACCTGGGTTCGATCCCTGGGTTGGGAATATCCCCAGGAGAAAGGAATGGCAACTCACTACAGTATTCTTGCCTAGAGAATCCCTATGAACAGAGGAGCCTGGCAGATATAGTCCATGGGGTCTCAAAGAGTCAGACATGACTGAGCAACTAGTATGTTAAGCATGTTAGTGGTGATCCTGGACCTTCCCAGGGTCTGGATCCTGAGGACATCGATGCACCATCCTTCCCCTGTTGTCAGGTCATGCTGACTCTAGGTCAGGTTACTGGGAGGGAAAATCCAATATTTTAATTTAGCCCACAAACAGAAATGAGAAGCACACGGTAATGTATGCTGAAAGTGTTGTTGGTAAGAAGAGCAGAGCACAGTTTGCTTTTTCTTCCTCACAGTTGCTTTTTATTAACACAACTGTTCAGGATAAGACTTCTACTGCTTATATATTCTATTTCTGTTTCATTTAGTAGAATTTCTGAGTTACACATAAATATAGTTAAGTTTTACTGCCAGGCAAGCCTACCCACAGTCAGTATTGACATTTATATTTTATTGAATCTGCAGGGGGCTATAAATGTTTTTACTGCCTTCCAGTGAAACTTGAAGGTATCCTATTGATATTAAATCAAATAATTTATAAGAATAGTGGTAAGTTATAACCAGAATTAGTATACTGACTATTTTGAGAGTCTCTTTTGTTTTATCCAGAATAAAAGAAAATATATTTGTACAGGAAACACGAGATTTGGAGACTGGTATTCCTAAATTCAAATCCTAGTTGAACTTGTATCACCTTTGGCAAACTACTTAAGTGTTCTAAAGTCCATTATGAAAAGCTGTTGCTAGAATTAAAAATAAAACAGCAAGTGTTAGTTAACAGAGAGGAGCTAACTCAGTTATTGGCCACTTTGCTTCTTAAATAGAGATTAGTTTTCATTTGAGGTGAGGTAGTGATTGGGAAGTTTCCATGTTGGTGTTGGCATTTAAACTGGTTTTTAAAGAGTATGTATAACTGTGATAGGCTGAACAGGGCAGAGGAAAAACAAAACAAAACAGAAATAGGTCTATTAAAAATGTTCTTACTGAAATTATAGACTGCCAATTAAAAAACTTAAAAATTCAACTGAACCCATTTATTTCCTCTCTTGATCCTTATCTTTCTTAATCCCTTCATTAGTGATTTCTCAGTATAAAGCTTGAACCACTTGTGAACAAAGCAAACAACTTTTAGTCTATTATTTTTGCACGGAAGATTGCCATTGAGATTACAAATGGAAACGTTAAGTGTTTGTTTATATTTCCTTGGTAAGGCCTTAATGATGTTGCCCTAATATATTTTCTATCCTTTACTACATGCTGTACTTTCTAGACATTCTAGCAGTGCATCCTTAGATGAATAAATTGTTGATGTTAAAATTATACACACACACATACACACACACACACACACATATATATGTAACAATTATCAAGTAGGCATTAATATTGAAAGAAAGATTTGGAGAAAAAGGCAAGCATATTTTTCCTAAATTGGTCGTATAAGCTACTGTGATCTTAGGTTTGAGCACAAACTGATTCTAAATATATGGATTGTAAGGTGAGGGACTAAGCTTTAAGATTGTGATTTCATTATCAGAGGTTGTATTGAATTTTTTCCCTGACTATGTATGTAGCATCCTGATATACTATTAAAGAATCATATGCCATAATTGTAGAACTACATTTTAGTTGATCACTTTGGCTTTAAAAATTTAGATTTTACATCCTAGTAGAAAAAAAAATGAGACTAAAGGTATAATTTAAACTTATAGCCTACTTCATCATTTTATCAGATAATATATTTTTGCAAGGTAATATTTTAAATTAGAATATTAAACTCAGTAGAAAGTACAATAGATGAAAGATTGTTCACATTTCCATGGAAAATTGCATATATGATCCCATTATCTCCTACAACTCCTCCCTCATAGAGCAGTCATTCAATGAATGTATTTTAAAGTTCTGTAAAACTTTTTTTAGATTATAAGGTGTTCTGATACAGGAAGCAATCCTAAAGCCTTAGGCAAAAGTGGGATTAAGGTTATTGAAAATAAAAGAGCTGTGTAATATTTTTCACCTTTGGGAAATTTCCAGACATTATATTGGTGATTTCCTTTTTAAAATTTTAATACTTCACAGATATACTGGTAAAACAAAAAACAAAACAAAAACTTCAAGCATCAAATGGAACATGCATAGTAAAGAATGGTGCTTATTTTGTTTTCCAGCCAGGAGTTAAATCATCAGTGTCATAATTACCTACACAGGTTATTTTCCAGCCAAAGTATCTAAAATGACAACTTCTAAAGTGCTATATTTTTTCATTTTCCTAGGTTCCATGGTTTATTAGAATAGTTGCAGTGCATTTTTAGGCTGATTTGGAGTTAAGGACAGGAGTAAATCAGAGCTCTCAAATATTTTAAGTCAGTACTGAGTATGACCTTAGCACTTCCATATTCATCATTATTCTCTATCCAAGATTCATGTTAGCAAGTTGCTAGAAGGAAAAAGAAAAAGAAAACCCTGAACCAAAACCTTTAGTATTCCTTCACTGCAGGCCTCATTGTCTATTTCATATTAATCAAAAGAAGAAACTGCAGTTTTTCTTGTTTCAAATGTTTCTTTATCTGAAGAGTTTCCTCTGGCTATACCTGGCCTATTAATTCTCTTGAAGAACACACCTTACTCTATGCAAAACCTTCCAATAATTCCTCTGTTTCACTGATCATGTTTAAAGACCTTTAGATTGGCATGGAAACCTTTCTTCAGTTTATGCAGCAGCCACACCTTCATCATTTCCTGGAATACATTTTGTGTTTTCTGCTGAATTTTCTTTCCATGCTCCATTCTACTTCTATTATTCCCCCTTAAAAAAAAAACACTTCATTTTAAGATGCATATATTAATAAACATTTAGTTTATATAGTATAAGAATAAATGGCTAATACATCCAAAATCATACCATCAAAAATAACATTGTTAACATTAGCTCAAACATTTCCCTAAGCATATTTAGAGAATGTTAACTGGCCAGATGGGCAAGCAGAAAAAGCAAGTCATGTATACAGTGGGAAAAGTGAGTATAGCTTTCCAGAATTTTTCCATTCTATTTGACACTATTGTTAATGAAACAATGTCTAAATGAGTTTTAAAATAACTTTTGGCCTATGAAAAATATATAGTTACATGGTTATTCAGGCTTAATGAAGATATTCAGGTAGTCTTACACATGAAAGATCTCAAGAAATAGAGATTTCCTGAACCTGAATTAAAAGAACACCTACAATGAAATTAATTGTAAAATGTAATTGTTTTCTTTGCCTTAACTGGAAACATTAAGAACCATTATCTCTTCTACTAAAGAAACATTAATCTGAAGTTCATAAATTCCTGGAAAAAAAGTTCTGTTAAATTCTAATACTTGTTCATATACTTATATGTAATACAGCCGTAATTCTCAAAATAAGAGAAGATAAACAATGACTTGGAGAAATTTGTGAAATGATAACTTCTCATTGGTTGGAAAGCTAGAAAGATTATTTTACAAGAATAATGTGCTTAGTTTTAATTAAATTTAATAGATTATTTAGCTACTTATGACTTGACTGGATTTCATCAAGTTGTTTTTTGGTCCATGTTGTTTCTTTTGATTTATTTTGTTCTGTCTTATTTCAGAAGAGGTCACTAGAGTTTTATTACTGAATTCTTTTAATGATGAAAATATTTATTATTTTTCTTTCTAGTTAATAGTAGTGTGGATGGGTATCATATTCTGAGATCAGTTTTTCACCACTTCAAAACTTTTAGGAAATTCTACAAATATCCACAGACTTTTATTAATAGTTTTCTGATGATGGATAAGACAACAGTCTCCTTCATTCATCTCCCATTCTCCCCAACCACTACTTGTAGTCCATTATTTAGTTCTTTTAATAACTTAGTTTTCTCTGCCAATCTGAATATTTAGATTTTCTTTCATTTCAGGGACTTTTCCCCTAGTATTTGTCTTTGAATAATTTTGATTCTATTTTCTATTCTCTACCTCATGGAGGCCAATTATTTTTACCAATTATCATATTTTATCTCTAATTGTTTCATTCTGTATTTCACTGCTATTTCAAAATGTTTTTCTAAGTTGCTACTCGAATTTCAAGCTATTGTTATTCTCCTACTCATGGTTTCCAACTCATTTTACTGTGAAAAACAGACTTCTAGTTTCCTTTCTACAATATCAGGATAGAGTTTGGAAGTTGCCACTCCGTCCAAACAAAAAGTAAAAGGCTGAACAAACTAAAAAATCAACAACTCTTCTTACTAGATTTGTCAGAGAAGAAATGTCTTGGGGCTAACTGCTGCTCCCAAAATTTGAGACACAAAATTAGAGAATGGATAGGGAGCATCACAACTTACTGAAACATAAACCTATGAATAGACACTTCCATGGGAAGCAGTGCCAGGGTGAGGAGACCTAAACAGTAGTTGACAGATCGCTAGAGGCTCAACATGGACCACTCTGAGAGTTAAAACCTCGAAGGCAATGCAGTCATCGAGGAACCCTCACTTCTGTGTTACCTTCAGGAGTTATATTTATTTTGTGGATACCAACAAGCTAAGTCTGAATTTTAAATGGAAAGGCAAAAAACCCAGATGAGCCAACAAAATATTTGAGAAGAACAAAATCAGAGGATTGACAACATCTAACATCAAGATTTTCTGTAAAGCTAAAATAATCAAGATAGCATGGTATCACAATAGAACAGACATATAGATCAATGGACTAGAATAAAGAGCCCAGGAACAGACCCGCATAAATATAATCCACTGATCTTTGACAGAGGAACAAAGGCAACACAATGGAGCAAAGATAACCTTTTTATCAAATGGTACTGGTACAACCGGGCACCACAAGTGACATGAAGACTACATGCAGAATTTAGATTCTTCACAAAGGTTAACTCATAACTGATCACAGACCTAAATGTATTTTAATACAAAACTATAAAATTCCTAAAAGATAAAATTGGAGAAAATCTTAATGATCTTCAGCAAAGTATGACTTTTTCAATGTAACATCAAAGGCATGATACATGAGAAAACAAATAAAAAATGTAGAGTTCTTTAAAATTTAAAACTTTTTTTATGAGAGTCAATGACAAGAGAATGAGAAGATAAGCTGCAGACTGAGAGAATATTTGCAAGAGATATGTCTGATAAGGGACTGTTAGCCAAAATATGCAAATAGTTCTTGAGGCTGGGGGGATCCAGAGGAATCGGGTGGAGAGGGAGGTGGGATGGGAGACCGGGATGGGGAATTCGTGTAACTCTATGGCTGATTCATATCAGTGTATGACAAAACCCACTGAAAAATAAAAAAATAAATTAAAAAAAAAAAAAACAACAGCAAAAAAAAAAAAAAAAAAAAAAAAAGTTCAACGATAAGAAGCAAAGAACCTAACTAAAAAGTGGGCAAAAGAGCTGAAAAGACACCTCATCACAAAGTTACACAACTAAAACAATAAACATACAAAAAGATATTTAATGTCATATGCCATTAAATTGAAAATCAAAACAACCTCAAAATGATACTATAGACCTATAATTAAAATGATTAAAATTCAGAACCCTGATAGCACCAAATGCTGAGGAGGATGGACAGGAATTCTCATTCATTGCCAGCAGGAATGAAAGTGCCACCTCAGAGGACAGTTTGGCAGTCCCTCATAAAGCTAAATATACTGTAACCATATGACCCAGCAATCATGCTCCTTGGTATTTCCCCAAATGAATCAATAGCTTATGTCCACATCAAAAACTACACATGGGTGTTTATGGCAGCTATATTCACAATTGCCAAACTGGAGGCAATCAAGATGTCCTTCAGTGGATGTGTTAACAAACTGTGGTACTTTCAGATGATGGAGTATTATTCAGCACTAAAGAGACATGTGCTATCAAGCCCTGAAAAGACATGGAGGAAACTTATGTAATATTACTGCCTGAAGTAAGCCAATCTGAAAAGCTATTCACTGTATGATTTCAAAAGTACCTGCACTATCCCAGAAGTGGCAAAACTATGGAGACAATTAAAAAAAGAAGATTTGTCCAGGATTGTGGGAAGAAAGGTATGGATAGTAGAAAATAGAGAATTTTTATGTCAGTGTAAACTATTCTGTTTGATTCTCTAATGGTTGATATATGTTACTATATATTTGTCAAAACCCATATAAAAAACATCAAAAGTGAACTTTAATGTAGACTGTGGACTTCAAGTTCTAATAACACATCAATGTGGTTCATCAGTTTTAACAAATTTGCCAGTGTTCCCTGAGACATCTGTAGTGGGTGAGTTTGTGTGTGTGTGTGTGTGTGTGTAGACAGGGGCACTTGGGAATACTATAATTTCCAATCAGTTTTGCTATGAACCTAAAACTGCTCTAAAAATGTTTATTAACTAAAAATAAAGATGAAAATAAAAGCTGTTTTTGATAGCCAGGAATTGGCCTGGAATTGCTGCTTATTCTTTGATATTTCTAGGCGCTAGACCTGTATTGTCTGGCCTTGGTGTTCTGCTGTTGAAGCTGAGCGATTTCACAGAACACCGACATTAGACAAGGTCACTATTGACCATAGTGGATCAACACAAAATCGAGATTACTCTGTAATCACATCTGAATGAAGTAAAACATGTACTTTATTTATACTATAAAAGTGGTTAAATGCTTTACTATTTTGCTTGGTATAAATGATTGATGTTTCCTTTTGGTTACATGTTTAGTTTCACTTCACTCTTTCTGTCTCTCTGATAAAAATTATGAAGGTAGTCACTGAATTATCCTGCTTTCTGACAGCATCCAATGCAGAGTAAAGTCTTGCTTTATTGAAGCCATTCTCCCAAAACACTGAACATAGATCAAATCCTATAAGTTCCAACATTCTTTTCATGGGACATCCCATGGTTGTTCAAGGTGTGAGATCTCTATCATTGAAATGCATCAGCGAGTTCAACTTTGTTCAGCTACAGTTGTGTCTCTGGTCATCTTTGAATGAACATCAATAATTATTCCTTTAATAGTATAAATAGGATTTTCTTATACCTCCCATCCCTCCTTTCCACCCTCTCTATATTTTCAAATTGTGTCTGGGTTTTCCTTATATTCAGTTCATTTTCATATTAAATTATCCTAGAGCACAAAGCATTTTGGGAAAAGATATTCCTATTCCTAAATCTGTATCTTATTCCAGACTAGAGTGGTTTTTTTTTTTTTTTCCTGCCTACTGTGTTTCTCTTTTACTTATTTTCCTAAACTCTGCAAAATTTCCCCTGGCATCTGTTTTTCAAGTTGATTATACTTTAGTTGTCAGGACTATGCAACATTTAATTTGTGTAGTTAACATGAGTAAATTACTGTTACCACCCAACCCATCTCATCTGAGAATTGTTTTTCTTCTCACAACTAGTTTGACCATGCAGTGCATGCTAAGTCACTTCAGTCATGTCCAAATCCTTGTGATCCTGTAGCCCTCTAGGCTCCTCTGTTCATGGGATTCTCCAGGCAAGACCATGAGTGGGTTGCCATGCCCTCCTCTAGGGGATCTCCCTGACCCAGGATTCGAACCCTCGTCCGTTACTTCTCCTGCATTGGCAAGCAGGTTCTTTACTATTAGAGCCCCCTGGGAAGCTCCAATTTGATCACTGGGTGCTGTTGTATTTACTTTGTTGGAGAATAGAGTGTTGTACAATGCAACTCTGCCGGGCCCTGTTGCCATGTAAGAGGTGTCATTACACATGTAAGTCAGAATCCATTTCACCTAGCTAGGTTTTATTGTGCCATTATGTAGACTATATCTGGGTTTTAGATAGAGGTCTTATTTTAATAGTGATTCTTTAGAAATAGAAATTCCTTGCAATTTTTCCTCTTTTGCTAAAATTCTAAACATCTGCAATGGTTGTCAGGTTTTTTTTTTTTTTTGTTCTTCATTTTTTCTGGAAATTAGATGATACTGAGAGATATTAGGAATTTATTCATACAGTCTATTTTTCCATCTGGAATAGAAAGAGAAGGATAGAGCCAGTAGACACTGAATCATGTCTGAATCTTTTATCTCTTTTTATTTTTCTTTTTGTTGTTTTTTTCTTAACTAATTCTTCCCATTTTTGTGGTATGAGAATTTCTTCTGCAATTTCTTCTGAATATTCATCTGTTTTGTGATTTGTTTTTAAATATTACCTCAATATTGAAGGAAGGATTATCTGTCATTCAGTTCTATGCATATGTGCCTGTATGTCCTTTTACCTTCTGTCTTACAAGTTCAAATGAAACTTCTGTTATATTCCAACTCACTAAAATACATTTTTATTCTCATATCCTTTAAATGTTTGTCATCCATGAAAATTTCCTGATTTTAGCTGAAATAAAATCTCTGGCATGATATTTAAACAATTGTCCAAATCTTAATTATTTAGGAAGAAATGACAGCATCTTTTAGGTCTGTCTATAATGGAAAACTTGCAAAAGATATGTAGTATACAGGTTATTCCAGAAAGAGTATTTGATAAAGAATTTAACAGTGTGAACAAAATTCTCAGGGACACAATGCAACCACCAAAATTGTTTTAATATATATGTGTTTCCTTAAAAGTTAATAGTCTTCTTTTCTCTCCATTTTATACTTTCTATTTTCATGATGTAGCAGTGTTGATGTCCCAGTTGATAGCTCTTACTATATTTCTCCACAGTCATATATAAAATACAAAGTATAAATACATACAAACATATTCATGCCATTTTCTCATGAATTGTTTTCATTAAAAAGGATTATTCATAACAGTTTTGAGGGTTTTTTTTTTTTTTTTTTGCAAACTGTCTTTCTTATTCATCACTGCATTAGGACTTCCTTCCACCCACTCATCAGGTTTAATTGATTTAACTAAATGGTTTTAAAATATTTTATTTTGTCAATGAATATCTATAAACATTTTATTTCTCCAAGATGTTTTCTAAAAGCAAAATTGTTAGATCAAAGGGCACACACATTTATTATTCTAAAAGATATTGCAAGGTTAAATTCTAAACAGCAGTAGAATTTCCATGATTAATGCTTCATCAATGTACAGTATTTCTAAATCTTTTAAATCTCATGGGTGAAAAGCTGACATGTCACTGTACTAATAGTTTCTATTTCCCTGACTGCTGAACAGTTCAGCTTATTTTCACATGTTTATTGATTCTTTGAAGATTTTTATATTGGATTATTTCCATTTCTGCTTTTAAAATCAGTATAAACCTTCTGTCTTTGACCTGTTAGTCCAGGTATCTCTTGACTTCCTACTTTTGCATTCCAGTCCATAGGAATTCCACTCTGTAAGAATGTGAGAGTTGGACTATAATGAAAACTGAGCACCAAAAATTGATGCTGTTGAACTTAGTGTTGGAGAAGACTCTTGAGAGTCCCTTGGACTGCAAGGACATCTAACCAGTCAATCCTGAAGGAAATCAGTCCTGAATATTCATTGGAAGGATTGATGCTGAAGCTGAAACTCCAATACTTTGGTCACCTGGTACCAAGAATTGACCCATTGGAAAAGACCCAGATGCTGGGAAAGATTGCAAGCGGGAGGAGAAGGGAATGACAGAGGATGAGGTGGTTGGACGGCATCACCAACTCAATGGACATGAGTTTGAGCAAGCTCCAGGAGTTGGTGATGGACAGGGAAGCCTGGCATGCTGCAGTCCATGGGGTCGCAAACAGTTGGACACAACTCAGCGACTGAACTGAGCTGAAACCCTCTGCATATTAATGTTAACCTATATTTCTTATGTATGTTGTCCATGTTTCCCCAAGGCCACTGTTAATCTTTTTGCTTTTTAAAATTCATATTTACATTTACTTTGCTTTTTAATAGTTTCTGGGTTTCTTGATTGGATGTAGTTCTAAATTCTGCCCTAAAATTTATTATTTGTATCATGCTTAAAATTTAATTTACGTAGTCTTACAATAATTATATGTGATATCAGGAACAATTGCATTCACTGTTTCTATCTGATGCATAATCTCCAGAACTAGCACTATTTACTCAATATACTATTCTTTTCCTAATGCATTGAAATGCTGAGTTAGTTACTAATTGCCTCTCTTTTACTAACACTTCTTTGTGGAATATTCTTCCATTATACTGACCTATTATTATTTTTATTATTACAGTGATTCCATCTCAATTTTTGCTTTCAGGAGTTGTGTGATTATATGCTTTTAGGTCTAAGGCTTTTTCTTCCCCACAAACTTTTGTTCATTCTTAGGTGTTTAAGCATATTAGAGATTATTTGACCTACTTGGTTAGGAGTTAGTAAGATGAGCTTCAGTCCCATGAGTTCCATCATTCATGAATTTTCCATGGAAAGAACCTCGAATTATAGCTGCAGTAGGGCACACTTTCAACATTTGAGATAGACACTGAAATGAATGAAAATGTTTGAATAAGAGGATAAAGAGATAGATTGTCAAGTACAGTACTAATGTCTTCCATTTTTTTTTTTTTTTTTTTTTGTAACTTCACTTTAGTAGAAGATGCTGTTTTCACTTTGTAGGTGAAAAGGGGATTCATGAGAGTTTAGTATGAGCCAAGATAGCAGGGTTGTTTTTATATTATTACACTGGGTCTCTATCAATATGTTCAAACATACAAGTCAAACAGGCCTGAATGGTGTTGCTCGGGAGAATTGTTTACGTTTGTTAAATAATTAAATCTTTGTTGTTATATGCCCTGGAATATGCTACCTTGAGTTGTATGTGTGAGAAGCAGCTGGATTGCATAGCAGCCCCAGCAATGCTGAACATCTCCCTTTGGGGATTTTCAGTGTGAATTGATTTGAGAATTACACCTCTCCCCAGTAGTGAATTTCATATACACCACATGCTTGCCTCCATCTTAAGTCATGCATTCCTGACAAATGGCTGGGGAAAAAAACATGCAATCTAATTTTTGTGATAGAGTAATAGAAATAGAAAACAATGTATTTTTAGATAGTCTTGGATATCACTTTGATGACATTATATTGAAGGCTTGAACATAGTCTGACAATTTGATACATATACTTTCACAAAAATAATAAAAACGTTAGTATTTACTATTGATGGCATTCTAGAATGGCTCAATATTCTCATTCAATTTGTTTTTAAAATTTTTTTGAGAAAGGATTTCCTTACCTAGGTAACACATTTATTTATTACTATAACAAAGTATAGTTTCAACTGAGATTGGCAGATAAATACCTTCAGCTTGAATCTTGCGTTTACTTCTTTTTGCAAATTTAGGTTTATAGTGATTAAGTCAATTTACCAGCAAAATGTAATAATACTTCTTACTTATATGATTAGAATGCCAGCATGAAGTTATGTTTCCAGACACTAGATTTTTTGATAACATTTATAATTTTGCATTGATTCATAATAAGTATTAATATATTTCTCTATAAACTGGGAGAGTCATAAAAGTAGAAATCTTATGTCTATTCTCATCCTTGTCTTATTGCTTTACATAGGCATGCCACATAGTAAGAGCTCAAAATTTTTATGTTAAATCAATTAAAAATATATGAAAAGGGAATAGTGCAATGCCTGATACATGAGCAGTTCAGTTCAGTTCAATCGCTCAGTCGTGTCCGACTCTGATCCCATGAACCGCAGCACGCCAGGCCTTCCTGTCCATCACCAACTCCCAGAGTCTACCCAAACCCATGTCCATTGAGTCAAAGATGCTATCCAACCATCTCAGCCTCTGTCGTCCCCTTCTCCTCCTGCCCTCAATCTCTCCCATCATCAGGGTCTTTTCACATGAGTCAGCTCTTTGCATCAGGTGGCTAAAGTATTGGAGTCTCAGCTTCAGCATCAGCAATTCCAATGAACATCCAGGACTGATCTCCTTGAGGATGGACCGGTTGGATCTCCTTGCAGTCCAAGGAACTCTCAAGAGTCTTCTCTGACACCACAGTTCAAAAGCATCAATACTTCCATGCTCAGTTTTCTTTATAGTAAAACTCTCACATCCATACATGACCCCACTGGAAAAACCATAGCCTTGACCAGATGGACTTTTGTTGACAAAGTAACGTCTCTACTTTTTTAATATGCTGTCTAGGTTGGTCATCACTTTCCTTCCAAGGAGTAAGCATCTTTTAATTTCATGACTGCAATCACCATCTGCAGTGATTTTGGATCCCAGAAAAATAGTCAGCCACTGCTTCCACTGTTTCCCCATCTATTTGCCATGAAGTGATGGGACTGGATACCATGATCTTGGTTTTCTGAATGTTGAGCTTTAAGCCAATTTTTTCCCTCTCCTCTTTCACTTTCATCAAGATATTCTTTAGTACTTCTTCACTTTCTGCCATAAGGGTGGTGTCATCTGCATATCTGAGGTTATTGATATTTCTCCCAGCAATCCTGGTTCCAGCTTGTGCTTCTTCCAGTCCAGAGTTTCTCATGATGTTATAAGTTAAATAAGGATTCAGGCTAAAACCTAGTAAACCAGTTTTTAGGTTAACCACATTTTCTATTTTACATCATTCATTTAAGATCAGATATGCAGATGACACCACCCTTATGGGAGAAAGTGAAGAAGAACTAAAGAACATCTTGATGAAAGTGAAAGAGGAGAGGGAAAAAATTGGCTTAAAGCTCAACATTCAGAAAACTAAGATCATGGCATCCGGTCCCATCACTTCATGGCAAAAGTGATGCATATAAGTTAAACAAGCAAGGTGACAATATACAGCCTTGACATACTCCTTTTCCTATTTGGAACCAGTCTGTTGTTCCATGTCCAGTTCTAACTGTTGCTTCCTGACCTGCATACAGATTTCTCAAGAGGCAGGTCAGGTTGTCTGATATTCCCATCTCTTGAAGAATTTTCCACAGTTTATTGTGATCCAAACAGTCAAAGGCTTTGGCATTGATGATAAAGCAGAAATAGATGTTTTTCTGGAACTCTCTTGCTTTTTCGATGATCCAGCGGATGTTGGCAATTTGATCTCAGGTTCTTCTGCCTTTTGTGTTACTTATTAAAGAGAGCTATTCATTTTAAATGTTTATATCTCACAGTATATTAAAATTTGGTCATTGAGATTATACATGACAGTACATATACTGTGGGGGCATTTTTATTTTAAGTCTTAAAATTTTAACTGATCTTAAATGAATGATGTAAAACAGAAAATGTGGTTAACCAAAAAACTGGTTTACTAGGTTTTAGCCTGAGTCCTCAAGGAGATTTATTTGCAGTCTAGTTGAGTTAAGGTTATTAAAATGGCATTTTTTACATGATACTGTGAGACCATTAACTATAGAGGTGCTAGAAGTCTGTACAATAATATAATCAATGAGATCAGCTGAATGTCATAAGTGGTCTTCCTTGATATGGATATTTTAAATCATTGCAAACATAGTGATAATTACATTTCCTGAGACTACAAACTCACTTTCTATACTGAAAGCTGAAACCAAATCTTATATTTTATAGCAAAATGCCAAGTGGCACTTGTTCTGTAAGTGTTCCCTGGAATAAGTAGTTAAACAGTATAAAGGTAAAAAGGGCAATGCCAAAAGATGATTTGTTTTCCAAATGTTTATTCCTTTCTAACGAGCAAACCACAGTGCTACACACTAAGGGAACTCACCACTTTTTGACACAGGAAAAATACCTGTACTTCATCATAATTTCTTTTATTTTTTTGATACCAAGTTTCTTTTCATTAAGAATTCAAGCAAGTTTTGACATTTTGAGTGTCTGGGTCGTTATGAATCTCTCCGGAGCTTCTGTCATGGAAGGGCTAAGTGATTCCTCTTTTCAAATAACTGTTGTCAAAAAATAAGCAGTTTAATAATCGTTATTATGCAAATCTTCAACAAACTCCTACTGTATAATAAGTATTGCATGGCATCCAATGTTGCTGTTTGATCAAAATTAGTACTGAGTGGTGTTTCCATGTCAAATGTGAAACTAAGGTCAACTGAAATCAATCTCTGATTTGAACACGACTCAACTCTTACTTAGTGAGAGAAAGAAATTCTAGTTTCTCTGAATCTGGTCAGCCTAGATAATTTTCACTGTTTCATAAAGAAACTAAAATCTCTAGCAGTACATTGCTCAGGTCACTCAGATAGTGGATGGCAGAGCCCAGGATGATATCTAGGTTTCTCTAGTTGTAATCTATTGCTCTATTAAACACACAACAGAGAAGCTATTAATTAGCAGCCTGACTCAAGCTCTTTTGTCAAGACAAATTATTTAAGTCAGATGTCCTGCTTTAAATAAGTCCACATTTACCAATGAGATATCAACAGATGCATGGGCACTTTTAGTTTCAAAAATCTGATATTAATATATTCTCCTTCTGACCAAAACAAATTTTCCTATTTTTGTGAACTTACTGAAATCATTAAATGATTAGATGGCATAATACAAGCACAGATTAAACCTGGAATGGCAACCCACTCCAGTACTCTTGCCTAAAGAATCCTGCGGATGGAGGAGCCTGGTGGGCTGCTGTCCATAGGGTTGCACAGAGTTGGACAGGACTGAAGCGACTTAGCATAGTGTGAATTATCTAGTTTTCCTTTCTATTTAAAGTAACAGATGTGTGATTCTTAGTCTAATACTAATAGCAAATAAATACATGAAGACAAATATTTAAATCCTTATTTTTATTTCCGTATTTTCCATTTATTACAACTGTAGCTAATTCATCCATACTTTAACTGGATTACTGATTGTTGAACTTTGGTTTTTTAAGAGCATATTCTAAATGATAGATAAAGTCAAAGAAAATATAGGACAAGTTATAAGGAAATGTCAAATCATTTTCAAATCATTTCTAATCATTTGTAATTTCAAACTTTGCCCATTTCAGTTTCCTTCAAAACATTTTGATCATATGGAGTTAATATTCTTCATCTGTTTCTTGTGCTAATTTTCTCCTCCCCCTGGAACTTAGAATGTCCAAATCACTAATTTATTAATTTTCCTTAAAATTAAAGCTTAGATGAATGTTCTGGGCATATTGTGGTTCCCTCATCATATATTCATTTTGTTCAGAACATGCACTCTTTGAACTTAAAAGCTGGGCCAAGTTCTAGTGAAATGTTTGGGGAATAATAAATTGAAAAATGCAGCCAGAGGCACTTCTCCTGTGCCCATTGTGTCCTCAGTGTCATTATTTTGTTCAATAATACTGAGTTTGGGGAAACCATGAGATATAACTGATACATATTTACTTTTAAGCCTAAGGCACCCAATGATTTACAGTGATGGGTGTCTGCCCACAATATTGCCATTGCTATTTTTAAGATCTGGTGCCAAACCAGGCAGAGGTCTGGCCCTGCAGCTCTCATGGCCTTTTTAATATGCATTTCTCAGCATAGTTCCACAATATCATGGTCATCCCTTCCTGTTCTTTACCCCGGACATGAGCTAGAGATAGGAACAGCTACCAGAGATGATCAATATTCTTGTAAATCCAGGAAAAACAAAGGCTAATTTATTTTCTTACAAAATGTATTTAACTGTTTAGGCTTATTCTCAAGAATTTGAAAACTATTTGTGCTTTTCAGGTTTTAAAAGAATAGCATGTTGAATTTCTTGGATGTGCTATTTATTTTGTAGCCTATGGAAATAGCATCAATGAATAATTCTCAAAACAGTCTGGCTGGTGTAGCTTAAAATTAATCTAGTAAATGTAATGATAAAGCTCATGAAAAATATAAATCGATGTAATACACAGCCAAGAAGTATAATCTTGAAGGTAGAACTCTTTGTTTTCTCTCTGTTCTTTCTTTAGTTAGTGAGGATACCTTTGCCTCAACACTGGTATTTTGTTCCAAGGGAATTCAGGTTATAATTAGCCATCCCAGTGTAACCAGGCAGATGAAGTCAGTCCTCATATTGTAAGTATGCCATACACGATCTCAAAGGGCAAATTTTAATATAGTGTGGACTATAATGCATGTTATAATTTACTTTTTTCACTGTGTCTTTCCTATACACAATCTGTGTTGTCCATATCTTCAAATATCATGCTAATGCACATCATTATCTCTGAGGTATACAGGCATTTTACTTAGGGAAGATTATTAAAACAATTGACTGGCTCTTCCTAAGTACATAAAATTGCTTTAGCTGTTTTACTGCTCAACTTATTTGGGTAAAATATTAAATACTGTATAATGTCTTTGATTTTCTCTCTGATGTTATATTTTTATTCTTTGGATAATTTCCTCATTATTTTTGGACATTTCAGGAAGGGCCAGAATTTTTCCAGGAATATTGAAGTGGCTTAGAATTCTTAGCTACACTGGCACAAAGTCAAAACTGATTCAGGATGTAAAGGGTATGTGTGTTGAGGGTACAGGTGTGGGAGTTATTCCCAGAGTTGTTGGCTCATAGCCACCCATGCAGACTGCCTAGATGGTTTACACTTTCTATGAGCTTCCCAAGTGGTGCTCGTGATAAAGAATATGTCAGGAAACCTAAGAGACAGGGATTTGATCTCTGTGTCAGGAAGATCCCCTGGAGGAGGGCATGACCACCCACCCAAGTATCAGAGGAACCTGGTGGGCTCTAGTCCATGGGGCTGCATGGACTACAGCAAAAGACTATAACAGAAGATGTGCAGGTTTTGTTATAACCACATGCAGGTTTTCACGACTCTCATATCTGGGGGAGATATCAAGTTTATTGTCAGTAAAAAGGAGAAATTATCCTTATTTTTCTTAGAGAAATCCCTTATACTTTTTAATGAGAAATTTGTTTCTTCTTGTGCAGATTATTAAAATGCCACTCCATGTAACCATAACTACATTTTCTCTCTTTTATTCTGTTTTCAATTATATTGTTTTAATCCAATCCACAGTTTTGCAAATGTGCGCTACCTGCTGAGACAAACTCAAAAATGTTCCTTCTTCTTCTGATCACTTAGTAACAATTTAGATTCCTGTCCTCTCTGAGATCAAACTAGACACACACACTTGCATACATATTTAACTTCTCTTGTAGAGCTATGTTTTTTTGTTGTTGCTTGTTTATTTTTGTCTAGGGATATAAGTGTCTAGTTGAATAATTTAAACTCTAAATCAATATTCCTCTTTTCCTCTCTCTTTCCCTCTCTCTCATTTAAAAATATGTATAATTGTGATTTAAAGATACTTAAGTTTGTCCAAGGTCACATAATCATTAAGTGCTAGAACTTAGATAACAAAGTTATATTTTGATGACTGTTTGATTACCTAGAACTGAAACTTCAGCAATGCTGTAAATTTCACACAGCATTGTCATCGATCTCCCCCAATCGGAGTTTCACAAATTGTGAATTACAATTTCAGTTGAAATAGGGGTGAAAGTGAGGGTCACAGGTCCTTGCGCTGAGAGGGAGAGAAATCCCAGGATTGGTGAGAGGATTTAGAAGTGATATCAAGATGCCCTTTCATGTAGAGGCTATAAAAACTGTGGGATTCATTTCTGAGAGGCTCTTGCTGTTACGAATCTATTAATGAACAAATAACAGGATGGGAGGCTCTAGATTATATTAATGAGGTGGTCGTCTTCTTCACATTGGTTCTATTTTGTGTATTTAACCCATGGTTGGTGGGCTCAACTATGAGAAACCAATGAAAAACCTTGCTGATGAGTTTGCCCTGTCCTCCTCATCCATCACTTTCACTTTTTGATGCTTTCTACATAAGTCATGTTATACCATGCACATGCCCTGGACTCTTGCTTCAGCTGATATTCTGTATTCAGACTGCCTTGTAATTAGATCTGTTATTTTGTCCTAAACTCATTCTACATTCTTACTGTAATAAATTCGTGTAAAAATCTATTGTAACAAATATTGATTGGGTGATCATCCTATAACAGCTTCAAATTAGAAAGACATTCTAGGGAAGAAAATGTTGTTCAAAATAGCAAGATGATAATTGTAATCATTATAACTAGTATTTCTCAGGCTGTGTGGTATCAGGCACTCTGTCAAGTACTTTAACATTATCTTCTTTCATCCTTATAAAAGTTCCATGAGCTACATGTCTCATTATCATTTTTCCCTTTTTTTAAGTACATGAATTCTTTGATATTTAAAGAATTAGCATTGCCTAAAGCAGCGTAAGTAGTAGTGGAGAAACTAAGAGTGATTTGTTGGATATCAAAGTCTATATTTGAACCATTGTACTATATAGGGTGGCAGGCACCATAGGGTGAGACTTTGCCTTCATTCCTACTATCCGGGCCCATTCCAACTTTGTGGGGGTCAACTTTAATTCATAGTAATTCTATGGACCTCTTGTTATTTAAACTGCAACCACTATTGGTAATGTCAGCTGATTATTCCTGCATTTCATCTGGTGCTAGGCACATGTGTTTAAGGTGTGCAGACAGCTTAGATGAAAAAGCATCCTCCAGTGCCAGCAGCCTGGGTGCAGGGCTGTAATAAACATGTCATCAAAAGCAGAGGCTGTGTCACTGATGGAAATTCTAAATAACCTCACCTCTCAAAGGCAGAAAATAATTATCCCATAAAGGCAGTCTGGGCTGCCACATAATCTTCAACCAGCATAAATATATTCTGTACCCATAAGTGTTTAATCTTTAAACACATCCCCGTCGACACAGTCATCTAACCCACCAAAAATACAGGAACTACCTTAAGATGCCACAAAGACAGCATGGGAGAATGAACTCCTGGTCCTGGATGCGTTGATGACAGTTCTGCTTTGCTAGCCTGCTGCTTGCTGAGTGAAACAGTAAATGGACCAATCTGGCTGCCTGTCCTGCCCAGCCTGAGACCTTGTGGAAGCATAGCCACCTGAGAGCCGTCTTCTCTCTGCAGGGTTAGAGTCCGCCTCCGTTTCCCTGTGCCATCTCCTAACAAGACATTCAGAATCAATCACCCCTACTGCAAAGCCCTTTAATACCTGAGATCTTTGGAAACTGGCAGTTGTATGACAAGAAATAGGAGCTGCCTTTCCCTCGCCTCTTACTGGCAGTGCCTTCCTGAAGCCCTCTGGCCCCTCCATGCCCTCAGCTGTTCCAGATAACCAAGCGGCAGTAACAGCCAGTTTTGGATTCACTGCTCTGAGTCTTGGAAAAGCACGCTGGTTTCAGGCCATCGTTGCAATGGCATTATCTGAACCACAGACCACTAAGTTGGTCGCTTCTTTATCACACTTTGCTGTTGCTTTTGCAGTGCACTCATCAGCCTGTCAAACCTTATTTTCCTGGTTCTGACAATTACTGAGCCAGATCCAGAAGACAAATATTTCTGGGATTCTGTATTTTAGGAGGAAGAAAGATCAGCCCTGATAGACTGGCTGTTTCTCACCCTTGAGATCTAGCCATGCCACATACCAAATTGTATGGGTTCTGGCAGCTGTTCTCCCACTTGAGGTCACTGTTTTCTGTTGTACCATTGCTTACAAAGGTTTCTGGGTGCAGTAACTCTTCTTAAATTGATTGATATGGCTTGGCATCAAATGAAAAGCTAAGCTCTGCTTCTGTGACCCTTGGAACAGGCCTGTGTTGCAAACAGCCACAGAACTTCAAAGCAGGATTTGGTTTGATGACCTGCTGACACTTTGCAGATGCAGAATGTCTGTCACACCTCTCTTTGTGGGGCCCGAGTAAATACTGTCACTTGATTCTCTGTACATTTATACTTCTGTAGATTTGCAGGATCATTACTCTGTTTGGGTTCACCGTTTCCTTGCTCAGTATTTCAGTCTGAAAGAATTTGAAGAATATTTCAAGTTATACAAAAGTATTTGCTATTCTACTTTAATAGCAAAAAGAAAAAAATTGACTCTAAAATTTTAAATTTAATGTGAATTAAAAATAAATCGTTTCAAAGTTTGGAAATAAGGTTAGAAATCAAGTTGCATGTTTTTAGCAGTCTATTTTATATCCCAGAGATACGCTCCTCTAAAATGCTTTGTGAAATTTAGATAATTTTTATTTTGAGTTTGTTTATCCAAAGAAGAGGGATATTGGGCATATGGTCAATAACAACTTTGTAAATTCCTTTGATGTCTTAAGTAACGAAATACACTCTCATCTATGTCAGATAGGACTATGTCGGTGATAGAGGGATTTCTCCTTAAAGTTTCAAATGCGCAACATAGTGTTCTGTCAGAGTCCAAAACCAAAATAGGAGACAAGGTTTTTACCCTCTCTGAATTTAGAGTTTATTAAAAATAAAACTATATGTGCAATATTCATAATGAGCATTGGCTTACCTTAAAGTGAATGTGTGTGTTTTCACACTCCTACCTGTGGTTGGGCATGCATAATTTCATGCATCCTGCCGTTTACAGCTCAAAGGTTTCCAGGGACTACTATCTGCTTCTTAAGTATTATGGAATAGTGTTCTCTGGATGTCATTTCAGCACCTGCCAAGGGTCAGAAGACCTGAATTCCCTTTCTGATCCTGCTACTTAATAACTTTGTGACCTTGGCCATATTGCTGAATTTATTTTAGGTAGGTTAATTTCATTCATTTTCATTGAAAGGAATAATTATTCTCTTTCTTCCATCTCTCTACCATTCAAATTTATGAAATGATATAATCATTCTTAGTGTTTTAGTTTATGCCATTAAATATGCTTCTGTTCTCATAACTGGGGTGGACAGCTAGAAGAGACATTCTTTGTCTTTCACTATCAGTGAAGCTATCAGCAAACTTACCCCACTAACTGCATTCTTTCTCCCTTGCACTCAAATTTATTTCTAGATGTGTTATGGCTCCATTTTTATTGGTTACCACGTCTGCATTCTGATCAGTCACACCACACTGGACTCAGTTTATGCATCTGGATAAATCAGTTTATGCACTGGATCTGTGGAAAGTGAAAGTGAAAGATCTGTGAACTTGGTTGCTTTTTGGCCACCATACTCCTAGCAAGAGCCTGCTCTTCCATTAGGTGAAAGTTAGGTTGTTGTTGTCAATGCACACTCTAAAGACCTTGGGTTTTGCTTTGATGATTGCTCCCTGATCCTCCCTGTCACATAAAGAAAAAAACAAAAACAAAAACACAGTAGTATATAGTCTGATGCCTGCTTCATGTGCTGCCCACTTTTAGTTTTGGGGCTTTCCTGACACAGCTTAGGCAATATAAACATCAGGGTGCCCTTAGCCACGAATCCCAGTTTATTTGTTCTTTCATGTGTTCTATCCTGCCCAACTCTTTGCAACTCATGGACTGTAGCCCACCAGGCTCCTCAATCCTTGAGATTTTCCAGGTAAGAATACTTTGCCATTTCCTCCTTTAGGGGATCTTCGCAATCCATAGATTGAGCCCACATCTCTTGCATCTCCTGCGTTGGCAGGCAGATTCTTTACCACTGAGCCACAGGGGAAGCCCGTGGATCCCACTGCCAGTCCATAAACCTGCAGGCAACAGTGGGCAGATAGGAACTTCGCTGACCTGAGCAGGACCCTCGATGCTAATGTTACTGTGTTGGGCCCAGGCTTCTGCAACAGTGGTTTGAGGAAACTGGTACCATTCAGAATCTTGGGAGAGTTGAAGCCTTATCAGGTAAACTTTGAATAATAGGATACAGAAACCTACAGATAAATACTTCTTCTTCCCCTTCTTCAGAATAGATGGTGTATAGTTCCTCTATGACCTCTAGGAAAGTATACTTCAAGAAAAGCAGAAAGGGGTGCTTGCCCTTGTGACTTAGCCAGTGATTTTGCTTCTTGTGTCTTCTCTTCCTCATTCCCTTTTCCTTTAGCTTCTTGCTGTCCTGAAATTTACTCCCAAATAACATATTCATGTTTTTTTTCCAGTATCAGTTTTGTTTTGTGCCCTTGGACTATGACACATTAATTCCTGTATTTTAAGTCTTAATTCCATTTTTTATGTCTTCTAGTTCATTTTTCAAATCCTTTGGTTTTACTCTTTTGACTTTGTATTCTTAGTTTTCTGCTTTCTGATATTCTTTAATAGAGGTAACTATGTCTACACAACTTTAGCTTCTTTTTTCATAGCAGAAGGCTGATCATAGCTTTGTTGTATGAGAATATGGAAAATATCTCTGTTGAGTAAATTCACTGCATTTTTGTTCTATATGTTTTCTTATTGCACTTTACAAATCTTTTTATCAGTGTGTTTTTATTTGTACTAAACAAAAGTTAGATTTTCTGATGTGGCTCTTTGCAGGAGCTTCAGGTATGAAATAGGATGGGGCCACATTAGCCTTCTAGGTTGTTTAAATGGGAAACATCTTCTCCTTTGTGGTCACAGGAATAGTTGTTTCCTATAAGCATTTCTAGTGTATATAATATGTTTGTTTGGCTTTGTCTCCCTTGCATCTCTAACACCAGGGCTGTGAAGACTTTTGCCAGATCTCACTGTTCCCCTGTCCCCAGTCTTATGTTCTTGTATTAAACAAGAGAGTTAGCTTCAGTGCTTCATGAGAAACCCTCCCTTTCTGCAAGGTTATTCATGCAGACAGTTCTTTCTTGAAGTCTGGGCAGGTCCCTTGCTTGCTTCCTTCTTCCCTGGTTTCCTTCTGCCCATTTTCGGCTTTGTTTGGCATGTGTGGCTCATATATGAAAATATATATGTATTTATCACCCGCTTTTATGGACTAGCTAGTAGGTGTTTTCCAATGTTACATAAAATGACAAGATATATAATGACAATTTTGTTCAAGAGTACTAACACACATTTTGGTAACTATGTTTTTTATAAGAAAAATACATATATTCAAATGACTAGATATAGATTAACTACAATAATACATAGTTGAAAAAGTATGTTTTCACATAAGGATCATAGCTATTCATTTCTATCCATATAATGTTTATAAGAAGCTAAATAAAGCAACAGTCATAAATTCACAGAGAGTTAAATATTGCATAGTTTATTTGAACCAATATGTTACTTTCTATTATGGCTCAGTGGTAATGCAGGAGACATGGATTCAGTCCCTGATCCAGGAAGATCCCCTGGAGGAGAACATGGCAACTCACTCCAGTATTCTTGCCTAGGAAATCACATGGACATTGGAGTCTGGAAGGTCTGTGGGGTCACAAAGAGTCAGCCACAACTTAGCAACTGAACAACAACAGCAACAAAAAGCTGTTTTGATATTCTCAAAATTGCTGTTTGAGCAACTTCTTTGAAGTGGAATTTACTACCATAGAAGGCATGTACATTCCATATTTGTGTATCTATCATTTAAAAAATTAATTTGTTAATTCAAGCTTTTGCAACTCTGCTAAATACTGTGCTAAGCACATTAATGAATAAAAAAGTTTGAATTTTTCCTTCAAAGAAGCAAAGTAACTAACATTCACCATCAGTTCAGTTCAGTCGCTCAGTCGTGTCCAACTCTATGTGACCCCATGAATCGCAGCACGCCAGGCCTCCCTGTCCATCACCAACTCCTGGAGTTTACCCAAACTCAAGTCCATCAAGTCGGTGATGCCATCCAGCCATCTCATCCTCTGTCCTCCCCTTCTCCTCCTGCCCCCAATCCCTCCCAGCATCAAGGTCTTTTCCAATGAGTCAACTCTTTGCATGAGGTGGCCAAAGTATTGGAGTTTCAGCTTCAGCATCAGTCCTTCCAATGAACACCCAGGACTGATCTCCTTTGGGATGAACTGATTGGATCTCCTTGTAGTCCAAGGGATTCTCAAGGGTCTTCTCCAACACCACAGTTCAAAAGCATCAATTTTTCGGCACTCAGCTTTCTTCACAGTCCAACTCTCACATCCATACATGAGCACTGGAAAAACATAGCCTTGACTAGATGGACCTTTGTTGGCAAAGTAATGTCTCTGCTTTTTAATATACTATCTAGGTTGGTCATAACTTTCCTTCCAAGGAGTAAGTGTCTTTTAATTTCAAGGCTGCAATCACCATCTGCAGTGATTTTGGAGCCCAAAAAAATAAAGTCTGACACTGTTTCCACTGTTTCCCCATCTATTTGCCATGAAGTTAGTTAGATCAGATGCCATGATCTTAGTTTTCTGAATGTTGAGCTTTAAGCCAACTTTTTCACTCTCCTCTTTCACTTTCATCAAAAGGCTTTCTAGTTCCTCTTCACTACTGCTTAAATCCAATAACACATCATTTTCTCAAATACTTAAGTATATAACTAAATGAAGGGCTTCCCTGGTGGCTCAGACATTAAAGAGTCTGTCTACAATGCATGAGACCCGGGTTCGATACCATGGTAGGGACGATCCCCTGGAGAAGGGAATGGCTACCCACTCCATTATTCTTTCCTGGAGGACTCCATGGACAGAGGAGCCTGGTGGGCTGTAGTCCTTGCAGTCACAGATAGTCAGACACAGTTAAGTGACCAAGTTGGACACAACTGAGCAATGACTAAGCATGCAACTAAATATGTGTATGTATTCTTATAAAATATAGACATATATAAAATCTCTATGTATATCATGTATGAATAAAGGATAATCTCTATTCTTTCAGGTAAAGTATAAATTGAAATTCTACACGTGTGTGTATATGAAACATATGTATATACACATATGCATAGTATAGCGCCCCGTGCCTATGTGGTATGCACTCAGTGACTGTGATTGTGAAAGGAATTAAAGTGTTTCTTGAAAAGGTCAAATTTCTAATTTGTTTCTCTATGACTGTCAGAGTTTAACACAGTGCTCACATAAAGTAGATACTGAACAAATATTTGTTGTCTCACTAGGTTTCTCATTAGAAAAGCTATTCGGGCAGAGGAGTTATATCCGAAATTCCCTGCTACACTGACACATATCTACACCTTAGAAAACTGAAGGTGAAAAATGTGAAGGTGATTTAAAGTTGCTGTTTTGAGATTGATACTAGAGAATTCACTTGAATTTTTTCACATAAGTCGAGATAATTGATGAAAGACTTTGTTTCTATATGCTCTATATAATCTATTAGAGGACATATTACAGTGTAATTTTTCTGTGCATTTTCCCCATTACTCTAAGGCTTTTTCTTAAATAAAAGATTCATTTATTTTTGGCTGTGCTGGATGTTTATTGCTGTGTGCAGGTTTTCTTTAGTTTCAGCAAGTTGGGTCTCCTCTCTACTTGTAATGCAAGAGCTTCTCATTGCTGTGGGTTTCCTTATTGTAGAGCAGAAGCTCTAGGGTGGGCAGTGATTGTGGCTGTCAGGCTCCAGGGTGTGAGCTCATGAGTCTGGTGCACTGGCTTTGGTGCTTTGTAGCATGTGTGACTTCCCAGACCAGGAATCAAACCAGTATCCCTTGCATTGCGATGTGGATTCTTAACCACTGGACTAAGGCTTTGGATGAGAGTATTATAATTACTGATATGAGCAGCTCTAACTGGAATTTTTGTATTCAAGGAACAAAATATATATCTTTAAAAAAAATTATAGTGTCTCTGTGAATGTTTCTTTCTTTCTTATTAATTATTTTCGTGTTCTTTCTGCAGAAATCATCAATCATATTTGAGCCTTTATGCACTCAACCACCTAAATAGGTCTTCTTAAATGAGCTTTATGCTTCTAATTATGTAGAATCCTTTCTTTTGTTTGGAATTCCCTTTAAGTGGATTGTTTTAATCAGGGATATTCTTTAATGTAAAAATATTGCTATCTCTTAATTGACTGGGGTGAATGGGAGGAGTGTATATACCAGACTGAGACATCAGAATCTCAAACGTATGCTTACATCAAATGATCACAGCAAGTGCTTTTTCAAGTGGTGATGGACATTACAAGGTAGGATAATTTTGTTCTTTTTTTGAGAGAGAATATGTCTTAATCAAGCTCTTTTTCTCTAAGACTAAAGAATTTCCTTAAAAGGTAAATAGGGTCCCCTGTTATATTCTGTATTATTATATATTTTCTTCAGATGCTGCAAATAATTTGCATGAGAGTAACCAAGGTACTTATTAGAATTGCTCATTTTGAGACCTCTCACAAATGAACTAATGCCAACTCAGGATGAGTCAAAGATTAGGATTATCAAACACAAAGTTTAAGGCAGCTTTAACCATGCCCTGTAATGTAAAAGTACAAATTTTTTAAATGAGTGGCAAGACATATTTTAGGAGGGAAATAGGAATTATAAAAGAGAAACAAATGACAGTTTTAGAACTGGAAAGCTCAATCTCTGAAGTAAAGTTCATACTGAAAGGGCTCAATAGCAGAGTAGCAGTAACAGAGAAAAGAGTGAACTTCATGATACATCACCAGAAATCATTCAAGCTGAAAGATAGAGGGGAAAACAGACAACAAATAAATGGATCCTCAGTTACCACTGAGATAATGTACACATTTATAGTACTTTTGTCCTTGGAGTTTCAGAAGGAGAAAAGAAGACTATCAATGCAGGAAAAAAAAATTAAGATAACAACTAACTTCTCCAAAGTATTCTCAGGTGGCTCAGTGGTAAAGAATCCACCTGCAATGCAGGAGATGTGGGTTCAATTCCAGGGTCAGGATCATCCCCTGGAGAAGGAAATGGCAGCGCATTCTAATATTCTTGCCTGGGAGATCCCACAGAGAGAGGAGCCTGGTGGTCTACAGTCCATGGGGTCGCAAAGAGTCAGGCACAACTTAGAGACTGGACACATACACACACAACTCCTCCAAAAAGACGAATTTCCAGATCCAAGAAAATTAGTGAATATCTAACAAGAGAAAATCAAAGAAAATCCACTCTCAGATAAATCATATGCACACTATAAATCAAAGTTTAAGGGAAAATATTGAAAATAGTTAAAATATTTATACATTGGAACAACAATTCAAATGACTAAAAATTCTCATTAAAAATACCTATAGTAAAGCAACCTCTTCACAGTTTTGAAAGAAAAGAAGTGTGAATCCAGGTTTCCATATACACCAAAACTATCCTTGAGTAATCATAGCCAGATAAATATCTTGTACATGAAGGAAAATAAGAGAATTCAATGCTAGCATATTCACTCTATAAGAAATGCTAAAGGAATTTCTTCAAGTTGAAGAGACATTTCTTTTATACCAGAAGGATTCCACAGTGTCTCACAGGCTGCTCTTCTGGTTACTTTGCATATTTTGAGAATGGATGACCACACTCCTCCATATTATATATTTCCTGACATATTCCATCTTGTCCCTTTTTTGAGTTCTCTATGTAAAGGACTCCTTTCCTAGGTCTGAATATTTACATAGGCTTTTCTTTAGGATTGACTGGTTTAATATCTTTGCAGTCCAAGGGGTAGTCCTAGGATTGAAATCCTTAGCATGTATATAATACAGGAAAAAATGAATAAAATATTTCACCTAGACCTAGAACAAATGAGGACCAGTAGTAAACCAAATTTACAGTTGGGTTGTAGAGCAGCCATCAGAAAAGAAAGCTTAAAAAGGAGGAGTCTTGATTAATGGGTGTCAAGGAAAAAAGAGGAGACCAGAAAAGGAAATAGAAATCTATGTATCAGCCATTGACTGGCTGCCTAGCTGTAATGAGCTAGGTTAGCGGTTAGCCCCCAATGTGTTTTCTTACAGTGTGCTCCAAATTTTTTATCTGAGGTCCCCTCCTCATGGGATTACCCCATTGAGTAAGATCCAGGAGGTGGTTCAAGGGCCTTGGCTTTCATGCCCAAAAGGGATTTCCTCTAATGTGCAGTCTTGTGTCTTCCTAGGCAGGCAGCAGGGTCCTCAGCGCAGCATCTCAGTGGAACAGCCCCTCTTTCCCAATACTGCTTCCTCCCTTTTCTTCTATAATGCTTCTTCCCAATAAGCCCTCTGAGCTGTTAACTCTGGCTTAACATCTGCTTCCCACAGCACGTGTTTAATCTGAGTAATACTTAGCAGATGCTGAGGATTATATTCGATCCTGTTTTCTGAGTTCTACATTTCCTCATTTCTCACCTCAGTTGCACCTTTGGATAATAATTTATTTGATTTGGTGCTCATTGATACTGCACTAGTTCGGTATGTGAAATTGTCACTGAAGTATGAAAGAAGGTGTTAAAGATATTATTTAAAAACAAATGAGAGTGTAACATTTTAATAGCTTTTTGTGTTCTATATTTTCCTTCAATCTGCAGATAAGATATTACTTAGCATAACTTGAACCATATTTTATTAAACAAGCAAAATTTTATTAAAATAGCATTTCCTCTTGAATATGGGCAGAAAATTAACAGATTTTTTTAGATTTTTTAAACTATATGTGTGTGTGTGTGTGTGTGTAAATGAATGAATCAGAAAAAGTAGAAATTAGAAAGACTGGAAATCAGAATCAGAAAGAGTAGAAATCAGAATCAGAAAAAGTAGAAATCAGAAAAAGTAGAAAAACAACTTTTAGTGGATTTTATTTTCATATGAAATAGTAAACTAAATATCAGGCTAGAAAATACTAAGAAACCCATACACCATTAAGTCAAAATTAAAGCTTAGTCTAAAAATATGTGGAAAAAATAATAACCAACTAAGAAGTGCCTTTTCTAATCATTAAATAAATAGATCTATGCATATAGAACATTTAATTTTTATGTTTATTTCTAAATATTATATAATTTATGATGTTTCCAAATTATGTTTTGCATGTCAGATTTAGAAAATAATATGAATTATCACTCGATAAATATTATTGAACTAAAGCTTGATGAATATATGTATATTTGATTCAGGCTAGCAGATAAAGAGCAAAATGTTTACAGTTACAAGAATATTTAATAACTTCTCTGGATGTATTGGCTTATGCTACTTTCATTTAAAATGAAATATTTGCACTTTTAGGTCCCTAGTATTCAGATATTGATTATATTTTGAAGAGAGACTATAGATAAAGAAATCATAACATAATTTTATTATAATTAACTAGTTTTGTTTCAATTTTGAAATACCAAATTATTTAATATGATAAAACTATGATATATGATAAACAGGTATTTTTTTAAATAATAGTTTTCAAAATGAGTTTATCCATTTATAGGTTTTTCTTTTTAAAATAACAAAGTACATTTGGTGAATTTTGACACTCATTAAACACTTGATGAAAGGTTATTGCTTTATAATCCAGTATATTGTCTCATAAAAGGGGATTATTTTAATGCACAAAAGTCTCTAAAAGAAAGTTTTTGATTCAGTGCGCTAAATTTAATAAAATTAAATGCTTGCATGCATCAAAACATTTAAAAAACTTTCCCTTTATTTCAACCTCTTATATGTTACTTCATTGTATTTAGCACATTTACTTATGGTGAATTTGCTGTAACTACCACTGTATCTGGGAAAGAATCTTAATTATCTGTGTATAATTATGCATTCTAAATATGATTCTAAGCATTTTATTGGAGATTTTAGACACAGTAGGAATTTAGAAAATTATCAGTTGAGGGTCATTTAGCTTTTTGTTATTGAACTCACTAACGCCTTCCTAGAATTTGCCTTGAAAAATAGCCTTTCTTGGTCTAAAGCAAGGACATCCTGGCAGGTAAAGGTGTATGCATGTGTGTGCATGTACCCTTCTAATCACACACAAGCTAAAACTCACATTTTCCAAAAATTACACTGAATTTTATGCATCATTATTTGGCCTTCTGAATGCTAAAGCCAAAGCCAAAAATATAGCTTTTGGTTAAATGTTAAGATTGAAGCCAATATTCAACTCAGTTGCATTGTAAAATTTATATCTAGGTGTAAGTTGCAGTCAAACTATTTGAATGACATTAATGTGAGAGTTATTCAATGAAACATGAATTTTTAAATTGCTTGGGCACATGAAAATTAAAGGAAATAGAAAGTATCAGAGAACAAGTTCCAGACTGGATAGTGTCAGAACAGTTACTTTATATTATGGACTTTCTATTTTCCAGATACAATGTGAGGCACTTTTATACACTGTTCCTAATTACCCAAAACATTCCAAAATGCATATATGAGAATATATGAGAAGACTGCAGGTTACAAAATTTTTATACTTGTTACATGGTCCAAATTTCACAAAATGGAAAAATTTCAACTTCACATAAAATTGATTGCAAACTCCTTGCAATTCACATGTGATAAAGCATTTAAAGTTTAAGGATAAGAAGAAAGAATTGGGAAAAGAAAAAAAAAAAACAAAAAAAAAACAGAAGTAACCCCCATAGCATCTTTTCCACTGAGCTCAATTGAAAATGAAGATTTGTTTAGTATCTCTGTGTCCATGATATCTCCAAAACCTTCAGGGGAGGTTCCTTCCTAGTCTGTTCTAGCATTTGAAGGCCCCAGGCATTGCTTAGTTTATAGGATAATTAATTCTAATCATTGCCTCTGTCTTCACGTGGTTGTCTTCTCTCCATGTGTCTAATTTTATCTGTGTCCACTCTAATGACCTCATTGTAACCTTATTATACCTGCAAAGATTCTGTTTCTAAATAAGATCATATTTATAAATACCTAGGTAGGGTCAGGATTTCAACATATCGCTTTTGGGGATACAGTTCAACCCTTAAAAACTACTAAAATACAGGTCTCAATATGTACTTTCAAAAGCACAGACATTCACCATCCTCTCAACCAGTTATATATTTAAACAACACTAAAGAAAAATAGCACACAATGGATCTGCACATTATTTTCAATGTTTCTAGAAAACTTGAGAATGACTTTAAACTCTGACACATCAATCAAAATTACCTGGGGACCTGACTGAAATCAGGTTTGATTGATGATTGATTGCTGAAATCATCACAGGCTTTCTGATCAGGATTTCCAGATAGCAATATTATAAAGAAATCTCCCAGATGATTCCATTTGTCAAAACAGGTTTGAAATCCATTGCCTTAAAAGGACGTCAACTTATTTAAGGAGACGTGTGTCTTAAATGTAAGGCAAAGTGTAACTTCTTCGATGTGTTATTGAAAATAACCCTGCTGAGCTGAAAGTGGTGAAACTGGATCACTGACTTCAGGCGCAGTTGAGAAAAGACCAAAGATTGTTAAATGTGAATATCCTGCACCCTCTGATTTCCAAGCTCCAGTTTCTCACATATACATTTTACACAAATATCCTAGGAAAATAATAATATTTGAAGAAATTATAAATGTCAACTAAATATATTTCTTTTTTCCTAAAATAGTTTAGAATCAATTTCATTATGAAGATTGTTTTATTTGTTGTTGTTCAGTTGCAAAGTTGTGGCCCACTCTTTGCAATCCCTTGGACTGTTGCAAACAACACTTCTCTGTCCACTATCTCACAGAAGTTGCTCAAACTCATGGCCATTGAGACAGTGATAGTATCCAACCATCTCATCCTGAGTCACCACTTTCTCCTCCTGCCCTCAATCTTTCCCAGCATCAGGGTCTTTTCCAATGAGTCAGCTCTTCGCATCAGGTGGCTTCAGTCTTAGAGCTTCAGTATCAGTCCTTCCAATGAGTATTCAGGGATGCTTTCCTTTAGGATTGACTGGCTTGATCGCTTTGCAGTCCAAGGGACTCTCGAGAGTCTTCTCCAGCACTGCAATTCAAAAACATGCAATCCCATTCAAGCTACCAATGGTATTTTTCACAGAACTAGAAAAAATAATTTAACAATTTGTATGGAAATTCAAAAAACCTCTAATAGCCAGAGCAATTTTGAAAAAGAAGAATGGACCTGGAGAAATCAACCTGCCTGACTTCAGGCTCTATTACAAAGCCACAGTCATCAATACAGTGTGGTACTGGCACAAAGACAGAAATATAGATCAATGGAACAAAATAGAAAGCCCAGAGATAAATCCATGCACCTATGGACACCTTATCTTTGACCAAGGAGGCAAGAATATACAGTGGAGAAAAGACAAACTCTTTAACAAGTGGTGCTGGGAAAACTGGTCAACTACTTGTAAAAGAATGAAACTAGAACACTTTTTAACACCATACACAAAAATAAACTCAAAATGGATTAAAGATTTAAATGTAAGACCAGAAACTATAAAACTCCTAGAGGAAAACCTTGGCAAAACACTCTCCGACATAAACCACAGCAGGATCCTCTATGACCCACCTCCCAGAATATTGGAAATAAAAGCAAAAATAAACAAATGGGACCTAATGAAACTTAAAAGCTTTTGCACAACAAAAGAAACTATAAGCAAGGTGAAAAGACAGACTTCGCCTGTCTGGGAGAAAATAACAGCAAACAAAGAAACTGACAAAGAATTAATCTCAAAAATATATAAGCAACTCCTGCAGCTCAATTCCAGAAAAGTAAACCACCCAACCAAAAAATTGGCCAAAGAACTAAACAGACATTTCTCCAAAGAAGACACACAGATGGCTAACAAACACAAGAAATGATGCTCAACATCACTCATTATCAGAGAAATGCAAATCAAAACCACAATGAGGTACCATTTCATGCCAGTCAGAATGTTTGCTATCCAAAAGTCTACAAGCAATAAATGCTGGAGAGGGTGTGGAGAAACGGGAACCCTCTTACACTGTTGGTGGGAATACAAACTAGTACAGCCACTATGGAGAACAGTGTGGAGATTCCTTAAAAAACTTGAAATAGAACTGCCATATGACCCAGCAATCCCACTACTGGACATACACACCGAGGAAACTAGATCTGAAAGAGACACGCGCACCCCGATGTTCATCGCAGCACTGTTTATAATAGCCAGGACTTGGAAGCAACCTAGATGTCCTTCAGCAGATGAATGGATAAGAAAGCTGTGGTACATATACACAAAGGAATATTACTCAGTCATTAAAAAGAATGCATTTGAATCAGTTCTAATGAGATGGATGAAACTGGAGCCTATTTTACAGAGTGAAGTAAGCCAGAAAGAAAAACACCAATATAGTATACTAATGCAAATATATGGAATTTAGAAAGATGGTAATGATAATCCTATATGTGAGATAGCAAAAGAGACACAGATGCATAGAATAGTCTTTTGGACTCTGTGGGAGAGGGCGAGGGTGGGATGATTTGGGAGAATAGCATTGAAACATGTATCTTATCATATGTGAAACGAATCACCAGTCCAAGTTCAATGCATGAGACAGGGTGCTCGGGGCTGGTGCACTGGGATGACCCAGAGGAATAGGATGGGGAGGGAGGTGGGAGGGGGGTTCAGGATGGGGAACACATGTACACCCGTGGCTGATTCATGTCATTGTATGGCAAAACCACTACAATATTGTAAAGTAATTAGCCTCCAATTATATAAATACATGTATATTTTTAAAAAAGCATCAAATCTTTGGCACTTAGCCTTCTTTTATGGTCCAACTTTCAAATGCTACAACTATTGGAAAAACCGTAGCTTTGACCATACAGATCTTTGTTGGCAAAGTTGTGTCTTTGCTTTTCAATACACTGTCTAGGTTTGTCATAGCTTTCTTTCCAAGGAGCAAGTGTCATTTAATTTCATAGCTGCAGTCACCATCCAAAATGATTCTGGAGAAATAAAATAAAATCTGTCACTGCTTCTACTTTTCCCCATCTGTTTGCCATGAAGTGATGGGATCAGATGCCATGACCTTAGTTTTTTGAATGTTAAGTTTTAAACCAGCTTTTCACTCTCCTCTTTCACCCTCAACAAGAGGCTCTTTAGTTGCTTTTTGCCTTCTGCCATTAGAGTTGTATCTAGCCCCCGGATAGCTCTGATGATAGAGAATCTGCCTGCAATGCAGAAGAAATGGGTTTGACCCCTGGGTGGGGAAGATCCCCTGGAGAAGAGAATGGCAACCCAATCCAGTATTCTTGCCTGGATAATCCAATGAACAGAGAAGTCTGGCTGCTGCAGTCCATGAGGTCGCAAACAAACTACTGAGTGACTAACACTTTCATTTCACTTTTAGAGTGGTTATCATTTGAATATTTGTAACCTACCACAGATATGTTGATATTTCTCCTGGCAATCTTGATTCCAGCTTGTCATCCAGCCCAGCATTTCACATGATGTACTTACTCTGCATATAAGTTAAATAAGCAGGGTGACAATATATAGCCTTGATGTACTCCTTGCCCCTTTGGAACTAGTCTGTTGTTCCATGTCCAATTCTAACTGTTGCTTCTTGATCCACATACAGGTTTTTTAGGAGACAGATTTTTTTGATATGTCATTCTAAAATCCTTAGAGAAAAAAAACAAACATTAATAATAAGCAAATTTATTTTTATTTTTCATTTTGAATATTAATTACATTAAAAATATGTGAATGATAGTTTTTAAAATCTCAAGAAAGAAGAGCTCACCTATAGGTATTTGCTGTAATTGATATGATGTATCTATATATCTGTATCTATGTATCAATATGTGGATATATATCTATCAGTTCAGTTCAGTCACTCAGTTGTGTCGGACTCTGCCACCCCATGGACTGCAGCACGCCAGGCTTCCCTGTCCATCACCAATGCCTGGAGCTTTCTCAAAGTCATGTCCATTGAGTCAGTGATGCCATCCAGCCATCTCATCCTTTGTTATCCCCTGCTCCTCCTGCCATCAATCTTTCCTAGAATTAGGGTCTTTTCTAATGATTCAACTCTTCGCATCAGGTAGCCAAAGTATTGGAGATTCAGCTTCAGCATCAGTCCCTCCAGTGAATATTCAGGATATATTTCCTTTAGGATGAACTGGTTGGATCTCCTTGCAGTCCAAGGGACTCTCAAGAGGCTTCTCCAACACCACAGTTCAAAAGCATCAATTCTTCAGTGCTCAGCTTTCTTTATAGTCCAACTCTCACATCCATACATGACCTGGAAAAAACATAGCTTTAACTAAACGACCTTTGTCGGCAAAGTATTGTCTGTGCTTTTCAATATGCTGTCCAGGTTGGTCACAACTTTTCTTCCAAGGAGTAAGTGTCTTTTGATTTCACGGCTTCAGTCACTATCTACAGTGATTTTGGAGCCCAAGAAAATAAAGTCTGTTACTGTGTCCATTGTTTCTCCATCTATTTGCCATGGACTGATGGGATTGGATGCCACGATATTAGTTTTTTGAATGTTGAGTACAAACTGTATATTGTATGTTTATATTTATATAGATTTTGAATGTAATCTATATATTGTATATTTATATATATAACTATATATCTGTGATAGATCTATACATGTCAATGAAAAGCTAATCAGTTGATCTAAGAAAGAACTAGAAAATTTTATTCAAGCCAAATTTAAGGATTATAATCCAGGAAGAATATCTTAGAAAACTCTGAGAACTGTTCTGTGAATTAGAAGTTAAGGAAGTTTTTTGAGATAGAAGACTGTATATCAAATGACATGTTATTGACAGTTTACATAATCTAAACCTGTGTCATCATGGCGGGTCATGTGACTCCTTACAAGATGAAGAAAGAATTCTATCTTTTTTAAAGTTGTCTTATTGATGCTAGGAGAATGTCGCTTTTTGTGGTGGTGTAAGTATTCCTGCCCATGGGCAGATGGGGAATTCTGGTTGATGTATAGTGCAGATATACAATGCACAGTGGGGGAGTGGGGAGAGGAAGCCAAAGGGCAGTGGAGAGTTTTTGTTTAAAAAATCTCTCCTCGTGTCATAAACTATGAATTTTATTGCCCATATCTATATTTGTAAGTATAAATATAAATGTAAGCATAGATATACACTATATATAGATACACTTTTGTCTGTGTGTGGTAGTTGTTCACCCTAAGTAGGCAGTTGTGTGGTAGTCTGACTCTTTGCGACACCATGGACTATAGCTTACAAGGCTATTCTGTCCTTGGTATTCTCTAGGCAAGAATACTAGAGTGGGTATCCATTTCCTTCTCTAGGGGATCTTCCCAGCCCAGAGATTGAACCTGAGTCTAACACATGGCAGGTAGATTTTTTACCATCTAAGCAATAAGGGAAGCCCAGAGACATCTATTTCTGTATGTAGATATAGTATTATATGTTACATATAGTTTTGATTATTTGCTTTAACTCTTAAAATGTGTCTTGTAGCTATTTCTAAATCTATTTAGATTTATTTCATTTGCTATAACCACTTCCTAGTATTTGTTTAACCAGCTGATTACTTATACAATTTGCTCATAAAATAATGATGCTGTAATAAATTTTCCTATGTGTTTCATGATGCATAAATGCTGGTATTTATCTGTGCTATGTAAATTAGATATCAATTAACATTTTTGCCCATTTTTAAATTTTAAGAAAAACTAATTTTTTACATTTAGTTTTACACTAGTTTTACATTTGACTTCCCTAGTGGCTCAGATGGTAAAGTGTCTGCCTGCAATACAAGAGACCCAGGTTCAATCCCTGGGTTGGGACGATCCCCTGGAAAAGGAAATGGCAACCCACTCCAGTACCCTTGCTTGGAAAATCCCATGGACAGAGGAGCCTGGTAGGCTACAGTCCATGGGATCACAAAGAATCAGACACGACTGAGCGACTTCACTTTCTTTGCTAAATGCTTTCTTTCCAAAAATGTAATATCTCCAGTCACAATTTCACAGTGTATGAGACTAATGATTTCTCAAGAATTTGCCAGTATTGGACATTATCAATCTATTTATTTTAATAATTTGAAAGTTAAAAAGTATATTTCCCCTAAACCTCACCTGTACTAGGTATTACCAACCTATTCCGTTTTGAAGCATGGGTGTTAAAAATATTTCATTGTCATTTTAGTATTCCTCATTTTTCTATGAAATAATGTTTTCATACATTTTTGGTCATGTATGTTTCTTCTACTATGAGTTGGTTGACTTTTATCTTTTTCATATTTTTCTTAAACTCGTTAGTATTTCTTTATTAATTTTTAGATGTTCTTCATAAATTTTATTTTTTGCCATCATTTTGAGTAAGTATTGCAAATGCCCTCATTGATTATTTTTCTTCTAATTTAGTTTGTTAAAAATAAGTTAATGTTTATTTTATTAATATCTATCATAATTTATATTTTTGTATGAACTATAATTATAGAAAACAATCAGAATTAACTTTATTAAAGTTAAAAATATAAATAATTCTAGAAGAAAAGCAAATAAGATGACTATCCTAGAATAAAGGAAAATAATACAACTAATTTTTGGCTTCATACAAATTCAGGCCCTGGAGAGAATTTTTAGAGAGAATGGGACTGAGGTCCAAATGAATTTCAATATAATTTGAACAGGCATTTTTATACAACTGCTCTCATTTGTAATGTCCAAGAGACAAGACCTGTGATTCTAACTTTGCCTTGTAATTTATGCCCATTCGTCTTAGAAATGCAAATACATTGAACTCCCTCAAGTTGAAATTTAAGAGTTCAAATACTCAAAACAATTAAAACATATTTAAAAAGTAGCAGTAGTAAATAAGAGCTGTAGTGATATTTAAATGGTTCTCTTAATATTTAAAACACTATGCCCTTGGACTTCAAATAACTGATTTATATATGCTAAAAAAAATATTTTTATCTTAAAATTTTTGTCCTCATGTGCATTAGTTGGTTAACCTGTGCTAATGCAATATAGAAGAGGAAAATGTTCACTGAGATAACTGAGATAACTATTTGAAAAAATATATAGTGATTTTCTTGGGACTTTGAAAGAACTCCTAAAAATTATGGAACAAAAATTAATTTTCTTCATATTTAAAGTTTAGCACATTAGATAGAAATATGGTCTTAAGCAGAAATGGATATACTTTATGAATGCCAAATCTACTACTAAGCATTGTTTAACTTTTTAAGTATTTTTCCCTTTATTTATAAAATGAAAATGATAATGACTTACAGCCTAGGGTAATTTTGAGAATTTATTAAAAATAATGTTAAGCACTTAGAACAGTGACTGTTAATGATAAATATGCATTTACTGATCTCTTTTATAATTGATCATCATATTTTTCTGCTACAATAGTTAAAAGACAATTTACTTTGAAAACCATTTCCATAAATTAGAAAATTCTCTTTGGTCATTGACTGTCTTCTGATGAACCAAAGCTAAGGGTTAGGAACAACAACAACAGCAAAAAAAACCTGAACGTGATAGAGTAAATTGATCTGAATTCTAAAATCAAGTATAATTTTTACAAGAGATAAATTCATATTGCTTCATTTAGTTTTTATTGTTTCATTGGCTTTGGCAGAATTAAGCTACTTTGCCCTATTGTGTGTGTGTGTGTGTGTGCTCAGGCATGTCTAATTTTTTGCAGCCCCATGGACTGTGGCCTGCCAGGCTCCTCTGTCCATGGGAATTCTCAGGCAAGAGTAGTGAAGTGGGTTGCCATTTCCTTCTTCACGTGATCTTCCCACCCAGGGACTGAACCTTCCCCTCTTGAACTTGCATCTCTTTGCCAGGTGGATACTTTACCACTGTGCCACCCGGGAAGCCTTTTACTCTGTTGTAAATAACTAGTTATAGTAATTAACCTAACTATAGCAACATATAAATTGAAAAATCAACATATAAGTAGCTTTCAACTTTCCTCTAAATCCTTAAATTTCAAAGTGACAAAAACATCCCTCTTAACTTGATAGAGCAATTTGGATCATTTCTGAATAAAAATCGCTGCAGAATTATAAAACTGAAACAGATAGTTGAGAACTAGGATAAAGCACATTGCAAGTCTGCATTTGACCTTAATTAGTAACTGAAATATCAAAACTGAGTTTTATATATTTTCTCTTTTATTCTTCCATTTACTTTTTCTTCTGTTCTCTTTTATTCTATTTATGTTTTCAATACAAGTTGTTGGTTTTTTTTTCTTCCAAGAGGTTATAGTCTTTCCATAGAGTATACAGTAGAAATAATTTTGGAGATATGACTGTGTTACAATAGAGAAAATGACTTCCTTCAGAAGGAAGTCAGAGGCTATTAATAGATGCCTCTGACTTTCTTATGAAGTAATCCCTCAGCAGTAACTTAATTTGTGAGATCTCGGCTATCCAAGAAGGCAATAACCTTCTTTCAGTCGCTTACTCCAAAGCTGTGCTCCGTCCCCTCTGAGGCCCGGGGAAGATAATTTTACTGTGTATAGAATGTCTTGCATCTCACTTTCAATTACTTGGCTCCTCCAGGGAGGTTTGCAAACTTGAACAACATGACTATTAGGTGCCTCGTTGAAATCTGTGGAGGGCTGCAGGGACTTTTACTAGTTAAAAGAAGTAGATAAAGAAGATCGTGGAATAATGTGCCATTATAAGAAGCCCAAATTGAAAATACACCAATGTGAAGAATCAGAGGACAACATAACACCAATTTGAATTAAAGAAAAAAAAAATTGTTGAGACTGAAGGTGATTTCTGAAAACTCTGGAGAAATTCTGTATCAGGAAAAGAGATGTCTATATTTTAAGATTAGGAGGAAGAGAGTTTTAAAGTGAGACTTCTGGTTATTTCACTGATTCCTATCTTTTATTGCTGGTAGAAAAAGTAAGTGATAAGGGAACTGCAAATTTTGGGAAGTAAAAAGAATGAATTCACATTTACATGGCTCCCCAGTAAGGCAGTTTCAGGGAAAGTTTGTGTTACTTGCTGTTCACCTACTTTGGTTCTGTAAAGTGATATGATTCTTCTTTGAAAAAGTATTTGTGAGTGTCATGTTTACAATCTCTTCCTTCATGTGCAGTCTTCTGTGGTTTTGCTCTTTACCTGACACCACCTTTGCTTTGAAAGAGAAAATACAGCGGGGGCTCCTTAGAACTGGAAGGGTAAAAATATTAACAAATGGAGAATCTCAGCAAGAATTCTTGCTTTTGGGAAAACTAGGATTTTTATAATACTGTGAAGATTTATTCGAGGGAGAGCAGAAACTAAAATAGAAGTCTGACTTCAGATGATATAGAAAAATAAGATGTAACTTGTATCATTTAGAGTCCAGATGGGAGACATGTGTCATAATAATTTTTTTAATGAGTCGAGTTTAATAAAGGAATTATTTATGAAGATGTGGCTAGGATTAATGGGAAATATCAAGGGTTGACCTCAACCTTACCCAGAGCTTTGGCTACCCTTACGCTTCAGATGCAACTGGAGGGAAGAGTCCCTGAAGTTGATAAAGAAGTACTGTGACTTGAACAGATGCATTGTCTTCCCTGAAAGAAGCCATGGCCTTTGGTAGAACGACATGGCTACACTCTGATGAACCTTCCAGGAGGGAGGATGTGGGAATAAATTTTTCCCTGTTCTCCCATCTCTAGCAAATGACACCCCGCAGTTGAACCAAATTGGAAACCAGAGAGCAAAAGAGCGTTTTGGTGAAGTCCCTGGAATTAGGTCCACATGGCACAGAGTCTACTCGTCAACAGATGCAAATGCATCTCAAGGGTCCACAGAAAATATCCAGGATATACAAACTAAATATCTAGAATATACAGCCAGGATATGCAATTGTCTCAGAAATATTTTTCCATGATAGATATCTTTACAGACATTGAGAACACAAAGGTGAGAAAGTAGACACAGTCTTTGCTCTTTTCAGAGCTCATATTCTAGTGTATATTTTTAATATAATGTATAGACTTCCTTGATGGCTCAGACAGTAAAAAATCTGCCTGCCATGCAAGAGACACGGGTTTGATCTTTGGGTCAGGAAGATTCCCTGGAGAAGGGAATGGCTGCCAATTCCAGTATTCTTGCCTGGAGAATTCCATAGCCAGAGGAGGCTGGCGGGCTATGGTCCATGTGGTCATAAAGAGTCAGACATGACTGAGTGACTAACAAAACACAACAGTACAGCATGACTATTTATGTGTCTGTGCACACGTGTATCATTGATAGATACATGTGCATGAAGCTACATCAAATCTGAGAATATGTTCTCTCCTGTTTTACTTTTTACCCCAAATACTCTTCTGGAGACAGAAAAATTCATATTGTCTAGATGCAAATTGGGAGTATTCCAGCTAGAATATAATTAGAGAATCCATGTTCAATTTGTTTTTATTTAATTTGTTTTATTCTACACTTGCAAGCAAAACTTTTGTAATCTAAAAGGGAAGACACTGAGGGGAGAGGAATTTTCAGATTATGTCATCACAAGATTAAAAACAAAACAGTTTATAGAGGCAACTTTACTCTGGCCTCTACTGTCAAGATAAAGATGCTCAGGGCTCCAAGGGGAGCCACATGGTAGTAGGAGTTGATTACTAAGGAGAGGTAGAAGGAGCAGATAAAAGGACTGCTGAGCACATTTTGGCCAGAACCAAGGTTCTGCCTGTGGCCCATTCTTTGTTTCAAGTGAACATGTGACATTCTCTTTGTGTAATAGAGAAGTCATTTTTATAGTTGCTGGATGAGGATTTTGGTCACTTCACTGGGAGCATGCTGCCTATGGGACCTGATCAGTAACTAGCAGAAAAATAATCTCATGCCCTCTGAACTTTTGCTTGACACCAATCAACTCTAACCCATGTTAACAACCCAGAACATTTCTCAGCCTCTTCTCAATTTTCTAAAACTTCAGTTGAGGTTCTTGAAGTACTCATAGAGTAGACAGTACAAGAAAAGTTTTAGCTGGATAATGCACGCAGATATATGAGACAGGTATGTAAGAAGTTAGACAGGTTTGTTAGGGGGTATATGTGTTGGTCAAATATCTGCTGATGTTGTTTATCTAGGACACCTAAACTTCTGAATTTGCAACCATACTGATAATTCAGTTACTTGAACTTGTTTGAAATTTTCCTTTTTTAATAGTTGTCATATTCCTTGAAATGGGCTCATTATTCTCTTCATATGAATAATTTGATATTAACTAAAAAATAATAGTTATCTCTTTATGTACATATTTTTCAGGATTTATTGAAAACAAATCCTTAAGATTCCAGTTGCTATATGGAAAGAGTTTTTTGGAGAAGTCAAGAGTAAATTCATACTCTGATTTTGGTTTTTTGTTTTTTTTTTTTATTGCTTTACATGTATTTTCTCAGCTATTTTTATTTTTTATTTTTTTATTTTTCAGAGGGTTTTGTCATACATTGATATGAATCAGCCATAGAGTTACACGTATTCCCCATCCCAGTCCCCCATCCCACCTCCCTCTCTACCCGATTCCTCTGGGTCTTCCCAGTCCACCAGGCCTGAGCATTTGACTCATGCATCCCACCTCGGCTGGTGGTCTGTTTCACCACAGATAATATACATGCTGTTCTTTCGAAACATCCCACCCTCACCTTCTCCCACAGAGTTCAAAAGTCTGTTCTGTACTTTTGCGTCTCTTCTTCTGCCCTGCATATAGGGCCATCGTTACCATCTTTCTAAATTCCATATATATGTGTTAGTATACTGTAATGTTCTTTATCTTTCTGGCTTACTTCACTCTGTATAATGGGCTCCAATTTCATCCATCTCATTAGAACTGATTCAAATGAATTCTTTTTAATGGCTGAGTAATATTCCATGGTGTATATGTACCACAGCTTCCTTATTCATTCATCTGCTGATGGGCATCTAGGTTGCTTCCATGTCCTGGCTGTTATAAACAGTGCTGCGATGAACATTGGGGTGCACGTGTCTCTTTCATATCTGGATTCCTCAGTTTGTATGCCAGAAGTGGTATTGCTGGGTCATATGGTAGTTCTATTTCCAGTTTTTTCTTTCCAAAACTGAACCAGGAAGAAATAGAAGATCTTAACAGAACCATCACAAGCAAGGAAATCGAAACTGTCATCAAAAATCTTCCAGCAAACAAAAGCCCAGGACCAGATGGCTTCACAGCTGAATTCTACCAAAAATTTAGAGAAGAGCTAACACCTATCTTACTCAAACTCTTCCAGAAAATTGCAGATGAAGGTAAACTTCCAAACTCATTCTATGAGGCCAACATCACCCTAATTCCAAAACCAGACAAAGATGCCACAAAAAAAGAAAACTACAGGCCAATATCACTGATGAACATAGATGCAAAAATCCTTAACAAAAATTCTAGCAAACAGAATCCAACAACATATTAAAAAAATCATACACCATGACCAAGTGAGCTTTATCCCAGGAATGCAAGGATTCTTCAATATCCGCAAATCAATCAATGTAATACACCACATTAACAAATTGGAAGATAAAAACCATATGATTATCTCAATAGATGCAGAGAAAGCCTTTGACAAAATTCAACACTCATTTATGATTAAAACTCTCCAGAAAGCAGGAATAGAAGGAACATACCTCAACATAATAAAAGCTATATATGACAAACCCACAGCAAGCATCACCCTCAATGGTGAAAATTTGAAAGCATTTCCTCTGAAATCAGGAGCAAGACAAGGATGCCCACTCTCACCACTACTATTCAACATAGTGTTGGAAGTTTTGGCCACAGCAATCAGAGCAGAAAAAGACGTAAAAGGAATCCAGATAGGAAAAGAAGAAGTGAAACTCTCGCTGTTTGCAGATGACATGATCCTCTACATAGAAAACCCTAAAGACTCTTCCAGAAAATTACTAGAGCTAATCAATGAATATAGTAAAGTTGCAGGATATAAAATTAACACACAGAAATCCCTTGCATTCCTATATACTAACAATGAAAAAACAGAAAGAGAAATTAAGGAAACAATATCATTCACCATTGCAACAAAAAGAATAAAATACTTAGGAGTATATCTACCTAAAGAAACAAAAGACCTATATATAGAAAACTATAAAACATTGATGAAAGAAATCAAAGAGGACACAAACAGATGGAGAAACATACCGTGTTCATGGATTGGAAGAATCAATATTGTCAAAATGGCTATTCTACCCAAAGCAATCTATAGATTCAATGCAATCCCTATCAAGTTACCAACGGTATTTTTCACAGAACTAGAAAAAATAATTTCACAATTTGTATGGAAATACAGAAAACCTCGACTAGCCAAAGTAATTTTGAGAAAGAAGAATGGAACTGGAGGAATCAACCTGCCTGACTTCAGACTCTACTACAAAGGCACAGTCATCAAGACAGTATGGTACTGGCACAAAGACAGAAATATAGATCAATGGAACAGAATAGAAAGCCCAGAGATAAATCCACGAACCTATGGACACCTTATCTTTGACAAAGGAGGCAAGGATATACAATGGAAAAAAGACAACCTCTTTAACAAGTGATGCTGGGAAAACTGGTCAACCACTTGTAAAAGAATGAAGCTAGAACACTTTCTAACACCATACACAAAAATAAACTCAAAATGGATTAAAGATCTAAATGTAAGACCAGAAACTATAAAACTCCTAGAGGAGAACATAGGCAAAACACTCTCTGATATAAATCACAACAGGATCTTCTATGACCTACCTCCCAGAATATTGGAAATAAAAGCAAAAATAAACAAATGGGACCTAATGAAAATTAAAAGCTTATGCACAACAAAGGAAACTATAAGTAAGGTGAAAAGACAGCCCTCAGATTGGGAGAAAATAATAGCAAATGAGGAAACAGACAAAGGATTAATCTCAAAAATATACAAGCAACTCCTGAAGCTCAATTCCAGAAAAATAAATGACCCAATCAAAAAATGGGCCAAAGAACTAAACAGACGTTTCTCCAAAGAAGACATACAGATGGCTAACAAACACATGAAAAGATGCTCGACATCACTCATTATCAGAGAAATGCAAATCAAAACCACATTGAGGTACCATTACACGCCAGTCAGGATAGCTGCTATCCAAAAGTCTACAAGCAATAAATGCTGGAGAGGGTGTGGAGAAAAGGGAACCCTCTTACACTGTTGGTGGGAATGCAAACTAGTACAGCCACTATGGAGAACAGTGTGGAGATTTCATACTCTGACTTTGTTCACTGCTACCTTTGCAAGTTTAGGTAAGTTACTTCACTTTCAGAACTTTACTTTTTTTTTTTATTTTTATGTTTGAGCACTTTACCCATTTTATTTATTTATTTTTTAATTGACAGATAATTGCTTTATATAATTTTTTTGTCTTCTGTCAAACTTCAATATGAATCTGTCATGGGCATACATATATCCCCTCTGTTTCAAAACTCTCTCCCAATTCCTTCCCCACCCCACCCCTCTAGATTCATACAGAGCCCCTGTTTGAGTTTCCTGAGCAATACAGGAAATTCCCATTGGCCATCTAATTTCCATATGGTAATGTGTTTCCATGTTACTCTTTCCATACAACTCAACCTCTCCTCCCCTTTCCCCATGTCCATAAGTCTATCCTCTATGTTTCTCCATTGCTGCCCTGCAAGTAAATTCTTCAGTAACATTTTTTTCTAGATTCTGTATATATTCATTAGTATATGATATTTATCTTTCTCTTTCTGACTTACTTCACTCTGCATAATAGGCTCTAGGTTCACCCACAGTATTAGAACTGACTCAAATGTGTCCCTTTTAATGACTGAGTGATATTCTATTGTGTATATGTACCACAACTTCTTTATCCACTCATCTGTCGATGGACATCGAGGTGGGGTCCATGGTCTAGCTAATGTAAATTGTGCTGATATGAACAATGGGACACATGTGTCTTTTTCAATTCTGGTTTCCTCAGGTATATGCCTAGGAGTGGGATTGCTAGGTCATATGGTGGTTTTTTTTTTTTTTTTTTTTTAATATTATTTTATTAGTTGGAGGCCAATCACTTTACAACATTTCAGTGGGTCTTGTCATACATTGACATGAATCAGCCACATAGCTACACGTATTCCCCATCCCGATCCCCCCTCCCACCTCCCTCCCCACCCGACTCCTCAGGGTCCTCCCAGTGCACCAGGCCCGAGCACCTGACTCATGTATCCCACCTGGGCTGGTGGTCCGTTTCACCATAGACAATATACATGCTGTTCTTTCAAAACATCCCACCCCCACGTTCTCCCCCAGAGTTCAAAAGTCTGCTCTGTACTTCTGTGTCTCCTTTTCTGTTTTGCATACAGGGTTATCACCACCATCTATCTAAATTCCGTATATATGTGTTAGTATACTGTAATGTTCTTTATCTTTCTGACTTACTTCACTCTGTATAATGGGCTCCAGTTTCATCCATCTCATTAGAACTGATTCAAATGAATTCTTTTTAATGGCTGAGTAATATTCCATGGTGTATATGTACCACAGCTTCCTTATCCATTCATCTGCTGATGGGCATCTAGGTTGCTTCCATGTCCTGGCTATTATAAACAGTGCTGCGATGAACATTGGGGTGCACGTGTCTCTTTCAGATCTGGATTCCTCAGTGTGTATGCCCAGAAGTGGTATTGCTGGGTCATATGGCAGTTCTATTTCCAGTTTTTTAAGAAATCTCCACACTGTTTTCCATAGTGGCTGTACTAGTTTGCATTCCCACCAACAGTGTAAGAGGGTTCCCTTTTCTCCACACCCTCTCCAGCATTTATTGCTTGTAGACTTTTGGATAGCAGCCATCCTGACTGGCGTGTAATGGTACCTCATTGTGGTTTTGATTTGCATTTCTCTGATGATGAGTGATGTTGAGCATCTTTTCATGTGTTTGTTAGCCATCTGTATGTCTTCTTTGGAGAAATGTCTGTTTAGTTCTTTGGCCCATTTTTTGATTGGGTCGTTTATTTTTCTGGAATTGAGCTTCAGGAGTTGCTTGTATATTTTTGAGATTAATCCTTTGTCTGTTTCCTCATTTGTTATTATTTTCTCCCAATCTGAGGGCTGTCTTTTCACCTTACTTATAGTTTCCTTTGTTGTGCAAAAGCTTTTAATTTTCATTCTCACCACTACTATTCAACATAGTGTTGGAAGTTTTGGCCACAGCAATCAGAGCAGAAAAAGACATAAAAGGAATCCAGACAGGAAAAGAAGAAGTGAAACTCTCGCTGTTTGCAGATGACATGATCCTCTACATAGAAAACCCTAAAGACTCTACCAGAAAATTACTAGAGCTAATTAATGAATATAGTAAAGTTGCAGGATATAAAATTAACACACAGAAATCCCTTGCATTCCTATACACTAACAATGAAAAAACAGAAAGAGAAATTAAGGAAACAATACCATTCACCATTGCAACAAAAAGAATAAAATACTTAGGAGTATATCTACCTAAAGAAACAAAAGACCTATACATAGAAAACTATAAAACACTGATGAAAGAAATCAAAGAGGACACAAACAGTTGGAGAAACATACCGTGTTCATGGATTGGAAGAATCAATATTGTCAAAATGGCTATTCTACCCAAAGCAATCTATAGATTCAATGCAATCCCTATCAAGCTACCAACGGTATTTTTCACAGAATTAGAACAAATAATTTCACAATTTGTATGGAAATACAAAAAACCTCGAATAGCCAAAGTAATCTTGAGAAAGAAGAATGGAACTGGAGGAATCAACCTGCCTGACTTCAGACTCTACTACAAAGCCACAGTCATCAAGACAGTATGGTACTGGCACAAAGACAGAAATATAGATCAATGGAACAGAATAGAAAGCCCAGAGATAAATCCACGAACCTATGGACAGCTTATCTTTGACAAAGGAGGCAAGGATATACAATGGAAAAAAGACAATCTCTTTAACAAGTGGTGCTGGGAAAACTGGTTAACCACTTGTAAAAGAATGAAACTAGAACACTTCCTAACACCATACACAAAAATAAACTCAAAATGGATTAAAGATCTAAATGTAAGACCAGAAACTATAAAACTCCTAGAGGAGAACATAGGCAAAACACTCTCCGACATAAATCACAGCAAGATCTTCTATGACCCACCTCCCAGAATATTGGAAATAAAAGCAAAAATAAACAAATGGGACTTAATGAAAATTAAAAGCTCATATGGTGGTTTTATTCCTAGTTTTTTAAGGAATCTCCGTATCCTCTTCCATAGTGGCTATATCAATTTACATTCCCATCAACAGTGCAAGAGCTTTCCTTTTCTTGCTTTCTGTCCTTTTTCTTTTCCCTTTTCTCCACACCCTCTCCAGCATTTATTGTTTGTATACTTTTTGATGATGGTCATTCTGAGTGGTGTGTGGTGATATCTCACTGTAGATTTGATTTGCATTTCTCTAATAATGAATGATGTTGAGCATCTTTTCATGTGTTTATTAACCATCTGTATGTCTTTGGAGAAATGTCTGTTTAGGTCTTTTTCCTACTCTTTGATTGGGTTATTTGTTTTTTTGGTATTGAGTTGTATGAGCAGCTTGTATATTTTGGAAATTAATCCTCTGTCAGCTGTTTCATTTACTATTGTTTTCTCCCATTCTGAGGGTTGTATTTTCACCTTGCTTATAGTTTCCTTTGGTGTGCCAAAGTTTTTAAGTTTAATCAGGTCCCACTTGTTTACTTTTGTTTTTATTTCCATTACTCTAGAAGGTGGGTCATAAAGGATCTTGCTTTGATTTATGTCTTCGAGTGTTCTGCCTATATTTTCATCTAAGAGTTTTATAGTTTCTGGCCTTATATTTAGGTCTTTAATCCATTTTAAGCTTATCTTTGTGTATGGTGTTAGGAAGTGTTCTAATTTCATTCTTCTACATGTAGCTGTCAAGTTTTCCCAGCACTGTTTATTGAAGAGTCTGTCTTTGCCCCATTGCATATTCTTGCCTCCTTTGTAAAAAAAATAAGGTACCCACAGATGCATGGGTTTATTTCTGGGCTCTCTATCTTGTTCCATTGGTCTATATTTCTGTTTTTGTGCCAGTAATATATTGTCCTGATGACTGTAGTTTTGTAATATAATCTGAAATCAGGAAAACTGATTTCTCCAGCTTCACTCCTCTTTCTCAAGACTGCTTTGACTACTTGGGGTCTTATGTGTTTCCATATGAATTGTGAAGCATTCGTTCTAGTTCTGTAAAAAATGCCATTGGTAATTTGATAGGGATTGCACTGAATCTGTAGATTGCACTTGGTAGTATAGTCATTTTCACAATGTTGATTCTTCCTACCCAGGAGCATGAAATATCTCTCCATCTGTTTATGCCATCTTTGATTTCTTTCATTATTGTCTTATAATTTTGTGTGTACAATTCTTTTGTTTCCTTAGGTAAGTTTACCCCTAAATATTTTATTCTTTTGTTGCAATGATTAATGGAATTGATTCCTTAATTTCTCTTTCTGATTTTTTATTGCTAGGATATAGAAATTCAAGGGATTTATGTGTATTGATTTTGTATTTTTAAATTAAGGGTAATATTGACAAAAGAGTGATAATGTTTCCAAAGGATATTAGAAGCATTAACATGTGCATGAAAATCTCCTAATCCTGCTCAAATACTGCTCTTCTTCCTTTTTATTTACCATCACCAATTTGGTAATATTGTCTTGAACTCCATCAGAAAAACTGATCAATGGTATGATTTTCAGTATTTACCCAGTTTCAGACTGCCAGTAAATGTATTCTGTCATCCTTAAAGACCTCAGCAAGTTAGACATATTACAGCTTGAATGGAAACAATGTGTCCCCAATATTGTGCTGCTCTTGTCTTGGTTCACATCTTTAAAATAGAAAATATCGCCTACATTCCAATGTGACCATTTTTCTCTAAGATTCCTTTGAGACACAAACTAAAGATGCCCAGACTCTTTCCACTCATTGTTAGATTAATGATGCTTTTTAACAGGCAGTTTTGAAGAAAGTCAAAACCTAAAATGAAATTTGTGCCTCCTCACCCATGTCTGAATAGGGGAATGCAAATGTAAAATACAGCAAAGAGGACTTCAAATCTAAAATGACTTAAACAGATAAATAGAAGGGAAAAACACAGAATCTTTGCTTTGTCGTTAATTTCCCATCAATATGATAGATAATTTATTCCACAAAAACTGGATTGTGAAACCTAGTTGTACCATTGTCATGAGAATTGTGACATTAATGATGCAAAAAATTACCTTATAAGTACTGTCATGTAAGGATATTGGTAACTAGTGCTGGAAATGACGATGAAGCATTAAATTCTAAGTTAAATTATAAGAGAAAGCTATGTAACATGTTATTATATAGTATTGATTTCCTGAAAACTTATGAGGCACTTACTTCAGATTCTTCAAAAGCAAACAAATCCCTAATTTGTCCTCCCAGAGCAATATTTCTGAGGGTATTTTTTGATAGCTGAGGCTATTAAATTCATTATATTATATTAAATCTAGATGAAGAATGCTTATTATTCAGTTAATTATTGACAAGCCTACCTTTAGAAGAACTAAGACAGGGGAAAAAAAGATGATTATAAATGTAATATGATTAAGATATTTCGATTAGAATGCTATTTTAAACAGTAGAGCTAATAAAGTTAATGTTTAAATTATATGAAAGAAAAAGGGATTAGAGAGCTAATTTTCAGATATTTAACATACAGTAATTTATACACATATTCATTTATGCACACATACTGACCCAGGCACACACTTATTCCTATGTATGTAAGGGTATATCTAAGTAAAACTTAAACGGTTTAAAGAAAAGTCATTAATTCATTTAGCTCATCAAAAAGAACAGACAACTAATATGAATATGGTTTGAATGTACTTTAATCTTGCAAGATGTTATCATTGGGACAGGCTGCATGAAGCCTGCACAGGATCTTCCTGTATGTTTCTTTGCAACTTACAGTTAATCTATGATTGTGTCAAAAAAAAGAAAAAAACGTTTCTAAAATAGGACAATGTTGTGCTATTTTTTTTTTTTTTTTAGTATAAAGGGCATTTTGAGGGAAATTGTGCTATCGTTTTTAAGATATGTATGTGAAAGTCGCTCAGTCGTGTCTGACTTTTTGCAACCCCATGGACCATAGAGTCCATGGAATTCTCCAGGCCAAAATACTGCAATAGGTAGCCTTTCCATTCTCCAGGGAATCTTCCCAACCCAGGGATCGAACCCAGGTCTCTGACATTGTGGGAGGATTCTTTACCAGCTGAGACACAAGGGAAGCCCAAAAATACTGGAGTGGGTAGCCTATCCCTTCTCCAGGGTATCTTCTTGACCCAGGAATTGAATCGGGTCTTCTACAATGCAGGTGCATTCTTTACTAACTAAGCTACCAGGGAATCCCGGCTTTTAAGGTGAGCTGTACCAAATATGAGTTTAAAATGTGTAGGTGATTACAGAAACTAAATTCTACCATAGGATTTAAAATGGGAAATAAAAGATCAATGGGAATTTAAAAATCCCTTCTTCTGTAGAAATTGAAAATCATTTTTATTCATTTACCTGGAACTTGTCATTATAATCATCTTGAATCTTAGGTGGGAAGCAGTGTAGAAAGAAATGAGACTGTTTTATTTCTGAAGCCACAGGTGAAACATTTTTTTAGAGAAAATTTAAAATGGGGTTATGAATCACTTGTTCAAAGTTTCCTCTTTGAAAAGAAAGTCCATTTTGATAATGTGAAAATTAAAGTTTCCTTTTGACTTCATTAAGCATTTTAATTATAGATGTGAACTTAAAATATATCAATACTCTCATCAGAAATTCAGGGCCAATGAACTTTTCCAAATGTTATTTTCATATGCTTTAGCAATATGTAATATTAGTTATAATTAGTTTACAAATTAATAGAAACAGTGAAATATCCCTTCAAATGATCTGATAAAGGATATGGCACATGACAGAGATAAACATTAAAATTATTAAAGAATGTAATATGATATTTAAAAAAGAATGAATTGAATTTGCAAAGATTCAACGTACTCATTTTCTAAATAAAATTTGACAAACTAAAATCTTTTCAATGTACAAATACAAGTGTCATTTATGGAAGTCAATGTGGTCTGTTCATATAAAGTACAGATTGTAAGCCATGTGAATTAATAATTTTTCAATCTGTACCTGAAAGTAGCAGGGCTTCCATGATATGCTATAAGAATAACTTAAGTAGTTCTTTAATAATTAGGCTTCCTTGGTAGCTCAACTGGTAAAGTGTCTGCCTGCAATGCAGGAGACCCCAGTTCAATTTCTGGGTTGGGAAGATGTGCTGGAGAAGGAATAAGCTACCCACTCCAGTATTCTTGGGATTCTCTGGTGGCTCAGCTGGTAAAGAATCCACTTAAAAATTGAAACCTGGTAGAAATTGTTCTGTTCAGTTCAGTTCAGTTCGGTTTAGTCATTCAGTTGTGTCCAACAATTTGCGACCCCATGGGCTGCATCATGCCAGGTTTTCCTGTCCATCACCAACTCCCAGAGTTTGCTCAAACTCATGTCCATCAAGTTGATGATGCCATCCAAACATCTCATCCTCTGTCATCCCTTTCTCACCCTGCCTTCAATCTTTCCCAGGATCAGGGTCTTTTACAATGAGTCAGTTCTTCACAACAGGTGGCCAAAGTGTTGGAGTTTCAGCTTCCACCATGAGTCCTTCCAATGAATATTCAGGACTGGTTTCCTTTAGGATTGACTGGTTTGATCTCCTTTCAGTCCAAGGGACTCTCAAGGGTCTCCTCCAAGACTACAGTTCAAAAGCATCAATTCTTCAGTGCTCAGCTTTCTTTATGGTCCAACTAATTATTCTGGTTAAAATAGAAATTTTAGCTTATAAATTTGATTGTTGTTGCTATTCGGTTGCTAAGTCATGTTTGACTCTCTGTGATATCATGGGCTGCAGCACACCTGGCTCCTCTGCCCTCCACTATTGCCTGGAGTTTGCTTAAATTAATGACCACTGAATCTGTGATGCCATCCAACCATCTTATCCTATGTCAATCTCTTCTCCTTCTGCCTTCTTTCTTTCCACACATCAGAGTTTTCTCCAGTGACTTGAATCTTTGCATCATGTGGCCAAAGTATTAAAGCTTCAGCTTCGGTATCAGTCCTTTCAATGTGTGTTCAGGGTTCCTTTCCCTTAAGATTGACTGATTTGATCTCCTTTCTGTCTAAGGGACTCTCAAGAGTCTTCTCCAACACCACAATTTGAAAGCATCAATTCTTTGGTGCTCAGTCTTCGTTATGGTCCAGCTATCACATCCATATGTTACTACTGGAAAAACAATAGCTTTAACTACATGAACCTTTGCTGGCAAAATGATGTCTCTGCTTTTTTTAATATGCTATTTAAGTTTGTCATAGCTTTTCTTCAAGGAGCAAGTGTCTTTTAATTTCATGGCTGCAGTCACCATACACTTCATGGCTGCAGTCACCATACCCAGTGATTTTGGAGCCCAAGAAAATAAAATCTGTCACTTCTGCTTTTTCCCCTTCTGTTGTCCATGAAATGATAGGATCGGATGCCAAGATTTTAGGTTTTTGAATGTTGAGTTCCCAGCCAGACTTTTCACTCTCCTTTTCACCCTCATCAAGAGACTTTTTAGTTCATTTTAGCTTTCTGCCATTAGAATGGTATCATCTGCATATATGAGGTTGTTAATATCTCTCCCAGCAATCTTGATTCCAGCTTATAATTCATCCAGCCTGGTATTTCACATGATGTACTGTGCATATAAATTAAATAAGCGGGGTGATAATATGCATCTTGATGTACTCCTGTTCTTATTTTGAACCAGTCACTTGTTCCATGTCCAGTTCTAATTGTTGCTTCTTGAACCACATACAAATTTCTCAGGAGGCAAGTAAGGAGGTTGTCTGGTATTCCCATCTCTTTAAGAATTTTCCACAGTTTGTTGTGATCTGCACAGTCAAAGGCTTTAGTGTAGTCAATGAAGCAGAAGTAGATGTTATTCTAGAACTCCCTTGCTTTTTCTTTAATCCAGCAGTTATTGGCAATTTGATCTCTGGTTCCTCTGCCCTTTCTAATCCGAGCTGGAAATTTTCAGTTCATGTACTACTTAAGTCTAGCTTGAATGATTTTGAGCATAACCTTGGTAGTTCGTAAAATGAGCATAATTTTACAATAGTTTGAAAATTCTTTGTCATTGCCGTTCTTTGAAATTGGAACTAAAACCGAACTTTTTCAGTCCTGTGGCCACTGCTGTTTTCCCATTTTGCTGACGTATTGAGTGCAGCACTTGAACAGCATCATCTTTTAGAATTTTAATAGCTCAGCTGGAATTCTGTTTCTTTCACTATCTTTGTTCCTAAAATTTGATTGAGTCACTTACACTTTCTCTTAGTTTCTCTGTGGGATTTTCAGTCTACTCTGCCTTAAAAAGGAACACCATTTCTGCATGTAAATGATATTTGGGCAACTTTGGAAACTTATGTAGACATTGATATGGAAGAAGAGTTGGAAAGAAAAGCAATTGAACTGCTGAGATAATTCCTGTCAGCTGCAGTGCTCAGAACTGGCTTGTGTCCCTCAGAAGCCTTCTGGTCCTGTGGTCTCACTAAAGGCAGAATTCTGCATATTATCTTTGATCAAGTTATGCTTCAGTGATTTTGGTCAAAGATGGAACATTTTTCTACTGTTCAGAACTTTACTGTTACACTTGCAACATTAAATAAATAATCCATGGAGTTATTTCTTTTCCCTTTAACTATGAGTTAGTTCTGACTTACAGTTCTCGGTTTAAAGATCACAGTATAAATTTTTCATTTATAAGATGGTAAAAGTCTATATAGTATCTAGACATAAAAACTCAATTCAGTTCTAGTTTTGTTTTTGTTTTTAAAATGCAAACATTAAAATAAATAGGCATTATAACATATTCTATTGTCTTAGTCTGCTAGGGCTGCCTTCTTAACAAAAGTATATATATATATACTTTTATATATATATAACTTTATTTTCTCACAGTTCTGAAGTCTGGCTATATGATATTAGGGTGCCAACATGGTCAGTTTCTCATGATGGCTATCTTTCTGGCTCACAGATGGCCACCTTCTCTCTGTATTTTATATAGTAGAGAAAAAAAGCAAACCATCTGGTGTGTTTTCTTATAAGGACACTAGGGCCAAAAGCTTTTTTATGAATGTATTTGAGTCCCTGGGCTTCCCTGCTGGCTCAGATGGTAATGAATCTGTCTGAAAGGCAGGAGACTTTGGTTCTATCCTTGGGTCAGGATGATCCCCTCGAGAAGGGAATGGCTACCTATTTCAGTATTCTTGCCTGGAGAATCCCATGGACAGAGGGCCCTGGTGGGCTACTGTCCATGGAGTCACAAAGACTTGGATACAACTTAGTGACCTATCACGAAGGCCCCATGACCCTCCAGACTTTATCTAATCTTAATTGCCTCCCAAATATCCTCTCTCCAATAGTATTTCACTGGAGGTTAGAGCTTCAACATATGAATTTAGAGTGAACACAAATATTCAGCTCATAACATCTACCGACATAGGAGTCTTTTTTAAGACATATTTTTAACACAAAGATTGACAGTTTAAAGAGACCTGAGAGGTAAAATGCAAGTGTTTGTTACATTTGACATCCTTCTTAACTGCACCAAGAGAATGCACCAGTCATAGCAAATACCCTCTTCCAACAACACAAGAGAAGACTCTACACATGGACATCACCAGATGGTCAACACCAAAATCAGATTGATTTTATTCTTTGCAGCCAAAGATGGAGAAGCTCTATATACTCAGCAAAAACAAGACCAGAAGTTGACTGTGACTCAGATCATGAACTCCTTATTGCCAAATTCAGATTTAAATAGAAGAAACTGGGCAAAACCACTAGACCATTCATGTGTGACCTAGATTGAATCCCTTATGATTATAGTGTGGAAGTGAGAAATAGATTTAAGGGACTAGATCTGATAAACAGAGTGCCTGATGAACACTGGACAGAGGTTCCTGACATTGTACAGGAAACAGGGATCAAGACCATCCCCAAGAAAAAGAAATGCAAAAAAGCAAAATGGCTGTCTGAGGAGGACTTACAAATAGCTGTGAAAAGAAGAGAGGTGAAAAGCAAAGGAGAGAAGGAAAGATATACCCATGTGAATGCAGAGTTTTAAGGAATATCAAGGAGAGATAATAATAGAATGGGAAAGACTAGAGATCTCTTCAAGAAAAATTAGAGATACCAAGGGAACATTTCGTGCAAAGATGGGCTCAATAAAGGACAGAAATGCTGTGGATCTAACAGAAGCAGAAGATATTAAGAAGAGGTTGAAAGAATACACAGAAGAACTATACAACAAAGATCTTCATGACTCATAACCGCTCACAATTCATAACTCACTCACCTAGAGCCAGACATCCTGGAACGTGAACTCAGGTGGGCCTTAGGAAGCATCACTACAAACAAAGCTAGTGGAGGGGATGGAATTCCAGTTGAGCTATTTCAAATCCTGAAAGATGATGCTGTGAAAGTGCTGCACTCAATAGGCCAGCAAATTCGAAAAATTCAGCAGTGGCCACAGAACTGGAAAAGGTCAGTTTTCATTACAATGCCAAAGAAAGTCAATGCCAAAAAATGCTCAAAATACCACAGTGTTGCACTCATCGCACACGCTAGTAAAGTAATGCTCAAAATTCTCCAAGCCAGGCTTCAGCAACACGTGAACCGTGAACTTCAAGATGTTCAAACGGGTTTTAGAAAAGTCAGAGGAACCAGATATCAAATTGTCAAAATCCTCTGTATCATCCAAAAAGCAAGAGAGCTCCAGAAAAACATCCATTTCTGCTTTATTGACTATGCCAAATCCTTTGACTGTGTGGATCATGATAAACTGTGGAAAATTCTGAAAGAGATGGGAATACCAGACCACCTGACCTGCCTCTTGAGAAACCTGTATGCAGGTCAGGAAGCAACAGTTGGAACTGGACATGGAACAACAGACTGCTTCCAAATAAGAAAAGGAGTATGTCAAGGCTGTGTATTGTCACTCTGCTTATTTAACTTATATGCAGAGTACATCATGAGAAATGCTGGGCTGGAGGAAGCACAAGCTGGAATCAAGATTGCTGGGAGAAATATCAACAACCTCAAATATGCAGATGACACTACCCTTATGGTAGAAAGGGTAGAAGAACTAAAGAGCCTCTTGATGAAAGTGAAAGAGGAAAGTGAAAATGTTGGCTGAAAGCTCAACATTCAGAAAACTAAGATCATGGCATCTGGTCCCATCACTCCATGGCAAACAGATGGGGAAACAGTGGAAACAGTGGCTGACTTTATTTTCTGGGCTCCAAAATCACTGCAGATGGTGATTGCAGCCATGAAATTAAAAGACGCTTACTCCTTGGAATGAAAGTTATGACCAACCTAGACAGCATATCGAAAAGCAGAGACATTACTTTGTCAACAAAGGTTTGTCTAATCAAGGCTATGGTTTTTCCAGTGCTCATGTATGGATATTAGAGTTGGACTATATAGAAAGCTGAGCACAGAAGAATTGTTGCTCTCAAACTGTGGTGTTGGAGAAGACTCTTGAAAGTCCTTTGGACTACAAGGAGATCCAACCAGTCCATCCTGAAGAAGGTCAGTCCTGGGTGTTCATTGGAAGGACTGATGTTGAAGCTGAAACTCCAGTACTTTGGCCACCTGATGCGAAGAGCTGACTCATTGGAAAAGACCCTGATGCTGGGAAAGATTGAAGGCAGGAGGAGAAGGGGACGACAGAGGATGAGATGGCTGGATGGCATCACCGACTTAATGAACATGAGTTTGAATAAACTCCGGGAGTTGGTGATGGACAGGGAGGCCTGGCGGACTTCGATTGATGGGGTCACAAAGCGTCGGACACGACTGAGCGACTGAACTGAACTGAACTAAGTGTACCACATCATTTTGTATTGAAAATAAATTTGGTGGAGTTTATAAAGGTCTTATATAAGAAACTTATATTTGCTTCTAGGAAATACTAGGAGAGAGGTAAATTTTATGTGCACCCTAAAATTGATGAAAATAAAACTCAGAGAGGTACCATGATTTAGCTACCATATTTCAAAGACAGAAACTCTAATTTTAATGCTGGCTTCTTGAAGACCCTGATATTCCTGGATGATGTTTTAGTCTTTTATAAAAAAAAATGTTCAGCAATATTTATATTATTTTCTCTCAACTTTTTTGTGAGCAGTGGAACAACATTTTTGGCTAAACATTAATACTGTAAATTTTTCTATATTTTACTTTTCCTTTATTGATTCGGTAGTTTGTATAGTATTTTGGGAGTAATAATCATCTACCTAAATATTTCAGGATTACAGCTTTCTTGTAACCTACCATGAGTAGATAGCTATTTTCTCTAACATATTATAGCGGAACATCTTCTGTGGGTAGAAACAGTGGGAAAATTCTTACTAGTCTGCAAAAGTATTTTTAAACAGGCAAAAATAAAGAAACTGAGTTTTGATTTTACATATTTTACTATTTCTTGCTTCAGTACTCTCTGGAATTCTGTCAGTTTTATGTTTTTCTCAATATCCAAGACCTCATACTAAACAAACACACTTCAATAGAAATCTAGTTCAGTTCACAGTAAATCTGGAATGGGCACTGACTTAGGAAGCAGATAACTATTGGTTTGATATCTGAATTCATATTTTAAATGGTGTAGAAGCAATTATTACTCAAGTTTTTATCTAAAAAGGTTAATTATTACTCTAATATTCTTATGTAGAATTATGGCAAAGATTAAATGGTTTATATAGTATATCTCATTATAGTATTCTATACATATGGTAAGACAATTAACTAATAATCTGTCTTCATTAAAATTTTGGTACTAGTTTACTTGTTTTGTATGACATTCCTTTAAAGCCAAGGAACTGTTTTCAGTTTTGAAAAGACTGAAGATTCAGAAATTTGGAGTTGCAATCTAAAAATATTATTGCAGGTAAATAAGTGATGCGTATTCAGAACATTTAAACATTCATTTAAATATATACAGTTTATGAATAAAAATGGGAATAAGAGCCAGTGCTAATGTAAACATCTACTTCAATGAAGTCTTAAGCATCTTGGAAAATTACTATTTCTAGCCAGTGCTCATAATTATTAATATCCATATTGAATGACTCTCTGGTTGTATAACCTATACATTTAAAATTTTATGTTGTTGAAATCACAGGCTATCATCAGGAAGATTTCACATCCATTTATATACCAGAGAATAGACTATTGAATAAACTTTCCCAGCATGAGTTATCAGAAATTATTGATATTAAGAATTCATCTGAAGTAAACATTTTTATATTAATATTTTATACTGACATACACAAACTGATAGATAAGGGCACCCAAAGATAAACCTACCTGTGTTTTTCTTTTTTATGTAAGCACTTCTCATAAATAGTGGCATCAAAGGCTATATTTAATGTCTGCTCTGATTGCAGCTTCCTTTAAGTCTGACAGTGGTTCTTTAAATATAAGAAGATTCTCTTTACTATAGAGCTTAGTTCCTCATTTCTCAGACATTTCAAGTTTTTATGTCTTAGCCCCAGAATTTAGTAGTATACTGTGTGAAGTGTCAAATGTGTTTAATTTGAAATTGATCAAAGTGGACTTATGATATAGCATGATGATAACTAACTTGGAATGTGCTGAATGGGATGAAGCTTTCAGATATATGAGTAACTCATAAATTTTACTCACATCCTTCCAAGCTTATTTATAAGCATTTGAATAAATGAATTAGCATTATTATTACAGTATGAATTTTGGTTTGTAGTACATCTGAAGTAAAAATAATTGATCTTCTACAAACAAAGCTAGTGGAGGTGATAGGATTCCAGTTGAGATATTTCAAATCCTGAAAGATGATGCTGTGAAAGTGCTGCACTCAATAGGCCAGCAAATTTGGAAAACTCAGCAGTGGCTACAGGACTGGAAAAGGCCAGTTTTCATTCCAATCCCAAAGCAAGGTAATGCCAAAGAATGCCCAAACTACCACACAATTACACTCATCTCACATGCTAGTAAAGTGATGCTCAAAATTTGCCAAGCCGGGCTTCAGCAATACGTGAACCAAGAACTTCCAGATGTTCAAGCTGGTTTTAGAAAAGGCAGAGGAACCAGAGATCAAATTGCCAATATCCGCTGGATCATCGAAAAAGCAAGAGAGTTCCACAAAAACATCTATTTCTGCTTTATTGACTACGCCAAAGCCTTCGACTGTGTGAATCATAATAAACTGTGGAAAATTCTGAAAGAGATGGGAATACCAGACCACCTGACCTGCCTCTTGAGAAACCTGTATGCAGGTCAGGAAGCAACAGTTAGAACTGGACATGGAACAACAAACTGCTTCCAAATATGAAAAGGAGTATATCAAGGCTATATATTGTCACCCTGCTTATTTAACTTATATGCAGAGTACATCATGAGAAATGCTGGGCTGGAGGAAGCACAAGCTGGAATCAAGATTACCAGGAGAAATATCAATAACCTCAGCTATGCAGATGACACCACCCTTATGGCAGAAAGTGAAGAAGAACTAAGGAACCTCTTGATGAACGTGAAAGAGGAGAGTGAAAATGTTGGCTGAAAGCTCAAAATTCAGAAACCTAAGATCATGGCATCTGGTCCCATCACTTCATGGGAAATAGATGGGGAGACAGTGTCAGACTTTAATTTTTGAGGTCTCCAAAATTGTTGTATGCTGATTGTAGCCATGAAATTAAAAGACACTTACTCCTTGAAAAAAAGTTATGACCAACCTAGACAGCATATTAAAAAGCAGAGACATTACTTTGCCAAGAAAGGTTTGTCTAATCAAGGCTATGGTTTTTCCAGTGGTCATGTGTGGATGTGAGAGTTGGACTATAAGGAAAGCTGAGTGCTGAAGAATTGATGCTTTTAGACTGTGGTGTTGGAGAAGACTCCTGAGAGTCCCTTGGACTACAAGGAGATCCAACCTAGTCCATCCTAAAGGAGATCAGTCCTGGGTGTTCATTGGAAGGACTGATGCTGAAGTTGAAACTCCAATACTTTGGCCACCTCATTAGAGGAGCTGACTCATTGGAAAAGACCCTGATGCTGGGAGGGATTGGGGAAAGGAGGAGAAGGGGACGACAGAGGATGAGATGGCTGGATGGCATCACCGTCTCGATGGACATGAGTTTGAGTAAACTCTGGGAAATGGTGATGGACAGGGAGACCTGGCGGACTTCGATTGATGTGGTCGCAAAGAGTCAGACACAACTGAGCGAATGAACTGAATTGAACTGAAAAACCTGGTGACCGATGTTATACATAAAATAGATTTATATCTTCTATTACTTCCTTTGGACATATAATTCCTTTTCATTTAACATAAAATTTATTCTCAAAAAGTTTAAAGGCATTTGTCTAAAATTCTTTTGTAATTAAATTGGTATGATTTGAGTGCTTTTAAAACTTAATTCCTTAATTGATAGTATATTCTATTTATCAAGCTTTGTTGCATCTGAAAGATTAGGTTTATATATAGTTCTTTAACAGGTACATTCTTGTTGAAGTGTTGGGTTTGAACATATAAAGTATGATCAGGATCAAAATTTTAAACTACAAATTATAGGAAAGAGCAAAGTTGGATGAAAGGAGGTTATTTTTGATAAATGGGTGAATGGAGTGAAAAATACAAAATGTGTATTAAATTATTGCATACTGATTACTAAACTATATTATGTAAGTGTGTTTTGTTCATTATGAGTAGCAATAGAGGCCTCTGAATTTTTAAAACTCATCTTAAAAAATACTAATTAAAAAAAAAAAAAAAAAACTAATTCTTCTTTCTCCCATCACTATGATTCATTCATTTGGCAAATGTTTCTGACACATTTCCTACCAGGCCAGGCACTGTTCTTAGCACATGGAATCATAGGTGAACAGTAAAGATATATATATATATATATATATATATATATATATATATATATATATATATATATAAAATTTTCATGACTAGTATATGGTAACTTACAAAATTTTAGTTCAACAACAAAAAAGTATGTAAAATACAACGAATTTTCCATGGTATCCCAATTATAAGCTAGATTTTTTTAGTATATGTTGTATTTCTTCCTGATAATTACTCTATCAAATTTCTCTGTTCTCTGTCTCTTCTGTCTTTCTCCATATATGATAGATAAGGTCATGCTATATTTATGTTTCTATACTCTTTTATTTGAACATATTATAATATTGTGACCAATTTTTATACTCACATCATTTTAAAATGTATGTTTTTAATAATAGATGTGTGACATTTTATTAACCACTATACAATCATGTGCACTACCTTTGACTAGATCAAAACATGGATAAAATGCCCTTAAAATTTTTATACTTTTCTTCATTTAACCCACAGTGTAAAAGATTTCCCATGTTAGCATAGTCCTACTAAAGCTTGACAGTTATTTTAAGCTTTGACAGTTTGATAATACAAAAATAGTGTAACTTTATTTTTTTATTATGAGAAATATTTTAATGACTTTCTTAAGTATTTAACTACTTGTGTTTCTTTTTTTGAATTGTCTTTTATTATACCTTGTCATTTTGTAATCCCATTTATTAATCATTTATGTATTTTATAGTAGTGTAACATACATAGTATTAATAATTTAAAAGTATTATCAGTTAACTTGGACATTTTATTTTCCAGTGTATTTGTTTAATTGAGGGAATTCCCCTCTGATGGAGAAGGATAAGAGGCTTATAGAAGTTTCCTGATAGGATAGACTGACTGAGGGGAAAACTGGGTCTTCTTCTGATGTACAGGGTCATAATCAGTAAATCTTTAATCCAATTTTGTATTGATGAGTGGAGCTGTGTTCCCTCCCTGCTGTTTAGCTCGATTCAGTTCAGTCACTCAGTCGTGTCCGACTCTTTGCAGCCCCATGAATCATAGCACGCCAGGCCTCCCTGTCCATCACCAACTCCCGGAGTTTACTCAAACTCATGTCCATCGAGTCAGTGATTCCATCCAGCCACCTCATCCTCTGTCGACCCTTCTCCTCCTGCCCCCAATCCCTCCCAGCATCAAGGTCTTTTCCAATGAGTCAGCTCCTCTCATGAGGTGGCCAAAGTATTGGAGTTTCAGCTTCAGCATCAGTCTCTCCATGAACACTCAGGACTGATTTCCTTTAGGATGGACTGGTTGGATCTCCTTGGAGTCCAAGGGACTCTCAAGAGTCTTCGGAAACACCATAGTTCAAAAGCATCAACTTTTCAGTGCTCAGCTTTCTTCACAGTCCAACTCTCATATCCATACATGACCACTGGAAAAACCGTAACCTTGACCAGATGGACTTTTCTTGGCAAAGTAATGTCTCTGCTTTTTAATATGCTGTCTAGGTTGGTCATCACTTTCCTTCCAAGGAGTAAGCATCTTTTAATTTCATGACTGCAGTCACCATCTGCAGTGATTTTGGAGCCAAAAAAATAAAGTCAGCCACTGTTTCCACTGTCTCCCCATCTATTTCCCATGAGATGATGGGACCAGATGCCATGATCTTAGTTTTCTGAATTTAAGCTTTAAGCCAATTTTTCACTCTCCTCTTTCACTTTCATCAAGAGGCTTTTTAGTTCCTCTTCACTTTCTGCCATAAGGGTGATGTCATCTGCATATCTGAGGTTATTGATATTTCTCCCAGTAATCTTGATTCCAGCTTGTGCTTCTTCCAGCCCAGAGCTTCTCATGATGTACTCTGCATATAAGTTAAATAAGCAGGGTGATAATATATAGCCTTAACGTATTCCTTTTTCTATTTGGAATCAGTCTGTTGTTCCATGTCCAGTTCTAACTGTTGCTTCCTGACCTGCATACAGGTTTCTCAAGAGGCAGGTCAGGTGGTCTGGTATTCCCATCTCTTTCAGAATTTTCCACAGTTTATTATGATTCACACAGTCGAAGGCTTTGGCGTAGTCAATAAAGCAGAAATAGATGTTTTTGTGGAACTCTCTTGCTTTTTCGATGATCCAGCAGATATTGGCAATTTGATCTCTGGTTCCTCTGCCTTTTCTAAAACCAGCTTGAACATCTGGAAGTTCTTGGTTCACGTATTGTTGAAGCCTGGCTTGGAGAATTTTGAGCATTACTTTACTAGTGTGTGAGAAGAGTGCAATTGTGTGGTAGTTTGAGTATTCTTTGGCATTGCCTTTCTTAGGGATTGGAATTTGGGGACAAACAAGAACCAGAGCTGAATGTGGCTCAGATCATGACTTACCAAATTTAGACTTAAATTGAAGAAAGTAGGGAAAACCACTAGACATTCAAGCACGACCTAAATCAAATCCCTAACAACGATACAGTGGAAGTGAGAAATAGATTTAAAGGACTAGATCTGATAGACAGAGTGCCTGATGAACTATGAAAACAGGTTTGTGACACTGTACAGAAGACTGGGAGCAAGACCATCCCCAAGAAAGAGAAATGCAAAAAAGCAAAATGGCTATCTGAGGAGACCTTACAATTAGCTATGAAAAGAAGAGACGCAAAAAACAAAGGAGAAAAGGAAAGATATTCCCATCTGAATGCAGAGTTCCAAAGAATAGCAAGGAGAGATAAGAAAGCCTTCCTCAGTGATCAGTGCAAAGAAATAGAGGAAAACAATAGAATGGGAAAGACTAGAGATATCTTCAAGAAAATTAGAGATACCAAGGGAAGATTTCATGCAAAGATGGGCTCAATAAAGGACAGAAATGGTATGGACCTAACAGAAGCAGCGGATATTAAGAATAGGTGGCAAGAATATACAGAAGAACTATATAAAAAATATCTTCATGATCAAGATAATCCCGATGGTGTGCTCACTTAACTAGAGCCAGACATGCTGGAAGGTAAAGTCAAATGACTTTTGGGAAGCATCACTATGACCAAAGCTAGTAGATGCAATGGGATTACAGTTGAGCTATTTCAAATCCTAAAAGATGATGCTCTGAAAGTGCTGCACTAAATATGTCAGCAAATTTGGAAAACTCAACAGTGGCCACAGAACAGGAAAAGATCAGTTTTCATTCCAATCCCAAGATGTGAAGTGAGTGAAGTTGCTCAGTCGTGTCCAAATCTTTGTAACCCCATGGACTGTAGCCTACCAGGCTCCTCCATCCATGGGATTTTCCAGGCAAGAATACTAGAGTGGGTTGCCATTCCCTTCTCCAGGAGATCTTCCCGACCCGGAGATTGAAACTGGGTCTCCCGCAGTGTAGGAAGATGCTTTACTGTCTGAGCCACCAGGGAAGTACCTAAAGAAGGCAATGCCAAAGAATGTTCAAACAACTGCACGAATGCACTCATCTCACATGGTAGCAAAGTAATGCTCAAAGTTCTCCAAGTCAGGCTTCAGCAATACATGAAGCATGAACTTCCAGATGTCCAGGCTGGTTTAGAAAAGGCAGAGGAACCAGAGATCTAATTGCCAACATCCACTGGATCATCAAAAAAGCAAGAGAATTCCGGAAAAAAAATTCTGCTTTATCAACTATGCCAAAGCCTTTGACTGTGTGGATCACAATAAACTGTGGAAAATTCTTCAAAAGTGGGTGATACCAGACCACCTGAAATCTCTCTTGAGAAATCTATATGCAGGTCAGGAAGCAGCAGTTAGAACTGGACATGGAACAACAGACTGATTTCAAATAGGAAAAGGGGTATGTCAAGGATGTATATTGTCACCCTGCTTATTTAACTTATATGCAGAGTACATCATGAGAAATGCTGGGCTGGAAGAAGCACAAGCTGGAATCAAGATTGCCAGGAGAAATATCAATAACCTAAGATATGTAGATGATACCACCCTTATGGCAGAAATTGAAGAACTAAAGAGCCTCTTGATGAAAGTGAAAGAGGAAAGTGAAATGTTGGCTTAAAGCTCAACATTCAGAAAACAAAAATCATGGCATCTGTTCCCATCACTTCATGGGAAATACATGGAGAAACAGTGGAAACAGTAGCAGACTTTATTTTTTTGGGATTCCAATATCACTGCAGATGGTGACTACAGCCATGAAATAAAAAGACAATCTTTGGGGAAAAGTTTTGACCAACCTAGGCAGCATATTAAAAAGCAGAGACATTACTTTGTCAACAAAGGTCCATCTAGTTAAGGCTATCATTTTTCCGGTAGTCATGTATGGATGTAAGAGTTGGAGTATAAAGAAAGCTGAGTACCGAAGAACTGATACTTTTGAACTGTGGTGTTGGAAAGACTCTTGAGAGTCCCTTCGACTGGAAAGAGATCCAGCCAGTTCATCCTAAGGGAAATCAGTCCTGAATGTTCATTGGAAGGACTGATGTTGGAGCTGAAACTCCAATACTTTGGCCATCTGATGCGAACAGCTGAGTCACTTGAAAAGACCCTGCTGCTGGGAAAGATTGAAGATGATAGGAGAAGGGGACGACAGAGGATGAGATGGTTGGATGGCATCACCAACTCACTGGTCATGAGTCTGAGTAAAGTCTGGGAGTGGGTGATGGACAGGGAGGCCTGGCATGCTGCAGTCCATGCAGTCACAAAGAGTCAGACACAACTGAGTGACTGAACCTTCTGAATCTATGCTGGAGGAAATCAAGAGAATGTTGACCTCTGTCAAAAGATCTCAGGCATGCAGTGCTACACTCAGTGTCCCCAACCCTGCAGCAGGCCACCACCGACCCACGCCTCTACTGGGGGCTCCCAGACACCCACAGGTAAGTCCAGGACAGCCTCCTGTGGGGTCACTGCCCCTTTCTCCTGGGTCCTGGTGCACAAGCTTCTACTGTGCCCTCCAAGAGTCTAATTCCCAGTCCTGTGTAAGTTCTGGCAGCTCCCTGATGAGGTTAATGGCGTTCTCCTCCAAGAGGGCCTATGCCATACCCTAGTCTGCTGCATTCAGAGCCCTGTCCCTGTGGCAGCCAACCCGTACCTCCACAGGAGACACTAAACCACAGTTCTGTCTCAGTCTCTGCGGGGTCCCTGAGTCCTGGGCACACAAGGTTTCTTTGAGCCCTCTGAGCATTTCTGTTGGGAATGGGTTTTGATTCTAAATGCAAATTTGACCCTCCTGCAGTCTTGCTGGGGCTTCCCCTTTGCCCATGGATGCCCACCTAATGCTTTCACATCAGGTGGCCAAAGTTTGGGAGTTTCAGCATCAGTATAAGTCCTTCCAATGAATATTCGGGACTGGTTTCCTTTAAGATGGACTGGTTAGATCTCCTTGTAGTCTAAGGGACTCTCAAGAGTCTTCTCCAACACCACAATTCAAAAGCATCAATTCTTCGGTGCTCAGCTTTCTTTATAGTCCAACTCTCCTATCCATAATGACTACCAGAAAAACCATAGATTTGACTAGACAGACCTTTGTTGGCAAAGTAATGTCTCTGCTTTTTAATATGCTGTCTAGGTTGGTCATAATTTTTCTTCCAAGGATCAAGTATCTTTTAATTTCATGGCTGTAGTCACCATCTGCCATGATTTTGGAGCCCCAGAAATAAAGTCTGTCACTGTTTCCATTGCTTGCCCATCTATTTGCCATGAAGTGATGGAAACAGATGCCATTATGTTAGTTTTCTGAATGTTGAGTTTTCTGAAAACCAATTTTTTCTCTCTCCTCTTTAACTTTCATCAAGAGGGTCTTTAGTTCTTCTTCACTTTCTGCCATAAGGGTGGGGTCCTCTGCATATCTGAGGTATTGGTATTTCTCCCAGCAATCTTGATTCCAGCTTGTGCTTCCTCCAGTCCAGCGTTTCTCATGATGTACTCTGCATATAAGTTAAATAAGCAGGGTGACAATGTACAGCCTTGACATATTCCTTTTCCTATTTGAAACCATTCTGTTGTTCCATGTCCAGTTCTATCTGTTGCTTCCTGATACATACAAATTTCTCAAGAGGCAGGTCAGGTGGTCTGGTATTCCCATCTCTTGAAAAATTTTCCACAGTTTATTGTGATCCACACAGCCAAAGGCTTTGGCATAGTCAATAAAGCTGAAGTAGATATTTTTCTGGAACTCTGTTGCCTTTTCATTTATTGACTGGATGTTGGCAATTTGATCTCTGGTTCCTCTGCCTTTTCTAAAACCAGCTTGAACATCTAGAAGTCACAGTTCACGTACTGTTGAAGCCTGTCTTGGAGAATTTTGAGCATTGCTTCAGTGGCGTGTGAGATGAGTGCAATTGTTCGGTAGTTTGAGCAGTCTTTGGCATTGCCTTTCTTAAGGTTTGGAATGAAAACTGACCTTTTCCAGTTCTGTGGCCATTGCTGTTTTCCAAATTTGGTGGCCTATTGAGTGTAGCACTTTCACAGCATCATCTTTTAGGATTTGAAGTAGCTCAACTGGAATTCCATCACCTCCACTAGCTTTGTTCATAGTCATGCTTCCTAAGACCCACTTGATTTCACTTTCCAGGATGTCTGGCTCTAGGTGATTGATCACACCATCCTTATTATCTGTGTCATGAAGATCTGTTTTCTATAGTTCTTCTGTGTACTCTTGCCACCTCTTCTTAATATCCTCTGCTTCTGTTAGGTCCATATCATTTCTGTCCTTTATTGTGCCCATCTTTTCATGTAATCAAAAAATTACTGTTAATTAAGGAAAACTAGGCATCTCAAGTTAAGGAATTTTTCACTTTTCTATATATGGGAATATGCAGTGTCTGGACTCATTGAAATCACTCCTTTGATATGCATCTCCACTATCTGGAGCCACTATACTGTAATTCTTATCCTGAGTTTCCTCAGGGTCTATCATCAGAGTGTAACATGGGAAGAATTTTAGTAACTGACTATAGAGACTTTCATTAGCAGGAACTACCCTTCTTTCATTCTCCATTCCTTCCTGCTAACTAAAATCTCTATGGTCAGGTATTCAGACTCCTCCCATGCTGTTACTGCTAAGTCACTTCAGACGCGTTCGACTCTGTGCGACCCCATAGACGGCGGCCCACGGGGTCCTCTGTCCCTGGGATTCTCCAGGCAAGAACACTGGACTGGGTTGCCATTTCCTTCTCCAATGCATGAAAGTGAAAAGTGAAAGTAAAGTTGCTCAGTCATGCCTGACTCTTAGTGACCCCATGGACTGCAGCCTACCAGGCTTCTCAAGCCATGGGATTTTCCAGGCAAGAGTACTGGAGTGGGTTGCCATTGCCTTCTCCAAACTCCTCCCATATTACTTTGTAAATCCAACACAAGCTCCAACAGTTGCTCTTTTCTTTTTTTCCCCTGATTATACAAGGTTAGTCATAATACTCTTATAGTTCTTGTTAATTACTGAATTGTGAATGGGCATATGGCCAATTCCGGCCAATGATAGCAGAGGTGAAACCTTCTGTTGTACTTTAGAGGATCACATCATCAGTCATAAAACCATGAATCCAAAACACAACTTTCTGCTTCTTTACATGGTATTCTTCTTGGAAACCTCTGCTATTATCTTAGCCCAAAGATGACACAGTTAAACTAGAGAGGACAGAATTAGAAAAGCAGCTAAGAACAAGAATTCTATTTCAGTGTGAGCAGGCAGAGAACAGAGGTGCCCTTGGGTTCTCAAGGAAAGAATAATAGGAAGGGAAACATTTAATAAACTCACCAAGTAAACCCTGAAATGATAATGTTGCTGAATCATAGAGCAAGAGAATCATAGAAAAGTAGAACCACAACATGGAATTGCACCAAATCTGAAGCCTATTCTCCCTATTATTATTATTTTTTTTTCTTATGAAATAATAGGTCATATTGACCTTGCCTTTACAAGAAATAGTCAAACTCCTTCAAGGAGAAGGAGATGATATAGGTCATAAATTTGTATCTAGATTTAAACAGATAAACAAGCAAGCAAACAAAACCTGAAGAGTATTGGAGAAGAAACAAATGAGGTTAATTTTTCTTATTTAATCTAAAAGATTACTGAGATAATAGTGACGCCAATGCATTGAGTGATAATCTCACATGGATAAGAGAAATCATTGATAGCAAAGTCATGAGAGATGGGAGATAAGACATGAGGATACTCTGTTAAAAGTGTACCAGTATTACACACAAAATAATATAGTGTTTTTTTGAGATGGGCTTAGTTTAGTTTAAACAAGTTTACTGCAAATGCTGGCTTGCTCATTAACAGTTTTTCAAAGAGGTATAATTACTATGCAAATAGAAGAATAAAAAGACTCAAATAATATTGATATTAATTAAAACCAAGGAAGTCAGGGAAATAAGTGGGAAAGTAGCAAGGAACAACTATAATAAATTGGAAACAGATACAAATGTGATAGATATTATTAATCTGACTATATCACTAATTACTTTAAATGTGAAAAGTCAAATTGAACCAATTAAAAGACAGAGATATCATCGGAGTGCATAAGAGACCTAATTATATGCTGTCTGCAAGAAACACACTTTACTCAGATAGTTTAAAAATATGGGATGGTATGCAATGCTAACACAAATCAAAAGCTAGACAAGCTATAAAATTGAGACAAAGCCAACTTCAGAACAAAGAAATTTCTCAGGAATAGAGAGGAGCATCAGATAGTGTGATAAAGGGGTTAATGTTGTAAGAAGACAGAACAGTTCCTAAGGTCTGTGCAGTGAACAGCATACTTTTAACATTTCCTGTTACTGTTTAGTCACTAAATTGTGTCCTATTCTTTTGTGACCCCCTGGACTGTAACACACCAGCCTCCTTTATCCATGGGATTTCTCAGGCAAGATACTGGAGTGGGTTGCCATTTCCTTCTCCAGGGCATCTTCCAGACCCAGGTATTGAACCATGTGTCCTGCATCGGTAGGTGGGTTCTTTATCACTGAACCACCGAGGCAAAATCTGACAGAACTGTTAAAAAAAAAAATCCATTATTATAGTTTAGGACTTCAACAGGCTTCTCTCAGTAACAGATGATCAAAGCATACAGAAAATCACTACAGATATAGTTGACCTGAGTGGTGCTATTAATAAACTTCTAATTGAAAATAATCATGACTTTTCCCTGTTTTCCAGTAATTATATAATTTCTTTTAAAATGTACTACAATGGAAAATTTATCTAGCATGATGGTAGGAATCATTGTATACCAATTAGGATGTTCTTATATTTTACCTGATAAAAATTCTACTTCACAGAATTTTTTGATTGTTTGTTTAATAGTTGAATACATATCAACTCAAAGTTGAGTTCCTCAAGTATACTAAGAATGATGGATATTCCAAATTGATAATTGAAAGAAGATATATTTGTTTTGATATCTTTCCCTTTGTCCTAGTAGTTACCTAGTAAGATTAATGATTGTTGATAAAAATTATAGAGTGATTTTATTCTTATCCCAGGGGATGGTCATGAGATACATGTAATTTAGGTAACATGTTCTGCCTTAACAAAAATTGTTGAGATTTTAAGTTTTTTTATCATGCAGCCTGAAAATACAAAATATTAATCATATTTGTTTCAGAAAAATAATGATTATTTAATATAAAAATTCCTTAAAGATTCAAAATAAGAATTTTGATATAATTAATATTAGTAGTTGTGCTAATAGAGCTGAATAAAACTAGACATGACTGTGGTTAATAATTAATACTTCATAGTATCAATCAGTATTGGTATAGATGCAAATATCTTGATATTATATTTTTTCCTGGCCAGGGAAATTTCTGATTAATTGAGAGATTCCATGATGTAAAATACTCAAGGGATTCAATGATACTTTTTTAATCCATCTAACAGTTATTTATGTGGCATCATGGAGGGCTTGTCAAACAAATGTTATTTGTCCTAATGGAGCAGATGTTAATGTTAACACATCTTAATGAATGATTGACAAAAATTTAAGGAAATTAAAGTTCTTAAGGATGATTATTGGCCAGTACTGATGCCAATAGAATTGTGAACAACTTACTGCTTTTTGGATGACTAGTTAATTGCATCATAATCTGATGTATATATATTTTCTCTCTTTCTATTGTAGAGTCTAAATGATAGATACCTATAATTAGGAGGTTAACATATACTATTCTAAATTACATCTTTTAGTCATAAGGTTTGACTAAAATCTTCTTTCTTAAAGCTAGATGTACCAAGGTATCTAATTGGAATATGGATGTTATACTACTTGTCTTAGTTTCTGTTCTAAAAAAAGCATATACAGCCTTTTTGTTTGAGGAAAAATTGGCTTTTGTCTAACAGTTTATATTTAGTTCATCAATCTTCCTGTTCCCCAAACCTCTTGCCTAGAATTACTGACCTTTCCCATCTTCTTTACTCCTTTGTGTCTATTCCACGCTGCCTGAATTACACAAACACACTTCTATTAGGTGTCCACCTAACAATCTTTCTGGTTCTTAGCTGCTTTTCTTATTCGTTGCCTAGATATATTTGTAATAATTTTGACTTACTTCTGTGATGTGTGTATTCAGCATTGACATCTTTCTTTTCAAATGCCCAGATTTTATCTCCTCTTAAACTCAGCTGCTCATCTGTGCTCCACTTACCATTACTCATGTAAGTCCTTTCTCCAGCTCCACCTTAACAGTTTTCAAATCTTTACAAATTTTTATTCATCTGTATTGTTCTTCTATTTTAATTCTGGGATCATTAGATTCTGCAGCTTAGAGTTCTAAGTCTGAAAGTATTCAGGATAAAATGGCAACATTATCATTTCAGGATTTACTTGGTGAGTTTATTAAATGTTTCCCTTCCTATTATTCTTTCCTTGAGAACCCAAGGGCACCTCTGTTCTCTGCCTGCTCACACTGAAATAGAAATATATACCCTAAACTTTTCTGGTCTCAGCATACAATAGAAAAATTTGAAAGTGTTCTTGGCTGAAATAGATGAAATTAGGGCTGGAAGAAAGTAGAGGAAGAGGAGAGGGTTGACCTGGGTTGGTGAAGAAGCAGTGGAGGAAGAAAGTGAAATGGAGTTTGCATCTTGAAGACAGGGAGCTGAAAAGGATACAGAGTCAGTCTCTCCTGAGTACTGTCTGCCTGAACATACTCAGTCCTTTCAGGACAACATTTGAATGATTTTTCAACTTGAGAGAAAATGACAGCATAAAAGAAAATCTTATTTTCTGACTGAAGTAGAACTTCTCAGTTAGAAATTATCTTTCAGGTCAAGCAGTGGTCAACATACCCCTTATGTTATAATAAAATTCATTTCTACATTTTGTTATTTTAAAAAAACTGGCAGTAGAGAAAGAAATCACTTGTTTTCAAAACAAAACCAGCTTCCCTTATTGGTTTGCACTTTCAAGTTTTCTCATATGAGTTGAATGAATATGTTTTCCATTAAGTATTTCTGTTTGAGGGCTACTGTTATCTATCTTTGAATTTTAATATTCGCTATAGAAACTTATATTGCTTACTTTCCTAACAGATACAAGGAAAACAAAAACTTTTAAGATGTTTTATGTTTTTAGACCCTGAAAATAATAAATATGATTTAAATGACTGCAGTATGAACTTTCTTATAGAATTTTAAATTTATACTTCTATAAAATAAGATTGGGAACAGCAAAAAAAATATTTTATACTCAAAAACTGTTAACTATTTCTTGATAATAGAAAATGTTTTCAGAAAATAAAAGCAAGTGTTTGTGTTTTATTTTAGCTTAATAAAATAAAATTAACAATTTTATATCCATATATTGATACAAACATCAGTTCAGTCAGTTCAGTTCAGTCGCTCAGTCGTGTCCGACTCTTTGCGGCCCCATGAATCGCAGCACACCAGGCTTCCCTGTCCATCACCAACTTCCAGAGTTTACTCAGACTCATGTCCATCGAGTCGGTGATGCCATCCAACCATATCCTCTGTCGTCCCCTTCTCCTCCTGCCACTAAATCCCTCCCAGCATCAGGGTCTTTTCCAATGAGTCAGCTTTTCTCATGAGGTGGCCAGAGTATTTGAACTTCAGCTTCAGCATCAGTCCTACCAATGAACACTCAGGACTGAACTGCCCTAGGATGGACTGTTTGGATCTCTTTGCAGTCCAAGGGACTCTCAAGAGTCTTCTCCAACACCACAGTTCAAAAGCATCAATTTTTCGGCGCTCAGCTTTCTTCACAGTCCAACTCTCACATCCATACATGACCACTGGAAAAACAATAGCCTTGACCAGACGAACCTTTGTTGGCAAAGTAATGTCTCTGCTTTTTATTTTTATTTATTTATTTATTTATTTATTTTTTTGTCTCTGCTTTTTAATATGCTATCTAGGTTGGTCATAACTTTCCTTCCAAGTAGTAAGCGTCTTTTAATTTCATGGCTGCAATCACCATCTGCAGTGATTTTGGAGCCCCAAAAAATAAGGTCTGACACTGCTTCCACTGTTTCCCCATCTATGTGCCATTAAGTGATGGGACCAGATGCCATGATCTTAGTTTTTGAATGTTAAGCTTTAAGCCAGCTTTTTCACTCTCCTCTTATACAAACATAGTTTCATTTAAAAGTGAAATTGGCCTTTTAATAAATGAAAAATGAGTGCAAATATTCATTAAGCCTACTACCCGCTATATGTTTGGGGCTTCCCTGCTGGAACTATTGGTAAAGAACCCACCTGCCAATGAAGAAGACACAGGTTCAATCCCGGGTCTGGAATATCCCCCAGAGGAGGTCATGGCAACCTACTCCAGTATTCTTGCCTGGAGAATCCCATGGACAGGGGAGCCTGGTGGGCTACCGTGCATAGGGTTGTAAAGAGTCAGACATGACTGAAGCGAATTCTCACTGACACATCCACTATAATTTATTTAATGCCCTATAAAGATATATCTGTTTAAGTATTGTTTAAACAAATATAAAAGCTACAGCTATTGAATTTTAAGTCAGATTTAAATTTAATATCTTAGACTACATTTTCTGAGTAGAAAAATTCATAGATGTTTATAAATATATATATATATATATATATATATATATATATATATATATATATATATATGATTGGCAAAAATAATACATATAAAATTTTATTTTGTCCCTGAAATAGAAACATATTTCTTAAGAGTATTGCTATTCTATACAGAATTCTTGGTATTTTTTGAACTGTGACTTTGAGATTTGTTTTTTATAATTACACTATTACTAAAATAAATATTAAGTTTATTTTTGAGAGATGAACATTCACTGAAATTATGAGATGTTTTATGTATAAATTGCACACAGTTAATCACCTGCAATCTAGTTTCTGATTAAAGAACAATTGTGAAACATTTCTTAGTGCTAATTTTATCTTTTAAATACAATTACTAACCTTTATAGATGAACTAATGTAGGAAATCAGCCAGCAAATGTTTTTTTCGTTTTACTGGGTATCAATACTTTCTGCATCATTACTGTGAAAATAATAGTGATTTCAGAGGACATCCATTGCTCTTATTGTGTTAAAAATTCAGACGACATTCACCAGTATTAAAGTATTTAAATCAAAATGATATAATTCAGGTTGAAACTAAATTTAAATGGTAAAGATAATTATTTAAGTGTCTCTAAAACATGTCTTTTAGGTTAGTTAGTGTGATAAGGAAAATGAGAGAGAGAATGAAAGAAAAGGAAAGAAAGAGTGGGGAGGGAGAGGGACAAATACAGAAGACACTCTGTAAGCAGGGAGTGAAATATTTTAGAATTTTTTCAAGGTTTATTGACTTTTCCTGTTTAAAGTATACACTGGAATATTTGAAATGCTAGATTAGAGCTTGGGAAAATAAATTGGCTTTAGTGATACATGTGAGTTCTAATAATGTTATGTGAGTGATAAAAGAAATAATATACGGAAAGAAAATATAAAAACACCAAAAATAATCTTTAGGGAAGGACATATGTGCAACTGTAAATCAAAGAAGTAAAGCTGTTGAATAGTACAGTGTTACTGAGACTAAAAGAAGAGGGTGTTTCAAGAAGAAAGAATGTGTGGCCGAACTATGAAAGAGTTTAAAAACTCAGAACAAATAACTTGGTTTCATATTTTGGAGGAAATGGAACCTAAGAGAGGTACACAAATCACTTCTGAGAGTAAAATATATATTTATAAATCCCTACATTAGGCAATGCTAAATTGCTTCAGTTGTATCTGACACTTTGTGACCCTATGGATTGCAGCCCACCAGAGTTCTCCTTCCTTGGAGTTTTCCAGGCAAGAATACTGGAGCGGATTGCCATTTCCTCCTCTAGGGGATCTTCTTGACCCAGAGGTCTAAACATCCCCTCCTGTCTCCTGCACTGGCAGGCAAGTTCTTTACCACTAGCGTCATCTGGGAAACAAACCCACATTAGAAAATAATAATTTCCTCAAATCATTACCCTAAATTTTCACTTCCAAAACCTGTTTAGAAACAACAACAAAACACCTGTACTTTTGCCTAACTCCCTTCCTGTTTCTTTTTGGGGCAGTATCTTCCAACTGGGGAAACTACTAGTATGTCTGTATTTTTAGGAAAACCAATTAAGTATTTCCTACCCTCACTTGGCAGGAGTGGTCATGAATATGTAACCATGAATATGTAGCAATGTATGTAACCATGTATCACATGAATATGTGATATCACTCAGATGCTTTAACTAGGAATAATAAATAGTAAAATATCTGTTGTAATATAAGCTGACAAAAATCAGGGGAGGTACCTGAGTGAATGATTCTTTGTTTCCTTGTATGTACTGGCCTAGATCTCCTCTGCATGTTATCAGTCTTGAATCAAACAATTCAAAGTTTCCTTTCAGAATTGACTTGTCCCATACCTTTTCAATGTGGGTAGACCCTGGTTCAATCCCTGGGTTGGGAAGATCCCCTGGAAAAAGAAATGGCAACCCACTCCAGTATTCTTGCCTGAGAAATCCCATGGATGGAGGAGACTGGCAGGCTACAGCCCATGGGGTCGCAAAGAGTAAGACATGACTAAGTGACTTCATTTCACTTCATTTCATATTTTTCAATAAAAACTAACTGAAATAAAAATCAAATCAATGAAACTTTACACAATAGAATTGATGAGAATGTTTCCTATATTTTTTTTGAGAATATGTGAGTAATATATGAAATATTTAGGAATAAGAAAGGTTCATCTAGTCAAGGCTATGGTTTTTCCAGTAGTCATGTATGGATGTGAGATTTGGACTATAAAGAAAGCTGAGTACAGAATAATTGATGCTTTTGAACTGTGGTGTTGGAAAAGACTCTTGAGAGTCCCTTGGACTGCAAGGAGACCACCCAGTCCATCCTAAAGGAGATCAGTCCTGGGTGTTCATGGAAGGACTGATATTGAAGCTGAAACTCCAATACTTTTGCCACCTGATGTGAAGAGCTGACTCATTGGAAAAGACCTTGATGCTGGGAAAGATCGAAGGTGGGAGGAGAACGGGACAACAGAGCATGAGATGGTTGGATGGCATCACAGACTCAGTGGACATGAGTTTGGGTAAACTACAGGAGTTGGTGATGGAAAGGGGGGACCTGGCATGCTGCAGTCCATGGGGTCGCAAAGAGTCAGACATGACTGAGTGACTGAACTGAACTGAACTTTGCAAGAAAGAGTAGGATCTGAATGAGAACATTGCAAACATTTATCTTTTTTTTAAATAAAAAGCTTCAGATCTATGTATTGCATTGTAAGACATACACACTTACTGAACAGAACTGCTACTCAAAATGTCAGATTTCCTCAAATTACTTTAATTTTTAAATTTATTTGAAAATTTCAAATAAATGAACATGATCAAAAAGAAAATATCTAACATCTATGCTGTCAGCGTTTTGAATTAATCATTTTTAGTGATTTTGCATATTAGTTTCTAGGTATATTATTTCTTACTTTATAAATGGCACTCTTTCTGTTATTTTTTAATGCTATATGCACTGAAAAAAATTAAATGCAGAAAATTATATGAATATGAAATTGATTAAAAAAAAGAAACTAATGTTTAAGTATCCACTGATTTTCTTCAATTAGCTGAGCCCATTCCAGGAATATTTCCATGAATATAACCAGAGATAAAAATGAATGAATAAGTTGATTATAATGTAAAATAATAGCATTTTTATAAAAATGGCAATATACCATTGATGGTTTTGAGAGGGTAACAGGCAGGAAGACCAGGGGTCTCCAAATGGAGGAAATAGGATGCAAGTGTCAGACATTTTTATCTCTCTTAAGTGGCAGGAAGAAACAAACTAGTGATATTTTTTTCCTTCTCTATACAAATTTAAAAGGAGGTTTCTCTTAAAATGCTGTGTTGCCATAATGACACCTGGTTTCACCTGAAGTTAACTATTTTCAAACCTTGAGTTAACCAGTGAATTTTTCTTATGGAAATGTTTGTCTTAAGTTATGTTAATGTACTATGCATTTACCCCAGACTCTGACTTCAAGTTGGTTCTGCCTAATGGCTCAGAACCTACTTGACAAACCAGTATGTTATACTCAGACATTGTTCCCCTAATCTATATAAACAAAACAGTTTGTATGATAATCTGCCCTTCTACAAGATTCAAGTCAATCGTTTTATAGCCCTGGATGAATCATCTGGTGCCAAGATTATCCCAAAATACATCTTATGGATGAAAGACCTGGTGCCATTCTGAGTTTTAAGACAGTCCTTTCTTTCATTAACAGATTGCTAGTGACTATATAACATCCAGCTGATTCAGCTAGTCTTGGGGAGGTACTCTTTCTGACCTCTTCTGATGACTATGTCAGAAACTTTCTCTATCTCCTTTATACTTTAATAAAGCTTCATTACACAAAAGCTCTGAGCGATCAAGCCTCGTCTCTGGCCCTGGATTGAATTCTTCTCCTCTGGAGGCCAAGAATCCTGGTGTCTTTTCCTGGATTAAAAACAACCTTTCAGTATCATGATTGAAATATTTTATTTACCTTTTCAAGCAATTTTGTGTTTTTTTCTTGTTTTTGTCTTATGCTTGGAGAAAAGATACCAAAGTGAAACTTATTTTTCCATTTCAAAAACTATTTCTTAACAGAAGGGATAATATATTTTTTGGGAAAAAAATCACTCCAAGCCTGGAAAATGCTTATAGAAAGTATTGGGAGGTTTGAATGCAATGCTATTTGCAGTTCCTTGCTTTATTTTAAAGAAAATTATTGACGTCCTTATTTGAAAGATGAGAACACAGCAACAAAGTAAATGGCAAAGGGATCATACTTATCAATAATTACCTTAAATGTAAATGTGTTAAATGCCCCAACCAAAAGACAAAGCCTGGCTGAATGGAGACAAAAACAAGACCCCTATATATGCTGTCCATAACAGATCCTCCTCAAACCAAGGGACATGTACAGACTGAAAGTGAAGGGCTGGAAAAAGATGCAGACCAAAAGAAAGCAGGAGTCTCAATACTCATATCAGATAAAATAGACTGAAATAAAGGCTGTGAAAAGAGACGAAGGACACTACATAATGATCAAAGGATCAATCCAAGAAGATATAACAATTATAAATATATATGCACCCAACATAGGAGCACCACAATATGTAATGCAAATGTTTACCAAGTACGAAAGGGGAAATTAACAGTAAACAATAATAGTGGGAGACTTTAATACCCCACTCCACTTATGGATAGATTTATCAAAAGGAAAATAAACAAGGAACACAAACTTTAAACGATACAATAGACCAGTTAGACCTAATTGATATCTATAGGACATTTCACCCCCCAAAAATGAATTTCACCGTTTTCTCAAGTGCACACGGAAACTTCTTCAGGATAGATGACATCCTGGGCCATAAATCTAGCCTTGATAAATTAAAAAAATATTGAAATCATCTCAAGCATCCTTTCTGATCATATGTGGTAAGATTAGATGTCAACTACAGGAAAAAAAAATTAAAAATACAAACATATGGAGGCTAAACAACACACTTCTGAATAACCAAAAATCACATAAAAAATAAAAAAAGAAATCAAAATATGTATAGAAAAGAATGAAAATGAAAACACTACAACCCAAAACCTATGGGATTCAATAAAAGCAGTGCTAAGGGGAAGGCTCATAGCAATACAAGCTTACCTCAAGAAACAAGAGAAAAATCAAATAAATAACCTAACTCTACACTTAAAGCAACTAGAAAAGAAGAAATGAAGAACCCCAGGGTGAGTAGAAGGAAAGAAATCATAAACATTAGGGCAGAAATAAATTCAAAAGAAACAAAGGAGACAATAGCCAAAATCAACAAAGCTAAAAGCCAGTTTTGAGAAGATAAATAAAATAGACAAACCCTTAGCCAGACTCATCAAGAAACAAAAGGAGAAGAATCAAACAGAAAAAATTAGAAATGAAAATGGATAAATCACAACAGACAACACAAAAATACAAAAGATTATAAGAGACTACTATCAGCAACTATACATCAATAAAATGGACAGCTTGGAAGAAATGGAAAAATTCTTAGAAAAGTATAACTTTCCAAAACTGAACCAGGAAGAAATAGAAAATCTTGACAGACCCATCACAAGCACAGATATTGAAACTGTAATCAGAAATATTCCAACTAACAAAAGCACAGGACCAGACAGCTTTACAACTGAATTCTACCAAAAATTTAGAGAAGAGCTAACACCTATCCTATTCAAACTCTTCTAGAAAATTGCAGAGGAAGGTAAACTTCCAAACTCATTCTATGAAGCCACCACCACCAACACTTGACAAAGCTGCCACAACAAAAAGAAAACTACAGGCCAGTATGACTGATGACTATAGATGCAAACATCCTTAACAAAATTCTAGCAAACAGAATCCAACAACATATTAAAAAGATCATACATCATGGCCAAGTGGGCTTTATAACAGGGATGCAAGGATTCTTCAACATTCACAAATCAATCAGTGTGATACACCACAGTAACAAATTGAAAGATAAAAACCATAAGATTATCTTAAAAGATGCAGAGAAAGCCTTTGACAAAATTCAACACCCATTTATGATAAAAAAAAAAAAAAAAAAAAAAACTCTCCAGAAAGCAAACATAGAAGGAACATACCTCAACATAATGAAAGCCATAGATGACAAACCCACAGCAAACATCCTCAATGGTGACAAATTGAAAGCATTTCACCTAAAGTCAGGAACAAGACAAGGGTGCCCACTCTCACCATTACTAATCAGCATAGTTTTGTAAGTTTTAGCCACAGCAATGAGAGAAGAAAAAGACATAAAAGGAATCCAGAATGGAAAAGAAGAAGTAAAACTCTCACTGCTTGCAGATGACATGATCCTCTACATAGAAAACCTTAAAGACTCTACCAGAAAATTACTAGAGTTAATCAATGAATATAGTAAAGTTGCAGAATATAAAATTATCACACAGAAATCCCTTGCATTCCTATACATTAACAATGAGAGAACAGAAAGAGAAATCAAGGAAGCAATTCCATTCACCATTGCAACGAAAAGAATAAAATACTCCAGGAATAAATCTATCTAAACAAAAGACATATATATAGAAAACTATAAAAAACTGATGGAAGAAATCAAAGATGACACAAATAGATGGAGAAATATACCATGTTCAAGGATTGGAATAATTGATATAGTGAAAATGAGTATACTACCCAAAGCAATTTATAGATTCAGGGCAATCCCTATAAGCTACAAACGGTATTTTTCAGAGAACTAGAACAAATAATTTCACAATTTGTATGGATATTCAAAAAACCTCAAATAGCCAAAGCAATCTTGAGAAAGAAGAATGGGACTGGAGGAATCAACCTGCCTGACTTCAGGCTCTACTACAAACCTTCAGTAATCAAGACAGTATGGTACTGGCACAATGACAGAAATATAGATCAATGGAACAAAATAGAAAGCCCAGAGATAAATCCATTCACCTATGGGCACCTTATCTTTGACAAAGGGAGCAAGAATATACAATGGAGAAAAGACAAGCTCTTTAACAAGTGGTGCTGGGAAAACTGGTCAGCCACTTGTAAAAGAATGAAACTAGAACACTTTCTAACACCATGCACAAAAATAAACTCAAAATGCATTAAAGATCTAAATGTAAGACCAAAAACTATAAAACTCCTAGAGGAAAATATAGGCAAAACACTCTCTGACATAAATCACAGCAGAATTCTCTATGATCCACCTCCCAGAGTAATGTAAATAAAAGCAAAAGTAAACAAATGGGACCTAATTAAACTTAAAAGCTTTTGCACAACCAAAGAAACTATAAGCAAGATGAAAAGGCAGCCTTCAAACACACAAAAAGATTCTCAACATCACTCTTTATCAGAGAAATGCAAAGCAAAACCACAGTGAGGTACCATTTCACCAGTCTGAATGGCTGCTATCCAAAAGTCTATAAATAAATGCTGGAGAGGGTGCAGAGAAAAGGGAACCCTCTTACACTGTTGGTGGGAATGCAAACTAGTACAACCACTATGGAGAACAGTGTAGAGATTCCTTTAAAAACTGGAAATAGAACTGCCACATGACCAAGGAATCCCACTGCTGGGCATACACACTGAGGAAACCAGAATTGAAAAAGACACATGTACCCCAAAGTTCATTGCAGCACTGTTTACAATAGCCAGGACACGAGAGCAACCTAGATGTCCACCGGCAGATGAATGGATAAGAAAGCTGTGGTGCATATACACAATGGAATATTACTCAGCTGTTAGAAAGAATGCGCTTGAATCAGTTCTAATGAGATGGATGAAACTGGAGCCTATTATACAGAGTGAAGTAAGTCAGAAGGATAAACACCAATACAATATATTAAGGCATATATATGGAATTTAGAAAGATGGTAACATTGATTCTATATGCGAGATAGAAAAAGTGACACAGATCTAAAAAACAGATATTTGGACTCCGTGAGAGAAGGTGAAGGTGGGATGATTTGAGAGAATATCTTTGAAACATGTATATTATCTTATGTGAAATAGATCGCCAGTCCAGGTTCGATACCTAAGACAGGTTGCTCAGGGCTGGTGCACTGGGATGACCCTGAGGGATGAGATGGGGAGAGAGGAGAGAGGGCGACTCAGGATGGGGAACACATGTACACCCATGACTGATTCATGTCAATGTATGGCAAAAAAGACTACAATATTTTAAAGTAATTAGCCTCCAATTAAAATAAGTAAATTTTAAAAAAAGAGATGAGAAGTTAACACCTTTAGTCTTCTTTCTAAATTTGCTCATCACTGATCTTTTTTAAACGTTATAATATTTATACCATGCAAATTTATTATATTAAATTTAGCTTGCTAACTTTAATCCCTAGTACTATATTTAAGTAAACTCAAGGCTCACATGATTTCTAAAAACTTTGTTCATTCTCCTCTTAGCTGCTTGGATACTAAATATTAACTGTTGTTTTTCTTTTTTTCCCTAGAAAGGCCCATAGGTATTATCTTTTATGAATTCTTACATATTTGAAGATATTTGCCTATTTGATTTGCATTTAAGTGACACATTTTCTGCTTATGCAATAAAGTTTCTTGAAATATAAAGAAGCAAGAGAAAAATTCAAATATTATAACATATAGCTTTATGAATTTTTACACAATAAAATGAGTAATAAATATCTAAATGACATATTTTCTAGCAATCCAGAAGTTCCCCATTAACCTTTTAGTCCATACCTGCACCTATTGAAGATAAACACAGTCTTCACATAACAGTGCATGGTTAACTGTTTTGCTTATTTTTGAACTTTTAAAAGTTAATTATATAACATACACCCTTTTGTATCTGCCTTTTTGTTCTCAATATTCTGTTTGTGAGATTATTTCAGACTGCTACATGGAGTACATATATTCTCATTGTTGCACAGTGTCCCTTCCATAAATATTATATAATTTTCTTAAGAATTCAGCTGTATATTATCTTTGGTGAAACAGATCACCGGCCCAGGTGGGATGCATGAGACAGGTGCTCGGGCCAGGTGCACTTGGGAGGACCCAGGGGAATCAGGTGGGGGTGGGGGGGGTGGGGGGGGATCGGGATGGGGAATACATGTAACTCCATGGCTGATTCATGTCAATGTATGACAAAACCCACTGAAATGTTGTGAAGTAATTAGCCTCCAACTAATAAAAATAATTGAAAAAAAATAAAAAAATTAAAAAAAAGAATTCAGCTGTTTTTCATTATGTGCATTGTTAATAGTTTGGGGCTTTTATGAATCATGTATCCAGAAGTATTTCTGCACATATTTTTTAGTAATAATATGCTAACTGTAAGAGTAAGATAACTCTTTGGTCATAGAAAATATATCTAACTTAGTTGGTTAAAAAACATTTTCTATATTAGATGAACTAGTTTATTCTTATTTGTGAATTCAAAGTTGTCTTTTTTTTTTTTCAGTTTAGCTATTCTCTTGTTAAGGGTAATGTTGTTAATCCATAATAATTTGCATTTACAAACCCCAAACTCCTCTCCCTTGACAACCATTTCTGTTCTTTATGTCTGTTAGTCTATTTATATTTTTTAGATAAGTTCATTTATGTCATATTTAGATTCCACATGTAAGTGATATCATATGGTATATGTCCTTCTCTTTTTAACATATTTCACTTAGTATGATAATGTCTAGGTCTATCCATGTTACTTCAAATGACATTACTTTATTCTTTACTAAGTAATATCCCAATGTATATATGTATCACTTCCTTATCTGTTCATCAATTGATAATTATTTAGGTTGATTCCATGTCTTGGCTATTGTAAATAGTGCTGGTATGAACATAGGGATGCATGTATCTTTTCAAATTATAGTTTCCTCCAGATATACACCCATGAGTAGGATTGCTAGATTATATGACAACTCTTTTTTTTGTAGCTTTAGAGGAACCTCCACACTGCTTTCCTTAGTAGCTACACCAACTTACATCCCGACAAACAGTGGAGGGGAGTTTCCCTTCCTCCACATCCTCTTCAGCACTTGTTATTTGTATACTTTTTACTGGTAGCTATTCTGACTGCTCTGAAATGGAATCTCATTGTAGTTTTGATTTCCATTTCTCTAAATAATTGGTAATAATGAGTGTCTTTTCAAATACCTATTGGCCATTTCTGTGTCTTTGGAAAAATGTCTATAAAGGTATTCTGCCATTTTTTAAATTGTTTTTGTTGTTGTTGTTGCTATTGAGTTCTATAAACTGTTTAAATAGTTTTGAAATTGAGCCCCTGTCAAATAATTTGTTTTTTATTATTACTTTAATAAACAGTATAAAAACAAAAACATGCATACATACATTCTTATTATAATTTATTACAGCCTAATACAATGCCTCTCACCATTTCCCAAACAAAGCAAGAATCTAGAATACTGTATCTTTGTTGTTTTTCTTGTGTTCAGTTGCTCAGTCATATCTGACTTTTTGCAATTGCATGGGCTGCAGCACACCAGGCTTCCCTGTCCTTCACAACCTCCCAGAGCTTGTGCAAACTCATGTCCATTGAGTCAGGGATGCCATCCAACCATCTTATCCTTATCGTTGTAAAGTTCTCCCCCTGCCTTCAATCTTTTCTAGCCCCAGGGTCTTTCCTAATGAGTTGGCTCTTCACATCAGGTGGCCAAAGTGTTGTAGCTTCAGCATCAGTCCTTCCAATGAGTATTCAAGATAGATTTCATTTAGGATTGACGGCTTTGATCTCCTTGCAGTCCAAGTGAATCTCAATAGTCTTCTCCAACACCACAGTTCAAAAGCATCAATTCTTTGGCACTCAGCTTTCTTCATGGTTCAATTCTCACATCCACTGATTTTGGAGCCCAAGAAAATAAAATGTGTCACTGTTACCATCGTTTGTCCATCTGTTTGCCTTGAAGTGATGGGACCAGATGTTATGATCTTATTTTTTTACATGTTAGTTTCAAGCCAGCTTTTTCACTCTCCTCTTTCACCTTCATCAAGAGGCTCTTTAGTTTCTCTTCACTTTCTGCCATAAGTCTGAGGTTATTGATATTTCTCCTGGCAATCTTGATTCCAGCTTGTGCTTCATTCAGCCTGGCATTTTGCATGATGTACTCTGCATAGAAAAAGCAGGGTGACAATATAAATCCTTGACATACTCATTCCCCTTTTTGGGATAAAATTCCCCAATGGACTCAGGTTTCACTGGAGGCAGATAAGGGAGTCTGGTATTCCCACCTCTTTAAGAATTTTCCACAGTTTGTTGTGATCCACACAGTCAAAGGCTTTAGCACAGTCAATAAAGCAGAGGTAGATATTTTTCTGGAACTCTTGTTTTTTTAATGATCCAATGGATGTTGGCAATTTAGTCTCTGGTTCCTTGGCTTTTTCTAAATCCAACTTGAACATTTGGAATTTCTTGGTTCACTTGAACTTGTTGAAGCCCCTCTTGAAGAATTTTGAGCATTGTGCATTTATTATGTATTTTAATATAACATATATTTTAAATCTCATAATAATATTACATGTGTATATATATGTGTGTGTGCCTGTATGTCTGTGTGTTCTACTTAATTTACTTCTGAATGTATGTTTTTCCATCTGCTATCATTTTCCTTATGACTAAGGAACTTCCTACAAAATTTTTCTTATTATTTTGTTCATTGGAGTTCTCCAAGTTCTATATCCCAATTTTATTCTTCTAAATTTTTATATTTTGTTTCTTATATTTTCCTTTATTTAATGACTTTGGATTTTATGTTTGTGCTGATTTTTTTTTTTTTTGCAGTATATTAGAAAAAACTCTTATGTTTAACTTTCTTTTGTAATGTTGTGTTTCATTTTTGCTCATTTGAAAGTATTGTGTCCTGCCTTACACTTTGCTCCTTTAAATATTTCTTTTAGAGCTTGTTACAAATGTAATCCTTGTTCTTTGGTGGTGTGTTAGTCATATCTAATTAAATGAGGCTTATGCTTAGGTGACACTCTAATTGTGGCTTTGGTTGCAAAATTGATTTATCTAATGATAGAAGATAAAGACAGGGCAGACTCTTAATGAAAATATGCACACAATTGTACATTTATGTAAAAAAGTTCAATAAAATATTTGTTTATATGATTTGAATATTCTTTGATTCAATAAGAGTCAGGAACCATTCAAAAAATATTTCTATCAGTTTATACAATATAGTATATACCACAGTGATTTTCCAGCTTTTGATGTTAGTACAACTTTTACAATCTTAAATATTTTAAAATTATTATTTAAAATTCAAAATTTATTTTGCAGATTAGTGTATGGCATAACATTTTATAGCCACATATGTCACTTTTGTACCTTATTAAAGTGGAAAAAATGAAAATAGTCCCAAATACAGCCCAGGAATTTGGCTATTCTACAACATATAAAAATAAGAACTGATATCCTAAAACACAATGTAATTTATTATATGTATGTTTATGGTTTTTACAAAGATATATATTTTATGTATAAGTAAATGAGCATCATGCATATTACATAAAATGTAAGTACATCCTATACAAATATAAGTACATGTAACTGTAATGTTAAGAATATAGCTATATTCTATAAATATAAATATATGTATAAAGTTATGCTGAGTAATTAAAGCGTTAGTGTTCTAGCTTACTTTGAAGTGGAAGTGGAAGTAAAGTCACTTAGTCATGTTCTACTCTTTGCAACCCCATGGACTGTAACCTATCAGACTCCTCCAACCATGGGATTTTCCAGGCAAGAATGCTGGAGTGCGTTGCCATTTCTTTCGTCAGGGTATCTTCCCGATCCAGGGATCAATCCTGGGTCTACTGCATTGCAGGCAGATGCAGGCAGATGCTTTACAATCTAGCCACCAGGGAAGCCCCTAAGCTTACTCAAGTATTATCAAAAGATTATTATATTGAATAAGTGGTACTATATTAAAAAATGAACAATTCCATTTTACAGCAAAATAACACAAATACAGCAAAATAACGATTATAACAAAAAAGAAGCAGACTCACAGATATAGAGAACAAATTAGGGGTTACTAGTGCTAGAGGGATGGAGGGAGGGACAGAACAGGGGTAAGGAATTAAGAGGTACAAATTATTATGTCTAAAATAAGTTCAAGGATATACTGTAAAGCAAAGGGAATAGAGTCAATATTTTATAATAACTATCAATTCAGTTCAGTCACTCAGTGGTGTACGACTCTTTGTGACCCCAAGGACCACACCATGCCAGGTTTCTCTGTCCAACACCAAATCTTGGAGTTTCCTAAAACTCATGTCCATTAAGTCAGTGATGCCATCCAACAATCTCAATCTCTGTTGTCCCCCTCTCCTCCCGCTTTCAGTCTTTCCCAGCTTCAGGGTCTTTTCTTTCTTTTTTTCTTTTTGATTAATTAATTTATTTATTTTACTTTACAACATTGTATTGGTTTTGCCATACATTGACATTAATTCACCATGGGCATACATGTGTTCCCCATCCTGAACCCCCTCCCACCTCCCTCCCCATCCCACCCCTCTGGGTCATCCCAGTGCACCAGCCCCGAGCACCCTGTATCACGCATCGAACCTGGACTGGCTATTCATTTCACATATGATAATTTACATGTTTCAATGCCATTCTCCAAAATCATCCCACCCTCGCCCTCTCCCACAGAGTCCAAAAGACTGTTCAATACATCTGTGTCTCTCTTGCTGTCTTGCATACAGGGTTATCATTACCATATTTCTAAATTGAATATATATGCATTAGTGTACTATATTGGTGATTTTCTTTCTGGCTTACTTCACTCTGTATAGTAGGCTCCAATTTCATCCACCTCATTAGAACTGATTCAAATGTACTCTTTTTAATGGCTGAGTAATATTCCATGGTGTATATGTACCACAGCTTTCTTATCCATTAGTCTACTGATGGACATCTAGGTTGCTTCCATGTCTTGGCTATTATAAACAGTGCTGAGAAGAACATTGGGGTACACGGGTCTCTTTCAATTCTGGTTTCCTCAGTGTGTATGCCCAGCAGCGGGATTCCTGGTTCAGATGGCAGTTCTATTTCCAGTTTTTTAAGGAATCTCCACACAGTTTCTAATGAGTTAGTTCTTCGCACCAGGTGGCCAAAGTATTGGGAGTGTCAGCTTCAACATCAGTCCTTCCAATGAACACCCAGGACTGATCTCCTTTAGGATGGACTGGTTAGATCTCCTTGCAGTCCAAGGGACTCTCAAGAGTCTTCTCCAACACCACAGTTCAAAAGCATCAATTCTTCGGTGCTCAGCTTTCTCTATAGTCCAACTCACACGTCTATACATGACTACTGGAAAATCCATAGCCTTGACTAAATGGACCTTCGTGGTAAAGTAATATTTCTGCTTTTTAATATGCTGTTTAGGTTGGTCATAACTTTCCTCCCAAGGAGCAAGCATCTTTTAATTTCAAGACTGCAGTTACCATCTGCAGTGATTTTGCCCCCCCCCCCAAATAAAGTCTTTCATTGTTTCCACTGTTACTCCATCTATTTACCATGAAGTGATGGGACCAGATGCCAAGATCCTAGTTTTCTGAATGTTAAGTTTTAAGCCAACTTTTTCACTCTTCTCTTTCACTTTCATCAAAAGGACCTTTGGTTCCTCACTGTCTGCCATTAGGGTGGTGTCATCTGCATACCTGAGGTTATTGATGTTTCTCCTGGCAATCTTTGTTCCAGCTTGTGCTTCATGCAGTCCAGCATTTCTCATGATGTACTCTGCATATAAGTTAAATAAGCACGGTGACAATATACAGCCTTGATATAGTCCTTTCCTGATTTGGAACCAGCCTGTTGTTCTATGTCCAGTTCTAACTCTTGCTTCTTGACCTGCATAGAGATTTCTCAGGAGGTAGGTCAGGTTGTCTAGTATTCCCATCTCTTTCAGAATTTTCCACAGTTTGTTGTGATCCACACTGTCCAAGGCTTTGGTATATTCAATAAAGCAGAAATAGATGTTTTTCTGGAACTCTCTTGCTTTTTTGATGTTGCAACAGATGTTGGCAATTTGAACTCTGGTTCCTCTGCCTTTTCTAAATCCATCTGAACATCTAGAACATCCAGCTTGAACATCTGGAATTTCACGGTTCATGTACTCTTGACATCTGACTTCGAGAATTTTGAGAATTACTTTGCTAGTTTGTGAGATGAGTTTAATTGTGTGGTAGTTTGAACATTCTTTGGCATTGCCTTTCTTTGGGATTGGAATAAAAACTGACCTTTTCCAGTCCTGTGGCCACTGCTGAGTTTTTCAAATTTGCTGGCATATTGAGTGCAGCACTTTCACAGCATCAACTATAAATGCAGTATAACTTTTAAAAATTATGGATCACTATATTGTGCCCCTGTTACTTATATAACATTGTACAGTTCTAACTCAATAAAAAAGAAAAAAAAAAAAGATTACCTATTAATTTTTGTCCAAATTTTTAAATTAACTAAGGAGTGATCTTAGAAATTTTCTAGGAAACATACTACGAACTATAATTACTATTAAAAAGACATTTTGCAGAATAATGACTCAATATTATTGAACATATACTTCTACATTTTCACCATCATACATACTATAAACTTTATTTACATATTCCATGCTGATAAAGATAAGAGAAAAAATGTTTTCTAAAATCAAAATTATTAATATGGCCTGGGCTTTCAGGAGATTTGCTTGAACTTGCATTTTCATATAAACAAGTTCTTGAGGTTAAAAATTTCTAAGAAAGTAATTTTTATACATCTTATACTGTAAAAGTGTTAAATATTAAAATTTAATATTTTTAAATTAAAATATCTCTAAATCAGTTTATTTTCAACTTTTTTGTATTATTAGACCTATACCACCTCTATTGTTTACAAACCAATTAATACAAAACCACTTGAATTTGAGCCTTTATAATCTAATTTAGTAATAATTTCTCAGATTAGGATAATGTTTCAACTCACAAGATAATGATAAAGGCTCATATCAATTCAGACATAGGGACACAGGACTTAAGACATTACATTTTAAAACCTCCATAGCAGATCAGAAGAATTACAGAAATATAACTCCTTGATCCAATTTTCAAAGACGTATTTTCCCTTCCAGGAGGCATGGGATGTTTTCCCAATCGATTTGTTCTCCCAAATAGAAAAGCAATTTTAAAAGAGCATTAAGCAGGATTCTCTAGTAGCTCTCACCCAAGAGATAGCATACATCCATCATTCATTTAATGCAGACCAGACCACTAAGCAATCAGCTCATAAAAACAGAATCCTAATTTGTGCTGCCACCAGATAGGAATAATTTTTCAATCCTAAACAATCATAACTATAATGAAACTTGGACTAGAACTGGAAACAAAATGTAAAACAACACAAAATGAGGAAAAATAACAGAAACAGAGAGTCAAGGACTTGCGTCCTAATGCCCCTTGGGAATTACTCTGGGAGCCAGGATGAGATAAGCCATCAAGTACTGTTCTCAGGTAACTCAGTGTAATCATTTCTGGCAGACAAGTCTACGCCACAGAATTTACTAAACTGTTGAACTGTAATATTCTAGAGTTAAAAGCAAGACTCCTTATATAAGTATACTCCTTATATAAGTATAAAATAGCATGTTTAAACAATTTTATTAACCTCATTCATCAATAAGGGAACTAATAAAATGGTAATACTGATTCAAATGTTAATTCAAGGAAGAGAGATTTATATCATCAAAGGATTCTTGAAAAGTATTTGATAATAGAAATAAAACTTTCAAATATTCTATAAGCCTTAAAAGTGAAACCCTGAGTCCTTTAGGCTTATCTTTTCCACCTGACAGAAATCTGTAAGTTAACATTTAATTTCACAGTTTCAGGGATCTAGTAGAATAGTAAATAGCAAAATAAAACACAGGTGCACTCTCCTATATAATTAAACAATTCTAGAGTGAACCTATTAAACAATGACATTGAGAGGACATGCTGTCATCTGCTTGCTTTACTCCCAAGTTGTGGATATTTATTCACTTAACAAAAGTAATGGTAAAAAGAATCTTGTTGCACATAAAAGGCTTAAGCAAAGTCATTCAAACACAGAAAGCAATTCATTTTAACTTTCACAATTGGCATGTTACTTTGCATAAGTGAAAATAGTGTACCTAGTATCAGCCTGTATCTTTTCATTAAAAATGTAAATTACTAGTTATATCAAAATGTAAGCAACAACTATTTTTACACAATTACATATATTCCTTGTCCATTCCCTTGACTCAGTAAAATGGCACACACACGCACAAAAAAGGTTGGGTTTTATGCCTACCTTACTGATTATAGTCTATTTTGAGCCAAAGTATAAGAAAGATAACTGCTTACTGTGCTGTATTTTAAGGACCTAGATTAAATACACAACTGTAAAAATAAACAGCTTATATATTATCAAAATATGTGACCATGTCCATTTATGAATCTCTATGCTAAAGAATTATGTAATCAGTTGAATTTCAGTAGAAATACCACCTTTAGATCATATTTAAACAGAATCTAATTTCCCAAATTGAGAAAAAAATCCTGAACAGATTAAAAATAACTTTCTATACCCAACACATGTCTTTCCACACACATAAATGGCATTTTAAACACCTGCTGTTGTGAATGATCTTATTATCATTAACAGCCTAACCTAGAAATGACAGAGCTTCCTGTTCAAATAGTCCACCTGTTTTTAATTAGTTGAACTATCAATGTCTACCTATAGCAAGCTGTTTGGAGTTATAATGGCAGCTGCTGTAAGGGAAGAAATTTCATTTAACCCAATCACATGTTTCACTTTCCAGTCCTATCTATTACATATATAGTCTGTTACCCACTATGCAATAGCAAAATAGGTGTTTCCAGTGAGATTCCATATGGTTGTAGGATAATTTATATTTTATGCAATATTTTAAAAGATTCTTTAAAATATAGAAAGAATAGGAACTGTTCACTTATGAGATAATTTTTATATTTATTTCATCGATTTCTATTGTATGGCATTTCTAGATCTAAATAGATGCCAAGGCAAAAGAATTTTGGAAACAAAATTATTTTGTCTCAAAAAAATTTTTAAGTGGATACGTTTTGAATATACAGACTTAACAAATTAAAAAAAAAAACACAGTGACTAAAAAGAAGAAACATTTTAAAAACAAACAAATATCTCCACAAGAGGATCCATCTTTTGGATATACAGGCTATTTTGGATATGCTGTATTGGCAGGCAGATTCTTTACCACTGAGCAGGAGATACCAGAGACACGGGTTTGATCCCTGGGTCTGGAAGATACCCTGGAGTAGGAAATGGCAACTCACTCCAATTCTTGCCTGGAAGATTCCATGGACAGAGGAGCCTGCGGGCTAAAGTCCATGGAGTTCAGAGTCTGACATGCCTGAGCATGCATGCACCTCACTACTTGGTTATCCTGCTGTGCGAGACCATGAAAGAAAGATAATTAGCTCTAGAAAGACATGTGAAGCCAATCAAAATTTTATGCAGCTTGCTGCAGAAAGGGAGGGCATACTTCTGGGGACTCTTGAGAGGCTCTGGAGAGGGAGCTGGCTGTGTGGTGGGTGGTGCTAAATAGGGATTAGGAAAGTGAGGAGCAGTTCTAGATTGGATGTGATTGAGAAATGACTGTGTGTCTGCTGCTAGCAATAATGTTCAGAGGTGCTGACACAGAAATAATATTTAAAGTTGTAGAAGTGGATGAGATCATTTCCATGGAGAATGACTGATGATAAGGAAGAGAACTCTGAAGACTAACCTCTGGAGCATTTCACAGTGAGAAATAGACATCTAGTAAGGTAACAGAAAAACCAATACACTGATGCCCTGAAGACAGAGGTAAGAGTTTTTGTAAAAAAAAATTATAATTTCATTGTTGTCTGTGAATATTGATGGAGTCTGACTCTGGAGCTTTATCCAAATAGGTAAGAGTAAGAACAGAGTAGATAGGAATTTGGCTACAGGAAATAAAATGTCTTGACTACATTTTCTGTTGTTGTTGCTGTTTTCTAAAGAAGGATAAACACTTTCATATCATGCTTAAGACTTTTAATTTTTTCCTCATTCAGTTGTTATAACAGTTATAACCATGAGGTTTCTGCTGTTATTCAATCCATATGCTATTTTTCAGTATATTGTCCCAAGTTATATGATTATTAATTGAATTGCAGAGCTCAGACTACTCTTTCTGTTTTTAGTTGTGGCTTTTATAACTATATTTAACTGAAATTGCACACCAACAGTATATCATCTCTGGCAGCATGTTAGAACTATTTGTGGAAATTTTTAATTGGGGCACTGGCCTCACAATCAGGAGTTTTGTATTAATCAGGAGTTCTGTATTAATTCTATCAATTCATTGATTTAATTGGATGAACTTGAGTACATCCAGAGTCCAAAACACAGATCTACATGTTTCTACAAAACATCTACAAAAATGGTAGTTGGACTATCTGATTTTCTAGGGTTCAGTTCAAGAAGACAACCTTAGAGTTTCTGAACCAGAATTTCAGAATAGAGTTAATTAATCTTGAATTTTAAATAGCTTCTTGCATTAATTTTAATCAAAGATTGAAAACTAACAGTGTAGCAGACTGATTCCCAAACATTGCCACTGTTGAACATTAGAAGAGAAGATTTTTAAAATTTTGATGCCCAGGTCACACTGCATATCAATTAAATTGAATGTTTAGGGATGGAAATCAGGCATTAGTAGGTTATAAAGCTTCCCAGGTGTTTCCAAATTGCAGCAAAATTTGGAGACCACTGACTTAATGATGCAAGCTCAGCAGAAAAGTGATACAGATTATATAAACTGGTAAAGATAAAATTATCACATTTGAAACATGAAACTACTGTTTGACATTTTTGACCTATGTAATGACAGTTTCATACAGTTCAATTAAAATACAATAGTTTCCATGAATATTCTGCAGAACCAACGTTTTAACTTTTCACTGAATATTTTAGACTATATCTTTCTTTTGGAGAATATAAACAGTAAGAAATGTAGATAGAAGAATAACTTACATAGAATCAGGGTTTTTTTAACCTGATTTTTTGGGAAGTCTTGAAGTTCTGTAGAGCAAATGATGTTACTATACCACCTTTTTCATATGCAGGTGAAAACAATGTCTGTTATCTTTCTTTGTCTTTTATCTTTCTCTTTTCCAGAGCTTGAATTTGCTTGTTGAAGTTTAAGTAACTGCTCTGGTTAGTTGGGACATTCTGAACAGTTTGTCCTGATTTAAAAACATATGTTCCAAAGTTGAATTCATGGCACATAAACTAATTGAGCCCAGGAAAATTGAAAATGATGAGAATTGGTTTAGCCAAATGTTACATAAATTTGCCCCTTTTGGTAACAAATCCAAAGTTGATACTCCTGCTACAAACTAGCCCTGAATTAGTTAGCATAATGAAGATAATTTTATCTTAAGAAAAAAGTCTCTTCACCAGAAGCACCTTAGCTCTCCGATAGGCTGGCCCAGGTTCATTTTTTCCTGGCTATGAAGCAAACGGAGATTGCATTTGTTGTATGGAAGGTACTGGTGGGACAGGGATGAAATAAATCTAAATTGGAAATATCATAGGCCCATTAAGCATAAATTAGGTTTATGTATATTTTTATTTTTAAGTATTTCAACAATTAACTGTAGTACTGAATTAATAAATGCAAATATATTAACAGAAGAAATGTAAGACTTAATTTGACTGTAACCCTCAAAAATTGTTTATGAAAAAATGTAACACCTGCATATTTTATGTAAAGGCTTATTTTCCTTATTGGCATTTAATGGTTCACTATAAATTCTCATCAATACATGTACATTTTTAGATACCCTACCTGAGCATGAATTATGTCTTTAATTTTTTTCCATATGAATTGTGAGATGCAGAAATATAAGCAAATAGGAAAAAAAGCATGGGGACTCCAACTGTCTAATGATTTAAAATACATGTTATATAGCCCTCGTCCCTCCTCAATGGTCCTGAGCATTTTTATATGACTCAGGCTCCTATTTTTGTTCATTACTTTGTTTCAATAATTTTAACTTTTTTTTTCAATAGGATTCCTCCTATTCAGTCAAAATTCAATTTTTATTACATCCTTTTTACACATGGATATGGATTTTCTGTTCATACAGACAAAACATTTAAACAGTCATTCCAAATGTGAGGTATGCATAGAAGCACTGCTTCATTTAGTTTAATGTATTTTTCTTTAAAAAGATTTGGAAAAAAAAAAGAAAATAATAAGATTTGACATTTGTTTAATGTCATAATACATGTAATGTATTGTTTTTAAATAATACTAGGAGGCACTTTATAAAACATTTTTTACATATTATATCATTTAATCATTTAACAGTTGTATAATAAGATGGTTATTAGCTCTAGTAAGTCTCCAGTTAAGACTGGAAGTCAAATCTACATACTTAGTCCAAGTGTATCAGGTTAGTTCCAAAACCCAGTTTTGCACATATGTTTACATGACTTGAACGGTTATGCTTTCCCACCATGAGAGAAAATAGAACATTTATGAGATGAGTATAGAGAGATTCCAGACATAAATTGATGGTTTAAGATGTATAACTTGAGGTTAAAAAAAAAAAAAAAAGATAATTAAGTAAATTTTGATTTTTAAAAAGTCTGAAAAAGATCCAAATGTTAAATCTAAATATTTAGTGACACTAACTCCTGTGTACATGTGTAGCAATTCAGCATAAACTGTTTTATTTAATATGTCTGTTTATCTGTACAGTGACTGATGTGCTATAGTCAATCAGAAAAGAGCCTTAAGTCATATACTATTATGTGAATTGGGTCAATGAAATAGTTCTGAATTTGGAGCTCATTTTTGATAACCTGATATGGACATTAAAGGCAGAGAGAGAGAATGCCAACTTTATCTGGATCATAGACCTAGTTTATCCTTGTTTTGCCAAAACTTTAAACATGTAGCATTTGGACAAAATAAAACTTGCTGTGAGGCTTCATCTCGCTATAAGGAGAAGCATCTGGAGGAGTTGGCAAATGCTGTCCTATTCCTTCATTAGCAACACCTGCTTTTTCTGTATCATTGAACTTGTGGATGTCAAATAATCTTGAAATCTTCTTCATTCCTGGGATCAGATGTTATAGTAACATACACTTGCAGAAGCCAAGCAAAGAACTTTGCTTAGAAGGCATCTTTATCAGGTGATACAAGTTACCTTAAAAAAAAAAAAAAATCACTCCATCAGTGCTTGTAAGATGGTCTGTATCTTTGTTATGAAGGTATAGCTCTGACTTTCTACTAAAGTCATTTTTGCTCTAAGCAACTTAGTATTATGAATTTCTGGAGGAAAAGGTCTTTCACAGACTGTGAGCAGATTTGAAAGAAGGTAATTTATGAGATTTAAAATAAGATCAGTCCATGCAATTGGAGTAGCTCTATTTGTGTTCTTTTTCCCCTCATTGCATTAATACATAACTTCTCCATGTGATAAAGACTTAAATAGAGGTCACTTCCTCCAGTGATATGTGGAAACATGACTTCTATGTTCAATTATTCATTCATATATTTATCTGTTCGTTCATTCAGTATTTACATAGTGCCTGCAATAGGCTAGTACTATGCTAGTGGCTCAGAGAAGGCAATGGCACCCCACTTCAGTACTCTTGCCTGGAGAATCCCATGGACAGAGGAGCCTGGTGGGCTGCAGTCCATGGGGTCGCTGGGAGTCGGACACGACTGAACGACTTCACTTTCATTTTTCACTCATGCATTAGAGAAGGTAATGGCAACCCACTCCAGTATTCTTGCCTGGAGAATCCCAGGGATGGAGGAGCCTGGGACGGGCCGCCATCTATGGGGTCGCACAGAGTTGGACATGACTGAAGTAACTTAGAAGCAGCAGCAGCATGCTAGTGGCTAGAAATATATATATATTTGAAGAAGACGTTATTACCCATGACCTATTCAATCTGCATTCAAGAAAGGGAAAACTGACTGTGTGTACATAAGAATAAAACAATTCCTGATTACTAACTACTATTAAGTTAACAAAGATTAGTTTGTGAAAGTTGATTATTAAAGGCCCTTCTGAAATATGACATTTGAGTTGAAGTCTACGTGAGATTAAAGTAACCTTATGCAGGAATTGAGGCATTAGGTTAGAATTCCTGAGGAGAAAAAGGATTTCTTTTTTGTGAGGAATTGAGAGGAAGTTAGCGAATAATAATAATAATAATAAAACGGAAAAGGAGATAAGGGCTATATTATCAAATGAAATTGGACAGGAAGTTAGAGACCATCATGATGGGTGGTATAAACCTGCTCAAGGCATTTATGTTTCATTGTGAAAACAATAAGGAGTCATTGAAGTTTTCTTTTTCTTTTTTTTTTAAAGAAATGAAATTAGTTGGTTTATATTATGAAAATGCTACCATGGTTACTGTGTGGGGAGTTAACTCTTTGGCTCATGAATGACCTAGGGAAACATGTTAGGAAGCTATTTCAATAGTTTCGATGAGACATGTTGGTGATGGTAGTGGAGATAGAAGAGAATGGATGTGACATGTACATTTGGGGGAAAATTGAAGAAATAATAAAAGCATTTACATGCTGTTTAAGGGGGTAATAAGCCTTTACCAAAAGAGAATTCTTAAAATTTGAATGTCAAAAATTGAATATTAAAAAGGGATATCTTAAAATTTGATTTCCAGAACTAGAAAATGATTTGTGTAGTATTCAGCACTTTCCACAGTAGGGAAAGGCTAGATAAACAAGGACAGGAAGCAGAGGAAAAGTTCCAGTGATGCTGTAGTTTTGAGGTTATCCCAAGGTGTTCAGAATTGAGTCAGTTTGAGGGCTCAGAACTGAGCTTAAGGGCAGCAAAGAATATAGAGGATGATGTGATTAGTACTGGAAAGTAGTTGCCAGAAGGATAGATAGAGAAGCAGCAAAGTATTATTCCAGAAAATTCGAGAGAGAAGAATGTTTCCTTGTAGATGGAGTGGTCAGTTGTCTCAAAAACTCAGACAGTAAAGAATCCACCCGCAGTGCATGAGATCCAGGTTTGATCTCTGGGTCTGGAAGATCCCCTGGAGAAGGGAATGGCAACCCACTACAGTATTCTTTTTTTTTTTTTTAATTTTTTTATTTTTCAGTGGGTTTTGTCATACATTGACATGAATCAGCCATAGAGTTACACGTATTCCCCATCCCGATCCCCCCTCCCACCTCCCTCTCCACCCGACTCCTCTGGGTCCTCCCAGTGCACCAGGCCCAAGCACTTGTCTCATGCATTCCACCTGGGCTGGTGATCTGTTTCACCATAGGTAATATACATGCTGTTCTTTCAAAACATCCCACCCTCACCTTCTCCCACAGAGTTCAAAAGTCTGTTCTGTACATCTGTGTCTCTTTTTCTGTTTTGCATATTGGGTTATCAGGACCATCTTTCTAAATTCCATATATATGTGTTAGTATGCTGTAATGTTCTTTATCTTTCTGGAAAACAGTGTGGAGATTTCCCACTACAGTATTCTTGCCTAGAGAATCCCAAGGCAGGAGCCTGGCAGACTATAGTTCACAGGGTTTCAAAGAGTCAGACATGACTTAACAACTAATACTAAAGATGAAAGCCTGTGTTTAATAAATACAATTTGTTAGTGTAATTAAAATGAAAAACTTATTTCATTGTTGTACTTAATTGAAAAATATCTCATTAGATATAATAGCAAAGTGTCTTGCTTAGAAATTCTGCAGAAAAAGAAACATAAAGGCTTGATCAGATATTAATCTAAGATGCTTCCCTTATGTATAATAGTGCAGTTACATGATAACCATGTTGAGGCAAATTAATTTTCTAATCAAATTTCAGAGATTAAAAGAGAAAACAAATTGTTATAGAATAGTATAATATCTTTGTCAAATAATTTCATTTAAAAAATATCATTGGAAAGAAAATTGTAGCTTATTCTCTTGCTCCCTTGCTATGCAGGGCAAAAGAGAAATGGAAATGATATGAGATTTTCAAGCTCTGTTACTATGTGAGATATAAGAGAAAACTTGGATGGAATATGGGTATTAAAAGACAAACTTGCTGATTTAGCTTCAAAGAAAGGGAATTTATCTATAATTTCAGATCAAGAATTGGCTTTTAATTATATTTTATGTATTCTATGAATTTTAAATGCACTAATAGAATTTTTGATAATCTACTGAAAAATCTGGCATTTTTCGAAGATGTTCATTAAAACTCTCCCTTGATTTGTATGATGTAACCGCAAGACTGTGAATCGAACCATAAATCTACAGCATGTTTAATTTTTTTTAGTATGTTTAATTTAAAACAAAATTCGTACTTGGTAAAGAATAGAAAGTGCAACTTTCATTTCTATATAGTGCTGTGCATAATTTATAACAACCTTAAGGCAGTTACAACACCTGAAATTAAATAGGAAATAAAATTACTCCCTGAAGTTGAAGTTAGACATGCATTTAAAAATGAGTACACAAATAGTTTATACTATTATTGTGTATATTACTCAGGAGCTGTGACCTCATTACAAATCTTTTATTATATTTCTCAGACTATTACTTTAACCTCTTTGAGCATAATGTTTCTACTATATCTTTATATTACTCTTGGATATTTTATGTGGAAAATATGACAAGTTGCTATTATAGCACACATCTTGGTTCCATTTAATGTGGCTGAAATAGTAGATCTATTGGGAATGTTATAAAATATCAGTACTGCAAATTTTTAGTCAGTGAAGAACATGTGGTGAAGATGTTTTTGGTGTTTTTTGGTAATGTTGGTGGGTTCCATAATTTAACAAATATCAAAAATGTCTAATATATGCCAGGTACCCATCTAGGTTCAAATCATCTATTAATATTAGTAAGCAAAACAGACAGATAGCCTCACCTTTATTGAAATTATTGACCTCTATATGTTAATTTAAGAAAAATATTTGAATAAAAACTAAAATAAAGAAAATAATTGGAATAAACCTTTCAGTGTTTTTTCCTGTCTGTGTACACAATCCAATATAGACATCCCATGGATGAATACTATACATATTAAGGTCTACTTTAATTTAAGCACCAACAGGAAAACAAATCTAGATCTCACAGCTTTTTGTATAGGTTTACTATGTCCAAAACCTGTGCGGAGAGAAACGTTGATGAACATGACCACTTGTGCATGTATTTTACAGGCTGAAAAGGGTAAAACTGACATTCCTTTTGCACACACACATGTTAGTTTGATGGAGCAAAGATAAGTGGTAACTGAAAGATACAAGGAGTTTGGGAACTCTGTGTGTTTAGTCACTCTATTGTGTCCAACTTTCCGTGACCCTTTGGACTATAGCCTGCCAAGTTCCTCTGTCCATGGAATTATCTGGACAAGAACACTGGAGTGGGTTGCTATGCCCTCCTCCAGGGAATCTTCCTGACCCAGGGATCTAACCCGCATCTCCTGTGTCTCCTGAATTGCAGGTGAATTCTTTACCTGTTGAGCCACAGGGGAAGCACTAATAAATTAAACATCTTGGGTACCACTCTTCCATGCGTCCCAACTTTACCTCTGTTCTGGTTCAAATGTAAGCATTTTTGAACCCTCCTCTTCATATTCTGGTCTCTATATATTGCTTTGTGCTTTATTTTGTCTCAGGCAAGTTTCCATTGCTTTTATCCTTCTAAAAAAAATCTCTGTTGTTCCCTCTGGAACTGGGCTGAACCGTGAAACAAAAACAGCTACATCCTCAACCCCTTCAAATATGTTTCCTCTGATTCCTAGCCTTCTTAAGGAAATATGCTTATTGTCCTAAACTCCACCAATGCGAAGTATGGCAGATGGGATCCTGAATCAAGCTATTAGATCATTCAGAGTCTAAAACCTATTTATCAGGGTTGCCTGGCTATACTACCAACTTCTCAGTTCCTTCTCTAATTCGCTGGAGACAAGAAGAAATTAGTTGCCTTACTCTGCAGCTTTTGACATTTCTGAGAAACATCTATGACCCGCCAAAAGCTTAAAAATCTTAATTCTTTGACTTCTTCATTCTTAATAACCTTCAGCAATTTACAACAAATGGAAGCTGTGGTCCTCGGTCTGCAACTTCCTCTTGCTTCCTCTTTGTGAGTTTCCTATACCATCATTCACCCAGCTGTCTAAGAAGATACCTGGTGCCTCTTTGATACTTCTCTTTCATCTTCTCACATTCAATAATCCAGTTCCTAAATATATTTTAAATCTAAGCATTTATTTCCATTTATTCACTGTTCCTACCCTAGACCATGCCACTGTCATCACTAGTTTTGGTAAGGCTACTATTAAAAATACTAACAAAAGGAAATTGAGTAGTTAGTAATATTAGTTACAAATCCTTCTATTGTATTGAAAATATTGGGTTTTATGTGATTTTTCTTTTTTCAGAAATTAGTCTTTGGGGGTATTATCATGGTTTCTTGTCTTCCAGGAAAGCACTATATTTAACTTGATAGTAATTACTTTCACCTGCAGAGGTTACCAAACTATTTTCAAAGTGTTTTTCCATGTTGCTTAATCAGCAATGAGCAATTATGAAACCTTTAGCGTTTGTATTCTCCAACATAATATAATTATAATTTTTTTTTGCTCAAGAAGCATATTGTTTACTATCTTTCACAAAGTTGTTCATATTTAACTGAACAATAACTTGAAGTATATGCCAGACAATCCCAAGATTCAATATTATGCTATCAGGAATGCAAAAATGTTGGTATCTGTACCAAATCATTCTAGATATTAAGATCAAAGTCAACCTAAAAAGTTATGGGCAACAAATTATGTTAAGCCTTTTACCTAGATAACTCTGTGACTATATAGCATTCACGATTTTGGAATGTGTGGGTTACGATTGAGGAGGTGGCCACTCCAATTTCAAAATATGATGGAGATCTCAGCCTTAATTGCTTCACATGTGGCTGTTTTGCTGTTGGCACCGAGTACAATGCACCTTTTTGTAGGCTCTATTACTGCCTCAAGAAGAGTGATAGTAATTGCTTTTCTATCTCTGTTATATTACAAAGTACCAAAAATGTCATCATATATAGGTATTTTGCCAATAACTCATTCTTCTTTCTCTCCAAGCACAGAATTTGTCATTAAATTGCTATTGGTTTTGCAAACTTCTTGGCATAACAAGGCCTTTTTTTTCCCTAAGAGTAGTGATTTCCTGTGGTTTCGAGCTCTTCCTCTTTAAAACAACAACAACAACAGCAACAAAAATCCATTAATTTGTGTTGTTAAGCATCATTGTATCCTTGTGCTTCTGGGGGGAGAAAGCTCACCTGATACATCAGATTACTGTATTTTGTGAAAAATGAGGAAAAACCTTTCCTTTGTTGGTTTCACATTACAGTTTGACTAAGTTTTATTTTTAAAAAAATTAACTGTATCCTGGAGCCAAACAGATAGTCCCAATTTTTTAAAAAGCCAATTTGCAGATATTTGTCATCATACGTAGTCAAACTTCATTTTTCACTACATGTGCAGAACATTTACTTGACCTGGAACATTGTATTTCATTGAAGTGAAGTGAAGTCACTCAGTCGTGTCTGACTCTTTGCGACCCCATGGAGTGTAGCCCACCAGGCTCCTCAGTCCATGGAATTTTCCAGGCAATAGTATTGGAGTAGGTTGCCATTTCCTTCTCCAGGGGATCTTCCCAACCCAGGGATCGAACCCGGGTCTCCCACACTGTAGTCAGACGCGTTACCATCTGAGCCACCAGGAAAGCCCACTGTACTTTATTATTAACTCCTTATTAACTCCAAAATATGTCTCAGGAGTCAAAATTATTGATCAAGATCACAGAGCCAGAATATGACAGAGGATGGAATGAAACCCAGGTCCCTGAACAGTGTCATTGTTTTTCCCGCAATTCTGCTGTCCATCATACTAAAGGATTAGAGTTTTCTTAAATCTCATCATAAATATTGCATGGATAATAAATTCAAAAACTTGATAGAAGATTTTAGATATAATCTATATTTACACTCAGTAGGATCAAAGCTATTGAAAATTTAGCTTGTTTGCAGTGATATATATATTAAAATATCTTTTTAGCACTAAGAAAATCTTTTAAGGAGATATATTACACAAAACCATGCTGTAATTTAGATTTTCCATTTTTACTCAGGATATAATCTTGACTCTCAGCCGTTATGTAACAGCCTCTAAATTATTCTTTTTTTTTTTAATTTTAATTAATTTATTTTTTTTTCAGTGGGTTTTGTCATACATTGATGTGACTCAGCCATAGAGTTACACGTATTCCCCGTAAAGACAGTATTCTTTGACTCAAACAATATTATGAAATTATTGTTAACATGTTACCACTTAATAATTTGTTCTCTCCATATAAATATAAATTGTAAAATCTTTGATAGGAAAACTAGACTACTTTCACACACTTTCATGTTATCTTCCTCTCCTGAGTGAGAAGTTTAATACAGATACAATTCACTTTGCAACCTTTTAGGAAGTTGGTGATCTCTTGAAAAAAGTAGTTCTTTAGAACAAACAAATCAGTATTACTCTATTTTACAGTTTGAATAATATTTTGTATCATTTTTCTTTGATTGTTCAATGATTTTTTCAATAAATAGTAAAGAATATAAACAGTTTATCTTAGATAATACATATCAAAGAAATTAGGTTTCTGGAATACACTTAAACGTGGTAAAATATTTTACGGTTTATTTGAATATTCTTAGATATTTCACCTTGTGAAATAAAGTTTTTTGAAAAATACAGAGAGATATAAACCCTCATATCACTCTCTCTACCTCTTTTGTGAAACAAAATTTTCAATAAATGCTCAATATATATGTTCTACAGAATGAATAAATATACCACACCATATATATTTATGTATATCTCTCTTCTACTCGCTAGTTAATGAAATCCTTAACTTTTCTCTAGCACCCAAATGATCATAGAATTCTTTACACGTATTAGACATTTGGAAACTTTAGAATGAGTATATGTGAATAGAAATGTTGTAAGGTATACTCTCATTACCCATCTCTTCCCATTCATACTTCCTTATTTAATAGACAATTTGATATTCAGGGAGACTGAAGATATGTTTCATACTAGACTTCTTATTTAAATTAGATTGCAGTTCAGACAATTTAAACATTTACAGGGAAAAAATATGGATACAGTCACATTAGTAAGAGGAAAAATCATTCATTACTGGATGAATATGATTATTCTTCCCTCACCTTTTTTTCTTTGTATGTATTAATTTGTTATTGTTTCTAAAACTGGTACTCTATTAGCTCTAGAATGAGGTTAATAAAATTTATTAATGAAAATATTCTAAATATTCTCTAACCCAACAGTCCAGTTTAAAAGAGAAAATTAGCCCAGTTAATGAACAAAGCATAATAGTCATGGCACCAACCACCTAATTGTATACATTTCTGGGACATTGTTCTAGTATAGTATTGGCCTGACAAGTTCATAACATTATATTTTATCTATTGACTATGATTTTTCATGTAAAATTATATTTTGTGGTTATACTTTCTTTCATTCCTACATAAAAGTCTACATTTCTATTGCTTCCTTAGCTTTTCTTTCACTCATATATAGTTTATATGTAAATTTTTTCTCTAATAAGTATCACAATGCCTATTTTATTTATATAACATTATATGATACTTTCAGACTAATAGGAAAATGCACTTGAAATTGCCAGAACAGATATCATTTTTAACACCTCTATTGAAATCTTTGACATATAAAAATAGTGCATATTTAAGGTGTACAACACCTTGATATATTCACATCTTGATATATCAATATCACACATCTTAATACATCTTGATATATTCACACATTGTGAAAAGATCACCACAGTTGAGCTAAATAACTCATCCATTACATCTGCATAGTTATCTTTGCATATGTGTGTGTTAAGCAGATTTATTTTAAAATGTATCCTTTTAGCAAATTTCATATATACAATATGGGTTTAAACAACACATACAAAACACCCAATATTTTATAACTACTTAGCATCATGTCTTACTTACTCTGTCTAAATTTTATACATTTTGCTTTTTGTGTGTGATTTCTTTATTTTTAATTTATATTTTGCTGTATGAATTATGCTTTCTGTAATGTAGCCTTAGATATTTTGATTATTAGGTAAATTATTTTAATTATTACTAATTTTACTTAAGGTTTACAAAATTCCTATAGCTATTGCTGTGAAATGACCTAAACCAGTTTAATCATGTGCAATTCTTAGGTTCTTTTCAATAGATAAAATCATCTACCATAAAGTTTGAGCATGGGTAGTCTTACCAGGAGAAATGTGTCCTCATACACAGGCATTTATTAGGTATTTGTTGCCTGTGACAGAAAGCAAAGAAGAACTAAAGGGCCTCTAAATGAAAGTGAAAGAGTAGAGTGAAAAACTTGGCTTAAAGCTCAACATTCAGAAAACTAAGGTCATGACATCTGGTCTCATCACCTCATCACAAATACAGTGGAAACAGTGGCTGACTTTATGTTTCTGGGCTCCCATATCACTGCAGATGGTGATTGCAGCCATGAAATTAAAAGATGCTTACTCCTTGGAAGGAAAGTTATGACCAATCTAGTTCAGTTCAATTCAGTCCATCACTTGTGTCCGACTCTTTGTACCTCCATGAACCACAGCACACCAGGCCTCCCTGTCTATCACCAACTCCCGAAGTTTACTCAAACTCATGTCCATCGAGTCAATGATGCCATCCAATCATCTCATCCTCTGTTGTCCCCTTCTCCTCCTGCCCTCAATCTTTCCCAGCATCAGGGTCTTTTCCAATGAGTCAACTCTTCGCTTCAGGTGGCCAAAGTATTGGAGTTTCAGCTTCAACATCAGTCCTTCCAATGAACACCCAGGACTGATCTTTAGGATGGACTGGTTGGATCTCCTTGCAGTCCAAGGGAATCACAAGAGTCTTCTCCAACACCACAGTTTAAAAGCATCACTTCTAAAAAAAAAAAAAAAAAAAAAAAAAGCATCACTTCTTTGGCACGCAGTTTTCTTCACAGCCCAATTCTCACATCCATACATGACCTTTGGAAAAATCATAGCCTTGACTAGATGGACCTTTGTTGACAAAGTAATGTCTCTGCTTTTTTTTTTTTTAGTTGGAGGCTAATTACTTCACAACATTTCAGTGGGTTTTGTCATACATTGACAAGAATCAGCCATGGAGTTACACGTATTCCACATCCCGATCCCCGTTCCCACCTCCCTCTCCACCCGATTCCTCTGGGTCTTCCCAGTGCACCAGGCCCGAGCACTTGTCTCATGCATCCCACCTGATTTTTAATATGCTGTCTAGGTTGGTCATAACTTTCCTTTCAAGGAGTAAGTATCTTTTAATTTCATTCTGCAATTACCATGTGAAGTGATTTTGGAGCCCCCCAAAAATAAAGTCAGCCACTGTTTCCACTGTTTCCCCATCTATTTGCCATGAGGTGATGGGACCGGATGCCATAATCTTAGCTTTCTGAATGTTGAGCTTTAAGCCAACTTTTCCACTCTCCTCCTTGACTTTCATCAAGAGGCTCTTTAGTTCTTCTTCACTTTCTGCCATGAGGGTGGTGTCATCTGCATATCTGAGGTTATTGATATTTCTCCTGACAATCTTGATTCCAGCTTGTGCTTCCTCTAGCCTAGCATTTCTCATGATGTACTCTGCAGATAAATTAAATAAGCAGGGTGACAATATACAGCCTTGACATACTCCTTTTCCTACTTGGAACCAGTCTGTTGTTCCATGTCCAGTTCTAACTGTTGCTTCCTGACCTGCATACAGGTTTCTCAAGAGGCAGGTCAGGTGGTCTGGTATTTCCATCTCTTTCAAATTTTCCACTGTTTATTGTGATGCACACAAAGGCTTGGGATAGTCAATAAAGCAGAAATAGATGTTTTTCTGGAACTTTCTTGCTTTTTCAATGATCCAGCAGATGTTGGCAATTTGATCTCTGGTTCCTCTGCCTTTCCTAAAACCAGCTTGAACATTTGGGAGGTCATGGTTCATGTATTGCTGAAGCCTGGCTTGGAGAATTTTGAGCATTACTTTACAAACGTGTGAGATGAGTGCAATTGTTTGGTAGTTTGGGCATTCTTTGGCATTGCCTTTCTTTGGGATTGGAATGAAAACTGACCTTTTCCAGTACTGTGGCCCCTGCTGAGTTTTCCAAATTTGCTGGCATATTGAGTGCACACTCACAGTATCATCTTTCAGTATTTGAAATAGCTCAACTGGGATTCCAATACCACCACTAGCTTTGTTCATAGTGATGCTTCCTAAGGCCCACTTGACCTCACATTCCAGGATGTCTGGCTCTAGGTGAGTGATCACACCATTGTGATTAACTGGGTTGTGAAGCTCTTTTTTGTACAGTTCTTCTGTGTATTCTTGTCACCTCCTCCTAATATCTTCTGCTTCTGTTAGGTCCCTACCATTTCTGTCCTTTATTGACCAACCTAGACAGCATATGATAAAGCAGAGACATCATGTCAACAAAGGTCCGTCTAGTCAAGGCTATGGTTTTTCCAGTAGTCATGTATGGATGTGAGAGTTTGACTATAAAGAAAGCGGAGTGCTGAAGAATTGATGCTTTTGAAATGTGGTGTATGAGAAGATTCTTTTTTTTCTCTTAGTTCATTGATGCCATAACTTCTGTTACCTATCTTATCATCATCATTACCTCTAACATTTTCTTCTTTTTACATTTTTCCATTGAATTCTTATTTTATAGCTTACTTTGTTCAGTTTCTTTTCATTGATTTATTCAAATGCCTAATCCTTGTCTATTTGCTCATATTTAAGAAAGAGAACAAAAAGCCTGTTGAAAGTTCTGTTAGAAATTTTACCATCTGCTGTCTCCACTTAACTAGTATGTTTCATAAAATTGTTGATCTAAGTATGTTTGGGTATTTTCCATAGGAGTTATTTTTGAAAATAATCTTGCAATTTTTCTCTAAATAGTATATAACTTGATTAACTGATTATTATTTGGTTAATGGTAGAGGAGAAAGTCTGGTTGTCTTACCATGCTTTACTTGATGTAAGCTTTGAAAAGCATTATAAATTATATTTGTTTAAATTTATGCAGTATTTCTCAGTGAAATAGTTCAGATTGTCTACCTTACTATATCAGGAATATAGTATTGTCTGTTAAAATAATTGAAAGTGATACAATTTTATTATTTGATAATATACCAATTTCAGCAAGATTTAATAATTCAATAAAATCATTTATTACACAGTAATAAATGAGAATTTTGATGTCCAGATACCACAATCTTGGCACCAGGAATGTAGAACTATCTTCACACGAAACTGTTACTCTTAGTGAGGAGGTCCTTAAAATACTCTGCATGTCGTAGGTCTCAAAAAAAAAAAAGTCTGATTGAAATAATTCATGTTTATTATTCACAACACTTTTTTCCAGTTTAGATACAAAAATCAGTAATTTTTATATAATATTTCCAAGAATATTTAGTTAATTATACCAATTATTTATCTAGAAAGGAATACAAATTCAAATGATGTAATTAATTTAAATATTTCCATTTTATTCATTAACTGAATCCATAAGTATATATTTATTTTATGCCTAATATATGCAGGACATTTTGCTTTTTGCTAGGCTTTCAAAAATGCAGTATTATCTAAATACTTGAGATGCAATAATTAAATACCAATTGCATGATCACAGATAAAACCCTCATCGAAGAATATATGTAGGAAAAAAAAGCAGCTTTTTTATTCTTTTCTATTCTTTCTTTATTTTTTTTCTGGTATTAACAGTAATTTTCACTTGAATTAAGTTCTTTTTTCTTTCTTTCTTTTTTTCTTTTTTTTTTTTTTCATTTATTTTTATTAGTTGGAGGCTAATTGCTTCACAACATTGCAGTGGGTTTTGTCATACATTGACATGAATCAGCCATGGAGTTACATGTATTCCCCATCCTGATCCCCTCTCCCACCTCCCTCCCCATCCCATCCCTCTGGGTCTTCCCAGTGCACCAGCCCTGAGCACTTGTCCCATGCATCCAACCTGGGCTGGTGATCTGTTTCACTATAGATAATATACATGCTATTCTCTCAAAACATCCCACCCTTGCCTTCTCCCACAGAGTCCAAAAGTCTGTTCTGTACATCTGTGTCTCTTTTTCTGTTTTGCATATAGGGTTATCATTACCGTTTTTCTAAATTCCATATATAAATATATATATATGTTAGTAAGCTGTAGTGATCTTTATCTTTCTGGCTTACTTCACTCTGTATAATGGGCTCCAGTTTCATCCATCTCATTAGAACTGATTCAAATGAATTCTTTTTAATGGCCGAGTAATATTCCATGGTGTATATGTACCACAGCTTCCTTATCCATTCGTCTGCTGATGGGCATCTAGGTTACTTCCATGTCCTGGCTATTATAAACAGTGCTGCAATGAACATTGGGGTGCACGTGTCTCTTTCAGATCTGGATTCCTCAGTGTGTATGCTCAGAAGTGGGATTGCTGGGTCATATGGCAGTTCTATTTCCAGTTTTTTAGGAAATCTCCACACTATTCTCCATAGTGGCTGCACTAGTTTGCATTCCCACCAGCAGTGTAAGAGGGTTCCCTTTTCTCCACACCCTCTCCAGCATTTATTGCTTGTAGACTTTTGGATAGCAGCCATCCTGACTGGCGTGTAATGGTACCTCATTGTGGTTTTGATTTGCATTTCTCTAATAATGAGTGATGTTGAGCATCTTTTCCTGTGTTTGTTAGCCATCTGTATGTCTTCTTTGGAGAAATGTCTGTTTAGTTCTTTGGCCCATTTTTTTATTGGATCATTTATTTTTCTGGAATTGAGCTTCAGGAGTTGCTGGTATATTTTTGAGATTAATCCTTTGTCTGTTTCTTCATTTGCTATTATTTTCTCCCAATCTGAGGGCTGTCTTTTCACCTTGCTTATAGTTTCCTTTGTTGTGCAAAAGCTTTTAAGTTTCATTAGGTCCCATTTGTTTCTTTTTGCTTTTATTTCCAATATCTGGGAGGTGGGTCATAGAGGATCAAGTCCCTTGTATTCCTATACACTAACAATGAGAAAACAGAAAGAGAAATTAAGGAAACAATACCATTCACCATTGCAACAAAAAGAATAAAATACTTAGGAGTATATGTATTCTTTAAAACCATAGTTGACATCTCAAAGCCCCACCCCCACTAAAGTATCATATCTTTCTCTATCATAGGTGTTTTTTTGATTAAGTACATAACAGAGTAAGCTGAATTGAAATTATAAAGCCACAATATTAACCTTCATCAAGGGAATAATTTATGATAAGATTACTTGCTAAATTTCTCTGTATTTAAATTTTCTCTGTATTTAAATTTTCCTGGTAATTTTAGGAACAGAAGAACAAAAATCACAGAGGAGCTAAATCAATGAATATGTTTGATCCACATTATTATATGTTCAAATAGCTCATATTAGTGAGGTTTTCCTGAGACAAAAGTAAAAGTGACTGTATTTCAAGTTCGTTTTGTCCATAAAATAAAAATAAATGCTATGAGAGGAAAGATATTAATATATTTAACAATTCAGTTAGAATTGTTCACAAAGCACAAGGGGATTATGTAAACTTGAAGCTCCAGGAATTTGCCAAATCTTGATGTAGATACTGAATTTCCCACCTAACACTTGCTGAAGGAGTCAATCCAATGATATATTAATGTCAACAAACTTTTAACGTGACTCCAGTAGACAGCTGAATTATAGTGATCTGAGATACATAAGGAAAAAACATCAATTTTCTAGGAAATTTTGAGAAACATTTTAATTAATTAATTGAAAATAGTATTCTTCTGCAGTCTTGAACTATCATTTGAAGCATGACAATCAGAAAAGTGAGAGTATTTATTAAAAGAACAAAGAAGGGTGTGTATAAAGACAATGTTTCATGGTTTCAAAGGCCTGTTGAATATTCCCTTTGAGCAAATGCTCAAAGTTTTGTGGCTGAAACTTCAGGTCTGCAAGAAGGAGCAGTTGTAAGCACAACTAGAGAGGTGGGTGTATTCTGAAGACTTTAAAATATAAAACTAAAGAGATCTGGATTCAATAGGCACTCTGCAGTTGTGTGGACTACAACATGATCTGTGTGTATTTTGCAGAAAATAACTCATTTTGCATAAACTTATGTTAGAGATGATGAACTAGATTAGAGATATGAGCTGCAAGGAATCCAGACTCTAAAGTAGGATTAAGAAAAAGAAAATGAAGTCCTGATAGAGGAGGTAACATTGGGAATTGGAAAGGAAATGGCAATTCTGAAAGTATTTCCAAGGTATAAGGTGGTGATTGAACACTAAGATGCCTTAGGTACCAATTAGGCATGAGTCCTACTTTATTTTTTTGAAGTTTGCTGGGACTATCTCTTGGGAAAGGTCATAGATAAATAAACAATGCAATACAATTATTTCTTTATTCTCTTCTGATACTTGTTTATCATTGGCTCATTTTCTCTCTATTGCATTGGTTGAGGTCTTTTTCAGATTTCTTGTGTTAGGGAAAGCCGTTAGAAAGTCATTAAATTCTCTAGACTAGAGGTGCTACTTTATAAAATATGAACATTCAGCAAACAGGGAAATTATTTAAAATATCTTTGCAAATATTTTATTGAAGTAACTTCCATATTTTATCATCCTTCAGAATCAATTTCCTTCCCAATTGAAATTCTTATAAGAAAATTTAGAGGGTTACTTCAAAAGAGACCTTGGGGAAAATAAAAAGTGAAAAAGCATCAGAGTAATTATTTTTAGCAAAATAATAAAAAGGAATTACACTGAACATGACTTTGTAAAGAACGTCTCAACTATCTCTGTAAATTATGTTGATGCTTTGTAGCTGGTCTGTTTCTATTTGTCTCTTTTGTACGAGCAAGGAGCAAAAACAATGACTCATTCTATTGAAATCATATATGCAAGTGAAAAGTTTACAAGAATCTAAACTTTTCAGCTAAAGTCATATTCTTCTGATATTTAAAGCTTGGTGGTTTGGTGGTTTAGTCATTAAGTCGTGCCCGACTCTTGTGACCCCATGGACTGTAGCCTACCAGGCTCCTCTGTCCATGGGATTTTCCAGGCAAGAATACTGGAGTGGGTTGCCATTAAGCTTAAATATACAAATTAAAGAGTACTTTTGTTACTTTAAAATTGAAGTGAAAGTGAGAGTCAATCAGTCGTGTCCGACTCTTTGTGATCCCATGGACTATACAGTCCATGGAATTCTCAAGGCCAGAATACCAGAGTGGGTAGCCTTTCCCTTCTCCAGGGTAACTTCTTTCTAAAATTGAAAGAGAAAATCATTAATGACAGTTCATTTAACTTCTGGTTGATACTGTGATGGAAATATAATAAAGTATATTTGTCTCAATCTTGAATCTGTGCTGCAAAATACAATAAATATTTTACACACTCAGTACTGTATTTTACTGTTTTTTAAATCAGCCCTTTTGAGACACTATGTTTTAGAATCTGAGAATTACTACAATGTATTAATTGATAATGCATACAAAGTCCCAAATTACTCAACTTTTCTGGCTAACTACTTGTAATATAACTGTTTGGTACTATGTAAAGATTTCCTTATTAGATCTGGAGTTACCTTATAGGGTGATCTGTGATTGAAAGACTCATTTTAGTATATTTTGACTCTTGGAAAATGGATATTATTAGCAAGATATTATCATTCTACTTAATTCTTATAAGGATAACTATTGATTGTTTTATCTAAAGGATGAAATTTGTGGTTTCATCTGTCTGGGGAGAGAGTAGAAATGAAAATAGAGAGGGTGAAGCCTGCAAGCTGTATGAGACTAACTTTTTACCTGGATGGCATTAATGTGTATATACAGATTGAGGTTCTTAGTAGCTAGGAGAAGTTGATTCATACTTATGAAAGCAGTTCCACAAACAGGGACTAAAGAACCAAAATGTTTTCAGGCTGAAAGCATCAGACTTTTGTGACAATACTGGAGCCTTCTTGGCTTAGTCTGAATAGGACAGGTTACATGGAGCCTAAGAGTAGAAATTTAAAGGTTTCAAACAGGACAGATATTATTCATCACAGTGATGCTAACACTTCTACACTACTTTGATTCTAGTATTTTCTTTTTTTATATATTCAAGCCAGCTTAGCTTCACATATAAATAGTTAGGGTAATTGATGCTGCCTTCTGTAATAACTCTAAAATCTCATTATATTAATACAGTAAAACCTTTTTCATCTGCAAATTTCAATGCAGTTATTCCTGGATAAGATGACCCTCTTCCAGGGAGTGCCATGCAATCTAAAATCTTGCCATTTGGGGATACTGCCCCTCAATATGTGCCCTTCAGGGTCCCCATGAAAGGGAAGTGAAAGATCACACTTAAGAGATTTCTTTTTTTCATACAGTATCAGATACAGAGAAGGCATACCTAATTATATGTTGTATTCCTCCTGTAATATACTACTTGCAATTATTTCTGTGTCCCATCTAAATGCAAGGAGGCAGGGTAATATTGTCTTCTATGTTTAGCAGGAAAATGAGATGACCTTTTAAACAAATAATATTGTCCCACTGGCAACAAGGGACTTGTGTCCAGGTTGCAGATGGTAAGAGGTGAAACTAACACTTGAGAGTTAGCACACCAGTCGCAAATGTGTAGTAAATTGGACAAAGTGTAAAGAGAATGTAAAGAAACAAAACCAGAGATTTTTCAGTTTTTCTGCTCTAAACTTTAAGCATTCACCTAAAGACAGTTTTACATAAAAGTCTAACCTTTTGTTTGTTTATTTCTAGCTTTTTTTGTGAGGCTTTGTTGTTCTTGAATTGCTTTATCCTCCAAGGGCATAAGAATTTCTTAATAAAATTAAAGGGCATGCTTACAAAGTGAGTTTTTCCATGAAGTGTTACTACACATGAAAATGGTTTACAATGGAAACATTTATATTTGACACACAATATTTGTATCAAATTTGGGGGTTTAGATTTACTTTTCAAATAACATTTTCAATGGCTTGCATAATCTTTTTTATTTGTCAGCTGTGATATTCACTTTTTAAGATTAATGTATTTATAGATGTCCAAGTTACATCACAATATCCTTTTGATTATTTTTAGATTTAAAATATGGCATTGTGTTAATTAAAGTACCGGAAAAGTTAAAGGAACTTTAATGATTCCATAGGGATGTCTGTGTTCAATAATTTTTAATAGAAGATCACATGTGTTCTCAGAGCAAACAACAGATAACATATTTTTAAATTTAAACAGAAGAAACAATGTAATCAATATAATCATGAACTTTTAAATTACACTAATTTTTCATTTTAGAGATAGTTCATAATTTTTATCATGAAAGATCTCATTGCTTGTAGTCTGTAATATTAAAGTAAACTTTAAGTGTTTATGAGTCATTGCTGATCTCTTTGGGATATTTGGTACAATGATTTGTGTAGATTTGGGTCATTTTTCTGATGACTTTTACTGCCTATATTGGTAATCGTGATGGCAATTTTATGTGTTAACCAGACAGCCACAGGGTGTCCATCATTCTGGGTGTAGCAAAGAGTCTCTGGATGAACTCTGGATTAAAGTTATTAAAGTTTTAATAAGTATACTGAGTAGAGCAGATTGTTCTCCCTAAAATGGTTCAGTCTCATCCATTCACCTGAAGGCCTGAATGAAACAAAAGGGTTGAGAAAAAGGGTATTTCACATGGCTGATGGAGTGAGCTGGAACACTGGTCTTCTCTCCTTGGGTTTGAATTTATACCATCAGTTCTCCCAAGTGACCAGTTTGCTGACTGTTGCTACTGAGATTTTTCAGCTTCCATGAGTATGTTTTCCAGTTCCTTTTAATAATATATATTTACATTCATGTCCTCTCATTCTTTTCCTCAAGAGAACCTATACTAATACATACTGATTCTAGTAGTGGTTCTAGATAATTAGAATTTTTAAAGGAATTTTCAGAATTGGTTCTGGGGTCTGTAATATAATTAGATTTAAAGACATTTATGACTCTAATTTCAGCAGTAAAGAGAGCATTGATAACCCATGTTATTATCTGGTAATAGAGATTATCTTAAGTGCATACCCTAACCAAACGTTATAGGCAGTTAGCAGCCATACAATACTTTTTAACATTTTGGCAAACTAATGAATATAACAAAGTTTCTTCCTTTGAGAGTGCTCAGTCCTTTGCAAGTCCATGGACTGTAGCCCACCAGACTCCTCTGTCCCTAGAATTTTCCAGGTAAGAATACTAGAGTGAGTTACAATTTCCTCCTTCAGGGGATCCTCCCGACCAAGGGATCAAACCCACATCTCTTGAATCTCTTGCACTGGCAGATAGAATTCTTTACCTCTGAGCCCACCATACTGGTTGCTTTTAAGGTACCTGGAGAAACAAAATAATGAACTCAGGTTGGAATTTCCAGCTCAGGTGTCAATAGATGACCTGAAGACTCCTGTATGTGTCCTGAAGGAAACCCTTATCTCCTGTAACCAAAGGGTGACTTGACTGAAGACCAAATGCAGAATCTCATCCTGTGACTGGGGTTAAACTTATAGCATAAATTGGACTCAGGCTTGTAGGATATTACTGTTAAAGTGAGCAACACCTCATTGCTGAAGGGATTACAGACATTAGTGCTACCTTCAAGGATTCAGAAGTAGCAATTTCCATTATATCTACATTCTGCAAACTTATTTGACCTATGCAGAAGATAACTGGATATTGGAGAATGACACTGGATAACTGAAATTTAACCAGGTGGTGATTTCAATTGCAGATGTTATTTCATTGGTTTAGCAAATTTATACATTTCCTGGTACCTGGTATTCAACTCTTTATTTGACCAATAACTTTTTATCCATCCCACTACATAAGGCCAACCCAAAATCAGTTTGCTTTTGGCTGACAAGACCAACACTACACCTTTACTGACCTACCTCAGGAGTATATCAGCTCTCCAGGTTGATGTTGTAATTTAGTTCATAGGGAACTTGATCTCCCTTCACTCCCCATAGACTATCACACTGGTCCATTACACTGATGACATTATACTGATTGGACCTAGTGAGTGAGAAAATCAAGTAGTTTGATTTATTGTTCAGATATTTGCATGCCTGAAGATGGAAAATAAATCTGACCAATTCAGGGACTTTTTACCTTAGAGAAATTTCTAAGGGCTCAGTGGATTACGGGGGAGGATGTGGAGATAGCTCTTCTAAGGTAAAGGATAAGCTGTTGCATCTGGCCCCTTCTATAATCAAAAGAGGTACTATGCCTAATGGGCATCTTCAGATTTGGGAGGCAATATATTCCTTACTTGGGTGTGTACTCTATTTCACTGCTGAGTGACCCCAAAAGCTGCTGGTTTTGATCAGATCCCAGAAAAAAGAAGGCTCTGCTACAGGTCCAGGCTGATGTACAAGCTGCTCTGTCCTTGGGTCACATGATGCTGCAGATCCAACATTATTCAAGTTGTCAGCAGCAGATAGAGGTACTACTTGAAGCCTTTGGCAGGTTTTAGATGTGAACCACAGAGCAGGCATTTAGATTTTGCAGCAAAGCCCTGCTATCCTCTGTAGATAACTACTCTTTTTGAAAAACAGCTCTTGGCCTAATACTGGACTTTAGTAGAAACTGAACTCTTGACCACTGATGATCAAATTATTATGTGAACTGAGCATCTCATCATGAATTGAGTGGTAACTGACCCATCAAACAGAGTTTGGCATGCATAGCAACACTCCTTCATCAAATGTAAGCAGTTTATACTTGACCAGGCCTGAGCAGGCCCTGAAGGTACAAGTAAGTTACATGAACAGAAATACTCCAAGTAGGCAGGCTTATAAGCAGCATACCTTGATGCCCACTTTGCTTACAAGGAGAAATTGCCAGACATGTATTTATATGCCCATTTAGAGCTGGGGCAAATGGTTTGGTTGGATGGGTAATGACCTGAAAGGAACATAATTGAAAAATATGTTGACAGGGTAATTTGGAGAAGAGATGTATATGGATGGCCTAAATGGACCAAAAAATACTGATATTTCTGTTCTACTCACCAAAGTGTCGACTTTAATGACCAAATGAATAGGGTGACATTTTCTGTAATTACCGGACACCCTCTTTCTCCAGTCACTCCTGTCATCAGCCAATGAGCAAAGTGGTCCTGGTGGCATAGATGGAAATTGTGCATGGTCTCAACAGCATGGACTTCCATGCACTACGACCTGACTGTGGCTATTGCTCAGTGCCAAACCTACCAGCTGCAGATAGAAACATGAGTTCCCAGTAGCATCTTTCACCAGGGTTATTAACTGACTGTTTATTAAAGATTAATTATGTTGGACCAAGTCCATCATGGAAAGAAAGGGTAGCAGTTTGTCCTTACAAGAATAGAAGCTTGTTCTGAATAAGAAGTTGCCTTGTATAGTGCTTCTGCCAAAACTATCATACATTGATTAACCAAAAGCCTTATCAACTTTCATGGATTTACACATAGCACTGCTTCTGATAAGAGAATTCACTTTGTAGCAAAAGAGTACAGCAAGAAGCTCATGTTCATGTAATTCACTTCTGAAAACAATCTCCACAAACTTGAAGCAACTGTTTGATAGAAGAGTGGACTGGCTTTTTGAATATTCAATTACAGTATGACTCAGTAGCAATACCTTATAGAGCTGGGACAGGGTTCTGCAGAAATCCATGTATGGTCTGAATCTGTAGTGCCATATAGATAGGATTCATGGATCCAGGAAGAAGGGATAGAAATGGAAGTGGCACCACTCACTATCACCCCTAATAATCCACTAGCAAAAATTTTGTTTCCTGTTCCCATAACTTTATGCTTTGCTAGCCTAGAGGTCTTAGTTCTAAATGCAGAAGTACTTCTAAAGGGATACACAACAATGATCTCATTGAACCAAAAGCTAATGTTTCTGTTCAATCACTCTAACCTCCTTATGCCTCTGAATCAATGAGTGAAGAAGATAGTTACTGTACTGGCTGGGGTGATTGATCCTTGTTACAAAGGGGAAATCTGACCACTACTCCACAATGAAGGTAATAAAGAGTACATCTGGAAAACAGAAGATCTCTTACAGTGTCTCTTAGCATTGTCATGATTAAGGTCACTAGAAATTCCAACCCCAAACAGGCAAGACTACAAATCATCTAAGCCCTTCAGCAATGAACATTTTGGTTTCTCAGGTAAAGAATCACAACCAGCTGAGGGACTTGCTAGGTGAAAGGAATAAAGAATGGGTATAGAAGGCAGTTATAAATACAAACTGGGATCATGTGATCAGTTATAGTGGAGAAGGAAATGACAACCTACTCCAGTATTCTTGCCTAGAGAATGCAGCTGACAGACAAGCCTGGTGGGCTGCTGTCCATGGGGTCACACAGAATCAGACACGACTGAAGTGACTTAGCATGCATGCATGCATTGGAGGTGGAATTGGCAACCCACTCCAATATTCTTGCCTGAAGAACCCCAGGGACAGAGGATCCTGGTGAGCTGCTGTCCATGGGGTCGCACAGAGTTAGACATGACTGAAGCAACTTAGCAGCAGCAGCAGCAGCAGATCAGTTATAGAAACTTGGACTGTGAATGTCACAAGTATTTTCTCTGTGTGGTTTTATTTTAGTGACTATGTTAGTTCCTCTTGAAAACCCAGACTAATACAGTAATTAAAATATAATAACAATTTAGCCAAGTTCTCAATGGAAAAACATTATACATTATATCCAATTTTAACCACATATTTACAACAAAGTTTAATTGCTAATATCAAGTTGTTTTTTTGTGTTTTTTTTCCTAACAAACTTTGAGAAAAGTTGTACTCTGAGCCAGATGACATTAATAAATAATCTTAAATAATGTATTCTCCATGGTACTCTCTGCATTTGTGTGCATTACTGTACATGATTACTCATTTACTGTAAAATATATACCGAACTGTTAGAGGATGCTCACATGAGCACCACAAAATAATTAAGATGCATAAAACCATGTAGAAGAGTAAAAATCTCTACCAACCTAAGATGTCACCAATGCCAATTTACCTTTGGCACTTCAAAATACATGCTCTTACAATTTTTGTGAAGTAAGACCAAGAGAATGTTATAATAATTAGACTCATGCCCAATGTAGTTTGATATGAATTTGTTATATACAAATCTCTTACAGCATAAGAATCTGTATTAGTTTCTTTTAAAAGAACTCAGTTACTTAGAACCTTTAAAATGATGTTTTGTTTTCATTTTTTCATATTTTAGAAGGAATTAAAAAAAAAAAGAGTGATAAAATGAGGACATACTACTCCTGTAATACTAAATGATCATTTTGAAAAGAAGTTTACTGATAAATATCTAGAACTCTAGTAAAATTGTATCCTTTATCTCACCCATCTATACTGATGAAGGAAAAATATAGTGTTACCATCCATAACTTTGATATTTAAATATTATCAAAAATAACATAAATAAATATATATTAAATTGCCAAAATAACTTATGTGTACAACAGAAGATTTTATAAATTAAATAGGCACAATTGGTTGAGAATTGAAATTAATCTTGGATTCCTCCAATGTATGACCCAGCAATTTCTCTCCTTGTTATCTTCCAAAGGAAAGAAAAAAATCTTACATGTGGTTGAGTAGACATGTCCCAAACATGTCTATTGAAATATTATCTGTGAAACAACAGAAGGTATGCTCCATGAAAGCATAAATTTTTGTCTGTCACACAGCTGTATCCCCTATGACAAGGGACACAAGAAAGTCATGAATATTTGTAATATAAACTATATTTAACTATTTGAAAATTTTTATATAAGTTAGGGTTAGCAGAGTCGGACATGACTGAGCGACTTCACTTTCACTTTTCACTTTCATGCATTGGAGAAGGAAGTGGCAACCCACTCCATTGTTCCTGCCTGGAGAACCCCAGGGATGGGGGAACCTGGTGGGCTCCCATCTATGGGGTCGTGCAGAGTCGGACACGACTGAAGCGACTCGGCAGCAGCAGCAGCGTTACTGACATTTTTTAACTGTGGTTAAAAAAAAATACACATACATGAAATCTAGCCAATTAATGCATTTTCAAATGTATTAGTACAGTGTGAGTTAACTGTATATTCATTGTTGTGCAGCAGAACTCTAGAACTTCATCTTCCATGACTGAAACTCATTTTCTCCTCCAAGCCCATGGCGACAGGCATTCTATTCTCTGCTTCTGTAGGTTTGACTACTGCAGACAGCCTGTGTAAGTGGAGCCATTCAGTGTTTATCTTTCTTGCTTATTTCACATGGCATAATGGTCCACTCATGTAGCATATGACAGGATTTCCTCCTTTAAAGCAGAATAATACTCTGTTTTGTATATCTACCACATTTTCCTTATCTGCTCATCTGCAGGTGGATATTTAGGTTATTTTCACCTCTTGGGTATTGTAAATAGTGCTGTAATGAAAATGAAAGTGCAAATATCTCTTCTAAATCCTTCATTTTTAAAAATAAATGCCCAGAAGTTGGATTTCTGAGTCACATAGTACTTCTACTTTAGTTTTTCTTTTTTTTTTTTAAGAGCCTCTGATGTTTTCCATACCAATGGCACCATTTGGCTTTGCCATCAACAGTGCACTAGTGTTCCAATTGCTCAATATTCTTGCCAACACGTGTTAGTTTCTGTTTTGGGGGGATTTTTTTTTTTTAATAATGTAGTCCTAAAGGGTGTGAGATATTTTGATTTTGCATTTGCTTCATGATTACTGATGTTGAGTAGCTTTTCATGTACCTGTTGATTATTTGTATATCTTCCAGGGAAATATCTATTCAAGCACTCTCATTTTTTAATGAGTTATTTTGTCTTTTGCCATTGAGTTATAGGAGCACATTACGTATTTTGGAAATTAACCTCTAATTAGTGTTATGATTTGCAAATATTGTCTCTCATTCCTAAGATTGCCTTTTCTCTTGGTTGATTGTTTGCTATGCAAAAGCTTTTTAGTTTCGTGTAGTCCCATGTAACTATTGTTACTTTAATTGCTTAAGTTTGGTGTCATATCCAGGAAATCATTAATAAGACCAATATATATTAGGTGGGATTCTCTAGAGAAACAGAACCATTACACTGAATGGGTGTATGGATGGACAGATAGATGGATGAATAGGTGGATAAAGATTTATGAGATATTGGCTCATGCAATTATAAAGGCTGAGAAGTTCCACAATTTGCATTCTGTAAGCTGGAGAGCTACAGAAACTCATCATACAGTCTGAGTCCAAGGGCATGAGACATGGGGAACCAATGATGTAAATCTCTGTTCAAGAACACTTAAAAATGACATAAAATTCTCTAGCTTATTCAGTGGGGCAGGAAAAATCCCTCCTCTTCTCTCTCTGCCTTTTGCTCTATACAGTGCTCAACCCACATTGGGTAGGGTAAGCTGCTTTACTGATTTCTCTAATCCAGCTGTTAATCTCATCAGGAAACACCTTCATAGGCCCAAGAAAAAAAATAGGGATAGCCATGGCTACTCCAGTTTGATACATAGTTAATAACAATACCATGTTATGAAGCTCCCCCCCCACTTTTTTTAAGTCTCAGGTCTTAATTTAAGAACTTAATCCATTTTGAGTTTTGTGTATGTGTGTGTGTGTGTGTGTGTGTGTGAAGTATGAGCTCAATCTCATTCTTTTGTATTTGAGGATCTAGTTTTCTAAGCACCATTCGTTGAAGAGATGAACCTTTCTCCCATGCACAGTCTTGGCACCCTTCTGGAGGCTCATTTCATCATATACATATGCCTGCTTCTGGCTATTCTTTTCAGTTTATTTTTATATTTATTTTTATTTTGGCTTTGTAATAAGTTTTGGACTCAGAAAGTGTAAAGCCTCGGGGTTTTTTTTTTTTGTTTCTTTGTTTCATCTTCTTTTGACTATTCAGGATATTTTATGGTTCATATGAATTTTAGGGAAGTTTTATCTATTTTTGCCAAAAAAATGACATTGACATCTTCATAAAGATTGTTTTTAATTAAGCACGTTTTAAAACGTAGGTATTTTAAAAATAGTCTTTCAGTCCATGAATACAGGTGTCTTTCCATTTGTGTGTTTTTACATTTCTTTCAATGTTTTATAGTTTTCAGTGTATAGATCTCTCACCTCCTTAAGTTAGTTACTAAGTTTTTTTTTATATTTAATTCCTGTTGTAAATAGAATTGTTTTCATAATGTCCTTTTTGGATCATTTGTTGTTAGTGTACAGAAATGTAACTGATTTTTGTATATTGGTTATGTTAGCACTAGATGTTTTCTTGTGGAATCTTTAGAGGTTTTAAGGTATAAGGTAATATTATTTGAGAACAGAGATAATTCTCTTGTCTCTTTTCAGATATGAATGTCTTTTCTTCTTTTTCTTGCCTAATTGCTCTAGCAAAACTACCACTGCTATGTTAAATATCCTAATTAGGCATCCTCATTTTGTTCCTGATTTTAGCAGTAAAACTTTTAGTTTTTCACCATGAAGTGTAATGTTAGCTATAGGCTTTTCATATATGGCCTTTATGATGTAATTTCCTTTCCTTTATGATGTAATTTCCTTGATGATGTAATTATGATGTAATAGTTTAAGTATTTAGATCATAAATGGATGTTGAATGTTGTCAAATGCTGTTCTGCATTAAGGTGGTTTTATGATTTTTGTCCTTCATTCTCTGGTTTTGTTGTATCACATTCATTGAATTTTTTTTTTTTTTTGGTATTTTGAACTCTATATCTTAACTTAGATATTTGTATTGTCCTTAAAATGTGCACTTGAATTCAGTTTGTTAGTATTTGTTGAGAATTGTTGCATCAATATTTATCATAGATATTAGCCTATCATTGTTGTGGTTTTTTTCTAGTAGTTTCTTATTTGGCTTTGGTATCAGGGTAATGCTGGTCATAACATGAGTTTGGAAGTGTTCTCTTTACCTCAGTTTTTGAGGGTTTGGAATTAATTCTTTAAATGTTTCATAGAATACTCTAATGAAGATATCTGGTCCTAGACATTTCTTTGTTGAAAGGTTGGAAATGCTGACTCAATTTTCTTACTAGTTATAAGTCTGTTCAGGTATTCTGTATCTTCATGATTCATTTTTAAAAAAGAAATGTATAATTCTATGAAGCTATTTCTTCTGGGTTTTTCAGTTTGTTGGCATAAAATTGCTCATAGTTGTCACATGATCCTTTTTATCTCTGTGGCATTAGTTGCATTTTCTCATTTTTTCTTTCTGACTTTATTTAAATATTTTACTCCTCATTTTACTCTTTATATAGATATTTTACATCTTCAAATTAAAAGATGCTTCTTCCTTGGAAGGAAAGTAATGATCAACCTAGATAGCATATTGAAAAACAGAGACATTACTTTGCCAACAAAGGTCCATCTAGTCAAAGTTATGGTTTTTCCAGTAGTCATGTATGGATGTGAGAGTTGGACTATAAAGAAAACTGAGTGCCAAAGAGTTGATGCTTTTGAACTGTGCTGGTGGAGAAGACTTTTGAGAGTCCCTTGGACTACAAGGAAATCCAACCAGTCCATCCTAAAGGAGATCCGTCCTGGGTGTTCATTGGAAGGACTGATGCTGAAGCTGAAACTCCAATACTTTGGCCACCTGATGTGAAGAACTGACTCATTGGAAAAGACCCTGATGCTGGGAAAGACTGAGGTCAAGAGGAGAAGGAGACAGCAGAAGATGAGATGGTTGGATGGCATCATCCACTCAATGTACATGAGTCTGGGTAAACTCCGGGAGTTGGTGATGGACAGGGAGGCATGGAATGCTGCAGTTCATGGGATCGCAAAGAGTCGGGCACGACTGAATGACTGAACTGATACTGATACTCTTCATTAGTCTGGATAAAGTTTAGTAAAGTTTGTTGATACTTTGAGAAATCCTAATTTTTAAAGAAATTTCCAAGCCATTTTCAATAGTGGCTGGATCAATTTACATTCCCACCAACAGAGGAAGAGTGTTCCCTTTTCTCCACACCCTCTCCAGCATTTATTGTTTGTAGATTTTTTGATGATGGCCATTCTGACCTGTGTGAGGTGATATCTCATTGTGGTTTTCATTTGCATTTCTCTAATAATGAGCAATGTTGAGCATCTTCTCCTGTGTTTGTTAGCCATCTGTATGTCTTCTTTGGAGAAATGTCTGTTTAGGTTTTTTCCCCACTGTTTGATTGGGTTGTTTGTCTTCCTTTGGTATTACATTGTATGAGCTGCTTGCATATTTTGGAAATTAATCCTTTTTCAGTTGTTTAATTTGCTATTATTTTCTCCCATTCTGAGAGTTGTCTTTTCACCTTACTTGTAGTTTCCTTTGTTGTGCAAAAGCTCTTAAGTTTAATCACATTCCACTTGCTTACTTTTGTTTTTATTTATATTACTCTAGGAGATGGTCACAGAGGTTCTTACTTTGATTTATGTCATTGAGTGTTCTGCCTGTTTTCCTCTAAGAGTTTTATAGTTTCTGGCCCTACATTTAGGTCTTTAATCCATGATGAGCTTATCTTTGTGTATGGTGTTAGGAAGTGTTCTAATTTCATTCTTTTACATGTAGCTGTCCAGTTTTCCCAGCCCTGTTTATTGAAGACGCTGTCTTTGCCCCATTGCATATTCTTCCCTCTTTTGTCAAAAATAAGCTACCCATATGTGCATGGATTTATTTCAGGGCTTTCTATCTTGTTCCATTGGTCTATATTTCTGTTTTTGTGCCAATACCATGCTGTCTTGATGACTGTAACTTTGTAGTATAATCTGAAGTCAGGAAGGTTGATTCCTGAAAAGTCAATTCAGTTTCATGTATTTTTAAATTAAAAAAAATTTTTTATTTCATTAATTCTGCTCTAATCTTTATCATTTCTTCTGCTAAATTTTGGCTTAGGTCTTCTTTATTCCTTGAGGTGTAAAATCAAATTATTTGAGACCTTTTCTCTTTTTAAAATGTTGGTGTTTATTGAAATAATTTTCTACTTAGTACTTTGTTGCTGTTGTACCCTATAATATTTGATGGATTATATTTTTGTGTCTCAAAACATTTTATAATTTCTTTTTCAGTTTCTTCTTTGACTCATTGGTTGTTCAAAGTGTAGTGTAGTGTTTAATTTTCATATCTTTGTGAATTTTTGAACTTCTCCTATGCTATTGATTTTAGTTTCATTTCACTGCAGTTATAAGAGATACTTGATATGATTTCAATCCTCTTGGATTTGTCAAGGCTTCTTTTGTGGCCTAACATGTGGCTGATTCTGGAGAATGTTCTGTGTGTATTTGAGAATATGAATTCTGCTACTATAGGATGAAATGTTTCAATGTACCTGTTAGATCCATTTGGTCTATAGTGTTGCTCAAGTCCTCTGTTTCTTTGTTGATCTTCAGTCTTCAGTTATTTTATTTCCTGTATGTGTTGTTTCACTTTTCCCCTTCTTTACTCTCATTGCCTCTTTTGTGTTTTGTTGATTATTTGTAGTGACATGTTTTGATCCCCTTCTTGTTTCACTTTTTGTGTACATACAGTTTTTTCTGTAGTTATCATTGCAATTGCATCAAACATCCTAAAGTTATAGCAATCTATTTTAAATTAAGCAACTTCAATGTCATATATAAACCATACTCTTATATTTCTGACCTCTTGCTATTTTGTCATTGTTGACACAGAGGGACTCTGGTGAATGCCATCAATTTCCTACCAGTTTCAGTGTGGCTGATTTTGTGCTTGCCTGAGTGGAGGAATCTCTTAAGTGGCTTCTGGATTTCTTACAAGGGGAATCAATCTGCATATTGATGGATCAATGTCTCCATGGGGGAAGGATAGTTTGGAGTTTCCCAAGCTGAATTTGGAGTTTCCCATCTTGCAGAATTATGCTCTGGTTCACTTTTAAATGAAACAATAACCTCATAAATTTCAGGTTAACATGCATACCATATGTATGATTATATTGTGCTTTTAAGAGAATATATTTGTATGTTTTTGTATATATATTAGGTACATATAAACATATGTATGTATATGTATGTAGTCAGGTTAAATAAAGCAATGTTTAAACTAGTTTTGCCTTTTCTCTTAACTTTTTAAAATGTGACCAATAGAAAATTTGAAATTACATATCACTTATATTTGTTACTGTTATGTTTCCATTAGACAGTACTATTACAGATCCTTCAAATTCAGTGTACCCGTCTTATACTCGTATCTTCTGTCTTTACTGTGGGAAAGCAAATTCCTCCTGCAGGAATCTTTATTTATAAACTATTACCAAAAGCAAAACGAAAAAAAGCTGTACACTCAGATAGCTTAATGAAACTCTCTTGTGTGTTCATACCAATAAGACCTCTCTAATACTCACATCCTCTAGAGGAAAAAAATTAAAAGTTTAAACTCTTTAAAAGGAGGAATTGTCCTCTTATTGTCTTGTACTAATTCCTTTACTTTTTTCGCCTCCCTATCCATGGTCATAAGTACTCAAATGTCTCTTACATCACTTCCTTTTCTTTGGCTAAGGATGATTCTCATTCATTAAAGGACAAGATGTGGTATACAAGACTTGAACTAACTGGCATTAGTTCCAAGTGAGCAGGGGAATATAATAAACTTTGAGCAAATGAAAGTTCTATTCTTTTTAATGCACAACATCTGCATTTCTTTTCCTGAAATACCTATGAAATACCTGTCTATATGATGGTTTTGAAGTACAACTGACCCTTGAATAACACAGAGGTTAATCTTAGGATGATATATAGTCCACTCTCTGTATCCACAGTTGCTCTGAACCCACAGGTTCAGCCACAGATCATAAGTACTATAGTATTTACAATTGAAAAATATCCACATGTAAGTGTATTTCAAACCCACATTGTTCAAGGGTCAACTGTATTAAGGCAAAGTAGAAAGAATAGGCAGGAGGACAAGGTCTTGAAAAAACATAGCAATGTTATATATTTTAATCACTAATCTCAAATATACTAACACTTTAACCATCACCTTCTTTTTTAAAATTTTTTCCATGGCTCTATTTCTCATTATCTCTTCTTAATCAACTTTCCTCCTTCAGTTTTCACTCCTTCCCTAATCCATTAACATTTCCCATCAGATTCTAAGACATTATTCAAAATATAAATCTGATTTAGACATTAACTCACTCTAATGTTTGAATCTTTCTTAGATCCTGTAGTCTTCTCTATAGAATCCCACAAGAACAAAAAAGTATCAAATATGATATGAGCACAGCCTAGTTACACAACCTTACTTCTTACCACATCTCTAACAATCCTTTCTACATAAACTCTCTGCTTCAGTCAGAGTAGAATCCGAACACTTTCACAACGGTGTCATGCCTGCTCACATCTTTGTCCATCTTACTTCGAAACATTATTTCCTTGTTCTAGTTTTCTAAATTTTCTTCCTCTTAGATCTGATTCCCTCAAAGAAAATTAGAAGTCATTATTTTGGAACTTCAAATCTGTATTTGCTTTACAATCATCCGTCCTCTCTTTTCCAGAGATTTGCATCCAAATTTACATGTGTGATTTAGAGTTTAATGGAGAGGAACAGTCTAGGTCATTTAAGAACGCATGGTTTCAGGGATAAGAAGGAATTGGGCTTGAGTAGTTTACTTTTCATTTAGGTGATTGAGTTTTGGCATGTTTTGCCTCTAGGCAGAACTAGCTTTTCTTTTGTCATTCAAGCCTTTGTGATATATAGAATTATCCTGCTTCACTTTCTAACAGTATGCAAGATTCTTGCCCAGAGAAATCACTGACTTTGTTTAGAAAGATCTTGAGGTTTTACAAGGGTTTCAAGTGCTATAGGAAGCTGCCTTTGACAATTCCACTGCCACTCCCTCTGAGTCCCTTTTTTTTTTTTAATTTTTTTTTTTTATTAGTTGGATGCTAATTACTTCACAACATTTCAGTGGGTTTTGTCATACATTGACATGAATCAGTCATAGAGTTACACATATTCCCCATCCCGATCCCCCCTCCCACCTCCCTCTCCACCCGACTCCTCTGGGTCCTCCCAGTGCACCAGGCCCGAGCACTTGTCTCATAAGTTACAGTCTGAGGGGAAGATTTGTGACTTCTCTTCTAAACCAAAATGTGTGTTATCTGTGACCTTGACTAGGAAATACTCTTTTAACCTTTCCTTAGGAGAGAAAGACAGGGATACCTGACCTGGTCGATGATGTATGTATATATCCAAGAAAGGAATTCAGTTGTAAGTGTTTTTCTGGTAAAATCAACCAAATTTTGAGCAGATTTTCCATTTGAATTTTTTTCTGTTTATATAGCAGTTAGTTTTGATAATAAATCTGAAGAACTATGATACTGAAAGTCAACGCTGGACCTTGAGTGTACATACAGTTAGAACTCATTTTTTTTTTTTTTTTTTTAATGGAGGGAAAACAGGTAGCTAAGAAGTTATTATAGATTATAATTGATTGTTTTAAATTTAGGATAGATCTCAACATTGTAAAAATAAGTCAAAAACTGAAAAATTATTCCATGTTACAAGTTTAAAGACTAAGGCAATGAAATAAGTGCAACCTTTAAGGCTGAGGTGGATCTCAGTCCTGAAAAATAAACATTTATTTTTCCTTTTGCAACAAAGGGGATTAATAGGACAATTAGTGAGATTTACAGGCAGCCTCTAAATTAGATATATCACATAACTGATACATTTTTGATTTTGATAATTGCATTAAGGTTGTGTAAAATTTATGCACATATATGATTTGATATATTTAGAGGCAAAAGTGCTACATGATTGTAACTAACATATTTTTCAGAAAGCTATATGTTTAGGTGTGTATACTGAAGGAGTCTTTGGGCCTAGAAGAGTAAAACAACTGTCTCAAAGGCCCTTGCTGAATCATCTAACTTCAGAGAAAACAAAACAGAACTTTAGGTCCCGCCCTGATGCTCCAGGCCAGTTGTATCTATCTGGGACTTATCACCCCCGTCCAGAAACCTTTCACCCCCTACACCTGCCCAGAAGACTTATCACCCGCTGCCTAACTACAAATGCCATCTCAACTAAAGAATACCCAGAACATCCCACCTGAGTAACATTTCCCTTATTACTTGCACAAACCTCCCTATAAATATGGAGCCTCCCTAATCCTTCTCAGCACTCAGCCTGGTCCTTAGGCTGACTGTCACCCCTCCTTGCCTGAATAAAGGTAACCTACTTCTGTTGAGGTCGTCTCTCCTTTTCTGCCTCAGTCCAGCTATACCTTATATATACAGAGAGAGAATTATAAAATAATGAAAATATAAAGCATTAACATTGGGGAGTTTGAGAGAAAGGTGAATAGATGTCCTATTTTTGCAACTTTTATATAATATAACAAAATTTGGATAAAATGTTGCAAATAAGTTGAGTGTATGAAAGGTATATAAAATTTAATAACAAGTCATAGCATTGTTTGAAATAAATTGAATATTATTTGTTTATTGCTAAATGCTCTATTATATAATTTTCCATGACATTAAGGCTCCTGACATAGCACAGGGGCAGTGATCAAGACCATCCCCAAGAATAAGAAATGCAAAAAGGCAAACTGGTTGTCTGAGGAGACCTTACAAATAGCTGAGAAAAGAAGAGAAGCCAAGGCAAAGGAGAAAAGGAAAGATATCCCCATTTGAATGCAGAGTTCCAAAGAAAGCAAGGAGAGATAAGAAAGCCTCCTTCAGTGATCAGTGCAAAGAAATAGAGGAAAACAATAGCATGATAAAGACTAGAGATCTCTTCAAGAAAATTAGAGATACCAAGGAAAATTTCATGAAAAGATGGTCACAATAAAGGACAGAAATTGTATGGATCTAACAGAAGCAGAAGATATTAAGAAGAAGTGGCAACAATGCACAGAAGAACTGTACAAAAAAGATCTTCATACCCAGATAATCATGATCATGTGATCACTCACCTAGAGCCAGACATCCTGGAATGTGAAGTCAAGTGGACCTTAGAAAGCATCACTGTGAGCAAAGCTAGAGAAGGTGATGGAATTCCAGTTGAGCTATTTCAAATCCTAAAGGATGATGCTGTGAAAGGGCTGCACTCAATATGCCAGTAAATTTGGAAAACTCAGCAGTGGCCACAGGACTGGAAAAGGTCAGTTTTCATTCCAATCCCAAAGAAAGGTAATGCCAAAGAATGCTCAAACTACCACAAAATTGCACACATCTCACATGTTAGTAAAGTAATGCTCAAAATTCTCCAAGCCAGGTTTCAACAGTACATGAACCATGAACTTCCAGATGTTCAAGCTGGATTTAGAAAAGACAGAGGAACCAGAGATCAAATTACCAACATCTGTTGGATCATCAAGAAAGAGAGTTCCAGAAAAACATTTTCTTCTGCTTTATTGACTGAACCAAATCCTTTGACTATGTAGCTCACAACAAATTTGGAAAATCCTTAAAGAGATGGGAATACCAGACCACCTGACCTGCCTCCTGAGAAATCTCTACACAGGTCAAGAAGCAACAGTTAGAACTAGACATGGAAAAACAGACTCTTTCCAGATTAGGAAAGGAGTACATCAAGGCTTTATATTGTTACCCTGCTTATTTAACTTATATGCAGAATACATTGTGTGAAATGCTGGGCTGGATGATGCACAAGATGGAATCACGATAGCTGGAAGAAATATCAATAACCTCAGATATGCAGAAGACACCACCCTCATGGCAGAAAGTGAAGAAGAACTAAAAAGCTTCTTGATGAAAGTGAAAGAGGAAAGTGAAAAAGTTTGCTTAAAACTCTACATTCAGAAAACTATGGTCATGGCATTCAGTCCCATCACTTCATGACAAATTTATGGGGAAACAATGAAAACAGTGACAGACTTTCTTTTCTTGGGTTCCAAAATCACTGCAATGGTGAGTGCAGCCATGAAATTAAAAGACACTTGCTCCTTGGAAGAAAAGCTATGACCAACTTAGACAGCATATTAAAAAGCAGTAACATTACTTTACCAACAAAGGTCCATTTAGTCAAAGCTATGATTTTTTCAGTAGTCATGTATGGATATGAGAATTGGACTATAAAGAAAGCTGAGCCCTGAAGAATTGACGCTTCTGAACTCTGGTGGTGGAGAAGACTGTTGAGAGTCCCTTGGACCTCAAGGAGACCCAACCAGTCCATCCTAAAGGAAATCAGTCTTGAATATTCATTGGAAAGACTGATGTTGAAGCTGAAACTCCAATACTTTGGCCACCTTATGTAAAGAAGTGACTCATTGGAAAAGACCCTGATGCTGGGAAAGATTGAAGGTGGGAGGAGAAGGGATGAAGGAGGATTATATGGTTGGATGCCATCACCAACTCAATGGACATGAGTTTGAGTAAGCTCTGGGAGTTGGTGATGGACAGGGAAGCCTGGCATGCTGCTATCCATGGGGTTAGAATGGATATTCAAAGAATCGGACATTACTGAGTGATTGAACTGATACACTTCTTTATTTTTTACATTAATTTTTAAGGAAACTTGTATTCTACTCTTCTATCAAAACAATGCTCTGCCATATCATATCATATGATATCATATCATATCATTTAGGTATCGTCTCTGACAGCTCGTCTTATGTTTTAGTTACCTATAATAATGTCTCAGGTCAGCTGTAGTGCATTGTTAGCTGCTCAGTCATGTCATACTCTTTGTGACTCCCGTGGACAGGTCCCCTTCCCAGGGCATCTTCCGAATCTAGGAACTGAACCCAGGTCTCCTGCAATGCAGGCAGATTCTTGGTGTGATATCACATCAAATATCTTCTTCCTTATTTGTTAAATGAGTTTCTGTGTTTATCTGAGTGTGTATTGCGAGGAGGATTGATACTGAATACACCACAAACTTAGCATAGAACATTGCAAATAAGGCTAAAGAACTGAGGATCTGAATGTTCAATTTTGTTCAGTTATAGCAGTGTGAAAAGTTTTGAACTATTCATTGAAGCAATATGAAATATGTTTCTGTTAAACTCAACTTTAATCTTACAGAGGATCTTGATTTTATAAATTAATAAAATTTTATATTTATTGATTTATAAATTAATTTATTAATTATAAATTAGTAACAATAAAAATATTAATTACCAATTACAATTTTCTTAGGCATCACTATTTTTAATACCACCTGCATAAACAGTCAGATAAGAATATTGTAATATTATATTTGTATATAAAAAAAGTTACTCCGAATGAATCCACCCATTGGTAACAGATATGTCAGTGATGGGTTTATTTTTAATAGAAATGATGTCTACTCTCAGTACTTACAATACAATACAGCAATGTAACTCATGAAAATCAACAGTTAAAACCCATACATACATGCTCAATTACGTCAGTCATGTCCCACTCTTTGCAATACCAAGAACCATAGCTTTCCAGGCTCCTCTGTCCTCGGGATTTTCCTAGCAAGAATACTGCAGTGGATTGCCATGCCCTCTCCAGAGGATCTTCCCAACCCAAAGATCAAACTCTTATGTCTCTTGCATCATCTATTTGTCAGGTGGATTCTTTACAGTTGAGAAACTGGGGAAGTTGAATATAAATAGATTATTTTTAGAATAAGAAATAAATATGAGTTTTTAGATTTTAAAATGAAGACAAATAACTAATGCAGAATTGAGTGATGATGCAGAAAATAATACCACATTTAGAAAAGTAAAAAAAAAAAAAAGATGCTGTAAGAATGTTGCAAATGTACTGCAGCAGAGAAAAATACAGCTATTTGTTATACAAAAATTCCATAGTAATAAAATTAATGATATTCATTAAATTTCAATGTATATATAGTGAATTTGATGTTTTTCTTTCATCAATTAAAAGCAAATCTGTTCACTTGAAATAAAAATCTAAACAATTTTTTAAAAAGAACCTGAGCTTGTAACTTTGACCAGCTTTTATTCTTGCACAAAAAGAAATTCGGTTTTAAATGAAGAAAGGGTAAAATAATCTTGCTGAAATTTTGTTAGGAATGATGAGGAACAGACTAAATGTTGGACAAAACATTAAATATCTTCAGTTAGCTACCAAACAATTAATTGCAGGATATAAGAGTTTTCTAACGTCTAAGATTAGTTGGTCAAAATTCAGGAAAGTGCACAGACTTTTTTCTAGCATTAAATCAGCCAGACAATGTGGTTAAATGAGACACTGCCCAGCTAGTACCTTGAGCTGTCTCAAGGATTTCCAAATTTATGAAGAAGTAATATAAATTTGCTTTTGTATTTTGAAATACAAAATTTGTGCCATAGTAGTTTTTAACATATGTTACCTGTCAAGGAATTTTAGATAGATAAGACAAAATTTGCTTCTATCTTGACAGATGGTACTCTTTCTGTTAGGCTAAAAATGAGAATTTATTGGGATTTCAAAACAAGAGATTAACATTCTTCCTCCAGTTTTATTCTCCACTGTGATATATTTTGAATATATTTGTGCTCAATTATCTGCATCAGACTCTTAGAAAAGTGTAATGGACATAGTTGCTTAAATCTTTCAGTGTGTATATGCAAATGTTATGAATCATCACCAGTTTATGGAAGTTTAGAGATAAATAGAAGACAATGAATTTAATGATCTTGTGTTCTTTGTCAATGCACATTTGTTGTCATTGAAGAGTTTTACAAAGAGTTGCTTGCTCTGTGAATTCTAATTCAAAATTTCCTTGAAACAAAAGGAATGCTTGCCAAATATTCAACAATCAAGACAAAAACTCAATGTGATTTGTTTTCTCACCAATATCACTTTGCATACAGCTGAGCTCCAAAAAGAGGAAAGGCCTATTTCAGACCTAGATAAATAATTTGAAAATTTATATTCAAAAGGAAACATTCAGAATATAAATCAATAATAATGATTTATTTTATTAATTTAGATTTGTATGCAGATTTTAATTTTAAATGAAATAACTCTTTAATTGTAATTAGCAACATTATGTTAATTTTTAATCATGATATACTTAGGATTTTGATTCAGTTCATACACTTTATGTTAACATTTTTTTTAATTCAGTGTTTATGATACTAAGCTGACATGAGTTCATGTCCAAGAGGTGTAGTTTAGAAACTGATATACTTTTGTCTCACAGTCAAATCCATTCTTCTAAAAAAAAAAAGGATTCAGATCAAAATGAGTATGAAAACTAAAGGAAAATAATTGTTGGTACTTTTATCAGGCATTAGAAGTATGCTTGGAACAACTTGGGTATATGAATCTATTTTTATAACTGTAAATTTTATAAAATATATATACAGATCAAGATTTCCAGAAAAAAATTCAGTATCTGAAAGGAGATGTGATATATGTGTAAACTATACATCAGTTGCTTTCTATGACCTAAACATAAAAAAAGAATACAAAATATCACAGTAATTTTATAACTGGGTGCATATCAAAATGACATATAAATGACATGTGTAGCTCCCACTGTATTTTTAATCAACGGCACTGTTCTAGACCATGCTCAAACTAAGAGAATTATTCTAGCTAATATACTCTAGAGAAGCTTTCTCGAAACTAAGTGATACCATTATTTTAAATTATTCCTGCCCTGTTGAATGGGCATGTAACAATATTGCCTCTGTTTAATTTAAAGAGATCATCTTTATTTATTTGTAGTAAGTGAGTATGTGGGTATGGTACTACAGAATTTCCTATAACTGGTTTGGTTATTTTAAAAAGTATATACCTCTTTACCTTTACTAACTGTATATGAGTTTGGTTATGATTAAAAGTCAACATAAATATCTGTCTTTGAAAAACTAAAAATATAGTTTTAAGAAAACAATATGAAATAATGTTTGTTCCTGATTCCTAAAAGAAACTGAGAATTCTACATTTGCAAAATGAAAAGTATTCTGGTAATTTTTTATTAGTAGTAGGTAGATAAGAATAAGACTAGCAAGGAGAGATAAGAAAGCCTTCCTCAGTGATCAATGCAAAGAAATAGAGGAAAAAAACAGAATGGGAAAGACTAGAGATCTCTTCAAGAAAATTAGAGATACCAAAGGAACATGTCATGCAAAGAGGGGACAATAAAGAACAGAAATGGTATGGACCTAACAGAAGCAAAAGATATTAAGAAGAGGTGGCAAGAATACACAGAAGAACTGTACAATTAAGATCTTCACGGCCCAGATAATCACGATGGTGTGATCACTCACATAGAGCCAGACATCCTGGAATGTGAAGTCAAGTGGGCCTTAGAAAGCATCACTATGAACAAAGCTAGTGGAGGTGATGGAATTTCAGTTGAGTTATTTCAAATCCTGAAAGATAATGCTATGAAAGTGCTGCACTCAATAGGCCAGCAAATTTGGAAAACTCAGCATTGGCCACAGTACTGGAAAAGATCAATTTTCATTCCAGTCCCTAAGAAAGGCAATCTCAAAGAATGCTCAAGCTACTGCGCAATTGTACTCATCTCGCATGCTAGTAAAGTAATGCTCAAAATTGCCCATGCTAGGCTTCAGTAATACGTGAACTGTGAGCTTCCAGATGTTCAAGCTGGTTTTAAAACGACAGAGGAACCAGAGATCAAATTGCCAAAATCCGCTGGATCATCGAAAAAGCAAGAGAGTTCCAGAAAAACATCTATTTTTGCTTTATTGATTATGCCAAAGCCTTCGACTGTGTGGATCATAATAAACTGTGGAAACTTCTGAAAGAGATGGGAATACCAAAGCACCTGACCTGCTTCTTGAGAAATCTATATGCAGGTCAGGAAGCAACAGTTAGAACTGGACATGGAACAACAGACTGGTTCCAAATAGGAAAAGGAGTATGTCAAGGCTGTATATTGTCACCCTACTTATTTAACTTATATGCAGAGTACATCATGAGAAATGCTGGGCTGGAGGAAGCACAAGCTGGAATCAAGATTGCCAGAAGAAATATCAATAACCTCAGATATGCGGATGACACCACCCTTATGTCAGAAAGTGAAGAGGAACTAAAAAGCCTCTTGATGAACGTGAAAGAGGAGAGTGAAAAAGTTGGCTTAAAGCTCAACATTCAGAAAACTAAGATCATGGCATCTGGTCCCATCACTTCATGGGAAATAGATGGGGAAACATCTATTTTCAGACTTTAATTTTTTGGGCTCCAAAATCACTGCAAGTGGTGATTGCAGCCATGAAATTAAAAGACGCTTACTTCCTGAAAGGAAAGTTATGACCAACCTAGATAGCATATTAATAAGCAGAGACATCACTTTGCCAACGTCTGTTTAGTCAAGGCTATGGTTTTTCCAGTGGTCATGTATGGATGTGAGAGTTGGACTGTGAAGAAAGCTGAGCACCGAAGAAGTGATGCTTTTGAACTGTGGTGTTTGAGAAGACTCTTGAGAGTCCCTTGGACTGTAAGGAGATCCAACCAGTCCATCCTAAAGGAGATCAGTCCTGGGTGTTCATTGGAAGGACTGATGCTAAAGCTGACGCTCCAATACTTTGGCCACCTCATGCGAAGAGTTGACTCATTGGAAAAGACCCTGATGCTGGGAGGGATTTGGGGCAGGAGGAGAGAGGGATAACAGAAGATGAGATGGCTGGATGACATCACCGACTTGATGGACATGGGTTTAAGTAAACTCCAGGAATTGGTGATGGACAAGGAGGCCTGGCGTGCTGCGATTCATGGGTCGCAAAGCGTCAGACACGACTGAGAGACTGAGCTGAACTGAACTGAAGTTTTAACTATTCCTAAAAACAGTATGTGGCAGCTAAAACTATTACATTATTTAAATCTAAAAGATACAGATAGAATACCACTGAGTAAATATTTGCATAAAAATGTATACAAAGAAAGTATTACATGAAGATGTGTTTTTCTATTTAATGGTTTTATGTTACCTTCTTTTTCACATTTGCATATAGTACTGTCACAAAAGTGACAGTGAGTTGGCAGACAGGCACAATAAGAAGTCAGGGAAGCATGTTTACATAACACAAAAGATTCAGTGGAACTGGGACCTGAGTGGTACTCTGTGTCAGGAGAAATTTTTCTAACTTTATGCTGTCATGAGGGCAATTTACCTGCTTAGGTAAAACTTAAGTGATATTTCTTTTATCTTATTCAAGATATTAATTTACTCATATTTAAGCCTATTTATCTATGTCTGACTCATTTGAACTATTTTGGAGACCTTTTGCCTGCCTGACCACTGTAAATTATTGTCGCTAACAGTTCCAGAATTTCTGCAGTATTTTTTGGACATATTCACCAGGCAGTGGCTTAGAGGGTATAGCATCTGCCTGCAGTGTGGGAGACCCAGTTTCGATCCCTGGGTCTGGAAGATCCCCTGGAGCAGGAAGTGGCAAGTAACTTCAGTACTCTTGCTGGAAAATCCCATGGTCGGAGGAGCGTGTTAGACTACAGTCCATGGGGTTGCAAACAGTCGGACACGACTGAGTGACTTCACTTCCACTTTCTTTCACCAGGCAGGACTTGATTTTAGCAGTTTCTTAGTATTTAGATGGTGGGATGCTAAGAAGGGAGGGGCTTCCCAGATGGCACTAGTGGTAAAGAACCCACCTGCCAATGTAGGAGAGGATGTAAGAGATGCTAGGTGGGTCCCTGGGTCAGTCCCTGGGTTGGGAACATCCCCTGGAGGAGAGCATGGCGATACACCAGTATTTCTGCCTGGAGAATCCCGCGGACAGAGGAGCCTGGAGGGCTACAGTCCAAAGGGTCACAGAGTTGGGTGGACTGACGGCAGCGACTTGGCACATGCTTGGCAAGAAGGGAACCAATAACACAGGATTTAAATAGCTTGTATTGGATTCAAATACTTGGTGAGAGGACACTGTCTGTACTCTAAAGGGGAAACAGTCACTAAGATCACTCATTAGTGGCCTTTTATTTCTGCATACATTTTAACCTAAGGTCAGATTTACACAGTTTTTAAAACAATAACTGGTTCTAAGACTTTTAGCATTCAAAGGTAATTAGAAACCCAATGAGTAATTTTTCAAGTAGAAAATAGCCACATATATTTCAAGTCCAAAGAATCTAGGGAAAACAAACAAAAAAACTCTATACTTAATTTTGTACTTTCTATGGAAAGAATCTCAATTTAATAGATTGTCTGCCAAATACTATCTGATTACTGTTTTACAAAGGGACTATATCTAGCAAGATACAATCCTTTACCTATCAGAAAGTCTTTAAGTGTTGACAAGCATATTAATAGAAAATATTTTGAAAATAAAAAATGCACCCTAAATATGAAGCATAATATATTACTTCATTTTTTATTTTTTGTTTAAGTTACTGAGAATAAGCTGATGATGTGGATGCAGACAGTTTTGTTTGAAGACTATGGGAGAAAGAGTGCAGCATGATTGACTAACTTTTCCACTGCTATATATAACAGAGTTGAAATCTGAGGGAGCACCTATTTTTCATTCTCTTTGGAAAACACTTATATTTAATTACTAGTTCTTATAATTTCAATAAGATCTTTCCTATTTGGAGTTCAAGGGCTAATGTCTCTGACATTTCTTCCAAAAGAACAAATAGAGGATTCCCTCTTTTTGAAAATTTGCTTTGTGACACTGCTTTTATGAGAGACCTACATTAGGACCCATTTTAAATGTGAAGAGAATGTTCTTTGAGAGGAAATCGCATTGTTTTGTTTCGCAATGAGCCTTTTTAATTTGAGGGTCCAGGGTTCAAGTGTCTGTTCGGGCGCAGTCCTAGGTTTTTGGTATCCAGCTCTGACTCCACCTCCCCATTATTTCCCCGGAGGAAATGTGTGACTCTCATGCAAATGCTGAGCTGAATACACGCGACCTCTACATTAGAAAGGAGCGTTTCAGAAGAATCTTAGGGTACATGGCTTTGTACCAGAACAAACAAAGTTTTTGTTTTGCAGTGAGCCTTTACAGAGGCTTAAGCCACTCGGAGGATCAGCCAGAGGTCAGTTCACTTCAGTTCAGTGGCTCAGTCGTGTTTGACTCTGCGACCCCATGGACTGCAGCACATCAGGCTTCCCTGTCCATCACCAACTCCCGAAGCTCACTCAACCTCATGTCCATCGAGTCAGTGATGCCATCCAACCATCTCATCCTCTGTTGTCCCCTTCTCCTTTTGCCTTCAATCTTTCCCAGCATCAGGGTCTTTTCCAGTGAGTCAGTTCTTCGCCTCAGGTGGCCCAAGCACTGGAATTTGATTTCAGCATCAGTTCTTCCAATGAAGAGTAGCGCCAGCCAGAGTAGCACCACCAAGCTTCTTCCCTGGGAGCTACACTTAGTTTCGTAGCATCAAGCTATAATAGCTTTGAACTATGTCTGAGCATCTGTGCTTTGTCTTGATTAATTTTGTGCATCCTTAGCAAGTTGTGTCCTAAAGTTAGCTTCCTCGCTGTATGTAATTTTGCCTTTGAAAGTTTACATCAAAAGATTTTACTTTCAGATAGGGGAAAAACCTGTATTGAGGCTTTAGTTTCCATAAGGGTTCTTAGAAGGATCTTGAAAAAAGTTGCCCTTTCGTGCTGATAATAAAATGATATTGTTATATGAGTCTCTTGTAGTATTTGGCCTTCTTAATTAAAATAGGGTAGAATCTATCTAGAAAGTTAATATTTGCAAATCCACAATATGGCATCAGAAAGTTGATGTCCTCCTAAATGACTTGAAGTCATTGTTATTAAAGTCAGTGAAAAATCTTAAGGCATATGAGTTTGAAAATCTCTGAGGGCTTTGCTAATTTTAGTTAGAATTACATCATTTATTCTACCTATCCTGAATATTAGGGTTAGAGTTGACAGTGGATCTTTTCAAAAAATGATGAGTGTTTATAAAGCTATTTACTGACACCTGCATGAAAATGGATATCTCTGTCACTGCAGAGATAAAGTTAGAATTACCAGTATTTTCAGAGTTAAAACTCTTCAGCAAGGAAAAGATTCAATCCATCCTGTGATTATGAAGTACTGGCCAGGAAAAAGAGGTGTAGTTACATGTAATCATGAGGGGATACTCAAAGGAAACATGAGGTTTAGGTTCTTGTCCATGCCTTAAATTTATAATTTAACCAACATTTCCAGGAGACATGGACCAAAAATATCATCAGCAATTTTATCGAAGTGTTATGCACAGTGGTGATTGAGTAGAATAGCCAATTCGTTCTCCTAGTGTCAAATAAACATATAAAATTTTGGCAAGTTTCCTTTCAAACTTCTCTAGCATTAACCCTATATGCAAGACAGAAAAAGAGACACAGATGTACAGAACAGAACTTTGGACTCTATGGGAGAAGGCGAGGGTGGGATGATCTGAGAGAACAGCATCAAAACATGTATATTATCAAGTGTGAAACAGATCGCCAGTCCAGGTTGGATGTATGAGACAAGTGCTCGGGGCTGATGAACTGGGAAGACCCAGAGGGATGAGATAGGGAGACAGGGAGGAGGGGGGTCCAGGATGGGGAACACATGTAAATCCATGGCTGATTCATGTCAATGTATGGCAAAAACCACTACAATATTGTAAAGTAATTAGCCTCCAACTAATAAAAATAAATGGGAAAAAAAAAAACTTCTCTAGCACTATTAAGTGACCATCTTGAAAATGCCAACAATTATACTTATGTAATTTGAAAACAGGTATTTCCCAGTGTCTCTTTCTGATGGTAGAGTTAATTACTAGGATTCTGTAACTGCAGTTTTGAAACTTTCCAAAAACTTGGTCTCTTGAGTTATGAGGGCATGTTTATTAGTATGAGTGAAGGCTATTTGCCTGGACATGAAGTTTAGCCTTCCTTTAGTCTTCATATATTTATTTCTATATATTTGTTTCATATGTGATGGCCTAGTAAATATCTTTGCATAAAGTAAATTTTTTGTTTTCTTAATTTATGATCTTTCTAGTACTCCTCATGTTTTGCAGAGTTCTGTTTCTGTTGATTATCAAACTACCTTTGCCTAAAGAACTTCCTTTAATGTGTATTTTGGTGTCAGTCAATAAGCAGTGGATTCTCCATTTTTTTCCTGGGAAAAATACAAATTATCTCTTCATTTTTGAATGACATTTTCACTGGATGGAATTCTGGAGTTTACAAGTATTTTTTTCCCTAACACTTTAAAAGGTCCTTTCACTACCTTGTAGCTTTCTTAGATTTTGGAAACAAGTCAGCTGAAATTATTTACTCTTGTTCTGTCTATGAAATTGCCTTTTAAAAAATTCTATCTGCCTTTTGTATTTTCTCTCTATTGTTTGGCTGGCAGTAGTTTGAATATGGTATGTTTAGATATGAGGTTCTTTGTTTCTTTGTTTTCTTTGGTTGGTTTGAACTCATCCCACTTGATGTTATTTGAGTTCCTTGAAACTATGGTTTAACATCTACATTAATTTGGAAAATTCTAAGTTGTTACTTCTAAAATTTCTTCTATTTGATCTCTGTTCTCAGTCTGGGATTGTAATTACACATATGTTAGAATATTTCATATATTTTCACAGCTGTTTGATCTTTGTTTCTCTTTATTTCTTTGCTAATCTTTATTTCTTCTTGTATTTCAAAATGGTAATTTTCTTTGACTTTTGTTCATGTTGATGATTATTATGTTTGCTATGTTAAATCTACTCATGGGTCCATTGAAAGCAGTCTCCATTTCTAATTACTCTTCCTGTTTTCTAACAATCCTGTTTCCCTGTATTTTCCATCTCTCTGTCAGATTTTTCATTTTATTATACATAGCATTTATCTTTCTACTATAATATTTAATATCATTTTCATCACAGTTTTGTTATTTTCATCAAAAAATAGTTCGACATTGTGTTGAGTTCATCCTAGTTCAGTTCTGTTGTAGGTTTTCTCTGTTGATGACGTTTGCATATGTGTACTTTCTTGGGTCTTGATGTCCCTTAGGTTTTTATTGAGTAGGACATTAAACTTTGAAAATTATACAGCTTTTGTCTGTTTTTAAGTGTGGGAGCAGCATTATTTCAGGTTTTCACAACCTAAGTGAAAGCTGGAAGCACCTACAGTCTCCTTAGGAAGAAGTTCAACCCAATTTTCTCTAATAGTTGATTTCTAATAAAGTATTTACTAAGTTGAAGAACCCATTTTTTCTAAAAAGTATTATAAAAAATTATGGACTACTTTTCTTGGCCGCAGCTAATCAACATGTGCAGTTAAGTTAGATGAAGTCCACCATAGAAAAGATTTTGCCTCTGATAAAGGATCATGCTTTTAGGTCAAAATGAGATATGTCATGGTATATTGTGTCTGACAGTTTCACATTATAATTATTTTGTGACTTATCAACAACTAAGATAAAATCTTGATTTTCTATAAATCTTTGCAATAGATATATTTAAAACATAAGAATTTCTCAGGTCAAGACTAATTAGATGTAAGTTTCTTCTTAAGTTTCTTCACTTCTTTTAATGAAAAATTTGTAACTGAATTTAAAGTATTGCAATGATAAATTAAAATTGTGAGGGAGAAAATTAATAGGAAAAAAGCCTGTTTGCTAAGAAGTCTTTAGTTGCATCTACTCCTGCAAGATGGGTAAGTTTTTTGTCCTTAGATCAAAAGATAGTCTCTGGTAAGCTACTGATCTCTAATTATGTCCATAAGGATGAGTTCAGTTCAGTCTAGTTCAGTCGCTCAGTCGTGTCCGACTCTTTGCGACACCATGAATTGCAGCACACCAGGCCTCCCTGTCCATCACCAACTCCCAGAGTTTACTCAAACCCATGCCATCGAGTCAGTGATGCCATCCAACCATCTCATCCTCTGTCCTCCCCTTCTCCTCCTGCCCCCAATCCCTCCCAGCATCAGGGTCTTTTCTAATGAGTCAACTCCTCGCATGAGGTGGCCAAAGTATTGGAGTTTCAGCTTCAGCTTCAGTCCTTCCAATGAACACCCAGGAGTGATCTCCTTTAGGATGGATTGGTTGGATCTCCTTGCAGTCCAAGGGACTCTCAAGAGTCTTCTCCAACACCATAGTTCAAAAATATCAATTTTTCGGCACTCAGCCTTCTTCACAGTTCAACTCTCACATCCACACATGACCACTGGAAAAACCATAGCCTTGACCAGACGGATGAGTTAGACTTGACTAAATTGATTTTTGTATACATATATGTGTGTGTATATACATTTTTATATATGTGTGTGTGTATGCATACATATATTGATATATATGTGGGGTTTTTTTCATTTATTTTTATTAGTTGGAGGCTAATTACTTTACAATATTGTAGTGGTTTTTGTCATACATTGACATGAATCAGCCATAGAGTTACATGTATTCCCCATCCCGATCCCCCCTCCCACCTCCCTCTCCACCCGATTCCTCTGGGTCTTCCCAGTGCACCAGGCCTGAGCACTTGTCTCATGCATCCAACCTGGGCTGGTGATCTGTTTCACTATAGATAATATATATGTATTGATGTTCTTCTTTCGAAACATCCCACCCTTGCCTTCTCCCACAGAGTCCAGAAGTCTATTCTGTATATCTGTGTCTCTTTTTCTGTTTTGCATATAGGGTTATCATTACCATCTTTCTAAAGTCCATATATATGTGTTAGTATGCTGTAATGTTCTTTATCTTTCTGGCTAACTTAATTCTGTATAATGGACTCCAGTTTCATCCATCTCATTAGAACTGATTCAAATGAATTCTTTTTAATGACTGAGTAATATTCCATGGTGTATATGTACCACAGCTTCCTTATCCATTCATCTGCTGATCAGGTTGCTTCTATGCCCTGACTATTATAAACAGTGCTATGATGAACACTGGGGTGCACGTGTCTCTTTCAGATCTGGTTTTCTTGGTGTGTATACCCAGAAGTGGTATTGTTGGGTCATATGGCAGTTCTATTTCCAGTTTTTTAAGAAATCTCCAGACTGTTCTCCATAGTGGCTGTACTAGTTTGCATTCCCACCAACAGTGTAAGAGGGTTCCCTTTTCTCCACACCCTCTCCAGCATTTATTGCTTATAGACTTTTGGATAGCAGCCATCCTGACTGACGTGTAATGGTACCTCATTGTGGTTTTGATTTGCATTTCTCTAATAGTGAGTGATGTTGAGCATCTTTTCCTGTGTTTGTTAGCCATCTGTATGTCTTCTTTGAAGAAATGTCCGTTTAGTTCTTTGGCCCATTTTTTGATTGGGTCGTTTATTTTTCTGGAGTTGAGCTTCAGGAGTTGCTTGCATATTTTTGAGATTATTCCTTTTTCTGTTGCTTCATTTGCTATTATTTTCTCCCAATCTGAGGTCTTTTCACCTTGCTTATAGTTTCCTTTATTGTGCAAAAGCTTTTAAGTTTCATTAGGTCCCATTTGTTTATTTTTGCTTTTATTTCCAATATTCTGGGAGGTGGGTCATAGAGGATCCTGCTGTGATTCATGTTGGAGTGTGTTTTGCCTATGTTCTCCTCTAAGAGTATTATAGTTTCTGTTCTTACATTTAGATCTTTAATCCATTTTGAGTTTATTTTTGTGTATGGTGTTAGGAAGTGTTCTAGTTTCATTCTTTTACAAGTGATTGACCAGTTTTCCCAGCATCACTTGTTAAAGAGGTTGTCTTTTTTCCATTGTATATCCTTGCCTCCTTTGTCGAAGATAAGGTGTCCATAGCTTCGTGGATTTATCTCTGGGCTTTCTATATGTGTTTTAAAGATCACCTCAGTTTTAAGATTTCTCAATGTTGACCCCTATTTGGATTTTAAAAATCACACAGAACTTTGAAGTCCTCCGTGTCCTTATTTAGAACTTGGGAAATTTAGGAGGACTCCACAGTAGACATCTGAAGCACAGTTATGTATCCTTGACTATCTTTATACAATAGTTCTGTTGTCAGTGCTATAAATGAAAAAAACCTCTTTGTAAAGGTGTTAAATATGTACAACACTTGTTTATAGACTGGTAAGATCGCGTGTTTGAGCATAGAATGTAGAGTTACTTATTTTTTCTGCAATTATAACATTTGTCTATACAAAACTCCTTGCTTATTTCATTTATAGAAAGTTACTCAGATGTATAAATTTGCTTGCATTTGTTCCTTTTAAATGTGTATTGTTTTGCCATCATGTATTTTTAATTTATATAAATATGTATACAATGTTTTATATATACATGTCTGTATAATACTATTGCTCTATTTTTGTACTCACTATAATTTAAAGTTCCTTTTGAGTTGCTGCATATATCTAATTATTCTTCTGATTATTGCACAGTAATCTGTGGTGTGCAAATATCACATTTTGTATATCCACAGATCCAGTTATAGAAACCCAGGCTATCACTTCTTTTTCACCATCACACAATAGTGTTGTGAGAAACATCCATTCCTATATATGTCCCTTTATTTATCTATGTGAGAATTATTTGTGGATGTAAACTGCTCTTAGCATTATTAGCTCATACTATATAGGGATATTTAATTTGGCCAGACACCAACTTATGCTCTTCAGAATGGCTGAATCCTTTACATTCTCATCACCAATAAACAACCTGTTCCACTTACATCTGTACTAGCACGTAGAATATTGAAATTTCAATATTTGCCAACTTAATAGACATAAAACATCTCTTTAAATTTGCTTTACTCTGATTACCAGTGATCTGGAGAATCTCTTCATATTCCAATTAGCCTTTTGGATTCTCTCTTCTGTAACTAGAAAATGTGCATAATATTCAATATTTGCCCATAAAGTTCTCAAGGAAAGTATTATTTTATGCTCATTGGATTGCAAAAGTCTCTTTCATTTTCTACAAATAATTGATATTTAAATTTAGATACTGCAAATATTTTTCCACAATGTGTGCTAAGTCTGTAAACTTTATACATATGGTAACTTACTGAAGATGATATCAGTTTTATATAATTATTATTAATTATTTTTCTCAGTTTATATTTAAAACTTAAAGTTCTTTTTTGCCTTTATTTAACAAACTATCCTAAATTAAAAAAATTTTATAGTAACATTTATATTTAGAAGGCATTTAGGTTGTTACTTCTTATGATTTGATTCACCCACTTTGCACGTGCTGTTAGATTGGAGGTTTAAATTCTTTCCAGCTTTTCTGATAAAATTTATTAAATTATCTGCAATTTTGCAATGATTTAATCACCTTTATCACACTGTTTCTTAGCTAAATATTTTTTTGTTCTATTGGTCTTCATGTGATTTTATTGTTTTGCAGTAGAGAAATTCCTCTCCCTCCTCTCATTCTTCTGCTGATCTTTTTGTTTGATTAACAAATTTGTATATGGGCATTTATATTTCCATTACATTTTGGAATGTATTGTGTACATACTGTTAAAAAATAAAATAGAATTTTGATTGTCTTAATTAGTATTAACCTTACAAAATCCTTCAAACAAGTCTTCAACAGTATATGAATCGAGAACTTCCAGATGTACCAGCTGGATTTAGAAAAGCCAGAGAAACCAGAGATAAAATTGTCAACATCCACTGGATCATAAACAATGCAAGAGAATTCCAGATAAACAGCTACTTCTGCTTCATTGAGTACGCTAAAGACTTTGACTGTGCGCATGCCAACAAACTGTGGAGAATTTTGAAAGAGATGGGAGTATCAGACCACCTTACTTGCCTACTGACAAAACCGGTATGCAGGTTAAGAGACAACAGCTAGAATCAGACATGAAACAATGGACTGTTTCAAAATTGGGGAAGTATATTGTCACACTGCCTATTTAATTTATATGCAGAGAACATCATGTGAAATCCTGGGCTGGATGAAGCACAAGTTGGAATCATGATTGCCAGGAGAAATATCAGTAACCACAGATATGCAAATGATACCAACCTAACAACCAAAATCAAGGAAGAACTAAAGAGCCTCTTGATAAAGGCAAAAGAGGAGAGTGAAAATTCTGGCTTAAAACTCAACATTCAGAAAGCTAAAATCATGGCATCTAGTCCCATCATGTTACGGCAAATAGGTGGGGAAATAAAGGAAACAGTGACAGATTTTATTTTCTTGGACTCTAAAATTACTGTGGACAGTAACTGTAGCCATGCAATTAAAAGTAGCCATGCTCCTTGGAAGAAAAGTTATGACAAAGCTAGACAGCATGTTAAAAAGCAGAGCTGTCACTTTACCAGCAAAGTCTATATATTATATATATTTGACTCTATTACATATAGTCAAAGCTATGGTTAATCCACATCCACACAGACAGATGTGAGAGTTGGACCATAGGTAAGGCTGAACACCAGAGAATTGATGCTTTTGAACTGTGGTTCTGGAGACGTCCTTGCTGTCCAAGGAATTCTCAAGAGTCATCAAATGAATCAATCCTAAAAAGAATCAATTCTGAATATTCATTGGAAGGACTGATGCTGAAACTTAAGCTCCAATACTTTGGCCACCTAATGCAGAAAGCCGACTTATTGGAAAAGCCCCTGAGGAGAAGGGGGCAACAGAAATGAGATAGTTGGATGGCATCATCGACTCAATGAACATGAGTTTGAGCAAACTCCGGGAGGTAATGAAGGATAGAGAAGACTGGTGTGCTGCAGTTTTTGGGGTCTCAAAGTGTCAGACACGACTGATCAACCAAACAACACCAACAACCTTTATGTATTAAACACTTGTTATGTCCTGTTTGTTTTAATTGTCCCATTATTCAGAGCATATGCCATGAGTTTTATTAGTTTTAAGTCTTTCTCTTTAAATAGTTTATATACTTATTGTGTTAACATTTAGGTAGTCTATAGTTTTTGTTACCATAAATTCATAATTATATAGAGAAATTCTGTTGAATTTATAAGCTGATTCTGTATCTGATGAACTCATTGAACTCTCTTAGTTTTAATAGCTTTTCCATTGATTTCTCTAGATTGTCTGCATATAATGACAGTTAAAGTAATTATTCCTCATTATCAGTATTGTTAGACAGTAATCAAAGAGTGGGCTTTCTTTTGTTTTCTTTATTGTTGCTTTTTATCTTGTTTTACTTTTCTTTTGTTTCATTTTCTTAACTCAAAGTGAAAACACATGGAATTTCTCTATTGCCACTTAAGCTTTTTGTTACATTAATAAAGCTTATTTGGGTAGTATATTAGATTGAGGATCACAACAAAATTGAGTAGAAAGTACAGAAATTTCCCTGTCTCCACATGCACACATCTCCAACCTGGAACATTCCACAATGGAGTCTACAGTGTTATAAACAATAAGTAAGTGTAGTTGCTCAGTCATGTCCGACTCTTTGCGACCCTGTGGACAGTAGACCACCAGGCTCCTCTATCCTGGGATTCTCCAGGCAAGAACACTGGAGTGGGTTGCCATTTCCTTCTCCAGGGACGTTATAAACAATAAACTTACCCAAAGTCCGTAGTTTTAATCAGGGTTTACTTTTGGTGTTGTACAGCCATGTGTTTTGAGAAATGTATAATGATAAGTGCCTGCCATTATAGTATCATAAAAAATATTTTCTCTGGGCAGAATTCCCCTATTCTTTGTCAATATATCCCTCCATTCCCCTTAGCCTCTGACAATCACCTTTTTTTTTTTTTTTACTGTCTACATAAAATCATCTTTCCAGAATGTCATATTATTGAAGTAAAAAACTATATAGCCTTTTCAGATTGACTTCTCTTACTTAGTAATATGCTTTTAAGTAATATGTGTTTTCATGTATTTATAGCACATTTCTTTTTAGCATTGATAATATTCCATTGCCTGGATGTACCATAGTTTAATCACTCACCTACTGAATAATATATTAGTTACTTCAAAGTTATGGCATTTGGGAATAAGGTTCCTAGAGATATCTATGTGCCTTTTTTGCATGGACATAAATTTTCAGATCCCTTGACTACGTGTAGATCTTCTTTGACTTATAATGGGGTTACATTTTAGTAAACCTTTCCTAAGTTGAAAATATGAGTTGAAATGCATTTAACATATCTAATCTATGAAACATCACAACTTAGCTAGCTTATCTTAAAGTGCTTAGAATACTTATATTAGCCTGCAGTTGGGCAAAGTAATCTAACAGAAAGCTTTTTTAAAATGCAGAGTACTGAATGTCTCATGTAATTTATTAAATACTATACTGAAGTGAAAAATAGAATGGTTGTCAATGTCTCGGTTGTTTGCCCTCTTGACTGTGTGTCTGGCTGGGATCTACAGCTTATTCCTGTCACCCAGCATCATGAGAGAGTTTTATAGCAAATAAAATAAAAATAAATAAACTAAATATAAATAGATAAATAAATAAATAAAATAGCCCAGGAAAAGATAAAAAAGCAAAATTCAAAGTATGGTTTCTACTGAATGCCTTTCATTTTTGCATCATTGTAAAGTACAAAAATCATAAGTTGAACCATGTTAAGGAACACAAGTGCTGAATAGTATAGTAGAAAGTTTGATTTTGAAGAAAACTGGCAAACTGTCTAGTAAAGTGGCTGTACTCTTTTCTGTTCCCATTAGCGCTGAATGAGAGTTTCTGTTGCTCCACATCCTTGCCAGTGGGTAGTGATGTGTTGTTGACTTTTGGCCAAATAGTGCATGGTGATACCTAGTATTTTTAATTTGAAGTTTTCTATGATATTCAATATTGAACATCTTTTCATATACTTATTTGTTATCAGTATCTTCTTCGGTGAAATATCTTTTGCCCACATTTTAATTGGGCAGTTTTTCTTATTGATGACTTTTAAGAATTCTTTGCATATTTTGGACAATAGTCCTTTATCTGATAAGTTTCTTGCAAATATCTTCTCTAAGTCTGACTTGTCTTCTTATTCTCTTGACATTGCCTTTAGTAGGGTATAAATTTAAAATTTCATAAATTATAACTTATCTGTTATTTCTTCAAAGGATCATGCATATCTAAAAAGTTGTCACCATACTCAAAGCTATCGAGGTATCTCCCATGTTATCTTTTTGAAATCTTACAATTTTATATTTTACATTTGATCTGTGATCATTTTGAGTTAATTTTGCTGAATGGTGTAAACTTTGTCTAAATTCATATTTTTTATGTGGATGTCTATTGTTCCAGTACCACATGTTGAAAGAGCTGTTCTTGTTCCTTTGTCAGTGATCGCTTGATTATATTTATGTAGGTGTACTGATATTTCTGAGCTTTGTTCCATTGATCTGTTTGTCTGATTTTTTGCAGTACCATATTACGTTGATTATTGTAACTTTAGAGCAAATCTTAAAAGCAGGTAATGTCAGTCCTGTGACTTTGTTCTTCTCCTTTAATACTAAATGAGATACTCTGGGTCCTTTGCCTTTCCATATAAACTATAAATCCACCACCATTTATATGTATTTTATTTACCGTAGGTATTTATTTATTCATATACTTTCGGCTGTGCTGTGTCTTTGTTGCTGCACATGGGCTTTCTCTAGAGAGGGCGGGGGCTGCTCTTCATTGCTGTTTGAGTGCTTCCTTTGGCGGTGGTTTCTTTTGTTGTGGCGCACAAGCCCCAGAGCACCCTGACTTCTGTTGTCATGGCACACAGGCTTAGGTGCTCCATGGCATGTGGGATCCTCCCAGACTGGAGATGGAAGCTATGTCCCCTGCATTGGCAGGCTAATTCTTAACCGTTGGACTACCAGGAAATTCCATGTTATTTACCATGCTAAGATAATTATTTTATTCAGCATTTGTTGAGTTTTTCCTTTTCTTTAACAAAAAAGACTTGTAAATATTGAACTTCAGTAAATGCTATTGCTGATGCTTGAGTATATTATTTAATGATAAGTTACATTAGCATATTTCCCTAATTTATCTATTGAACTGTGTAAGTACTATGAAACAAAGCTAGTTCTCACTTTGTGTGGTTCAGAATTGTACAATTTTTAATTTTCACAATTTAGTTAAATAATAGCAGTCCTCCAAAAACATGGTTCAAATTTAATTTACCATGGTATATTTTAGTATATTTTAACTATGAGTTGTTGCATAAAGTTCAAATTTCTTTGTTAGCACTTTGGCCCACAAATCTCTATATAAATATCAAATGTACATCCTGATTGGTGATCATTTTATTTCTTCCAAAGTCTGATAAGTGGTGTTCATTCACTGTGCATCTATTACTCAGTTTTCACATATAGAGAACAAAGCGTGCATTTGTGTTTCTCCCTTGCTCCCAATGGCAAACTTAACTGACATTTTACAAAACTGGATAAAGAAGAAAGAATTGGCCAGCACAAAGGTAAAAATGTAACCAGAGAAGGATGAGGAGAGGAGGAAAAGGGCGAGGTACAAGAAGGGGAAAAGGAAAGTAATGATGTTGGAAGTGAGATATAAATACAGTGTCGATAAAGTTGTACAAGAAATAGCTGACCTTGGACATGTTGGCACTACTTCAAATAGGAAGACTGTATTTGTACCCAGAGGGACTTAATGAAGGTGAACTTATTGACATAAATAAGAAAACCAATTGTGATAAAAAGGATAAAGATATCCTAGGGAAGTGACCATCTGCAATTATCTTCACATTAAAGAAACTCATGGGGGTATGTCATGACAGTTGGAAGCTCAAAGCATAAAATGGTGTAAATTGATCCAAACTTTTGGAAAGCAGTACAAAAATTCTTCAAGGCTTAAAGGAAATAATTTCCTGATATTGTGAGCTGTATGATAAGAAGACAAGCACTGTTCAAAATGTCCTTGATAATTATTTTATTAAAAAAATAAAACTAATTTTAGATGTTTCTAATGTTTTAAATTGCAGTGTGCTAAATAAGCATTAAGTTCAGTTCAGTTCAGTTGCTCAGTCGTGTGCGACTCTTTGTGACCCCATGAATTGCAGCCCGCCAGGCCTCCCTGTCCATCACCATCTCCCAGAGTTTACCCAAGCTCATGTCCATCGAGTCAGTAATGCATCCAGCCATCTCATCCTCTGTCAACCACTTCTCCTCCTGCCCCCAATCCCTCCCAGCATAAGGGTCTTTTCCAATGAGTCAGCTCTTTGCATGAGGTGGCCAAAGGATCGGAGTTTCAGCTTCAGCATCAGTCCTTCCAATGAACACCCAGGACTGATCTCCTTTAGGATGAACTGGTTGGATCTCCTTGCAGTCCAGGGACTCTCAAGAGTCTTCTCAAACACCATAGTTTAAGAGTATCAATTTTTTTGGCGCTCAGCTTTCTTCACAGTCCAACTCTCACATCCATACATGACCACTGGAAAAACCATAGCCTTGACTAGACAGACCTCTGTTGGCAGAGTAATGTCTCTGCTTATTAATATGCTATCTAGGTTGGTCACAACTTTCCTTCCAAGGAGTAAGTGTCTTTTAATTTCATGGCTGCAATCACCATCTGCAGTGATTTTGGAGCCCCCCCAAAATAAAGTCTGACACTGCTTCCACTGTTTCCCCATCTATTACCCATGAAGTGATGGGACCAGATGCCATGATCTTAGTTTTCTGAAAGTTAAGCTTTAAGCCAACTTTTTCACTCTCCTCTTTCACTTTCATCAAGAGGCTTTTTAGTTCCTCTTCACTTTCTGCCATAAGGCTGGTGTCATCTGCATATCTGAGGTTATTGATATTTCACCCTGCAATCTTGATTTCAGCTTGTGCTTCTTCCAGCCCAGCGTTAGGGTTACTATATTGCTTTCATCTCCCTATGCATTTATAACCAAATAAAAAAAAAAAAAACAACTTTTAGTGTTTAAATATGTTAATGATCACAGAGCAAAGTGAAGACTATACTTCCGTTCCCTAATTTAGACTTCTCATTAGAAAATTTGAATGAAGAAGGATGAAACAAATATTTAATTTTCCCTAAGTAAGAATCATAAATCACATCTCACTTTCTTTCTAAGTAATTAATTTTACTACAGAAATGAGATTAAAAATATTTTTTTTAGATTTCTGTAGACTGAGTTGGTTTCTTATGATCTTTCAACACGTAATTACTCTGTAGAAATGGCAACCCACTCCAGTATTCTTGCATGGAAAATTCCAAGTACAAATGAGCCTGGCAGGCTACAGTCCATGAGGTCACAGAGAGTCAGACATGACTGTGTATACACACATATGCATGGACATTTATAAATTATTTTTAAAAAAATTATAATTTTCTTTGGGAATGAACTATCATTATTGAGAAAGTTTTTGGTAATCATAACACAATCTTTTTTATGTAGAGAACTTTTTATGTCTTATAATTATTGAACTTTATTTTATATTAAGTGATTGAAAGAAATCTGATAAGAAACTCATAATTTAATTGGTAGCTTTCATTATAGTCCAACTCTCACATCCATGCAAAACTACTAGAAAAGCCATAGCTTTGACTAGATGGACATTTTTTGGCAAAGTAATGTCTCTGCTTTTTAATATGCTGCCTAGGTTGGTCATGTCTTTTCTTCCAAGGAGCAAACATTTTTAAATTTTATGACTGCAGTCCCCATCTATAGTGATTTTTGAGCCCCCCAAAATAAAGTCTCCCACTGTTTCCATTGTTTCCCCATCTATTTGCAATGAAGTGATGGGACCAGATGCCATGATCTTCATTTTCTGAATGTTGAGCTTTATGCCAACTTTTTCACTCTCCTTTTTCACTTTCATAAAGAGGCTCTTTAGTTCTTTGCTTTCTGCCATATGGGTGGTGTCATCTGTGTATCTGAGGTTATTGATATTTCTCCCAGCAATCTTGATTCCAGCTTGTGCTTCATCCAGCCCAGCATTTCACATGATATACTCTACATATGAGTTAAATAAGCAGGGTAACAATATACAGCCTTGATGTACTCCTTTCCCAATTTGGAACCAGACTGATGAGTCAGTCCTAAGGCCAATGAGTATATGGGAGACTATATAATATTGATTTCCCTGTATTTAAAAACAGAAGGCCAAAATATAGTTGTAAAATATGATCAATCATGTAATATATTCAAGAGTACTTAAGATTTTAAAGGCTTCCCCTGATGACTCAGCAGTAAAGAATCTGTTGCTAATGTGAGCGATCTGGGTTTGATCCCGGAGTCAGGAAGATCCCTGGAGAAGGAAAAGGCAACCCACTCCAGTGTTCTTGCCTATGAAAATCCCATGGACAGAGACGCCTGGCAGGGCTGCAGTCCATGGGATCCCAAGAGTTGTACACAACTTAGCAACTAAACAGCAACAGTATTTTAAAGGCAACAGTAAGAGAACTAATGCTGAAACTAACCAAAATCAAGAGATGGCAGTGAGAGCAGTGGGAGTGATCATAAGAGAAGAAAAGAGACTGAATTTTATACTGTTCCTGATATGCAAAATTCTTAAATAGAGACTAAATGGGCATGTGGTTACAAAGATAACCAATACTGTTGTCCATAGTGGCTGAACTAGGTTCCAATCCTAACAGTTCAAAAGTATATATATTTTCATTTCCATTTTCTCCACATCTTTTTCAACACTGGTTTACCCTTATCCCCTTGATGCTAGCCATTCTTATAGGTAAGAGATACCTCATTGTGGTTTTGATTTTCATTTCCCTGATGATTAGTGACATTGAGCACCTTCTCATGTACCTGATGATCATTTGAATATCTTTGGGAAAAAGTGTATTTAATTCCTCAGCCTATTTTTAAATTGGATTGTTTGGTATATGTTACTGAATTGTATGAGCTTTTTAAATTTTCGATACTTACCCCTTAGTGTTGGTGTATAGAAATGCAACTAAATTAATGTATTGATTTTATATCTTTCAAGTTTACTGAATGCATTGATTAGATCCAATTGCTTTTTAGTTGTATCTCTGGGTTTTTAAATATATATTATCAGCAATAGCAAAATTTTTACTTCTTCCTTCTTAACTTGAATGCATTTTATTTTATTTTTGTCTTGCCAGATTGTTCTAGCTAAGACTTTCAGTACTATGTTGAATAAACATAGTGAGAGTGGGTGCTTTTATATCCTTCCTGATATTAAAGGAAAAGCTTTCAATTTTTCTCTGTTGAGTATAATGTTAGCTGTGGGTTTGTTGTATATATCTCCCAAAATATTGAGGTTTATTTTTAATGCATTATATATATATATATATATATATATATATATATATATATATAATCATTAAGGAATATCTTATTTTTTCAGACTCCTTTCTGGATATATTGAGAGGATTAAGATTTTTATCTTTCATTCTGTTACTGTGGTGTATCACATTGGTTGATTTGCATATGCTTGGGCTCAGTTGGGAAAGAATCTGCCTGCAATGTAGAGGACCTAGATTTGTTTCCTGGGTTGGGAGGATCCCTGGAGGAAGGTGTGGCAACCCACTCTAGTATCCTTGCCTGGAGAATCTCATGGACAAAGGAGCCTGGTGGGCTACAGTGCATTGATTTGCAAGAGTTGGACATGACTTCTCAACTAAACATATATTTAAACATCCTTATATCCCAGGGGATAATCCCACTTGATCATGGTGTAATATACCAAGTTATTGAATTCAATTTACTAATATTTTGTTGAGAATTTTTTCATCTATGTTCATCAAAATATTGGTATATAGATTTCTTGTGTTTTCCTTGTCTGCATTTGTTCTCAGGGAAATTCTGACATTTAGGACGAGTTTGAAATTCTTGCCTCTTCAGTTTGTTGGAAGTTTGGAAGGAATTGACATTAATTTTTCTTTAAATATTTGATAGTATTTGCACATGAAGTCATCTGGTCCTAGGGTTTTTTTTGGGGGGAGAGTGGGGGGAGGTTTTTGATTATTGATTCTATTTCCTTACTTATTACTGATCTTTTATTTGACTTACTATTTCTTCCTGATTCAGTATCATTTGATTATAGGATTCTAAGAAATTATTAATTTCTTCTAGGTTATCTAATTTGTTGGCATATAATTATTCATATTAGTCTCATAATATTGTGTATTTCTAGAATATCAATTTTTCCTCTTCTTTAATTTCTGATTTTGAGTCTTTTTTTTATTTCTTAGCCTTGCTAAAAGTTTATCAACTTTATCTTTTAAAAAAAAACAGCTTTTGAAAAAATCAAAAATGTTCTGTTGATCTTTCTATGTTTTTTCTGGTCTTGATTGCATGTGTTTCACTTTTATCTTTCTTATTTATTATCTCTGCTAACTTTGGACTTAGTTTGTTCTTTTTTAATTCCTGGAGATATAAAGTTAGTATGTTGTATGCTTTAAAATGCTTTCATAATGCTGAATAGTGTCTTTCATTTCACCTAGAAGAATTACTTTCAACATTTCTTATAAGGCAAGTCTAGTGGTAGTGAGTTCCCTACATTTATATTTGTCCGGGGAAGCCTTTATTTATCTTCACATCCAAAGAATAACACTGCCAGATAAAGTATTCTTGGATAGCAGTTTTTACATTTCAACACTTTGAAAGTATCATTATACTCTCTTCTGGCCCATAGAGTTTCCACTGGGAAAACAGCTGATAGCCTAATTAATGGTGCTCCCTTTATAGTTAAGATTATTTTTCCCTATGGCTGCCTTTCAGATTCTTTCTTTAGCATTGTTTTATGTGTGTTTTCTTTCTTTCTTTCTTTTTTTTTTTTTTTTTTTTTTTTACAATTTCATTATAATGTGACTTGGAGAAGATGTTACCCATTGAGACAGTGGGGGACTGTATGAGCTAGTGGATTTGTTTTTGGTTTTGCTTTATTAGAGTATAGCTGATTTACAATTTTGTGTTAGCAAAATTTGTGTATAGCAAAGTGTATCAGTTATACACATTCATACATCCACCTGATTGTAGATTCTGTCCCATATAGGTCATTACAGAGTATTGGATGGAGTTCCCTGTGCTATACAGTAGGTCCTTATTAGTTATCCATTTTATGGATAGTAATGTGTATATGTCAGTCCCAATCTTCCAATTTATCCTTCTCCAACTGCCTCTTCTCCAACTCTCCCCCTGGAAACCATGAGTTTGTTTCCTACATCTTTGACTCTGTTTCTATTTATAAATAAGTTTATTTGTATTCTGTTTTTAGAGTCCACAAATAAGTGATAGTGTATGATATTTGTCTTTCCCTGTCTGACTTACTTCACTCAGTATGATAATCTCTAGGTCCTTCCATGTTGCTCCAAATGGCATTATTTCTTTATTTTTAATGAATGAGTAATATTATATTGTACTTATGTACCACATATTCTTTATCCATTCTTCTCCCATGGACATTTAGGATGCTTCCATGCCTGGCTATTGTAAATAGTGTTGCAGTAAACATTGGGATGCATGTATCATTTCTAACTATCATTTTCTCTGGATATGTGTCCACCAGTGTGATGGTAGGGTAATATATTAGCTCAATTTTAATTTACAAAGAAACTTTCATACTGTTTGCTGTAGTGCTGCATCAGTTTACATTCTCACCAGCTAGCAGACTTGTATATCCAAATTTTTACCCAACCTTGGGAGTTCTCAGCTCTTATTTCTTTAAATAACCTGTCATCTTCTTCCTCCTTTTGAAATCCCATTTATCCTGCTATTTGCCTTTTTGATAGTTTTCACTAATTCTTTCTTTTTATTTCTTTCTTTATTTTTTATTATTGAAGGATAATTACTCTACAGAATTTTGTTGTTTTCTGTCAAACCTCACCATGAATCAGCCATAGGTATACATATATCCCCTCCCTTTTGAGCCTCCCTCCCATCTCCCTCCCCATCCCACCTCTTTAGGTTGATATGAACCCCTGTTTGAGTTTCCTGAGCCATACGACAAATTCCCATTGACTATGTATTTTTCACAAGGTATTGTAAGTTTCTGTGTTACTCTTTCAATACATCTCACCCTCACCTCCTCTCTCCCCATGTCCTTAAGTCTATTTTCTATGTCTGTTTCTCTATTGCTGCCCTGTAAATAAATTCTTCAGTACCATTTTTCTAGATTCTGTATATGTGCATTAGAATACAATATTTATCTTTCTCTTTCTGATTCACTTCACTCTGTACAATAGGTTCTAGGTTCATCCACTTCATCAGGACTGACTCAAATGTGTTCCTTTTTATGGCTGACTAATATTCTATTGTGTATATGTACCACAGCTTCTATATCCATTCATCTTTCGATGGACATCTAGGTTGCTTCCATGTTCTAACTATTGTAAATAGTGCTGAAATGAACAGTGGGATACATGTGTCTTTTTTAACCCTGGTTTCCTCAGGGTATATGCCTAGAAGTGGGATTGCTGGGTCATATAGTGGCTTTATTCCTAGTTTTTAAAGGAATCTCCATACCATCTTCCATAGTGGCTTTACATTCGCACCAACAGTGCAAGAGTGTTCCCTTTTCTCCACACCCTCTCCAGCATTTATTGTTTCTAGACTTTGTGATAATGGCCATTCTGACTGGTGTGAGGTGATATCTCATTGTGGTTTTGATTTGCATTTCTCTAGTAATAAGTGATGTTTATCATCTTTTCATGTGTTTGTTAACCATCTGTATGTTCTCTTTGGAGAAATGTCTGTTTAGGTCTTTTTCCACTCTTTGATTGGGTTGCTTGCTTTCCTGGTATTGAGTTGTATGAGCTGCTTGTGTATTTTAGAAATTAATCTTCTGTCATTTGTTTCATTTGTGATTATTCTCTCCCATTCCAAGGGTTGTCTTTTCATCTTGCTCATAGTTTCCTTTGCTGTGCAAACGATTTTAAGTTTTTCAGGTTCCACTTGTTCAATTTTGTTTTTACTTCCGTTACTCTAGGAGATAGGTCATAGAGATTATGTCATCGAGTGTTCTGCCTGTGTTTTCCTCTAAGAGTTTTATAGTTTCTGGTCTTACATTTAGGTCTTTAATCCATGTTGAGTTTATCTTTGTGTGTGGTGTTAGGAAGTGTTCTAATTTCATTCTTTTACATGTAACTCTCCAGTTTTCCCAGAACTGTTTATTGAAGAGTCTGTCTTTGCCCCATTGTATATTCTTGCCTCCTTTGTCAGAAATAAGATATTCATATGTGCATGGGTTTATTTCTGGGCTTTCTGTCTTGCTCCATTGGTCTATATTTCTGTTTTTGTGCCAGTAATATACTGTCTTGATGACTGTAGCTTTGTATTATAATTGGAAGTCAGGAAGGTTGATTTCTCCAGCTCCATTCTTCTTTCTTAAGACTGCTTTGTCTACTTGGGGTCTTTTGTGTTTCTATATGAATTGAGAAACATTTATTCCAGTTCTGTGAAAAATGCCACTGGTAATTTGATAGGGATTTCACTGAATCTGTAGCTTGCATTTAGTAATATAGTCATTTTCACAATATTGACTCTTCCTACCCAGGAACATGGGATATCTCTCCATCTGTTTATGTCAAAATGAAAGAAGCAATAGTAAAAATTAATAAAACTAAAAGCTGGCTCTTTGAGAAGATAAACAAAACTGACAATCCTTTATCCAGATTCATGATGAAAAAAAAAAGAGAGAAGAATCAAATCAACAAAATTAGAACTAAAAAAGGAGAGGTTACAACAGACAATGCAGAAATACAAAGGATTATAAGATACTATTACAAACAACTATATGGCAACAAAATGGATAACCTGTAAGAAATGGACAGGTTCTTAGAAAAGTTCAATCTTCTAAGACTGAACCAGGAAGAAATAGAAATTATGGACAACCCAATTACAAGCACTGGAATTGAAGCTGTGATAAAAAAATCTCCCAAAAAACAAAAGTTCAGGACCAGATGGCTTCACAGGAGGTTTCTATCAAACATTTAGAGAATAGTTAATGCATATTCTTCTAAAACTCTTTCAAAAAATCGCAGCGGAAGAAATACTTCCTAACTCATTCTACAAGGCCATCATCACCCTGATACCAAAACCAGACAAAGACAACATTAAAAAAAGAAAACTACAGGCCAATATCACTGATGAACATAGATGCAAAAATCCACTAATTCCTTTTGATAGTGTCCAATACTTCTCATAGGCTTTCTTCACTTTTTTAAAATCTTAATTCCCTCTTTTCTCTTATTTCTATATTCCTATCCTCTAGTCATTTGTGTTCTACTTCATCAGGTCTGCCTTGCTTCATATGCTTTCTTTTGAATTCTTCCTCTCATTTCTTAAATTATTCACTTTTGGAATTTCTGGTTTAAATTTTAATTTAAATTTAAATTAAATCTCTTTGGTAAATATATTGAGTTTATTTGGTAAGTATATCCTTCTGTTCGTACATTTTATTCCTGATTTCATTGAATTATTTTTCTGAGGTTTTCTTTCTTTCTTTCTTTCTTTTTTTTTTTGTTTTTTGGTAGTTCATTGTATTTCGTCATAACAGCAATTTTGGAGGGGGGGAGGTGTGATTCTAGCATTCAATGGGTGGCCATAAAGAACTAGTAAGGAATTCCCCAGAGCGGCACTCCCAGGGATCATGGGTAGACTTTCTATTGAACACAGTGTCTTCAGAGCTGTTTGAAATTATCTTCTGTCCCTTACCTTAGGTCTTTCTTCCCCAAGTTTTAGAGTTCCCACCTTAGTACTTCAGGTACTGGTGGATAGAAATAGGTTTCCCCAGCCACCTCCTACCCAGCTGGAGTAGTCAGGCCCTCCCTCAATGCCATCTTTTTGCCTGGTAGGAGAAAAGACATAAATCAGCCCCTCCTTGAGCATGGAACAGTATGGGAGAGGTTTTCTTAACTCCTGCTTCAACCAGCTTTCTTCTTACTTCCTGTATCTTTCTTTTTGTCTTTTTTCCTCAGTAGTATATGAGAGCCTTCCTTCAGAAAGGCTGGGCTTCTGCAGATTCTCTCTCGTGGATGAGTGCTCACCTGATGCTGTACTCATCTGATGCTTGCCTGATAACAGTTGGTTCTAGGCTATCTTGCTGGTTTCACTAGTTTTATAGCCCACGTGGAAATTTGTCAAACTCTTAACTGCTGCACTGGTAGGTGAGATTCACTCTGAGTCCCTTGGAGCAAGATGCAAATTCCAAAAACCCTCACAAAAGGACTCGTGTTTGTGTATGGATATCTAATTTGTTGATTAAAAGGGGGGTGGATAAGAAAAGAGGTCATTGCTCCATGTTGTTGATGCCACTCCAAACCATTCTTTTAAATACTTAGGCTGAATGGTTATTGGGGACTAGAAAATAAAATTGGTAATTTCAGCACAAAATTGGAAACATAAGAAGAAAAAGGAAATTCTAGAATTGAAAATGCATTCCTAGATATCAAAAATTAAATGTCTGGATTTAATAACAGATTGGATTCCCGAGTGGTACACTGGTAAAGAATCCGCCTGCCAATGCAGGAGACACAAGACAAGAGGGCTCTATCCCTGGGTCAGGAAGATCCCCTGGAGGAGGAAATGGCAACACTCCCTGGTACTCTTACCTGGGAAATCCCACGGATAGAGAAGTTTGGCAGGCTACAGACCATGGGGTCCACAAAAGACACGACTGAATGACTAAGCACAATAACAGATTAGACAAAATTTAAAACAGAATTATTAAGCTGGAACACAGGACAGGAAAAAAAAATACCAGCATGGAACATGAGAAATAAAAATATGAATATAAGAAAGAAATAAAGAAAAGGGCTTTAAAAGTCACAAAGGAGGAGGTAAAAACTTCTAATATGAATATAACTTGAATCTCAAGAGAGCCAAGACACTTGAAGTATGAGTCAGGAGGATTTAATTTGTCAGGAAACAAGCTTTGTTATAAAGCTATAGTAACTAAATGAATATGTGGCACTGGCACAAAGATTGTCTGATGGATCAGTGGAATGGAAAAGAGTTCCTAAACATTCATGTATAGACATTTGAATGGTAACTAAAATGGCACAATAGATTAGTGGGGAAATAACACACCTTTAAAAAATAAGATTGAGTCCCCTCAATATATATATTTTAAAATATATTATGAATTTAAGCTATATCAACCCTATACAAAAAATCAGTTCTGGGTGAACTACGAATTTAAATGTAAAAGACACACAGCTTCTGAAACTTAAAAGGACAATATCTTCCTGATACCTAATTGGGAAATTCCTAAATAGGCTATGCACCCCCAGAAAACTTTATCAATAAGGAAGAAACCAATAAAATATTCATAAGAACTTTTGTTTATCAATAGATACTCATTAAACAATGAAAAGTCAAGATGTAGTTAGTCATATGGTATTTGTAATATACATATATAACCAATGGAGGGTCACTTATTCATTCATTAAGGAACCCTTAGGCAATACCAAGTTGTGGAGAAGGTGTAAAGCAAGTGAAACTCTCCAATACTGCTGGTGTAATGTAAAACCACTTTGGAATACAAATGAACATATGTACTCCTTGTGAAACAAATTAAACTGTACTCCTAAGTGATACCCAAAAGAAATGTCCAGTAGGGCATGCACAGTGTCCATTAAAAGACAAAAACAAAAGATACAAAAAATTACTGAAGCACATTTGTACCAAAATACATATACATGAGTATACATGCCAGCACTGTGATAGTTCTAAATTGAAATAACCAAAACAGAACAGTTTATCTGTAAAATGAAAAAATGAAAATCTTGCTTCAGGCAGCAAGATTAATCTCTCAACTTGTTGCATTAAAAAAACATGATACAATAGAATACATAATATTTGGTTTTATTTGGATAAAGTTTGAAAACAGGCAAAACTAATCTGTGGTTTAGAGGTCAGTACAGAGGTCACAATTGGAGTGGAAGGATAGGATAGTGATTGGAAAGGAACATAATTAGGGGATGGCGTTCTCGGATGCTGGAAGGATCTATTTCTTGTTCTAAATCATGGTTGCGCAAGTTTGTTCAGTTTGGAATAATTCATGGGATTGGAAACCTATGCTTTGTGCATTGTTCTGTATTTTATTTCAAAAATAGTCAAAATAAATCAAAATATGAATTTAGTATGAAAATAGAGAATGTGCTTATAATATTTGAGTAAGAAAGGCTTTTCTAAATAGCCATCATAAAGCAAAAAAACAACATATTGGGCTATATAAACATTAAAATTTTATAAAGTTAAAAATGCAAATAGTTATGTCAAAATAAGTGAAAGCTTCTGAAACATATACAACACATATGACCAATGGTTGATTTCCTTAACAATGTATAATATAAATTAATGCACTACTCTGACAAAGACTGTAAAATCTTTCATAAATATTAAGATTTTCATAAAATGTTATATGTTCATAATAATTGAGAAATTTGTCAAAGCAGTTTATTTAATCTCATTTTTCAGATATGTAAGTAAGATTCAAAGATGTTTAAGGACTTTTCAGGGCTATAGAGACTGTATATGACAAAGCTGAGTTTCAAATCCCTATCTTCAAATTATAGGGTGTCTTTCATGTCAGTGTTGCTTGAAGTTGAATATGAGTTGAATAGTTGGGGATCTTGTTAAAACTCAGATTCCAATTTACCTGGGCTGGACTGAGGTCTGAGAGTCTACATTTTCTATGAGCTCCCAGATACTACTACTGCTGCCCCAGAAATCACATTTAAAGTAGCAGGATTATTCAACATACCACCTGCGTGTTACCCACAATATGCCATGAACTTGGCTAGGACATTTAGAAGTACTAAGATAAATAATGCACTGGTTTTGTCCATAGAGAGCTTAAAGTCTAGTAGGAAAAAATTTAAATAACCATCAAGAGCTGTGAGAGGATTCAGTATTCTGCTGATAACGGTAAATATGAGTCCTCCAAAATAACACATTTTTTGGTAATGCCAAAAGTTCAGAAATAATAGAAGTAAAACCCATCATGGATCACTGAATTAGTCATTGATAAAAGTTCATTGTGCACACACCACAAAGATGCTTTGCAAACTGGGAGCACTCAGTCAAAACATTGAGTGAAGCTCTGAGGTATACTGTTATAAAGCCGCTCCTATGATGAGAAAGCAGTGACTGTTTATTCATCACAGTGATTGGTTTGGTTTTATTATGTGAAAATTTTATTAAATGATAGGGAATTGGTCAGTGGTTCCATCATATCAACCCTGGGAAACATTTTAAGGTTTGTTTATGATTTTCAGATGCATACACAAGAAATGACCCAGGTTAAGTTAGCCTTACAAAATAAGCTAAATTTAAGCTTTGTTTGCATGACTAAACTGCTTTTGTCTGCTCAAGGACTCAAGGCTGGTTTCTCTTCACTTTTGATTTTAACTGTAACAAGGTTAAGACCTTAGAATCTTTGCCTTGTGTACTTCCCCAGGATAGCATCATAATAAGCTCATCGGATATAAATATATACATATAAATATGAGCATATTTGTGTTTATGTTGATGTATTTAATACTCTTGTTTGTAACTATCTTCACACTGAACATTGCTATGTTAAGGTTTTTTGTTCTTAATAAACAGTGCAATCGGCTACATTACAAGATGCGACTGATTTGCATGTTTATCATCTGTTGAGGACTCAACCTCATTTTCAAATGTTTGAAGAGGCTCATGTTATAATAAGTAAACATTTAAAAAATTTAATCTTCTGGTAATAGATTTTCCCAAATAAACACATTTCAGCTATAATCATAGAATATTATGGATATCCTGCCATTTCTATCATCTGAATTTTAGTCTAATTTTGTGAAGCTCATTATTGATAAGTGGATGGTTCGCTGATTTGCACTATCGAGAGTTTTCTTAATTTAGGAGATATCTTGCATCCTGTGCGTGTAATGACATCTGGTTATAAACTGATATAAGCAGCCAAATATTTTAATTAGTAAAAAAGACATTCATTCTCATAAAACCATACAAACTACTTAATTTTATTATTATAATTTTTATTAATAACAGCAGATATAGTAAATTTTTTGCATTCCACATATAAATTGGGAAATATCTATAGAAATAAAATGAAAACTGAAAATATGAACTCAGTGATGAAACTAAATATTTTCAGCATAGGAAAAAAGATGAGACACATTCGTCAGAAGGTATTTTGTGGAGAACATGATTCATTTTATCAGTGTCACAGCAATTAATACCAGCACCTTTTTAAAAGTTTTAACTAAGAGTTAAAAAAATTTCTTGCATTAAATAAATTGGACATTTGCAGTTTTTGGAAACTATTTAAAACATGGCAGATATTTTAGATGAGGAAATGGAGAAAGTTCAAAGTTCAATGCAAACTGGTTAAACATATGTTAATTAGTAAATGCCATCATCAAATCTTGAAACTTAGCAAACTAGATGAATGTAAACCCAAAACTAACTTGCTAAGAGAGTATTTTAACTATAGTCACCACAGAAATAGTACAGAATTTCCATAGGTTATGATACATTTTATCAACTGAAAGTATCACAAAATGTGGGAAATTCAAAATAAGGCTGTAAATAAACACGTGACCATGATTCTGAATAAAATAAGCATAGTTCAGTTCAGTTCAGTCGCTCAGTCGTGTCCGACTCTTTGCGACCCCATGAATCGCAGCACGCCAGGCCTCCCTGTCCATCACCAACTCCCAGAGTCTACCCGATAGAATATAGCTAAAATGTGTTCCTACCTGTCATAGTTTACTTACTCCAACCCATACTTTATATTTGGTAAAATGTGTTCATAAATGTAATAGCACATCACCTTGTTTATAGTGGTTTTAAAATGAATACATGTAGAATGAGCAAATGAATGTCATAGTTAACCAACCATATTGAGTGTCTCTGTTCGCTTAGACACAAAGTCACATGGTCAGGATGTTGTCATTAATGTCCCAGACAAGGTCCCTGTCCTCATGAGCTTTCCAGTCTGTCCAGGTAGACATAGTAATCAAATAATTTCAACGTTAAAGGTAAAAACAAGTGAAGTCAAGGTTCTAGAGGACCTTATATTACTGAGGGGTAAGGAGTTAGGGGAGCAACGACTTACTTTCAGGATGAGAAGAGTACCTTTTCAGCTGAGAACTGAAGAAAACTCAGCACTAATTAGGTGCAGGGGTAGGCTGTTCTGAGCAGAGAAAACTGTGTAATGTAGGTCCTCTAGTGAGACAGTGCTGTGGTCAGGGAAATGCAGGAAATCCAGTAAAAAGGTAAAGGGCGAGAGAGAGAGAGAGATGCCCAATGCAGGAGTAATGGGCAGGGGGCAATCATGCATGCCGCAATCAGTAGGAAAGCTTGGAAGGATTCTGAGCAGGGAAATGATGTGACCAGTCCTCTGTGTTTAAGATCCTGACAGAAGTGGGGAGGGGAGACTGGTGATCAATAGAAGCACCATGGGAGTCAGACAACTTAAATCATAGTTATGGTGAGAAAGGAGGACAACAGTGAAGACGGTAGCAGTAGAGATGAAGATAAACGTACAGTAGGGAGAGAGACGATAAAGAAGCAAGGATATAGGATAGAACACTACTCAGTCATAAAAAGAAATTGTGCCATTTCCAGAGATACAGATGGACCTAGAAAGCGTCATACAGAGTGAAGCAAGTCAGAAAAACAAATATGGAATATTAACATAAATATGTGGAATCTACCCTGGAGACAGAAATAGCAACCGACTCCAGTATTCTTGCCCGGAGAATTCCATGGATGGAGGCACCTTGTGGGTTATGGTCCATGGGGTCGCAAAGAGCCAGACACAACTGAGTGGCTAACACTATGTAGAATCTAGAAATATGGTACAGATGACCCTATTTACAAAGCAGAAATAGAGACACAGACATAAAGTACAAATAGCATGGACACCAAGAGGGAGTGGGGCGGATTGGGAGGCTGACATATATACATGACTATGTATAAAATAGATAACTAATGAGAACATACTGTATAGCATAGGGAACTCAACTCTGCTTCTTGGTGACATAGATGAGAAGAAAATCTAAAACAGAGGGAATATATGTATAGATATAGTTGATTCACTTTGCCGTATAGCAGAAACCAATTACAACATTTCAAAGCAACTCTACCCTGGTAGCTCAGCTGGTAAAGAATCTACCTGCAATGCAGGAGACTGGTTTGATTCCTGGGTCTGGAAGATCCACTGGAGAAGGGATAGGCTACCCACTTCAGTAGTTTTGGGCTTCCTTGTTGGCTCAGAGGGTAAAGAATCTGCCTGCAATGCAAGAGACCTGAGTTTGATCCCTGGGTTGGGAAGATACCCTGGAGAAAGAAAGGTTACCCACTCCAGTATTCTAGCCTGGAGAATTCTGTGGAAGAGGAACCTGCAGGCTACAGTCCATGGGGTGGCAAAGAGTCAGAAAGGACTGAGCAACCTTAATATATATATATATATATATATATATATATATATCTTCCCCAGTGACTCAGACACCAAAGATAATCTGCGTGCCATGTGGGAGACCTGGGTTAGATCCCTGGGTGGGAAGATATCCCTGGAGGGGAGGGCATGACAACCCTCTCCAGTATTCTTGCCGGGAGAATTCTGGTGAACAGCAGAGCCTGGCGGACTACAGTCCATGAGGTTACAAAGAATCAGTCAGACACGACGGAGGGACTAAGCACAGCATGAAAGTGAAAGTGAAGTCGCTCCGTCGTGTCTGACTCTTTGCGACCGCATGGACTGTAACCTACCAGGCTCCTCCGTTCATGGTGTTTTCCAGGCAAGGATACTGGAATGGGTTGCCATTTCCTTCTTCAGGGAATCTTCCAGACCCAGGAATTGAACCTGGGTCTCCTGCATTGTGGGCAGGCATACTCCAATAAAAGTTAAAAAAAAAAAAAAAAAAAAAAAAAAAAAACTTTGAATTTTCTAGGTGGGTAATGGGACAATATTTTGAAATTTGAACTATTGTAGAAGAAATAGACTAGGAAAGAAGATCACAAGGTGAGTTTTGAGTACTTATGGTTTGAGATGAATGTGAGACCTGCAAGGGTAGTTTTCAAAAAGGTAATGGACACGTTTCAGTCTGGAATACTGTGCAAACCAGGAAGGAACATATCAGTGGGAGTACCTGCGGCATTAAACGCATTGGTGTAAAAGAGATCATGAGATTGCCAAGAGAAAGACTGTAGAGTGAGCACAGAAGGAGTCTAGGACAGTGTAATTGACAGTTTCTCACATATACTCACTTGATGATGGGCAAGGACGTAGTAGGTAAAGGTACCATAAAGATTTAACTTAGGCAGCAATTAAATTGAGAAACCCAAGAGAGCTCTGAGTATCCTGCATTGATCGGAGTCACTGCACATGACTGGATAGTTTTAACATTGTACAGTGACCTCCAGCTCAACTCCCTGAGCCCAGATCCCTATTAAGAGGTACTTCAGCCAAAGAAATGAGCTTTCTGCTGGAAGTCTATAGGGCACACTTATTGTCATTTGTACAAAGATACAGTATCTGCTTGTCATTGGTCTCATTCTGCTTTTTCAAGTCTCAGAAAACTTGTGCTGTATATGCGTAAGTGGGGCAGACAGATAATTCCTACTCTAAGGGCACTTCGAAGTAGCTCAGTGGTAAAGAATGTGTCTGCCTTTGCAGGAGATGCATGTTGGATCCCTGATCTGGAAGAATCCCTGGAGAAGAGATTGGCAATCCACTCCAGTATGCTTGTCTGGGAAATCTAAGCGACAGAAGAACCTGGTAGAGTACAGTCCAAAGAATCTCACAGAGTTGAAAGTGACTAAGCACACATACCTGCATTTAAAATACCATAATTATTAAAATGAAAATATACCTGGAAAAAATATGTGAGCTTTGTCCATGTTTCAGAGTAAATTAACATATCAAGTACTTTCATAAAGTAATATTACATTGATATGGGAGACATGGAGATTATAGAACACAATTAGGGGAAAAGGCTAACAGTAAAGCTGCAAAAGAAGAAAATGTTCCTAAAATTAGGAATTTTCTACATTTCTTATAAGCTTTCCATCAAGCCCTATTCCATAATTTTGGCATTATCCAGCCACACAATCAGTCAGAGGTCTTGTGTGTCAGAGCTTAAAAATTTATGATCAATGTATCCAATACTTTCTAACCCAGATTATACTATAGAAAAAAGAACTTTCTCATACCTCAACGTATAACCGCAAGACTATGGGGAAATGTTGAGAAAAAAGAGGGGAATCCAGCATTTTGTCACCTCAGAAGTTTATGTAAGTATACAGGCTTGATGTCCTGGAACTTGTCATTAGGAAACACTGAATTGATTTTAGCTAAGGGCTCAAGTGGACTAGTGAAAATTATACTGCAAACTCATGGTAGAACCAAGCACTGCCAAGCACTGTGTTCCAATTCAATCATCTATCAAATGGGATGACAATACCTCATTAATTTTCCTTCAGAATATATATATTTTTTTAAAAGCAAAAAGAGAAATTTTGGTACTTTGGTTCAGAAAGAGGATGGTAAACATGAAGGTCTTTGCATTCATGTTAAATGTTTTTAATAATCATCCAGATTAAAACCCTACTGATAACTTTTGCAACTAACTAAATTATTATGTTGGAATGTTTAAATTTACCAATTTAAAAAGGAGTATCATTAAATATTCCCAATTACTTGCATTCCAACCCATCACAGGGAATACTGAATCTCTAGTTTAAAACTGGCCAAAGAGGAAATTTCAATAACATCTTTGAAATCCATGACTGATTCATGTCAATGTATGACAAAAACCACTATAATATTGTAAAGTAATTAGCCTCCAACTAATAAAAATAAATGAAAAAAAAAAAGAAAAAAATGGAGCAGTAAGAAAATTTTATGTGTGTTACATAAATCATTTCCATATGTTTCTTTAACATTCTATCCCCAAACACAAGTAAATTTGAGAACATTTCCTTTGAATAGTTTCTAAACATTTTTTCTTTTTTTGTAAAGTGCTTTCATCAGAAGATGGCAGTAAAATCTTATAACCGATAATGTTTACAAGTCTTTTCCAACAGTGTAATCAGATTGTTTGGAATATTTTATAAAAGTCTATTTTATTCTTACTTAAGCTGCTAATCTGCTGAAATGTTTGGTATGAATAATGTAACAGCACACTGACATTTGAAGGCAGTGGGATAAGAGACACTTCATAATTTGAACAACTCCTCTGCAAAAATAAACAATTTATTTGATCCTTTAAATTAGTGGAAATGAGTGTACAACATTTTTAAGTTGTCTTTTATTTTATTTTCTTAGAGGAGTGCTTTAAAAAATTACTACAATGTAGATTCTTTTAAAGACAATTTCATTTGAAATTGTAAATATATTTGTGTGTGAAATTAGGCCCAATAACTGCTCAATTTATTTTCCTTGAAGAACATGGCAAAAAATACTTATTGTACTTTCTGAATTAAAATATAAAAAATGAAACTGTGAGGTAATTTCAAAGATTCTTTTTTCATTTCTAAACTTGTTATTTTCAACTGATATATTTTAAGTCTTTTGTAGTAATATGTTATCTGTGAGCTACACTTAGTTATAAAGAAAATTTGGCCTTGACAAGTTTATTATAATAAAATATATTATGAAGAAATAGATACAAGCCACATGATGAAAATTCCTATCCCCCAAGATATAGGATTTGAACTTTCATGTCTCACAATCTCATAGAGACTCAGATCGTGTTTTTAAAGGTGTATGTATCCATTATTTGGGATTCCCAGGTGGCACTGGTGGTAAAGAACCCACCTGCCAATGCAGGTAGATGTAAAACATGCAGGTTCGACCCCTGGGTTGGGAAGATTCCTTAGAAGAGGGTATGGCAACCCATTCCAATATTCTTGCCTGGAGAATCCCATGGACAGAGGAGCCTGTTGGGCTATGGTCCATAGGGTCACAAAGAGTCAGACAGGACTAAAGTGATTTAGCATGCATTCATGCATCCATTATTTACACATTTTCTACGCATATTGGCTGTGTATCAGTTTTTACATATAGCCTCAGCCTTTTCATCATCTGTTTGGATCTGCTGATATGGCACCTGGGAATTTGAAAAACCACTTCTCCAGGGTCCCTTTGAAGTGAACTTCCCTTAGAATCTGACCATAGAGACAGTGGCAAATGACGGGGTGGTGGGAAGGGGAAGAGGAGGTTGTTTTATTGTTCCCAGAATCCAGTTTCTTTCTGCTGCTCTAGTACCAATCCAGCTAGTCAGGACTGCAGTGATCATCTCAGAGGTTTGAGAAGCATCCATGTGGTGCCTGGCTCCCTAGGGTACTGTGTACCAGCCTCACAGCGGTTCTACATGGTGTCCAAACCTTAGTCCACATGCATCATGCGAAAGGGTAAGAACCTTTCACCTTTTCTTACTTCTCCATCTCTGGTGATTTTAGCTGTTTCCTGCTGTGGTTAAATGTGAGATTCTTCCACTTACTCTCTTGCTTCTCTCTGCTTCTAGCATCTGTGTAATCAATTCTCTGTATTAAATTCCCTTTGAAATACCTATCATGGGTTCTGCTTCCTGAATGCTTCCCTATTACCTGATAGGAGAATACAATTAAAAGCCAGCAGAATAGTGTTGTAAGAAGAAAGCATTGTCCTTAGTTTGTGCTTTTTTTATTTCATTGCTATTTGGCCCAGGTTCATTATCTTTAAAACCATCCAATTTATTTTTATACTGCAAGAAAAATTTCATTAGAAAGAGTAACACTACAAAGAATATGCCCATATGAGTGTTTTTTACTTGTATGGCAAGCTCACAGTATAAATTCTAAAACTCATAATCCTCTATAAGAAATGCTATCTGTGATATTTGAAAAAGCCATTTTAAGAGAAGCAGTTGTTTTTGTGTTCCGTGAATGTCTGAATGCATGCATATGCATAGTCAGGGATTGGCATATCTTGAGACTTAAATAGACTTTGTTCAATTACTTTCTGCAGAATAAAACCCAAGTTGATGTGGTTTAGAGTTCAGGCATTATAAATTATCTTTGCTTTCGGAAAAAAGAAAAAAGGAGCTTCTTGCTTTAGAACCCAGTTAGTCAAACAAGACTTATGTCTATGGGAAATGACAAAAACAGACTGTAGCACAAGTAAGTGGGTGGCACATATGGTAGAAGATAATTTCATAGTGTGTTCCAGTAGCCAAAATATCAACAGACTAGAACTCTACAAGGTGCAATATTTGGAAATCAGGTGACAAACTATCTGTGTTATAGAGGCTTGCCGGTGTAAAGAAGCATTAAACCCAAGAGAAATACTTCAGAAGAGGGTTCTAATCCATTTAAGAGGAACAGTTGAGAACAAGGCCAAGTCCTAGGGATGAGGACCACAGACAGTTTAACAGGCCATTTACAAAGTCATTGGCTAAATAATTGGCATAAGGGCATATAAAGCATTTGGTCCACAGAACATGTAGAGTCCGCATCTCAAAACAGTGTACAAGTTTATAAATGATAGAGTTCTGAGTCACAGAATGTGGGCTTCACAGTGATTACATGCTTAGATTCATCCTAAGGTCTGGAGGTGGGACCTGCAGGAAGGGAGCGATTTGCTCCAGTATTCAGGAAGGGAGGTTAGGAATTAGGTTGAGGTGAAAGGATTTATATTTTAATAAGTCAAACCAAACTAACCAAAGAGACACAAAAAATCCTGGAATATTATAGTAAATAAAGTTCAAACATGGACATCACCTTTCTTTTATCCAACTCAGAACTTTGAATATTCTTTTGTGATTTTTCCCCACCAAATTTTGTTTACATAAGTCATAACTTAAGCACATTTTTATAATTAGATATATTATTAGATATATTAGTGTGTTTCTAACTTGTGTTTAAATGCCAAGGCTTCTATCAGTTCCTCTTTTATTTAAATAATATAAATATTTAACATTTAAAGGAAGTTAATATTCTCAGAGAACTTCAAAATGTTCTCCATAATGATCCATCTATGAAATGAATGTATTTTTAGTAAATAATTTTTTGGATTTTTGGTTATATTTCAAGTACTACTCTATTTTTTGTTTCCAATTTTTTCTGTTTTATAAGTGGCATCTAAAAGAACAATTTGGGACATAAAGATATTGGAGGAATTAAAACAAGTGTAAAAAATGAATGATCAAAATGATAGAGTTTTATAGTCATAGTTTTATGCTCGATTCTTTTTTTATTTCATACCATGGGAAATTAACTTTGTCATAACAAAATGAATGTGTTCTATTCATTTTAATCATATTGAATGTCATTCTGTATTTAAATAGTTCTTATTGTATAAAAAAGAAAAGTTCATTTAAATTTCAAAAAAAATTTAAAGAGATAAGGTTGCATATTTGATTAAAAATTACATTTCATTTTAAATGATTTAATGTTGTTTAAAGTGTCCTGATATTAAGAAATTTCTTAAAAAACTGGAAATAGAACTGCCATATGACCCAGCAATCCCACTCCTGGGCATACACACCGAGGAATCCAGATCTGAAAGAGACAGGTGCACCCCAATGTTCATCGCAGCACTGTTTATAATAGCCACGACATGGAAGTAACCTAGATACCCATCAGCAGACGAATGGATAAGGAAGCTGTGGTACATATACACCATGGAATATTACTCGGCCATTAAAAAGAATTCATTTGAATCAGTTCTAATGAGATGGATGAAACTGGAGCCCATCATACAGAGTGAAGTAAGCCAGAAAGATAAAGACCAATACAGTATACTAACACATATATATGAAATTTAGAAAGATGGTAACAATAACCTTATATGCAAAACAGAAAAAGAGACACAGATGTACAGAACAGACTTTTAGACTCTTTGGGAGAAGGCAAGGGTGGAATGTTTCAAGAGAACAGCATCAAAACGTGTATATTATCTAGGGTGAAACAGATTATCAGCCCAGGTTGGATGCATGAGACAAGTGCTCAGGCCTGGTGCACTGGGAAGACCAAGGGATCGGGTGGAGAGGGAGGTGGGAGGGGGGAGCGGGATGGGGAATACGTGTAAATCCATGGCTGATTCATGTCAATGTATGGCAAAAACCACTACAATATTGTAAAGTAATTAGCCTCCAACTAATAAAAATAAATGAGAAAAAAAAAGAAATTTCATTTCCCACATGTTGAAATTATACAGCAATTATTATTTGGTCTTTCTCTGACCTAGTAATCTGACCTCAGTATAGCCTCAAATACAACAACCAGTTAATAAGATGACAACGGAGATTATTGAAAATTTGTCTGTTTTTATATAAGTTTTAAAATTTTCTAATATTCTATTGGCCAGTATACCTTGTTTCTAAAATGACACCTTCTCCAGGGAAAAATTAAGCATGTGAGTTAAAATAAGACATGTTTACCTAAACAGTTCTACCCTCCTTGCAGGTTTGATTTTGTGTTCTCACAGGAGAAGATGAATGCACATCCTTGTACTCCACCATCTTGTGAGAGAGGGCCATGACTCCATAAATATGTCAAAAAATGCCTTCAGTTCTAGCGAATGGGCTGCTTAATATCAATTTCCTGCTCATGAACCATATCCCCTTGGTTTGTACCTCTGTGCACACGTAGGGAACAGATAAGTAGAAATATTCTCTCACTTCTTGCATTACTGTCAACCTTTCTTAAAATTCAAGATTTCTTTTATCATATTTTTCTTACTATCATTTTTTGTTTTGTTGTAATAAACCCTCTTTAAAAAAATATTTTCTCTATCAGACACTGCATATGTTAAGGAAACTTGAATGCTAATCTGAAATTTTTTCAATTGATTAAGTTTGATTGTGTATGAAATTTCATGTTCAAAATTATTTTTCCATATAATTTTAAAGGTATTGTTCAATTTTCTTCTAGCATTCTGTATCATTAGAGATAAATTTGGTATGTATCCTTTTGAGGGTGAAGAACATTGACCTCTCATATCACATATAGGGATCATAATCATGATCCTCTTTAATTCTTTCAGCAAGTGTGTTCAAGGTTTGCAGATATCTATATACTTCTGTGTTGTTTTAAGATTATTAATAAGAGTTTAAAACATTCTACCCTCTTTACTCAATTATCACCATTTGTTTTAGTTTCGGTAATACTAATTGTTTATTTTGGTACTCTGTTGTCTATATGTTTTAAAAATCTACTGATTTTTTTGCTTCTTTTATTTTTAATAAGATAGGTAGCTGGTATGTTTATTTTCTACTATCTTACAAATAGTTCTACTTATTTAAAATAGACCTTACTCCTGAATGGAAAATCTGATGTGCTTCTCCTGGTTTTCCCCTATCTAGTCCTGCCACACACATACACTCACTCACTCTCACACTTTCCATTCCACTCACACTTTCCATTCCTTCTTCCATGCTTTGTGTTCTCCAAACTACTTACTCATATACACAATATACACTGTATCTGTCTCTTTGTGTGCCTATTATCTTTCTTTCCCATCCTCCTCTAGCATGGGCACTCCATGATTCCTGAAATTTTTGTCTGATTCACTTCTGTATCCTTGCTACCTATAAGACTATCTGAACAGATATTTGTAGAAAGACTGAATAAATGAACAGCCAATAGTCATACTCTGTGCAAGAACATGGAAAGGAATTCTATGGAGTATCAATACCCAAAACGTGCCCCTGATCTCTCCCGGCATCTTCTTCTGCAATTGTCAAGGCCAAACAGAGCAACTGATTTTGTCTGGATGCAAGTTCCATTATTGTAGACAAATGTCAAGCAACAGAGCTAACAGACATCCTCTAGAGAAAAACTGCTACAGATTCCTGTCCCACATCCTTAACCTGCCCTCTGTCCTCAGAGATTCTGGATTTATAGCTATTTAATTTCTCTGCAGAAAGAACAGATCCCATCTCTGTTTCAGCTTCCTACTGATACCATGCCTTCTGTTTGTTGCTGTTGCTGGAAATACTACCATGTCTATTCTGCTATTTGCTTTTCTCCTGTTCTTGCTGTGTTTGTTTTTGTTTTGCTTTTGTCAACCTTCTCTTTATGGGCCTTTTAGGGGTAAAGGAACCCTACCCATCCGTTCAGTTCAGTTCAGTCACTGTCGTATCCGACTCTTTCCAACCCCATGAATCGCAGCACGCCAGGCCTCCTAGTCCATCATCAACTCCCAGAATTTACCCAAACTCATGTCCATTGAGTCAGTGATGCCATCCAGCCATCTCATCCTCTGTCATCCCCTTCTCCTCCTGCCCCCAATCCCTCCCAGCATCAGGGTCTTTTCCAGTGAGTCAACTCTTCTCATGAGGTGGCCAAAGTACTGGAGTTTCAGCTTCAGCATCAGTCCTTACAATGAACACTCAGGACTGATCTCCTTTAGGATGGACTGGTTGGATCTCCTTGCAGTCCAGGGACTCTCAAGAGTCTTTTCCAACACCACAGTTCAAAAGCATCAATTTTTTGGTGCTCAACTTTTTTCACAGTCCAACTCACATCCACACATGACCACTGGAAAAACCATAGCCTTCATTAGATGGACCTTTGTTGGCGAAGTAATGTCTCTGCTTTTTAATATGCTGTCTAGTTTGGTCATAACTTTCCATCCAAGGAGTAAGTGTCTTTTAATTTCATGGCTGCAATCACCATCTGCAGGAATTTTGGAGCCCCAAAAACTAAAGTCTGACACTGTTTCCCCATCTATTTCCCATGAAGTGATGGGACCAGATGCCATGATATTAGTTTTCTGAATGTTGAGCTTTAAGCCAACTTTTTCACTCTCTTCTTTCATGTTCACCAAGAGGCTTTTTAGTTCCTCTTCACTTTCTGCCATAAGGGTGGTGTCATCTGCATATCTGAGGTTATTGATATTTCTCCTGGCAATGTTGATTCCAGCTTGTGCTTCTTCCAGCCCAGTGTTTCACATGATGTATTCTACATATAAGTTAAATAAGCAGGGTGACAGTATACAGCCTTGATGTACTCCTTTTCCTATTTGGAACCAGTCTGTTGTTCCATGTCCAGTTCTAACTGTTGCTTCCTGACCTGCATGTAGATTTCTCAAGAGGCAGGTCAGGTGGTCTGGTATTCCCATCTCTTTCATAATTTTTTGCAGTTTATTGTGATTGACACAGTCAAAGTCTTTGGCAGTAAATAAAGCATAAATAGATGTTTTTCTGGAACTCCTTTGCTTTTGCGATGATCCAGCAGATGTTGGCAATTTGATCTCTGGTTCCTCTGCCTTTTCTAAAACCAGCTTGAACATCTGGAAGTTCACCGTTCACATATTGCTGAAACCTGGTTTGGAGAATTTTGAGCATTACTTTAGTCGCGTGTGAGGTGAGTGCAATTGTACAGTAGTTTTAGCATTCTTTTGGATTGTCTTTCTTTGGCATTGGAGTGAAAAGTGACCTTTTCCAGATCTGTGGCCACTGCTAAGTTTTCCAAATTTGCTAGCATATTGAGGCAACACATTCATAGCATCGTGTCAGGATTTTAAATAGCTCAACTGGAATTCCATCACCTCCAGTAGCTTTGTTTATAGTGATGCTTTCTAAGGCTACTTGACTTCACATTCTAGGATGTCTGGCTTTAGGTGAGTGATCACACCTTTGTGATTATCTGGGTCATGAAGATATTTTTTGTACAGTACTTCTGTGTATTCTTGCCACCTCTTCTAATATATTCTGGTTTTGTTAGGCTCATACAATTTATGTCCTTTATCAAACCCATCTTTGCATCAAATATTCCCTTGATATCTCTAATTTTCTTGAAGAGATCTCTAGTCTTTCCCATCTGTTGTTTTCCTCTATTTCTTTCCATAGACTCTGCCTAAGTTTGACCTAGTAGCTCAGTGCTTGTTTGTTGGTTGATTGGTTACATTTTAGCCCTTCAAGTTCAGCTAAGGAAGAAAATTCTGTACACAGTACAAAGTATAAGTTATTTAGTAAACTAGTACATCCTGAGGGGGATAAGGGACCCTAATCAAATCAGTGAATTCAGAATGTATCTAGCAATGTGTTCTTTTTCATGTATTAGCTGCCTGAAGGATTTTACTAGCAGCATGCAGAGCTGTGTATCAGCCCTCTTAGGTCTAAAGATCCATTGTTTTAGGAGTTTTGTGTTAAGGCAGAATAATGCATCCAGTCTGGGAATAATTCAGGAGAGACACTTTTTCACAAATGCTGTCCCGTTTTTCAAGATATGTGAGCTTTTTTAAAATCACAGTCAATTATAAAATATTTTTTTGTCATCAAGCTACCTTGGTGAAAGAGAATTGTAGAGAAAAAAGGGAGTTAAAATTATTCTGAGTTCCACATCCTGTTTTCTTCATTTGTCTTCAGTTTCTTCGTTTAGCATGAAGACATGATGTAGTCAAGTTCTAATTTCCTTCAGGCACAATACAGAGCATGGCATAAGAAAAATCATTATTTAAGTCATAAAAAATCTACTTAGGCTGAGCTTTTTTGTAAAATAGAGGCTTCTAAAAGAATTCTGTTTCTTTTAAGCACATCCTGATTTCTTTTTTTACTATGCCAAAAAATAGTTGAAAGGTGATAGCTTCTTCTAGTGACAAGTGTCTTGCTGTTTCATATTTAATATTGTCTTTATTTGGGGGAGTTTTTTTTTTTTTTTAATCTATCACTCAGGAAAAGGCAAGGATGGTTTAGAGAATGATTTCAAGTGAGTCTCTGAGTTTCCTGATATATATATATTTTAAGAGAAAATACTTGAGTCACACTAATGACAAAAGATAACATTCATTTATTGCACTTCTGACATGCTAGTGGTAGTTTTATTATCCTAATAAAATATGTTGGTGTTTATTATACACATTGCACAGATGGGGAAACTAACTTTTAAAGAGGTGGTAAATAATTTTTCAAATGTCACATACCTTTTAAGTTGAAGGTCTGGAATTTGACCACTGCTGAGTTTAAATCCAAAGTAATTTCTCTCCATCACTGAATCTTCAGTTTCATGATATGACATATTTTCACTGCCACAATATTTGAGAAGTTATATTATCTCTCAATATATGAGAGATGGACTGAGCGAGAGAACAATAATGAGGGAGAAGTTAGTCTTTTCAAGGATATATCTCCTGATGGAGACCCTAGAAGTGATATTAACAAGTTGTTCAATAATTCAATATTTTTCCCCAATAATTCCATTTTTAATTGCTGCCATTATAAGTCTCAGTTGGGAAGATCTCATGGAGAAGGAGATGGCAACCCACTCCAGTTTTCTTGCCTGGAGAATCCCATGGACAGAGGAGCCTGATAGGCTACAGTCCACGGGATTGCAAGAGTAGGACACGACTTAGTGACTAAACCACCACCACCTCCACCAATGTTAAAAGCTATGCTGTTTTCCTATCTTTAAAAAAAAAAAAAAAAAAAGAGCTGTTCTTCCTTTAAAGTATTGGCCAATCAGCTTTGCTAATTACTCCTTCAAAGCTCTAGCAAAGATTTCTTTAATTAAAATTGAGGCCCAGGTGTGTCAAAGTCAAGACTTTTCATAAGGGATCAGTAAGTATCACATATAATCTTTAGATGCTAGTTAACAATGTTTTCATTTTTAAAAATCAAGGTGATGAGTTTCCACTAATGGCATTTGTGATGAATTTTGGCTAATATTTGGATCTCAAATTTTAGTTGTGGAAAGTTTCTCACTAGTATTGAAGCTATGCATTTTATTTTTTTGAAAAATAAAAATAACCTGAAGATTATTGAAGGTCTATGAAGTTGTTTTCTTTTTCTCAGTGATCACTTTGACAGGAATCTGACAATGCCCTGATAGGAATCTTTGAGCTCTCTTTTGCTCCACTTTTCCTTCCTTGAATCCTCAATTGGTTGGTTTTCTTAATGCACAGAGAATAAACCATGACATATTCCTGCAAAACAATATACTGTAGTGGGAAGAATGTTAGGCTAAGAATAAGAATGATGGCCCTCATACCCAATGATGGGTAAATAAAATGATAATTTAAAAATCCATGTCACAGGATCACTATGAGGATTATGAGATAAAAATATTGAGCCTAACATATACGAGACATTAAATAAATGATACTTTTCTTGCTTTCTTAATTAAGTAGGCTTAGTTAGCAAATAGTCATTACAAAATGATTCTGTGTTTAACACAACAAACAAAAGAGCCACACAGGGCAAAAGATTATTCTTGAATCTTGAGCTTGATCGTATATGTGGAATGCTTTATTTAACAGACATAATAGTCACATAAAGACTTTTAGAACTGCAACAATGACTCAAAGATTCACAGTAACTTTGAAATAATCATAGAAAAACAAAATTAATTGTATAATTACACTATAAGCTCATTGGGCTTGGAGTAGTTTTCTAAACTCACTTTTTGTCTCTACTTTCTCAACTTTCTATTCACTTCTAACTCCCTTCTAATCTGACTTCTACCCACAAAGCACCACTGAAACATTAATTCCAAATTTGTTACTAACTCAGTCATGTCACTCAGTCGTGTCCAACTCTTTGCGACCCCATGGACTGTAGCCTGCCAGGTTACTCTGTCCACGGGATTTTCCAGGCAAGAATACTGGAGTGGGTTGCCATTTACTTTTCCAGGGATCTTCCCAACCCAGGGATCAAAACCTGGTCTCCCTCAATTCAGGCAGACTCTACCATTTGAGCTACCAGGGAATCCCAACTACTAACCTCATAGTTCCTAAATTCAAGATATACTTTTTGTTACTGCAGTATGAACTCTGAGTGTTGACAGTGGTGATCTGTTGTAGGCCTGACTATGAACTCAATCACTTCCCGTCAAGATTATTGTGGTTATGCCCCAGCCCCAATGTGGGTTAACCCCAATTTGAGTATGAAGCCTTTGTGAAGTAATTAGATTCAGAAGAGGTCGTGAGAGTGGAGCCCATATGATGGGATTAATATCCTTAAAAGAAGAGTCACTAGATAACTTGTCCCTCTCGCTCACTCCCTTTCCATTTCGCTCCTCTCTCTACAAAACCCTGCACCTTTCCTGCCTGATTACCCAGTAGCATATGAGAACACAGCAGGAAGGCACCTGTCTGCAATTCAGGAATAGAGGGTTCACCAAACCCTAGCTTATTTGGAACTTGATCTCAGATTTCAACCTATAGAATTGTGAAAGGACAAATTTCTATTGTTTAAGTTATTTCAGTCTATGGCATGTGTGTTCAGTTCAGTTGATCGCTCAGTCGTGTCTGACGCTTCCCAACCCCATGAACCACACCATGCCAGGCCTCCCTGTCCATCAGCAACTCACAGAGTCCTCGCAAATCCATGTCCATCAGTCAGTGATGCCATCCAACCATCTCATCCTCTGTCGTCCCATTCTCCTCCTGCCCTCAATCTTTCCCAGCATCAGGGTCTTTTCCAATGAGTCAACTCTTCACATCAGGTGGCCAAAGTATTGGAGTTTCAGCTTTAGCATCAGTCCTTCCAATGAACACCAGGACTGATCTCTTTTAAGATGGACTGGTTGGATCTCCTTGCAGTCCAAGGGACTCTCAAGAGTCTTCTCCAACACCACAGTTCAAAAGCAGCATTTCTTTGGCACTCAGCTTTCTTTCTTTCTTTCTTTCTTTTTTTTTTTTTCCAGCTTTCTTTATAGTCCAACTATCACATCCATACATGACCACTGGAAAAACCATAGCCTTGACCAGATGGACGTTTGTTGGCAAAGTAATGTCTCTGCTTTTTAATATGCATCTAGGTTGGTCATAACTTTCCTTCCAAGGAGTAAGTATCTTTTAATTATATTGCTGCAATCACCATCTGCAGTGATCTTGAAACCGAGAAAAATAAAGTCAGCCACTGTTTCCACTGTTTCACCATCTATTTCCATGAAGTGATGGGACCAGATGCCATGGTCTTAGTTTTCTGAATGTTGAGCCTTAAGCCAACTATTTCACTCTCCTCTTTTCACTTTCATCAAAAGGCTCTTTAGTTCTTCTTGACTTTGTACCATAAGGTTAGTGTCATCTGTATAGCTGAGGTTATTGATGTTTCTACTGGCAATCTTGATTCCAGCTTGTGCTTCCTCCAGCCCAGCGTTTCTCATGATGTACTCTGCATATAAGTTAAATAAGCAGGGTGACAATATATAGCCTTGACGTACTCCTTTTCCTATTTGGAACCAGTCTGCTGTTCCATGTCCAGTTCTAACTGTTGCTTCCTGACCTGCATACACGTTTATCAAGAGGCAGGTCAGGTCATCTGGTATTCCTGTCTCTTGAAGAATTTTCCACAGGTTATTGTGATCTACACAGTCAAGGGCTTTAGCATAGTCAATAAAGCAGAAATAGATGTCTTTCTGGAACATTTTTTGCTTTTTCGATGATCCAGCGAATGATGGCAACTTGATCTCTGATTCCTCTGCCTTTTCTAAAACCAGCTTGAACATCTGGAAGTTCATGTTTCATGTATTGCTGAAGCCTGGCTTGGAGAATTTTGAGCATTACTTTATTAGCGTATGAGGTGAGTGCAACTGTGTAGTAGTTTGAGCATTCTTTGGCATTGCCTTTCTTTGGCATTGGAATGAAAACTGACATTTTCCAGATCTGTGGCCACTGCTGAGTTTTCCAAATTTGCTGGCCTATTGAGTGCAGCACTTTCACAGCATCATCTTTCAGGATTTGAAATAACTCAAGTGGAATTCCATCACTTCCACTAGCTTTGTTCATAGTGATGCTTTCTAAGGCCCACTTGATTTCACATTCCAGGATGTCTGGCTCTAGGTGAGTGATCACACCTTTGTGATTATCTAGGTCATGAAGATCTTTATTGCACAGTTCTTCTGTGTATTCTTGCCACCTCTTAATATCTTCTCCTTCTGTTAGGTCCCTACCATTTCTGTCCTTTATTGAGCCCATCTTTGCATTAAATGTTCCCTTTGTATCTCTGATTTTCTTAAACAGACTGGTAGTCTTTCCCATTCTATTGTTTTCCTATATTTCTTTGCACTGATCACTGAGGAAGGCTTTCTTATCTCTCCTTGCTATTCTTTAGAACTCTGCATTCAAATGGGTATATCTTTCCTTTTATCCTTTCCTTTTCACTTCCCTTCTGTTTACAGCTATTTTTAAGGTCTCCTCAGACAGCCATTTCTCTTTTTTGCATTTTTTTTTTTGGGGGGGGGTGGTCTTGATTCTTGTCTCCTCTACAATGTTATGAATCTCCATCCATAGATCATCAGGCACTCTGCCTATCAGATCTAGTCCCTTAAATATATTTCTCACTTCCACTGTATAGTCATAAGGGATTTGATTTAGGTCATACCTGAATGGTCTAGTGGTTTTCTCCACTTTCTTCAACTTCATTCTGAATTTGGCAATAAGGAGTTTATGGTCCAAGCCAGTCAGCTCCCGGTCTAGTTTTTCTTAACTGTATAGAGCTTCTCCATATTTCGCTGCAAAGAATATAGTCAATCTGATTTCAGTGTCGACCATCTGGTGATATCCATGTGTAGAGTCTTCTCTTGTGTTGTTAGAAGAGGGTGTTTGCTATGACCAGTGCATTCTCTTGGCAGAACTCTGTTAGCCTTTGCCCTGCTTCTTTCTGTACTCCAAGGCCAAACTGGCCTGTTACTCTAGGTGTGTCTTGACTTCCTACTTTTGCATTCCAGTCTCCTATAATGAAAATGACATCTTTTTTGGGTTTTAGTTCTAGAAGGTCTTTTAGGTCTTCATAGACTGTTCAACTTCACTTTCTTCATCATTACAGGTCGGGGCATAGACTTGGATTACCGTGATATTGAATGGTTTGCCTTGGAAACGAACAGAGATCATTTTGTTGTTTTTGAGATTGCATCCAAGGACTGCATTTTGGACTGTTTTGTTGATTATGATGGCTACTCCATTTCTTCTAAGGGCTTCAGTGTTATCATGAGGTAAATGTGTGTTGGATATTTTATCTCTTGAGCATTGGTTATATTTTCTTGGCGCTTAATAAAGCAAATATTTTCAGATTGTAACCTGGGCATTGTGAATGTTAAATTGTAGAAATTCTGCATTCTGTTATATTATTCCAGGGTTTTAGCAGGCTATTAACTTGATTAAGTTCAGATGTCCACTGCAATAGTTGAATGCTGAGATCTCAACCCATGTCTTTGTCTTTATACAAGTATAATCAACTGGGCCCATATAGCATTGGTTCAATTCTTCACCATGCAATTGTGTTTTAAGAGATTTCTTTCTCTGACTTTCTCCTTTCTTTATTCTCCAGTCACCCATTTTTTTCTGGGCTCCTCTCTGTCTCTTTTGTCCAAAAAAGGAAACATTTTGCAACAATGTTTAAGCCGTCTATGCCACTACTCATTTTAAAAATTACCTCATTCCAAATTTCATTTCCACTCCAAAATCTGGCCCCTTGTCTTCAAATGTAGAGACCTTGAGTAGTTTTTTTTTTCTAAAAATATTTCCATAATTTATAATTTATTTGTGGAAGAATCAGTATTCAGAATATTACTCTTCCACACCAGAAATTTGAAGGTTTAAAATTAATAGCATAAGAATTTAGATTTTTCATTTTTATCTCAAGAAGTTTTCTCTTACCTGGTATGGAAAAATCAGATTTACTCCTTAAAGCTTGAAATTTATAGACCGTCATTACATTACACTTGTTTATCCTTACAGCAGTTACACTGCTAGAAGATGAAATAGATTAAATATTTTAAGTCAAATTTTCATTTTGAAATAATCGAGATTAACATATAAATGTGAGAAATAATGCAAAAATTTGCATGTACTCTTTATCCAATTTCCACAAATAACATCTTTTAAAATTATAGTATAATATTGTAACCAGAAAGGGTCTTCCCAAATGGTGCTAATGGTAAAGAACACAGCTGACAATATAAAACCCATAAGAAACATGCGTTCAATCCCTACGCTGGAAAGATAGCCTGGAGGAGGGCATGGCAACCCACTCCAGTTTTCTTCCCTGGAGAATCCCATGGACAGAGAAGCCTGGCTGGCTACAGTCCATAGGGTTGTGGGAGATGGCGACAAGTGAAATGACTTAGCATGCATGCATTCATTGTAACCAGGAAGTTGACAGTAACATAATCCTCCAATTTTCTTAACCAGGAAATTGACAGTAACATAATCTTCCAATTTTCTTCATTTTCCCAGTTATCTATTCAGTTATTTTTGAGTGCATTTAGTCTTATGCAATTTTATCATATGTGTAAGTTCATATAGCCACCCCTACAGTCAAAATAGAGAACAGTGTTTTTGCCACAAAGATCCCTTTTGTTGTCATTTTATGACCCTGCCCTCTTCTCCCCTTGAACCTAGTAAGCACTAGTCTGTTCTCCATTTCTATAGTTTTTCTCATTTCAAAAATGTTATTATACAGTATGTAATCATATGACATCTGAGAGCATGATGACTTTAGGAATTGGAATTTTTCACTCATCATAATTCTCTTCAGATTCATCTAAATTACTGTGTACACCAATAGTTTATTCTTTTTTGCTATTTTACTACGTAGTATTCCATGCTGTGGATATACTATTGGTTGTTTAAACATTTATCTCTGGAAGTTGTTTAACCATACATTTCTGGAATGACATGTGGGCTATTTCCATTTTTAGCTATTATAAATAAAGCTGTTATGAGAATTCATGTTTAGGTTTTGGGTGAACATAAATTTTTATTTCCCTGGGCTAAATATTCAGGATTTGCATTTCAGGGTTAGACAGTAATTACATGTTTTAGAAGAAACTGCCAATCTACTTTTTCCAAGTAGTTAAACCATTTTACATTCTCACTAGCAATATGTTTTCTTCTTCATCATCTTCACCAGCATTAGATGGTATCTCTATTTTGACATTAGCAGTTTTGTAGTGATTGGCCATGGTAATTTTAATTTTCATTTCCCTGATTTCTAATGATGTTGAATACTTCATGTGTTTATTTGCCATCTTTATATCCCATAGATAAAATGCTTGTTTGTTTCTTTTGCCCATTTTCTCATTGAATTGCTCACTTAATGTTGTTTTGAGAGTTCTTTATATATTTTAGATACCAGTTCTTCATCAGATATATGTTTTGTAAATATTCTTTCCCAGATTGTACTTCTTTATATCTCCTTAGGAGAGTCTTCTGCAGAGCAAAAGTGTTTTTTTTTTTTTTTTTATTAGTTGGAGGCTAATTACTTCACAACATTTCAGTGGGTTTTGTCATACATTAACATGAATCAGCCATAGAGTTACACGTATTCCCCATCCCGATTCCCCCTCCCACCTCCCTCTCCACCCGACTCCTCTGGATCCTCCGTTTTTAGTTTTGATGAGATCTAATTGATCTATCTTTTCTATTCTGTCTAAAAACTCTTTGTTTCACCTTAGATTCTAAGATTTTCATATTGTTAAGTGCTTATTTTTTTTTCAGTTTTACATTTAATATTTAAATTAATGATTCACTTTGGATTAATTATTGTACAAGATTTTAGAATTAGGTCACACTTCTTCCCACTGCTGCCTCATGGATGTCCAAGTTTTCTAGAGTCATTTGTTGATAAGAGTATCTTCCTCCAGAACATTGCTTTTGCACGTTTGTGAAAAATAAGTTGGATGTATTTTGTGGGTCTGTTTCTCCATATTCTGTTCCATTGATTTATGTGTTTATCTTTTTGCCCATATCACTTTTTCCAACACCACACTTTCTTGATAACTAGAGGTATATGGTAAGACTTAATCTTGGGCAAAGTGATTCTTCCCATGTCATTCTTCTATTTAAAGAGTATTTTAATTATTTAGATCCTATGCATTTCATCAAAATTTTAAAATAAAAATGTTATGTCTATGAAAAGTTAGTATTTGCATTAAAGTTATAGGTCGAAATGAGGAAAATTAACTATGTTGAGTCTTCTATCCCATGAACATAGTGTATTCTCTTGATATATATATTTTCGTTTATGTAATAAGCATTTTAACTATAGCATATAGATTCTCCACCTTTTTAAAGTTTTTCTACAACTGTTTGATTTCCTTTGTGGTGTTTGTAAATGGTATGAATCTTTAATTCAGTTAATTCAGTATTGATGTATTCATTGTCAGATACTTTTAAAAATTAAAGCATTAGTTAAATATGTTGTTGCTGTTCAGTACTAAGTCATTTCCAACTCTTTTGCGATCCCATGGACTATAACCCACCAAGGCCTGTTATCCATGGGGTTTCCCAGGCAAGAATACTGGAGTGGGTTGTGGTTTTCTTCTCCAGGATATCTTCCTTACCCAGATATTGAACCCATGTCTCCTGCACTGGGAGGTGGATTCTTTACGACTGACCCACCAGGGAAAAGCAGTTAAATAAGCAGTAGAAGATACTTTTTAATACAATAATACTTTTTAATACATGGAATAACTCCATGGTGCTGGGACTTCATATTTCTTCATATTTAATCAGTTTTATATTAGCCAAAACATTAAAAAAAATTTTAATGTTTTAAGTTATTAAATGATCAAATATATGCCTCAATGCATAAGTGTTTAAATAATATTTTAAATCCTTGAGGGTTTGGTTTGTTTGTTTTTAGGACAGTGTTGAATATTTTGAGGTTTTGAAACTGGGGACAATTTAAAGAAATAAGTATCAAAGGAAAAAGGTCTGGTAACTCAAGTAATGAAAATAAGTTATATTTTTAAAACTTCTGAGAATTTCTAAGAGTTCTGTGCTTGGAAGAAGGTTAAATAAGTTGCCTTGATTAGGTGGTTAATTCAGTCATTTAGGAGATGGATTAGGTATTATTCAGTTATCATTGGAAATCAGAGTTGAAGTCAGAAACTTGTTTCCCTGCATCTTTAAGAGGCAGAAATGCAAGTATTGAGCATTAATATCATACTGAAGTGGTCCCCTGGGCTGTGCAGTTCTAGTTTGACAAAAGATGCTCCTTTGCTCTAGGAAGTATCCCCTTTTAGCTGCAGTTAGAAGAAAAAACTGGATTTAAAAGAGTAGATGTGTTATGTCTTTCCCCATTTTCCTCCTCAACTATTGTCTGAATGCACAGCTGCAGGATTCATTGAAAACATATATAAGCATAGCATAGATGCTAGGCAAAAGTTTCATCAGTGAAATTATAAGTACACCATGTATTTGTCTTTGTCAATTTTGCCCAAGAAAGTCACCTACTAGAAATAAGATATTCCTTTAACAAAAGCTGTATTCTTTTCTATTATGTCATTTTTCCAATAATGTGACTCCTTAAATGCATTGGCAGAGTCAACTCTGGACTCCATCTGAACAATATTTATTTTTGAAAAGCTATTGGAATGAAAGGTAAATCCTCTTTTGCCTTGGTTTCTCTTGTTTTAAATTTGGACTCTGATGCAATATGTAACATGTCCACTTAGTAATTAATTAATGACTAGGACTTTATAATATTTAAAGATAGAGAAATCAAATATTCTTTGCTACACCTACACCTACACATACACCTACACACATACATACATGCATACATATGATTTTAAAATGTGGTTTTGATCTCTCTTTGAGTTCTTATTTTACCACTTGAAATGGCTTTGGTTTTCTCTTGGATATACTGTTGAGTCCTAAACTGCTTTCTTCAGCAATGGATACCTATGAGAAACCAGTGTGCCCCAGAATTATTTTCTTTAACTGGGTCTCCAAACGAACTGCTGTATATCAATGCCTTTAGGCTTTAGATACACTGCAGGGTTCTTTCTCCTGGTAAATGAAGCATGTTTTTTGGAGCACTGTGCATATCAGTGAATAGGAGTCTAGGGAATAATAAAGTGTTGATCCTCTTAATATCTAGTCTGGAAAGAAGTGAACCAGATGTAAGTTTCAGCAGATAGAAATATACTCAAGGCATTTTTTTTTTTTTTTAAGATGGTGAGACCTTTATGAGTTAGAATGTCAAACAAAATAATTAACTGAACTAGATGGGGTCAGATGACCTCATTTCAGTGAATACCTCATTGCCCAAAGGGCATTTACTTTCTTTACAAGTAGTTTTCTTGGTAGAATTAACAGCTACTTTTTTAAAAGTCATTGGAGAGACAACCAAAGAAGAGGATGATTAAATATTAATATTGATATTGGTTTTAATCTTTCCTAAAACTCCTTTTGGTATTAATGTAGGCAGATGTACTTAAAAGTTTCATTTTTTTCTTTAGAACTTGGGTTAGAAAAATAAACAATGCTTTGTACTTAAACCACTCCAGTGCTTCCATGCTGAGTGTTACTAATAGCTTTTTTGTTCTAATATAATTCTCTAGATGCTCCTCTCTTCCTTTGTAATCTGCCTTTCATTAATTGAAGCAGATAGTCTTATGATTTGGATTCAGAGGTATATGAGGTGTGAAAATATATTCATATGTATCTGTTACTGAGACTGATTTTGTAGCAAACACAACAGACTTTTTACATCCCAGTGTGTTTATCTCCTGCAGTCACTTCAGTTGAACCATACAATTTTTACCCATATTATTTCTCTTATTTGAATTACCTTTTTGAGATATTCCTTTGGAATTGGCTCAGAGCTTGTTGAGTATTCTTTAAAATAGTTGTATTTGGCTTGCTTTATAAAAAAAGAAAATTAGACTGGTTTTATCTTTTACAAGTAGCCAAAGGTTTTCAAAGTGGGAGCTCATCCATAGGGTTCATGGACAATTGTTGTTTTGTTGTTATTTAGTCGTTAAGTCATGTCCAAATCTTTGTGACTCCATGACTGTAGTTTGTCAGGATCCTCTGTCCATGGAATTTTTCAGGCAAGAATACTGGTAGGGATTGCCATTTCCTACACAAGGGAATTTCCTGACCTAGGTATCAAAACTGCATCTCTTGCATCTCCTCCATTGACAGGCAGATTCTTTACCACTCTGTCACCTGGGAAGACAAATGAACAGTTAGGTATTTAGATTGAGGGGGCAGGAAGAGAAGAGGGTGACAGAGGATAAGTTGGTTGGATAGCATCATTGGCTCAGTGGACACGAGTTTGAGCAAGCTCCGGGAGATAGTGAAGGACAGGGAAGCCTGGCATGTTGCAGTCCATGGGGTTGGAAAGAGTTGGAAGCCACTTAGCAACTAAATAACAACGATAACATTATATTATACATGTACTGGTCATTAAATCCTATTTTTCAGGGCAGGAATGAGAGAGGAGAAACTAATGCAGCCACTACCTCCACTCAACTGACGCCATCCTAGGAATGCCACCTGAAAATGAAGTTCAACAGCTCCTGAGGTTGTGTTGTCCTGTCATTTGATTCCTTGCAATGATTTGCATAGATAGGAGAGATGTAGTTTCCTGCTGCTTTTCATCACTATAATAGCAGGAAAGAATAACAGATACAGTGCTTAAGAGGGTCTTGGGATCACCAACTTATTAAATAAAATGTATTTATGATTTGAAAGCATCCTTATATGTTCTCAGCCATTTTGAAACCTCTGCACAATCATGCTAGACTCCATTTTAATTCTTCCCACTTTTCTGTGTTGAAAATACATAAGAACTATGCTTTCCTATTTCCATGCCTTAATTTCTATGCATTTTGCTGGTCAATTAATAAAACAAATTTTAAATTATTTTTATCCAAATTTCAAAACTTATATAACAACACAGCAGAATTATCTTTAAAGATGAATTTTAAATATTTATTAGTTAATTAAATACTCTGACTCTCTTACAATATATCCTCTTCCTGGAACAATGCATCCCGTTATCTTGTAGGCTGTAAAATTAACTATAATAATAAAATAATAGAAATTGATTATCATAAATATTCATGTTTTCATCCCTTGGGAACTAAAGTGAAAGACAGTATCTGTTTGGTTGCACACAGTTTGACAATTAAGAATGTTTTCTTCATTTATAACCAAAGCTTAAATTCAAAAATAAGGGTATAAATCAGAATGATGTTTTATCACCATTTGTAGTAAGACTTAATTGAGGCTATTCTTATACATATGTCAGACATATGCAGTAAATGGCTCCAACATCTTCTCAGGACACCAATAATTTTAAACTTGACTTTGCCGAAGAAAACACTAAGGAATCAACCAAGATCTCAAACCTTGCCCTCTTAATCTCTTTATCCAAACTGAGATAATACAAGTTCACGGTTCGCGTGTTTTTGCAACTTCCATCCAAATTTGTTTTAATAAACTTCCCTTTTTTATCTATATGGTTTTTGTCCTTTTATTTACTCTTACAGACTACACTGAATTACTAATCTGTAAACCTGAGGGTAAAGAGATGATATAAAAGTATAGTAGGTATTAAAATCCTACCTACTAAATATGTTTGCATCTAATTTAATGGTCTAGATTAGCTATAACAAATTTTTTTTTCTATAAAAGGCCAGATAGTAAAATAGTTGGGTTTGTAGGCCATAAGATATCAGTCATGACGCCTCTACTCTGCCTTATAATGCAAAGGCAGTCAAAGACAATGGATGGCCATGGCTGTGCTTCAGTATATCTTTAATTATAAAAGGAAGTGATGGGCTAGATTTGGCTGAAAAATTATAGTTTGCTCACTCCTAGTTTAGATGTATATAATCAAGTAAAAATATTCTACCTACCTAAAATTACAGAAAAATAACCAATCTAATCACATGGACCACAGCCTTGTCTAACTCAATGAACTATGAGCCATGCCTTGCAGGGCTACCCAAGACAATTGGTCATGGTGGACAGTCTGATAAAATGTGGTCACTGGAGAAGGGAATGGCAAAGCACTTCAGTATTATTGCCTCGAGAAACCCACGAACAGTATGAAAAGGCAAAAAGATAAGACACTGAAAGATGAGATACCCAGGTAGGTAGGTGCCCAATATACTACTGAATTTCAGTGGAGAAATAAATCCAGAAAGAATGAATAGATGGAGTCAAAACAAAAACAACACCAAGTTGTGGATGAGACTGGTGATGGAAGCAAGGTCAGATGCTGTAAAGAGCAACAATGCATAGGAACCTGGAGTGATAGGTCCATGAATCAAGGCAAATTGTAAATAGTCAAACAGGAGATGGCAAGAGTAAACATCGATATTTTAGGAATCAGCAAACTAAAATTGACTGGAATGATGAATTTAACTCAGATGACCATTATATCTAATACTGTTGGCAAGAATCTCTTAGAAGAAATGGAGTAGCCCTCATAGTCAACAAAAGAGTCCAAAATGCAGTACTTGGATGCAATCTCAAAAACGACAGAATGACCTTTGTTCATTTCCAAGGCAAACCATTCAACATCATGATAATCCAAGTCTATGCCCAGACCAGTAATGATGAAAGCTGAAGCTGAATGATTCTATGAAGACCTACAAGACCTTCTAGAACTAAAACCCCAAAAGGATGTCCTTTTCATGATAGGGGACTGGAATGAAAAAGTAGGAAGTCAAGAACTACCTAGAGTAACAGGCAAATTTTGCCTTGGACTACAGAATGAAGCAGGGCAAAGGCTAATAGGGTTTTGCCAAGAAAGCGCACTGTCAGAGCAAACAACCTCTTTCAACAATGCAAGAGAAGTCTCTACATATGAACATCACCAGATGGTCAACACCAAAATCAGATTGATTATGTTCTTTGCAGCCAAAGATGGAGAAGCTCTATATAGTCAGCAAAAAACAAGACTGGGAGCTGACTGTGGTTCAGATCATGAAATCCTTATTTCAAAATTCCAACTTAAATGGAAGAAAGTAGGGAAAACCATTTGACCATTCAGGTACTACCTAAATCAAATCCCTTATGATTATACAGTGGAAGTGAGAAATAGATTTAAGGGACTAGATATGATAGGCAGAGTGCCTGAGGAACTATGGATGGAGGTTCATGACATTGTACAGGAGACAGCAGTCAAGACATTCCCCAAGAAAAAGATATGCAAAAAAGCAAAATGGCTATCTGAAGAGGCCTTAAAAATAGCTGTGAAAAGAAGACAAGTGAAAGCCAAAGAAGAAAAGGAAAGATATATCCATTTGAATGCAGAGTTCCAAAGAATGGCAAGGAAAGATGAGGAAGACTTTCTCAGTGACCAGTCCAAAGAAGTAGAGGAAAACAATAGAATGGGAAAGACTACAGGTCTCTTCAAGAAAATTAGAGATACCAAGGTTACATTTCATGCAAAATGGGCACAAAGAAAGGAAAGAAATGGAATGGACCTAACAGAAGCAGAAGATATTAAGAAGAGGTGGCAAGAATACACAGAACTATACAAAAAAGATCTTCATGACCCAGATGATCACGATGATGTGACCACTCACCTAGAGCCAGACATCCTGGAATGTGTAGGAAGCATCACTACAAACAAAGCTAGTGGAGGTGATGGAATTCCAGTTGAGCTATTTCAAATCCAAAAGGATGATGCTATGAAAATGCTACATTCAATATGTCATCAAATTTGGAAAACTCAGCAGTCACCACAGGACTGGAAAAGGTCAGTTTTCATTCCAATCCCAAAGAAAGGCAACGGCAAACAATGCTCCAACTACTGCACAGTTGCACTCATCTCACACGCTAGTAAACAAGTAATGCTCAAAATTCTCCAAGCCAGGCTTCAAGAAAACGTGAACTATGAACTTCCAGATGTTTAAGCTGGTTTTAGAAAGGGCAGAGGAACCAGGGAACAAATTGCCAACATCTGTTGGATTGTCAGAAAAGCAAGAGAGTTCCAGAAAAACATCTATTTCTGCCTTATTGACTATTCCAAAGCCTTTGACTGTATATCACAACAAACTGTGGAAAATGCTTCAAGACATGGGAATACCAGAACTCCTTACATGTCTCTTGAGAAATCCGTTTGCAGGTCAGGAAGCAATAGATAGAACTGGACATGGAACAAAAGACTGGTTCCCAATAGGAAAAGGAGTACGTCAAGTATGTATATTGTCACCCTGCTTATTTAAAATTTATTCAGAGTACATCACGAGAAACTCTGAGCTAGGTGAAGCATAAACTGGAATAAAGATTCCTAGGAGAAATATCAATAACCTCAGATATGCAGGTGATACCACCCTTATGGCAGAAACTGAAGAAGAACTAAAAAGTCTCTTGATGAAAGTGAAAGAGGAGAGTGACATGTTGGCTTAAAGCTCAACATTCAGTAAACTAAGATCATGGCATCCGGTCCCATCACTTCATGGCAAATAGATACTGAAACAATCAAAACAGCGTCAGGCTTTATTTTGGGGGGCTCCAAAATCACTGCAGATGGTGACTGCAGCCATGAAATTAAAAGGTGCTTACTCCTTGGAAGAAAGTTATGACCAACATAGACATCATATCATTACAAAACAGAGACATTACTTTGCCAACAAAAGTCCATCTAGTCAAGACTGTGGTTTTTCCAGTGGTCATGTATAGATGTGAGATTGGACTATAAAGAAAGCTGGGCACCAAAGAATTGATGCTTTTGAACTGTGGTGTTGGAGAAGACTCTTGAGAGTCCCTTGGACTGCGAGGAGATCCATTCAGTCCATCCTACAGAAAATCAGTTCTGAATATTCTTTGGAAAGACTGATGTTGAAGCTGAAACTCCAGTACTTTAGCCATTTGATGAGAAGAGCTGACTCATTGGAAAAGGCCCTGATACTGGGAATGATTGAAGGCAGGAGGAGAAGGGGATGACAGAGGATAAGATGGTTGGATGGCATTACTGATCAATGGACATGAGTTTGAGTAAACTCCGACAGTTGGTGATGAACAGGGAGGCATGGTGTGCTGCAGTCCATGGAGTCACAAAGAGTCAGATGTGACTGAGCAACAGAACTGAACTGAACTTAAAATTAAAGTAATAAGTTCATTTCATGAATTTTAGATATGTTCATTGACCTAGCATTACACATCCTATGATTCAATAAAGCAACTGTTACAGTATAATAGCGCTCTTGTACTATAAAACCATATAAGATTAATTTGATTGTGTCCCCTAAAATTGTTTATTTTTACTGATCAACAATAATGCAATCTATTTTAAATGCATGGCCTACTTGTAGGATATGTCATATTATTTAGAATTGCTATGTTCTCAAGGCTTTTCTTCTGTAATTTTGCGGAAATATTATTACCATTTGATGCTTGGAACTTCTAAATATTATTCTAAGATTTCCACTCAAACCTCAAAGACAGTATTTTTGATAAGAGACCAAAAATAAGCAGGAATATTTACCTCATTACTGTCTTTATTATTACAAAGTTCCCATACCTTAAAGTTCCGAGATTGTCAATCAGTTGAGTCCCTCAGTCATGTCCAACTATTGGCGACCACATGGATTCCCCACACTGTTCATCACCAACTCCCTGAGTTTACTCATACTCACATCCATCGAGTCTATGATGCCATCCAACCACCTCATCCTCTGTCGTCCCCTTCTCCTCCAACCTTCCATCTTTCCCAACATTAGGGTCTTTTCTAATGAGTCAGTTTTTTGCATCAGGTGGCCAAAGTATTGGAGTTTCAGCTTCAGCATAAGTATTTCCAATGATTATTCAGGGCTGATTTCCTTTGATGGGCTGGTTGGATCTCCTTGCAGTTCAAGGGACTCTAAAGAGTCTTCTCCAACACCATGGTTCAAAAGTATCAATTCTTCAGTACTCAACTTTCTTTATAGTCCAACTCTCACAACCATACATGACTACTGGAAAAACCATAGCTTTTTCTAGATGGACCTTTGTCGGTAAAGTAATGTCTTTGCTTTTTAATATGCTGTCTAAGTTGGTCATAGTTTTTCTTCCAAGGAGCACGCGTCTTTTAATTTCATGGCCTCAGTCACCATTTTCTGTGATTTTGGAGACCATAAAATAAGCTCTGTCACTGTTTTCATTGTTACCCCATTTATTCGCCATGAAGTGATGGCACCAGATGCCATGATCTTAGTTTTCTGAATGTTGAGCCTTAAGCCAAATTTTTCACTTTCTTCTTTCACTTTCATCAAAAGGCTCTTTAGTTCTACTTTGCTTTCTGCCATAAGGGTGGTGTCATCTGCATATCTCAGTTTATTGATATTTCTCCCAGAAAACTTGATTCCAGCTTGTGCCTCATCCAACCCAGCATTTCATATAATGTACTCTGCATGTAAGTTAAATAAGCAGGGTGACAATATATAGCCTTTATGTACTCCTTTCTAGATTTGGAACCCGTCTGTTTTTCCGTGTCCTCTTCTAACTGTTTTTTCTTGACCTACATACAGGTTTCTCAGGAGGTAGGTGAGGTGGTCTGGTATTCCCATCCCTTTAAAATTTTCCGCAGTTTGTTGTGATCCACACAGTCAAAGGTTTTGGTGTAGTCAATGAAGCAGAATTCGGTGTTTCTGGAATACTCTTGCACTTCCAGTGATCCAACAGATGTTGGCAATTTGATCCCTGGCTCCTCTGGCTTTTGTCTATCCAGCTTGAACATTTGAAAGTTCATGGTTCCTGTGTTGTTGAAGCCTGGAGAATTTTGAGCATTACTTTGCTAGTGTGTGGGATGAGTGCAATTGGAAAGATTGTAATGACTGTAATGATCAGAGATTTTTATCATTTTTAAAAAGCAAACAAGCCAGTAAAATTATTAGTTTCTATCTTCAGTAATTACTTTGTTCATTCACTTCTTTATTTAGTATGCCTCTCTGCCATTTATAAAATATAGAAAATTATAACTACCATTTTACTTCTGAAGGCATTTGACTTGAAGATATTTAGAGTGTTTAAAAGAGCCAAAGTAAAAAGGTCTAACTGCTTTCTTTCTTTTTTTTTCTTTTTTTTTTTTTTTTTGACAAGGTAGGCAATGATATATTAAAGAACCTTTCCCCCAGTAGGGTTTTGCCTCAGTTATAATTCATTTAGTTCTAGCTCCTTTTGGAAAAGATTTATCTATGTCCTTTTAAAACTTATGTTTATTTCTCTTTTTACTTATATAGAAATAATAAATTTAGTTTCTTAGATTAGAAACTAGACTTTTATTATCTAAGTATTTTCAAGCAGTCTATAATGGAGCCGAAGATTTCTAAACTAGACGTCTTCTAACATTAATAATAGGACTGTGTTGACATTCTGAGTAAAATGCTGATGACAGACACCATAAGAATGCTATTAATGTTCATGAAATAGCTTTGACTTTTATTTTATAGCTAGTGGTACTGAGTAGATTTTCTTTCTGGAATGTATGTATTACATTCTAAGCAGCATTTAAAAAAAATTATACAGTTTCCCCACCTGTTCAAAAGAATAGAAATATATTGCAGAAATGATACAGTCATAGATCTTAAAAATCAATACAGCAATCAATCCGACAAGTATTTCGGACACAATACTTATCTTACAAGTAACACAAAGTAATTTTGCTCTAGGATCAATGACATAAGAACAGTATAGTAAATACATGTTCTTAATTCATTGGGGAGTGAAAAATTCACAAATCTTTTGTATTCTGAACCCTATGCTTATACTTCTAATTTATCTCCTCCTTCCCATTCTTCCTTACTTTCTTGCTTTAGTTATGTCTTCTTTTCCCCATTGGTGAGGGAAGGAGTCACATCCTAAAGTTAAAGGGATAGACAAACCAGGACGCCTGACACTGGACAGATGGGATAGAGTTTATTTGTCACATGGTCATAGCCAGGGGGAGTAGGACGTGGTTCCATGCAGGGTCACAGATGGTTGTGCTTGAGGAATAGAGTAGAAACTCTGGGGGCAATGAGTGGCATGATTTTGTAGTTAAAAGAGGATGAGGTATACCCTGGTTCTCACAACAGTTTATGGATGGCTGATCTGAGTAATTCCCTGGTGTAATTCTGAAACCCACTATTCTGAGAACAAGCAGGAACTTGTGTCTGAAAGTGAAGTGAAAGTGTTGCTCAGTCATGTCTGACTCTTTGTGACCTCCATGGACCATAGCCCACCAGTCTCCTTTGTCCATGGAATTCTCCAGGGAAGATTAGTGGAGTGGGTAGCCATTCCCTTCTCCAGGGGATCTTCCTGACCTAGGGATCAAACCCAGGTCTCCTGCATTGCAGACAGATTCTTTACCATCTGAGCCACAAACAAGCATTGCAACTTGTCTCTAGTCCTCTGTATAAGGCTGATTGTTGGGTTTAGGGATCTTATCCTTGGGAGAAGACTAAGGAGGACAAACTTGGGTTAGGCCATTTGAGGTCCTTTAATTCCATGAGACATCAAAGTACCACATATTCATGACTTTTAGTCCTTATACTGCAGTTGACTGTCTGATACCTTGACATAAATTCAAACCTTGGTGATGACTGAGACTTTAAAGGGGCCGAAGTATCTCCTTAGAAAGTAAACTAGGCACTAGACCAGAGGGTGAGTGGCACATGGTGATATTGTCATCAAGGTGAATTTTAGGGCCCCTGTGTGCCCATAAATGCAGTGAGAGAGCGATAAGGCATTGGTACAGCCAGTGCCTGTCTCTCTGAAGTAACCCAGTTCACCTCTAATGTTTATTGCAATTTATGTTGCTTAAGCTATGCTGATTTTTCTTGATTATTTGTTTGCACAGTAAATCTTTTTCTCCCTTGTCCTTTGAAGTTTCTGTGTGTGCTCAGTTGCTCAATCATACCTGACTCTTTTGTGACCCCATGGACTGTGGCCTGCCAGGCTTCTCTGTCCATGGGATTTTCTAGGCAAGGGTACTGGAACGAGTTGCCCTTTGCTTCTCCAGGGGATCTTCCCCACCCAAAAATCAAACACGTGTCTCTTGTGCCTCCTGCATTGACAGGCAGGTTTGTATCACATAGGAAGCCCCCCTTTTCAGTTATTGCATCCTTATTTTTAATTTCTGTTTTTTATCAGCTGCATATTGTTGAAATTTAATCCTGTCTGACAGTCTTTGCTCTTGTAAATTGAGCATTTGGAAAATCAGTATTAACAATAGCTAGTGATGTTTGGAGTTTGTAACTTTCTCATATACTGTGTCTTGATTATTTTTATTTTGTTCTAGAGATTCTTCATAAATCATTTTACACATTTATGCCTAAAGTATGTTCCCTTTCTCCAGGGACAATACACTTTTGCTTTTTGCAAGGAAAGAGTCAGATTGGAAGTGTTAGGATTTGAGACACCATGCATTCAGTCTCCGTTTGCACTAACTTAAAGGTGGACGAACAGGAGGGCCGGGCTGCTGCGGTTCACGACTGAGCGACTGAACTGAACTGAACTGACTAAAAGGTAGATTGGAGTTCCTGAAGTGACAAGAATCTATTTCCAATTCACATTTTCTTTCATCTTGAACTGCCAACCTAAAACCAATGATTTTGTTTTGTTTTTATCAGAACCAGTCTCCCTCTTTCTCTGCTTCTTGGCACACTTTAATTCTGTTTGTTAATCCCCTAAAGCAGAGGGCTGTTAAAACTTGGCTAATTTTTTTATACTCTCAGCTCTCTTACACAGAGTCATCAGATAGCCCAAGGGAAACAGCATCCCCACAACTCAAGGTGAAGACTTTTCCATTCAGTCATCAGCCCCTGACTTTGCCTGTGCAATACATAAATGTAATTTTTAAAATACATGTGTGTAGTTTTTAATAGTTATTCTCAGTTATTACCTGAAGACCAGATTCTGATTTTCTCGTGTGTTTAACTTGCTCTTGGTCTTACCCCTTAGTGCTTAATGTCCCTAACTTTGTTTTTGTTTCTATTTTTTTCCCCCTCCTTGGCTCTTGTTGAATGCCATCTCCATCATGGTTTCCATTACCTCAGTAATCATTTTAAAAATCGGAAGCATGCATATTTCATAATTTTAGGAAACTTCTTTACTATCTTCTTTACTTCTTTACTTTACTTCTTTAACTTCTTCTTTACTATCTTTACTTCTATGGGGATACTGATTCTCTCAAATTTGATATTATTTAACTCTTCACCTTCTTCTATTTTCCTTTTCCTTGTCAGAGTGCCTTCAAAAGTTCACTTTTTAAGTCAGATAATATTCATTGAGTATCTTTTAAGTATTAAGCAGTGATCAAGATGGACAAGTAACAGGGCTGAATTTTATATTATCCATATTTTGTTGAAAGAAACAGAAATGTCTGCAACTCAGTATAAAACAAATGAGAGAGAGAGAGATGAGACACTTCATCTATTGAGTGCTCTTGAAACAGAGCAGAGGAAGCAGTTCATTCTAACCCAGGGAGTTGGTACATGCTTCATGAAACAGATGGCAACAAAGTTCAGTAATTACCAAAAATATTATCTTTTCGGTCCATGGACCTGCTGCTATGGTTTATTGGAACGCTTTTTTCTGTCATTGTGAGAATTTTAAGGCTCCTTTCAATCCCAACTAAATCTTCAAACATCTCCAAGTTTTAAAACATTCCACTTCTAGCCCATCACTAGTAAATTTACAACCTACAGGTCAGAACCAAAAACTTTTCAAAATGTAATTGACAAATACCAGGAAGCATCTCACTGTATCACAGAAAAGTTTAAAACTTCAAAAGTGATCCTGGCAAACATGGGGCCTGTGGCCTTCAATCAGGATCACTCCAGCTATTTCAGACTCTGTAGGAAGGTAAGAACAAATTTCAGAAAGCCTAAATAGTCCTAAAAGCTTCTTACAATAGACACAGCCAGCAATACGGCATTGCCACAGTCTCTGTATGAGACAAATTCATATCATATGTCAAAGCCCTAGAACTAATTTTGCAGGATGCTACATCTCATGCAATTTCACGTTGCTGTCTAACCCCTTTATATAACTGTATTCTCCAGTAGCTTTCATTCTTTCCTTATTAGGATATATTTTTGCAATTAGTGGGGAAAACATACATTGATTGGTTATGCTTGATCAAATTCATAGATAATATTGCTGTTGTTTTTATGTCACTTGTGTACAGACAAATTTATAATTTTTCTTAATGTTAATCCTTAGGTACAGATGCTGATAAAATTATAACCTGTTTTGGTGTCAGGCCTATAGAGTCAAGCCTTAATAAAGACAGTTCTACTCAGGGAAATAGTAATTCATAGGAGAAAAATGATAACTAAGCAATATATTCAGGAATTTAATACTGCTGCAACTCTAGCATCAGAATTTAATTTTTTTAAATACAAGCTTTGGAATCTAACAGTTGACCTTGCTAGTGATGTTGTCATGGTACTAAATAGCTAGTCTATCAGTTCCTATTTTAGAGTTTATATACTCTTAGGAACTTGAGTAGATTCTTTCAGGGTCCCCACCTTATAAAAATGAATACTCTAAAAGTATATATTTAATTTGCAAAAATACATGTCAAATATTAACTATATTTTGTCTTGATTTTCTTTCTACTGTCCTTAAGTTCAATAGAATTTTTACTGTTCTACTAGATGTTTCAAAGAATGACTTCTTATGCATTCATGAGGAAACAAAATAAATTTGGCTTAAGATGAACCTCTCCTTAACAGGGATGGCATATCCTGGTTTCAAATCATTCTTCTCAAGTACCTTCTTTTCAGAATATATATATATATATCTTCAAATTTGGGGGAATATTCTAGTCTATTTTTGAAAATGTTTATTATGTATCACTTCTGGGGGCAAACTATATACACAAACATATATATGACTATTTTTTTCTAATAGTGTATTTAGCATTTTACTTGATGAAGTAGAATTGTTTTTTTCAATATTTTGTTATCCTGTGAAGGTGAAAGTGTTAGTCAGTCAGTTGTGTCTGACACTTTGCGACCCCACGGCTGTAGCCCACCAGGATACTCTGTCCATGAAATTCTCCAGGCAAGAATACTGGAGTGGGTAGCCATTCCCTTCTCCAGGGGATCTTCCCAACCCAGGGATCAAACCTGGGTCTTCTGTATTGAAAGCAGATTCTTTACCGTCTGAGCCACCAGGGAAGCCCATCTTAGTCTGTAGGAAGATAAATCATAATTCTAACATGAAAATAACAACATATTCCTATGCATATAATCATGGATATATTCTACCTAATATAAAAGATAAGTATTAAATTTTACTCAATGTTAGTAAGATGATTAGTGGTAGAATTTATTTTTTAAAACTCTTTCAGTGTAGCTACATATAGACCATAGTTGCCTTTCTGGCAGTATAAAGATGAAAATCATACTTTAAATGATGTCTATGCAATAAATATTCTTCCCTTTTATCTTTTTACTTCAGTTAGGACTGAAATATTATTCTCTGTGTATGGATTTAGTAAAGATGTGGCTAAAAATGCCAAATCCTACATTGATAGTATAAGTAATTGTCTCCTTGGTATTTGGAGTGACTACAAAATCTGGCCTGGCAATAGTGGTGCCCCTCCACCCCAGCTCTACCTTAAAGAAGAACCCTTAATAATAGAGGCACTTTAGGTCACTAGATGGATCTGCTCTCATTTTAGAAGAGGCAGGTCCATGAGCAATGATGAGTGGGATACTACACTGGAGATGTGGAGATAGAAAGGGGATATTTGGAAGACATTTAGTAGAAGGGGTCTGTTCTGTTGAAAGCTAGGATACAAAAGGGAAAGAAAGAAGGTAGAAAGAAGCAGGAAATCAGACCGAATACCTGTGCTTAGGGGGGAAAGAAAGCTTCATTCTGTTTGCACTCTTGCCTGAAGCTGATCTTCCCCTAAGACATGAGCATAATTGGAAGCCAAACAAGACATTTAGGATCTGCAGATATATATACTCTCTGTAGGTCTCAGTTTAGCTGTTTTCTTTTCTTTTCTTCTGAAATTCTAAATATGCAAGTCTTAAGCCATGTCCTAACTGTTTTTTAATTTTTTTTTGAGATGGTATCTACATAATTAATTCTTAATCATTTATCTTTGGTGCAAAAAAAAAAATAGTAGCAATTGTAATTTTACTAAGAGAAATTGCATCAAACATATCATTGCGAAACAACTAGAATTGTGTTTATTTAATGAAAAATAGTCCCTCCTATTACTGTTTATTAAAAATTGATGCTTAAAGAAGTTGAAGATTCATTACACCAGAAAACACAATTGTTCAATCTTAAAGGAGAAATGTGATTAAGATTTTAACAGAATTTGAATGTGAAAAGTGTGTCTGATAGTCATAAATCCATGAAATTTCTTTGGAGGAATGTGAATTGAATCTCTAACAGCTCTCCTTTCTAGTGGGAGTTAAGCTAGGTTATCCTTTGATGTTTGAGCTATGAGTGTTAATGGATTTTTGGTATTATGGGTAAGAAAATGCTCTGGGTGATGACATTTTATAAGTGATTTTGAACTTTAATAATTCACCTTGGGCTAATCCCTCTCATTGTAGTGTTAAGAACCAATAGAGTATTTAAACATCCTACCAGCTTGTACATGATCCAGAAAAGGCATGAGCCTACCTTGCATATCATACCTGGCATCTAAAAGATGATTCTCTGTGGTGTACAGATAGAATGTGACTCAACACAGAGAAAAGATCTAAATGTTCTATAAGAGATTGTTTGCCTTTTAGTTCAAATAAAACATTTTGTGGGTTTTGTTCTCTATTAGAAGACTGTATGTTTTAAAAATCATATAACCTTCTATTGATTTTTTTTAAATTTATTTATTTTTTTTATTAGTTGGAGGCTAATTACTTCACAACATTTCAGTGGGTTTTGTCATACATTGATATGAATCAGTCATAGAGTTACATGTATTTTAAAAGTTAAAAACTGAAGTCTCTAGTTGAGGAATACGATGTTAAAAGTGAAATTTTAAGTTGCTCACCATCTATCAATGGATATCTGCTTACAGCTATTCTTCCTCACTGCATGTCAAAAGACCAGTTCTTAGGTCACATGTTTCATTGCTGAGGACCTAATGAGATAAGAAATATAAGTATTTGTGTATGTTGTACAAGTATTCTTGCATTTCCTGTCAAAACTATAGTTTTATTAAAACTGACTTTTAAAATCAAGAATGATGCCCCCCTTAATAGGTTTATTGGAATGAGATACATATAATTGGCTTTCTCTTAAGTTTTGCATTACTGAAAATAGAACCCACAGTAACTAAATTTTATTGATATTAATGTTTCACATGACTGGAAGAGCAGAGAAAAATCGAAGTCTTTGGTTCAACATGATTGAAACTTTAAGTAAGTTATTTTTATATATATAAGAGCAAAGAAAGATTGACACTTGATAATGAAGATCAATATAAGTAGTTGTTCAAAGTCATCTATGAATAAAATATTAAGGCTGTGCTTGCATGGAGAAAAGTTGTTTAACTTCAAATGTGGTAAAAATAATTATGGTTAGAAACTTGGAAAATATTATCAGTTTAAATAATTGTTAAATATTATTTTAATAACATGTTTTAATGCATCAGGTACCTATACATTAGCATCTAAAATGAAATGTTATGATAATGGATATAAAATTATGGATAATCAAATATGTGTTATACTTTCTTAATATTATTATTATGAAACTTATGTAGCACACTCATTGAATACTTTCAGTGTATCAGAATTGTGCCTATACTATCATTACAGTTATGTAAATTATATTCTTATAGATAATATTTGAGAAATCACAACCAACATTTTTATAAGATACTCAATAGAAATCAAGAAAATGAAAATAATTTTGCATAAGATCAGTAGATATTGTGAGGTTTTTTTCCTATTTAATTTGCCAAGTTTATACAATATATTCTTGGAGAAGGAAATGGCAACCCACTCCAGTACTCTTGCTTGGAAAATCCCATGGACAGAGGAGCCTGGTGGGCTTCAGTCCATGGGTTACAAAGAGTCGGATATGACTGAGTGACTTTACCTCACTCATTTCACTTGCTTCATACTTTATCACTGGAGAATGAAATGACAACCCACTCCAGTGTTCTTGCTGGAGAATCCCATGGATGGAGGAGCCTAGTTGGCCATGGTCCATGGGGTCACAGAGAGTAGGACATGGCCGAAGTAACTAAACATACAATATTTTCTAATATTACTAAAAATCTTCTCAAATATCAAACAGTTTCAGTAATAAGCAAAATTATGAGCCTTGAATCTACCTCTTTTTTTTTTTTTAACCATATGGCCACCTCCATTATTGTGTCAGTCGTTTGTGGAAAGTGGATGATAAAAATGCTGTAATCGAAAAACTTGGACAATCCTATTTACCAACTGAGCCACAAGGGAAGCCCAGGAATGCTGGAGTGTGTAGCCTATCTCTTCTCCAGTGAATCTTCATTGCAGGTAGATTCTTTACCAACTGAGCTATCCATCACCAATATTGAGAAATCATGTGCCTTCTGAAATGATAAACTAAGGAGAACATAATATTATTCAAGTTCCAAATTCAGTTCCTAAATTCATTCAGAAGAAATTTCCAAAAAACACACAAGTGAAGGGATATTCTACTAAGTAAAGTAGCCTATAGTCTTAAGATAATATCAAATTAAGAAAGATAAACACCAATACAGTATACTAATGCATATATATGGTATTTATAAGGATGGTAGCGATAACCCTATATGCAAGACAGAAAAAGAGACACAGATGTGTAGAACAGACTTTCGAACTCTATGGGAGAAGGCAAGGGTGGGATGATCTGAGAGAATAGCATTGACACATGTATACTATCAAGTGTGAAATAGATCACCAGTCCAGGCTGTATGCATGAGACAAGTGCTCAGGGCTGGTGCACAGGGATGACCCAGATGGATGGTATGGGGAGAGAGGTGGGTGGGCTGTTCAGGATGAGGAACACATGTAAATCCATGGCTGATTCATGTCAATGTATGGCAAAAACCACTACAATATTGTAAAGTAACTAGCCTCCAACTAATAAAAATAAATTAAAAGAAACACACACACGCACACACAAATCATATTATAGAAAGAAAAAAAAAAAAGAGAGAGAGAGACAATTAGGTCTGAGGAACAGACCAAATTAGAGGAAAGTGAAGGGTCTTGATGGCTAAATACAATGTGTAATTCTAGATCAGGTCCTGTCCAGAGAAAAACTACCAAACATTTGCACTCATCTCATACACTAGTAAAGTAATGCTCAAAATTCTCCAAGCCAGGCTTCAGCAATACATGAACCGAGAACTTACAGATGTTCAAGATGGTTTTGGAAAAGGCAGAGGAACCAGAGACAAATTGCCAACATCTACTAGATCATTGAAAGAGCAAGAGAGTTCCAGAAAAACATCTATTTCTGCTTTATTGACTATGCTAAAGCATGTGACTGTGTGGATCACAACAAACTATGGAAAATTCTGAAGGAGATGGGAATATCAGACCACCTGGCCTGTCTCTTGAGAAATCTGTATACAGGGCAGGAAGCAACAGTTAGAACTGGACATGGAACAACAGACTGGTTCTAAATAGGAAAAGGAGTATCTTAAGGCTATATATTGTCACCCTGCTTATTTAACTTATATGCAGAATACATCATGAAAAACGCTGGGTTGGATGAAGCACAAGCTGGAATCAAGATTGCTGGGAGACATATCAATAACCCCAGATATGCAGATGACACCACCCTTATGGCAGAAAATGAAGAGGAACGAAAAAGCCTTTTGATGAAAGTGAAAGAGGAAAGTGAAAAAGTTGGCTTAAAGCTCAACATTCAGAAAACTAAGATCATGGCATCTGGTCTCATCACTTCATGGCAAATAGATGTGGAAACACTGGAAACAGAAGCAGGCTTTATTTTGGGGGGGGGCTCCAAAATCACTGCAGATGTTGATTACAGCCATGAAATTAAAAGATAGTTACTCCTTGGGAGGATAGTTGTGACCAACCTGGATAGCATATTGAAAAGCTTAGACATTACTTTTCCAACAAAGGTCCATCTAGTCAAGGCTATGGTTTTTCCAGTAGTCATGTCTGGATGTGAGGGTTGGACTATAGAGAAATCTGGGTGCAAAAGAATTGATGCTTTTGAACTGTGGTGTTGGAGAAAACTCTTGAGAGTCACTTGGACTTCAAGGAGATTCAACCAGTCCATCCTAAAGAAGATCAGTCCTGAGTGTTCATTGGAAGGACTGATGTTGAAGCTGAAACTCCAATACTTTGGCCACCTCATGCGAAGAGTTGACTTGTTGGGAAAGACCCTGATGCTGGGAGGGATTGGGGGCAGGAAGAGAAGGGGATGACAGAGGATGAGACGGCCGGATGGCATCACTGACTCAATGGGCATGAGTTTGAGTAAACTCCGGGAGTTGGTAATGGACAGGGAGGCTTGGCATGTTCGATTCACTGGGTTGCAGAGTCTGACACAACTGAATGGACTGAACTGAACTGAACTGACCTGATACTTTGAAAATTTGAAAGCAGGAAGAGAAGGGGACGACAGAGAATGTGATGGTTGGATGGCATCACCGAGTCAATGGAGTTAAGTTTGGGTAAACTCCAGGAACTGGTGATGGACAGGGAGGCCTGGCATGCTGTGGTTCATGGGGTTGCAAAGAGTTGGACATGACTGTTTAACTGAACTGAACTGAAATGAAGAGAAAAATATATGCTAAGAACATTACTGGGAAATTTGTATGATCTTAGTATTATTATGCCTTTAAATTTTGTTACTTATATAGCTGTGCTATGCTAAGATTCTTATCATTAGGAAATATATACTGAATTATTTTGTGTAAAAGAACATACTATTTGCAGTTATCAAGTTCATAACTATAGAGACTGGTAAAGCAAATATTTGTTACTGTTTAGTCACTAAGTCATCTCAAACTCTCATGACCCCATGGACTGCAATTTGGCAGGCTCCTCTCTTCATGCCTGAATTTCCCAGGCAAATATGCTTGAGTGTGTTGCCATTTCCTCCTCCCAGAAATCTTTCCAACCCAGAGATTAAGCCAGCATCTACTGCTTAGCAGGCGGATTCTTCACCACAGAGCCACCAGTGAAGCTAAAACAAATATAGCAAAATATTAAAAATTAATTTTTCTGGGTAAAAGGCCTGTGGGAATTCCTTAGATTATTCTTAAATAATTTATTTAAATTTGAAGTTACAAGAAAAGTTTTAAAAATCCAGCTTACATTATCCTCACCAATAAAGACATTATTTACAAAACATTGGGTATTACTGTAACAACCTAATATTGTGTATAGTGAAAGTGAAAGTCACTCAGTTGTGTCTGACTCTTTGCAACCCTGTGGACTATACAGTACATGGGATTTTCCAGGCCAGAATACTGGAGTAGGTAGCCTTTCCCTTCTCCAGAGGATCTTCCCAATCCAGGGATCGAACGCAGGTTTCCCACATTGAAGGCTAATTTTTTACCAGCAGTGTCACAGGGAAGCCCAGGAATGCTGGAGTGGGTAGCCTATCCCTTCTCCAAGAGATCTTCCTGACTCAGGAATCGTACCAGGGTCTCCTGCATTTCAGGCAGATTCTTTACCAACTGAGCTATGAGGGAAGACCAATATTGTGTATAGCACTAGATTAGGGGATGGTTGTTTTTTCATATTGTTCACGGGGTTCTCAAGGCAAGTGTTTCTCAAACCACTGAAGTGGTTTGCCATTCCCTTCACCAGTGGACCACATTTTTTCAGAACTCTCCACCATGACCCATCTATCTTGGGTGGCCCTACATGGCATGGCTCATAATTTGACTGAGTTAGAAAAGGCTATGGTCAGTGTGATCAGTTTCATTCATTTTCTGTGATTGTGATTTTCGTTCTGTCTGCCCTCTGAAGGATAACAGGCTTATGGAAGCTTCCTGATGGGAGAGACTGACTGTCAGGGAAATTGGGTCTTGTTCTGATGGGAGGGGTCACGTTCAGTAAATCTTTAATCCAAATTTCTATTGAAAGGCTGGGCTGTATTCCCTCCCTGTTGTTTGACCTGACACCAAACATTGGTGTAGGTAATGAATATCATTACCTAATGATATTACCTAATGAAGAAGAACTAAAGGACCTCTTGATGAAAGTGAAAGAGGAGAGTGAAAAAGTTGGCTTAAAGCTCAACATTCAGAAAACTAAGATCATGGTATCTGGCCCCATCACTTTATGACAAATAGATGGAGAAACAGTGAAAACAGTGTCAGATTTTATTTTGGGGGGCTCCAAAATCACTGCAGATGGTGATTGCAGCCATGAAATTAAAAGATGTTTACTCCTTGGAAGGAAAGTTATGACCAACCTGGACAGTATATTAAAAAGCAGAGACATTACTTTGTCAACGAAGGTCCATCTAGTCAAGGCTATGGTTTTTCCAGTGGTCATGTATGGATGTGAGAATTGGACTGTGAAGAAAGCTGAGTGCCAAAAAATTAATGCTTTTGAACTGTGGTGTTGGAGAAGACTCTTGAGAGTCCCTTGGAACTGTAAGGAGTTACAACCAGTCCATCCTAAAGGAGATCAGTCCTGGGTGTTCATTGGTAGGGCTGATTTTGAAGCTGAAACTCCAATACTTTGGCCACTTCATGCAAAGAGCTGACTCCTTTGAAAAGACCCTGCGGCTGGGAAAGATTGAGGGCAGGAAGAGAAGGGGATGACAGAGGATGAGATGGTTCGATGGCATCACTGACTCGATGGACATGGGTTTGGGTGGACTCCAGGAGTTGGTGATGGACAGGGAGGCCTGGCGTGCAGCAATTCATGGAGTCACAAAGAGTCGAACATGACTGCATGACTGAACTGAACTAAACTGAATGAATATCATGGTGATCTCTTTCAAAAGGTCAAATGCATACACTGCTACACTCAATGCCCCCCACCCTGCAGCAGGCCACCACCATCCTTCACTTCCGCTGGAAACACCTGGACATTCACAGGCAAGTCTGGATTAGTTTCTTGTGGGAGTGACTTTTCCTTCTCCTAGGTCCTGGTGGACACAAAGTTTGGTCTGTGTCCCCAAAGAGTCTGTTTCCCCAGTCTTGTGTGAAGTCTGTAATCAAATCCCACTGGCTTCGAAACTCAAATTATCTGGGGTTCTCATTTCTTTTGCCAGACCCCAGGTTGGGAAATCTGTTTTGGGTCCTAGAACTTTCTGAACAATATGAGAATTTGAAGCAGGGCAAAGGTTAACAGAGGTTTGCCAAGAGAATATTCTTGTCATAGCAAACACCCTCTTTCAACAACACAAGAGAAGACTGTACACAAGGACATCACAAGATGGTCAGTACTGAAATCAGATTGATTATATTCTTTGCAGCCAAATATGGAGAAGCTCTGTCAGTTCAGTAAGTTCAGTCGCTCAGTTTGCAACCCCATGAATCGCAGCACGTCAGGCCTCCTTGTCCATCAACAACTCCCGGAGTTTACACAAACTCATGTCCATCGAGTTGGTGATGCCATCCAGCCATCTCATCCTCTGTCTTCCCCTTCTCCTCCTGCTACCAATCCCTCCCAGCATCAAGGTCTTTTCCAATGAGTCAACTTTTCGCATGAGGTGGCCAAAGTTTTGGAGTTTCAGCTTCAGCATCAGTCCTTCTAGTGAACACCAAGGACTGATCTCCTATAGGATCGACTAGTTGGATCTCCTTACAGTCCAAGGGACTCTCAAGAGTCTTCTCCAACACCACAGTTCAGAAGCATTAATTTTTCAGCACTCAGCTTTTTTCACAGTCTAACTCTCACATCCATACATAACCATTGGAAAAACCACAGCGTTGACTAGATGAACATTTGCTGGCAAAGTAATGTCTCTGCTTTTTAATATGCTGTCTAGGTTGGTCATAACTTTCCTTCCAAGGAGTAAGTGTCTTTTAATTTCATGGCTGCAATCACCAGCTGCAGTGATTTTGTAGGCCAAAAAGATAAATTTGGACACTGTTTCCACTGTTTCCCCTGTTTCCCCATCTATTTCCCATGAAGTGATGGGACCAGATGCCATGGTCTTAGTTTTCTGAATGTTGAGCTTTAAGCCAAGTTTTTCACTCTCCTCTTTCACTTTCATCAAGAGGCTTTTTAGTTCTTCACTTTCTGCCATAAGGGTGGTGCCACCTGCATATCTGAGGTTACTGATATTTCTCCAGGCAACCTTGATTCCACTTTGTACTTCTTCTAGTCCAGCCTTTCTCACGATGTACTCTGCATATCAGTTAAATATGCAGGGTGACAATATACAGCCTTGACATAATCCTTTTCCTATTTAGAACCAGTCTGTTGTTCCATGCCCAGTTCTAACTGTTGCTTCCTGACTTGCATATAGGTTTCTCAAGAGGCAGGTCAGATCATCTGGTATTCCCATCTCTTAAAGAATTTTCCACAGTTTATTGTGATCCACATAATCAAATGCTTTAAAATAGTCAATAAAGCAGAAATAGATGTTTTTCTGGAACTGTCTTGCTTTTTCAATGATCTAGTAGATGTTGGCAATTTGTCTCAGATTCCTCTGCCTTTTCTAAAACCAGCTGAATATCTGGAGGTTCAAGGTTCATGTACTGCTAAAGCCTGCCTTGAAGAATTTTGAATATTACTTTACTAGTATGTGAGATGAGTGTAATTGTGCAGTAGTTTGAACATTCGATGTCATTGCCTTTCTTTGGGATTGGAATGAAAACTGACCTTTTCCAGTCCTGTGGCCACTGCTGAGATTTCCAAATTTGCTGGCATATTGTGTGAATCACTTTCACAGCATCATCTTTTAGGATTTGAAGTAGCTCAACTGGAATTCCATCACCTCCAGTAGCTTTGTTCGTAGTGATGCTTTCTAATGCCCACTTGACTTCACATTCCAGGATGTCTTGCTCTAGGTGAGCAATCACACATTCGTGATTATCTCAGTCATGAAGATCTTTTTTGTACAGTTCTTCTGTGTATTCTTGCCACCTCTTAATATCATCTGCTTCTGTTAGGTCCATACCATTTCTGTCCTTTATTGTGCCCATCTTTGCATGAAATGTTCCCTTGGTATCTAATTTTCTTACATAGATCTCTAGTCTTTCCCATTCTGTTGTTTTTGTCTATTTCTTTGCATTGATCACTAAGAAAGGCTTTCATATCTCTCCTTGCTATTATTTGGATCTTTGTACTCAAATGGGAATATCTTTCCTTTTCTCCCTTGCTTTTTCATCTTCATTTGTTTCAATGCATATTTTGATTTCTTTTTTGATTTCTTCTATGATTTGTTGGTTATTCAGAAGCATGTTATTTAGCCTCCATATGTTTGAATTTTTAACAATTTTTTTTTCTGTAATTGAGATCTAATCTTACTGCACTGTGGTCAGAAAAGATGACTGGAATGATTTCAATTTTTTTTAATTTCCCAAGGCTAGATTTATGGCCCAGGATGTAGTCTATTCTGGAGAAGGTTCTGTGTGCACTTGAGAAAAAGTTGAAGTTGATTGTTTTGGGGTGAAATGTCCTATAGAAAACAATTAGGCCTAGCTGGTCCATTGTGTCATTTAAAGTTTTTGTTTCCTTGTTAATTTTCTGTTTAGTTGATCTATCCATAGTTGTGAGTGGGGTATTAAAGTCTCCCACTATTGTTGCATTACTATTAATTTCCTCTTTCATACTCGTTAGCATCTGCCTTACATATTGCGGTGCTCCTATGTTGGGTGCATATATATTTATAATTGTTATATCTTCTTCTTGGATTGATCCTTTGATCATTATGTAGTGTCCTTCTTTGTCTCTTTTCACAGCCTTTATTTGAAAGTCTGTTTTATCTGTTATGAGTATTCTGACTCCTGCTTTCTTTTGGTCTCCTTTTGCGTGAAATATTTTTTTCCAACCCTTCACTTTCAGTCCGTATGTGTCACTTGTTTTGAGGTGGGTCTCTTGTAGACAGCATATATAGGGGTCTTGTTTTTGTATCCATTCAGCCAGTTTTTGTCTTTTGGTTGGGGCATTCAACCCATTTACGTTTAAGGTAATTATTGATAGTTTTGTCCTGTTGCCATTTACTTTGTTGTTTTAGGTTCGCGTGTATACAACCTTTCTTTGTTTCCTGTCTAGAGAAGATCCTTTAGCATTTGAAGAGCTGGTTTGGTGGTGCTGAATTCTCTCAGCTTTTGCTTGTCTGTAAGGTTTTTGAATTCTCCTTCATATGAATGAGATCCTTGCCGAGTACAGTAATCTAGGTTGTAGGTTATTCTCTTTCATTACTTTAAGTATGTCCTGCCATTCCCTTCTGGCCTGGAGGCTTTCTATTGATAGATCAGCTGTTATCCTCATGGGAATCCCTTTGTGTGTTATTTGTTGTTTCTCCCTTGCTGCTTTTAATATTTGTTCTATGTATTTGATCTTTGTTAATTTGATTAATATGTGTCTTGGGGTGTTTTGCCTTGGGTTTATCCTGTTTGGGACTCTCTGGGTTTCTTGGACCTGTGTAACTATTTCCTTCCCCATTTTAGGGAAGTTTTCAGCTATTATCTCCTCAAGTATTTTCTCATGGCCTTTCTTTTTGTCTTCTTCTTCTGGGACTCCTATGATTCGAATGTTGGGGCATTTCACATTTTCCCAGAGGTCCATGAGGTTGTCTTCATTTCTTTTGATTCTTTTTTCCTCTCTGCTTCATTTTTCCACCGTTTTATCTTCTACCTCACTTATCCTATCTTCTGTCTCTGTTATTCTACTGTTGGTTCCCTTCAGAGTGTTTTTGATCTCATTTATTGCATTATTCATTTTTAATTGACTCTTTTTTATTTCTTCTAGGTCCTTGTTAAACATTTCTTGCATCTTCTCAATCTTTGTCTCCAGGCTATTTATCTGTAACTCCATTTTGTTTTCAAGATTTTGAATCATTTTTATTATCATTATTCTAAATTACTTTTCAGGTAGATTCCCTATCTCCTCCTCTTTTGTTTGACTTGGTGGGCATTTTTCCTGTTCCTTTACCTGTTGGGTATTTCTCTGCTTTTTCATCTTGTTTAGATTGCTGTGTCTGGAGTGGGCTTTCTGTATTCTGCTGGTCTGTGGTTCCTTTTTAATGTGGAGGTTTCACCCAGTGGGTGGGGTTGGACGATTGGCTTGTCAAGGTTTCCTGGTTAGGGAAGCTTGCGTCGGTGTTCTGTTGTGTGGAACTGGATTTCTTCTCTCTGGAGTGCAATGGAGTGTCCAGTAATGAGTTTTGAGATGGGTCTATGTATTAGGTGTGACTTTGGGCAGCCTGTATGTTGACGCTCAGGGCTATGTTCCTGTGTTGCTGGGGAATTTGAATGGTATGCCTTTCTCTGGAACTTATTGGCTCTTGGGTGGTGGTTGGTTTCAGTGGAGGTATGGAGGCTTTTGGATGGTCTCTTATTGCTTAATGTTCCGTGTAGTCAGGAGTTTTCTGGTGTTTTCAGGTTTTGGGCTTAAGTCTCCTACCTCTGGATTTCAGTCTTATTCTTCCAGTAGTCTCAAGACGTCTCCAACTACACAGCACTGATAATAAAACTTCTAGGTTAATGGTGAAAAGATTCTCCACTGTGAGGGACACCCAGAGAGGTTCACAGAGTTACATGAAGAAGAGGAGAGGGAGGAGGGAGATAGAGATGAGCAGGAAGAGAAAAAGGGGGACTCAAGAGGAGAAAGACAGATCTACACAGTTCTCTGTTCACAAAGTGTTCTCTGTAGCCCAGACACCCACAGAGATTCACAGAGTTGGATTGGGAAGAGAAGGGGGAGGGAGGAAATAGAGGTGATCTGAAGGAGAAAACGGAAAGTCAAAAGTGGGAGAGAGTAATCAACACACTCCTGAGTCAAAATGGGTACTGAATATTGGATTCTTAAATGTCCAATATTGATATCAAATATTGAAAAACAAAGATTAAAAATCTAGAGTAGAGGTTAGACTCTTAAAAATACAATATTAAAAACAAAAACACAAAAAAAATTTAGAAATATATATGAAGTTCAGTTTAAAAATAGGGCCTCTTCTTTTTTTTTTTTCAAGGTTATAGTGAAATGAAAGTGAAAATTAAGGAGTAATAGAGGACTAATAGAGGACTTTAAAAGAAAATAAGAGAAAAAATTTTTTTTAAATTTTCTAATTAAAAAAATACTAAAAATATATGAAATGAAAATGAAAGTTAAGGAGTAATGGAGGAATAATAGGGAATTTTAAAAGAAAATAAAAGAGAAAAAATTTTAAAAAAGAAAAGAAAAAAATTTTTAATTAAAAAAAAAGTAAAAATATATCTAGCGATTTTTCTGGGGCTGTTGCAGTCAGTGTGGGTTTGGTTCAGTTTCAGATAGCTCCTCGTTCCAGCTTACACCCTCGGTATCTATAGGTCCCTTCAGGTGTAGTCGGTGTTACCTACAGGGATTTTAATCTGTTGCACCAGTCACTTCTGAAGCGGTTCCCTTTGTTTATTTGGCTTCTGTTTGCCGGTCTCTTCAGTGTCTAATTTTCGCCCTGACACAGGCGGGCAGAAGTGGTCTCTTGTTTAGGTTCGCTTGTTCAGTCCTGCTGCGGGGAGGGAGGGGCGCTGCAGACAGATACCGCTGTGTGTGGGGAGCACTCACCGTGTTCCGGCCACACTGGGTTTGCCCCGCTCACGGGTGTGTGCTCTCCCCATCTACACTGCTCAGGCTCCCGGCTGCTTTATATGGAGCCGGCCCTGCATTGTGTGAGGTTCCAGTTTTCGGGTTCTCCACAAAAGCGCGGACTCGGTTGGGCCTGCATTTTGTGCCTTCCCCTGTCCGAGCAGCTCAGGCAGCCAGGAGCTTGATGGACGCAATCTCCCCGGATGCGGTGCGCCTTCTCCCCTCCGCGGGGCCAGCCTCAAGTTTCCACATGTGCCAGTTGGGTGCGTGCGCCTTGTGTCTGCTCTTGGGAGCTGGCCTCTAGCCGCAACCCTCCCGGCGGATGTCGACCATCCAGAAGCTCAGGAAATCTTTGGTTAGAAACTGGAGGCCTGTCTGCAGTTTGGTGGGGGTGCCGCCTCTGGGGCCGCGTTTGCCCCTTTCACCGCCCCCCTGCCTCCTGCCTCCGGCAGGGATGGATCAGTCACCACTGGCTAGCTCTTCTCTGGAATTGCTCAGTCCCTTTGTTCTGCGAACGGCCGGCAATATCTTCAGTCCAGTTAATTTTCTCTCTCTCTCTTGCTATCCCACAGTTTAAGTTGCTATCTCATGTTAGCTCCCTCTGATTGCCCTCAGGGCATTTGGACCCAGTCCTCAACCTAAGCAATACGGCCCGCTCCTCTCCGTTCCGCCCCCACTTGCTGGTGGTGGATGCCGGCGTCTGTGGTACTTTTCTGCTGGGAGTTGTTTTTAGGCATGTAATCTGTGGGTTTTATTTATTTTTTCTCCCAGTTAGGTTGCCCTCTGAGATTCGAAAACTTCCCCCAGACCCGCCAGTGCGAGGGTTTCCTGGTGTTTGGAAACTTTCTCTATTATGACTCCTTTCCAGGGATGGGTCTCTGTCCCTAGCCCTTTTGTCTCTCTTTTTATCTTTTATATGTTGTCCTACCACCTTTTGAAGACCATGGGCTACTTTTCTGGGCACCTGATGTCTTCTACTAGCGGTCAGAAATTGTTTTGTGCAGTTTGCTCAGTGATCAAATATTCTTTTGATGAATTTGTAGGGGAGAAAGTGGTCTCCCCAGCCTATTCCTTTGCCATCTTAGCTCCACCTCCTCTCCCTTGCTTTTTGCTTCTCATATTTTCACAGCTATTTCTAAGGCCTCCTCAGAGAGCCATTTTGCTTTTTGCATTCTTTTTCATGGGGGTGGTCTTGATTCCTGTCTCCTGTACAGTTCCATGAACCTCCATCCATAGTTCATCAGTCACTCTTATTTATCAGATCTAGTCCTTTAAATCTATTTCTCACTTCCATTGTATAAGCATAAGAGATTTTATTTAGGTCATACCTGAATGGTCTAGTGGGTTTTCCTACTTTCTTCAATTTAAGTCTGAATTTGCCAATAAGGAGTTCATGATCTGAGCCACAGTCAGCTCCCGATCTTGTTTTGGCTGACTGTATAGAGCTTCTCCATCTTTGGCTGCAAAGAATATAATCAATCTGACTTCAGCATTGACCATCTGGTGATGTCCATGTGTAGAGTCTTCTCTTGTGTTGTTGGAAGAGGGTGTTTGCTGTGACCAGTGTGTTCTCTTGGCAAAACTCTACTAGCCTTTGCCCTGCTTCATTCTGTACTCCAAGGCCAAGTGTGCTTGTTACACCAGGTGTTTCTTGACTTCCTACTTTTGTATTCTAGTCCCCTATGATGTAAATGACATCTTTTTGGGGTGTTAATTTTAAAAGGTCTTGTAGGCCAGGAGTTGGCTGTGGCTCAGATCATGAACTCCTTATTGCCAAATTCAGACTTAAATTGAGGAAACGGGAAAACCACTAGACAATTCCAGAATGATCTAAATCAAACCAAATACAGTAGAAGTGACAAATAGCTTCAAGGGACTCAATCCATAGACAGCATACTTGAAGAACTATGGATGGAGGTTTGTGACATTGTACAGGAAGCAGTGATCAAGACCATCCCCGAGAATAATAAATGCAAAAAGGCAAAATGGCTATCTGAGGGGGCCTTATAAATACCTGAGAAAAGAAGAGAAGCTAAAGACAAAGGATAAAAGGAAAGATATACCCATTTGAATGCAAACATTCAAAGAATAGCAAGGAGAGATAAGAAATGCTTCCTCAGTGACCAATGCAAAGAAATAGAGGAAAACAATAGAATGACAAAGACTAGATATCTCTTCAAGAAAAGTAGATACCAAGGGAACACTTCATGAAAAGATGGGTACAATAAAGGACAGAAATGGAGTGGACCTAACAGAAGCAGAAGATATTAAGAGGTGGCAAGAACACCAAAGAACTGTACAAAAAAGGTCTTCATGTCCCAGATAACCACAATAGTTTGATAACTCACCTAGAGCCAGACATTCTAGAATGTGAAGTCAAGTATGCCTTAGGAAACATCACTATGAACAAAGCTAGTGGAGGTGATGGAATTCCAGTTGAACTATTTCAATTCCTAAAATATTTCACTGTGAAAATGCTACACTCAATATGCCAGCAAATTTGGAAAACTCAGCAGTGGCCACAGGAAAGGAAAAGTTAGTTTTCATTCCAATCCCAAAGAAAGGCAATGCCAGAGAATGTTCAAACTACCACACAATTGTACTCATCCCACATGCTAGTAAAGTAATGCTCAAAATTTTCCAAGCCAGGCTTCAACAATATGTGAACTGTGAACTTTCAGATTTTCAAGCTGAATTTAGTAAAGTCAGAGGAACCAGAGATCAAATGGCCAATATCCTTTGGATCATAGAAAAGGCAAGATAATTCCAGAAAAACATTTACCTCTCCTTTATTGATTATGCTAAAGCCTTTGACAGTGTAGGACACATCAAACTGGAAAATTCTTCAAGAGATGGGAATACCAGACCACCTTACCTGCCTCCTGAGAAAATATATGCAGGTCAAGAAGCAACAGTTAGAACTGGACATGGAATTACAGACTGGTTCCAAATTGGAAAGGAGTACATCAAGGCTGTATATTGTCACCCTGCTTATTTAACTTATATGCAGAGAACATTATGCAAAATGTCATGCTGGAAGAAGCACAAGGTGAAATCAAGATTGCCAGGAGAAATAAAAGTAACCACAGATACACAGATGTCACCACCGTTATGGCAGAAAGTGAAGAGGAACTAAAAAGCCTCTTGATGAAAGTGAAAGAGGAGAGTCAAAAAGTTGACTTCAAGCTCAACATTCAGAAAATTAAGATCATGGCATCTGATCCCATCACTTCATGGCAAATAGATGGGGAAACAGTGGTAACAGTGAGAAACTTTATTTTTGGGGGCTCCAAAATCACTGCAGATGGTGACTGCAGCCATGAAATTAAAAGACACTTCCTCCTTGGAAGAAAAATTATGACCAACCTAGACAGCATATTGAATGCTGAGACATTACTTTGCCAACAAAGTTCTGTCTAGTCAAAGCTATGGCTTCACCAGTTCATGTATGGATGTGAGAGTTGGAGTATAAGGAAAGCTGAGTGTCAAAAATTTGATGCTTTTGAACTGTGGTGTTGGAGAAGACTCTTGAGAGTCCCTTGAATTCCAAGGAGATGAAACTAATCAGTTCTACAGGAAGTCAGTCTTGAATATTCAGTGGAAAGACTGATGCTGAAGCTGAAACTCCAATACCTTGACCACCTGATGCAAAGAACTGACTCTCTGGAAAAGATCCTGATGCTGGGAAAGACTGAAGGCAGGAGAAGAAGGGGACGACACCAACTCGATGGACATAAGTTTGAGCAAACTCCGGGAGCTGGTAGTGAACAAGGAATCCTGGTGTGCTACAGTCCATGGGTTGCAAAGAGTTGGACATGACTGAGTGACTGAACTGAACTGAGTGGATGGCATGTGTATTTTAAAAATGTGCTACAAATACCACAATGAAGATATCTCAGTGTTTTGAGTAAAAACATGTCCAAAAATTAACATATACTGGTCAGTACTACTTAATATTTTAAGTACACAAAGACAAGTATTCAAATATATACATGATCAAAGGAGTTGTTTTGAAACTGGACTGTAAAAACTACTTAAACAAACCAGAATGAGCATCTATGTAGAAAGTGGTATGGAAGTGGAGAAAGGGGAAGGGGAGTAGCATTAAAAATGATTAAAACATAAAACAGGAATGTGGCATTGCACACTTATCACTATCATCTTTCCTGAAGTTATGGATGTAGTTACATTCTTTTCACACACCAAAAAAACAGCTTCCAATGAAACATGGAAATGCATTTAACGAAACTGAAATTAATTTAAAATTCGGACCTGGAACATTTACTAGAGTTCTCCAATATAGTTTTGTGCCCCTCAGTCGTCAATAATACCCCTGCTTTGGACTATAAAAGGAGAGTTCAGTAACTTTGATTTGATAACAGTATAGCACACCCAGTGTACAACAAATATCTCTATATAAGTACCACCTAATGAAACATATCACCCAATTTAACGGACCAAAGAAATTGGCATCGAACAAGTTCTTGAAAATTTTCTGGATGAATAATATGACATCTTTGCTGGGTAGTACTTAAGCAAGGTAGCACCTTCATACCTAAGTATGCAAAAGAGTATTTAATCCTTATTCATTTCACTTCTTTCTTCAGCTTCTGTTTGATAATTAAATAAGCAGATGTGATACCTTAATCTTAGAAAAATTGCAGGCATATTCAGGAGCAATTTTTTTGTGAGTTTTAAAGGATATTTATTTCACTGTGAATATTTTTGAATAGTTATTTGCAAGGCCACAGAGTAGTTTTGAACACAGTAAAAACAACAACAACAGCAACAGTGGAAACATGCTATTCTTCAGGGAAAAGGATGTGGTTTTACTTTACCTTGGTGACAAGTGACAACGAAGAAACAAATCAGAAACAAATCAGTCACCAGTAACATTTTTTCTACCTTGACTGAGCTTTTGTCAGTGACACAAAAACTGCGGGACGTTGGAGACTTGGATTACACAAAGCTCTAAGCATTCCGTTTCTCCTTTGTGATTTTTTTTCCCACCTCATTTTGGTGTATTTAAATGGATTTAGCTTCCAACTTCTGGGTGCCCTACAGTATTGAAACTCTGATATGTGCTTTCAAAAAACTTCAGCAACGTGAGTGATTATTTGGCTTTAGCAGTTTGTGGAATAATAAGTTGGAGTTTATCACTACCAGTGTTTCAAATCAGTGAACTTCATTTAGGAGTGAGGAGGTCAGCAACTCAAAATGTTCTATTTCAGTTGGAGAAGAGAAGTAGATAGCAGAAGAGAGTCCATGTAGACCCGATCATCAAGCACAAAGCAGAGGATGGGAATTAGGAAGCCTACAAATCTAAGAAGTGGTAGCATTTCCAAGAAGAGAGAAATAAAATGGAAATAAAAGATTTGTAGAATGGATACCATTTAAAGGTATCCAGGAGAAATCATGCTGAAGTTTTGGTGACTATCCTTTCATGAACAGTAGGATACTGAGTAATATACTTTCATTTGCCATTGTAATCATAGTTACTAGCCTACCTCCATTTTACATTTTAGTGTGGGAAAACAAGTTTAATTTTTTGTGTGTGTGGTAGTTTCATTCCAAATGTTCCATGGAAAACAGAAGACTGTATATCACTGGTCCTTTCTATAATAGCTCAGAATAAATGTATTAAATTTTGAGTGCAGAAATTAAAGTTTCCTAATTGGATCAGTTTTTATCAAGAAATTGAGAGTTATTTCTCTGGAAATGGCAATTCATCAATACAGCTGGTAGTATTTCTTACTAATCTTCTTTCCCACTATGGACTTCAACTGAAGATAAATCAAGGGTTTATGGCTTACTTGGGAATGAAGGCACTGTGTTGAAGATGTTGTCAATTACTGTAGTGCACCCACCCAAATGGAGAAAGGTATACACACAGAAAAATAAATAGTTAATGAATTAGAGAAACATCAGCCAGTGCACTATATTTTATGTTTTATCTTTGTTTTACTGTTCAAAACTTATATATAGTGCTACCAAATCTCTTATATCTATAATGCCTATCACATAAGAGTAGATACTTTTTAGAATTAACTTAATGTTTTACTACATATACACACTCAAGGGGAACATTAATGGGATGCAATGTTAATGTATTAATGATGTATTATTAACTTAATAATACATTAATATATGTATTATTTCTGTTGTATTTATTTCTAAAGACTGCTCAGGTTTATAATCATAATTTATATGAGTAACTAACACACAGCTCCTGTTTATCCATCTGAAAGAACTGTTAATTCCATAATACAATTTCTGTAAAACAAAACCATATTTCAGATAATCCAAGTCATTCTGGATTTTAGAAAAAAAATTTGGGAAAATTCCCTCATGACCACCTTACTCTCTATCTGATTTCCATGGACAAAAGATTAACAGTGTATACTTCTGACTGAAGAATCATTGGGGAGGTGTACAGCAATAGTCATTAGAAGTATCCTAATAATGGAAAATAGACTAAAATTACAGTATGACTTAAACAGTAATATACACTTGATGCTAACTTGCTAGGATCTGGGGGATTTGAAAATCAATTATTTTGTTTTTTAAAATTGCTAGGAAATTAATGATGATTCTGAAAATAGGTATAAATATGGGTATAGTAACTGATATGCATTTTCATGGATTAATTCACTCATTCTTAAAAAAACACAATATTTTTCTTTTCCGTCTGACTTTTCTCAGCACAGTGCCCTTAAGTTCCAGCCATGTTGTCACAAATGGTAGGATTTCCTTCATTTTTATTGCTGAATAATATCACACTGTTTGTCATATACATACGTGTATATGTAGTACACACACACACACACACACACACACACACACACACATATCACGATTTCTTTATCTAGTAATGAACTGACAGATACTTAAGTTGTTTCAATATCTTGATTTCTGTAAATAAAGCTGCAGTCAACATGGGAGTACATATATTTTTTGAACTACTGTTCAAAACAACTACTGTTCAAGTAAAACTACTGTTTCACTTCCTCACAAAAGTGGAACTGCTAGATCACATGGTTCAGTTATAAATAAATGAATAAATAAATACAATTTTAAAAGCCTTACATCCCAAAGAATGATTATTTATAAAGTAAAAATGTGCTAAAATGTCATGTAAAAATCTAAACACTTTTTATTATGCTCTAAGGAAAGCTTCTACTTGTATTAAGAAAAATGTTTTTCCTTTAAATCCACAACTAAACTAATAGACAAATCATTTAATGAAGTCTTCAATTAATCAGTCATCAGTTCAGTTCAGTTCAGTCACTCAGTCATGTCCGACTCTTTGTAACCCCATGGACTGCAGCATCCCAGGCTTCCGGGTCCATCATCAACTCCTGGAGCCTACTCAAACTCATGTCCATCCTGTCGGTGATGCGATCCAACCATCTCATCCTCTGTTGGCCCCTTCTTCTCCTGCCTTCGATCTTTTCCAGTGAGTTGGTTCTTTTCATCAGGTGGCCAAGGTATTGGAGTTTCAGCTTCAGCACCAGTCCTTCCAATGAACACCCAGGACTGATTTCCTTTAGGATGGACTGATTGGATCTCCTTGCAGTCCAAAGGACTCTCAAGAGACTCTCAAGAGTCTTCTCCAACACCACAGTTCAAAAGTATCAATTCTTTGACACTCAGCTTTTTTTATAGTCCAACTCTCACATCCATACATGACTACTGGAAAGATCATAGCTTTGACTAGATAGACCTTGGTTGGTAAAGTGATGCTTCTGCTTTTTAATATACTATCTAGGTTGGTCATAGATTTTCTTCAAAGGAGTAAGTGTCTTTTAATTTCATGGCTGCAGTCACCATCTGCAGTGATTTTGGAGCCCCCTAAAAATAAAGTCTCTCACTGTTTCCATTGTTTCCCCATCTATTTGCCATGAAGTGATGGGACTGGATGCCATGATCTTAGTTTTCTGAATCAGTCATAATTACCACCAGTTAGCATTAGGGTTGTTAATAGAAACATTATCCAGCAATAGCTCTTATTTAATTAATGTGAATGGCTAAGTACTTAATTTTTCACATTTTATATAAATAGTTTGCTAAACTTGGTCTAGTAAAACATTATAAACCAAACCATGTTTTTCTTCAGCACTATCTTTGAGGGGAAAAGAAAAAAAAAGTAGAAAGGGATTTTAAAAATTTTATCATGTTTCAAGTGACATATTTGTTTAATGTGCGTGTATACATGAATTACAAGGTATTACATGAAATTACGTGGATACAGTTTTACTTTCTATACCCATCATATTTGCATCAAATATGCAACATTTGAGCCACCTTTTTAGACAGACCATTGCCCAGGAACTAGAGTCTAGTGGCTACTTTATTCATTATATCTTGCTTGCATTACCCCAGTATTTATCTGCATCATTACATGGTTCACCTGTAAGTTGTGCTCAACTTTTCTAGTTCATGCATAAACTTGAAATGGATGGTACTTAATAGCTCCAGGAGGAAACCTTGAAACAAATTAAAATGGAAGTCTGTGGATGAATCCTTTTTTGTGTTTCTGTTAAAAAATCCTAAGGTGCATTTGGTGCAGCCGCTTGAAATATTTCCAGGAGGTTCATGCCAATGGAGGTTTAACCCGAGAACTACAACCAGCTGGATATAGATTAAATAGATAAAGATATTTCTCATAAAAACTGACTTAGGGTATCAAGGGGAATGACTAGGCAATCACAAAATCCATAAGGTAGGCCATTAGGAAGGGCAGGTTGAAATTCTCAGTCTGTAGCTTAACTGCTGCCTATAAATGGAGTTTCTTCTTAAAGAAAGGCCTTTCAGCTGATTGCATCAAGCCCAGCCAGATTATCTAGAATAATCTCTTACTTAAAGCCAATTGATTGTGAACTTTTATCACATCTACAAAATACATTTACAGCTAAATCTAGATGAGCATGTATGATTAAATAACTTGGAATTATAACCTGGCGAAGTTTGCACATCAAGAGCCCATGATGGTATTTATTGCTTGTTTTAAAATTTAATTTTTATTTTATATTGGGCTTATAGTTGATTTACAGTGTCGTGTTACTTTCATGTGTACAGAAAAGTGAATCTGTTACACATACATGTATACATATATCCATTCTTTTTCAGTATCTTTTCTCATATGGGTTATTACAGAATATTGAGTAAAATTCCCATAGTGTTTGAATCTTATTTGTTCAGAACAGAAACCATCTTGATATATCCTTGGTTTGACAGTCCTGTTTTACTCTTCCTTGATACTATGGCTCTTGTTCCTACAAGAACATCCTCACATAAACTGTTTGTATGACAGCTTTGTTTGTAGTTCTACTTTGGGAGACAAGAGACAATCGGTCTCATGAGATAATTGATGTCCTAGTGACCTTCAATATGGATTCTGGTAATAGATAGCACAATGCTCAGATAACAATAAGGACTCCATTAGTGTTGATGATAGTGGTCATGATAACCCTTGACATGCAGAAGCATTATCCTTATTAAGAATCTTATTGGAATATTTTGATCGGGTGTGTGTGCATTAGTTTCCTGTGACTGTCATAACAAATAACCACAAGCTGGGTGGTTTACAGCAATAGAAATTTATTCCTTCATGGTTCAGAGGCTATGGGCTGAAATTAAGGAGTTGTCAGGGTTGTGCTTCCTCCATGTGCTCTAAGGGAGAATTTGCTTCATGCCTCTGCTAGCTGCTGGGGCCACCAGCATGCCTTGGTGTTCCTTGATTTCTTGTCACATTACTCCAATTTCCACATTCTCCTCTGTATATCTGTCCTTAAAAGAACTCTTCTTCTACATTCTTATGAGGATATCCATGATCATAGTAAGGGCTTATTCAGATAATTCATGATCAACTCCTCCTCTCAAGATTTTTAGTTATATCTTATGCCACATAAGAAAATGTTCACACATATAGCAGATTTGGGCTTAGACATATTTTTAGGGCCAACTTTCAGCAGCTATAAGGTGGAGTATGGAATTTTGGCTTGTAATGTGGGGATTACTCTTAAACATTTTGGAGATAGAGGACATTATGAGAACTGAAGTCAATGATTTGAGATAGATTTTTTTTAGAAGTCCTGAAAAGAGGAAAATGATAGTTTCAGGTTAGCAAGCTGTCAATGCAAGGCACACTATGAATGTCAGCATCTCCATGATTTCCTTCTTGCTATAAGACAATAACAGCCCCTTTTTTACCTGCAAAGGCCGATTTTGGAATAACCACTTTATGTTCCTAGGAAGGGCTCAAAAGAAGCTTTTTTCACCAAGATAATAACAAATACACTGATGAGAACACATGAAGGTATTTGAGGGTGTCAGCAGGCCAGAGTTGACAGTAGAAGTTGATTTATCTTGGTATTCTAATTACCATGAAACTTATTTTCTTTGTTTTAGTAAAATTGTTAGTAGTCTCAAAAATCAGATAAAGAGGTGGCCCTCAATGCTAAGTGGCAATACGGAAGTCATTACCAAAATAGATTTTAGGTTGGAGTGGAAACCAGTGTGTCTTGATCTACATTGTTTCTAAAGGTGAGATGAGCAGTCAATTAGAGTCTGACTTAGTCTGTTACAGGAGACATCAGCCTACTATACTATCATAGAAAACTCTAGCAAATATATTCTTTCAACCAGTGATAACTGAGTTAATAAATTAAATGAAAGTCTATAAAAATTGACCATAAGTTAATATTGAATCTGAAATCAGTTTTTTGACCTATAATTTTTATTTTTTATGCTGAAAGTTATAGGGATGAGACCAGGTATAGAGAAGCACTCCTGTACATGTGTAATGCAATTCTTAAGAATTTGTACACTTTGTATTTTGTATGATTCTGAAGACTACAATGGCTTACTCTATGTCTCTTCTCCCACTACCCCAAGAAGCTAACTGATATCTTTAACTACGAACCTGTAAATCTGTGAATTTACCTGCTGGCTTTTTAAGTAAAGAAATTGCTGACAAAGGAATTTATTTACTCAAAATTTAAAAATAAAGAAACATCTCAATGTTTTAACTTGGTAAACTTAGAGGAGGATATGTGCTGATAAAAGTCTCTTTTCCTAAGTTTACTATGCTTCTTAATAGATTTTCAATGCTCATTCAAAAATACGAGACACACCAAAAGAAAGAAAAAAGAAATCTAACCATAATTTCCTAAAAGATGTTCCTACAAATGAAAGCTATTATGCATATTTTAAACAAAAATTACCTGTTTTCAATAAACACTGATAATATTCACATTTGAAAACAATTTATATTCTGTGGCATGTTAATTTTCATCATTAATGTGTGGAGTATTATACTCTAATTAGTTTTGTAATTAAAAGAATGATATTTAAAATATCAAATTTAAAACCATGAAATGCAGATTTCAAACAGAATGCATTATCATAATAGAACTTAGTTATCATTGCATAAGCTAATATGAATATGTTTATTTAAAGTAGGTACTTTAATTGTTGGAAAGATTATTCTCTATACAGAGGGACAAGGTTTTATGAAACGATGTAGGAAAATTGACAGTAACTGAATTAAGGGTTTCTGTAGATATGCCACTTAGGATTACACTAGTGGCTTATTCTGAAGAGGTTTAGGTCTTATTCCTGTGATTCTAGGCTCTCCTCCTAGTCTAGAGGAGGAACCAATAAAGGGCTGATTCCACCAAGGCACATAATTATGATTTCCCTAAATTAAAATCTTTACTGTCTCAATGTAGTCAGTGCTCATTACTGGATCATTGGAAACAGAATAAGATATTTAGTATATGGCCATGACTATGGATGGGGCTTCCCTGATGGTTCAGATGGTAAAAAATCTGCCTGCCTTGCAGGAGACCTGGGTTTGATCTCTGGGTTGGGAAAATCCCCTGGAGGAGGGCATGGCAACCCACTCTGGTATTCTTGCCTGGAGAATCCCCATGGACAGAGGTGTCTGGTGGGCTACAGTCCACGGGGTCACAAAGAAATGGACATGACTGAGTGATTAAGCACACAAAACTATGGATAAGAAAGAGGGATGGTTAAGCCAATGAAGATCTGAATGAAATTATTTGGAATACTTTGTGGTATTCCTATGCTTAGAGACAAAAATTATTAGAAGGCAACTGCTACCTACAACAAGCAAAGCCTCCAAAGTTCTTGTAAGTTGTTCTTATGTGAAAACACTGTTATTTCCCTTCTCACTGTACTATTATGTAGGGTTTATTAGTGGCGAGAATTGAAAGGAAAATGACCTGAGCCATCACCTAGTGGTCTGACTTCATGATGCTTTTTTTTTTGAGATTCAGTAGCAAGTTGTGACCTTGTGTTTTCTCTCATTAGGAAGGCAGCAAATCTGTCTTTATTTGCATGTTAAGTGGGAAACTTAATTGCATGTTAAGTGGGAAATAAATGTAAGTGGGAAATTTTTCTGGAATTGTATGTATTAAAAGAAAATCTGAATGTAGAGTTGGACACAACTTAGTGACTAACAACACCAATCTCTCACCTGGGACTGTAACATGTGACCAAATACACAGAAAACTTCCTGAAAGAGGAGCATCTACTGTTAGAGTGATACAAATATGATCCATGATTTCCTGCTGGTAAAAGTCCTGGGTCTGCCCTGTTTCCAGTTCTTAACTTCCAGTTAATCACATATTCCTCTAGTCCTGTGACTACACCCTATATCCATCAAGGTTTGTTTGTGGAGTTGAACATTTTCTTAATTTTGGTTCTTAGTTTAAAGCTGTCAGCTCTAATTTCATGGTCAGAAAAAAACAAAGTAGTTCAAGTCATAAAACTCTGATAAGCATTTAAAAGACTGAATGTTTATATTTAATATAGAGTAAAACAGAAAAAAACTATAATCAGATTATAAATTCTAGCTACTACAAGGATATTGTTGCTTAGAATAAAGCTAAGGAAAAACAAATTGGGTCATTTTCAAGAAAGCTTTAACAAAATTATTAATTAGTATACCAGCATGACAAAAAGCATACTTGTTAAAAATGAATAAATATGTAACACTTATAAGATGCTAAGAAAATAAGCCAAATATTAGAGTAATAGAGAAGGTGATCATCTTGTATGTTTGTTTAAATGTGTAAATATATAGAATCAAACCCAAGGAGAAAAGAAATATTGACTGTGACTACTTTCAGTTTGGATTTATAAATAAATGTTTTCCTGTTTGTGTGTATGTGTAGAGAGAGATCAGAGAAGGCAATGGCACCCCACTCTAGTACTCTTGCCTGGAAAATCCCATGGATGGAGGAGCCTGGTAGGCTGCAGTCCATGGGGTCGCTAACAGTTGGACACGACTGAGCGACTTCACTTTCACTTTTCACTCTCATGCATTGGAGAAGGAAATGGCAACCCACTCCAGTGTTCTTGCCTGGATAATCCCAGGGACGGGGGAGCCTGGTGGGCTGCCATCTATGGGGTCGCACAGAGTTGGACACAACTGAAGTGACTCAGCTGCAGCAGCATAGAGATGATAGAGAAAGATATACAAAGATACATACACACATAGATGCAATGCATACTTCCATACTAGCAGAAACATCAGGTCTCTGAGTCAGAGATCAGAGCTTCATTTACTCTAGCAGCACAGGGGAAGAATAATATTCTAGCATTGGTCCCGTACACCACAGCAGCAGAATGAGAGCCAGATGGACAGTCTATACATGTAGTGGGATTATACTTCAGGAGACTGTTGTATGAATCTCAGCCCATTGATAGTCATATTCCCAGCTAGAAATACATGAAGCACTCACTTGGACTCATATTTGCTCATAAGGAATCCCATGGACATTCTCTACCATCACCACAAGGGCCAGTCTTTTTTCTGGATCAGCCCTTGCAGTTCTAATGTCACATCTCAGCAAAACTATCCTGAAGCTTAGAAGAACAAGATCTATTAACTATAGATCCTGAAGGGTACACAGCAAGCTCCAGGTCACACAGTGAGGTGGTGGGTATAAAGAGAAGAAAACTAAGGCCTCTGCCTTTATTAGGGCCCAATGGTGGGGTACCTAGGACTCCTCCAGATCCCTCTTTAGTAATAACATTTAAAGCAGGAGATTTGGAATTAGTGTACAGGAAGAAGTGAGGTCATGTGATCAGAGAAGTGGTAGAGTGATCAGTCAGTTACCCAAACTTTCTAAAAGGGGAATGAATTTTGTGGGTGGGGACAGGCCAGTTGCTAATCAAGTTGTTTCTTTCTTTTTCCTTTTTTTCTTTTACTAGTAGCTGTGTCATACAGCTGGCAATATGCTTATTCTAGATAGATGTCTTTGAAATCAGTGCCTTAGGAATCAAAAGCTTAACATCAGACTCTGTCTTACAATCAAAAAGCTTCATGTCAGGCATTTACCAGAGAGAGGCTTCCAAAAATATGAATCTGCAAGTTTATGTAGAAGTGGGACAGCTGTTTCCCACTTTCTTCTAAGACAGAGAAACATTTATATCCTACTATAAAAGAATTCTCCTGGGGGAGAGAATGAGGAAGATCTAGGATTCTTTCATTCTGAAATACAAATAAATATCCCTAGGTGAAGGATAAGACAAATACTATAAATCCTTTAATAGTGTGGCACATTTGCATAATTAATGAGCTAATACAATACAATTTTAAATAACCATAGTTAATTCACATTTCCTCAGATTTTTCTTAGTATCTTTTTTCTCATTTGGTATCCAACTAAGATACCAGAGTGTATTTAGCGGTGTGTCTCTTTAGACTCCTCTTGGTTTTCACACTTCCTTTATTTTTGATGATTTTCATATCTTAAAGAAGATTGAACAAATATTTAATAGAATATCCTTTGATCTGTATTTGTCTGATAGTTTTATCATGATTAGATTGGGGTAATATATTTTAGGAAAGAAGATATTTACTCCCAACATGACTTATCATTGTTGACACTGAGCTTGGTCATCTGGATTGAGATAGTGTTTGTCAGTTTTATTCACTGTGAATTTATTTTTTTTCTCCTTTCCATTCTTGGCTCTTTGAAATAAAATACTATACAGAGCCCACACTTAAGTGAGAATATATGCTTCACCTGTTTAGGTGAAAATATTTACATAAGTTACATGAAATACTTCTCTATGGGAGCTTTATTCCCCAGTTTATTGATATGTGTGTTAGTCACTCAGTCATGTTCGACCCGACGTGATCCATGGACTGTAGCCCACCAGGCTGCTCTGTCCATGAAAGTTTCCAGGCAAGACTACTGGAGTGGGTTGCCATTTCCTCCTCCAGGGGATCTTTCCAACCCTGAGACCGAACTTGGGTCTCCTGTGACTCCTATATTGCAGAAAGATTCTTTACCCGCTGAGCCATCAGGGAAGGCACCATTTATTTATATAGCCAATCATTAATTTATTTATATCAGAGATATTCATTTATTCTTTGGGTTATAGTCCAATGCTACTTTATTCTAATACAACTTAAATTCCTTCAGCTTCATTAGGCTCCTGTGTCCTTTTGAGACATACTTTTAATTACATGTGTGTTTCTTTTTAAATGTTTCCTTACTTTTTAGTACTGAAAGATGACCCAAGATAATCTCATACATTACCTGTCCCAACCCTAGAATCAATCTTTTTGCCATGAGTTCTGGTTTCTTATATTGGAGCATGATAGTACAAACCAAGATCTCGATAGTTCAGTTCAGTTCAGTAGTTTAGTTGTATCGAACTCTTTGCAACCCCGTTGGGCTGCAGCACTCCAGGCCTCTCTGTCCATCACCAACTCCCGGAGTTTACCCAGATTCATGTCCACTGAGTCAGTGATACCATCCAACCATCTCATCCTCTGTCGTCCCCTTCTCCTCCTGCCTTCAATCTTTCCCAATGTCAAGGTCTTTTCAAATGAGTCAGCTCTTCGCATTAGGTGGCCAAAGTATCGGAGTTTCAGCTTCAACATCAGTCCTTCCATGAACACTCAGGGCTGATCTCCTTTAGGATGGACTGGTTGGATCTCCTTGCAGTCCAAGGGACTCTCAAGAGTTGTCTCCAACACCACAGTTCAAAAGAAATCAATTCTTCAGTGCTCAGCTTTCTTTATAGTACAACTCTCACATCCATACATGACCACTGGAAAAAGCATAGCTTTGACTAAATGGACCTTTGTTGGCAAAGTAATGTCTCTGCTTTTTAATACGCTGTCTAGGTTGGTCATAACTTTCCTTCCAAGGAGTAAGCGTCTTTAAATTTCATGACTGCAGTCACCATCTTCAGGGATTTTGGAATAATCAAAAGTCAGTCACTGTTTCCACTATTTCCACATCTATTTGCAATGAAGTGATGGAATTTGTTGCCATGATCGTAGTTTTCTGAGTGTTGAGCTTTAAGCCAATTTTTTCATGCTCTTCTTTCACTTTCATCAAGAGAATCTTTAGTTTTTCTTTACTTTCTGCCATAAGGGTGGTGTCATCATGAGAAATGCTGGGCTCGATGAAGCACAAGCTGGGATCTAGATTGCTGGGAGAAATATCAATAACCTCAGACATGCAGATGACACCACCCTTATGGCAGAAAGTGATCTTGATATTAGGCATGCTTATTGTTGTTGGGGTGCTGTTGTTTCTGAAAGTGTTAGTAGCTCAGTCATGTTCAACTTTTTATGACTGCATGAACTGGAGCCTTCCAGGCTCCTCTGTCCATGGAATTCTCCAGGCAAGAATACTGGAGTAGGTTGCCATTTCCTTCTCCAGGGGATTTTCGCATCCCAGGCATTGAACCCGAGTCCCCTGCATTACAAGCAGATTCTTTACCATCTGAGCCACCAGGGAAACCCTAGGCCTTCTCCATGACAAAACAAGGGGATATATATACTAACTGAATATTTACACTTGTTCTTAAGAATTTCTGTATTCGTCTGAGTTCAGGCAATGAAATCCCCCAGTTTTTGTCTGTAGAAGTATTTCTCTTTCACTTTTCTAGGATAGTTTCACTGATTTTAGAAAAACATTTTTTAAAACTTTAAATATTTTACAGTACTTCTTCTTACTTGCATTGTTTGTGCAATATATAGTAAATAATAATTTTAGTGCTTATTCCTCTAAGTAAGGTATTTTTCATCTGTCTTCATTCAAGATTCTCTGTCTTTGATTTTCTAAAGGTTGAAATGTATTAGGACTTTGTGTGTGTGTGTGTGTGTGTGTGTGTGTGTGTGTGTGTGTGTGTGTACATGCACATTTATCAGCTTTGTATTATCTATGATTCTTGGCTCTGTGTTTTGGTGTCTGTCATTAATTCTCAGATGTTTTTAGCCATTTTTAATTCAAATATTTCTTGGTTTTTTTTTTTTTTAATACTGGTATTTCAATTATTGGCATGTTAGATCTTTTAGGATTGTCCCATAGGTCCCCAGTGCTTTGACCTCTCTTTTCATTTTTCCCTATTTGCTGCTTGAGAAGCTTCTATTGATCTATCTTCAACTTCACTAATTATTGCTTAACTATGTTAAGTCTACTGATGAGGCCAGGAGAAGCATTCTTCATTTGTATTTTGTTTTCTATTCCTAGCATTTATTTTTTTAATTATTTTTTACTCTCCGTCTATTTTCTTGTATTATCTGTATTTTCTTCCACCATGTCTACTTTTCCATAGATCCACTAACACATTAATCACAGTTATTTTAAATCTCCAATAACTCTCATATCTGTGTCATATCTTGGGCTTCTTCCAATGATTGCTTTATTTCCTCAGACTGTATTTCTTTCTTGCTTTTTTCATACTTGCAACTTTTGTTTGAAAGTCAGACAAATATTCTGGGAAATTGAAGAATAGGAAATAATGTAAATAGGCCTCTAGTATGAGAATTTAAGTTTATCTGACTAGAAGTTGAGCTATGTTTAATGTCTGCTGCTGCTTTATGTACCAGAGGCTTTGAATTCTTTTGGTGTTTTTATATTCTGTCTTGACTCTGTATGTGGGTGTGTATAAAATCTTTATACGAATCTGTATTGTACACCCCTTTCAACTACACCCACTATGATGATATTATACTGAAGCCCTATTTGTGTGGTGATAATGTGGTGGGGAAGAGGAGAAATCTATGATCTAATGATTAAGGTTAAGTGTTTTAGCGGGTCTAGGTTGTAATATTGTGACTTTCATAAGCATTTTCCTACTGGTATAGTGTTTACACTGTCCCCTACATTCTTTCCTGGCTGAAAAGCTTCAAGTCTATTTTCTCAAAGACTTGTCCCCCATTAACTATGCATTTTTTGGCTCCCTTTTTGGAGTACCTTATGAGGGTCTGAGCTGGGTATCAAGTTTCTTCCTAGCTGGAATAATGTTTCATAATTTCAAAAGTGCTTTGTCAAATTACTTTTCCCTGGACAATAATCCTTTGTTATGGAGCAGGGCACTGACTGTGTTTCATAATAGTTGCTTCTCCTTTTCTTTTCCAGAATTAAGAGGGGTTGTTTCTTGGGTTTTCATAGTGAGAACTCAAAGTTTGGTGGGGGAGGGGGGGTCTAGAAGAAAATCCACTAAAGCACAGGTCCCCTTAAGACTGTGGCCACTTGAGGTTTTCACTCTTACACTATTCCTCACTCAGCCTCTGCCAACTCATATAAACAACAACCACAAGAAAAAACCATTATCCACATCCTATCAGAAAGGTTTCTCACTGCCATTTGTTTATATGTTAGTTTATAAACATTTAAAATATATTATTATATATGTAAAAATGTACAAATTCTAATCCAAACATACTCTTGAGAACAGTCCTCTTTTCTACTCTAACCTGGACAGGGATCAGTGCTTTTTAAAAAATATTCAAGTTAATTTCATATTACATTTTATTGAAGAACTATCTTATTATTGAATTCTGTACTAACAAAGGGAGCCCTGGAATGGACTCTACAAGCAAGAATTTTTCCATATACATTTCGATATACAATTTTTTCATATACTGATTCTCAATCTGGCAGCACTGCAGAGTGACTAAGTTCACAGATTAAAAAGTAGAACTAACTGTTTATTTCTTTATTAAACTTTTCACATTGCTAAAATTGTCCAAAAGGATTTAAAAATCAGTTCTGTTTTTGAAATTTTGGACTTGATCAAAATCAAAAATTTTGTGCTTTGTACTTGAAAAGACACTATAGGAATACGAAAAGGCAAAACACAGAGTGGGATAAGTATTTTCAAATCGCATTTCTGATAATGGACTTACATTCATTAGAAACATAGAAAGAAAAATTACAGTTCTATAATAAAAGACAAACAATCCAATTAAAAAGTGAGCAAAAGAATCCAATAGATATTTCACCAAAGAAATAGAAATGGTCAATAAGCACAGGATAAGATACTCAATCTCCTTTGTCATTAGGAAAAATTATTTTAGAACCATAATTAGATAATACCTCACACTTACTACACTGGCTATAATAAAAAACACAAATGATAAAAAAGTATTGACAAGTATGGGGAGAAATGAATCCTCATATTGCTGATTGGAATATAAAAGATTTCAGTTGCTTAACAGAGAACTATATTCTATATCCTGTGATAAACTATAACAGGGAAGAATATGAAAAATAATTTATATACATATGTGTATAACTGAGTAACTTTGCAGTACAGCACGAATTAACACAACATTGTAATTCAACTTCACTTCAATAAAAATAAATTTGAAATGAGTTCAGCTGCTTTGAAACACAGCTTAGCAATTTCTGAAAACATTAAAAATTTGCATTTACCCTATGACTCATCAGTTCCACTCTTAACGTATCTACTCAAGAGAAATGGAAACATCTGCCTACCCAAATACATACATATAAATGTTCATAGCAACCTCAGTCATAATAATTAAAAGATTGAATAACCAGATATCAACTGAATAATAAACAAAGTGTGGTATATTCATACAACAAAAGACTATTGAGCCATAAAAGAGCAAAGTACGGATGCAAGCTAAAAATGGAGGACCTCCAAAATATTTTTAAGTGGCAGAAGTCAAATGCAAAAATCACCTGTTGTTTAATTTCATTTATATGAAATGTCCAGAAAAGGCAAATCTGTTAAAACCAAAAGTATACTGGAGTTCCCTCGGCTATTACTGGAAAACAGTCATTACTATAAATAGCACAAGGGATCATTTCAAGATGATGAAAATGTTCTAAAATGAGACTGTAATGATGGTTGCTCAACTCTTAATTTACCAAAAATCATTGTACAATTAAACTGTACAAATTTTGCAATATATACTTTGTGTTCTGCAAAAGCTGTTAAAAAACTCTGATACAGAATGTGAGGAAGAGAGACAATATTAAAATTTCACATACAATAATAATCTGCATCCTGGAGAATGATAGCAGTATTAACATAAAGTCACCATGTATTCTGAGCATTCGTATAGTGAAATATTATTGTATACAAAAAAAAAAAAAAGATAACACAACTACTATCTTCTCATGTTTGAAGATTATATACATAAAAAATTAACAGCTTGGTTCCCCAATATTTAGCAAATACCATACATAGGAGAGGTAGATTCTGTAACTATGTAAAGCTGCACTGAACATCATGTCTGGTATTTGTCTTCTCTCTGATTTGATTTTTTTATCTACAAATTGGGGATACTAATGTTCTCCCCACTGCATTATCTGCACTATTTATAGTCAGAATGTAAGACAAATAAAAGGGCACTTAATCAGGCTCTAGAATATAAGAGAAAATACTCCTCATAATATGTAGACTCATGAAGAAATTCTGCAGGCTGTATTGGCTTCCTGTGGCTGCCATAACAAATTATCATAAACTGATATAAACAGCAGCTTAAAACAACAGCAATTGGAAAGAAATTAACTCACAGTTATGGAATCTAGAAGCCCCAAGTCAAGAGGTGAGCAGGACCATGGTGTATCTGAAGATTCTAGGGCAGGATCCTTCCTTGTCTCTTTCTACTTCTGGTTGGTGTCAGCCATTCTCAGTGAGTTTTGGCTTAGAGGCACATCACCCCAGTCTATGCCTCTGTAGACACAGCCTTCTTCTATGTCTTCACATTGTCTTCCCTCTGTACATCTTTGTATCCAAATTTTTCTGTTAATAAATACTGTTATTAGATTACGGCCTAACCTAATCATTCATGACCTATTTCAACTTGATTAAATCTGAAAAACCCTGATTTTCAAATAAGGCATATTCACAGGTGCTGGGGGTTAGGACCAGAACTTATTTTGTGGGGAGGAGATTCAATTCATCTCATAGAACTGGTTAAGAGGATCAATTATGTAAAACCTGACTTGGAAACAGAAAAATAGTACTAGGATCAGCTTAAATAAATCGTTTTATTGTAAAAATAATTTCCTATAGGGTTCATTTGAAGTGAGCCTCTTATTAAACATTAAAACATATTTGAGTCATTAAAATTTTATTTATACCCATGTGTGTGTATATACTGGAGAAGGAAATGGAAATTCACTTCAGTATTCTTGCCTGGAGAATCCCATGGACAGAGGAGCCTGGCAGGTAATGGTCCACAGGGTCGCATAGAGTCAGACATGACTGAAGTGACTAAGCATGCAGATGTGTGTGTGTGTGTGTGTGTGTGTGTGTATATATATAAACACATACATATTTGCTTCCAAAGGACTTGAAATTTTTGATGCTGCATATCAAGAGCTTCAAAAGGTTATATATAGAAAATAATGCTTCCAGTATAATACTTAAATTATTTAAATTGATACAATATCAGTTTCCTGTAAACATTACAGTACAGGGATTAAAAAAAACTTTAAACATGTTTAATTAGTAAAATGCAATACAAGAGGAGTCAAATGATGTTACTTGGTGTATGCCTTATAAGGCATATTTTACTGCTGACTGGCTTGTAAATAGATTGATTATAAACACATGTGTAAGAGACAGTATAATTAATTTCACAATCAAGAATTAATCTTGTTCCATGTTTAGATTTTCAAATTCAATGTAAATTCTAACAGGTCCCTAACATAAATTAGCTTGCAATTGACTAATGAAAATTAACCCCCCTGCATTGTTTAAGGGTGAACTATAATTGAGAGAGCTTAGATTTGATAACAGAGTGCCGGAAGAACTATGGAAAAGGTTCATGACATTCTATAGGAGGCAGTGATCAAAATCATCCCAAAGAAAAGACATTCAAAAAGGCAAAATGGTTGTCTAAGGAGGCCTTAAAAATGGCTGAGAAAAGAAGAGAAGCTAAAGGCAAGGCAGAAAAGGAAAGATATACATATTTGAATGCAGAGTTCCAAAGAATAGCAAGGAGAGATGATAAGATAGTGATCAATACAAAGAAACAGAGGAAAATAATGGAATGGGAAAGACTAGAGATCTCTTTAAGAAAATTAGAGATACCAAGGGAACATTTCATGCAGAAGGGCATAATAAAGGACAGGAATTTTATGGACCTAACAGAAGCAGAAGATGTTAAGAAAAGGGGGCAAGAATACACAGAAGAACTATACAAAAAAGATCATGGCGCGATGTTATGATCACTCACCTAGAGCCAAACATCCTAGAACTCGAAGCCAAGTAGGCCTTAGGAAACATACTACAAAGCTAGTGGAGGTGATGGAATTCCAGTTGAGCTATTTCAAATCCTAAAAGATGATGCTGTAAAAGTGCTTCATTCAATATGCCAGTAAATTTGGAAAACTTAGCAGTGGCCACAGGACTGGAAAATGTCAGTTTTCATTCCAATCCCAAAGAAAGGCAATGCCAATGAATGTTCAAACTACCACACAATCGCACTTATCTCACACACTAGAAAAATAATGCTCAAACTTCTCCAAGCCAGGCTTCAACAGTATGTGGAACCATGAATATCCAGATGTTCATGCTGGATTTAGAAAAGGCAGAGGAACCAGAGATCAATTTGCCAAGATGAACTGGATCATCAAAAAAGCAAACTCAGTTAAGTTCAGTTCAGTTCAGTCGCTCAGTCATGTCTGACTCTTTGTGACCCCATGAACCGCAGCATGTCAGGCTTCCCTGTCCATCACCAACTCCTGGAATCTATGCAAACCCATGTCCATTGAGCCGCTGATGCCATCTAACCATCTCATCTTCTGTTGTCCCCTTCTCCTCCTGCCCTCAATCTTTCCCAGCATCAAGCTTTTTTCAAATGAGTCAGCTCTTCGCATCAGTTGGCCAAAGTATTGGAGTTTCAGCTTCAATATCAGTCCTTCCAATGAACACCCAGAACAGATCTCCTTTAGGATGGACTGGTTGGATCTTCTTGCAGTCCAAGGGACTCTCAAGAGTCTTCTCCAACACCATAGTTCAAAAGCATCAATTCTTCAGTGTTCAGCTTTCTTTATAGTCCAACTCTCACATGCAAACATGACTGCAGGAAAAACCATAGCCTTGACTAGACAGAGCTTTGTTGGCAAAGTAATGTCTCAACTTTTTAATATGCTGTCTAGGTTGGTCATAACATTCCTTCAAAGGAATAAGCATCTTGGAATTTCATGGGTGCAGTCACTATCTGCAGTGATTTTGGAGCCCCCAAAACTAATTCAGATACTGTTTCCAGTGTTTCCCCATCTATTTGCCATGAAGTGATGGGACCAGATGCCATGATCTTAGTTTTCTGAATGTTGAGCTTTAAGTCAAATTTTTCACTGTCCTTTTTCACTTTCATCAAGAAGCTCTTTAGTTCTTCTTCCCTTTCTGCCATAAGGATGGTGTCATCTGCGTATCTGAGGTTGTTGTTGTTTCTCCTGGCAATCTTGATTCCAGCTTGTGCTTCCTCCAGATTAGCATTTCTCATGATGTACTCTGCATATAAGTAAATAATAGAGTGACAATATATAGCCTTGATGTACTCCTTTTCCTATTTGGAACCATTCTGTTGTTCCATGTCCAGTTTTAATTGTTGCTTCCTGACCTGCATACAGGTTTCTCAAGAAACAGGTATGTTGTCTGGTACTCCCATCTCCTTCAGAATTTTCCACAGTTTATTGTGATCCACACAGTCAAAGGCTTTGGCATAGTCAATAAAGCAAGAATGAATGATTTTCTGGAACTTTTTTGTTTTTTCAATGATCCAGTCGATCTTGGCATATTGATGTCTGGTTCCTCTGCCTTTTCTAAATCCAGCTTGAATATCTGGAAGTTCACAGTTCACGTATTGCTGAAGCCTGGCTTGGAGAATTTTGAGCATTACGTTACAAATGTGTGAGATGAGTGCAATTGTCCAGTAGTTTGAGCATTCTTTAGAATTGCCTTTCTTGGGGACTGGAATGAAAACTGACCTTTTCCAGTCCTGTGGCCACTGCTGAGTTTTCCAAATTTGCTGGTATATTGAGTGCAGCACTTTCACAGCATCATCTTTTAGGATTTGAAATAGCTCAATTGGAATTCCATCACCTCCACTACCTTTGTTCATAGTGATGTGTCCTAAGATCCACTTGACTTCACATTCCATGATGTCTGGCTCTAGGTCAGTGTGAGTGATCACACCATCGTGATTATCTGGGTCATGAAGATCTTTTTGTATAGTTCTGTGTATTCTTGCCACTTCTTCTTAATATCTTCTGCTTCTGTTAGGTCCATACCATTTCTGTCCTTTATTGTGCCCATCTGCATGAAATTTTTCCTTTGTGTCTCTAATTTTCTTGAAGAGACCTTTAGTCTTTTCCATTCTGTTGTTATCCTCTATTTCTTTGCATTGATCACTGAGGAAGGCTTTCTTATCTCTCCTTGCTACTCTTTGGAACTCTGCATTCAAATGGGAACATCTTTCCTTTTCTCCTTTGCTTTACACTTCTCTTCTTTTCACAGCTATTTGTAAGGCATCCTCAGATAGCCATTTTGCTTTTTTGCATATCTTTTTCTTGGGGATGGTCTTGATTCCTGTCTCCTGTACAATGTCATGAAAATCCGTCCATAGTTCATCAGGCACTCTGTCTATCAATCTAGTCTCTTAAATCTATTTCTCACTTCCACTGTATAGTCATAAGGGATTTGATTTAGGTCATACCTGAATGCTCTAGTGGTTTTTCTCACTTTCTTCAATTTAAGTCTGAATTGGCAATAAGGAATTCATGATCTGAGCCACAGTAAGCTCGCAGTCTTGTTTTGGCTGACCGTATAGAGCTTCTCCATCTTTGGCTGCAAAGAATATAATCAATCTGATTTCAGTGTTGACCATCTGGTGATGTCCATGTGTAGAATCTTCTCGTGTTGTTGGAAGATGGTGTTTGCTATGACCAATGCGTTCTCTTGGCAGAACTCTATTAGCATTTGCCCTGCTTCATTCTATACTCCAGGCCAAATTTGCCTGTTACTCCAGGTGTTTCTTGACTTCCTACTTTGCATTCCAGTTTACTATAATGAAAAGCAAAAAAGCAAGAGAGTTCCAGAAAAAAGAAAAATCTGTATTTTTGACTGCACCAAAGACTGACTGTGTAAATCACAACAAGCTGTGAAAAATTCTTAGAGAGATGGGAATACCAGACCACCTTCCTATCTCCTGAGAAATCTCTATACAGGTCAAGAAGCAACAGTTAGAACTGAATATGGAATTACAGACTTGTTCCAAATCGAGAAAGTAATGTGTCAAGGCTGTATATTGTCACCCTGCTCATTTAATTTGTATGCAGAGTACATCATGTGAAATGCTGGGCTGGATGAAGCACTTGCTGAGAGAAATATCAATAATCTCAGGTATGTAGTTGACACCACCCTTCTGGCAAAAAGTGAAGAAGAACTAAAGAGTCTCTTGATGAAAGTGAAAGAGGAGAGTGAAAAAGTTGGTTAAAATCTCAACATTCAGAAAACTAAGATATGGCATCTAGTTCCATCACTTCATGGCAAATAGATGGGGAAACAATAGAAACTGTTACAGGGTTTTGGGGGGGCAGGAGGGGCAAACTCCAAAATCACTGTAGATGGTTACTACAGTCATGAAATTAAAAGACATTTGCTCCTTGGAAGTAAACCTATGGCCAAACTTGATAGCACGTTAAAAAGCAGAGACATTTCTTTACCAAAAAAGATCCAACTAATTAAAACTATGATTTTTCCAGTAGTCATGAATGGATGTGAGAGTTGGACTTAAGGAAAGCTTAGTGCCAAAGAATGGATGCTTTTGAACTGTGGTGTTTGAGACAACTCTTGAGATTCCTTTGGAGTGCAAGGAGATCCACCCAGTCCATCCTAAAGGAAATAAGTTTTGAATATTCATTGGAAGGACTGATGCTGAAGCTGAAACTTCAATACTTTGGCCATCTGATGTAAAGATCTGAGTCTTTGAAGACCCTGATGCTGGGAAAGATTGAAGGCAGGGAGAGAAGGGGATTACAGAGTATAAGATAGTTAGATGACATCACTGATGTGGTGGACATGAGTTTGAGTAGGCTTTGGGTGTTGGTGATGGACAGAGAAGCCTGGTGTTCTGCAGTCCATGGGGTCACAGATTCGGACATGACTGAGATGACTCAGAGAAATAATATACTGTTTATTTTATTTTTTTTAAGAAATAACATATATAATTAATTACTCATATGTGTTTGCTACACATTTGGCATGTTTTTAATATTTTCAGGATAAGTGTAAAAAGATCCACTTTTGTAAATGAGCACATTTGCAAATAAACTGATTTACTGTAAACTGAACAATGATAATTGCTCAAGTATATTAAAAGTTAGAAAGCTAAAATATAATTTAGAACCATAATGATATTAAAACAATCACTCATAGAGTTAAAATTTTAATATATATATATATATATTTAAAATATATTCACTTAAGTTTTTAATCCTCAAGTGAAGAATAACATTTGTGGACTTTCTTATTCCATATTTACACTAGGTCATCAAAATCATAACTGCTGAAACAGCTGATAACTTAGGGTTTAGACTTGTCTCACATTTGTCAGCTTTTCAAGTGACTTGTTATGTCTGATAGACATGTGCTAGTTTACTCCAGTAAGTTTTGTGATCCCCAATAATGCTCCTTTCAATCTGATGTTATTTGTAGCATAATAAACTGATATATTTTTAATGAAATGCAGTAGGAACAGACACTTAAGACAAATCACCAGCAGTATTACAACTCCAATTTAACAAGTATTCTCACTGAAGAGGTTGACAGACATCTGCACATACTTGTGTGAGTATGCACACACACACACACACACACACACACACACACACTGGTGTAGTACAGATTCATAGTTTTTAAAGGTGATGAGATCATTCAGAAGGAAAAGCTCCATTTTTCCAAAACTACAGAAAACTTTTAGTGATGGTTTCAACAGATTGCCTGTAAATACTGTTGTTTTCATACAAAATTTCATAGAATTTGTATACACATTTTATATTGTTCTAGTTATATATAACTAAAATATATGAATTTTTTTGTTCTAGTTATATATAGCTATAAAATATACATTTTTTTGGTTCTAGTTATATGAAAAATGCCATTGGTAATTTGATAAGCATTGAATTGAATTTGTAGATTGCCTTGGGCAGTATCACTGTTTTGACATTATTGATTTTTCCAGTCCAAAAATATGGCATATCTTTCCACTATGTCATCTTTGATTTCTTTTGTCAACATTTTAAAATTTCCAGAGGACAGGTCTTTTGCCTTATTAGTTAGGTTTATTCCTCAGTATTTTATTATTTTTAATGCACTGTTAAATGGAATTGTGTCTTGAATTTCTGATCTTTTGTTGTTAGCATTTTATAATGTAAGAGATTTCTGTGTGCTAATTTTGTATCCTGCAACTTTACTGAATTAATTGATGAGCTCTAGTAGTTTTCTGGTAGTCTTTTGGATTTTTTTATGTATAGTATCATGTTATCTGAAAATAGTGACAGTTTTATTTCTTTCCAATTTGGGTCCCTTTTCATTTTCTTCACTGATTATCATGTCTATAAATTCCAAAATGACATTGAATAAAAGTGGCAAGGGTGAATATGCTTGTCTTGTTCCTGATTGTAGAGGAAATGCTTTCAACCTTACACTCTTGAGTGTGATGTGAGTTGTGTGTTAGTCGCTCAGTCATGTCCTCTCTTTGCGACCCCATGGACTGTAGCCCACCAGACTCTTCTGTCCATGGGAGTGATCCCCATGCTAAATCCCCTTTCTACAGCTTTAGAAATAATGATGTGAAGGAGACCATCAGAAAATTAGTCAACACCAAAATGTTTTCTCATCCAATGTAATTTTGAGTGAGAAGAGAGATAAAGGAAGGCACTTTCTTAAATGTGCTTTATACAGTGTGTTGATGGCTATTACATTTTTCTTCCAACGTGTGCTTATTTGCTCATCCATGTCCTACTCTTTGCCACCCCATGGACTGTAGCCCACCAGACCCTTCTATCCATGGGATGCTCCAGGCAAGAATACTGGAGTGGATTGCCATGCCCTCCTCCAGTGGATCTTTCCAACCCAGGGATCAAACCTGGGGTCTCCCACATTATAGGCAGGTTCTTTACTATCTGAGCCACCAGGGAAGCCCTTGATGTTAGCTGTAGGTTTGTTGTATATGGGCTTCATTATGCTGAGGTAAGATCCATCTATGCCCAATTTCTGGAGAGTTTTTATCATAAACAAGTCTAACACGTATTTAAATCAACTAGACAGAAAACAGTGTAACTAATATTATTCTGTTTACATAAATATTGAAATCAAACTTTTAAAAATAAAACACTTCCTGTGAGTGTACCAAATAGGGGAAAGTAGTGATTCCTTCAGGGTGTGAGAGGGACTTCAGGAATATTGGAAATATTATATAGTGTTGGTCATATTTTATTTGTTGTCTTTGATGGTGGTACAACTTATGATAATATAATGATCTGTAATTTTTAATGTATACTTCATTTTTATAGTATAAAAGTTTTTTCAGTGTATCATTATACTAATAAAATTTTAGGTTCCCTAGGCAGAATTAAAATCTTAAAAATATTTTTGTTATTAATCTGATTGAGCTTTTCATCATGTTGTTTTGCCATACTTTAATTCAAATTTAAAATTAAATGTTTTTATCCTACAAAATGCTTTATCATATAGTTTTTATCTCATAAAGAATATTCATAATGATAAAAATATAGAACATGCCAATCAAAGCACTTCTAAAATTTCAGAATGTGAAACTAATGATAGAGTACCTATAGAGAATGTACAAATTAAAACTTTTGAAGTCAGAGTATAGAGGCCTGATAGCAAGAGATGGCAAATTTTATATATATATATATATATATATATACATATATTGCAATGAGAACAAAGAAGTAGTGTATTTAGTGGAGAAGGGAAAGTTACATACTCAGAGAAGAAGAATGTGAGCATCCTCAGGAATGAGGGGCACATAGCAGGGTTGTTGATCCCCTCTTATTTTATTTTCCCCTTTGAATGAGTGGAGGTCTTTTGATTAAAGGTGGGATACTCATTGAGTTGAGGTGGGGCCTGTACTGCACCAGTTTCCTTCGGCCCCCAGTCTTGCCCATTTGTCTCCTGAAGTCACTGTACATTGGCTGCAAGAATTGTTCTCCCTTAAATTTTCCCTTACTAGTCCAACAACACATGTGGAAGGTCATACAGCAGTCATCAACTTCCTGTGCATTTTTTAAATTAATTTTTAATGTTAATTGGAGGTTAATTATTTTACAATATTGTGATGGGTTTTGCCATACATTGACATGAATCAGCCACCGGTGTACATGTGTCTGCCATCCCCAAACCCCGCTCACATCCCTCCCCATCCCATTCCTCTGGGTTGTCCCAGTGCACCGGCTTTGAGTGCCCTGTTTCATGTATCAAACCTGGACTGGTGATCTATTTCACATATGGTAATATACATGTTTCAGTGCTATTCTCTCAAATCCCACCCTCACCTTCTCCCACAGAGTTCAAAAACCTGTTGAAACTCTTGCTGTCTCGCATATAGGGTCATGGTTACCATCTTTCTGAATTCCATATATGCGTTAATATACTGCATTGGTGTTTTTCTTTCTGACTTACTTCACTCTGTATAATAGATTCCAGTTTCATCCACCACATTTGAACTGATTCAAATGTGTTCTTTTTAATAGCTGAGTCATATTTCATTGTGTATATGTACCACAACTTTCTTATTCATTCATCTGCCAATAGACATCTAGGTTGCTTCCATGTCCTAGCTATTGTAAACAGTGCTGCAATGATTATCGCAGGTACATGTGTCTCTTTCAGTTCTGGTTTCCTCAGTGTCTATGTCCAGCAATGAGATTGCTGGGTCATATGGCAGTTCCATTTTCAGTTTTTTAAGGAATCTCCACACAGTTCTCCATAGTGGCTGTACTAGTTTGCATTCCCACCAACAGTATAAGAGGTTACTCTTTTCTCCACACCCTCTCCAGGATTTATTGTTTGCAGGCTTTTTGATAGCAGCCATTCTGACTGGTGTGAGATGGTACCTCCTTCTGGTTTTGATTTGCATTTCTCTGATAATGAGTGACGTTGAGCATATTTTCATGCATTTGTTACCCATCTGTATGTCTCCTTTGGTGAAATGTCCATTTAATTCTTTGGCCCATTTTTTGAGTAGGTTGTTTATTTTTCTGGTATTGAGTTGCAGGAACTGCTTGCATATTTTTGAGATTAATTATTTGTCAGTTGCTTCATTTGCTATATTTTCTCCCATTCTGAAGGCTGCCTTTTCACCTTGTTTAGTTTCCTTCGTTGTGCAAAAGTTTTAAAGTTTAATTAGGTCCCATTTGTGTATTTTTGCTTTTATTTCCATTACTCTGGGAGGTAGATCATAGAGGATCCTGCTGTGATTTATGTCAGAGAGCACTTTGTCTATGTTTTCCTCTAGGAGTTTTATAGTTCTTGCTCTTACATTAAGATCTTTAATCCATTTTGAGTTTATTTTTGTGTATGGTGTTAGAAAGTATTCTAGTTTCATTCTTTTACAGATGGTTGACCAGTTTTCCCAGCACCACTTGTTAAAGAGGTTGTCTTTACTCCATTGTATATTCTCGCCTCCTTTGACAAAGATAAGGTGTCCATAGGTGTGTGAATTTATCTCTGGACTTTCTATTTTGTTCCATTGATCTATATTTCTGTCTTTGTGCCAAAACCATACTCTCTTGATGACTGTAACTTTGTGGTATAATCTGAAGTCAGGTAGGTTGATTCCTTCAGCTCCATTCTTCTTTATCAAAACTGCTTTGGCTATTCGAGATTTTTTGTATTTCCATATAAATTGTGAAATTATTTGTTCTAGTTCTGTGAAAGATACCATTGGTAGCTTGATAGGGATTGCATTGAATCTATAGATTGCTTTGCGAAGTATAATCGTTTTCACTATATTGATTCTTCTGACCCATGAACATGGTATATTTCTCCATCTATTTGTGTCATCTTTGATTTCTTTCATCAGTGTTTTACAGTTTTCAATATACAGGTCTTTTGTTTCCTTAGGTAGACTTATTCCTAAGTATTTTATTCTTTTCATCACAGTGGTGAATGGGATTCTTTCCTTAATTTCCCTTTCTGTTTTCTCATTGTTAGTGTATAGGAAAGCAAAGGATTTCTGTGTGTTGATTTTATATCCTGCAACTTTACTATATTCATTGATTAACTCTAGTAATTTTCTGTTTGTGTCTTTAGGGTTTTCTATGTAGAGGATCGTGTCATCTGCAAACAGTGAGTTTTACTTCTTCTTTTCCAATTTGGATTCCATTTATCTCTTTTTCTTCTCTGATTGTTGTGGCTAAAACTTCCAAAACTATGTTGAATAGTAATGATGAGAGTGGGCACACTTGTCTTGTTCCTGACTTTAAGGAAAGTGTATTCAATTTGTCACCACTGAGGATAATGTTTGCTGTGAGTTTATCATATATATGGCTTTCATTATGTTGAGGTATGTTCCTTCTATGTCTGCTTTCTGGAGAATTTTTATCATAAATGGGTGTTGAATTTTGTCAAAGCCTTTCTCTGCATCTATTGAGATAATCATATGGTTTTTATATTTCAATTTGTTAATGTGGTGTATCACACTGATTGATTTGCAAATATTAAAGAATCCTTGCATCCCTGTTATAAAGCCCACTTGATCATGATGTATGAACTTTTTAATATGTTGTTGGATTCTGTTTGCTAGAATTTTGTTGAGGATTTTTGCATCTATGTTTATCAGTGATGTTTGCCTGTAGTTTTCTTTCTTTGTGGTATCTTTGTTTGGTTTTGGTATGAGGGTGGCCTCATAGAATGAGTTTGGGAGTTTACGTACCTCTGAAATTTTCTGGAAGAGCTTGAATAGGATATGTGTTAATTCTTCTCAACATTTTTGGTAGAATTCACCTGTGAAGACATTTAGTCCTGGGCTTTTGTTTGTTGGACATTTTTTTATTGCATTTTCTATTTTGGTGCTTGCGATGGGTCTATTAAGATTTTCTATCTCTTCCTGGTTCAGTTTTGGTAGATTATACTTTTCTAAGAATTTGTCCATTTCTTCCAAGTTTTCCATTTTATTGGCATATAGTGCTGATAGTAGTCTCTTATGATCCTTTGTATTTAGGTGTTTTGGGTTGTGATTTCTCCATTTTCGTTTTTAATTTTGTTGATTTGATTGTTCTCCCTTTTTTGCTTGATGAGTCTGGCTAATGGTTTGTCTATTTTATTTATTTTCTCAAATAATCATCTTTTAGTTTTGTTGATTTTTGCTATAGTCTTCTCTGTTTCTTTTTAATTTATTTCTGCCTTTGTTTTTGTGGTTTCTTTCCTTCTACTAATGGTGGGGTTCTTCATTTCTTCTCTTTCTAGTTGTTTTAGGTGTAAATTTAGGTTATTTAATTGATTTTTTTATCTTGTTTCTTCAGGTAAGCTTGTATTGCTATGAACCTTCCCCTTAGCACTGCTTTTACTGAATTCTATAGGTTTTAGGTTATTGTGTTTTCATTTTCATTTTATTTTCTATGTATTTTTTTTATTTCGTCCATGATCTGTTGGTATTTTAGAAGCATGTTAGTTAGCCTACATATGTTTGTATTTTTAATAGTCTTTTTTCCCCCTCTAGTTGATATCTAATCTTACCACATTGTGATCAGAAAAGATCCTTGAAATGATTTCATTTTTTTTCTTTTAATTTACCAAGGCTGGATTTATGGTCCAGGATGTGATCTATCCTGAAGAAGGTTCCATGTGCACTTGAGAAAAATGTGAAATTCATTGTTTTGGGGTGAAATGCCCTATAGATATTAATTAGATCTAACTGGTCCATTGTATTATTTAAAGTTTGTGTTTCCTTGCTAATTTTCTCTTTGGTCAATCTATCCATAGATGTGGCTGGGGTATTAAAGTCTCACAGTATTATTGTGTTGCTGTTAATTTCCCCTTTCATACTTGTTAGCGTTTGCCTTACATATTGCAGTGCTCCTATGTTGGGTGCATATATATTTATAATTGTTATATCTTCTTCTTGGATTGATCCTTTGATCATTATGTAGTATCCTTCTTTGTCTCTTTTCATGGCTTTTATTTCAAAGTCTATTTTTATTTATTTATTTATTTTTCACTTATTTATATTAGTTGGAGGCTAATTACTTTACAATATTGTAGTGGTTTTTGCCATACATTGATATGAATCAAAGTCTATTTTATCTGATATGAGCATTGCTACTCCTGCTTTCTTTTGGTCTCCATTTCCATGAAATATCTTTTTCCAGCCCTTTACTTTCAGTCTGTATGTATGTGTCCCTTGGTTTGAGATGGGTCTCTTGTAGACTGCATATATAGGAGTCTTGTTTTTCTCTCCATTCAGCCAGTCTTTGTCTTTTGGTTGGGGCCTTTAACCCATTTACATTTAATGTCATTATTGATAAGGGTGATCTCATTGTCATTTACTTCACTGTCTTGGGTTTGAGTTTATAAACCTTTTCTGTGTTTCCTGTCTAGAGAAGATCCTTTAGCATTTGTTGAAGAGCTGGTTTGGTGGTGCTAAATTCTCTCAACTTTTCTTGTCTGTAAAGTTTTTGATTTCTCTTTCATATTTGAATGAGATCCTTGCTGGGTATAGTCAGCTGGATTTCAGGTTTTTCTCTTCATCACTTTAAGTATGTCCTGCCATTCCCTTCTGGCCTGAAGAGTTTCTATTGAAAGATTAGTTGTTATCCTTATGAGGATTCCCTTGTGTGTTATTTGTTGCTTCTCCCTTGATGCTTTTAATATTTTCTCTTTGTGTTTCTTCTTCATTAGTTTGATTAATATGTGTCTTGGGGTGTTTCAGCTTGCATATACCCTGTTTGGGACTCTCTGGATTTCTTGGATTTGGGTGGCTATTTCCTTCGCCATTTTAGGGAAATTTTCAACTATTATCACCTCAAGTATTTTATTGTTCCCTTTCTTTTTGTCTTCTTCTTTTGGGACTCTTATGATTCAAATGTTGGGGTGTTTAACATGGTCCCAAAGGTCTCTGAAATTGTCCTCATTTATTTTAATTCTTTTTTTTCTTTTTTCCTCTCTGCTTCATTTATTTCTACCATTCTATCTTCCACCTCACTTTACTTATTTTCAGCCTCAGTTATTCTACTATTGGTTTCCTCCAAAGTGCTTTTGATCTCAGTTATTGCATTATTCATTATTGATTGACTCTTCTTTATTTCTTCTTGGTCCTTGTTAAACATTTATTGTATATTTTCAATCCTTGTTTTTGATCTATTTATCTGTAACTGCATTTTGTCTTCAAGATTTTGGATCATCCTTACTATCATTCTGAATTCTTTTTCAGGTAGATTCCCTATCTCCTCTTCTGTTGTTTGGTTTGGTGGGCATTTATCATGTTTATTTACCTGCTGAATATTTCTCTTCCTTTTCCTTTTGTTAGATTGCTGTGTTCGGAGTGCCCTTTCTGTAGGTTGGAAGTGTTTGGTTCCTCTTGATTGTGGAGCCTGCTCTCTGTGGTGGGTTTGGACTAGTGGCTTGTCAAGGTTTCCTGCTTAGGGAGCTTGTGTCTTTGTTCTGGAGGGTGGAGCTAGATCCCTTCTCTCTGGAGTGCAATGAAGTGTCCAGTAGTGAGTTTTGGGGTGTCTATGGGTTTGGTATGATTTTGGGCAGCCTGCCTTTTAATGCTCAGGGCTGTGTTCCTGCTCTACTGGAGAATTAGCATGGCATGTCTTGCTCTGGAACTTGTTGGTTCTTGGGTGGGACTTGATTTCAGTGTAGGTATGGAGGCTTTTGTATGAGCTCTTATCTATTAATGTTGTCTGTACTTAAGAGTTCTCTGATGTTCTCAAGTTTTGGAGTTAGGCCTCCTGCCTTTGGCTTTCAGTCTCATTCTGACAGTAGCCTCAAGACTTCTCCATCCATACAGCACAGATGATAAAACATCTAGGTTAAAGGTGAAACATTTCTCCACAGTGAGAGACACCCAGAGAGGTTGAGTTACATAAGGAAGAGAAGAGGAAGGAGGGAGAAAGACGTGACCAGGAGAAGAGGGGGAGTGAAGAAGGGAGAGAGCAATCTAACCAGTAATCAATTCCCTATATGCTCTCCACAGTCTGGAACACCCAAAGAGATTCACAGAGTTACATGGAGAAGAGACGAGGGAGGAGAGAACTAGAGGTAATGAAGAGAAGAGGGAGGAGTCAAAAGGGGGAGAGACCAGTCTAGCCAGTAATCTGTTCCCTAAGTGTTCTGCATAGCCTGGAACACCCAGAAAGATTCAGAGTTAAATATAGAAGAGAAGGGGGAGGGAGGGGATAGAGGTGACCTGGGAGAGAAAAGGGAGAGTCATAAGGGAAGAGAGCAATCAAGCCCATATTTGCACCCCTTGGTGAAAATGACTACTGAAGATTAGATTCTTAAAGATACAAAATAACAAATACCAAAAAGCAAGGATTAAAAATCTAGAGTAGAGGTTAGACTCTCAAAAAAACAATATTAAAAAAAAAATCAATCACAAAAATCGTAAACTATATACTTGAAATTTGCTTTAAAAATAGGATCTTTTTTTGGCAAGGTAACAGAAAATTATAAAAATGAAAATTAAAGGAGTAATAAAGAAATTTAAAAAAATTAAAATGTGATGGTAGTAAAAATATATCTAGAAATATCTCTGGAGCTATTGTGGGCAGTGTGGGTGGGGCCAGTTCAGTTTCAGATAGTTCCTTGTTCCAGCTTGTATTTGTTCTCAGGGTCTATAGCCCCCCTCCAATGCTTAGTCAATGTTAACGACAGGGTTTTATCCTGTTGTACCTATCACTTCCAGAGCGGTTCCCTCTTCTCCATTTATTTTGGCTTCCTGTGTTTGCAAGTCTCTTTGGTATCTAATTTCTGCCCTGACACAAGGGTGCAAAGATGATCACTTATTTAGGCTCACTTGTTCGGTTGTGTTGTGGGGAGGGAGGAATACTGCAAACAGGTATCGCTGGTGTGTGGGAAGTGCTCGCTGTGTACTGACCACCTTGGGTTTGCCCCAGCTCACAGCAGTGTATGCTTTCTGGGTCTACACTGCTCAGGCTCTAGGGTGCTCTGCAGGGCATTTTCAAGGCGGGCTCTGTGTTTCATTCACTTCCCATGTATAAGTCACTCAGGTTCAGGTTCTCCAGTACTCGTCAGGGGCACAGACTTGCTTGAGCGAGTGTTTTGGGCCCTTCCCAGGTCCGAGCAGCTCAGGCGACCAGGTGCTTGGTGAGTGCACTGTCCCAGGTGGGCCGTGCATCTTAATCACCTCCCTGGCCCGGCCTCTCGGTTTCCCGGGTGTGCCCCGAGAGCACCGTCTCAGGTGTGTCATGTGTCTCTCTGGGGAGCTGATCTCAGGCTGCGACCCTCCTGGCAGATGTCAATCATCCAGGATCCCAGGAAGACATGGTTAGCAACTGGGAGCCTGCTCACAGTTTTGTCGAGCATGCATGTCTCTGGGTCAGAGATTGGACCAGCCCCTTGCCTTCCGGCTCTGACTTTCATGTACCTGCCTCTCTGCTCTGGCAGGGGGAGGGGCCCGAATGCAGCCAGCTAATTCTCCTTTGGTATTCACTCAATCCTTTGTTCTGTGAGGGGACCAAGCTGAGAGTTACAGAATTTTGCAGGGAATTTTCTCTCCCTCTCTCTCTTTCTCTTTTTTTTTTTTTTTTTTTCCATCTATGCTGATCCCACAGTTTGGGTTGCTATCTCACGTTAGCTCCTTCAGATTGTCCTCAGGGCCTTCAGGCCCAGTCATTACCCTAAGGACTGATGATGCAGGTTGCGCCTCCCTGTCCAGTCCCTGCTCACTGGTGGCAAATAAAAGCCTCTGGGCTACTTCTCCACTGGCAGTTGCAGTTAGGCTCCTATTCTGTGTTGTCCCCCCCCCCACCCCCCCCATTATATTGCCCTCTGAGACTCCAAAATTCCCCACAGACCCACCTGTGAGAGGGTTTCCTACTGTTTTGAAACTTCTCCTCCTTCACGACTCCCTCCCCAGGTCTGGTCTCTGCCCCTAACTGTCTTGTGTCCCTTTTTGTCTTTTATAATTTGTCCTACCTCCTTTTGAAGAGAATGGGCTGAACTTCTGGGTACCTGCTGTCCTCTGCAAGCATTCAGAAGTTGTTTTGTGGAAGTTGCTCAGCATTCAGATGATTTTTTGATGAATTCACAGGGGAGAAAGTGGTCTTCCCATCCTATTCCTGTGTCATTTTGGGGCCACCCAGCAAATTATATTCTTATGAAGTTAACTAAAATAAACACTTTTTTTTATATGCAACCACAGTTCTCAAACAATATTACAGACACACGGATACAAATACACACAAATACAATTCAGAAACTACTATTAAATAAATTAAAATTTTACTTCAGTGTATTTGATAAATCTGTATTCTGTAGCATCTTCCTGAAGATTAAAAACATACATTAATAGCTATTAATGTATGGTACAATAGAAAATCATAGATTAAAAAGATCACAAAAGTTCTTAAGTTAAAAAATGAAAAATGATTAGTCAAGATTTTCCCAAGGTTATTTGACTAGAGAATACATTCCTCCCCATGCCCTATAACCCTTAAAAAAAAAATGAATTTTTTGTAGATTTTTTTATTGACTGGTCAGTGGTGGAATGTAGGGAACTTGTAACCAGGCCCCTGTGGTTTCTCTACCTCACTTCAAGGAGAATGGACAACAGGGTATTCAGTAAACAGGTAGAGGAAATAATTTGCCTCTATATCTACCAAGTAAATTTTGAAATTCTCTAAATAAATTTTCTATCTGGAAATGAGACCCTAGAAAAGTGCCTCCTTAGGATTATAGTTTAATTTATTATTACTCCCTTTTCAGATGATTTCTGTAGTTTGCCCTGGTAATTAAGTAAAGTTGAAATTCTGGAGTTCTCTGATATATATTTATAAACTAAGGGCTTTTCATGGGAGATTTCTTTCATGGGGATAATATGTGAATATGCTTTGTAAAAATAAAAGTGTATTGCATCCATTGCTCTACTATTCATTCAACAGTTTATTACTGAGTACCTTATTTATACACAGTGGGCTTCCCTGGTGACTTACTGTTGAAGAATCCATCTGCTGATGCAGGAGACGTGGGTTCAATCCCTGTGTTTGGAAGATCCTCTGGAGAAGAAAATGATAACCCATCTTGATATTCTTGCCTGGGAGATCCCATGAATAGAGGGACCTCGTGGGCTACAGTCCATGGATTTGCAAAAGATTGGACAAGACTTAGTGATGAAAGAAAGGTGAAAAGTGAAAGTGAAGTTGCTCAGTTGTGTCCAACTCATTGCGACCTCATGGACTGTAGCCTACCATGCTCCTCTGTCCATGAGATTTTCCAGGCAAGAGTACTGCAGTGGGTTGCCATTTCCTTCTCCAGGAGTGATGAAAGCAACAATAGTCTATGTGTTGGCTCTCAGAGATTAAAAAATGATTCCTTTCCCCAAGAAATTAGAACATGGAAGAGGATATTTGTAAGCAAAAGCAAAACAAAAAGATACTCATTTTGAAATCTCATATAATACAATTAAAGAATTGCTATAGGAAAATAATTTAAAAAGTGAAAGAATAATTGCACATGGGAAGACAAAAGCAGGTGAAGGGGCATTCACACACAAAGATTATTTCCTTTTACTCTCCACTTTCTTCCCCACTTTCTGTGAGTCTTAATATAGGAGCAAGTGTCTGAAAGAGGAAGAAACGATATATTGTATTCAGACACCACAGGTTTTATCAATACATGAAAGTATAAAAGAATATACCCTGTTCCGGCAACTATTTTTGTTAAATTTATATAAGAAAAACAATCTTACAACTGCCACCAGACTTATTCATTCTTTGGGCAAAAAAGAAAAAAAAATTCTTAGAACAAACTATGTCAGCATTAGATATGAAAAGAGAAAAACTAAGAGTGGAATGGAGATGTAGGATGGTAACAAAAATTTCACCTAATTTCATCTATTAGAAATGATCATTTTGAATCCTGTCTTGATCTCTATGTTAGAAATAATAAAGATTTGCTGGATTAAGATAAATTTATGCTTGTATATACAAATATTTTTTGAAAAAAATAACAGATTATCAAAGTTAAGCTAAACTAGTAGCACTAAGTAACACAATTTGCAGAGAATATAGTAAAGATATTCCCACTAATTTTCTTTTTTCTTTTTTATTTTTCAGTGGCAAGAACATGTAACATGAGATCCACACTCTTACTGTATTTTTAAGTATACAATACAGTATTCTTGACTACTGTGGACAATATTGTTTAGCAAATTTCTAGAACATATTCATTTGCATAATTGAAACTTTATATCCCTTGATTAGTAATTCCTCATTTCCCCCTCTTCCCATCTCTGGCAATCACTGTCGCATTTTCTCTATGAGTTTGACTATTTTAGATGCATCATATAAGTGAAATAATCCAGGATTTGTTGTTCTGTGACCAGCATATTTCATTTAGCTGTCTTCATGGTTTATCAATACTATAACAGTACAGTAGTTCTTTTCTTTAAGACTGAGTAATATTTCACTGTGTGCATGTGCCATGTTTTATTTATCCATTCTTCCATCAGTGGATATTTAGTTTGTTTCCACATCTTGGCTAATTTTAATAGTGCCTCAGTGAATATGGGAGTGCCAATATCTCTTCAAGATCCTAATTTCAATTATTTTGGATACTCAGAAGTTAGTTGATGGATCTTATAATAATTCTGGTTTTTAATTTTTGGAGGAACCAGTGATGTTTTGTATAGTTTCTATACCATTTTATAGTTTCACCAATAGTGTATGAAGCTTCCTTTTCTCTACATTCTTGCCAACACATAATTTTATCTTTTGTTGTTTTCAGGACAATTCTAACAAGAGTGAGATGATATCTCATTGGAGTTTTGACTTGTGTTTTCTTGAAGATTTGAAGATTAAGTGCATTGAGCCTCTTATCACATACCTGTTGGCCATTTGTATATCTTCTTCATAAAAATGTCTATTCAAGTCCTTAGCTCATTTTGTAATCATGTTATTATAGTTACTATAGTAAAAAACTATTAGGTTGTGGGATTTTCTAGTATGTTTTTTGAAATGATGGCAGAGGAGCAGGTGGATGTGGAGTACATCTCTCTCCATGGATATATCAGGAATACACCTTCAGACACAGAAGTGCGTGAAGAACAACAGCTGAGAGTGGAGAGGAGGACCTGACCTGGAAAAGAATATATAGAACCATACAAAGCTTGTTGTCAATTTTATTGGCACTAAGAAATCCAATGTCCCCACATCTAAGGTCAGGAGAGTGGCTGTGATTTGCTGGAGTGGACATGAGAAGATACCCCATGTCCAAGGTCAGGAGCTGCAGCTGTGCTTGGCTGGAGCAACCGTGAGGAGATACCCCACGCCCAAGGGCAAAGGAGAAATCCCAGCAGGAGGGTAGGAGCGGGCAAATTCACACTGAGAATCAAACCCCATCCCTGCCAGAGATGCTCAGAGGGCTGAAACAAACCTTGTGCTCATCGGGACTCAGGGGCCCCACAGAGACTGAGCCAGAACTGTGTTTGAGCATCTCCTGTGGAGGGGGGTCAGCAGTGGCCTGCCCCAGGGGCAGGGGCTCTGGGTGCAGCAGACCTGGGTGTGGCATGAGCCCTCTTGGAGGAAGTGGCCATTAACCCCACCACTGAGCTGCCAGAACTTACATAAGACTGGGAAATAGACTCTTGCTGGGCACAAACAGAACCTTCTATGCACCAGGACCCAGGAGAAAGGAGCAGTGACCCCACAGGAGACTGACCCAGACTTGCCTGGGAGTGTCCAGGAGTCTCCAGTGGAGGTGTGGGTTGATGATGGCTTGTTGGGGGCAGTAAGTGTAGCAGTACATTCATGGAACCTTTTGAAAGAGATCCCCATTATCTTCATTACCTCCACTATAGTTTGGCCCCAGATAAACAGCAGGGAGGGAACACAGCTCCACCCATCAACAGGAAATTGGTTAAAGATTCACTGAGCATGGCCCTACACATCAGAACAAGAACCAGGTTTCCCCTCAGTCACTCTCTCCCATCAGGAAGCTTCCATAAGCCTCTTATCCTTCCCCATCAGAGGGCAGACAAATTGGAAAGCACAATCACAGAAAACTAACCAATCTGATCACATGGACCACAGTCTTTTCCAACTCAATGAAACTATGAGCCATGCCATGTAGGGCCACCCAAGATGGGTGGGCCATGGTGGAGACTGATGACAAAATGTGGTCCACTGGAGAAGGGGATGGCAAACCACTTCAGCATTCTTGCTCTGAGAACCCCAAGAACAGTATGAAAAGTCAAAAAGATAAGACACTGAAAGATGAACTACCCAGTTTGGTAGGTGCCCAATATGCTACTGGAGATCAGTGGAGAAATAACTCCAGAAAGAATGAAGAGACAGAGCCAAAGGAAAATAAATAAATAAAAACACACAGTTGTGGATGTGACTGGTGATAGAAGGAAGTAAAGTCCAAAACTGTAAAGAGAAATATTTCATAGGAACCTGGAATGTTACGTTCATGAACCAAGGAAAATTGGAAGTGGTCAAACAGGAGGAGATAAGAGTAAATGTTGACATTTTAGGAATCAGTGAAATAAAATAGACTGGAATGGGTGAATTTGACTCAGGTGATCATTATATATACTTCTGTGGGCAAGAATCACTTAGAAGAAGTGGAGTAGCCATCATAGTCAACAAAAGAGTTCAAAATGCAGTACTTTAATTCAATCTCAAAAATGACAGAATGATATCTATTTGTTTCCAAGGCAAATCATACAAAATCACAGTAATTCAAGTCTATGCCCTGATGAGTAATGCTGAAGAAACTGAAGTTGAACAGTTCTATAAAAATCTACAAGACCTTCTAGAACTTACACCCAAAAAAGATGTCCTTTTCATTATAGGGAACTGGAATGCAAAAGTAGGAAGTCAAGAAACACCTGGAGTAACAGGCAAATTTGGGCTTGGAGTACAGAATGAAGCAGGGCAATGGCTAATAGAGTTTTGCCAAGAGAATGTACTGGTCATAGTAAACACCCTCTTCCAACAACACAAGAGAAGACTCTACACATGGACATCACAGGATGGTCAATACCGAAATCAGAATTATTATATTCTTTGCAGCCAAAGATGGAGAAGCTCTATACAGTCAGCTGTAACAAGAACAGGAGCTGACTGTGGCTCAGATCATGAACTCATTATTGCCAAATTCATACTTAAATTGAAGAAACTAGGGAACACCACTAGACCATTCAGATCAGTTCAGTTCAGTTGCTCAGTCATGTCTGACTCTTTACAACCCCATGAACTGCAGCACATTAGGCCTCCCTGTCCATCACCAACTCCTGGAGTCCACCCAAACCCATGTCCATTGAGTTGCATGAGTCCATGCAACCATCTCATTTTCTGTCATCCCCTTCTCCTCCTGCCCTCAATCTTTCCCAGCATCAGGGTCTTTTCAAATGAGTCAGCCCTTCACATCAGGTGGCCAATGTATTGGAGTTTCAGCTTCAACATCAGTCCTTCCAATGAACACCCAGGACTGATCTACTTTGGCATGGAATGGTTGGATCTCTCTGCAGTCCAAGGGACTCTCAGAGTCTTCTCCAACACCACAGTTCAAAAGCATCAATTCTTCAGTGCTCAGTTTTCTTTATAGTCCAACTGTCACATCCAAACATTACCACTGGAAAAATCATAGTCTTGACTAGATGGACCTTTGATGACAAAGTAATGTCTCTGCTTTTTAATATGTTGTCTAGGTTGGTCAAAACTTTCCTTCCAAGGAATAAGCATCTTTTTATTTCTGACTACAATAACCATCTGCAGTGATTTTGGAGCCCAGAAAAATAAAGTCAGCCACTGTTTTCAATGTTTCCTCATCTATTTGCCATAAAGTGATGGCATTGGGTCAATGATCTTAGCTTTCTGAATGTTGAGCTTTAAGCCAACATTTTCACTCTCCTCTTTCACTTTCATCAAAAGGCTCTTTAGTTCTTGACTTTCTGCCATAAGGGTGGTGTCATCAGCATATCTGAGGTTATTGATATTTCTCCCAGCAATCTTGATTCCAGCTTGTGCTTCCTCCAGCCCAGTGTTTCTCACGATGTACTCTGCATATAAGTTAAATAAGCAGGGTGAAAATATACAACCTTGAAGTACTCCTTTTCCTATTTGAAATCAATCTGTTGTTCCATGTCCAGTTCTAACTGTTGCTTCTAACAGGTCTAACAGGTTTGACCTAAATCCAATCCCTTACAATTATACAGTGGACGTGAGAAATAGATTCAGGGGATTTGATCTGATAGACCGAGCACCTGATGTACTATGGATGGAGATTCATGACAGTGTACAGGAGACAGGGATCAAGGCCATCCTCAAGAAAAAGAAAGGCAAAGAGCAAAATGGCTGTCTGAGGAGGCCTTACAAATAACTGTGAAAAGAAGAGAAGTGAAAAGCAAAGGAGAACAAGAAAAAGATATCCATTTGAATGCAGAGTTCCAAAGAATAGCAAGGAGAGACAAGAAAGATTTCCTCAGTGATCAGTGCAAAGAAATAGAGGAAAGTAATAGAAATGGAAAGACTAGAGATCTTTTCAAGAAAATTAGAGATAGCAAGGGAAGACTGCATATTCATGCAAAAATGGGCTCAATAAAGGATAGAAATGGTATGGACCTGACAGAAGCAGAAGATATTAAGAAGAGGTGGCAAGAATACACAGAAGACCTATACAAAAAAAGATCTTCAGGACTCAGATAATCATGACGGTGTGATCACTCACCTAGAACCAGACATCCTGGAATGTGAAGTCAATTGGGCCTTAGGAAGCATCACTACAAACAAAGCTAGAGGAGGTGATTCAATTTCAGTTAAGTTATTTCAAATCCTAAAGGATGATGCTGTGAAAGTACTACACTCAATCTGCCAGCATATTTGGAAAATTCAGCAGTGGCTACAGGACTGGAAAATTTTAGTTTCCATTCCAAACCCAAAGAAAGGCAATGCCAAAGATTGCTTAAACTACCACACAGTTACACTCATCTCACACACTAGTAAAGTAATTCTTAAAATTCTCCAAACCGGGTTTTAACAGTAAGTGAACCATGAACTTACAGATGTTCAAGCTGGTTTTACAAAAGGCAGAGGAATCAGAGATCAAATGGCCAACATCCATTGGATCATTGAAAAAGAAAGAGAGTTCCAGAAAAACATCTATTTCTACTTTATTGACTATGCCAAAGCCTTTGACTGTGTGGATCACCACAAGCTGTGGAAAATTCTGAAAGAGATGGGAATACCAGACCACCTAATCTGCCTCTTGAGAAGCCTGTATGCAGGGAAGGAAGTAACAGTTGAAATTGGATATGGAACAACAGACTGGTTCCAAATAGGGAAAGTAGTATGTCAAATATGTATATTGTAGCCCTGCTTATTTAACTTATATGCATAGTGCATCATGAGAAATTGGTGCTGAATGAAGCACAAACTGGAATCAAGATTGCCAGGAGTAATATCAATAACCCGAGATATGCAGATGATACCACCCTTATGGCAGAAAGTGAAGAAAAACTAAAGAGCCTCTTGATGAAAGTGAAAGAGGAGAGCGAAAATGTTGGCTTAAAGCTCAACATTCAGAACTATAAGACCATGACATCTGGTCCCATCACTTCATGGCAAATAGATGGGGAAACAGTGACTGATTTTATTTCTCTGGGCTCCAAAATCAGTGCAGATGGTGATTGCAGCCAAGAAATAAAAAGACATTTACTCCTTGGAAGGAAGGTTATGACTAGCCTAGACAGCCTATTGAAAAGCTGAGACATTACTTTGCCAACAAAGTTCCGTCTAGTCAAGGTTATAGTTTTTCCAGTAGTCATGTATGGATGTGAGAGTTGGACTATAAAGAAATCTAAGCATCAAAGAGTTGATGTTTTTGAATTGGAGAAGACTCTTGAGAGTCCCTTGGACCACAGGGAGGTCCAACCCATCCATCCTAAAGGAGATCAGTCTTGAGTGTTCATTGGTAGGACTGATGCTGAAGCTGAAACTCCAATACTTTGGCCACCTCATGCGAAGAGCTGACTCCTTTCAAAAGACCCAGATTCTGGGAAAGATTGAGTGCAGGAATAGAAGGGGACGACAGAGGATGAGATCGTTCTATGGCATCTTTAAAATATGTCTCTTTTATTTTTATGTATGGCTTTCTCAATATTCTGCTTATTCTTCAACTTCTTTAACTCCTTTGTGAAACCTCCTACTATCGTGGAATGTTCTTTCTACTATTGAATAATAGCATCAGTGTTCCTTCCCCATTCTTTATTCAACCATTTCAATTCAGACAGACAGTCTAAATTTCTTTTTTTTTTTTTTTGTAAAGTGTTTAAACTTTAAAGTGGAAGATAGAATGTATCTGCCCTGCTGCATGGACTCAATTATAATATCTTGACATTAATTATATTTTACATGTCCACAGTACTATGCTCAGAGTGTGCTTCTTCTTGTTTTTTTTTTTATAGAGGATAATTATAAAATAATGAAATTTAAATGAAGCATAATCAAATTAAGTATGCAATGTGTGAAAAAACAAAACCAGGAGAGTCATTTGTCTTTCTATTGACTACCTCCTGTGGATATAGATGGATTTTGTTCTGGTTTTTCAAGTATTCTTATTTCCAACTTATATCCTCAGTGATAATGATGGTACTGGCATATCCGTCACTAATTTCAGAATAAATTACATTAAGCAAAGATTTACTGTGTGCTTTATAAGGGAGTGAAAATAATAAAGAGAAAATAATTTGTTTAGATAGGAAGTATTTGCTTCATTCTTACTAGGTCAAATCTCAGCATGGGAGTATCACATAAAGAACCAGGTAGGATTTGATAAATTAGAAGATTCAGCATTAGAGAAACATGAATATTCTCCCAAAATAATCTATATATTTAATTCAATCGTTAGTCAAGGTTGTTCTTCCCTAGTGGCTTGGTGTTAAAATATCTACCTCCCAATTCATGAGATGTGGGTTTGATCCCTGGGTTTGGAAGGTCCTCTGGAAAAGGAAATGACAACCAACTCCAGTATCCTTACCTGGGAAATCCCATGGACAGAGGAGTTGGCAGCCTACTGTCCAAGGGGTTGAAAAAGAGTTTGACACAACCTAGCAACTAAAACAACAAATTTCGCATAGGCACTATAAGTTTAAAAAATAGCCACGAAAATCTTAAATAAGAAAAAGATAAAACTATATCACTTTTAGAAATAAGAGACTAATGAACTTTATTTGGGCTCATGAACTTTTAAATGGAAATACACACACACACACACACAAACACACACACACCAAATTCTATCTATGTGCATAAATAGCATGTAAAAACTGTTTAAATCCTTCCCAGAACATTAAGGTTTGAAAATGTTTATATTAAGTAATTAGTTGTATTCATAAATCCACAAAATTTGTCACAACGCAAGGTAGGCAATAACTACCTTTTTACTGAATTAGAGTTTGGCCATGCAATTAGTTTTTATATATGTCATAAATATCTATTACACACACACAAACACATTAAGACTCATTTAGTGTCCTTGTTCCTTACAAGATTATTTTTATCTTTGAAATCAAATATTTTTATATTTCTATTTTATTATTGACAAAGTTATCATGCAAGTACTAAGGATTTCCTGGTGGCCCAGTGGTAAAGAATCTGCCTGCAGTGCAGGAGACACAGGAGATGTGGGTTCGATCCCTGAGTCAGGAAGATCCCCTGGAGAAGGAAGTGGCAAACACTCTAGTATTCTTGCCTGGGAAATCCCATGGACAGAGGAGCCTGGTGAGTTATAGTGACCATGGGGTCACAAAAGACCCAACTTAGAGATTAACAACAACAAATAAGGGCTTACCAAAAAAAAAAATCATATCATAAAATTATGTTTATATTTTGGTTTGGTTAATTGGATTTTACCAAAGTAAGGGATAATTTTCTCTTGGTTTAATTGCATTTTATTTTTTGACAGGGAAATAAAGGCCATTTAAAGTGACTGGTGAACTTGCTGAGAAATTAAGTTTACAGATAATTTACAAAATTAGTAGTCCAACTTTTGGAAAACAATAGTTAGGTACAATATAATGCAATATACTCCCACACAAAGTCAGCTAAATAATTATTTGCTGCTAATAAATATCTTTACATTTCAATTAACTCATGATCTTTTACTGTTAATGCTAATATAAATTCTATTATCTGGAAATATTTTCTCCTATTTTTTGAAGTTTATTTTTTAAAAAATTTCAATTAAAATCACAAATAATTTTGTGCATGCTAAAAACTGATGAAAAAATCTGTTTTAGCCTCCAGAAAATTATATTTTAAATGATATTTTTCTACATCATTTGATTTGAAGGCAAACTGTATATATAATTAAATCAAATATTTCTTTTTAACAAATTAAATTGATTTTAAGAAGAAGCCTCATAGAGCACACTGTTTTTAGGAATTAGTTGAATGACACTTTTCCAGTTGAGTTTAGGAGCTGGAAATAAAATGGCAATACAAGCTTACATTCCACCAGTATTTTTAATGATTTTAGAATTCTAATTCTAAAATTGAATTAAACCTGAATAAAAGAATAAAACAATTTCTTCAAAACATTATATTTGTTTGAATTAACTTTATGCTTTGAAATGTTTGCTAGAATAGCATTATTACATATCTTTTTAAATAAAATTATTTTTTTAGCACATTCTCAGTGTTAAAAAAATTAGATGTCACTTGGTTTGTCCTAAGACAGTCTGGAAGTCAAGTTAATTAATTGAAAGTTATTTTTAGATATGGAAATTGATATATAAGTTAATATATTTCAAATATATAAAAATTTAAAAGACATACCCTTCCATTAGCTATAAGAGCTTATTAAATGGAAGATTTTTGTTTGTGCTTTTCTTTCTTTCTTTCTTTTTTCCTATGGGGTGGGACACAGAAGTGGTATACCAGAATACAGAGTAACAAGACACTTGGCATTATTTCTAGAATGTTCAAAATTAAATATATTTCAGTAAAATGGCAATTGTCCTTTTTCGTAAACTGGTAAGTATGAATAAACTCAGATATGCAGACGACACCACACTTAATGCAGAAAGTGAAGAGGAACTAAAAAGCCTCTTCTTTTTTTTCTTTTTCATTTATTTTTATTAGTTGGAGGCTAATTAGTTCACAACATTGCAGTGGGTTTTGTCAAACATTGACATGAATCAGCCATAGAGTTACATGTATACCCCATCCCCATCCCCCCTCCCACCTCCCTCTCCACCCGATTCCTCTGGGTCTTCCCAGTGCACCAGGCCTGAGCACTAACCCTCTTACACTGTTGGTGGGAATGCAAACTAAAAAGCCTCTTGATGAACGTGAAAGAGGAAAGTGAAAAAGGAGACTTAAAGCTCAACATTCAGAAAACTAATATCATGGCATCTGATCCCATCACTGCATGAGAAATAGATGGGGAAACAGTGGAAACAGTGTCAGACTCTATTTTTGGGGGCTCCAAAATCACTGCAAATGGTGATTGTAGCCATGAAATTAAAAGACGCTTACTCCTTGGAAGGAAAGTTATGACCAGCCTAGACAGCATATTTAAACGCAGAGACATTACTTCGCGAACAAAGGTTCATCTAGTCAAGGCTATGGTTTTTCCAGTAGTTATGTGTGGATGTGAGAGTTGGACAGTGAAGAAAGCTGAGCACGGAAGAATTGATGCTTTTGAACTGTGGTGTTGAGAGTCCCTTGGACTGCAAGGAGATCCAACCAGTCCATCCTGAAGGAGATCAGTCCTGGGTGTTCATTGTAAGGACTGATGCTGAAGCTAAAACTCCAGTACTCTGGCCACCTCATGCGAAGGGTTGACTCATTGGAAAAGACCCTGATGCTGGGGGGGATTGGGGTCAGGAGGAGAAGGGGACGACAGAGGATGAGATGGCTGGATGGCATCACCGACTCGATGGGCATGAGTCTGAGTAAACTCCGGGAGTTTGTGATAGACAGGGAGGCCTGGTGGGCTGCGATTCATGGGGTCACAAAGAATCGGACACGACTGAGCAACTGAACTGAACTGAAGTATCTAAAGTGTTATTTTTAAAATTCTATTTCTTTAAAATATATTAAAGTAAAAAAACTTTCATATTTACTATATAATTAAATTTATAATCTTTTTCATTCTCTCCAATACATCTTGTATAGATGGTGACTAAATGTATTTGAAATAAAATAGAAGTTCCCTAAATTTAGTGGATTATTTATGTTCTAGCAACTTAAAAGTTATATTAAAAAATATGTGTTCCAAGATTCCTATCAGTTTCCTGGTTAAGAATAAAAATCCAGAAAAATGCAGTATTTGAGGGAAAAAAATTGTTTGAGAGGAAAGCTAGATAAACAGCGATGGGCAGCATACAGACAGGGGCAGGAAGTACAGAAAGATTTCACATTCATTTGGTCAAAATTGTTCAGCTATTTTTCCTTGTCTAATAATTGTTATGCAAATTTTGGAGTTTCTGTCCTCTTATCTGCAAAATAAGAAGTCAGAATTATATGGTCTACAAGGTTCCTATTATGTTTCGGTTCTCTCATACATAACAGTTATTCACTCAGTATTGTTTTTCTTACCTGTAGTAGTCACTGTGCTTTTACATATAGCAGTATATAATTTACTGTGTAACTTATGTAGCTTACTGTTATATTCTATATATAATTCATTACTGTGTAACAAACTTAATGACTTGAAACAAGATAATTGAGTGCTTCAGCTCTGCAGGTCAGTCGTCTGGGTCCAGAATTACTGGGTTTTATGCTGAGGCTCACACAATGCTGTGATTCAGATAATTGTTGGCCATACCGTGGTTCTCATCTAGAGTTTGAGATTTTCTTCCAAGTTCATTCAAGTTGTTGGCAAAACTGTTTCTTATAGTCCTAGGAATGAGGTCCCTGTTTTGTGACCAGCAAGTATAGGTCATTTTCCACTCCCAGAGGCAATTTGCATTCCTTGCCATGTGGCCTCCTCCATCTTAAAAGCTAGTAATGGAAAAACTCCCTCATTGACTCCATCTCATGTTTACAATCGGACTTTGAAACTTTCACCAGAAAGAGTTTGACCCTTATAAGGGCTAAACTGATTAAAAGCAGCTTACCAAGGATTATTTTCATTTTAAGGTCAATTGGTTTAAGATCTTAATTTTATCTACAAAATACCATTATAGCAGCACCTAGATTATTATTTAATTAAATAACTGACAAAAGGTTTATATACCCCAGTGGGATGGGAAACTTGAGACATATCTTAAAGTGTTAGTTGCTCAGTTAAGTTTGACTCTTTGGGATCTCATGGACTAAAGTCCTCCATGCTCCTCTGTCTATGGGATTTTCCAGGCAAGAATACTGGAGTGGCTTGCCAGTCCCTTCTCCAGGATATCTTTCTGACCCAGGGATTGAACCAGGGTATCCTGCATTGCAGGCAGTTTCTTTACCATATGAGCCACCAGGGACACATCTTAGAATTTTGCTTATCACAAAAACTGATGTGTCAGCCACAGTCTCTTTCATAACATATGCAATCAAGTTTGGGGAAAAATAATGCCTAAATAATAAGCTAGTTATATTTAATACATGTTTAATAGAAGAAGTAGGTGCTTTGAGTGCAATTACTTATGACCATCTTAACTGAACAATGCAACCAAGCTAGCCACCTGCACCAAGAGCATTTGCTGTTTTTCAGTCACTAAGTCGTGTCAGACGCTTTGCAGCCCCACGGACTGCAGCACGCCAGACTCCTCTGTCCTCTATTATCTCCCAAGGAAGAGCATAGTCTTTAAATTTCAACTGAGGGCATGGAGTTTTCTAAATCTTTGTTTGGTCAACATTTCTCCCACAAATTTAACATGATATTTGGATGTTGCACTTGCAATTCTCCATTTATTTCTTCAAATGTACCCCCTTCTTTTTGCCTGGTGCCTTGCTCAGCCTTCTCACCTTACCCAGGGGTGAAAATTTACATACTGTTTTACCCTCTGTCTTCTGGTTGAATCTGATCAGTGGTAGATACAAGCAAGAGAACAGAGGTGAGAAGACAGTGATGTTGGGATACTTGTTCTTCGTCTCTGCTAGTCTGTAGCTTGACCCAGTTCTTGTCCAGAAGACTCCTCCTATCTGTGTGCTTCTTTTCACTTCAGTCTAGACAAAGCAATGATTTTCTGCTATTTCTGATCTTGAAGTCCTTTATAGCATCTCTTGCATTTTCCTTATTATCCAAATATTGTAAATATGCTTCTCCTCAATTACTCTGTTAAGAGTGTAGAATCTATTAGTTGATACTGTAATTGCTATAAATGCTTTATTACTAGTTTAGTATTTTCTGCATACATACCCCCCAGTTTGTTTAGAGTATGCTATATGAATATGAGACTATGAAATACAGTTATAGCCAATGAGACATAATCAGATGGGCTTTTCTGGAAAAGCAGCTTACTTTTTTTTTTTTTTCCTATTACAGATGACAATAATGACTTATTTTCCCTTCCTGTGTCTTCTTACTTGGTTGGGAGGAGGAGACATGTAACCTTAAAATCACAAGCATATGATAAAAGCTAGCCCCTATGGATAAGTGTGAAAAATGGAAATAATCTGAATTCCTAGTGATAAATTTAATCCACCATACTTGCCCTGAGTTTCACAATATAAATAAATCCTACTGTCAATTTTTTGTTTGCTTGTTTCCAGCTGTCTTATGAATATATTCCTGACTAATGTTTCCACTCATCCTATTCCTTTCATGACTCTTTCCATATAACAATGCCTTCAGCAGATTAAATGATGAAGTATGTATTTCTGGATTATCTACTTTACTATTTCTTCAGATCATGATCAAAGCCCAGGCAGATAACTAGGTCTGCCAATCTCAAGAGGTTTGAACATGCAATATCAAGTGGACCCTTTAGCACACACATTCTGTAATTTCTTGTTTTTAATAGAACCCATCAAGACTCCTGTCCAGACGTTCTCATAATACTTTGCAAGAGTTACATGTTCCTCAACCACTAGTTAAACATTTTTAAATTATTTTCTATTTATTTTAACATCATAACCAGGTGATGGGGTGGCAAGTTCAGTGTGTTTTTACAAGATGTATGTGAAATTCAGCATTAATAGGAGCCTTAATACTATTTTATTAAACTACTGCCTTTGTTTTTGGCTCATCTCAAATGTCATACTTCAGGTGGGAAGAAAACAAACCACTGCATGTCCCTGTTTTGATGTCTCCTCCATATCAACTTGATGGTCTATATATTTTCTCCTTAATTTGCTTTATAAAGTCATTACATTCCTACCAAATAGTCTCATGAATTTTTCTTTCTTGTTATATGATTAATACACTCTTTGATACTCCTCTAATAAGTACTGGTCATGTTACATTTTATCTGTTACACATTAATAACTGATCTCCTTAGTGGCATTCAGAGAACTAGATGAACAGAAACCAGCTTAAAAATATATTTTCCAGTAAACCTTTCATTAATTAACTCACAATTGAGGCTATAGGATCAATCAAAGATTTTGATCAGATATCTGCCTTAATATAGGTCATGACTGTCATGCAGGCTTGGATTAATTAACACTGAGATAGTTTTTCAGCTCATATGGGGAAAAATGAATTTGAGAGAAAGCAACAAGGAAGAACAAGTAAGATGACAGTGAGTTTTATTTACTAACATATGGGTGGGGAGGAATCTCATGATACACGACATCTGATAATTCGTGATATTTGGTAGAGAGCAATAAGGTTTGACAAGGCAAAGATGCTCTGAAATTAGAAGGCTAGCTCATAAGACAGCACAGGACTTTCTTTTACAGGATATTCTTTCACATAATATTCATATAGTTCTTATTTTTGAGGCTGAGCTTTGCTGCAGGCCATTAGATTTTGAATGTGATTTACTGAGATGAGACAGCAGCAAGATAAAATAGCAAACAAAAAAATTAATGTGAATAATTGAAAGGGTCAGCTTGGTAAGCTTGGTTACATCTTACTAATTGAAGAAAAGTAAAATCTGTTTCTGAAATGATAAGGAAATGCTCAATAATATTTTTATATATTGTTCATTTTCTGTCTCATTTTTATTATGGGAGCAATTAAAACTGAAATTGCATTACCAGTATTGTTGCCATTACAGTGACATTTCATATTTCATGTTTGTGCTCTAGGATTGAGACATTAGAGTGATAACAGGAAACAATAGTGTTTTATATTTTTGTGTAATAAAGACTTTCCATGCTTCTCTTCAAAGTTTGAGATTATTCTCATTAACAAAATTAAATAAAATGATAACCTAGGGAATTCAGTCACTGCTCTTATGCTTTTTCCAGTTTACTTGTACTTAATGAAAGGTTTATAAGAATGCAATTGCACAACTTGGATTGACTTCCTCTTCTCTTCAAATGCAAGGTAGTTCCATTTGTCATATTCTTGTCATTTTCAGAAAAGTATGACACTAACATCAAAACTGTCCCCACTTGAGGCTTCTATTTCATGACTGGAAACATGCATTTATATCTCTAGTTCGTAGAAATGTGGATAAAACAGAGAGAGAGGTAAATTGAAAGTGACATTCGGTAGTTCAAGGGGAGTCAGACAGGATTTAGTGATAAGATTAGAATGTATGTCCTGAGACATAAAGCATAATCTCAAACCTACATGAGTTTTGGAGCTGAAACTGAGCTGCTTAATCCACTACACTATCCTCCCTAGTGGGACATAAGCAGTGAGGTAAATACAATGCAGAGCTGCAGGCAAAAACTAAGGTAGCAGTACATTTTCTGTCTTTGTGTGTGTGTGTGTGTGAATGTCTATATATATTGTGGTATTCTAAAACATGCCCGAGATGAGCAAGACACATGTTCAGGCAGCTAAGGAATTTGTCCCTATTTCATCCGACTCCCACGTTAACCCAAACTAAAATGTGATCTTAAGGTCTAGGACCTTTATTTGTGTTTATGGGAATCATGTCAGTGATTTACACAGAATATTAGTAAATGTTTGCTGAATGCTTAATGTTTTTTTCAGCTTTTTTTATGTAGGCAAATTATTTTAAAAAAGATAAATATCTAACATACTAAAAAAGACACAGGAATGATGTCATGTCATGTAAACAAATTGCACATTTGTTTGCCCATAAATTTCTTATCGTATTTGACTATATTTAAAAGTTTTGTACATCAAAATGAAGAAGCATTATTCATTTCATACATAAAAGTTAATTTATAGGCAATTTTACTCTAAAAGATAAGGATTAAAAGCTTACATTTCAAAAATAAATAAATAAATAAATAAATAAAAGCTTACATTTCAAAATTGCATATTTTATTGAAAAAACTACATGGTCGGTTATTTTCAAGAAAAATTATTTCACTCCTGAGAAACTGGAATTTTTTCATTGGTAAGTTTTTCACTACTTATGGATTCAAAATGGTCATTCTAGCAGCTTCGTTTTTAAAAGATTTTTCTCTACTTCCCAGTTCATTCTAAACCCATACTCCTTTGTTAATAATAATACATAGTGTGGTTAAAATATAATTCTGCTTTATATGCAGAATTTAACCTCAAATAGATACTATTAGATATTGCGGGGAGCGGCTTGAAAGAGCTGACTCTGGGAGCTGCCTTGATTATCGAGGGTTCCTTCAAGGACATAGCTCTCTGTCCCGCCACCCCTCTGAATTTACTATCCAAAGATAAACACAACACTAGTAAGCCTTGAATGCACACAAGACGCAGACAGACAGCCTTTTTACGATTACCCCTAATCTAAATCAGGATGCCATTCCTGTGCTCTGACACCTAGTGAGAGTTCTAATTATTGTTATCTTAAGATGATGTACATGGGGAAGAATTTTCTTTGTGATGCCTCCTTCTTGGTTTAAGTATAAATGAAGCTTGGAGAAATAAAGGAGCATCGTTGACTGCAGCGATCCTCTCGACCCCATCTGTCCTGTGTCTTTATTTCTTAGCCTAAAGGAACGCGTCGTGTTGCTCGCTGAAATCTCCCGGCTGGTCCGGCAAGATATTTTCCCTTTTCTTTCCCTTTGTAATTAATTTATAAATAATTAATAAGTTTATTAATTATTTACATCCTTTATATATATGTAAATATTTCAACTATGGTATTATCTTCAATAAATTAATTCAACTTGGAATAAATATATAGAGAAAACACAGACTATGAGGAGGAAATTTAACTGTATTAAATCACTTTATGTTCAATGTGTTCACTTAGGCAAGCATATGTTTTAATTTAAGGTCCTTCATATTACAGAACTCACAGGCTTAGAGCATTTATTTGAATGTGTTATTTTTGTTTCTTCTAAAGTTCTAGAAATGACATGGCTACAAGAACTGCTTTATGACTGGAGCATGACACTGTTAATTCAATCATGGTACCATGATTTAAATTAAATACACTTTATCACTTACTTCAGAATAACTACTGTGATGTCTGACTTATGCTACTTTTTCTCAGTAAATCACTTCAAAGACATCAGTTCTATCTATTAAATGGTCACATCTAAATAGTTATGTCTAAGAGTACAATATCCTTCATCTGTCCTCAGAGTCTCACAGCCATTAATTTTAAGATTAGTTGCTAGCATATCAGTTATGTCCATTATTTTTCACATCTACTTTTCACCCTTGGAACACCCTAGGTCATAGCCATTAAAGTCAAAATTCCTTTTCTACAGTACAGTACAGAGTAGTTATTTAAATCAAATAACACTTCTGCCATTTGAAAAACCAGAATTGAAATTTTTAAAAATAAACACTTGAATTCAAAATCACTTTAAGAAAATTAAGCATTTTATATATTCTCCCCTCTCCCTCTGGCCTCTCTCTTTCCCTCTGGCCCCTCTTAACATTTTTTCTAATCATTTTATATATGATAATAGCAGCATGTGAAATCATGTTATGAAACAAATTCCATGTACTAAGCAATGAACCTGAATGAAGGAGGTAGCTGGAAATTTATGAAGAAGGCATCTTTATATGATAATTCATCAAGTGTTATAAAGACCATAATTAACATATTATGACAGAAGGGTCAGCATTTTAATATACTATGTTATCATACAGGAGGCATTACTTTGACAAATGTGCTAATATGAAGTGATTTTAAGTAAAAATATTTTTCTGAGGGGGATGGAACGTCAATCTTCTCTTTTTCAAACTATCTTAATTATGATGCAAGAGTTTAACAACTCATGCTTTTGCCAGTATATGACTTTTGGAAAGTTATGTGTTATAGTTCTTACTTTACAGCTGTCATACACATATGAAAGACATGGTTTGTTTCATCATTAAATATTTGGCTAGAAGAGCAATCAAACTAAATGAAATGACATTGCTTCCAGAAAATAGGTTTGTAAAGTAGTAACCAAATACAAAAGTTTATTACTCAGAAAAGATTAATATACTTTGGGACAACTAGACCTACCACTCTTGGACTTCTATATTCTTAATATTTCCCATCAATTAGGTTTTTGCCTCTATATACTCTTCTCTTTTGCACTTATTATTTTTAAATTTCTACAGGAAAATATCTCTACATCATTTTGTACACATATTACCTGAATCTATAAGTCTTCAAATGCAGTGGGAGAAATAAAAATGAAACCAGAAGTAATAAGAAATCAACTTAAGCATACTAACAATTATTTCAAATGTTATATGGCATGAGAATCCACAAAATATATAAAAGATACTGTCAAAGACCAAATTAGTAATATAGAGGGACAAGATTGAGAAAATCACATAGAGTAAAATAGAAAGTTTTAGTTTCTGGAAAGTTTTGTTTTCAGAAGAAAGTTTGTTTTCTGGAGCAAAACTTTGAAAATATGCTCTTCATCTATATCCTAAATGCTACATTCACCTCAAACTTCTTATCACTTTGTGTCTTCAAAATTTATACATGCATTTCCCCAATTTTAATTACTTAATTCTAGAAGGAAATAAGATTGCTATTTTCTTTAAAAGTATGCAAGTAATTTACTTTGAAGTCTGTTTCTAGTATAGTTGAATGTGATTAACAAAACCCAGAGACAATGATTCCTATATCTGTCATGTACTAAGGAGTTAGGGGGCAGATCTGGTACTATGGAGAGGAAAAATTCACCTTTGTCCCGATACTATTTCCGTTTCTCAAAAGTGAGATTTCTTTATTGTCTCTTTTGCTAGGCCTGTTATCTAAGTTCATGGTAATCTTCTATTCAGCCTCTTTCTTTGAGCTCCTGAATCATTTATTGTCCATGAAATTAGTTTATTTTCTGTTCTTCTTTTATGGAAGTTTAGCTTTTAAATCAATACATATTTTAAGAGACTGAAAAAAGATATAAAATACAATGTTATTTTTTACTCATTAGGGAGAATTATTTCCCCATGTTCTGTGTGGAACTTCATGTTGAGATAAACTATGATGTAGATTCCTATATAATGTAAATCCTGTGATTTTTTTAACCATAGTACTAATATTATCAATGTTCAAACTGACTACAATTTCATCAAGAACTGATTCTTTTTTTTCTTGTCAAAATCAATTTGATATCTGAAAAAAATATATTTGTAAATTACTATGCATTTAGTGACTATTAGTAATTTCTGAAACTGGTTTTATAAAAAGGCATAGGTTTAAAAATCCCCACATTTAAAACTTTGTATTTGAGTTCAATTTTTTAAATCAAGTGTACATATTTAATAATTATATTGTTAAACAGATAAATAAGAAAATACTTTGCCTTCCCTCTATAACTTTTTAATTTTTTTTGTTTTTTTTTCTCTATAACTCTAAATTTGTTCATATAAAAAAATAATTGCTCTAAACTGGCAATAGTACCACTGCACATCATATAGCAGAGTTAAAAGGACAAGAGTTTTGGACACAAATTACTTCACATATAATGAGATACTAAAGCTTGTTTGCTGTCATTGTTCTTACCAGGCATGTAAAGTAATTTTACCATTTCTTGAATATTAATGAAACATATATTAAACAAAAAGAAGTAAAAAATTATCGTTTCACTCTTATACAATTTAAATATTTTTCTTTTGCCGTTCAGTGATTTACATGACATTTGAAAGCTATTACATGAACCTGATTTTAGTGTTGTGACCACTGATTAGAAAATCCCTAAGAAAACACTAGGAACAATCTCATTTAATGGTATTTTAATATATAATATGTTAGACTTGTTTTATAACTACCAAGAACAGAGTACATGCAGAGCCTTAAAAGTGTCCTCACACATTATTTGACAACTTCAAATATCAACATGTAGTGACTATACAGAGAAATCAGATGACACTTTGTGATCAATATAACCAATAAGGGACAAACAGTTAGACGTGTCTGAAAATGTGATACTCTGAGAAGAAATAATCAATTTTACATTATGGTAGCCAAAAATGCATAGCCTATATCATATAATAAGGAAGAAAGAAAACAATCAACTTCAAACTGAAACAACTGGTATGGAAAATGCTAAGAAAAATACTGAAACACTGAGGAAGGTGTCCAGATGAAGGGAAACTAAACAGCAAGTAGTAGCAAGTTTTGTTGCTGTTTTTTTCTTTTTTTCTCACTTGACTGAATCTTTTATATGAAAAGCAAACAAATGAAATCCTTTATAGAATATTATTGTGAAATATGAAGAATTTCAATATATGCTGTAGGTTAAAGTGTTACCTAAATGTTAAATTTTCTAAGCATGATAAATATGAAAAGTAAAAGTGTTAGTCGCTCAGTCCTGTCCAACTCTTTGGACCCCATGGACTGTAGCCCATCAGGCTCCTCTGTCCATGGAATTCTTCAGGCAAGAATACTGGAGTGGGTAGTCATTCCTTTTTCCAGGGGATCTTCCTGACCCCGGGATCAAACCAGGGTCTCCCATTTTGCAAGCAGATTCTTTACAGTCTGAGCCACCCAGCACTTAAATGAAATGCTTTGTTATAAGGAAACATGCTAAATAAAGGACTCTTTGAAAGCCCATGGACTGTAGTCCAAGGAATTCTCCAGGCCAATACTGGAGTGGGTAGCCTTTCCCTTCTCCAGGGGATCTTCTCAACCCAGGGATCGAACCCAGGCCTCCAACATTGCAGGCGGATTCTTCACCAGCTGAGCTACAAGGGAAGCCCAATAAAGGACTTAGTAGTTAGGAAAAATGCTGTGACTTTTTGAATCTGGGCAAAGTGTATATGGGATTATTTATGTTTTTTAACTTTTCTGAAAGTTGAAAATCATTTCAAAATAAAATATTAAAAGATATAAATAAATCCAAATGAAATGTATGTGAGGAATCCAAAAATTTGTAGCAACTGAGTTATAGGCATTTCAGTTTAGATTATTTATTTTCTCTTTAAAAGTATGTGTATTTCCTGAATTTTAAAGAGAGATATGGCAGATTGATTTACATGAGATTTAGGCAGAATCTATCTGGTTCGATAGGTTTCTGCCTTAAATCTTTCACATATCAGTAAGGTTATCATAAAATTAAAAGGTGAAACAAAAATGAAGCATACTATAATACAGAAAAAATGTCCCCCAAACAGGGGAAAAAATAAAAACAGATCCCTAAGTGATTCAGATATAGTTATTAACCATAGACTTTAAAATAGTTATGATTATTAATTTATTAAGACAATTATTTAGAAAACACAAAATGAACTAAACACTGAAGAATTATAAAATTTAAGCAAATTATGAGTTTAAAAATATATGAAACTAAGAAATCATTGATTGCATTTAGACAGAACTAAAGGACTGCAAAATAGAAAATTATGAGGGAAAACTGAAGAGATAAACATTAAAAAAAGAAGGGAAAACTGCAGATGTAAGCACAAGAGAGCTATGGAATGCAGACAAAAGATCTAACTCTAAATAGAAGACCAATATGAAAGGACAGTGAGACTGAGGCAGAAGCAGTATTCAGATAGTATCTCATAATTTTCTGAAACTGAGGAAAGACTTTAATTCATAAAAATCAAGAAGTTAGGTCCTGCTCCATAAAGGAAAAGTACAAACAGAACCACATGTGGCTTACCACAGTCAAACTTCCTAAAACCAGAAGTAAAAATAAAATCCTTAAAGTAGCAAGAGAAAAAAAGACGATAATTTCATAAAACATTGTTTGTTCAGCAGAAGCTGTAGATGTTAAGAATCAAAGGAAATACATTTTAAATGCTGAATGAAAAACATAGTAACCTAGAACTATCAGAATTAAATATTTTTGAATATGATGGTGGATTATATAAATTCTCTTCTGAACAATGTTGAAACACTAAAAGCTTGAAAATCAAATTTCCCTCTTATAAAGCTAGAGAAGTATAGAGCAATGAGACTAAAGAAAGGTAGAAGGAAAGAATAAAGATAAGCAGAAATTTTTTTTAAGTTTAAACAAAAACTTTTAAAAGTTGGTTCTTTGAAAAGATTACTCAAATGGTGAACATCTTTAAAGAAGAATCAAGAAAAATAGTAGATGAAAAATCAATTATTAAATTACTGTAGATTCTTAACAATTGTGCTATTAGTACATCTTAGTTCAGTAGAAAAATGAAACAGAAATAGACAGTCTAGAAACAGACCTGTACATTAATTTAAATAGTCAAAGTACACCTGAGACATAGACACAGAAAACAGATTTATGGTTTAAAAAGGGCAAAGGAAGGGATAGATAAATTAGGAGTTTATTAGATTTTTCTAAAACTGGAATATAAATACAATTTTTCCCCATTGTTAATCATCTAACTTACTGTAAAGTTTGGTGGTAAAAGCCTGATTTGAGTGTAATGGCAATTTGCTTTTCTATGGTGGGTAATTTGATGTGAAATCTATGCAGGATCCCATTTGATGTCCTCTGGTGTCATCAAATCTGTATTAAAAGTCTCAGAGACAACCATCATGTTATTTACCACTATATTTTTCCAAATATATATATTTTTTGATTCTGGAGGAAATTTGTTGTTCAGAGACTCAGTCATGTTTGATTATTTGCAGCACACCAGGTTTCCCTGTCCATCACCATCTCCTGGAGGTTGCTCAAATTCATGTCCATTGAGTCTGTGATGCCATCCAACCATCTCATCTTCTGTTGTCCCTTCTCCTCCTGCCTTCAATCTTTCCCAGACATTTACCAGCATCAGATGTTTTCTAATGAATCAGTTCCTTGAATTAGGTCGAGTATTGGAGCTTCAGCATCAGCCCTTTCAATGAATATTCAGTGTTGACTTCATTTACAATTGACTGGTTTGATTTCCTTGCAGTCCAAGGATTTTCAAAGGTCTCCAATACCACAGGTAAAAAGCATCAATTCTTCAGTACTCCACCTTCTTTATGGTCTAACTCTCACATCCATTTATGACTACTGGAAAAGCCATAGCTTTGACTATATAAGATCTTTGACAGCAAAGTAATGTCTCTGCTTTTTAATACACTGTCTAGGTTTGTCATAGCTTTTCTTCCAGGGAGCAAGCGTTTTTTAATCTCACAGCTGCAGTTACCATCTGCAGTGAATTTGGAGCCCAAGAAAACAAAGTCTGCTACTGTTTCCATTGTTTCCCCATCTATTTGCATGAAGTGATACAACCAGATGCCATGATCTCCGTTTTTTGAATGTTGATTTTTTTTTTTTTTTTTGAATGTTGAGTTTTAAATCAACTTCACTTTCCTCTTTCACCTTCATCAAAGGGCTCTTTAGTTCTTCTTCAATTTCTGCCATAAGGGTGGTATCATCTGCATATCTGAGGTTATTAATAATTCTCCCAGAAATTATCTTAGTTGCTTCTTAATTCTTCCAGCAATTAATTCTTCCAGCTTGTGCTTCATCCAGCCGGGCATTTCGCATGATATATTCAGCATATATGTTAAATAAGCAGGGTGACGATATACAGCCTTGACATAATCCTTTCCTAATTTTGAACCAGTCTGTTTTTCCATGTCTGGTTCTAACTGTTGCTTCCTGACCTGCATACAAGTTTCTCAGGAGGCAGATGAAGTGGTCTGGTATTCCCATTTCTGTAAGAATCTTCCACAGATTGTTGTATCCACACAATCAAAGGCTTTAACATAGTCAATGAAGCAGAAGTAGATGTTTTTCTGGAACTCTCTTCCTTTTTCTATGATAATGGATGTTGTTTGATTTCTGGTAAATCAGAATCCAGCTTGAACATCTGGAAGTTCTTGGTTCACATACTGTTGAAGCCTAGCTTTGAGAATTTTAAGCATTACTTCGCAAGCATATGAAATGAGTTCAATTGTGCAGCAGTTGAACATACTTTGGCACTGCCTTTTTGGGGGGTCAGAATGAAAACTGACCTTTTCCAGTCCTGTGGCCACTGCTGAGTTTTCCAAATTTGCTGGCATATTGAGTGCAGCGCTTTCACAGCATCATTTTTTAGATTTGAAATAGCTCAGCTGGAATTCCATCACCTCCACTAGCTTTGTTCATAGTGTTGCTTCCGAAGGCCACTTGACTTTGCATTCCAGGACTTCTGGATCTAGGTGAGTGATCACACTATCATTGTATCCTGGTCATGAAGATCTTGTTGGTATAGTTCTTGTGTTTTCTTGCCACCTCTGCTTAATATCTTCTGCTTCTGTTAGGTTCATACCATTTCTGTTCTTTATTGTGCCTATTATCTCTAATTTTCTTGAAGGGATCTCTAGTCTTTCCCATTCTATTTCTTTGCATTGTTCACTTAGGAAGGGTTTGTGATCTCTCCTTGCTATTCTTTGGAACTCTGCACTCAGATAAGTATATCTTTCCTTTTCTACTTTGCCTTTTGCTTTTCTGGAGGAAATTGCTGACCAATAATGAACTCTTTGAAACTCTCAGGCAAAGTTTTAGTGACTGCTGCCTATCTGGTATAAAGATCACAGAAGGCATTTTCTGGCCGTTGTTCATTTTGGTGTGAGCCTTTACATTTACAAATATAGGCAACAGAGCACTTTGAATATCTTTATTCTTTAATGAATTTTTCTGAGATGAAGTCTCATCATTTATATCATATTACAAATCATGTGCTACCCACAAAATCATTGCTACTACCAGTGAATAGATAGTTCCTCTATTTCTAGATACTCACAAATGATTTCAGTCTCAACAGAGGTCTGTGTTGGGTAAGAAGACATTTTCTAGGGGTAAGTTCAGATTTATTGTATGCTGCCTCATATTCTCCTGTTCCTATCACAGAGTATGTTCCCTCAAAACAAAATTTTCTCAGGAAGGGATTTTTAAGAGATGTACATGGAATATGGACACTTGTCAGAAAGATGCTAGGGCGCAGCTCTAGTAAAAGGAGATTTGAATGAAAATGTTTGAGGAAGAAAGGGGTATAGGAGTTCACCTCTTAGGTATAAATCATATCCTAGGGGACATATTTCCTTTGATAATATTAAAGCATGAATTTAGAAGTTCAATATTCTTTCTGAGCTAAAACAGCAGGTAGATTGCTGTAATCAATCTTAGAGCTTACTTCATGTTTAGAACATATGGAGAGGTTATTTGCATATTTGGATAATAATAGAATTTCAGGGTAATTTAAGGATCCTCAGGGGCCTTTGTTAAAAGCTTTGAAAAGTAAGACAATGTCTTGGTAAACTCCAGGAACATAACTATCTCAATACATTGTTGTGTTTTCCAGAAAAATAAAAATAAATATTCTCCTGTCATAAAGGCAAACCAGTATAAAGATTACAGGCTAGGGTCTGGCAAGTATCTGTGGGTTATTAGAAACAGACTCTGAGGCAGAGTTCACATAGCATGGACAAGTGTTTAAAGTTCACATTCCATAACTACATCTATCAAAAATATATAGAGTTGTCATTTAATATTTGCACAGATTTCTCCCATAATTATTTAAGAATAAACTAGGCAATTGGGCACTTGGTTCCTGCTAACACTTTCATTGACCAGCTCTTAAGTTGTTTTTCTTATTCAGTTTCTTAGCAAACAAAGGACAATTGTTTACCTAATGTTTTCTGTCTGCAGTGTCTGCAGGTGTCTTTTTCAAAAGACTCTCTATGCTGGTAGATAATAACTGCAAAGGAGTAGCCAGTTGCTTTGTTTGTAAGGTTTTCAGCATTAGTTTTTCCTGGATATTATTTTACTTTTACTTGGAGACTCTTTAAAAATGCTCAGAAAGTAGTTAGAGATCTGGCAATAGGACTACATATTTCCCATTCTAGATTTTGCTGCATTTTAAGTACTCTGATTCGAGCTTAAGGCTAGACAGAAAATATGAAGAGGAAGATTCAATACATCTGTTTAAGGATTTACATCTGATGAAATCCTTACATGAAAGAGTTAACCTATTACTGAAATTACTTAACGATTTAGTCTCTTTGTGTGTAGGACTGTATTAAAATATAATCTATTTTCACTAGAAAGATGTCAGAGAGAATCTCCCAAGATATTATGCAGCATTTTCAGTTTTTTGAAAGCACTTTAGTTCCCTATGCAAAATGGGACCTCGTAAAAATCAATCAAGATCTTCATCCTCTGCATTTGTCGCTCATTATTTTCAAATGAGATTCCCAATGACATCCTTCGAACTGTTCTAAATTCTTCTATACATTTCTATTTATTTTCCTAGGTTTTTGGACTATTAACAATAGCTCTCACCTATTACCAGTACAAGGGCTCAAAATAAGCTTTAAGTGGCTTGCTGTATTCTAATTATGACTCAACCTGAAAGGTATTGGGAGTTTCTGAATGGTGAGCATCATAGGTGAATTAGTCAGATGGGAAGGCAGAGGGAGGAAGCATGTAAGTATATTGGATAAGGGAAGGGATATAGTTTAATTTATTTAGGGGGGGGATGTGGGAATGTAAAAGAGACACATTTTCCACATATATTTATTTGCTTTAGTGACACAATTTAAAAAAGTAATTTTGCAATTTGAATTTACTTGGAAGCAGTCTCATACCAGTTAAAATACAGACCATTGAATGTTTGAGATTTTGGTTCTTTATTTCCATTCTAAGGTCTTTTTCAAATGAATAATTTAGTTTATAGTATAAGCTTAGGATTCGTGAACATAATAAGAAAAAGGTCTTGGTGAGCAACCTGTTTTTTGAAAAGTAAGCAGTTTTCTTAAGTGTATAACACATTGCCTGATAGAGCAACTATTTCCCAGATAAGCAAATCATTTGCCTGAATAAATTGTTTTCCACAACTTTGCTGAAGCAAATTGTAAACCATTTATTAGTTTATGGACTTATTTTCTGGGCAACCATTACTGAAATAAACACCTAAGTTAGGTTGATAAAGATGGTCTAGGATCTAAGTCCTAATAGTTGAGTTATATTGAAACACATGGTCTCAATTGCACAGAAAATATAAACTTTTTTTTTTCCCCTAGTCATTAAAGGAGGCTATTGGTAACATTGTGAGTCTTCAAGCGTTGCTCAATTTGTGAAGAATCTGCCCACAATGCAGGAGACCTGGGTTCAATCCTTGGATCAGGAAGAGCCCCTGGAGAAGGGCATGGCAACCCACTCCAGTACTCTTGCCTGGAGAATTCCCTGGACGGACAAGCCCGGTGGGCTACAGTCCGTGGAGTTGCAAAGAGACATGACTGAAGCAACTAACACACACACACACACACACTGATAACACTGATCTCAGATTTATTGCAAATCAGAGGGGGCCTTTGTATGCTACATGACCCAGATCCTCTGGAATCTGATTTTAAGGGAATTTTAATCTATAAGTATTGCAGCTTGGAGATACTGCAGGTTTGAATCCAGACCACTGACAGTAAGCTAATACCTCAATAAAGACAGTCACAAAATTGTTTTGTTTCTAGTGCATATCAAAGTTATGCTTACAATATATAGTCTAGTGTGCTTCTCAGGTGACACTAGCAGTAACAAACCTGCCTGCTACTGCAGGAGATGTAAGAGACATGGGTTCGAACCCTGGGTCAGGAAGATCCCGTGGAGAAGGAAAGGCAACCTACTCCAGTATTCTTGCCTGGAGAATTCTGTGGACAGAAGAGCCTGGCGAGTTACAGTCCATGGGGTTGCAAAGGGTCTGACACGACTGAAGCTACTTAGCACACACTCATGCATCTACTAAGTATGAAATAGCATTATTTCTAAACAAATAAAAACAATATACATACATCAATTTGAAAATAATGCTGTTTAAGAAAGGACACCAGCGGACTTACTTGACATAGGGTTACCATAAACCTACAATTTGTAAGGAAAAAAAAAATCAGTTATCTGCAACATAAAATAAAGTATAGCACACTAAAAAGAAGTATGCTTGTATAAAAATACATACATATTATATAGTAAAGAATTTAACCTTTCCCAAAGAGTTTATACATTCAATTCCCTAGAGGTAATCATTAATGCCTTGGAATATCCTGCCTGATAAAAAATTTCTTTTACTTGGGGACCTGGGGATACACCAGGTAGTCTAACAGTAGAATTTCTGGTAGCAGTTCTGGGTCATATGGTATCAGCTTGACCACTGGTGGGTCTGGAGAATGACGTCAGGCATGTGGGCAGTTGACCATGTCAATATGATGGAGCCCTAGAAAAGGCTCTAGACATCATGTCTTGAGTAAGCTTCCCTGAGTGTTAAAACTATATGCATACTATCACATACAGGTCGGTAGGAGGAAAAGACAGCTGGAAACTCCATGTTTGGAATGTTCTATATTTTGCACATGATTCTCTTTTCTTGACTGGTTTTAATCTGTATTCTTTTACTGTAACAAACCATAATCATAACAGTTTTCAATGAGTTCTGTGTACCTTCCCAACAAATTACTGAAGCTAAGAATTTAGATACCACTGGATTTGCTATTGGTGTCAAAAGTGATGGTGGGCTTGTAGACTGTTCTATAACCTTGCATATGCATATTCACGTATAGTGATATATAATCTTGCCTCTCTCAATTCTGACATGTAAATCATATCATATACTCTATAGCACATATCTATCACACATATATATCAGGTATTCAATCATGAATAGCTGACAATTCAACTTTTATAATAGTCTTACAAAAGCTTTTATTTGAGAATGCTAAATATTCATTATTCATTATGTTTTCTACTTTGTATTCCTACAATTAACTTAAAAAATAGATAATATACTGTATTACTGCTCTGTTGAAATTATACATAAACTCCCATGTATTCAGTTCAGTTCAGTTCAGTCACTCAGTCATGTCCAACTCTCCACAACCCCATGAACTGCAGCACGCCAGGCCTCCCTGTCCTTCACCAGCTCCCGGAGTCCACCCAAACCCATGTCCATTGAGTCGATGATGCCATCCAACCATCTCATTCTCTGTCATCCCCTTCTCCCCCTGCCCTCAATCTTTCCCAGCATCAGAGTCTTTTCAAATGAGTCAGCTCTTCACATCAGGTGGCCAAAATACTGGAATTTCAGATTACTTTCCTGCAATCCCACATTCTGTTGACTTCTGAAAATATTTTTTAAAATTAAACTTTTAATTCTGAGATAACTGTAGATAGGCATGAAGGTATATGACATATTACAGTGAGGTTTATTGTACTATTTACCAGTTTAACCCAAAGGTATCATCTTGTAAAACTAGTACAGCATGATAACCAGGATATTAATGTTGATGTAGTCAAGACACAGAATGGTTTCATCACTACAAGAATCCTCAAATCACATTCAGTTCCCTCCTGCCACACATCCTCATTATCTCCTGGCATTTGTGTAATATTATCTCTGTTTCTTCAGTATTGTCACTTAGAGGATGTTGTATAAAAAGAATACTATAGTTGGTGAATTCTTTGGAGTTCAGTTTTCTTTTTGTCTCAGCACAATTGTCTATAGAAAAATCCATATTGTTATATGTATCAATAGTTAATTCCTTTTTACTGTTGACTAGTATTTCATGATATGGATAAACCATAGTTTGTTTCACTGTGGTATTCACCCACTGAAGGACATTTTGTGTATGTGATTAGGACTAAGGTAATACACATTCATTTTCATGTTCCTGTGTATGTGTGTGTCCCATGTGGTGTGATGGTAAAGACCCACCTGCCAACGTGGGTCAGGAAGATCCCCTGGAGGAGGGACTGGCAACCCACTCCAGTATTCTTGCCTGGAGAATCTCATGGACAGATGAGCCTGGCAGGCTACAGTCCATGGGATCGCAAAAGTGTCAGGCATGATTTAGCAATGAAACAATGGCTAATGATATTGAGCATCTTTTTGTGTGGTGTTCTTGTTTAAGACCTGTATATCCTCTGGTGAAATGTCTCTTCATGTCTTTTCCTATCTTCTAGTTGGATGAGTGATTTTTTTTTTTTTAATTCTTGTGTCTTAGAAGTTTTTAATATATTCTGTGGAATATATGCCATAGGATATATAGTTTGCAAATAGTTTCTCCTACTCTGTAGCTTGTGTTGTCATATTTTAACAGGTCTTTCACAGAGCAAAAGTTCATAAATTTGATGAAGTCCAACTTATACATGACATTATTCATGAAAGAAAACAATGATAAGAACACTTGAAACAGCCATAAATTCTGGAGATCTTTCCTAATATTTTTGGTAAACATTTTATAGCTTTACATTTTAGATTTACATCCATGATTTATTTTGCCTTACCATTTTTATAAGAAGTGAGACTTAGGTCAAGATTTCCCAACTTATTTTTGCCTATCTATGGACATTACTTTGTTCTAGAATAACTCATTGAAAACACTATCTTGCCTCCATTGAGCTGTTTTTTGTACTTTGTCAAAGTCACTTGGGAATATTTGTGTGGGTCTATTTCTGAATTCTTCTGAAAATCCACACATTTGATTGCTGTAGCTATGTAATGCTTCTTTAGACCCAGAGGAATCAGGTGGAGAGGGAGGTGGGATGGGGGACCGGGATGGGGAATACATGTAACTCTATGGCTGATTCATATCAATGTATGACAAAACCCACTGAAAAATAAAAAAATAAAAAATAAAATAAATAAATAAAGTTGGATGGACTGATTTTTCTCACTTTATTCTGCTTTTTCAATATTATTTTACTGATGCTGGTTCTTCTGCCTCTCAATATAAATTTGTAATAATCTTGTCTATTCTCTATTTTAATTCTTGTAATATATCTGTCTAGTCTCTCTTGTTGCAGAGAATTTCATAGGAATCAGATTAATCATATATATCAGTTTAGGGAAGAACTGACATTTTTACTAAAATGTATTGTAATTCATGAACACAGTGCTTCTCTATTATTAGATATTTGAATTTTTTTAATTTGCATCTTATAGTTTACAACATTCAAGTTCTATACATGTTTTGCTAAATGTATGTCTGTAAAGAAAGCTGAGTGCAGAACAATTGATGCTTTTGAACTGTGGTGTTGGAGAAAACTCTTGAGAGTCCCTTGGACTGCAAGGAGATCCAACCAGTCATCCTAAAGGAAATCAGTCCTGGGTGTTCATTGGAAGGACTGATGCTGAAGCTGAAACTCCAATCCTTTGGCCACCTGGTGCAAAGAGTTGACTCATTGGAGAAGACCCTGATTCTGGGAAAGAGTGAAGGCAAGAGGAGAAGGGGATGACAGAGGATGAGATGGTTGGATGGCATCACCGACTCAGTGGACATGGGTTTGGGTGGACTCTGGGAGTTGGTGATGGACAGGGAGGCCTGGCATGCTGTGGTTCATGGGGTTGCGGAGAATCAGACATGAGTGAGCGACTGAACTGAACTGATAATTGCTTTATACTGCTGTGACAGCTTTTGTTGTGCAACAAAGTGAATCAGCCATATATATATATATATATATATATATATATATACACGTATGTATATGTACATATGTCCCTTTTTTTTTTATTTCCTTCCCATTTAGGTCACCAGTCATGATTAGAGTTCCCTGTGCTATATAATAGGTTCTCATTAGTTTTACTTTTTTTAAATATAGTAGTATATATATATATATATGTCAATTCCAATCTCTGAAGTCGTCTCACTAGCCCCTCTTCCCCCATTGGCATCTGTATGTCTGTGTCTCTATTTCTGCTTTGCAAATAAGAGCACTATTTAGAATAACAGATCAGAGGAAAAAGCAGTTTGTTAATTGCAATTAATTAAGCACATTAATTGAGGGGGTTTTTTTTTGGTTGTTTTTTTTGTAAAAACCATTTATCAACAGAGGACATCTTCTTCTATCCCTATATTTCTGAGACTTTATACTGGGTCAATTGAATTTATCAAATACTTTTTCTTCATCAGTTGATATGACCATTTAATTTTTCTTCTATACCATACATGGATTGAGATTCTAAATAGAGAATAAGTCTTGTACTCCTAAAATAAACCTCATTATTTTCATGGTGTAAAATAACATATCTATACATAATATATTTGAATTTGATTGTCTTATATTTCATAACAATTTTTGCATTTATATTAGGAATATTAATCTATAATTTTCTTTTGTAAACTGTCTTTGTCTTATTTGGTATCAGGATAATACTAGATTTATTAGTGATTTGTGAAATGTCTCTTCCTCTTGTGCTCTGTAAATGAGGTTGTACAGCATTAGTCTTAATTCTTTAATGATTTAACCAAGTTCCCTAATGAAGCTGTCTAGGTCTGGAGTTTTGTGTGTGTGTGTTGTTGTTTGTTTTTTTTTTTTTTTTTGGTAGTTTTATTAATTACAAATTAGTTTCCTCTAATAGGTACAAGGTTATTCAAGTTATCTGTATCATTTTAGGTGATCTGTGTTAGTTTTTACTTTGAAGACTTGGTCTATTTCACCTAAGCTGTGAAATTTACATATATAGAATTGTGTGTGTGTGTGTGTGTGTATTCTCACTCCTGTCTGACTCATTGTGACCCCATGGACTGTAGGCCACCAGTCTCCTCTGTCCATGGAATTTTGCAGCAAGAATGCTGGAATGGGTTGCTATTTCCTACTTCAGGGCATCCTCCCAACCAAGGGATCGAACACACGTACATTGCCTGAATCTCCTGCACTGACAGGCAGATTCTTTACTACTAAGCCACCTGGGCAGCCCCAGAACTTTTTATATTGTTCCTTTAATATCATTTTGATGTCTATAGTGTCTTTGAAGAAATCACCCCATTTCATTACTGATAGTGGTAATTTCTCTCTTCTTTGAAGAATCAGTTCATTTTCTACCCCCTTTTATTTTTCCTATTTTTAATTTCATTGATTACTTTTCTTTATTATTTCCTTCTTTTCAAGGCTAGCATCTTCAAATCTCTCTAATCTCCATTTTTATACTACCTTGCCCTTGTGTGTATCAAATCTTCCCTTTGATTATCTAAATAATTCGTATCAGATTGAACTGTTCACTTGTGTTATTTTCCCCCTACTTGTCATATTTTGCAGCTCCATTGTTTGGTGCATGGATATTAAAGACAGAAAATTATTTTTGATGGGCTGACCCTTCTATCATTATATAAAGTCCCTCTCTGTATCTGGTAATTTTCTTTGCTCTAAAGAGGTATCAGTGAAAGTATTCCTGCTTTCTTTGAATGAACATTTGCATGATACATCTTTTCCATCCTTTTACTTTTAACCTTTTTTTTTTACTATTTGAAGTGAATTTCTTGTAAACAGTATATATAATATTTGGGACATATTTTAAATCCATTTTGCTAATCTCTACATTGGTATACTTAAACTGTTTACACTTAATAGAAACTATTTTTTGTTGGGAATGTAAGTATAATTGTTTTTGATTTTTCTGTTTTTAATGAATGTTTTGGTCCCTCTGTTCCCCTGCCACCTCTTTCCCCACCTTCCTGTGGGTTCCTGTAACACTTTGTAGAATGCCATTTTCATTTATAATGTTTTTTTCTGGTCTATCTCCCTTTAGACTTTCTAGTGATTTATTTATAGTATTACAGTATATCAGATTTGATGGGTAATATTTAATTATACCAGACACAATGTGTGGTGTTACGTTATGTTACATTAGAATCTATTGTTGCTATCCTTTTGGAGTTAAACCTTATCTTTCATCCTTCCTTTGCTTTTCCTTTTACAATAAAATTATCTCATGTAAATCCATGGCTGATTCATGTCAATGTATGACAAAACCCACTACAATATTGTAAAGTAATTAGCCTCCAACTAATAAAAATAAATGAAAAAAGAATTATCTCAAATATTTATTCTAACACTTTTAAAACTAAGTCAGACATTACTATAATTTTTGCTTCAGCCAGTAGGGAAAATTTAGAAAGCTCAAAAGAAGGAATATCTATTTGCCTATCCTTACTTTTTTTTCTTATTGTACTTTATTCCTTTTTGATGTTCCAAGTGTCCTGAGTTTCCTGGCAACACATTTTCACACATATTCTTTATCTGAAACATATTGATTTCATTTTCATTCCTGAAGAATATTTTAAATTGATAGAGAATCCTGGGTTGCCATTTCTTTTCTTTAAGGGCTTGAAAAATGATGTATTACTTCCTTCTAGTCTCCATGGCTTCTAATGAAAATTTGTTTTCATTTCAATCTTTTCCCTAATAGATGAGGTTTTCTCTCTCTCTCACTGGTTTCAAATTTAGTTTGCTTTCTCTTTCAACTTTAGTTTCAACTTCAGTTTCAACTTTCAACTTTAGTTTGCTTTCTTTTTAGTTTGCAGCCCTCTCAGACACCACTAGAGAATGGGTAGGGGGAAGGTGAATTGGAGAGCTGCATTGTAACTTTGTGAGGGGTGGAAACCTTGCCTCTGTCTTTAGTGCATGGGCTGGAGTGGGCCCATTATTTCCTGTACTGTTTGTCTGCAATTCAGCAGTTGTTAACAAGACTTCTGTCTTCCTAGGCTTTCCCTTTCCTAGCCGAAGCTAAAGAAAGCAGAAATTCTGAAGGCTTTTAATGGCTCCAATTAGCACTTCTCCATTGCTAGCTCCTTTAAGTACCAAGTCTGGGAGTCACGTGGCAAAAACAACACCTACGATATACACCAGTGTGGCTTTCATTGGTTTGCAAAGTCCTTAGCCAATCTAGTCTTTCCTTTACAAAGTCTTCTTAGGTTGTTTTTACATGCTAGGGTCTTAGTTGTACTTACTGGGAGAAATATTCAAAAATATATTTCCTCCCTCTATCTGGAAGAGAAATCCTTCTATTGGCTTAGCAAATGGTATCCTACGTATCTAATTACCTATCTCCAAGATGTGCACTAGTGTTCCAAAGGAATGTGTAGTTGATTACAATACGACATCTATGGATTTTCTTCTACTGTCAACTTTAAGCAAAATGCTACACAAAAAATTTGAGCAAATATTGACTCTAGATTGTTTTTGTTTTGAATATTTATGCAGAAAAATGTGCTCAGTTTGATAGTTTCTTTTATAGCATAATAATAGCTATATTTATTTATAGTCCGTTATTCTGCAAAACAATTTAAACACCAGAGGGTTAAGTGTTCAGTCACTTCCAAGGTGTATCTAGGTAATGTAGTCTAATCAGGCAACTAAGACATACCCTCCAGCAAGCAGACTGTATGAAACTGTTGACCTAAGGTTAGAAATAATTTCGGAGGCAATGACTTCCAATCAAATGTAATTCTTATCTTGGTGGAGGTGGAATCAGCATTATAGATACAATTTTCTTCACTGTAGAAATAAAACTTACCATCAACAAGCAATCAAAAATTCTGAAGCCCCTAAAGACCTTTTTTTTTTTTTTTCCTTCTATTCTGGATAACTAGGCTTCAATTAGGATCTTTTCAATAATATGGAAACATTGCTAACACTGATATCTGTAATCTTAAAACTTACTGCTTTAATAGAATCAGCATGTTATTTGATATTCAGTAGTGGGGATACTTGTAAGAAAAATGTCCAAAGTTGACCCAGAAATACTTTGTGAACAATACTGCTCACACTGTGATTCTATAATAATGACCAGCTGTACCTACTGAACAATCTCATTTGGTTTTTATTACTTCTTATTTTTAACTTTAGTACTAAAGTGCTGAGGCAGCTAAGTAAGCACAGAGACATTTTTTGAATACTAATCTCTTAGACAGCAACCTCTGTCATATCAAGTACAGCTTTTAACGGAAAAAAATAAAAAGAAAGTAGAAAGTTTCAACACTAACTTAATTTAGAATTTACCATTTTTTTTCTATGCGATGTAAATTTTCCAGCACATGACTATTCTCTTTATTACTCTAGTAGGGTAAATGTCATTTGCAGAACTCCTGAGCTGCTAGAGAATACTATTTATAGCAAAAACAACTGCTACTTTAATCAATTGGCGCACTTTATAGCTATGCTGCAAAGCATTCTTATATCTTACACTTATGACAGAAAACCAAATCAAACTAAATCAAATTAGGCCTTAGTGATTGCTGCTATTCTCTAAAAGTATGAAACAGAAGAATGTAATAATAACTGAAAGTACATTTTCAGGGATTAAAAAAATGAATTTGTTATTCTGAAACAAGGAAAAGCACGATTTAAATTTTATCTGAAACAATACATGATTAGAAAATGAGAAGAATTAAATCTCTATCAAGTATGAGACTTTGTATGTTATATTTCTTAATACTAGCTTCCGAAATAGAGGACATTTTCAATATTTATCTCTCATAGAGAGTGAGGAAAACAAGAATTGACCTTCTAAATATCATCATAAGTCGTTTTCTTGATTCTTCAGTTTTACTGAAACTGTTCACAAGTTAGTTAATACCTAAACTATTAAAACACCAATTTAATTCCCAATTTTATTAATTGTAAGTGAACAACACAAAGAAATCAAGTAATCTTGTCTACATTTTTAAGAAGTGTGTGAATTTCCCAACATATCTTATAGTTGAAATATTCTCAGTGATTTGATCATTTTCTGTTTAAATTGGTTATGTACATCTGAGTCTATGGTTCAGTTCAGTTCAGTTCAGTCGCTCAGTCATGTCCGACTCTGCAATGCCATGAACCGCAACATGCCAGGCCTCCCTGTCCATCACCAACTCCTGGAGTTCATCCAAACTCGTGTCCACTGAGTCAGTGATGCCATCCAGCCATCTCATCCTCTGTCGTCCCCTTCTCCTCCTGCCCTTTGGGTCTTTTCAAATGAGTCAGCTCTTCGCATCAGGTGGGAAAAGTATTGGAGTTTCAGCTTCAACATCAGTCCTTCCAATGAACACCCAAGACTGATCTCATTTAGGATGGACTGGTTGGATTTCCTTGCAGTCCAAGGGACTCTCAAGAAGTTTTTCCAACACCATAGTTCAAAAGCATCAATTCTTCGGTGCTCAGCTTTCTTTATAATAAGTTCAACTCTCACATCCATACATGACTACTGGAAAAATCATAGCTCTGATTAGATAGACCTTTGTTGTCAAAGTAATGTCTCTACTTTTTAATAAGCTGACTAGGTTGGAGAAGGAAATGGCAACCCACTCCAGTGTTCTTGCCTGGAGAATCCCATGAATAGAGGAGCCTGGTGGGCTATAGCCCACAGGGTTGCAAAGAGTCGAACACGACTGAGCAACTAAACTTAACTTACTTACACAGGTTGGTCATAACTTTCATTCCAAGGAGTAAGTGTCTTTTAATTTCATGGCTGCAATTATCATCTGCAGTGATTTTGGAGCCCCCCAAAACAAAGTCAGCCACTGTTTCCACTGTTTCCCCATCTATTTGCTGTGAAGTGATGGGACTGGAAGTCATGATCTTAGTTTTCTGAATGTTGAGCTTTAAGCCAACTTTTTCACTCTCCTCTTTCACTTTCATCAAGAGGCTTTTTAATTCTTCACTTTCTGCCATAAGGGTGGTGTCATCTGCATATCTGAGGTTATTGATATTTCTCCCGGCAATCTTGATTCCAGCTTGTGCTTCCTCCAGCCCAGCATTTCTCATGATGTACTCTGAATATATGTTATATAAGCAGGGTGACAATATACAATGTTGAAGTACTCCTTTTCCTATTTGGAACCAGTCTGCTGTTCCATGTCCAGTTTTAATTGTTGCTTCCTGACCTGCATACAGGTTTCTCAAGAGGCACATCAGGTGTTCTGGTATTCCCATCTCTTGAGGAATTTTCCACAGTTCATGGTGATCTACACACTCAAATGCTTTGGCATAGTCAATAAAGCAGAAATAGATGTTTTTTATGGAACTCTCTTGCTTTTTTGATGATCCAGTGCATATTAGTAATTTGATCTCTGGTTCCTCTGCCTTTTCTAAAACCAACTTGAACATCTGGAAGTTCACAGTTCACATATTGCTGAACCTGGCTTGGAGAATTTTGAGCATTACTTTACTAGCCTTTGAGTTGAGTGCAATTGTGCAGTAGTTTGAGCATTTTTTGACATTGCCTTTCTTTGGGATTGAAATGAAAACTGAACTTTTACAGTCCTGTGGCCACTGCTGAGTTTTCCAAATTTGATGGCATATTGAGTGCAACACTTTCACAGCATCATCTTTTAGGATTTGAAATAGCTCAACTGGAATTCCTTCTTCTACACTAATTTTGTTTGTAGTGATGCTTCCTAAGGCCCACTTGACTTCACATTCCAGAATGTCTGGCTCTAGGTGAGTGATCACACCATCGTGATTATCTGGGTCATGAAGATGTTTTTTTGTATAGTTCTTCTGTGTATTCTTGCCACCTCTTCTTAATGTCTTCTGCTCCTGTTAGGTCCAAACCATTTCTATCCTTTATTGAGCCCATCTTTGCATTAAATGTTCCCTTGGTATCTCTAATTTTCTTAAAGAGCTTTCTAGTCTTTCTCATTCTATTGTTTTTCTCTATTTCTTTTCATTGATCATTGAAGAAGGCTTTCTTATCTCTCCTAGCTATTCTTTGCAACTCTGCATTCAGAGCCTATGGTGATTTAAAAATATACATAAATGGGGACTGAACAATGTCAAAAGGTCTCTTCAGCAACTTATGTCATTTTATGATGAACCAGATAATTAGCTAAAGAAAATGATAAAATCTCTGTCCAGTATTAGAGGTTGCTTCCTATCTAATTATTTCATATGAGAAATTATATCAGATGCGAGACACTGAATTCTGTGATCTTTTTGTTCCATATTATTATTGATATAATTTTTAGAATAGCATTTTTTGATATCTACAGTGAGATTTTAAGGTTTTATCTATATTTCTGAATGCTGAAGTTAGTGTCGCATTTCAAATATTTCACTATTATCCAATAGTATTACTTGTATTTGTATTATATTATCAATCATTTTAATGTTATATCTGTATTGCCCATGGGAAATTACATGCATTTAATTTAATGAATTTTTTTATGTGTAGATTATGATACCTTATATACGGTATAGGTACAGATATTTAGCATCTAAGAGATTGTTTTACTCAGCTTTTAGGTATATTAATGTATTTTTTTACTCATTTATAATCTATTTTTCATATATTGGTTTGGCCAAAAAGTTCATTTGGGTTTTCCTCTAACGGAAAACTCCATCTCAGAGGCAGACTTAGCCTAGATTTTGACACTGCACAAGGTCAAAGATACAGAACTGAAGTATGCTACATGATTTATGACTTTGAAACAAAATTTTGGAGTAGAATATGATTTTGTCTTTGCTATATTTCAGTTTATCTTTTTCATGAAAGCAGCTATATTTTTACTCTATTGTTTTAAAAATGAATATCAAGGTGAACAGGTATGACTCCAGTTTAAGAGGTAATGTGGTATTATAGTTGTGGCACTATTCTTTCCAGAAGAAAGATGGATTCTCAAACTTCACTCTTCTTCCTTGCTAATGTCTTAGGGCATCCATAGTTCAGAAAATTCCCAAGACCTAAAGAAGCTGTATCATTCATTATATGTGCATGTATGCATTCCATGTTGCAGTAAATGATTGATGGCTTTTAAGACAGATTTTAACCTGTAGAGCACAAGCTAACAAGTGGTTCTGCCAAAATAACTAGAACACAGATATTATTTTAATTTGCAGCATTATCAATAACAATCATCAAGAAACACATAAATTCAAAGAATTTTAACTGCATTTTAACCACAGATTCTATTAACGTCTTTGGCAATCTTTTGAACTTTTCCTTTACTTAAAAATAACAGTGAAACTCTTTATCACAGATCTCAGACGCTTTACTATCAACCTCTCTGCTACTCGTATTTCCTACCAGAGTGTGTGCCTTAAATCTTATTCACATGTGGTTTTCCACTTAAGTCTTAAAAGTCCTTTTGTCTGTAATGTGTCAACCACACTGCACTATTCCCCTCTCTTCTACTGTGGATTTAAATGTTCCTTCTTCTCTAGTCTTATATTACTTAGGCCATAAGACAGGAAGAACACTTACTACCGTGTATTATGTTTGTTTAGTTTTATGATCTGTTTCCTCTGGTAGATAATGAGCGCCATCAAGTTAGGGCCATTTAGGTATGTCTGTAACCTCAGAGGACAGCATAATTTCTGGAATGTGGTGGATGTGGTGAATATTAATATATTGATTCAATCAATCAATAAGTGAATAGTATTTCATAACTAATTTAAAGTGTAAGTGATTGTCATGGCACAACTCTTTCATAAAAACAGCATATTTTAAATATTAACCAGTGCAATGTTAGCCAAAGCTAGATATATGGTTACATGTAAGTATTTGACAGGATATTGCATTATACGGAGGTGTTACCTGGAAGGGTAGCAATTTTTTTTTTTCCTTCATGAAGAGTCATTTGAGTAACTTCACACAACTAGACAAGGCAAATACAGAAATGGCAGCAGTGGATATCTTTGTTTATCTCTGATAAATGAATGAAGACAGTCGTTAACAACATGTGAGTGCTTACTTATAGTTCTATATTCTTTGCAAGTATCAACTCTTCTAATCCTTGCATGCTTTCTATAATGAAGATATTATTATTTTTCTACTTTAAAAGATCCAAAGCTGCAAGATAAAGAGATGAAATAACATGTCAAAGGAGACTCATATAGGAAGCTGTAAAGCTTGGCAGCCAGGAGTCTTGCTTTGGATTCGGAGTTGTTACTTCTATATTACACTACTCCCCAGTACTGAAAAAAAGCAAACTATAGAAGGAACAGCAAGTTAAAGTAAAGATGGCAGCAGAAAAACTTGTGTAATCATATCCTAACCATGTAGGCAAAAGGATATTTTTGGATTGTTAGATCTACTATATGATTATTCCTAAAGTTTTCTCTATGTGGTTTATTTTGAAATTTTCTAAATCTTTTTCCTTATTTTTGTTTTTACTGTGATCCTTGTTTTCTTCCTATATTCTCATTTCTTTAAAATGATTGCCCCCCACCCCTGAAAATAAGGTCAATGGATGAACACCAGAGCAGAAAACTACTAAAGAGAAGTCTGGCATAAATTCTGTAGACTTAATGCAAAAAAAAAAAAAAGAAAAGAAAAAAGTATTAAGTGGTCATCCCATTTCAAAATGTTTGCCTCTTCACAGCTCACTGCCATGCTGAGAATTGTTTTTTCAACAACTGGAGGATATTTCAACTCTGTATGTATCTCTTCGAAAAGTGATAATTTCCTTGGCACATCAAAAACAGAACATCTGCTTATATTGACTCTCTAGTTGGAAAACAATAAGAAAAACTTTTCTTCTCTTTTTCTGTGCTAGTGATATGATTGTAATACCCTATTGCATATTAATAACTCTTGAGATGCATCCTTGTTTGAATTTGAATGGTCATAAATAAAATAAGGCAATATTGAGTTATAAAACAGAAATAAACAATATTTGCTAAATTCTTTCTTCACCAAATACAAACATACACATATAACAGTAAAATAAATGAAACATTTTAAAAAGAAGTTCTTGTTTATAATTGTCTTTCCCTAGTTACATGACAGCTAATGTGGTATTCATGGTCAAATTTAACTTTTGAGACCATCTGTTCTATGTAAGATATCATGCAAATAAAGGCTGCTTTGAAATAAGAAGAGAACAAAAATCTTATTCAAGAGAACACTTCCCAGCTGTGTTGCCAGTTACTGTGCAATCATCTTTCATTATACATGCGGTATGGGGTATGGAGGATGATTAGAAATGCAAACCTGATGTTCTGAATTTGTACATCTCTTTTAGGGCCAGATCTGCTCAGCAAGGAATTTAGCCTCAGATTTCAGTGGCAGCTCATGAAACATTTTGCTAAGTCACTAATACTGTGTGATCATTCTAGTGTTCTCTAAAGGACCCTAAAGACAAGTTCTAAAACTCTTATAGGACCCTAGACACCAAGAAGACTAAGCAGTCTAAGACTAAGTATAAAACTAAGCAAAATCAGGACCGTACTATTATCATCTTTGTTCTCTCTTTTCCTTCCAGTTGACTTTTACTGAATGTGTAATACAGCATAGCAAACAGTCTAATGTTATAACTTATTTATTTCCTTATTTTCTCCACACAAAGTCAAGCACTGATACCAGTTTGGGAGGGGGCACCATTTCAGATACAGTATCCCTTTAACATTATAGGTGTAGTATATGGCTACATAGGATGATGTCTTAAGCAGGTATGTATTAATATTTTATAGTTCATTGTTTGCATTTATCTCACAGATCATACCATACTGAGCATTAAGAACAGACTCATTCTGTGTATAATTGCTTATTTAATTGTAGACACCTTGTTTCCAATTTCTCCAGTTATCCACTGTTGCATAAAAAACTATCCTAAAAGTCAAAAACAGGTTAAAATGCCAATGATTTTATTGTATCTCACCATTTTGTGGATAATGAATATGCACAGGATACAGGTAGGTGATTTTTCTGGTCCATATTGTAAAAACTGAGGTTATCTGGTAAGACTTAGCTGATGCCAGGCTGGACTGGATGATACAAAATGGATGTTCTGACATGTCTGGTCTCTTGGTGAAGATACTTGGAAAAATGGGCTCAGTGGGTCCCTCTACAGAGTGGTTTTGGGGCTTCTGCATAGGGTACCTCAAGTATGGTAATTGCCCCTCTTATAAAACAGCTCAAAGCTTCATGATTCCAAAGTGGGTGCTTCCCACCCTTTTTGATAGGTAAACTTCCAAACTAACACAATATCATTTCCACCAGTTTCTACTGGATAGGTCACAGGTCAAGGAGAAAGGAATACATTTCTTACTTCTCTATAGGAGGACGGTTAAAGAATCTGTGGTCATTTTAGTCTGCCACACTAGTCTTTACTCAAACAACAATAAACTTTAATTATTATTGTGTAGACATCGCAGTGATTAGATCGGTAGAATATATTGGTATATTTACAAGTGATATACTGATGAGTCAGAAACTGTTGATTTGTATCTATAATCTTGACAAACACTGTCGAATATTTTGCAGACGTATGTAGAAATATTTACTGTGTCTTATTCATCTTTGTTTATCCTAACAGTACTCAATGAAAAAAAGGTGTTCTCCACTATTTGAAGAAATAAAGAACATAGGATTAAAAGGCAGGAGTGTGGAGGGATGAAAAGAAAAGAGAATTACAAAAATTGAAAAATAATGTTAAGACAGAAATCTGATATTTGAAAATCATTCCATTTTTGTTTTTTGATATCTATTTATTGCCTATTAAAGCATGGGAGTGGATTAGATAATCTCTTAGGTCCTTTCTACTGCTAACCTTTTATAACCCCATGATTTTACGTACATACACACACACATATATATTTTAACATAAACATGTTCCACTGAAGGATAACTTTCAAATACCTTTTTCAAACGTTTAAAAGACTTTCATTTTGAGAAAACATGCAACAACTGAGGGCTGTAATTCAGTTAAGTCTGCCAGTATACCTTTATTGTTTTTGTCAGAAGTTAAGCAATTAGATCTGTTTAGATTTTACATGGTTATCTTTACCAAGGCAAGTACTGAGAGGAATTCTTAATTTTGGAAAAATAGCTTGTCAGTATCTTAACATTTGCTTCTTTTACATTAGAGCAAATTTTTAAAATTGATAACTTCAACTAACTACATTTAATGATAGCTCAAATAATATTGTCATATCATAAATCTATATGTTCAAAGTAATAGAAAGTTACTTGAATATACATATTATCTGATAATCTCACAAAAAGTTATAAATCATGGTTCATAATTCCTACGATAATTGAAGCAACAAAAGTAATTATAGATATCACACAGAAATAAAAATGCTTAGTGGATATACCTCAACTGCTCAAACTTAAAATTTGACAAGTTTAAGTGTTAGTCACTCAATTGTGTCTGACTCTTTGTGACCCCATGGACCACGACTGAGCTTGCCAGGCTTCTCTGTCCATGAAATTTTCCAGGCAAGAATACTGGAGTGGGTTGCCATTTCCTTCTCCAGAGGATATTCCCAACCCAGGGATCAAATCTGGGTCTCCACATTATAGGCAGAATCTTTACTGTCTGAACCACCAGGGAAACCCCTAAATTTGAGAAGCTTTTATATTAAAGAAAACTTTGATCAACCTATCACTTTACAAAAGTGATTGTAAAAATGACTCTCTTATTTCCAAGACCTATTTACAAGTTAAAATGTTATTTGTATTAAAAAATGTAAATTGGCAAAGTATGTCTAAAATATAATGAGAAGTTGTAACAGAAAGTTACAAAAAGTACCAAATCACCCTGTTTGCTGTTTTTGTTGTTTATTTTAAACAGAACCTGCATCATGACACAATTTAGCCTATAATTTTATACTTTCCTTCAGTTAGTTTATTAAAATGAGTGATTGGGGTGGAGGGGGAGGCAGAGTGACAAGAAGTCATGGGTTAACTGAAATTAATTAGACATGAAATTTATGTGATAAAAATCACCTTTCAAAGTCTGAATTTGGAAACAACATAAACTCTATTAACAATAACATTTTGTAAGATGTTTCTTTTTTTGCCTTCTATCCTGCTATTCTTTTTTTTCCCCCTCAGATAAAATCTTAATGAAAACCTATGCAATAGTGTGGTCTATAATTATCTATGGATGCAATTAGAAGGCTTCACATTCTCTGATACTGCTTCAGCCTCTTTCTGTTTCTGTATGTCTTCAATCTTTGTCTTTATAGTTCAACTCTCACATCCATACATGACTACTGGAAAAACCATAACTTTGTCTAGATGGACTTTTTGGCAAAGTAATGTCTCTGCTTTTTAATATGCTGTCTAGGTTGGTCATAGCTTTTCTTCCAAGGAGCAAGCATCAAAAAATTGATGCTTTTGAACTGTGGTGTTGAAGACTCTTGAGAGTCCCTTGGACTGCAAGGAGATCCAACCAGTTCATCCAAAAGGAAATCAGTCCTGAATATTCACTGGAAGGACTGATGTTGAAGCTGAAACTCCAATATGTTGGCCACCTGATACAAAGAACCAACTCATCAGAAAAGACCCTGCTGCTGGGAAAGATTGAAGGCGGGAGGAGAAGGGGACAACAGAGGACAAGATCACTGGATGGCATCACCGACTTGATGGACATGAGTTTGAGTAAGCCCGAGGAGTTGGTGATGGACAGGGATGTCTGGCATGTTGTGGTCTATGGCATCGCAGAGTCAGACAGGACTGAAGGACTGAACTGAATCTTTGTCTGATCCTGTTACTTTTCTCTCCAACATAAACTGTACTTGAATTCTACCAAAGATACCCCACCACCTGACCTTCAGCTGCAGTAGTTTGTGCTATACTAGCATTCCACCATTTGTCAACCCTCATTAAAGATGCACTTATTTCACTTTTAGGTGGTTAAGCACTGTTGCAGATAGTCAAAACATTGTGCTGAGACATTAATTCATATTTTTTAAGTAGAAATATAGTTGACATACAATATTATGTTAGTTTTATGTGTACTACGTAGTGATTTGACATTTCTATACACTAAGAAACGATCGCCACAATAAACCCGGTAATCATCTGTCCCCATACAAAGTTATTACAGTATTATCGACCATATTGTTTATGTCATGTTACTAGCTCTGGTTTATTTATTTTACAACTGGAGATTTGTACTCCTAAATTCCATTTACTGTTTCACCATCCCTATTCTCCTCCCCTTTGGCAATCATCTGCGTGTTCTCTGTGTCTGTGAGTCTCTTTTCATTTTCTTTTGTTTCCTTTGCTTTTAATTTTCCACATGTAAGTAAGATCATATACTATTTGTTTTCCTCTGACTTATTTCACTAATATAAGATGTATAGATCTATCCACATTGTCACAAATGGCACATTATCTTTTATTATATGGTTGAATATATACAATATTCCATTGTATGTACATGTGTATGCACACACGCACATCTTCTTTATTCATTCATCTATCGATGGGCACAAGTTGCTTTCATATCCTGGCTACTATCAATAATGCTCCAATTAACACAGGGGTACACATATCTTTTTCACATTAGTGTTTTTAGTTTCTTTCAGGTAAATCCTCAGATGTGAAACTGCTGTATCATATGGCAGTTTTCATTTTGTGAGGAACCACCATACAATTTTCCATACTGGATGCACCAATTTATAACCTCACAGTGCATAAAGGTTCCCTTTTCTCTATATCCTCACCAACACTTGTTACTTGTCTTTTTTAATAATAGCCATTCTGAAAAGTATGAAGTGGCATCTCACTGTGGTCTTAATTCCCTGACGATTAGTAATGCTAAGCATCTTTTTTGTCTGTTGGCCATTCTTATGTCTATTTGGGTAAAATACACATTCACATCCTCTGCCCACTTTTGATTGTTTTCTTTCTTTCTTTCTTTTTTTTTTTTTTTTTTTTGATGAAGAGTTGTATGAGTTCTTTGTATATTGTGAATATCAGGTAAGTTGTGTTGAACTATTTCCTCCCATTCAGCAGGTTGCCTTTTGGTTTTTTTTTTTTTTTTTTTAGATAGTTTTGTTCCCTGTGCAAAAGCTTCTTAGTTTGATCTACTCCTATTAGTTTATTTCAACTTTTGTTTCCCTTGTCTGAGGAGACAAATCCCAAAAAGTATTACCAAGACCCATGTCAAGAAGCTTACTGCTTATGTTTACTTTAAGTTTTATTGTATATTGGAGTACATTTAATTTATAATGTGTTAGTCTCAGGTGTATAGCAAAGTGATCCTGTTATATATTTATCTATTTTTCAAGTTATTTTCCCATTTAGGTCATTACAGAATATTGATCAGAGTTTGCTATGCTATCCAGCAAGTCCTTTTATGGTTTCGGGCCTTATGTTTAAGCTTTAATTAATTTGTTTTTTTTTTTTGTTTGTTTCTATTGAAGTATATTTGACTTACAATATTAAATAAATTTCAGTTATATGACAGTGATTTGATACTCATACATTACAAAATCATAACCACAAAAGGTCTAACTACCATCTGTCACCATGCAGAGTTGTTACAATATTATTGAATATTTTCCTATGCTGTGCATTAAAACCCCTGACTTATTTGATACTGGAAGTTTATACCTCTTAATCTCCCTCACCTATTTACTTTACCTCACCACCCCTTTCTCCTCTGGCAGCAATCAGTCTTGTTTTCTGTACCTGTGAGTCTTATTTGTTTCGTTATGCTTGTTTTTATCCTTTGTTTTTTAGATGCTACATATTGAAATTATAAGGTATTCTGTGGCTACTTGTTATTCAGTTGCTAACTCATGTAGAACTCTTTGCAACCCCATGGACTGCAGCAAGCCAGGCTTCCCTGTCAATTACTGTCTCCCAGAGATTGTTCAAACTCATATCCATTGAATCAGTGATGCCATCAATCACCTTGTCCTCTGTCACCCACTTATCCTCCAGCCCTCAATCTTTCCTAGCATCAGGGTACTTTCCATTGAGTTGGCTCTTCACATCAGGTGGCCAAAGTATTAATCAGGGCTTCAGCATAAGTCCTTCCAGTGAATATTCAGGGCTGACTTCCTTTAAGATTGACTGGTTTGAACTCCTTGCTGTCCAAGGGACTCTCAAGAGTCTTCTCCAAGACCACAATTCAAAAGCATCAATTTTTCAGTACTCAGCCTTCTTTATACATTCAGTTCAGTTCAGACACTCAGTCATGTCCAACTCGTTGTGACACCATGAATCGCAGCACGCCAGACTTCCCTGGCCATCACCAACTCCCAGAGTCCACTGAAACCCATGTCCATTGAATCAGTGATGCCATCCAACCATCTCATCCTCTGTCGTCCCCTTCTCCTCTGGCCCTCAATCTTTCCCAGCATCAGGGTCTTTTCAAATGAGTCATATCTTTGCATCAGGTGGCCAAAGTATTGGAGTTTCAGTTTCAACATCAGTCCTACCAAAGAACACCTAAGACTGATCTCCTTTAGGGTGGACTGGTTGGATCTCCTTGCAGTCCAAGGGACTCTCAAGTGTCTTCTCCAACACTACAGTTCAAAAGCATCAATTCTTTGGTGCTCAGCTTTCCTTATAGTCCAACTCTCACATCCATACATGACTACTGGAAAAACCATAGCCTTGACTAGATGGATCTTTGTTGACAAAGTAGTGTCTCTGCTTTTTAATATGCTTTCTAGGTTGGTCATAACTTTCCTTCCAAGGGGTAAGCGTCTTTTAAGTCATGGCTGCAATCACCATCCGCAGTGTTTTTGGAACCCAGAAAAACAAAGTCAGTCACTGTTTCCACTGTTTTCCCATCTATTTGCCATGAAGTGATGGGACCGGATGCCATGATCTTGGTTTTCTGAATGTTGAGCTTTAAGCCAAATTTTTCACTCTCCTTTTTCACTTTCATCAAGAGGCTCTTTAGTTGTTCTTCACTCTCTGCCATAAGGGTGGTGTCATCTGCATATCTGAGGTTGTTGTTATTTCTCCCAGCAATCTTGATTCCAGCTTGTTCTTCCTCCAGACTAGCGTTTCTCATGATGTACTCTGCATATAAGTTAAATAAGCAGGGTGACAATATACAGCCTTGATGTACTCCTTTTCCTATTTGGAACCAGTCTGTTGTTCCATGTCCAGTTTTAATTGTTGCTTCCTGACCTGCATACAGGTTTCTCAAGAGGGAGGTATGTGGTCTGGTATTCCCATCTCTTTCAGAATTTTCCACAGTTTATTGTGATCCACACAGTCAAAGTCTTTGGTATAGTCAATGAAGGAGAAATAGATGTTTTTTTCTGGAACTCTCTTGCTTTTTCCATGATCCAGCAGATGTTGGCAATTTGATCTCCGGTTCTTCTGCCTTTTCTAAAACCAGCTTGAACATCTGGAAGTTCATGGTTCATGTATTGTTGAAGACTGGCCTGGAGAATTTTGAGCATTACTTTACTAGCATGTGAGATGAGTATGCATAGGCTTATTTCTGGACTTTCTATTCTGTTCCATTGGTCTATGTGTCCATTTTTGGTGACAATACCATAATGTTTTGATTATCATAGAATGTAGTATTTATAGTTTGATATTAGAGAGCATAATACCTCCACATTTGTTCTTTATCAATATTGTTTTGGCTATTTGAGGGCTTTGTGATTCTTTACAAACTTTAGAATTATTTTCTCTAGTTCTATGAAAGGAACTATTGGTACTTTGAAGTGGATACATTGAGTCTATAAGTTACTATGTTCATCATTAACATTATTAATTATTTCAATCTATGTGCACCTATTTTCCATTTATTTCTGTCATTCTCAGTTTCTTCCAACCGTATCTCACATTTTTCAGAGAATAGAGTTTTACCTCCTTGTTTAAATTTAGATATTTAAATAGTTTTTTTAAGATATTTCATTCTATCAGTGATATTATAAATTAAATTTTAAAAGTTTTATCTTTTGGTTGTTTAATATTAGCATATAGAAATGTAATATATTTATGTTTATTAATTTTTATCTTACCAAATTATTTATCTTAATAACTTTTAATAGTATAATGTCACCTATAAACAGATACAGTTTTATTTATTTTCTAATTTGGATTCGTTTTATTTCTCTTTCTTTTCTCATTGCTCTGGCTAGGACTTCCAATACTATATTTAATAAAAGTGGCAAGAGAACATCCTTGGCTTGTTTTCGACCTTGGAGGCAATGCTTCCAACTTTTCATGGTTGAGTTATGATGCTGGATGTACATCTGTCATATGTGGCCTTTATTATGTTGAGGTAAGTTCCTCAATATCCACCATGTTGAGAGTTCTTATCATAAATGAATGTTAAAATGTGTCAAAAGGTTTTTCTGCATATATTGAGAGAATCATATCATTTTTGCTCTTCAATTTGTTAATGGGGGTGTTTCACATTGATTGGCAGATATTGAAGCATTCTTGCATCCTTGGTATAAGTCCCACTTGATCATAATATACAATCATTTTAATGCATTATTGAATTTGATTTGCTAACATTTTATTGAGGATTTTTGCATCTATGTTCATCAGTGATATTGGCCTGTGATTTTCTTCTTTTGTCGTGGTACGTCTGTTTTCATATCAGGGTGATTCTGGTCTCATAGAATGAGTTGAAAGCACTCTTTAGTTTGAAAACTATAGTTGTTAACTCTTCTTTAAAATTTTATGAAATTCACCTGTAATTTTGGTGTGCCCATGGAGGAAGGTGATTTCAAGGTTTTCAAACTCTGCCATCTTGGCCACTTCCATTGATTTCTTCAGGATTTAATGTGATTTTTTTAATCACTGATATATACCATCCTCCCACCTTAATGAGTGGCCATTCTTTCAGAGATTCTCTATTGTAGTTTCCATTGCAGTAGTTGGCCATTTTTTTTTTTAAACAGGATGTATTCCTGAAAACTTTTTAAAGTAATGATAGCATAATCATCAATTTGATGTTCATTATATATGCAGAGACTAAATGTCTTACATACATGCCTTTGTATTTACTTTAAATAAATAAAACCGATTGCTTCCTTCATTTTTTTTTTTTTTTTTTTTTTAAGGTGAGGAAATTCAAGAGATGCTAAGTTACTGTCAAGCTTATATCCCTAGTGAGACAGAGAAAATGTAAAACTGTGCCCTTTGCTAGCCATTTTTTCACTCATTTATTCAAAATACCATATTTTGCTTGTCTCAGATGTGCCTGTGTATTAAGTATCCAAGCATCTAGACAAATACATTCCCTAGCCCAGTGGAATTGACAATCAAAGAGGAAGACATTGACTAACTAATGACCATTTTACACAGGAGTAACAAGGAAAGCACACACTATGCAAAACTGGAGTGGGGTTAGGGACAGAAAACTGCTATAAAATAACAGCTATAAACACCTAAGCTGAGATCTGAAAGATGAATCGGATTTAGCTACACAAAGTATATTTATGGGAGACAAGATGCACTGAAAATGTCAAAATGAAATTGTCCAAAATGAAACATGTTGAGTTTCATAAACTGAAACAAGCATGATTGTCTGAGGCACAGAGAAGCTGGAGAAAGGTTGTTCTCTCTCCTTTCAAAGTCTCTTTAAATGGTTGTGAGTATGTACCTGTGTTTGTGGTATTTTGAAGGATAAATATATTTTCTCATAATATTGCATGAAAATGAAAAAAAAAGCAAAAATAAAATAAAACACCAAACTTATTTTAACATCCAGAGATAATCACTGTTAGTGTTTTGATGTTTGCCTTTTCAGACATCCACTCTGTATAGGAATGTGTATATTTTTACAGGAAAAATTATGAACCTTAAAAAGAACCTCAAAGCAGTATACTGGTCATGAATGTAATATGTGCAGTTATTTTACATGTCCATAAATTTTAACATTCAATAGTGCCTTAACAATGTAGAACTGATATGTGGATGTGCAGATTGATTAAACAGAATAAATATTTTGAAAAGGTTGTTACTATGAGTACACATCACAGTCTAAAGAATAGGTAAGTTATTTAAAAATTACTTTAAAACATTTACTTAAGTGTGTGGGAAAAGTCAGTTTTAATCTTTGATTCCTCTTTCTCTTATATATCAGATTTCCAAAATTATAAATGACTATTTTGTATGTACCTATTTTCACAAACCTGAAGTAAGCTAATTGTATGCAATGGACATGGGCTTTCAAATGAGAATATTTGTGAAATAAACATGTTTGATGACCATTAAATATTACAGATAAACCATATTTCATGGAATTTAGCAATATCATAAATGTTCAAGGAAAAACTAGAAACATATTTGCAATACATGTAAGTGATTAACATATAAACAGCTTTATAAAATAACAGGGAAATTTATAACAATCAACTGGAATATCTAATAAAATTCATAAGCAAAATCAAATTAAAACATATACCAGAAACTCTAATTGTGCCCTATGGAACACAGTCAATCACAGGTTTAAAAAAGAGAGACATCTTCCACTCTTCTATGATGTTCTCTACTTATTTCTGCCATCACTTCTGATAATGTTACTTCTTTTACAGCTCCCTTAAGGGATAACTCTTCTTTCTTACTCCCCTGAAGCAATTAATTCCTAAAAATGGAACAGATGCCCTCCTTGTTCTTCATGGCTACTTCTAGGCCATTCTATCACTTTCTTTAAATTTAATCAAGGTAACTTTAATTTTTTTAATTTTATATTTGAATCTAGTTAGCAATGTTGTATTAGTTTCAGGCATACAGCAGAGTGATTCTGTTAGTCACTGAATCACTGAATGTGTATATTCAGTCATACACTTTCATGTCTCTATTCTTGTTCAAATTCTTTTTTCTTTCACGTTATTAGAATATTGAGGAGACTTCCATGTGCTATACAGTAGGTCCTTTTTGATTATCTGTTTTAAATATAGCAGTGTGTACAAGTCAGTCCCAAACTCCTAAATTGTCTCTCTCCTCAGCCTTTACCCTGGTAACCATAAATTCATTATCTAAGTCTGTTTCTCTTTTCTAAGTAAGTTGCTATCCTTTTTAAAATTTAGATGCCTTATAAAAATGATATCAAGTAATATGTCTCCATCCTAAAGGAGATCAGTCCTGGGTGTTCATTGGAAGGACTGATGCTGAAGCTGAAACTCCAGTACTTTGGCCACCTCATGCGAAGAGTTGACTTATTGGAAAAGACCCTGACGCTGGGAGGGATTGGGGGCAGGAGAAGGGGATGACAGAGAGTGAGATGGTTGGATGGCATCACCGACTTGATGGACATGGGTTTGAGTAAATTCAGGGAGTTGGTGATGGACAGGGCGGCCTGGCGTGCTGCGATTCTTGGGGTCGCTAAGAGTCAGACTGAGCGACTGAACTGAACTGAATATTCCATTGTATATAGATACCACATCTTCTTTATCCATTTAACTGTCAGTGGATATTTAGGGTGCTTCCTTGACTTGACTATTGTAAAGAGTGCTGCAGTGAACACTGGAGTATATGTATCCTTTCAAACCACATTCACCTCCAGATATATGTCCAGGAGTGGGATTGTGGAACATATGATAGCTCTATTTTTAGTTTCTTAAGGAACCTACATGGTCTCCATGCTATTCTTCATAGTGGATGTACCAATTTACATTACCACCAACAAGATAGGAGGGTTTCCTTTTCTTCATACCTTCTCCAGCATTTACTGTTTGTACATTTTCTGATGGTGGCTTCCGACTGATGTGAGGAGAAATGTCTCTTTAGATGTCTTCGTTGGGGAAATTTCTATTTAGATCTTTTAGCCATTTTTAATTTTTTTGTTTGTAAATGTTGGAGACCAATCCCTTATTGGTCACATTATTTGCAAATATTTCCTCTCATTCTGTGGGTTGCTTTTTACTTTGTTTATGATATCCATTTTCGTTTTTTTGCACAAAAGCTTTTGAATTTAATTAGATCCCATTTGTTTATATTTGCTTTTACTTCCATTACTTTAGGAAACAGATCAAAAAAGATATTGCTACAATTTATGTCAAAGAATGTTCTACCTATATTTTCCTCTAACTTTTATAATATCCAGTCTTACATTTAGATCTTTAATCCATTTTGAGTTAATTTTTCTGCATGGTGTTAGTATTATAATTTCATTTTTTAAATTTTTATTAGAGAATAATCAATTTACAACGTTTTGTTGATTTCAAGTGTATAGCAAAATAGATCAGTTTATATGCACGTTGTGCTCCTTAAATGGACTGGAACCTGATGGTCTGGAGTTGACGATAAGAAAGTGAAAGAAAGAAGCTAATATTCCCTGGTTTACACAGAGAACCAATAAAACCCTAGAACAGGGTTTGCACTGCTCAGAAAGGCACTGGGTGCCCTTTCGAGGAGGTCTTGAAAGCCCGGGCAGGAGAGCGAGCTCAGCGGGTTTCCAAGCTCCAGAGAATTAGATGGAGGGAGGGAGAGAGAGAGAGAGATAGACAGAAAGAAAGATACGGGGACCCAAGCCTCTGGTGGAGCAAGGGTGCTTTAATGATCTTTCTGTGAGTATATATAGGCTGTTATACAAGGAATTTCTTTCAACAATGATAAAGATCAGAAAACCAAACATACAGCAACTGTTATCAAGGGAACATGGGATTAACAATGGTCATAAGGTCAGGAGACAATCCATATCTCAAGAAAGAGGATCGTGACTAAGCAGTTTTGTCTTAAGGAGAATGTTTACTGAAGGAGATTCATGCATGTGTTTCATCCTATGACCTCAGTCCTGCAAGCGGCATGCCATTCCACTCATTCCTGTTGCCAGGAACTGATAAGGAATAGAGGATTTATGAGAAACAGCACCTAGAAATCCTCCTGTTAAACATTCCCTGACATATGCATATATAAATACACACACACACACACACACTTATCTACTCCATTTTAGATTCTTTTCTTATATAGGCCATTACAGAGTATTCAGTAACACTCCCTGTGGTATATGGTAGGTCCTTATTAGTTATCTTTACATATATACTTATATATATACTTTACATATATACTTTGCATATCTTTACATTTGTACTTTACATATATACTTACATATAGCAGTGAAAGAATAAGTGAAAGTGAAGTTGCTTAGTCATGTCCAACTTTTTGTGACCCCGTGGACTGTAGCCCATCAGGCTCCTCCGTTCATGGGATTCTCCAGGCAAGAATACTGGAATGGGTTGCCTTTTCCTTCTCCAGGGGATCTTCCTGACCCAGGAATAAACCCGGGTCTCCTGCATTGCAGGCAGACGCTTTAACCTCTGAGCCACCAGGGAAGCCCATACATATAGTAGTGCGTATATGTCAATCTCAATTTTCCAATTTATCCCTCCCCTGCTTCAGTTAGGGCTTCCCTGGTGACACAGACAATACAGGATCTGTCAGCAATGCAGGAGACCTGGGTTTGATCCCTGGGTGGGAAGATCCCCTGGAGAAAGGAATGGCTACCCACTCCAGTATTCTTGCCTGGAGAATTCCTTGGACAGAGATATGAACCATGGGGTCTCAAAGAATTGAACAGAACTGAGCAACTAACACTTTTACTTTCTGCTTAATTTTTTATATTTGTAACTATTTCTGTTTTGTACACCTTTTTTAGAGCCCACATGTAAGTGATATCATGTTATATCTCTTTCTGACTTACTTCATTTAATAGAATAATCTCCAGGTCCATCCGTGTTGCTGCAAATGGCATTATTTTGTTGTTCTTTATGGCTAGTATTTCACTGTATATATGTACCACGTCTTCTTTGTCCATTCCTCTGTTAATGGACATATATGCTACTTCCATATCCTGGCTATTGTAAATAGGGCTGCAATGGACATTGGGGTGCATATATATTTTCAAATTATGTTTGTTTTTTTTCTGGTTATATGCCCAGGAGTTTGATTGCTGGATCATAAGGTAGGTCTTTTTTTTTTTTTTTTTTTTTTTTTAGTTTCTTAAGGAACCCCTATACTGTTCTCTATAGTAACTATTCCAGTTTACATTCCCACTGACAATATGGGGGGAATTCCCTTTTCTCCACATCCTCTCCAGCATTTATTGTTTTCAGATTTATTGATGATGGCCCCTCTGACCTTACTAGTCTGAGATAGTACCTCTTAGAGGGCACATGCTAATGAGCCCTGACAGGATCTGTCACCATCAATGAGCCATAGCCACCTTCCAAAATTAGCAGGACACCTTCCAACACTAGCTGGTAAGTCTGGCCCATTCTCTTATGAGGTCACGGCTTTTTTCCCCCTGGGTCCTGGTGTGCAGGACACCCTGTCGGCACCCTCCAGGAATTGCATTCCATTCAGTCTGTGGAATTCCTGTGGTCAAACCCCACTGACCTTCAAAGCCAGACTCTTTGGGGGGCTCCTTCTCCCATTGCCCAGCCCCCAGACTGGGGGGCCTGACCTAGGGCTCAGAACTCTCTCTCCTGGGAGAGAAATTCTGTGGTACAATTGCTCTCCAGTTTGGGAGTCACCCACCTGGCAGTTATGGGATTTTTATCACAGTTGTGTCCTTCCTATTGTTTGGCCATGGCTTCTTCTTTGTCTTGGATGTAGGGTATCTTTTTTTTTTTTTGGTAGGGACTAGAATTTGTTGGTAGGTGACTGTTTAGCAGTTAGTTGTGATTTTGGTAATTTCATAAGAAGGAGTGATCATATCTTTTTCTGTCATCTTGCCACCTCCCCCAAAGTAACTATGTATTGTCTCCCCTTGTCATCACCCGTTCCTCCATGGAACCCTCCCTCTCTGGATCTCCTGTACTAACATGGGAGATTATAACAAACAGAAAGATAACCCCTATTTCACTCATTTTCTTGATCTCCCTTGCAATAATTTTGTTTACCATCCTCTGTAGTTATTTTATTAATGTCATTACCATTATATGATGCACTTTTATAATTGTAATTTTAAATATTTTTCCAATCACCAGTTCTTTTTTCCAACTTATTGGAAAAAAAAAGAATTTTGTGTTGTTGTTGTTTTTTTTTTTTCCTGTCCCACTTTTAAACTGTATTTGATGCTACACCATTCCTCAACCTTCTTTCTTCTTTACTTTCCTATCATAATTCCCAGCATGAATCATGATGTCTACTTACCTTCCTTTTACTTCATTATACTCTCATAAACAAACTGCAAACTTCTGTGTTCTGCAGGCCTATAAAGTTACCCCTGGAAAAATATGGGTTTGAACTGCTGGGTTTACTTATATGTAGATTTTTTCAATAGTAAATATTACAATACTGCATGATCCACATTTGGGAATCTGCAGGCACTCACATATGAAGGATCTGCATATAGAGAAGGCTGACTATAAATTATACTTAGATTTTTGTTTGTGTGAAGGATCAGCACCTATAACCCTCATGTTGTTCAAGGGTAAACTGTTTTCTGTTGTTAAATATAACTAGAAAAACTACAGTCAAGCTTACTAGTCTTACTTTATATTCTTTGAAAAATCACCAAATTAAAATAGTCTTTAGTGTTGCTGCCAAACAAAACCATATTATCCCATTCGCTAAGACAACACTTTCACATGTAGTGCTTTAATTCTACTATATGTCCTATTAATCTTCACTCTCATGTGATGATCTCAATTCTTATTAAACAATGAACTGTAGCTATAAGAAGACAAATTCTACAAGCTTCCACTGCTATGTCCTTCATCTGTGATTATATGTCCTACGGTCTTCTCCTCTATACACAGACCAGCATTCAGGGTTCATACCTCTAATTGTGAAGTACATTTCATCCACTCTTCCTTCCTCAGGGATATTGTTCCACCACTTCTCTTTCTCTATTTCTCTATAATCAACATGAGGACAGATTTTTAAGTCTCTTTACTTTTGACACCCCAGAGTCTATAATGGTCCTGGAAACATAGAAGGTACTCAGTAACAAATAAATTAAAGATAAAATGAACAAAGATATAATTTTTACTATTCAAATTTAATATTTTAATATATAATACAATTTAATCTTCAAGGGTGGAATGAAATGATTTGTCACTTTCAAAGTAGATAAATATATGAGTCAAACATTCTGAAAAAAGAATCATAGATTCATAGAATTAAAACCTTAATATGACAATCTTACTGTTCGAAGCCCCTCTAAAAATAAGGCAAGTATTAATATGCAATACAATCTGTTTATTCAGTGGCAATTTGAGTGAAAAATAAAAAAATCAAAGCAGATATTTAGATAAATTGTGGTGAGTCTACATGTTTAGAAAATTATGTATTATTGTGATCACATCAATAAAGTACTTCTATTTACTCTGGAAAATCTTTGTTTGGTATATGACTACTAGGTGTGCCAGTGAAGGTGTAACTCTGCCCATAGCTTCATTGTAGAGGATCAGTCCTGTTGTCCTCACACGAGAGATTTGGCCAAAAAGAGTTTGAAGATTCCTTATTATTAGTGGTCAAGTTGAATACCACTCTACATCTGTCTCTGCAATATTAATCTCCCCCAGAGTCATATCTAATTCAATCCAGGAAAGGTATCTGGTTGATAACCTGTGTGACAATCACCTACTGATAGAGGCAGCCTGAGGTCTTTGTGAGTGTGAATAAAAGAGTCACTAGTTTTCCTTTTCCTTTTTTTTTTTTTTTTAAGAGAACATACACGGAAGGTAATGCCTAATGTTAAAACTGTTTACTCCATGGGGGAAAAAAAATGGCTTGTGTTTGTAATAAATTGCTGCTTATTCACAGTCATATATATTTGACTGAAAAATATCATGGGTATATGTGTATATATATATATATATATATATATATATATATATATATATACATAAACACATATACATACATAAAAGACTGCAAGCTGCCAAACCAAAAATAAAAAAGTCATTTTCTTACCTGTGAAATCAAAGCTGCAGCATCTGCTTGTTTCACCTGCAGATGAGAATCCTGCAGTTTATACTTCATGGTTAACAAGACTGAACACTTTGAAACATACTTCTGGAGCCACCCAACCTGTAAATTAAATACACCAGCAAAGCAATTATTGCTGTTTGCTCTTGTCCCAAGTATAAATCACATGCAAAACAATTGCAGTGTTGAACCACAGAAACTATAGTTTATATTTTACTGTTAGTGCCTGAAACTTCACAATGTAAACCAGTGTTCGAAAGCTGCAGATAGGTTCTATGGCTGCTGCTCTGAAGACTTACCTCAGTCTAGGAAAGAAAATCTGACTAGCGAGCAATGATATTTTATGGAAACTTTTTCTTGTTTCCTTCTCTTGTGTTCTGCATACCTTTAAGAGAATGGCATATATTTTTCTATAATTTAAAATATTACACACATTTTTAATAAAAATTTTGAAACTAAACGAAAAGCATAATTGTAGTTGATTTAAAAATAACCATTTATAGATGCATTGTGCTTAGTGCAGAAAATATTAAAAAGACAAAATATCTAAGATAAAAAGAAAACATATTTTTCAGACAACCACCAAAAGTTGAGAACTTTAACATGTTGACAACTTTTTAAATTCAAGGTTTCTTTTCCTCTGGATTTTCCTAAATAATTATTCACATTGAAGGTTCATATTTTCTTTAACTTTTTCTCCCTCACTCCCTCTTTATCATTAACCTTCAGTTTGGTTCAGTCACTCAGTCGTGTCCGACTCTTAGTGACCCCATGGACTGAACCACACAAGGCTTCCCTGTCCATCACCAACTCCCAGATATTACTCAAACTCATATCCCTTGAGTCGGTGATGCCATCCAGCCATCTCATCCTCTGCCGTCCCCTTCTCCTCCTGCCTTCAATCTTTCCTAGCATCGGGGTCTTTTCTAGTGAGTCAGTTCTTCGCATCAGGTGGCCAAAGCATTGGAGTTTCAGCTTCAGCATCATCCTTCCAATGAATATTCAGGACTGATTTCCTTTAGGATGGACTCTCAAGACTTCTCCAACACTACAGTTCAAAAGCATGATCTTTGGTACTCAGCTTTCTTTATAGTCCAACTCTCACATTCATACATGACTACTGGAAAAAACACAGTAGACTAGATGTTTAACTAGATGAACTTTTGCTAGCAAAGTAATGTTTCTGCTTTTTTATGTGCTCTCTAGTCTGATCATAGCTTTCCTTCCAAAGAGCAAGCGTCTTTTAATTTCATGGCGCAGTCACCATCTGCAGTGATTTTGAAGCCTATCCCTCACTGTTTCCATTCTTTCCCCATCTATTTGCCATGAACTGATGGGACAGGATGCCATGATCTTAGTTTTCTGAATGCCGAGTTTAAAGCCAACTTTTTCACTCTCTCACTTTCATCAAGAAGCTCTTTAGTTCTTTTGCTTTCTGCCGTAAGGGTGGTGTCATCTGCATATCTGAAGTTATTGATTAACCTTAACAGACACTTACTCAGTTCAACTCAGTCACTCAGTCATGTCCGACTCTTTGTAACCCCATGCACCACAGCACGCCAGGCCTCCCTGTCCATCACCAACTCCCAGAGTCTACACAAACCCATGTCCATTGAGTCAGTGATGCCATTCAACCATCTCATCCTCTGGCGTCCCCTTCTCCTCCTGCTCTCAATCTTTCCAGTATCAGGGTCTTTTCAAATGAGCCAGCTCTTCGCATCAGGTGGCAAAAGTATTGGAGTTTTAGCTTCAATATCAGTCCTTCCAATGAACACCCAGAACTGATATCCTTTATCTTTTCAAAATAAATAATCCTGTTCTGATTTTTTAAATCAGGTAAAAAGAAATTTGATAATTTATCTTGTCTACAGCTCCAGAAGGGAATGGCAACCCACTCCATTATTCTTGGCTGGAGAACTCCATGGATAGGGGTGCCTAGTGGGCTATAGTCCGTGGGGTTGCAGAGTCAGACACAACTGACAAACACTTCAACTTCAGGACTGAATAATTATTGTGTCTTTGATACTTATAATTTTATAAAGCATTTACTATTTTAATACTATTTTCAAGATATTACCTTAGCTTTGTAAATCATTGCCTGAGTTAAATTTTACAAAGTTAATTAGCATGTCTTAAACTTGGAGTTTAGATAATGATTCTCAGACCTAGCTGCAGACAGTTACCTGGTAGGGGAGATAACAATTAACATGCCAGATACTCAGGGCCCATCCATAGATTACGATTTAGTTGCTTTGTATAAACTGAAAAACAGATTTTTTTTTTTTTTTAACGTTCCCTGTGTGGTTCTAATACACATTCAGAATTGAAGACTATTCTATTTAAGTTAACAGATTTAAATTAAAATATAGACAAAATGATTTGGGCAGTTAAGTCTGAAACTATAAATAGGCCGTCACTACAATTTTTCATTTGCTTTCCAATCCATGGTTTATTTAATAGATTGATTTTTTAGTTTTCCAATTTTGTTATTTTATAAATTTAAACTCAGTTAAACATGATTGATGTTAATTATAAAGTTCTATGAAAATACACAAAAATATTCATGGTTTCTGTGTGCAGGTAACAGTTTCTATCAGGTTCTTGTAACTCATTTTGCAAACTGCCTTTTATTTTCAGGGTTTCATGTGATATATGCCAAGTGCCCCCAAACAGTCCTACTTCTGTTTTCCCTACCCCAATTTATTATAAGTCTGTTCTTTGGACTAGATATAAAAAGGAGAAAATCAGTGACCAACTAAAACTCAGCACTCATTCAATAGACCAACTATTCTTTTCCATGGCTGGAATTAAATTCAACTTTTAACAAATAACAATCTCAGGACTATACAACTGGAGGATCTGGGTTAAGATCCAGATTTCTGTATTTTTTTTAATATTATGAAAGCTGCAATAGTGATTCTGGTATCCAATGTAAAGAGCCATAATATTTAACAAATAATATAATGATTTATTATGACTAATTCAAATCATGAGCCTTTATTACAGTAAGTAGACATCAGAGGCAAGGTCAAAGACCTTCATTTGTTATTTGTACAGTGTATAAAATGGGTCTCCACTTGACAAAGCATGAGAATCCATCATTTTCATATTTTGAGTCTGACAATAGCTTTCTATAACAGGTATTTACCAAGATTTGTCAAAAGTCATGTTTTGGCAATGTTTGGCAATTTGTCCTGATTTTGGCATTTGTTGTTTGGCAATTTGATGTCCTGATTTGGCAATTTTATGTTTGGCAATTTGTCCTGATTTTCTTTTTATTAGAAATTGTTTGATATTTATATAGCTTTGTTTTAGAGGTTTTTTTTTTTTTTTTTTTTTTAGGTATCAACTACTTTAGTTGAAGAGTTTCTATCATTGGGCATTATTCATTTATTATTTTTGGTTGTACCCTCATATCTCAGACATTTCTTTAGCCTTAAAAGTGGAACCACAGGAGACCCTGGGTAGCAAAACAATCTTAAGAAAAACAAAGCTATAGGAATCACACTCCCTGATTTCAAACTCTATTACAAACAGTAGTAATTAATACAGAATGGTATTAACAATAAATTACATAGATGGATGAAGCAGACTAGAGAGCTCAAAAATAAAGCCATGTGTATATATGGTCAACTAATTTACAACAAAGGATCCAGGAATATATAATGGGGAAAGCATAGTCTCTTTCATAAATATTGCTGGGAAAACTGAACAGCCACATGCAAAAGAATGAAAGTGGACCACCCTCTAACACCATATACAAAATTAACTCAAAATGTATATAAGACTGAAAACCATAAAACCAACAGAAAAAAACCATAAGCAGTAACACCATAAGTCTGAAAATAACTTTTTTTTGATATGAGACCAAAAGCAAAGGAAACAAAGCAAAATATACAAGTGAGACTACATCAAACTAAAAATGTACAAAGAAAGCCATCAACAAAATAAAAAGACTACCTACCAAATGGGCTAAAGTATCTGCAAATTATATATCTAAAATAAAAAATAAATAATTACTTCATATACCTCAATATCAAAAAAATACAATTAAAACATCAGCAGAGGATCTAAAGAGATATTTTCCCAAAAGAACATGAAATGGTGCTCAACATAATTAATCATCAGGGAAATACAAATCAAAAACACACAAGTGTGTCACCTCTTATTAAAAAGAAAAAAATAACGAGTGTTGGTGAGAATGTGAAGGGAATTCTTGTGCAGTGATGATGGAAATGTAAATTGGTGCAGTTACTGTTGAAAACAGTGCATAAGACCTTAAAAAAAATAAAAATAGAACGAACTCCAAGTGACCCAACAATTCTACTTCTGGTTATTTATCCCAAGGAAAAAAAACACTAACCTGAAAAGATATCTTCATTTCCATGTTTATTGCAGCGTTATTTATACAGTAGTGAAAACACAGAAGCAACCAAAATGTCCACTGATGGATGAATAAAGACAAATGTGATATACACACACACTGTGGGATAATATGCAACCATAAAAAAGAATAAACTTTCACCATTTGCAGCAACATGGATGGACCTATGCTAAGTGAAAGTCAAATAAGGCAAGTATCATGTGATCTCACTTGTATATGAAATTAAAACACACACACACACACACACACACACATACAGAATGATGACTGGTTGTTTCCAGAGGTGGGATGTGGTGATGGGCAACATAGGTGAAGGTAGTCCAAAGGTATAAATGTCCACATATAAAATAAGTCTTTGGAATATATTATATAGCATGGTGATGATAGTTAAAAATGCACTGTGTATTTGAAAATTGCTAAGAGAATAAATGTTAAAAGTTCTCATCACAGAAAAAGTTTGTAACTATGTATGGTAATATATGTTAAGTAGATTTATTATGGTCATCACTTACAATTTATACAAATATCAAATCATTATGATGAAAGTAACATAAAATTGTATGTCAACTATGTTACAATAAATTTTTTAAATAACTTTACTGTCAACTTGGAAGATATGTTTATAGACATATAAAATGTTTTAAAAGTCATAGCTGAATTATATGACAAGATGATAACAAGAAAGTTGTTGAACTCACCTACTTGGACACACCAAGTCTACAGCTATATATATACAAATTTCTTCTGAAGAAAATTCTAAATGATAACTAAGCAATAGCTCAGTGATAACTACACATCAGGCAAATGAGAAAACCATATTGAATGCTGTAGTAGAGGGTGGGACACAATCTGGCTGTTAGCCCCACTCCTGGTGCAGCAACTTCCCACTGGGATGGAACTCAAAACCTGGAATTTCTCCTTGTGGAGTGCAGTGTTCAAATTCTACAGTGGGTTCCCCAATTTTTAAAGCTTGTACCTGAGAGATCATAAAATAACTGTGAAAACCAATGGGGCTCCCGTCCAGGAAACCCACAAGACTGTAGCTATCTGAGAAACAGCTCTTAAAAGGCTCATGCACATGTGTTTGCCTGTCCCAAGGCCCAGGTCAGAGATAGCCAACCCTTAAGTGAAAGGCTCATTTGCTTATATTAAAGCATTAACCTGAAGTGTAGGCATCTAATTTATCTTCCCTGACGGCTCAGTAGGTAACAAATCTGCCTGCCAATGCAGAAGATGCAGGTTCAATGCCTCCGTCAGGAAAATCCCCTGGAGGAGGAAATGGCAACCGACTCCAGTATTCTTGCGTGAAAAATCCCATGGACAGAAGAGCCTGGTGGCCTCAGTCTGTGGGGCTGCAAAGAGTCAGACGTGACTTAGTGACAGAACAAAAACTGGAACCTAATTAAACGCAGTGCTGGGACACTATCTCGTGAAGGTGGGTGGGTGCCACTTTCACACACTGCCTCCGCTTTGCTCTAGGCAGTGAGTTCCCCCTTTGTCTCACTCTAGCCCCGGGGCATCATCTTCCAGCTCTCCCTTGTCTTAATAGGGCTAATCAACATCATCTTCCCACCCCCATTCTGTGGTTTCCTTCTTGCTTTCCAAATCCCCCCCCCAACAGTGGGCATCATCTTTACACTCCCCCATACCTGCCTATGCTCAGTAGGGACAATCTTCACGCTCTCCCCTTCCCATGCTATAAAGCACCAGAATCACCGGAAAGAGAGCTTTTACACATATCTGGTGGCTGGTTTTCATAGCTACCACCCGGTAGCTTGATTGCCCTGGCTCTTTTTTTTTTTTTTTTTCTTTTTGCCCTTGGCTCTTGAGGGTAGGTGAGCTGCCTCCCTGAGTCCAGTGTGGCTGCAATAATCAGAGAAAGAGGTCTTGGTAGGCTACCAAGGGCACTGCACAGAGAGCTGACTGAAACAACCCCAAGTGTTTTGTGAAAGAAGCCTAGTTACTTTTCTGGAGTTTTGGCCTGAAGGGTAGACTTCTGATTTGATCAACATCTACTGAATTGCTCTCGGGGAACAAAGGCTAGTGGATGGAATCTGCCTTCTTCTCCCTATGCTTGAGCCTTCTTGCTAGCATCTCACAAATGGTAGCTTATACTAGTCTCCAGAACCCCAATTTTTACAGCTGCCTCCAGAGAGCACCTCTAAATATGCCTGGCTCTGGCAGCCAGCAGGGCATACGCCCATATGTCCCCACAGGACTGTAATACATGGAGAGAGTTCTTAAACAGTGACCACCCCCAGACCACAGCAAGTCAACAGGATCAGAGCACAGTCACTCTGTCAAAGAAACCAATTAGTTAATCACTCTGGATGTTACCTGAGGAGTAGGCGTCATTTTTTTTTATTATAAATTTATTTATTTTAATTGGAGGCTAATTAGTAGGCTTCTAATTAAACACACTTCTAAGGGTTGACAATAATGCTTTGCAGAAATATCCAACCGCGGGCACTGTCTTCGTGCTTTGCCTCTGCCACACGCCAGAGTGCCACCATCTCCTAGGCGGGAGCATTTCCATGTGTCTGGCACCCTGTTTTTTTAATCACTGCCACCCAGAGAACACCACTTAACTCTAGACTCTGGTGCTTCCTGGTCCCATGAGACTATATAATCAGAGAGAGAGCTGTTGGCAGACTACTACTCCTAGGGCACTGCACAGACAGACAGATACTGACAGTCTGTCTTTGAAAGAGGCCTGTTTTCATTTTTATGTGTATATATAAAATATAAAATAATCCTTTGCCCGGTAACACCATTGCATCACTTTATTTGAGTACACTATTTGAAATAATAATGAAAGAATGGATTTTTAGTAAACAATATGTTGACAAGGTTAGTAACTAAGTCATCAGAAAGCTTTCGGAGGTAAAATTGGACAATCTTTCCTGCTTTATAAGCAACCACAATCAAGTCTACATTTTAATAAATGGTTTTAGGAGAAATCTCTTTGAACTTTTAATGCAGTAGAGAAGAATGACCCAGCACCAGTACTGCTTTTTGACTAATTTACTGATCACACTTTACCACCACCTACATTAATGTGGAAAATGTCAAAGATCTACAGTAATACATTTTCTATTACCTTCTAACTTAATCTTCTCTTCAACCTCCTACCTCAATTTCCTTTTTTATTTTTTTTTCTTTTTAAATCTGTTCAGTGAATGTGCTATTTATCAAAGGCCATGAATTGACAATTGAGAAGACTGAAGAGTTCATTCTTTTCTCAGGATTATGTGACAGTGAAAAAGAATAAACCATTAAGCTCTCTTATGATCCTTTATCCCATTCCATGAGATACAGATTGTGCATAAAAATCAGAGTTCTATTCTGCCCTTACTGATTCTTCACTCTTTTAATCAAATATGTTACCTCATTCTTGACTTAAATTTTACAAAATACCCAGATAGTCCCAAAATATTTATTACTATACCATGAATTTAAATATTTTAATAGCAAATTAAATATATTCTGCTACCTATGAAGCATCATGTCACTAATAATATTTTCCCCAATAGTTATGATAGGAAATTTTAACACATGAGTCCATGAGAACTGATTAGTTTAGCCAATACATAAGCAAATGGATGATTCATGAGTCATGCCTCCATATATATATATTTATACACATACGTTGGAAACAAAAACAAAATTAATATGGCACTAAACTATATCAACTGTCAGGACATTTACTGTGTTATAGCAATGCACTATCCTGAGATATAGGAATCTGTTTAGGATTTTAACTTTCAGTTTTCTTTGCCATGGTCCATCCCCAGGTGCCAAGTAAGTATGAATGAAAGAAAAGCTATTTTACTTGACATGATGGGATATATTCCAAATTGATAGTTTATGATTAATGTTTCCAACTCTTTAAATAAAGATAAATTATTTTATAAAGTACCAGAAGCAATAAGAAATACATCATCAAAATTGTTTTTTTCTATTCCATTTTGTCAGGAATTACTAACTGTGAAGGCTCAGAGAGTTAATACTGTAAACTAACTAACACGTTGGCCTTTTTTAGAATCCTGGCAGAAGACAGACTTTTTGATGGTCAGAAACAAAAGATTTCATTACTTATGACAATAGCAGTAGCTACTGCAGAAGTAAAAGACAAGGCAAAAAAAAACTGGAATGAAATTAAAGTCTAAAAAGAGGCAATACTAATTTGGCTATACTTGTAGACAGTTGGGGACCAATACTTCTGGGATTTTTACAGAAGAATTTGAAAATGTTTTCCAGAGTTGTCTTTCTGATCAAAGGATGATACCCAGATGGCAATACAGGGCATTACTGGCTTCACTCCCTTTTATAAGAATAACTAACAAACAACTTATCATGAACAAAACATCTCTGTGAAAATCATAGAAGGTGAGGCCCTCTGCACCACAAGATGGAGACATCCCTAGTAGATTTAGAGAAGCCTCTGCTTGCAGACTGCACTGCCTGCCCCCAGGCTAGGGTAGTGCCACACCCTACCTAGCCTAAAGTTCCTCCAGGGGGGAAAAAAGAGCCTAGGATGGCCAGTGAGCTCCCCAGCACTGTCAGTTGATTCTTGGGAGTCCTAACTCTGATCTAGTCTCTCAGGGATCATGGGAATTGACCACTGAGAATCACATTATGGAGAAGAAGTTGAAGGGACATGTAGCTTTGCTTATCTACAGAACCAAGATTCTGCTAAGTCTAACCAAGGACCTCAGCAGGGTCTTCCTGCTTTGAAAACTTAAATAAATAACCTTGCTAGCCCTAGAGTCTGTTCTACCTGCAAAGCCTAGGCTGAGTAGCTGAGTCATCCACTGCCCCAACTAACTGAGAAGCAAGGCCATAATTCCTGGGAGTGTATCTCCTTGTCCTGCTTGACCAGGAAGCCTGGCCGAGCATCCGGAAACTGGCTTGACTGGCAGCACTTAAGCAGAGGGTCCAGCCAGTCACTCTGCCCATCTGCAGAAACAAGCTGGTGATCCTATCTGACCAGAGAGTTTAATATGCAGGTCTGTCTGATTAGCTCCCAAAACAAGAGTCTTATTATCGTGGGGTCCTGCTGTATGCATTCCCACCCTAAACAGGGAAATTAGTCTGTAGTCCTGCCATCTGCTAAATATAACCTGTATAGGCAGGAAACCTAACCTGAGCTCCCAGGAATCTTAGCAGCCCATCTCACAGCCCCAGTACAACAGCACTTGAGTAGGAAACCCAACCAGCAATTCCATGTTCTCAGAGTCAAAACAGTGGCGTTATTTGTCCAGAAAGCTTTGCAAGCAGGTCTAATATGATACCAAAGCAAATAGCCTTGCTGACCCTAGGATTTGTTCTGCACACCCAACCAGGCTTGCAAGATAACTTAAAGCTCTCCTGAAAGGTGAATATAGACTCTGGCATGGCCAAACTAAAATACCTAATTAGAGCCCCTGGGAAATCTGTGTAGCCCACCTTGCAACCCCGATTACAACAGTGCTTTAATGGAGAACTTGGTCAGTAACCCTACCCATCTATAGAGTTAGAATGATGGCCCATCACAAGGCATAGTCTAGTTTGATCCCCAATAAATCCCTTGCCAGACTTAGAACCTATATTGTACTCCACAGACCAGAGAAACTAATTTGAGCTCCCATCTACTATTGAATAAAGCCTTCAGCTTTTCTGACCAGGACACCTAACCAGAGCCCCCAAGAAGCTTCAGAGTCCATCCTACAGCCCTGTTTATGGTGCTATATGATTAGAAAGCAGTCTGTTGCTTTCCCTATCTCCAAAACAAAACTAGTGGCTCTGTCTGGATGGGAAATTTAGTACACTTGGGAACCTGATTTGGGTCTACAAACAATGAGTTCTGAATGCCTTGAAGCCTGCTCTGCTGCTCTGCAAGGGCAAGAAAGCTGACTAATCATGCTGTTGACTGCTGGATATAGTGCCCAGCCTGACCATCTAGGAATAGGAAGCCTGATCCGAGAACGTAGGCCATCACAGAATCCAGTCTACAGTGTCACGTGGGCAGGAAACAAAACCAGCACTCCTATTCAACTGCTGTTCTTAGCCAACAGTACACCCTTCTCCCCTACAACCTCAGAACTGGAACAGTGGTCTTGCCCCACAATAGGTCCTAATAGTAAGCCCCTTCTGTTCAAGGATATTACCAGGTGATACATCCAGAACCAAGCTGAGAGGAATGTTAAAGTTCTGTCTCTGCCAAAGCGAACTTTTAATTAAAGTCTGAAAAAGGAAACAACTTACTTAGATCTACAGATATCCACATAAGGAATCAAAGATCATGAAAATCAGATAACATGATACCACCAAAGGAAAATGAGAAATATCCAATAAATGACTTTAAAGAAAGGAGATCTATAAACTATCAATGAACTGAGAATAATTCTCTTAAATACAAGAACACAGAAGTAAAAAAAAAAAAAAAAAAAAAAAAAACAATGCATGCAGAAAATCATTTCAATGAAACAAACAATAGTCCTAAAGTTGAATAACACAATGACTGAAGACTTACTAGATATGTAATATAAAGCTGGAATCAAGATTGCTGGGAGAAATATCAATAACCTCAGATATGCAGATGACACCACCCTTATAGCAGAAAGTGAAGAGGAACTAAAGAACCACATGATGAAAGTGAAAGAGAAGAGTGAGAAAGTTGGCTTAAAGCTTAACATTCACAAAATTGAAATCATGGCATCTGGTCCCATCACTTCATGGCAAATAGATGAGGAAACAGTGGAAACAGTGACAAACATTATTTTGAGGGCTCCAAAGTCACTGCAGATGGTGACTGCAGCCATGAAATTGCTCCTTGGAAGAAAAGTTATGACCAACCTAGATAGCATATTAAAAAAAAAAGAGAGAGATATTATTTTGCCAAGCAAGGCCCATCTAGTCAAAGTTATGGTTTTTCCAGTAGTCATGTATGGATGTGAGAGTTAGACTATAAAGAAAGCTGAGTGCTGAAAAACTGACGCTTTTGAACTGTGGTGTTAGAGAAGACTCTTGAGAGTCCCTTGGACTGCAGGGAGATCCAACCAGTCCATCCTAAAGGAAATCAGTCCTGGATATTTATTGGAAGCACTGATGCTGAAGCTGAAACTCCAATACTTTGGCCACCTGATGTGAAGATCTGACTCATTTGAAAAGACCCTGATGCTGGGAAAGATTGAAGGCAGGAGGAGAAGGGGACAACGGAAGATGAGATGTTGGATGGCATCATTGACACAATGGACATGAGTTTGAATAAACTCAGAGTTGGCAATGGACAGGGAGGCCCAGCGTTGCTGCAGTCCAAGGGGTCTCAAGAAGATGGACACAACTGAGGTACTGAACTAAACTGAACTGAATATAAAATATGTAGGGTGGTCAAAATGGCAGAGGAGTAGGAGTACATGGAATTCATCTTTCCCCACAAACTCATCAAGAATACAGCTACAAATGGAACAATTCTCACAGAACACCAGCTGAACACTAGTAGAGGGTATTGGTCTCCTAAAAGTACAAGAATGATGACCACATAACTTGGTAGGATTAAAGAAAGAAGGTCAAAGGAGGAGGAGAGGAAGCAGGAGGGGACTTGTGCTCCTCAGGAGAGGTGAAGATGAGGGGAGGGTCCCACAGATGAGGAAGCCCCCTTATAAGTAGGAAGATCAGCTGAGATAGAAGAGGAGCTCAGAGGAGGACCCAGCATCCAGCCTGGGGCAGGCAGGACAGAGTGAGACACACACAGATGGTCTGAGCCACAGCCCTGTGAGCCCCAGTCTGAGAAGGGGTCTATACTCAGGGGCACACTCTGGTGCTGGGTGCTGAGATGAACGGATGGAGTGAGGAGATCCACAACCAGGAATGCTCATGGAGAAAGCCTGCCCTGCCATGGAAGCAAAGTGCCATTGTTGAGTGATGTGCAGAGAGCAGGGCTGCCATTGAAGCCTCACCTCTCACACACTGGCCCCTCCCTCCACAGGGAACTAGGGAGGGCTCCTGCCAAGGTGGCTTGTGAGCTCCTGGCCATCACTGCTTCTGACCCCTTCCCATCTGGGCCACCCAATCACCCTGATAGCTGGCTCAGCTTCCTCCCTCCTGGGCAGCCCCACTGATCACCACCTAACCTCTGCCTCCTCCTGCCTGACAGGCTCATGTGCTCCAGGAGGATCAGGACAGACCCCAGTGGGTGGCCCGCAGGCACAGGTGAGGCTGAAACCACACCAGGAAGACTAAGGAAGAAGAGCTGAAATCTCTCCTCACTGTTGCTCCAACCATAGAATTACACCTCTGCTACCAGCTTCCTAAATTCAGTGCTCATGGGACATCTGAACAGACAAGAGTTCCTGCAGCTGCGACGGGACTGGGTTTATCAGCTGTGGACTTTGTGGGCATGTGGATGGGATGGCTGGGCCAGGCCAGAGTCTGAACTGCCTCCACAGCGCTGACAGAGGTCTGGGACCTGACCTCCGTGGATCTGTGCCAGAGGCCTGGGGACAACTACAACCTGAGAGCTACCAGGACCAACTGTCAACATCTTCATAGTTAAGGTGGGCTGTCAGCAGCACCAACAGTGTACACTCTGAGCCCACAACAGGCAGGAGGATGCAACAGAGCTCACTCACAGGCGAGCTGTGTCAGAGGAGGAGTACTCAGAGGTTCTCTCCCAGTGGGAGTGCTCCAATTCCACCTACCTTGCATTATAGATGGGAAACACAGCTAAGTAACTGATCAGGGGGACTCTATCCCAACAACATGAGAGCAAACCCCACCCGTGACAGGACAATGACGACAGAGCAAAGGGGAGCCCCAGTCTACATCGGGGCAGGCTCTCGTCACCACAATACCAGTCAAACCCCCTATCGAGAAGATAATGGCCAGCAAATACACTGAGGAAAGAGGTGGCAGTCATCCATAATAAATAAAGAAAGGCCTCACAACTTTACTCTAAAAATCAAACCCATGCATGGTACATGGGAGCCTGAGGGTTATTTGGTAAGGTTCATTCCCAAATAAAAGTAGCACTCCTTGACAGAGACTGGCATCAGGACAAAGAATCCCCAGAGCACTTAGCCTTGAAGGCCAGCAGGGCTTGAGTTCAGGACCTCCACAGGACTGAGGGAAAGAGACACTCCCCCTTGGAGGGTGCACGTAAGGGCTCATATGCCCTGGGACTCAGCACAAAGCAGTGCCTCCATAGAAACCTGGGCTAGACGTATCTAAAGCTCTTGAAGGGTCTCCTGGGGAGACATGGGGTTGGCTGTATCTCACTGTGGGGGCAAACGGACTGGTATCAGAGACCCAAGGGAGTATTAACTGGTGTGAGTTCTCCCAGAGGTCCTCATTTTGGCACTAAGACCCAACCTTACCAAACAGTCTGTAGGCTCCTGTGCTGGAGCACCTCAGGCCTAGCAACCAGCAGATAGGAATACAGACTTGCTTATTAGCAGAAAAGATGTCTAAACTCATACTAAGCTCACAGACACTGCAAAACATACCACTCGACATGGCCCTGCTCACCAGAGGGATGAGACCCAGCTCCGCTCACAAGAGGGCAGACACCTGTCTCTCCCACCAGGAAACTGGTACAAGCCCCTGGGCCAACTTCACCCACCAGGGGACAGACACTAGTGGCAAGAGGAACTAAGATCCTGCAACCTGTGGAAAAGAGACCACAAACATGGTAAGTCAGACAAAACAAGAGGACAGAGAAATGTGTTGCAGAAGAAGGAGCAAGATAAAAACCTATTAGAACAACTAAATGAAGAGGAGACAGGCAACTTACCAAAAAAAGAATCCAGAGTAATAATAGTAAAGATGTCCTAAAATCTCAGAGAAAGAATGGATGCACAGATGCAGAAGATATAAGAAATAGTAAACAAAGATACAGAAAAACCAAAGAAGAGAGATGAACAACACAATAAATGAAATAAAAAATACACTAGAAGAATCAATAGCAGAATAAATGAGGCAAAAGAACTGAGCTAGAAGATGGAATGGAGGAAATCACTGTGATGGAAAAGAATTTTTAAAAATATGAGAACAGATTCAGAGACCTTTGGCACAACATTAAACACAGCAACATTCAAATTATAGGGCCCCAGAATAGGAAAAAGATAAAGGGCCTAAGGGAATATTTTGAGAGATTATAGAAAACAACTTCCTTACATGGGAATGGAAATAGTCACCCAGGTCCAGGAAGCACAGAGATAAATCCAAGGAAGAATATGCTGAGAAACATATTAATCAAACTAACAAAAATTAAATACAAAGAAAATTATTAAAAGTAACAAGGGGAAAGCAACAAATAACACATAAGGGAAAAACATGTAAGGGAAACCCCATATGGTTATCAGCTGAGTTTTGAGCAGAAACTCTGCAGGCCAGAAAGGAATGGCCCATATATTTAAAGTAAAAACAGGGAGAAAATCTACAACCAAGAACACTCTACCCAGCAAGGCTCTCATTCAGAATTGACAGAGAATCAAACGTTTTACAAGCAAGCAAATGTTTAGGGAATTCAGCAGCACAAAACAGCTTTACAACATTTCCTAAAGGAACTTACTTAGGCACCAAAAAAAAAAAGAGGGTAGGGGGGTGGGGGAAAGAGTACAACTAGAAACAAGAAAATCACAAATTGGAAAGCTCACTAGTAAAAGCAAACATACAGCAAAAGCAGGAAATCATCCACAGGGAAATATATGGGCTTCCTTGATAGCTCAGTTGGTAAAGAATCCACTTGCAATGCAGGAGACCCTGGATCAATTCCTGGGTCGGGAAGATCCACTGGAGAAGGAAGGGATAGGTTACCCACTCCTGTATTCTTGGGCTTCCCTTGTGGCTCAGTTGGTAAAGAATCTGCCTGCAATGTGGGAGACCTGGGTTTGATACCTGGGTTGGGAAGATCTCCTGGAGAAGGAAAAGGCTACTCACTCCAGTATTATGGCCTAGAGAGTTCCATGGAATCACAAATTGGAAAGCTCACTGGTAAAAGCAAACATACAGTAAAAGCAGGAAATCATCCACAGGAAAATATGGTTGCAAAAACAGCAACCATGAAAAAAAGGAGAGTACAAACATGGGAATTACATTTGAAATTATAAGACCAGCAACTTAAAACGGCCTTGTATATATAGACTGCTGTATCAAAACCTCAGGATAAATGCAAACCAACAAACAATAATAGATATACATATAAAAAAGAAAAAGGAATCCAAACACAACACTAAAGATGGTCATCAAACCACAGAGAAGAAAAAACAAAAGAGGAGGCAAAGGAAAAAAAAAAATCTATAAAAACAATTAAGAAAATGGTAATAGAAACATACACAATGATAATTAATTTAGATGTAAATGGACTAAATGCTTCAACCAAAAGACTGACTGAATGGACAGAAAAACAGACCCATATGTATGTTGTCTACAATATACCCATTTCAGATCTAGGGATACATATGGACCGAAAGTGATGGAATGGAAAAAGATAATCCATGCCAATGGAAATGAAAAGAAAGCTTGAGTAGCAATACTTCTATCAGACAAAATACACTAAAAATAAGGATTATTACAAGAGACAAGGAAGGACACTACATAATCAAGGGATCAATCCAAGAAGAAGTTACAACAATTGCAAGCATGTATGCACCCAAATAGTAGCACCTCAATATATAAAGCAAATGCTATAAGCCATAAAAGGGAAAATCCAAGAGTAACAGTAAGAGTGTGGGGGACTTAACAACCCACTTATATCAACTGACAGATTATGCAGAGAGAAAATTAATAAGGAGCATGTCTTAAATGACATAACAGATCAGATAGACTTAATTGATATTTATAGGACATTTTATCTGAAATCAGTAGAATAAAATTTCTTCTTAAGTGCACACAGAATATTCTGCAAGATAGATCACATCACAGTCAAGTCTTGGGAAATGTAAGAAAACTGAAATGAAATCAAGCATCTTTTCTGACCACAATGCTATGAAATTAGAAATCAATTACAGGAGGAAAAAGACTGTAAATAACAAACAAATGGAAACTAAGTAATATATTATTAAACAACCAGTGAATCTCTAAAGAAATCAAATAGAGAATCAAAAAATACCTCCCAAGACTGAACCAGGAAGAAATAGAAACTATGAACAGGTCAGTCACAAATACTGAGATAGAAACTGTTATTAAAAATCTCCCAACAAACAAAAGTCCAGGACCAGACAGCTTTACAGGCAAATTCTATCAAACATTTAGCCAAGAGTTAATAGCTATCCTTCTGAAACTCTTCCAGAAAATTGCAGAGAGAGAAACAGTAGCAAGCTCATTGTATGAGGCCACCATCAGCAAAAGCAAAGATATCACACACAAAAAAGGAAATTATATACCAATATTGCTGATGAACACAGACAGAAAAATTCTGAACAAAATACTTGCAAACAGAATGCAACAACACATTAAAAAAAAAATATGCCCCTTGATCCAGCGGAATTTATCCCAGGGATACAAGAATTCTTCAATATAAGCAAGTGAATCAATGTGGTACACCACATTAACAAATTAAAGAATGAAAAGAACATAATCATTTCAATAGATGAAAGAAAAGCTTAGGAAAAAATTCATCCATTTATCACAAGTGTTAGTCACTCAGTCGTGTCTGACTCTTTGTGAACCCATGGATTCTGTAGCCCACCAGGCTTCTCTGTCCGTGGGATTTTCCATCCATGAGATTTATGATTAAAAACTATACAAAAACAGTCATAGAAGGAACCAACCTCAACATAATAGAGGCCAAATATAACAGACCTACAGCTAACATCATTCTCAGTGGTGAAAAGCTGAAAGCATTTCTTATAAGATCAGTAACAAGACAAGGTTGTCCACTCTTGCCATTTTTATTATACATAGTTCTAGAAATCCTAGGCATGGCGATCACAGAGTAAATAAAAGGAATAGAAACTGCAAAAGAAGTTGAACTGTCATTGTGTGTAGATGGCATGATAATATACATAGAAAATCTTAAGGATACCACCCGAAAACTACTGTAGCTCCTCAATGAATCTGGTAAAGTTGCAGGTTACAAAATTAAAGCAGATAAATCATTTTTATTCTTATATACTAATAACCAAAGATCAGAAAGACAAATCAAAGAAACAATCCCATTTACCATCACACCAAAAAGAATAAAATACCTAGGAATAAACCAACCTAAGGAGCCAAAGACCAGTGATTATAACTCTATACTGATGAAAGAAAGCAAAGGTGACACAAATAGGTAGAGAAATACACCATATTCTTGTATTGGAAGAACCAATATTGTCAAAATTACTGTATTGCCCAAGCCAGTTTATAGATTCAATGCAATCCTTATCAAATTAAAAATTGCATTTTCAAAGAATTAGATCCATGAAATTTATAACTTGTATGGAAACAGAAGATCCCACAGCCAAAGCAATCTTGATAAAGAAAAACAAAGCTAGAGGAATCAGGCAACCTTGACTTCAGACTATTCTACAAAGCTCCAGTGATCAAAGCACTATGGTACTGGCACAAAAAGAGAAATGTTGATCAATGGACCAGGACAGAAAGCCCAGAGGGTGGGATGGAGAGGGAGGCGAGAGGGGGATCGGGATGGGGAACACATGTACATCCATGGCTGATTCATGTCACTGTATGGCAAAAACCACTACAATATTGTAAAGTAATTAGCCTCCAACTAATAAAAATAAATGAATGCTGGAGAGGGTGTGGAGAAAAGGGAACCCTCTTACACTGTTGGTGAGAATGCAAACTAGTACAGCCACTATGGAGAACAGTGTGGAGATTTCTTAAAAAACTGGGAATAGAACTGCCATATGACCCAGCAATCCCACTCCTGGACATACACACTGAGGAAACCAGATCTGAAAGAGACACGTGCACCCCAATGTTCATCGCAGCACTGTTTATAATAGCCAGGACATGGAAGCAACCTAGATGCCCATCAGCAGACGAATGGATAAGGAAGCTGTGGTACATATACACCATGGAATATTACTCAGCCATTAAAAAGAATTCACTTGAATCAGTTCTAATGAGATGGACGAAACTGGAGCCCGTTATACAGAGTGAAGTAAGCCAGAAAGATAAAGACCATTACAGCATACTAACACATATATATGGAATTTAGAAAGATGGTAACGATAGCCCTATATGCAAAACAGAAAAAGAGACACAGATGTACAGAACAGACTTTTGGACTCTGTGCGAGAAGGCGAGGGTGGGATGTTTCGAGAGAACAGCATGTATATTATCTATGGTGAATCAGATCACCAGCCCAGGTGGGATGCATGAGACAAGTGCTCAGGCCTGGTGCACTGGGAAGACCCAGAGGAGTCGGGTGGAGAGGGAGGTGGGAGGGGGGATCGGGATGGGGAATACATGTAACTCCATGACTGATTCATGTCAATGCATGACAAAACCCACTGCAATGTTGTGAAGTAATTAGCCTACAACCAATACAAATAAATGAAAAAAAAAAAAAATTAAAAAAAAAAGAAAGCCCAGAGAGAAACTCCTGCATCTATGGTCACCTGATCTCTTACAAAGAAGGCAAAAACACACAATGGAGAAAAGACAGTCTATTCAATAACTGGCACTGGGAAACTGGACAGTCACATATGAAAGAATGAAATCAAATGCTCCCTAATACCATGAAAGTGAAAGTGCTAGTAGCTCAGTTCCATCCAATTCTTTGCAATCCAATGAACTGTAGTCCCCCAAGCTCCTCTGTCCAGGGCATTCTCCAGGCAAGAATACAGGAGTGCCTAGCCATTCCATTCTCCAAGGGATCTTCCTGATCCAGGGATCAAATCCAGGTCTCTTGATTGTGGGTGGATTTTTTACCATCTGAGCCACCAGGGAAGCCTTCCCTAATACCATAGACAGAAATTCGAGGTGGAGAAATGACAAAATGTAAATCTCTTAGAGGAAAAGAGGCAGAATGCTATCTGATATCAATTGCAGCAAGACCTTTTAGGATCCAATTTCTACAGTAATGAAATTAAAAACAAAAGTAAACAAATGGGACCTGATTAAACCTAAAACCTTTTGTACAGCAGCAAAGGAAACCATAACAAAAATTCAACCCTAAGAATGGGAGAAAATATTTTCAAATGAAACAACAAACAAGGATTTAATCTGAAAAATATACAAACAGCTCATGCAGCTCAACAGCAAATAAATAAATGACCAAATCAAACAATGAGAGGAAGATTTAAAAATGCTTTTCTCCTGAAGCCATACAGATGGCTAAAAAGCATGTGAAGATATTCAACATCACTAATTATTAGAGAAAAGGAAATAAAAACTACAATGAAGTATCATCTCACACGAGTTAGAATGGCCATCATCAAAAATCTACAAACAATAAATGCTGGAGAGGGTAGGGAGAAAAGGGAGTCCTCATACACTATTACTAGGTATATAATGGGTACAGCCCTATGGATAATAGTATGGAGGCTCCTTAAAAAGCTGGTAATAGATCTACCATGATCCAATAATCCCGTACCTGGGCATATATCCAGATAAAATGATAATTCAAGCAAATACATGCACCTCAATGTTCACTGCAACATATTACAATAGCCAGGCCATGGAAGCAATCTAAACTTCAGTAGTAAAGGAACAGATAAACAAGTGGAATATATATACAATGGAATGATACTCAGTGATAAAAAGAACAAAATCATGCCATGTGCAGCAATATGGATGGACCTGGGTATTGTCATACTCAGTGATGTAGGTGAGACAGAGAAAACCAAATGCATGATATTGTTTATATGTGTAGTTTTAAAAAATAGTACAAATGAACTTATTTACAAACAGAAATTGAGGCACAGATGTCAAAAACAAACTTATGGTTATCAGAGAGGAAAGGGGAGAAGGGACAAACTAGGAAATAGGATTTACATATACACAGTACAGTATATAAAATAGATAACTCTAAGTACCTACTGTATACCACAAGGAACTCTTTTTATACTCTCTAAAGGCCTATATGGGAAAAGAATTTTGAACAGAGTGGATATATATATATGCTTAACTGATTCACTTTGCCATACAGCAGAAAATAACACAATCTTTTAAATCGACTATAATCCAATAAAATTTTTTTGAATAAGGATGTTGATGATGGTGGAATTGGAGGGAGGGGTGAGGAATCAAGGATATTAAAGATGTAAATTCAACTTTAATGATGCTAGTACCTACATCTCTAAACACTTGCATTCTCAGTACATTGCCTACATAAGAACCCAAGACATCAATAACATTATAAAAAACAATGGTCATATTTAAATGCATATTTGCAACTTCTAGGAAATGGTTTAAATATGGACAAGAGATTATTTTCCTGATTGCTCAATCAACATTTTGCTAAATAGCAATAAATATATATAAACCGTAACATCAATATCCTAAAATGTGAGGGGAAGGAGAAATAAAAATGAAAAGTTAGGAATGTTATTGAAGTTAAGTTGTTGCCAGTTCAAAGCAGAATGTTATAAAATTAAGGTATTTTATGTAAGACTCATGGTAACCACATGGGGAAAACTTGCAGCCTTGTAGCTATTACACTGAAGAAATCAATGAATTACAAAGAATATTAAGACCAAAAGACATCAAAATAGAAAAAAGACAGCAGGATAATTAAGCAGGAAACAAGGAATCTGTGAAACATTTAGAAAACAATTGATCAAATGGCAATATGAAATCTTTGCCAATCAGTAAAGACTCCTAATATGAAGAGATTAAATTATCATGTCAAAATACACTGGATGGATAAAAAAGTAGGATCCAACAATATGCTGCCTTCAGGAGACTCAGTCTGTCCCTAAAGACACACAAAGACCATGAGTGAAGGGATGACAAAAAAATTTTCAAGCAAATGATAACCGAAAAGAAAAAAAAAAAAAAAAACAGCAGGAGTATTTATATCAGACAAAATAGAGCTTAACAATGGTAAAAAGAAGCAAAGAGAGTCATTCTATAATGATGAATGGGGCTATCAAAGAGGAGATGTAACAACTGTAAATATTACATACCCAACATTGAGGCATCTAAGTATATAAAGCAAAAATTAGCAAAACTAAAAGGAGAAGAAACAGTGATATTATGGTTGTTGAAGACTTAAATAAACCACTCTCAATAATAAATCAATCACTTGGACAGAAAATTAATAATAAAATAATAATTAATAAAAATTAATAAAAAGTTAATAATAAAATAGCTGATTTGAGCAACACTATACACCAAATGAACCTTATAAGACATATATGGATCATCATATCTTACAAAACCAGAATACACTTTCTTCTCAAGTACATGAGAAATATTTTCTAGGATAGATCATATGTTAAGCTGCAAAACAAGTCTTAGTAAATTCAAGAAGATTTAAATTATAGCAGGTATCTTTTCTGACCACAATGGTATGAAATGAGAAATCAATTACAGAAGAAAAACTGAACAACCCATGAATATACAGAAATAAAATAACTCTTCTGGAAACCAATGAATCAAAGAAGAAATTAAAGGGCAAATAAAGTATTACCTTAAGACAAATTAAAGTGGAAACATAACATTCCAAAACTTACGGGATATAGTGAAAGCAGTTCTAAAAGGGAAACTGCTAGTAATAAATGCATACATTGATAATAAGGAAAGTCTTAAATAAACAAACTCTATGCCTCTGAAAATTACAAAAACAGTAACAAACTAAGCCCAAATTTATAAGATGAAAATAGTGAATATTGAAACAGCAATAAAAGAAATAGAGAACAGGAAAACAATAGAAAAGATCAACCAAACAAAGAGTTGGTTCTTTCAAAAGATAAATTGATTATTTTTTTTACTAGAACTAACAAGAAAAAAGTGAGAAGATCATAGTCAAAAAACTTATAAATGAAAAAGGAAATGTTATAACTGACAGGACTGAAATACAAAGGTTCATAAGAGACTATTGTGACTATTCACCAACAGAATGGACAAATTAGAACATTACAGCATACTAACACATATATATGGAATTTAGAAAGATGGTAATGATAACCCTATATGCAAAACAGAAAAAGAGACACAGAAGTACAGAACAGACTTTTGAACTCTGTGGGAGAAGGTGAGGGTGGGATGTTTCAAAAGAACAGCATGTATATTATCTATGGTGAAACAGATCACCAGCCCAGGTGAGATGCATGAGACGAGTGCTCGGGCCTGGTGCACTGGGAGGACCCAGAGGAGTCGGGTGGAGAGGGAGGGTGGAGGGGGGATCGGGATGGGGAATACATGTAACTCTATGGCTGATTCATGTCAATGTATGACAAAACCCACTGAAATGTTGTGAAGTAATTAGCCTCCAACTAATAAAATAAAATTAAAAAAAAAAAAAAGACAGAGAAAAATTATCAGAAACATACAACCCTACTGAGATTAATTAGAAAGAAAATGGGAATCTGAACAGACCAATAACTTTGAGGAGACTGAATCAGTAAAACAAACAAACAGAAATCTCCCATCAAAGACAAGCCAAGGACCAGACATCCTTACTGGTGAAATTCTAAAATATTTAAACAAGACTAAAGACCAATGCAAACTCTTCCCCCCAAAAAACAAAGATAAAAGAAGACACACACACTCATTTTATGAGGCCAGCAATACCCTGATACTAGAACCAGAAGAGGGCATCACCAGAAAAGTATAGACCAGTATCCCTGATGAAAATAGGTGTAAAAATGGTGTAAAAAGGCTCAGTAAAATACTAGCAAACCAAATTCATCAGGACATTAAAAGGATCTTAATGTGGGATTTATCCTCAGGATGGAATGATGTTTACCATATAAAATTAATAAATGTGATACCCATAATGGGATAACATAAAAAATTAATCAGATCATCTCCATAGACACAGAAAAGTATTTGACAAAATTCAACATCGGTTTATGGAGCAACCTAGGTTAAAAAAAAAAAGATTTTATTTTAACATAATAAAAGCCATATTTGACAAGCACACAGCTAACATCATAATCCATGCTGAAAGGTTGAGAGCTTTTCATTTAAGATCAGGAAGAAGAAAATGTGCCCACTCTCATCACTTCTATTCAACACAGTTCTGAAAGTCCATTCCAGACCAATGAGATAAGAAAGAGAAAAAGCATCAGAATTTATAGAGAAAAATAAAATTATCTCTGTTGCAGATGACATAATTTTATATATAAACACTTTTAGAGCTAATAAGCAAATTCAGAAAAGTTGCAGGATACAGATTGACATATAAAAATCAGTGGTATTTCCGCACACTAACAAGTATCTGAAAAAATAAATGTGTAAAATTCCATTCACAATATCATCAAAATCAAAATCCTTAGGAATAAATTTAACCCAGGGAGATGAAAATGTCTATGCTGTATAAGAAACTGAGAAAGAAACAAGTAAATAGAAAGATATCCCATATTCATGAATTGGAAGAATTAATATTGTTAAAATATCCATACTACCCAAGCTATTTACAGATCGAATGCAATATCTACTTAGATTTAAAAGGCATTTTTCATAGAAATATTAAAAGCAATTCTAAATTTTGTATGTAACTACAGAACACCTTAGATATCCAAAGCAATCCTGGGAAAGAAGAACTCAGTGCAAGGCATCACATTTTTAAATTTTAAGCTATGTTAACAAACTAGAGTCATTAAAAACAGTGTGATGTTGGGCTGTGCTTAGTCACTCAGTTGTGTCTGACTGTTTGTGACTCTATGGACTGAAGACTGCCAGGCTCTTTTGTCCATGGGGATTCTCCAGGCAAGAATACTGGAGTGGGTTCCCATGCCCTCCTTCAGGGGATCTTCCCAACCCAGGGATCAAACCCAGGTCTCCCACATTGCAGGCGGATTCTTTACCAGCTGAGCCACAAGGGAAGCCCAAGGAATAGTCATTAAAACAGCCCATAGTAAAACAGTCATTTCAACAGTATGATACTGGCATAAAAACAGACACATAGGCCAAAGGAAAAGAATTAAGAGCCCAGAAACCAACATATGTTTATTTTATCTAGTAATATTTCACAAGGGATCAATTACACTCAATGAAAAAAATATGACATTTTCAATAAAAGGTACAAGGGAAATTGGATATACACCTGTGAAAGAACAAAACTAGATTCCTCCCTTACACTACTCACAAAAATCAACTTGAAATTGATTAAATATTTAAACGTAAGACCAGAAACCATAAAACTCTAGAAGAACGCAAAGGGGAAAAAAAAGAAAAAAAACTTCTTGATATGTCTTAGAGATAATTTTTCCCTTGAACTCCTAAAGCACAAATAACAAAATATAGAATAAACAAATGAGACTCCATCAAGCTGAAAAGTTTCTGCACAGTAATAGGAACAAACAACAGAATGAAAAGATAACTTATCAATGGAAAATAATTGCAAATTATATATCTGAAAAGGTGTTAATATTCAAAATGTGTAAAGAACACATACAACTCAGTTGCAAAAAGCACACAAAAACCCAGGCTAACAATGGGTAAAGGACCTGAATGGGCTTCCCTGGTGGCACAGAGGTAGAGTCCTCCTGCAATGCAGAAGACACAGTTTCGATCCCGGGACAGGAAGATCCCCTGGAAAAGGAAATGGCAACCCACTCCAGTACTCTATTCTTGTCCGTGAAATCCCATGGACACGGAAGCCTGGTGGAATACAGTCCATGGGGTCACAGAAGAGTCAGATATCATTTAGCAACTAAACAACAAAGGACTTCAATTGAGACCTTTCCCAAGAAGATATATAGGTGGCTGTATAGACAGAAGCTCAGTATCACTGCCCTTAAAGGTAGCTCAGATGCTAAAGAATCTGCCTGCAATGTAGGAGACCCAAGTTCGATCCCTGGGTAGGGGAGATTTTTGGGAGAAGGAAATGCAACCCACTCCAGTATTCTTGCCTAGAGAATTCATGGACAGAGGAACCTAGTGAACTATAGTCCATGGGTTGTAAGCTGGACACGACTGAATGACTAACACTTTCACTTTTCAATATCACTAATAATCAGGGAAATGAAAATAAAAACCACAATGAGGTATCATTTTATGGTTGTTATAATGGCCATTGTCAAAATGACAAGAGATAACAAATGCTGGAGAGTAGGTAGAGAAAATGGTATCCTTGTGCCTTGTGGTCAGATTGTAAAATGATAGTCAGTCATTATGGAAAGTAGTATGGATGTTCCTCAAAAGTAAAAAATACAACTATCATATGATCCAGCTATTCCACTTTTGAGTATGTATCCAAATATAACATCAAGACTATGTGAAAAAGATATCTGAACCCTCATGTCCATTGTAGTATTATTTATATTAACCAAGACACATGAACACCTATGTATCAATACATGAATTGATGAAGATATTGTGGTATATATACAACAGAGTATTTATTCAGCCCAATAAAAAAAGGAAATCCTGCCATTTGTGACACTGATGAACTTTGAAGGCATTATGCTAAGTGAAATAAACCAGAAAGACAAATACCCTATGATCTCATTTATATGTGGAATCTAAGAAAACAACAAAAACAGAAATCTCATAGGAAAAGATCAGATTTGCCATTACCAATAGCAGGGGTGTAGGATTGGGGAAATTGCAGATGGTCAAAAGGCACAGTCTAGTTATAAATAAGTACTAGGTTTGCAGCATTTAACGTGATTACCGTAATTAAGACTGCTTTGTTATTTGAAAGTTATCATGAGTAGATCCTTAAAGTTCTTATTACAAAGAATCAAATTTTTTGTAATTATCTGAGATGAAAGGTAATATAACTCAATAATCATTTCTCTATACATACATATATATATATACATACACCTAAAAAAGAAATCATTATGCTGTATACCTTAAGCTTATACAGCGCTGTATGCCAATTATATCCCAATAAAAGTGGAAAAACTTAGAAACAAAGAATTGTTTGAGAATTTAAAGAAATATTTATTTACTAGTTTCCATCCTCCATTATTTGTTTTCTTTTTTAAAAAAATTTAAATTATTTATTTATTTTACTTTAAAACATTGTATTGGTTTTGCCATACATTGACTTGAATCAGCCATGGGTGTACATGTGTTCCCCATCCTGAACCCCCCTCCCACCTCCCTCCCCATCCCATCCCTCTGGGTCATCCCAGTGCACCAGCCCCAAGCACCCTGTATCATGCATCGGATCTGGACTGGCGATTCGTTTCACATATGATAATTTACATGTTTCAATGCCCCGCCCTCGCCCTCTCCCACAGAGTCCAAAAGACTGTTCAATACACCTGTGTCTCTCTTGCTGCCTCGCATACAGGGTTTCTAAGTGGACAGGAATGCTCCAGAACTTGTAGGCCAGCCTGCCTTTCAGACAAGCAGGCTCCTGCTGGCATCTCTTACAACAGCTTTAGAGAATCTCTAGGGACTAAACACGAAGGATGAGCTGACTCTGCTTCAGGGTAGACACTTTAAGCATGCAATGGGTCAAAGCCCACCAATAAATATTAGTTCTGGCTCTGGGCATTGCAGTGACTGCAAGAAATATGATGTAGTGCCCAAGGGGAAACTAATAATAAAATTAATATCTAAGTATATGTTTATGAATATCTTTATGATATCCAGGGCTTCCCTGGTAGTTCAGCTGGTAAAGAATCCATCTGCAATGCAGGAGACCCCGGTTCAATTCCTGGATCAGGAAGATCTGCTAGAGAAGGGATAGGTTACCCACTCCACTATTCTTGAGCTTCCCCAGTGGCTCAGCCGGTAAAGAATATGCCTGCGATGTGGAAGACCTGGGTTTGATCCCTGAGTTGGAACATCCCCTGGAGAAGGGAACGGCTACCCACTCCAGTATTCTCACTTGGAGAATTCCATGGACTGTATAGTCCATAGGTTCGCAAAGAGTCAGACACGACTGACTATCATTTTCACTTTATGATATCCAATTAGGGTAATTTATGGGAAAAAGTCACTAATTTTTTAACAGAAATTATTTTGTAGAGTGACATTTGGTAAATAGCCATACTAGCTTCATAGGGCTGCAGTAACAAACTGAATACCTTTAAACAAGAGAAATTTATTTTCACACATTTCTGCAGACCAGAAGACTGAAATCAAGGTATTGCAAGTGTCATTCCCTGCCTGAAGCCTCGAGAGGGATACCCTTCTTGCCTTTTACAGCTTCTGGTAGCTCCAGACATTCTTTAGTTTGTGGTAACGTAACTCTAATCTTTGCCTACATCTTCCTATATATCTTAATTATATCTCTGTGTATTCACATGACTGTCCTCTCTCGGCACCTCTCTCCTCTCTTTGTAAGGACACCTGTCCTATTGGATTAAAGCCCATACCATTCCAGTATGACCTCATCTTAACTAATTACATCTGCAATGACCCTATTTCCAAGTAAGTTCACATCCTGAGGTACTAAGAGTTAGGAATTTTAATATATGTTTTGAGGGGTACCCAATTCAACTCATAAGAACAAACAACAGAGGTTATCTACACTTTTCTGAAATGTCTTAAACATTTGCCATAAATATTCCAGAAGTCATTGTAAATTACCTCAATCTTATACTCAATATCAATTTCCTTTTTTACATGCTTAGGTATGCTATGAAAGTCAAATATTCACTTAGCTAGTTCTCCTTGCTGCTAACTCTGTCACAGCCCTAATAAACAGAGATGCACTGACTCCCATTTTTCATCTATCCCTTCTTTTTATTCTGAAAGGAAACAGGATCACACAACAATTTTAAGGTCATTAGAGAACAGGGAATTTTATTTAAACAGAAAAATAAAATAAAATAAAAAACTAAATTGACCTTAGCATTTCAAGATTGTTCTAGCAGTCACTTACTCAGGACTTCTTGTTACTTGAGAAACAAATAAAGCACTATCTGTGTGAGTCACTTTTGTTTGTGCTTTCTGTCACTTGTAGACAGACTCATATCTGAATGATACATGTGTGCATGTATTTCTGTTGAATCTTATAATTTTCAAAGACATTTTTTACAGAGAAATTTGATATCTCAAGTAAAGATATCAAAAGAAAAAATATGTTTTACTGAAATTTTTGAAAGACAGTTCCAATAAAGAGTTGTACTTCCTTGTGGTATGTTTCAAGAAAATAAACCAAAGGTCAATACCCCCAAAACCCACGATACAAAATAAAGCTCCACTCCTAGTACTAAGGTTTTAGTTTCAATTGCTTTTTGTTATTCCTGAAGCAGTCATCTGAAGGCAGTGATTGTATAAAATTTACTGAGAAGTATGTAATGAATATTGAATGCTGATGAGTAGGAATTTTTTTTTTATGAAAAAGTAAACTTTGTTAAGGTGTAAAGTACAATTGCATAGTCTTTGATGCACATTCTGTTTTTGTGAGAGAGTGAAGATTCCAAAGTATCATTTGAAGTTTGTGTTTCTAAAAAGGAGTCTGTACATATATCATTTTAAATATATTATATTAATTATTAGTGTTTCACTTTAATGTCTTAAGTAGCATTTCATGTAATGATACATCAATTTTTAGTTTCATTTGATGCACATAAAAGTTTATCACGGAAAACATGTGACTAGTATTAAGCATTTTCTAAACACTAATTTTGGTCACAATTATTTATTGCAGTAGATGTCATATTGTATAAATTCTGGCTACAAAATATACTCATGAGTTTGAGCAAGCTCTGGGAAATGATGAAGGACAGAGAAGCCTGGTGTGCTGCAGTTCATGGGCTCACAAAGAGACAGACACGTCTGACCGACTGGACATTCTTTAACTTTGATCAGCAGTCTTTATATTCACTGATGTCTCTTAATAGTGCTTTCCAGTGAACTTAGAAACCTCGACCGTATCCCTGAAAGGTATCACAGATCCATTCACATTTTTAAAATGTTGACAGAGACTTGCACAACTGAAGTGATAATTCTTTCTTTATTGTTATTTGACTAATAGAAATAACTTTCTTTTATTAATATAATTACATACATAATTTCATAAGAAAGGTACTCTTAAAAAAAGTTTTTACTGTCTTAAGAGAATTTTTTTAGAATGTGTTTTTAAAATACCTAGATCACCAATTCTCTTTATTTTCTTGAGCTATTAATAATTCAGTTATGTTCAAAAACTTACCTGCTTTTGTGGATGATGTAATCAGCTGTTTCCTTTCATATTTTGTTTTTAGCATATATATTGATCTGTCTGGGTATGTCTCACTGGGACAAAGTCTAAAAGGGATGAGTTCTCCTCCTTGTTGAATACTAAAGGACATCACAAAGTGTATGTGATGTGGCATATGCCACCTGTCTTGGAGAATTTTGAGAAGACTTATGTACCCAAATCTTTATTAAAGCACACCTGCCGAGTACAGAATCACATGAGAGAAAATGACATTGAAATCCTGCCCCTGAAACACACACACACACACACACACACACACACACAATTTCTTCTTATCATTGTTATAAATAACCAAAGCCAACAAAATTCCTTATATAACATTTTTGAAATAAAAGAACATCAATTACACACATACGCCCATCAAAATTAAATAAGCAGGGTGCTAAACTGCTCTTAATGAGAGCTACCTATTTTTACCAAACAGAAACAATACTTGATAACAATTGAATTTTGAATAATGCATAGACAGAGTTTATTTTTTCTCCTTCCAAATTTGAAAATATCATCACTTCTAGTCTCAATGTTTTCCAAATTTTCTTATATTTATTGATGATAAATTGGAAACCAAAATATTCAGTGACAACAATATGGTGATTTTTTTCTGAAATGACCATTCCTTTTTACTTTTATTGAAATACAAAAGTAGGGCTTAAAATATAGGAAAACATAGCTATCAATGGTCATATTTTTTACCTTTTCTTATTTTTGCTATCTCCTTTTTCTGAACCAAAAAGAACAATTAAATAAAACACACAGTTGCTTTGAGCAAGGTAATGACAGCAGAACAGACTTCACTTGAAACTAAGTATTTGTTTGTTCTTTAAGGGACTCGGGTATATGTGATTATCTTGATGAGGACTGGCCCAGAATTAGACATGGCTGAACTGCCAGAGCAGTGTAGGGATGAACAAGTTGACGTATGAGGGCTGACCTGGGCCTTTATATGAACACAAGCTGAAAAAACAAAGCTATTTTTGTCTGCAAATAATTGAAGGCAAAGTTTTAAAATTTTAAAGATGGATAACTAAATTTCTCCAAAGAAGACATACAGATGGCTAACAAACACATGAAAAGATGCTCAACATCACTCATTATCAGAGAAATGCAAATCAAAACCTCAATGAGGTACCATTACACGCCAGTCAGGATGGCTGCTGTCCAAAAGTCTACAAGCAATAAATGCTGGAGAGGGTGTGGAGAAAAGGGAACCCTCTTAAACTATTGGTGGGAATGCAAACTAGCACAGCCGCTATGAAGAACAGTGTGGAGATTTCTTAAAAAACTGGAAATAGAACTGCCATATGACCCAGCAATCCCACTCCTGGGCATACACACTGAGGAAACCAGATCTGAAAGAGACACGTGCACCCCAGTGTTCATCACAGCACTGTTTATAATAGCCAGGACATGGAAGCAACCTAGATGCCCATCAGCAGATGAATGGATAAGGAAGCTGTGGTACATATACACCATGGAATATTACTCAGCTGTTAAAAAGAATTCATTTGAATCAGTTCTAATGAGATGGATGAAACTGGAGCCCATTATACAGAGTGAAGTAAGCCAGAAACATAAAGATCATTACAGCATACTAACACATATATATGGAATTTAGAAAGATGGTAATGATAACCCTATATGCAAAACAGAAAAAGAGACACAGATGTACAGAACAGACTTTTGGACTCTGTGGGAGAAGGCAAGGGTGGGATGTTTCAAGAGAATAGCATCGAAACATGTATATTATCTAGGGTGAAGCAGATCACCAGCCCAGGTTGGGTGCATGAGACAAGTGCTCGGGGCTGGTGCACTGGGAAGCCCCAGAGGGATCGGGTAGAGAGGGAGGTGGGAGGGGGGATCGGGATGGGGAACACATGTAAATCCATGGCTGATTCATGTCAATGTATGACAAGACCCACTGTGGTATTGTAAAGTGATTAGCCTCTAACTAATAAAAATAAATGAAAAAAAAAAAAAGATGGATAACCTTAGAACATAGTAAAATTTCTACATTTTTCTGTCCACGTTCCTTCCTTGGGCCACCAGTGGATGTTCTGTGAATGACACATACAAATACAGCAAGAAACAAAATGTCCAAGTTTTGGCTTATGAAGTGTAAACATTTATGTTCCCATAAAAATTTATTACAAAGCAGTCTATTAATAAATAAGCTTAATATTTAAATTACATGATTTATTTAAACACTGTATGTTTTACATGGAAGAAAAACATATAATTTACATTAAATGTGTTGAAGTTGTTTTCTGAAGTAAACATGCTCTGTTAGGTTTATAATAAGGACAGTCTCTTTAATATGCTACACTTACTGCTATAATAAAATATATTTCTGCCGATATTTAAAGGGGATTTTATTAATCAATATTGAATTAATTTTAAATAAGGGGTAGGGAGGACTGAGTAACAAAGCCATAATCACAGATCTTTTGTTTGTCATTTTGAATATCATTAAAATGCACATAAAATTAGCTGTTTCTGGAAAGTTTCATTCTGTAATTTACACAAGTGAGAAGTTTTTAAATATGAGCAAATATATTCATGAAAAAATGACAAATAATTTAGAACCCAGTATTTACTTAATATTTTTCTCAATATCAGCAGCCACAGATTCATATATAGAAATATTTCATGGTTATTAGAAGAATATCCAATAGTGATATGAAATCACATTTAATAATTCATATAATTTCAGATATATTTAAATAAAATTCATCTGTATTATCCTTATTTTTTATTAAGTGAAGTATATCTAATTTAAAATGTGTTAGTTTCAAGTCTACAGCAAAGTGACTCAGATATATATATAAAATAAACATATATACATATATACATTTATAATATATATATTTTCAGATTCTTTTCTATTTAGGTTATTATAAGATATTGAATATGTTTCCTGTGCTATACAGTAGGACCTTGGTGGTTAATTTAGTTTATATTAGTAGTTTGTTTCTATTAATCCCAAATTAATAATGTATCTTTCCCCCAACTCGCTATCCTCTTTGGTAGCCACAAATTTGTTTTTTATGTCTGTGAGTCTGTTTCTATTGTGGAAGTTCATATGTATCTTTTACCAGATTCCACACATAAGTGATATTATATGACATTAATCTTTCTTTGTCTGACTTACTTCATATACATATTCATGAATAAACTTCAAATTCCATACAGCTATAGTTAAGTGAGACCTTGGATTCAGACAAACATGGTTTTAAAATCAGGCTATATTAGTCATCATTTTGTATAACTTTCTTAAATTCTCTACACTCTAGTGTCCTTATCCATAAAATGAAAAATAGTGTAACCGCTACTAATTTGAATTATGTTTACTAAAGGAAAGAGTGCACTTAAATTACTGACTTGCCTGGCATAGAGTGTCTAATGAATCTTACTATTAGTTGTATATTATTTTTCACCTTAGAAATAAAGACACAGAAAATGTGTTGTAACTCACCAAATTATTCCATCAGAATAACCTACTTCGTTATGTTTTCCTCTAAATATTATATTCAAAGAGTAAATAATTTAATCTGAACTGCTTAAAATTTATTCGCTTGCACTTCATAAGCCATAGCTTGGACCTGTACATTTTGTTTCTTGCAACATTTATTATATATGCACACCCACAGAACATCCATCAATGGCCCAAGGAGGGAATTAATTATAAAATGACAGCAAAAGAATAATCCTGGAAATGTTATGGATTCAGCTATAAAAGCTATAAAGAAGTTTATGTAGACATTACAGTCACACTGTGTTTTTCAGAGTGACATTTAAAGCTTATTAAGGGTGATTTTCAAAGATTTAATATGCATTTAAAATACCTTTCTAAAAATACTGGAAGCCTGATGTATTCACATGTGTATACAGTCCTATTTTCTAACTAAAAAAAGTTATATGCACATCATTTTTTTCCCCCTAGAAATCTATGCAGCTGATCTAATCAATTGGTGGGTGGATTGTCCACCTGAGTCAACAAGGCCGTAAACTAGTACACCAGGAAAGAACAGAAAGTGGAGTTTGGATGAACCAAGAGAACCTGAAAGAAAATGGGTCAAACGGTCCTTGAACATAATCTGCATGTCTGGTTAAGGTTTCGTTTTCTTAAGCCAAAGGACGACTGGGGTTTTAAAGACGCATAAATGCAAAACACACACATGCACACACAAAAACAAACTGCAAAAAGCAAACAAACCGAAAACCTACTTCCTCTGCAGGAGTTAAGGTAGAGAGAATTGCTATATGGCGTTCTCCTCCATGACCTGGGTGAACTGGGGACACCAGAGTGAAGAAGCACAAATGTGAGATCCTCAACGCAGAAGATCCTGAGAATCACATGACCTGCAGCATTCTAGCCAGCTCAGATTGCAAATACCCTAATCTCTCCCAGGACAAGAAGACCAATGTAAAAATGAAGGAGAAAGTTAAGATACAAGACCATCCACAAGCGTAGAGGAGGAATAAGTTCTCTTTGACTCTCTTCAGGTCCCTGACTAGGACTGAAATTTACACTGACAAAGATTAACAGGAGAAAGACATGCAATTTTATTGCATTTTCCCATTTCCTTAGCAACCTTCACAAGGGAATGAAGACTCAAAGAAGTAATGAAAAGAGGAAACTTTTATACCATTTAGACAATACATTTGTAGAAACTGACAAGACCAAGGATTTGGGGCTATTAGGTAGCAAATGATGAAAAGTAGCAAGGTTTGTTTTAATAGCCTTTACAGCCCTAAATCCCATATCTCTAGTGATATATTGTCTATCCTCCTGGTACAAGAAAGATACCATTCATATGGGAGATTTATATCTTTATTTCAGGAGGAAAAGTGAGAGGAAAATCATAGTACCCTAGTTACACAGGTTGCTTAAGTATCTTTACTTCAAGATAATCAGTATGTCAAAGTGACATATTTTAGAATGACATATTCGCTACTCCACAATTCTCAGTTGTAACTGTTGGCCCATGTAAGAAATACTCTACCTACTGAAGGATTGTTGCTTCACAGAGTAAAGAAGAAATCAACCTGAGTACCAGTGAGCAAATTCACTCAACAAAGAATAGTAACAGTATATTTTAGCAGGCGCTATAGTTTCATAGATGATCTGTCACAAGTTTGAGTACATTATAACAGGTGGGGAAAGATGATCAAAAACAAAAGCAAACAAAAAATAGCAGTAAAGGGCATTTGGAAGGTTGAACAGACAAAAACCCATCTTATACTTAAAATATGACATTCATGTAATGAAAAAGATAATGGTACTTATAGTCACCCCAAATTAGTGACTTGGAAATATAAAAAAAAAAAAAACTACCAAAACAGAGGAAAAATATATATACTCCTAAGTATTTTATTCTTTTTGTTGCAATGGTGAATGGTATTGTTTCCTTAATTCCTCTTTCTGTTTTTTCATTGTTAGTGTATAGGAATGCAAGGGATTTCTGTGTGTTAATTTTATATCCTGCAACTTTACTATATTCATTGATTAGCTCTAGTAATTTTCTGGAAGAGTCTTTAGGGTTTTCTATGTAGAGGATCATGTCATCTGCAAAGAGCGAGAGTTTCACTTCTTCTTTTCCTATCTGGATTCCTTTTATGTCTTTTTCTGCTCTGATTGCTGTGGCCAAAACTTCCAAGACTATGTTGAATAGTAGTGGTGAGAGTGGGCATCCTTGTCTTGTTCCTGATTTCAGAGGAAATGCTTTCAATTTTTCACCATTGAGGGTGATGCTTGCTGTGGGTTTGTCATATATAGCTTTTATTATGTTGAGGTATGTTCCTTCTATTCCTGCTTTCTGGAGAGTTTTAATCATAAATGAGTGTTGAATTTTGTCAAAGGCTTTCTCTGCATCTATTGAGATAATCATATGGTTTTTATCTTTCAATTTGTTAATGTGGTGTATTACGTTGATTGATTTGCGGATATTAAAGAATCCTTGCATTCCTGGGATAAAGCCCACTTGGTCATGGTGTATGATTTTTTTAATATGTTGTTGGATTCTGTTTGCTAGAATTTTGTTAAGGATTTTTGCATCTATGTTCATCAGTGATATTGGCCTGTAGTTTTCTTTTTTTGTGGCATCTTTGTCTGGTTTTGGAATTAGGGTGATGGTGGCCTCATAGAATGAGTTTGGAAGTTTACCTTCTTCTGCAATTTTCTGGAAGAGTTTGAGTAAGATAGGTGTTAGCTCTTCTCTAAATTTTTGGTAGAATTCAGCTGTGAAGCCATCTGGTCCTGGGCTTTTGTTTGCTGGAAGATTTCTGATTACAGTTTCGATTTCCTTGCTTGTGATGACTCTGTTAAGATCTTCTATTTCTTCCTGGTTCAGTTTTGGAAAGTTATACTTTTCTAAGAATAAAATACTTAGGAGTATATCTACCTAAAGAAACAAAAGACCTATACATAGAAAACTATAAAACACTGATGAAAGAAATCAAAGAGGACACAAACAGATGGAGAAACATACCGTGCTCATGGATTGGAAGAATCAATATTATCAAAATGGCTATTCTACCCAAAGCAATCTATAGATTCAATGCAATCCCTATCAAGTTACCAACGGTATTTTTCACAGAACTAGAACAAATAATTTCACAATTTGTATGGAAATACAAAAAACCTCGAATAGCCAAAGTAATCTTGAGAAAGAAGAATGGAACTGGAGGAATCAACCTGCCTGACTTCAGACTCTACTACAAAGCCACAGTCATCAAGACAGTATGGTACTGGCACAAAGACAGAAATATAGATCAATGGAATAGAATAGAAAGCCCAGAGATAAATCCACGAACCTATGGACACCTCATCTTTGACAAAGGAGGCAAGGATATACAATGGAAAAAAGACAATCTCTTTAACAAGTGGTGCTGGGAAAACTGGTCAACCACTTGTAAAAGAATGAAACTAGAACACTTTCTAACACCATACACAAAAATAAACTCAAAATGGATTAAAGATCTAAATGTAAGACCAGAAACTATAAAACTCCTAGAGGAGAACATAGGCAAAACACTCTCCGACATAAATCACAGCAAGATCTTCTATGACCCACCTCCCAGAATATTGGAAATAAAAGCAAAAATAAACAAATGGGACCTAATGAAAATTAAAAGCTTTTGCACAACAAAGGAAACTATAAGTAAGGTGAAAAGACAGCCCTCAGATTGGGAGAAAATAATAACAAATGAGGAAACAGACAAAGGATTAATCTCAAAAATATACAAGCAACTCCTGAAGCTCAATTCCAGAAAAATAAACGACCCAATCAAAAAATGGGCCAAAGAACTAAACAGACATTTCTCCAAAGAAGACATACAGATGGCTAACAAACACATGAAAAGATGCTCAACATCACTCATCATCAGAGAAATGCAAATCAAAACCACAATGAGGTACCATTACACGCCAGTCAGGATGGCTGCTATCCAAAAGTCTACAAGCAATAAATGCTGGAGAGGGTGTGGAGAAAAGGGAACCCTCTTACACTGTTGGTGGGAATGCAAACTAGTACAGCCACTATGGAAAACAGTGTGGAGATTTCTTAAAAAACTGGAAATAGAACTGCCATATGACCCAGCAATACCACTTCTAGGCATACACACTGAGGAATCCAGATCTGAAAGAGACACGTGCACCCCAATGTTCATTGCAGCACTGTTTATAATAGCCAGGACATGGAAGCAACCCAGATGCCCATCAGCAGATGAATGGATAAGGAAGCTGTGGTACATATACACCATGGAATATTACTCAGCCGTTAAAAAGAATTCATTTGAATCAGTTCTAATGAGATGGATGAAACTGGAGCCCATTATACAGAGTGAAGTAAGCCAGAAAGATAAAGAACATTACAGTATACTAACACATATATACGGAATTTAGATAGATGGTGGCGATAACCCTATATGCAAAACTGAAAAAGTGACACAGAAGTACAGAACAGACTTTTGAACTCTGGGGGAGAACGTGAGGGTGGGATGTTTTGAAAGAACAGCATGTATATTATCTATGGTGAAACGGACCACCAGCCCAGGTGGGATACATGAGTCAGGTGCTCGGGCCTGGTGCACTGGGAGGACCCTGAGGAGTCGGGTGGAGAGGGAGGTGGGAGGGGGGATCGGGATGGGGAATACGTGTAACTATATGGCTGATTCATGTCAATGTATGACAAAACCCACTGAAATGTTGTAAAGTGATTGGCCTCCAACTAATAAAATAATATTAAAAAAAAAAAAATTAAAAAAAAAAAAAAAAAAAAAACAGAGGAAAAATATAAAGGTATATATATAACATAAAATATATATGAGACAACGAAGAAAAAAACAGAAATTCGGGACACTCAATGTGTAAATAATATTTCGAGGGAGAGAAAAAGAAAAAGATGCAGGATAAGAAATGATTAAGCAAATGGATGGGAATCTGTCTGAGCTTTAGGGAGACCTGTGTCTGGATATGAATGCACCTATCAGGATCTAAGATGGATTAATGAAAAGCAGAGATATACTTTCTTACAATGTGACCATTTTTTTTTTTTTTTTTTTTTTTTTTGGTCATGTCTTGTGGCATGTGAAATCTTACTTTCCTGACCAGGGATCAAATCCATGCCCTCCTGCATTGGAAGCACAGAGTCTTAACCACGGTACTGCCAGGGAAGTCCTGGAAATTTTTAAAATTTTACTTTAAAGCTAAACCTTCAAGTTCCTAGAACATAAAAATAATTTATGCTATTTGACTAACATTGATAATAATAATAAGAAATGTTAGGTACAAAGGAAAAAGGACTGGCATCAAATGTCTGATTTGTAACACTTAACACTTGAAGAGACTAGTACAATATTTGCTGATTACTGAGAAAAATTATGTATCCCCCAAATCCTATACCTGCTGACAATATCATCATAGCCAGATGACTGATGATCTAAAATAATCTAAAATAATGTAATAAACTCTGTCTATGGTAGATGACTGAGTATATACATAAATCAAATAATAAATAATTTTAAAAAGTAAACAAGTATAAGGACACATGAAACAAAAGGAATATTAGAAATGATAAGAAAACTTTAATCACAACCAATGATTAAAATTAACTAGCTTGGCCTGGAATTGAGACAGTCTAATGGTCCCAGAGTCAGGGGAGAGTATGGGAGAGATAGGATAAGTAAAAGTGTTTCTTTATGTCTCATCTTTGTGGGATGGGTGACATAGACCATGCTGGTGGGAAATCAGTATCTGTCATGGGGAAATGCTTTCTTTTTAAACAACAGTGGAGAAATATGTATCTAACTAGAAATGCAAGGTCAAGTGAGATGATGCAATGAAAATTATAGTCACAATATCCAAATATGTGGGGGGAAACATGAAATACATAGCAACCTGATCAAATCATGCAAAAATACAAGGAAATGCAGGAAACTATAATTTTACAATAAGCAATAAACATAAAATAAGATGGGGAAAGCAGGACAACCATAAACAAGCATGCCCCGTGTGTGGACAGAAACAAGAATCTACCTGGCAACTCAGGGGACACAGATTCACTTCCTGGCCCAGGAATATTCCACATGCGCCTGTTTGCCGAAACTTCTAAGGCTGTGCTCTAGAGCCTACGAGCCACAACTACTGAGCCTGCATGCTACAACTCCTAAAGCCTGCATACTCTGGGCCCATGAGCCCCAATGAACAAGCCCCCTGTTCTGCAACTACTGAAGCCTGTGTGCCTAGAGGCTGTGCTCTGCAACAAGAGAAGCTAACATCATGAGAAAACTGCACACAACAACAGCGAGTAGCCTCCATTCACTCCAACAAGAGAAAGCCCGTGTGCAGCAACAAACACCCAGTGCAAAAACAAGAAAATATCACAACTCCTATTACTATACAGAGTTCAGAAGCATTTGCTTAAATACAGGTCATAGGAAGCAGACTTAAAACCAATTCTGTATTAAAGAAATGTTGAAAATGAAGGTGTTGCCAAAAAGGTACCTGAAAAAATAAAAGCAGCATCATACATGTACATGCTACAGTTTAAGGTTAAAGACATGAATCAGAGTGAGGAAGAATATCATGTCATGATATAAAGCATGCTTTACAAAGAAAGTAAAACAACAATGAACCTGTACAAATTTAATAGCTTAGCAGGTAAATTTACAAAGGAGAAATCATTAAAAATTCAAGGAGAACTTCATGAAAAAGAAGAAAAACTTAAAAAGAAACTTCAATGGAACAGAGGGAAGTAGGCAGAGAAGATGGAGTTTCCCTGAGGAATTGGAAGTCAATGTTCAGCATCCCAGAGGCTCAATTATGAATAGGGAGGAAGCAGTCCAGATTATCTGCCAGTTCAGATAATCAGTATGAAATCCCTGCAAAAAATCACTTTAGTGATGACAGAACTAGAAAGCCAAGACACTGAATACCCGGTGCCAGGAGCATAAACAGAGCACCCTGGCAAGCACGGTAGAAGCTGTGTTGTCTCCAGAGAGGGGACATCCTTTCCACATATTAAAGAAGTCTCTATTCTTCGAAAAGGAAAGAATAGAGTGAAGGATTATGACTTATACCTATCACAGTAAAACTTAAAATAGAATCACTCTAAAACACTCATTATTTTCTTAGGACAAAGCAGAATTTTAAATTGTACATTAGAGTTCTTATTTACCTCCAATTTGTACTCCAGTGTACTGGGCACCTTACTAAACAAACAGGAAGATAAGAATCACACATAAGACATTATGTTTTGAATGACTTCTAAGTTCTAAAGGAATGAAGAGGGAACAAAAATTTACACCAATAGTCACTAAATCACACTGAGCAATACACACTTAAATTGCATGAGGGGCAGGCATCTCATTTAACACATATCTAAGGACCTAAATGATATATTCTCTAAGGAAGGAGGCCAGCAGGAGCCATTTTGTCACACTCTGTCTGCCTCATTCTTGATCACCAGTATATCCCAGAAAGGAGCTTATACCCTCATCTGGTTCCTCAATTTTTGTGGATGTCACCCAGAGGACACCTATAGATCACCAAGCTCTGGTGGACAGCAGAGCTTGTGTTCAAAGGTCCCACAAAACTACACCCAAAAGAGAAAGAGTTAACTGGGTACCAGTTAACACAGCAGACAGGCACCCAACTGAGTTCCCCAGACTTTCTATGAAACAGGTGCATTAGCTAATCCCCATGGTTATGGCCTGAGAGGGGAGGGTTTCCAATTAAGGATGAATCTGTTATGGTTTAATTGTTAAGTCTTGTCCGACTCTGCAATTCCATGGACTGCAGGATGCCAGGCTTTCCTGTGCTTCACTATCTCCTGGAGTTTTCTCAAACTCATGTCCACTGGGTTGGTCCTTTGTCACCCCCTTCTCCTCTTGCAAGTCTTTCCCAGCTTCAGAGTCTTTTCCAGTGAGTTGGCTTTTCACATCAGGTGGTCAAATTATTGGAGCTTTAGCAGCATCTTTCCAGTGAATATTCAGGGTTGATTTCCTTTAAGATTGACTGATTTGATCTCCTTGCTGTCCAAAGAACTTTCAAGAGTCTTCTCCAGCACCACAATTCAAAAGCATCAATTCTTCAGCACTCAGCCTTATTTAAGGTCCAACTTTTGCATGTGTACAAGACTACTGGAAAAAAATTGTAGCTTTGACTACCTTTGTTGGCAAAGTGATGTCTCTCATTTTTAATACACTGTCTAGGTCTATCATAGCTTTTCTTCCAAGGAGCAAGCATATTTTAATTTTGTGACTGCAGTAACCATCCACTGTGAAATTGGAGCCCAAGAAAATAAAATATGTCACTGCTTCCACTTTTCCCCCATCTATTTGTCATGAAGTAATGGGACCAGGTGCCATGATTTTCGTTTTTCAGATGCTGAGTTTTAAGGCAGCATTTTCACTCTCCTCCTTCAATCCCATCAAGAGGATCTTTAGCTCCTCTTTGCTTTCTGCCATTAGAGTGCTATGCCACTGCATATTTGAGGTTGTTGCTATTTCTACCAGCAATCTTGATTCCAGCTTGTGAGTCATCCAGCCCAGCGTGATATACACTGCATACATAATGTACTCTGCTTCACTGGTGGCTCAGATGGTAAAATCTGATGCAATGTGGGAGATCTGGGCTCAATATATGTGTTGGGAAGATCCCCTGGAAAAGGGAATAGCAACCCACTCCAGTATTCTTGCCTGGGGAATCCCATAACAGAGGAGCCTGATGGGCTAGAGTCCATGGGATCACGAAGAGTCAGACATGATTGAGAGACTTTCACTTTCACTCTGCAGAGAAGTTAAATAAGGATGGTGACAATATAGAGCCTTGACATACTCCTTTCCCAATTTTGAACCAATCTGTTGTTCCATGTCTGGTTCTAACCTTTGCCTCTTGTCCTGCATGTAGGTTTCTAAGGAGACAGGTAAGGTGGTCTGGTATTCCCATCTCTTTAAGAAATTTTCATATTTTGTTGTGACCTATTAGCATCTATTATCTGACTGTAATCCTCTTCAGAGGCATTGGAGGACAGGTCTTCATGCTCTCCAACTGTCGCACTGCAAAGGCACAGTGTCTCTTGAAGGAGAATTTTATACACATCGTGTGCTCTGGTTTTATATCCAATGGCACAGGTTTTGTGACTGTTTCCCAGGAAAATGCCTCCTGATCACTTGGTACTGGTCCCAGCAGATCTTATGTTATTGGTCCCATAGAACTGTATATATTTGCATACTTTAAAAGCTGGTGCCCAAGGGTCTGGTTTCCAAACATCCTGAAACTAGATGCCAACTTGAATCCTTTGGGACTCTGAGAAGTGTCATTATACCCTTGATGACTGAGAGCCACTAAAAGATAAAGTAGACTGCTTGGACAACCACAAAGGTTTACAAGACAACCACGAAAAGGGAAGGATTTGAACAATAAAGTCATCTCCTAAATGAGGACACTCTTTCAAGGATGGGAAAGGTAATTGTTTATCTACTGCATGAAATCCAACATAGGGAGTCAAGGAAAATGAAGAAACAGAGAAAGAAGTTCCAAATAAAACAACAAGGTACAATCTCATATACAGATCTTAATAAATTGGAGATAAGTGATTTTTCTAACAGTTCAAAAAATGGTATAACAGATATTCACTGAGTTTGGGAGAATGAGCGAACAAACTAAGAATTTCAACAGAGAAAATATAATAAAGTAACAGAAGTCACAACTAAGAATTAGAAACAATGAACTAGAGAAAAAGGCAATTCAACAGAAGACTTAATGAAGTAGAAGGCCCAGTGAGCGCTAAGATAGGTGAGTGGAGCTCACCCAATCAGAGTAAGAAAAAGAAAAATAAAATAAAAAGACTGATATAGCTTAAGGGGATTTGGGAACATTATCAAGCAAACCAGTATTTGCATTTCAGGGGTCTCAGAAGGAGAAGAGCGAGAGAAAGGGACAGAAAATTTATTTGCAGAAATAATGGTCAAGATTTCTCTAACCTAGAGAAGTGCATCCAGAACTAGGAAGTTCAGAAGGTTCCAAATAATATGAACCCAAAGAGACTCACATCAAGTCACACAATTAAAGTGCCAAAAGTTAAAGAAAGAATGGAATTTTTATAATAGCAAGAGAAAAACAACTTGTGACTATTCATTGAAAGAACTGATGCTGAAGCTGATACTTCAATACTTTGGCCATCTGATGTGAAGAACTAACTCATGTGAAAAGACCCTGATGATGGGAAAGATTGAAGGTGGGAAGAGAAGGGGATGAGAGGATGAGATGCTTGGATGGCACCACTGACTCAATGGACATGAGTTTGAGTAAACTCCGGGAATTGGTGATGGACAGGGAAGCCTGGCATGCTGCAGGCCATGGGGTCACAATGAGTCGGACATGACTGAGTGGCTGAACTGAACTGAGTGTACAAGGCAACCCCCATGGGGCTATCAGAAGATTTTTCAGCAAACATTTTGCAGACCAGAAAAGACATATTCAAAGAGCTCAAAGAAAATAAAATGAAGTGAAAGTTGCTCAGTCATGTCTGACTCTTTGCAACCCCATGGACTATACAGTCCATGGAATTCTGTAGGCCAAGAATACTGGAGTGGGTAGCCTTTCCCTTCAGGGGATTTTCCCAACCGAGGGATCAAACCCAGGTCTCCCACATCACAGGCGGATTCTTTACCAGTTGAGTTACAAGGGAAGCCCAAGAATACTGGAGTGGGTAGACTATCCCTTCTCCAGTGGATCTTCCCAACCCAGGAACTGAATAGGGGTCTCCTGCATTGCAGGCAGATTCTTTTTTTTTTTTTTTTTTCCTCTGGATCTGAGTATTTATTAGATCTTGGGAATACAAATTTTAAAAAGACAACATAATAAATTATATAAAATGTAAAGTATATACATACAATAAAACTTGCATACAGATATGATGACTAAGTAAAATATTTGCATGGAAGCAAGAACCATGAGGGTAATAATATGTTCAGATTCTTTACTAACTGAGCTATTAGAGAAGCTTGAAAGAAAATAAAAGTGTCAACCAAGAGCAATCTACTCAGCAAAGTTGTCTTTCACATCTGAAGCAGAGTTAAAGACTTTTTGCAGATAAGCAAAATCTAAAGGAATTCATATCACTGTCAGTCTTACAAGGATTATTAAAGGAACTTCTGTAAACCGAAATAAAATGGCACAAATTAACTACAGGGCATACTGAAAGTAGAGATTACAATCTAAAGGTAAATGTATATAGCAAAATTCAGAATTATCTAATGCTGAAATCTTAGTGGGTTAATTACCTGCAGTTAACACAAAGGTTAAGAGACAAAGGAGAGAAAAATTAACTATAATAATTTAAGGGATTACACAAGATAAAAAGATGTAAATTGTAATACCAAAATGTGGGAGAATAATAAAAATGTCAAGCTTTAGAATGCATTCAAACTTAACCTGTTATCAACTTAAGACAGACCATTATAAATATAAGCTATTTTAAGTCAGCTTCATGTTAATCACCAAACCAGAGCCTACAGTAGATACACAAGTGATTAACAACAGAAATCTAAGCAAACCACTACAGAAAATATTCATCATGAAAAACAGAGCAAGAGTTGAAATGAGGAACAAAGAAATTACAAAACAAGTAAAAAATAATTAAGAAAATGTCAATAAATGCATACCTATCAACAGTCAATTTAAGTCGATTATGGACTAAATCTTCTAGAGACAGACAGTGGCTGAATGGATAAAAAACAAATCAATCTATATTATACCTACAAGACATTCACTTCAGATGTAAGGACTCACACAGATTAAAAATAAAGTGGTAGAAAAAGATAGTCCTTGAAACTGAAAACTCCAAAAAAGTTGTGATAACTATACTTACTTCAAAAAAATAGATATTAAAACACACTGTAATGAGAGACAAAAAAGATTACTAATAATGATAAAATAGTCACTCCAACAACAGAATACAACAATGCTAAATACATGCACCAGATGTAGGAACACCTAATAAATATAAAGCAAATATTAATGCTCCTAAAGGGAGGAATATGCAGAAATACAAGGATCGCAGATTTTAATACCACATTCTCATCAATGGATGAATTTTCTAGACAGAAAAATCAATAGAAAAACACACAAAACACTTCATACAAAAGCAACATAATACACAGTCTTCTCAAAAGTGCTTGGAATAATCTTCAGTATAGATCATATGTCTTATTAAATTCAATATGATTGAAATTATATCAAACATATTCTCTGACCACAGTGGTGGAACATTAGAAATTACATAAAGAAAACTGGAAAATTGACAAATATGTGGCGATTAAATCACATGTTACTGAACTACTGAACAACCAGTGGGTCCAAGAAAAAAAAATCACGAGTAATAAAAATACACCTAGAATGAATCAAATTAGGAAAACAAAATTACCAAACTTATAGGATGCAACAAAAGCAGTTCTCCTCAAGGAATTAGAAAAAGAAGAACAAAGCCAAAAGTTAGTAGGAGGAAAATAACAGAAATAAATGAAATAGAAACAAAAAGAAATAGATCAGTGAAATTAAGAGCTAGTTTTTTTAAAAGATAAACAAAATTAACAAACCTTTAGATTCACCAAAAATAATAATAATAATTCAAATAAAATCAGAAATGAAAGAGGAGCTGTTATGATTGATACCCCAGACATACACATATTTATAAGAAGCTATAATGAATAGATATGCATCAATAAAATAACCCAGAAGAAATGGATAAATTCCTTTAATGTCAGGAACAGGACAAGATGCACATTTTGGCCACTTTTATTTCAACACAGTTCTTATAGTTCTAGCCAGAATAATTAGGTAGGAGAAAGAAATAAAAAAAGACATCCTAATTGGAAAGATAAAGGTTAAATTATCACTATTTGCAGATAATATAATTTTATACATAGAAAAACCTAAAGATTACACCAAAAATACTGTTAGAACTAATAAATTCAGTTAAGTTGCAGGATACAAAATCATTATACAAAAATCTTTTCCTATTCTAGTAATACTGAATTACCAGAAGTTAAGAAAACAATGTCATTTACGATTTCATCAAAAAGAATAAAATAACTAGAAATAAGTGTAATCAAGGAAGTGAAAGACTCATATTGTGGGAAACTGGACCTACTGATGAAAGAAACTGAAGGTGACACAAATAAATGGAAAATTATTCCATGTTCTCAGACTGAAGAATTAATATTGCTAAAATGTCCACCCTATCTAAAACAATCGAGATTCAGTGAAACCCCCATCAAAATGTCAATGGCATTTTTCACAGAAATAGAGCAAATGATCCTATAATTTTTATGAAATCATAAAGATTCCAAATAGCCAGAGTAATTTTGAGAAAAAATAAAACTATAGGCATCATACTTCCTGACTTCAAACTGTATTACCAAGCTAGAATCTTGAAAAATAATATGATACCAGCATAAAAACAGACAAATAGATCAATGGGACAGAATACAGAACCCAGAAATAAACACACACAGATATGATCAATTAATTTATTTTAAAATACTAGCCAGAAGTACACAATAGGGAACAGACAGTCTCTTCAATAAATGGTGCTGGGGAAACTGGTTAACAGCATGAAAATGAATGAAACTGGACCACTGTCTTACACCATACACAAAAAGTAACTCAAAATGGATAAAAACTTAAATGTAAAGACTTGAAACCTTTAACTCCTAGAAGAAAATATAAGCGGCAATCTCAACAGACTTTTTATATTTTACAACAAAAGCAAAGGGCATAGAAACAAAAATAAACAAGTAGAACTATATCAAAATGAAAAGCAAAATGAAAAGCAACTACAAAGCAAAGGAAAACATTGATAAAATGAAAAACCTACTTGCTGAATGGGAGAAAATAATGCAAAACATACATGTAATAAAGGGTCAATATCCAAATATATATGTATAAAGAATTCATTCAACTCAACAGCAAAAAAATAAAGTTGTTTTTATTTTTATTTTTTTTAATGTGAACAATTTTCCAAAGAAGAAATACAGGTACAGGAAAATGTGCTCAACATTATGAATCATCAAGATGCAACCACAATGAAATATCACCTCTTATCTGTTAGGGTTTGTGTGTGTGTGTGTGTGTGTGTGTGTGTGTGTGTGTGTGTGTGTGTGTGTATCTCTGTGTGTCTGTCTGTCTGTCTGTCTGTCTGTGTCTGTTTGTATCTGTCTGTGCCTGTGTGTTAGTTGCTCAGTTGGTAGACTCTGCGAACCCATAGACTATAGCCCACCAGGTCCTTCTGTCCATGGAATTCTCCTGGCAAGAATACTAGAATGCACTGCCATTCTCTTCTGCAGGGATCTTCCCAACGCAGGGATCGAATCCAGTATCCTGCATTGCAGTCAGATTTTTTACCAACCAAACCACCAGGGAAGCTGCCTATTAGGAAGGCTCTTGTCAAAAAGACAACAAATAACAATTGTTGGCTAGCATGTAAAGAAAAAGGGACCCTTGTGCGATGATGATGGGAATGTAAAGTGGTACAGACACTACAGAAAACAACATGGAGGTTTCTCAAAATATTAAAAATAGAACTATCGTATGATTCAGAAACTCTACTTCTATGTATTTTCTGAAGGCGAAAAACATCTTAAATCAATGTTATATGGGCTTCCCAGGGGGCACTAGTGGTAAGGAACCCACCTGAAATACGGGTTCAAACCCTGGGTTGGGAAGATCTCCTGGAAGAGGGTAAACAACCCACTCCACTATTCTTGCCTGGAGAATCCCACGGACAGAGGAGCCTGGCAGGGCTATAGTCCATGGGGTCGCAAAGAGTCGGACAGGACAGAAGCAACTTAGCACACCCAATGACATATGCATCTCCATGAAGACTGTAGCATATTTTACAATAGCCAAGATACAGAAGTAATGTAGATATCCAACAGTGGATGAATGGACATACACACAGTGGAGTAGTATTCATCCATATAAAATGAAGGCAATCTTGACATTTGTGATGACATAGTGATTCCTGAGAGCATTATTCTAAGTGAAATAGACAGAGAAAGACAAATACCATATGATCTCACTTAGATGTGGAATCTAAAACCAAATGAAACACTGAGCTATAGATACAGAGAATGGATTGGTGGCTGGCAGAGGAGTCAGTGAGGGTTGGAGGAGGGGCAAGACAGTTGAAACTGGTGAAAGGCAAAAACTTCCAGTTATTGAACAAATAACCCTTGAGAGTGCAATCTACATCATGGTGATTACAGTTAATATTATACTGTATATTTGGAAGTTGCTAAGGGAGTAGATCTTAAATAAATGTTCTTATCACAATATATATATAATGACAATGTATGGTGATTGTGGGATTTCCCAGGCAAGAATACTGGAATGGGTTGCCATTTCCTACTCCAAGTGATAGATGTTAATCTAACTTATTGTGCTGATCATTTCACAATATATAAAAATGAGTACCAAATCATTATGTTGTACACCTGAAAATAATATAATGATATTACATTTCTGAACAAGAAAGAAGAGGAGGAATATGGGGAAAGAAGAGGAGGACAAAAGACAGAAGAAGGAAGAAGAGGAAGGTGAAGAAAAGAAGAGGGAAAAAGAAGAAGAAAACAGGTCTTTCTGGCATCTGGAAAGAAAGGAAACAAGTAACAGCTGCAGCATGTTCTCTTTGGTCTCTTGTATTTCATTTCCTGGTTTGAAGGCAGGAGCACTTCATAATTCTAGTTGTTGTTACTCAGAGTCAATACAGGAGGGAGAAATGAGTTCTGAGTATCCCCATGCCTTGATCATTATGGTTTTCCCGTAAGATTCTCATTATAGTAAAATTGAAGGAGTATGACTAAAATCTGGCAAATATTAAAATTGGAAAAGGCATGTCTGCCATAACAATCCCAAGAAATACATTATTGTCTAGCACCCTTTTCTAAAAGGGATTCTTTTTTCACTGTAGTATTAACATCTCCAAGCCCACATCTCTAAGCTCATACTGACTTACTAACTTAATGCCCTCATAGAGGATCACATGCTTAGTTATTATTTTCTATTTTCTTTATCTTTCTAGGAAAATGTTTCATAACAGTAAGAACTGATTCTTGTAGTAAATTTTACAGGCCAAGGAGTATTTGTTAATTAAAAATATGCTTTTATTCTAATATCCTTTGTGTTCACAATACATTGATGAGTGCCATGAAGATAGCGCGGTACTCAATAAACATCTGTGAGCAGCTGAGGAACATTTAACTTTATTTAAAATTTTCTGTTTTCATGCTCCTGAGTGTGATAATTTCAAAAGTAACTTTAATGATTCCTGAGGATGCAAGTTCTCAGGATTGGGAATAAGGGTTCAATCTGCCTTCTCAAAGGTACAGCCTCAGTCCTAACAGCAGTACATTAGTATTACTAGTACTAGTTAGTACTACTAGTACTACTAGTAGTACAACATACAGTAGGCTTTTAATAAATGTTGAATGAAGTGGAAATATTACATTCACCTTCAATTATAAAATATAGTAAATGTCCCCAAAAGAATACAGCACCCATGTATTTCTCAGATACATTGATATTTGTTCCAATTTACTTGTTAAAAGAAACAGCTATAGTTCTACCACCTCTACTCTTCTCACTACTTTCCATGACCTACTCTTAAATTTTTATGTAGCACACATATGTTTTTATTTGTTTAAAATAAATATATGTATTCTTCTAATTACTTTATATTTATATATGGGAATACTTTTTTTTTTACTCTAGGAGAATCTGACTTTTATTCTAAAACTGTAAGTATTTTATTTAAGATTATAAGGCTATATTTTAAAAACCATTGTTTTCTTCTTCACAAACCTTAAATTTACTTTTTTTCTTCTTTAACAACTAGAAAAACTCCTCACTAGTCCCAGTATTCATGGTTTTTATTGCTCTTGTACCTTTCTTTTTTGTCTGGTATTAGAGTCTGAACAAAAGAAAAGGTTCATGAGAGGAACATGGAGAAGAAACAGAATATGATTATATTTATACTTTGATCCTATCTTTGCATCAACTATCGACCGCTGACACTGAAACAGAGACCTCATTTTAAGATGATCTTCACAATCCACTAACCAGTGCATGGATACTGTGTAAAGACCTACCTCGCTTTATTGCTCCTGGCTTTGTTGCACTTTGTAGATATTGAGTTTTGTTTGTTTTCTTTCTTTCTTTTCTTTTTCTTTCTTTCTTTCTTTCTTTTTTTTTTTTTAAATGAAGGTTTGTGACAGCTCTATCAGTGCCATCTTCCAACAACATTTGCTCACTTCATGTCTCTGTGTTACATTTTGGTATTTCTTACAATATGTCAGACTTTTGTATTATTTTTTTTTCATTTATTTTTATCAGTTGGAGGCTAATTACTTTACAATATTGTAGTGGTTTTTGTCATACATTGACATGAATCAACCATGGATTTACATGTATTCTCCATCCCTTTCCCCCCTCCCACCTCCCTCTCCACCCGATTCCTCTGGGTCTTCCCAGTGCACCAGGCCCGAGCACTTGTCTCATGCATCCAACCTGGGCTGGTGATCTGTTTCACCCTAGATAATATACATGTTTTGATAAACTCCTAGAGGAGAACATAGGCAAGCCACTCTCCGACATAAATCAGAAACCTCCCAGAATATTGGAAATAAAAGCAAAAATAAACAAATGGGACCTAATGAAACTTAAAAGCTTTTGCACAACAAAGGAAACTATAAGCAAGTTGAAAAGACTTTTGCATTATTATCATATTTCTTATGGTGATCTGTGATCAGTCAACTTTTATGTTACAATTGCAATTTTTGGGGGAACACCTCAAACCATGCCCATATGAGAGAGTGATAGATGTATGTGTTCTGACTACTCCACCAACCAGCCATTCTCCATCTCTCTTCCTATCCTTGGGCTTCCCTTTTCCCTGGGGCACAATATTGAAATCAGGATAACTAATAACTCTACAGTGGCCTCTAAGTGTTCAAGTGAAAGAAAAATTCATGTCTCTCACTTTAATCAAGAGCTAGAAATGACTAAGCTTAGTGAAGAAAGCATTTCTAAAGTTGTGATATGCCTAAAGCTAGGTATTTTACACAAGACAGTGAAGATGTGAATACAATGGAAAAGTTCTTGAAGGAAATTAAAAGTGTTACTCTATTGAGCACACAAATGATAAGAAAGCAAAACAGCCTTGCTGCTAATATGGAGAAAGTTTTAGGACTCTAGACAAAAGATCAAATCAGACACATTCTCCTAATCCATAGCAAGCACTTACCTCTCTTGAATTTCAAGAAGGCTGCAGAAAGAAAAAAAAAAAAAAAAAAAGCTTTAAAACAGCAGATGTTGACTCATGAGGTTTAAGAAATCACCTCCATAATATAAAAGTTCAGGTTGAAACAAAATGTTGATGTAGAAGCTGGATCGAGTTTTTTTGAACATCTAGCTAAGATAAGTAATAAAGGTGACCACACTAAACAGCAGATGTTTAATGTAAAAGAAACAGCCTTATATTGGAAGAGGATGACATCTAGACCCTTCACATCTGCAGAGAAGTCAATGCTTGGTTTCAAAGTACAGGTTGACTGTCTTGTTAGGGGCTAAGGCAGCTGATGAATTTAAGTTGGATCCAATGCTTATCTATCATCCCTAATGGTAGATAATTCTTAAGGACCCTACCATCTAGGATCTTTTAGAATTATTCTCAATCAAATTGTACCTGTCCCTCTAGAAACTGAACAACAAAGCCAAGATGACAACACATCAGTTTATAGCATAGTTCACTTAATATTTTAAGGCTACTGTTGAGACTTACTGCTCAGAGAAAATGATTCCTTTCAAAATATTGCTGCTAACTGACAATGAACGTGGTCACCAAAGAGCTCTGATGGAGATGGACAATGAGATCCATGTTATTTTCATGCCTTTTAATACAACATTCATTCTGGAGCCCAAAGATCAAGAAGTAATTTCAACTTTCAAGATATACTTGGTATAAATACATTTTTGAGGCTATAGTTGTCATAGAAAGTGATTCCTCTGATAGATATGAGCAGGCTACTAATTTAAAACTTTCTGGAAAAGATTCACCACTCTACAGACTATTAAGAACATTCATGATTTGTGGGAAAGAGAACAAAACATCAAGAGAAACAGGAGTTTGAAAGAAGTTGATTCATGAAGCAGTTTCAATGAGGAGAAAATAGCAAGAAAACTACGATTAGAAGTAGAACTTAAAAATGCTAACAGCTACAATCTCTTGAGAAAAGTCTAATGGAAGAAGAGTTGCTACTTATGCAGAGCAAAGAAAAGATTCCATCTTGGATTCTTCTCCTGCAGATGAAGATGCTGTAAAGCTTACTTAAAAGACAAAAAAGAATATTACAGAAACTTAGTTAATTATACAATGCTAGGGTTTCAGAGGATTGACTCCAATTTTGAAAGATGTTCTACTATGAGTAAGGTGTTATCAAACAGCATTAAAAGCTACAGAGAAATCATTTGTGAAAGGAAGACTACTTGTGGCAAACTTCATTGTTGCCTATTTTAATAAACTGCCACAATCACCCCAACCTTTTGTGCCACCACCTTGATCAGTAAGCAGCCATCAACATAAAGGCAAGAGTCTCCACCAGAAAGAAAGATTGAAACTTGCTGAATTCTCCAATAATAGTGAGCTTTTTTAAGCAATAAAGTATTGAAATTTTTAACTAAGCTATGTAATTCTAGAAGGCTCATGCACCCCAATATTCATCACATCAGTGTTTGCAATAGCCAAGACATGGAAGGAACTAAATGTCCACTGAGAGATGAATGGATAAAGAAGATCTGGTGTGTGTATGTATAGAGAGATTTTCATACTAAGGGAAGTGAGCCAGGCAAAGACAAATATGAAATGTCACTTACACTAAATCTAAAAAAAAAAAAAAAAAAAAACTAAAAAAAAAAAGGATACTAATGAACTTATTTCCAAAACAGAACTTATTTACAAAACAGAAATACACCAAAAAATTAGAAAAGAAGTCTATGTTTACCAAAGGGGAAAAGGGGGAAGAATAAATTAGGAACTTGAGATGAACAGATACACACTCCCTTGTGGCTCAGCTAGTAAAGAATCTGCCTACAATGTGGGAAACCTGGGTTTGATCCCTGGATTGGGAAGATCCCATGGAGAAGTGAATGGCTACTCACTTACATATTCTGGCCTGGAGAATTTCATGGACTGTATATTCCATGGGGTCACAAAGAGTCAGACATGACTGAGTGATTTTCACTTGCCTAGTACTACTATATGTGTGTGTATACAAATAACAGATAATCAATAAAGACCCACTGTATATCACAGGCAACTATACTCAATATTTTGTAATAACCTGTGATAAAACATAATCTGAAAAGGAACATATGTAAATAAACATAGATACAAACCCTGGGTTGGGAAGATCCCCTGAAGAAGGAAATGGCAACCCACTCCAGTATTCTTGCCTGGAGAATCCCATGGAAAAGAGGATTTCGGTGGGCTATGGTCCATGGGGTCACAAAGAATCAGACACGACTGAAACGATTTAGGACAGATGTGTAACTTATTCACTTTTCATTACACCTGAAACAAACACAACACTGTAAACAAACTACAATTCAATAAAAATAGGACAGTAAACAAATATTAAAGTAATAAAATTCCTACATAGCACAGAAAATTAATCTTTAGATGCTTGGCAATTAAGCCACATAAAAAGAAGATATCACTTTCATTCTATATGTTTACCATCCCTATCTGGTCACTGTACACTGATTCCCAAGGCAGCAGAGGCAACAGGCAGTTAATACGAAGGACACTGAATTCTATGTTCTGGAGGCATATTATTATGTTAGCCCAGTGTCATATAACTCCACCTTTCTCCCTTCATATTATAGGGTGCCAGGTACAGTTGATACAAAAATGCAGACAGATAGTGCAACATTTCCTCTGTAGAGATATCCTACTCATGCTATATACACACTATGATATTGAATATATTTAAAAAAAAACAAAAGTGTCACCATCATTCCTGGTCTTTCAGTTCGGTGATCCATCAGTCCTGCTCTCAACTGTTAATTCTTTCCTGGTACTACTAGAATTGATGATGACCAGGACAATAATAATTTTACCCTCATGATATGGAAAATATTTTAAAATCCATAATTCCATTGGGAAGATAGTTAATATAAATGATGTGTTTTCATCCTTTCAAATACATGCTATCCTTGGTTTACTTGAGGACTTAATTATTTTAGTTAATATCATTAAAATGGAAGTGTTTACATTGGAACACCCCAAATTAGGGATGATCTCTCGATGTTTGAAATAAAAAGAAGAAACTAACATGCTACACAAATTTGACCTTCCTGTTCACAAGTGCTTCATCAGGACAGATTGTTTGATTCTTTTCTTTTAAATCACATGCCTTTAGAAATTTCTTCAGATCTTCATTAAAGTGTATTCACTATAAGGATTTGGATCAGACATCCTGACTGCACACTTCTACTCACTGAGTTTGAAAAAAAAAAAAAAAAAAAAGAACTCTAAGTTCCATGCTTTGGATCTGGTCACAGTATTTTGGAACCTCATTGTTCAATGTCCAAAGCATGCCTGCAATGTAAACAGAAAGAATGCAGCCAGGAACATATGAAATACTAGGTAGAAGAACATGATCAAACCCCTTCTCCTAGGGAAATCTAAGGTGACTAGATTGTAGCTGAAGAGCTTCCACTCCACCGGGCTCTAGTCAAAGGATCTCTCTTTTTTTGTGTGTGCCTATGGTCAGGTAAGGAAAACCAGGCATGTGGCAAGGACAGAGGCATGTCCTGGCCCAAGTGGCACAACCCTGAGCCAGGAATAGAAGGTTGCATGGCTGAGGACACATCCTCACAAAGGTGTACACTTGAGAGGATTCCACATATACACTTCAATGCTGATTTATACGCCAGACACTGTGATGACACCATAACTTGGGTGGTGTTTGCCATTCTAGAGTTAATGGAAATGAGTCCCATGTCAATTATCTTTAAGCAACAAATGTAGTAAATGGCCAGGCAGGGATTGAAAGCATTTTCTGTTGACTACAAAGCAAAATGCTATTTATCACTACTTGATTCCTGGGTGTTCATTGGAAGGACGGATGCTGAAGCTGAAATGCCAATACTTTGGCCACCTCATGTGAAGAGTTGACTCCTTGGAAAAGACCCTGATGCTGGGAGGGATTGGGGGCAGGAGGAGAAGGGGACGGCAGAGGATGAGATGGCTGGATGGCATCACTGACTCGATGGGCATGAGTTTGGGTAAACTCTGGGATTTGGTGATGCACAGGGAGGCCTGGCATGCTGCGGTTCATGGGGTCGCAAAGAGTCAGACATGACTGAGCGACTGAACTGAACTGAAATATTTTAGCATGTCATTTGCACAAAGCAAAAGTTTTAACTCTACCTTTCCAATTTGGATAACTGCTATTTCTTTTTCTTTCCCAATAGCTCTGGATAAGACATCTGATCCTATATTGAATAAAAAGGGCAAGAGTGGAGATCCTGGTCATATTATGATCTCAGAGGAAAAACTTTTAGTTTTTTATCATTGAGTATGTTCTTGTCAACGACAAACTTTATTCTGTTGAAGTATGTTCCCTCTACACTTCCTTTATTAAGTTTTTCTCAAAAATGGACTTTACCAAATCATTTTTCTGCATCTATTGAGATGATTATTGTCATTCTTCATTTTGATAATGTGATATATCACCCTGACTGGTGTGCTAATGTTGAACCATCTTTATCCTTGAATTAATCCTACATGATAATATTGTGTGGTGTATCCTTTTATTTTTGAATTTAGTTTGCTAACATTTGATGAGAATTTTGCATCAATGTCCTTCAGGGATACTGGACAATACACACACACACACACACACACATATATATATATATATATTTTTTTTTTTTTTTTGTAGTGCCTACCTTATTTTGGTATCAGCATAATCCTGATCTTGTAGAATGAGTTTGGAAGCATTTCTTTCTTTCTTTCTTTTTTTCCTGGAAGAGTCTTGAGAGGATTGTTATTAATTCCTCTTTGAACGTTTGGTACAATAAACCAGTGAAGATGTCTTGCCATGTACATTTGTTAATTGGGAGGTTTTGGATTACTTATTCAATTTCAAATTTCCTTGCTAGTCATTCATTTGTTCTGATTTTCTATTTCATCATTATTCTGTCTTGGGAGGTTGTATATTTCTGGAATTTTTTTTTTTTTTCATTTCTTCTTAGTTGTCAGATTTGTGAGCATATAGAAGTTTATAGTAATCTATTCCTGTCTTTGTCTATCAAGTATAATGTTTCCTCTTTTTTTTTTTTATTTTGTATCCTTTTGTTCTTGATGAATACAGCCAAAGGTTTGTCAATTTTTAAGTTTTTTAAAAGAACTAGCTCTTAGTTTCATTGATCTTTCTCTATTGATTCTCTATTTCACTCATTTCACTTATTCCTGCTATAATATTTGCTATTTCCTTCCTTCTACCAAAATCTGTTCTTTGGTTGTTTTTTTTTTTTTTTTTTTTTTTTTTTAATTTCATGAAGTTTAAAGACAGCTTGCTTATTTGAAACTTTCTTCTTTCTGGAGGTAGGTATTCATCACTATGAAATTATCTGTTAGAACTGCTTTTGTTGTATCCCCAATTTGGTAATTACATTTCCATTTCTAATTTGTCTCAAAGTATTTATATTTTGATTATTTTTCTCACCCATCAATTGCTCAGTAGTATGTTATTTAATCTCCATGCACTTGTGAATTTTCAGTTTTTTCCCATGTAACTGACTTCCAATTATACCCTACGGATGGAAAACAGGCTTAATAGGATTTTGATCCTTTTAAATTTATCCCTTATTTTGTGGCTTAATATATGATCCCAAGCAGAAAAACTATGTGTTCTTAAGAAAAACATGTATTCTGTTATTTTTGGATGGAATGTTTTCTAAATATCTATTAAGGTTCTCTGATCTAACATGTTATTTAAGACTATTGTTTTATTTGATTTTCCATCTGGGTGACCAATCCATTGACGTATGTGATCCTACCATTATTGAATTGATGTATATTTCTTCCTTTATATTCATTAATGTTTGCTTTATATATTTAGGTACTTCATTGTTATAGTGAAAGTCACTCAGTTGTGTCTGACTCTTTGCAACTCAATGGACTGTAGCCCACTGGGCTCCTCTGTCCATGGAATTCTCCAGGCAAGAATACTGGAGTGGGTAGCCATTCCCTTCTGCAAGGGGATCTTCCCAAACCAGAAATTGAATCGGGGTCTCCTGCATTGCAGGTGGATTCTTTACCAGCTGAGATACCATGGAAGCCCTTTGTTGGGTACATAAATATTTAGGTACAATTTCTTTGTTTACAAGTTTAGGAGCAGTTTCTTTGTTAATTTGTTTACAAGTTTTTGTTTTGTTCATTTGTTGATTTGTTACAAATTTGTTAATTTGTTTACAAATTTAGGTACAACTTTGTTGGGTACATAAATATTTACAACTATTTTATCCTGTTGGATTGATCTTTTTATCATTTATAACATCCTCTTTTTCTCTTACTGCAGTCTTTGCTTTAAAGTTTATTTTGTCTGATGTATGTGTAGCTACTAAAGAATTAGTGCTCTCCAATTGCATGAAGGATCTTTTTCCATCCTTTCATCTCAGTCTGTGTGTGTCCTTTCAGCCTCATTGGCCACATACAGATGAATATATTTTTTTTCTTTTTTAATCCATTCAGCCATTCTATATCTTTTGATTGAAAGATTTATTCCATTTACGTTCAAAGCAATCATGGCTAGGCATGTGCTTATTGTCATTTTGTTCATTGCTTACCTATTTTGGTAGTTCCTTTTTATTTCTTACTCTCCTGTCCTGTTCCTTTGTAGTTTGATGACTTTCTTTGGTAGTATGCTTACATTCCTTGCTCATCACCTTTTGTGTACTTACTATAGGTTTTGTTCTGTAGCTACTATGAGGCTTAAATATAACAATATACCTGTGACAGCCTATTCTGATAAATTTGATACCATTATAAAGTTCAACATTTTTACTTTTCCTACTTCTCAGAAAAATAGGAATCTAACTTCATGCTCATTTTTCTCTCCATATGTTGAACACTAAAGAAAACAAATACTGTTCCCACATATACTCAAAAAGGGCAGTTAAATGCACTTAAAGAATCCTGGTTATCTTTGCTGCTTTGTTTTTAGTGACATTGTCAATAGCTGCTTTGTTAACCAGATAAATTCCTTGGACTTCAGACTGGAGGCTGGAAGAACACATCCCTGGGGTTGCTTTATTTGCTGGCTGCCTTACTGATTATCTGCTCTACTAAAGGCTATTCTTTAATAATTGATATTCCTGTGAGGAGTTTTTTCTTGAAGAGCATCATAAATGCAAACAGACCACCAGGGAAGCCCAAATGCAAACAGAACTGAAACTCAAAGACTTGTATATCCACTTATGAGGATCTTAGAGTCCAATAGAATATTAGATAGTTAATGAAATCTGTATCTTTGGATCCTTAAGTAATATCATCTTTAAATTGTGTGATGATATGTCCAGAGACAATAATACCTAACTTTGGGGAATAGTAGCAACAGGCTTAAATTACTACATATATAGTTTTCACAATATGCTTATACACTGAAACCTAAGAAGTTCACTTTAATTTGATAAAATGGGAAAAAATTTGTGTTAAGAACATATCATTTCCTGAAATTATAAAAATGCTAGTATAAACTATTTAATATCAAATTATTAATGACTATGCAGTAATATTACTATTGTATTATACATATTAGTCTCCATATGTGACTTTATGTCTTTTTCCAATCTCTTCAAAATTAGTTTGATTTTGTGTGCCTTTGGGATAAATTCATGGATAGGTCCTTAGGTATTTCCAAGCCTCAAAATGGTTCCATTTCATGAGGTGAAATGATGAATTAATAAAACAATCAGAACTCTAAACCTCAATTATATTAAAGCGTCTCTCCTTTACCAACTGAATGCTACTAAAATCTGCAAATCTGCACTTAATGAGAAGAAAATCCCAACGTGCTTCCTTCTTTGCTAAGTCTTCACTCGCTCCTTAAGTTCATTTTCAGGCCCCACAACATCCTCCAAGGATTCAATCAGATGAGAGGTGATTTGGGGGAGATGAGTGTAGCCTAATTCTATTTTGATCTGCTACTTGCCCTCTTTGAACCCGGCAGTTATTCCATACTGACTTCTTTCTTGAAATTATTTTCTCTTGTATTTTCAGAGAATCCTCCCTCCTTCACTGGAAAGTTCCAACTCCTGCTTTCTTGTTACTGAGGTCCTCTCCAGCTGCCCTTTTAAGCCACCCCCAGGCCTCACTCAGGTTTAGACCTAGCAGGACCCTCACGTCATCATCCTTCAGTTGAGGAAGGTCTTTTCAGTACCTGACAAATCCTCTTATGGCTCAAGTCGGATGGAAGGAAAATGTGTATCTTCATCTTATCTTTCCTACCACTTCAAGCAAATAAAAGTTCTTTTATCATCATACTTCTCAGATGTCTTTCAGACTCACTTCTGTGTTTGACAAGATGTGGGGATACACGGGAAAGTTGGCAAGTGGTTCTCAGAAAATCTTCCCATTTGGTTTAAGGTGAGGATGAGAACACAGCGCTCCAAAAACTTTTGCCAATGTAATTCTGCTTATCTCTTCCACTGCACTGTCAATTTTCTACCTCTTACATAGATAATAAGCTAAGAGTTCAAAACCATTTTGCAGCTCCTTTTGTAAATTCCTTATATGTCTTCCAGCACATTTTGTTCGATCTTGAGTGTTCTCGGCCACAGAGCTCGTTAGTAGGAGGCATTTTGTGTTGATCAGCTGTTGCCGCCCTCACTGGCTGCTCACAAACCGCAGCAACAGTACTCGTTCAGCACCGTTTTTACTGACATGTTTACTCACATATATGTTTACTCATATATTATGCCATTTTCAGAAAAGGATACTCTTATATACAGAATGTGAGATGTACAGATGTGAGAAGTGGACAATACAAAAAGCTGAGTGCTTTTGCATTCAATCAAAAGGAATCAAAGGATTGAGTCCTTCGAACTATGGTGCTAGAGAAGACTCGAGAGTTCCTTGGACAGCTAGGAGATCAAACCAGTTAATTCTAAAGGAAATTAACCCTGAGTATTCATTGGAAGAGCTGATGCTGAAGCTCCAATACTTTGGCCACCTGATGCGAAGAGTTGATTCATTGGAAAAGACCCTGATGCTGGGAAAGACCGAAGGCAGGAGGAGAAGGGGAGAATAGAGTATGAGATGGTTGGATGGCATCACTGACTCGATGGACATGAGTTTGAGTAAACTCTGGGAGATGGTGAAGAAGTGAAGGACAGGGAAGCCTGGAGTGCTGTAGTCTGTGGGTTTGCCTAGAGTTGGACACAACTAAGGGACTGAACAACAGCAGTATAGAGAATGCCTTTCCTCCTCCCCAAATTCTCATGCTAGAGACTTAATCCATAAAGTTACAGTATTATGAGTAGGGGGCCTTTGAGAGGTAATTAGGGTTAGACTATTTAGGGTAGGCTCCTCATCATGGAGTCAGTGACCTTAGAAAGGAAAGAGATGTCACTCTCTCCTTCTCTTTCCACTTGTATGCAACACCAAGAAAGGGTCACACGTGAGGACATAGCCAGAAAAATCACCTTCAAGCCAGAAGAGAGTGGCCTGACCAACTCCAAACGGGCCAGTGCCTGGATTTTAAACTTCTCAGCCTCCTGAACTGTGTGAAATTAATTTTTGTTGTTCAAACCACCCTGAACCACGGTATTTTGTTATAGCAGCATGAGCTAAGACAGATACCAAGGTTCAAAACATCCGGAAACTTGTCAAAAATATGACAGCTAAGTGGCTGAGTTGGGAATCAAAACTAGAGGTGTTTGAACGAAATTCCTTCTCTTTTGCTGTTACCTCCTATGGTCTTGGACTTCTTATACTTGATTTTGTGAGAATGTTTCACAGCTTTTTCTGTTTCTTCCATAATTGTAATCACCCCTTCACTAAATATTTTCCAGCATCTCAAAACTGAGTTGAGACCTATTCACACTGCTAGTAACCAGTGGTACTCCATCCATCCTTTTTGTTGCACTTATGTACTTTTTTAGTCAGCCAATGTACATACATACACTTCACATATTATATGTGTATTTGGACATATGCATTTTTTATTTATAATATGACAAATTAATGAAATTGATATTTTTTTAACTGCTAGAGACTTAAAATTGGTGTCTATACATTCCTTAAAAGTAAAACATATATTCGGCACTCTTCTGTTAGCAGCACATATAGACCTGAAAATATGATCTAATTGTTACCTACTATGGCTTTTCAGAGGCCTTTGAAAGATCAAGATGTTTTAGAGCAATTCACATTGAGAGATGTCTGATAAAGCTACACAAAGATTTACATTTTTGATAAATAAAGCATACAGGCAATTGCTTGTATATTTTTTAGATTAATCCTTTGTCTGTTGCTTCGTTTGCTATTATTTTCTCCCAATCTGAGGGCTGTCTTTTCACCTTGCTTATAGTTTCCTTTGTTGTGCAAAAGCTTTTAAGTTTAATTAGTTCCCATTTGCTTATTTTTGCTTCTATTTCCCATATATTATCTAGGGTGAAACAGATCACCAGCCCAGGCTGGATGCATGAGACAAGTGCTCGGGCCTGGTGCACTGGGAAGACCCAGAGGAGTCGGGTGGAGAGGGAGGTGGGAGGGGGGATCGGGATGAGGAATATATGTAAATCCATGGCTGATTCATGTCAATGTATGACAAAAACCACTACAATACTGTAAAGCAATTAGCCTCCGACTAATAAAAATAAATGAAAAAAAAAAAAAGCATACAGGCAAAAGCCAGAAATATAATGCATTATAATTCTACACAAATCTAGGCAAACCACTCCACTATTTTTCATTTGGGAAGAGCAAAAGGTCTATAGTAGTACCAGACCATTGTCAATATCACGACTTAACAACTCTGGGGAAAAAAATCTATTCAAACTCACTGAATCCAACTAAGTTGCTCAAATATTTTCTTATTTGATTACAGCTTGGACTGCATTAAATGATTTCAATATTCCATGTATGATCTGAAATCCATCAAATATTTCCATACTTCTTTCTGTTAAAGTTGCCATTTACTTGGCATTTATCCATGTGTTGAAAAAGAGAAACCACAAGTGTTGGGATGTAATGATCACAACACTTACTATAATTAGAATATTCCAGTGAAAATCTTTGTGGGGTGTCAAATTTCAGAATATGTAATATATCTCAGTTTTCTTTGATCATGCATGAGCTTCACTAAAAAGAAAACATTTTCTAGTCACCTAATTTTATGCTTAAGATAAATTCCATTTTGATATCAAATCCAATATAGGTTCCTACTCTGTAAAAAAGGAGTTGAACTAAATCACCTGAAGTTATTTCCAGCTCAAACATTCTGTTTCTAGATATGATGTTTTCATTCTTTGTAAAAATAAAAGTCCTTCTATAAATCTGATCAATTTTTTTTGGAAAGGAAACCAAAAGTCAACAGATTACACAAATACAAGCTATATTGACACAGTAGAACAAATAAAATTTCCTTAATTTCCTAAACAAGTATTATTCATGAGAAACTAGAACCCAAATACACAAGTTACAGTTGTATTTAACATTGCTGAGAATTGTATTTTTTTTTTTTTGTCCTGTAGTCTAGATCATACACATTTCAGAGGCTAAAATTTAGGCAATTTATATTATGGAGTAATGCTGACTGGATAAAATGCAGTTTGAACAGCAAGTTATCCTTAGCAATAACTAAAATGGCACAGCAGAAACCTAACGGATACATATAGGATATCCTCCTGTGTTAAAACCTTAAAACAGTGTTTAATTCCCTACCAGGAGAGAGGGATGAAGGAACTTGCTGCTGTTGTTCTGCAGTATTTTTATTTCATTTGCAAGAGTCATTATTCAAGCCTCATTATTGCTTCTAATGAAGCAACCCACCAAAACTAAATTCAAGTCAGTGTGAAATATTTGAATGAGTTCCTGAAGTGCGTTGAACATGGTGAGAAAACGCAGAAAAAGGACAAAGCCAGAGAAGAGTCTTCCAAGTATCTTAATTTCCATGATAGATGGGGACACTCTTAGTTCAATTTGCCCAAACTGATACTCATATAAATGACACAAAAGCTATTTGTAGAGCTATCTACTTCTCTTGGTGTTTCAGCAAACAGCAATTTATGATATGGTTAGTAGGCAAGGGAACACATACAGCAGAGATACCTTCTTCAAATCTAAAAATCACAAGGCAGGTATGCTTGTCAAGGAAAACAATGATGAAGACTTCCCTATTAAGTATACAAGTTTACTGAATAAAGTTTCCTTGGTTGGAATTCCTTATAAACTTTCCATCAGATAACTAAAGATGTAGAGTCTTATTTTTATTTTATTTCCATGATCATATGGAAACGAGTCAAAAATATTATAAAAATATCACTTTAAAAAAAAGCGTCCTCTGTTATCAACTTTCAAAGTAAAACCAACCAACATAAAATGCTACTAAATCTAAAAATAAATAGTACATAAAGTTATTTATATTTTAAATAGTAATAAGATTAAAAGTGAAAAAGTTAAACAACTGAACAATTACATAAATGGGTGATAAAGCATGAAGTTGAAGAAATTTAATAAAAGAAAACAGGGAGCTGAAAGAAAAAATAGAGCAATTTTGACAAACTTGAGGTGGGGCGGGGTGCTATTTTGTGTAGAGAGGTCAGTTAGACCTTTCTAAGGAGGCTGTGTTATAGATCAGAATTGGGAAAATCTAGAAGAACTTCTGGGCTTCCCTGATAGCTCAGATGGTAAAGAATCCACCTGCATTGCGAGAAACCTGGGTTCCATCCCTGGGTTGGGAAAATCTCCTGGAGGAGGGCATCGCAACCCACTCCAGTGCTCTTGCCTGGAGAATCCTCATGGACAGAGGAGCCTGGTGGGTTACAATCCATGAGGTTGCAAAGAGTCGGACATGACTGAGCAACTGAACTGAACTGAGGAGAACCTCTGGGCATACTAGGTGGAAAGCAGAGCAAGGTCACTCAGCTGGAGCTGAGATAATATGTCCACGCCGTCCTCTACATGTGACTGGATCACTAAAATCAGGGAAATTTCTGAAAAAATAAACCCAGGATTCAGAAACTCAGAAGCTGTCTCTGATGATAGACATTTTTGACACTCTGCCTGGATGACAGATTAGCTACACTGTGGCAAGATAGGCTCTTCTGTCATCCATCAAATACATCATCAGGCATTCCTTCTGTAAAGTAGTTTTAAGAAATATATATCTAACTAATAATATCTGCACAGACTTGCCTGTGTCTTTTCTCTTTTGTAAATGGCCATAATATTACCTAACTCCCAGAGATTTAACTTTACTATTCATTTATTTTCTTATTCTGAGCTACATATTCATTGAATTGAATTGATAGCAATATTTCTTTTATGACAATTTGTCCACAAGAAGTCTTTAATTATGTACTTGTGTGTGAGCTTAGTTCTATCCCACTCTTTGCTACCTTGAAGACTATAGCCCACCAGGTTTCTCTGTCCATGGGATTTCCCAGGTAAGAATACTGGAGTGGGTTGCCATTTCCTTCTCCAGGGGATTTTCCTGACCCAGGGAGTGAACTCACATCTCCTGCACTGGCAAACAGGTTCTTCATCACTGAGTCACCAAGGAAATCCATTTATGTACAAGTCTATAATAATATAACATTCATCAGAAAATTGAAAACAAAACTGGACCGTTGGCAACATCTTACATCTACCAGTATATACTGCCTGGCCAAACCCCCATTCCAAATTAACCATAAATCTGAATCTTGTGTGAAACAGTCCCCTGCTTTTTTATGTACTATATGGTCTCAATTTTAGGTTTAGCTTTCAACAAAACTTTTAAATCCATTAAAAACATATCACATTCTAAGTACTATTTGGGGGATTTTTCATTCAAATGTATCTTGCCATTTTATTAGGTTTGTTGTATGTTAACTATATTTTTCTGTTATAAAATATTTCATTTTAAATATGTATAATTTATTAATCCATTCTTCTGTCAGTATGCATTTGGGTTCATTCAGGATTCTGCTATTATAAATTGTTTTATGTCTTCTTCAATACCTAAGCAGGAGTTTTCCTTGAGCATATATGAAGGAGATAAAACTGCTGGGTTTAATGATCATTGCTCATGCTCAGTTGCTTACTCATGTCCAACTCTCTGTGACCCCATGCACTGTAGCCCACCAGGCTCTTCTGTCCATGGTATTTTCCACACAACAATACTGGAGTGGGTTGCCATTTCTTCCTACAGGGAACCTTCCCAACCCAAGGACTGAAACCACGCCTCCCACTTCTCCTGCACTGGCAGGCAGGTTCTTTATCACTTTTGCCACTGATGTTATTATAAATAAAAGGTTGCCTTTATATACTTATGCTAAATATTTTTCTTAAGAGGCTCAACCAATTTACACTCGACTAGCAATGTATGAGTCCACTTTCTCTCCAAGATGTGGTATGGAAATTCTCTATTTGAGGGGTCATTTGAGGACTGGTGATTGAGTAGTTTTATCCATGGGAAATATTTAAATACAATGAAAAAAATTTAAAGTGATCTCGTTAGCATTCAGAAGTTGACATAGATTGTTACAGATAAGCTATAGTTACTAAGGTAAATCACTTATAGGTACTATCAGCTATAGTTACTAATGCAAAATAACTGCCAAAGTCCTTGGCATATATTAGTTTGAAGTGTATAAAATCACTGTGTTATTAGGTTAAAAAATTAAATATTAGTAATTTCATACAATTCAACACAAGAATTCCTTAAGACATTCTGTTGTTGTTGTTGTTGTTGCTGTTTTCCAACAATCCAGAATGACTATATCAGTAATGACCATATTTCCAGTCATCATCTTTTTCATTATGAATGTGAAATTATTCTTGTCTATGTTTAAATAAATCACCAGCATAGAGTACTTTTTTCCAGACCTTTAACTTTTAGTAAAATGTGACATTCTATTGATATTTTGATTGAAAATGTCTGTTTATTGCCTATAGTTTCTACTCTTGAATTCTGAAGTTTGTGACTGTAAATATTTCACAAGCTTTTATAAAAGTTTGTCATAAAATTTCTTCCCAGTAATAGTATTTCAAAGAGAGCACAGACAAGCAATTAAGGGCAAATATTCCAGACACTAAAGCCAGAAGGCAGAATAAATGCAAATTTAGGGATTGACTAAATTTCAGATTGAAATTATATTCAGGTGTGACTAAATCCTGTAACTATAATTCCCATTTATGCTGGAAATTTTAGATATTGGAGAAACATTAAATGAGATTATTAATTTGGAAATTCAATCCAAAAATTTTATTCTGGATATATGATAAAATATTAGATTAAAAGTAGAAAAGGAAGATTTTTCTTAAAGTATTGACATAGCTTGCTTTAAAGAAACTAAAGCTATTATTGCTTCTATATGGAATTTGACTTCTGCTTATTTTTAAATATATAGAAATCATAGGTGAATGTTGACACCCTGATGTTCTTCCTCATGCCCTGAACAAAATCAATGTTTTCTTTTTCTTTTTTTTAACTCAGAGGATTTTTTCTAGTATAAATGTAGTACTTGGACATTTTGGGTATTAATGTTTGGTTATACAGCCATGATATCCTCCACAACAGCTTTGTGAACTAACAATGTGCCATTGCACAGATGTTGTGGATAGACACAACTATAATTTAACTATTGATTTGTGAGCCCATCCTTTTAATTTGTGCAACAAGTTGTCACTTGTATTAGTCAATTTTACCTTTATAATCACACTGAAAATTTAAAAGTTCTTTTTTCTATGAGCTGCTGTTTTATAATATATGTCAGTGCCTTCGGCTCCTGATTGAATAATGACATTAATAGAAAAGATATTGTCTCTAAATGTAAGCAGTGTACCTATCAAATAGAAAATAATGTTTCCTGACATACATACTGTAAAGTTCCATTTTTACTATGAAATTAGATCCTGACATAATATAAAAATGCTGAAAACTACTAAATTGTTGGTATATAAGTGTAATAAAATGTAGAATTTCTTAAATATTTTACTTAGTGGATCAACAATGTCCAATAGTTTTTAATCCATTGATTCTTTAAATATGTATTTATGAAACAGCCACTATCTCTCTCAAGCACAGTCTGGTTTCAAACTTAAATAAGAATTGCAGGCAAATAGACAAGGAGAAAAGGAAAGATATTCCCATTTGAATTCAGAGTTCCAAAGAATACCAAGGAGAGATAAGAAAGCCTTCCTCAGTGATCAATGCAAAAAAATAGAGGAAAACAACAGATTAGGAAAGATGAGAGATCTCTTCAAGAAAATTATAGATACCAAAGGAATATTTCATGCAAAGATGGGCTTGATAAAGGACAGAAATGGTATGGACCTAACAGAAGCAGAAGATATTAAGAAGAGGTGGCAAGAATACACAGAAGAACCGTACAAAAAAGATCTTCATGACCTAGATAATAATGATGGTGTGATCACTCACCTCTAGCCAGACATCCTGGAATATGAAGTCAAGTGGGCCTTAGAAAGCATCACTATGAATAAAGATAGTGGAGGTGATGGAATTCCAGGTGAGTTATTTCAAATACTGAAAGATGATGCTGTGAAAGTGCTTCACTCAATATGGCAGCAAATTTGGAAAACTCAGCAGTGGCCACAGGACTGGAAAAGGTCAGTTTTCATTCCAATCCCTAAGAAAGGCAATGCCAAAGAATGCTCGAACTACCACACAATAGCACTCATCTCACACAGTAGTAGGGCTTCCCTGATGGCTCAGAGGTTAAAGCATCTGCCTGCAAGGCGGAAGACCTGGATTTGATCTCTGGGTCCAGAAGATCCCCTGGAGAAGGAAATGGCAACCCACTCCAGTATTCTTGCCTGGAGAATCCCATGGACAGAGGAGCCTGGCGGGCTACAGTCTCCGGGGTTGCAAAGAGTTGGACATGACTAAGTGGCTTCACTTCACTTCATTTCACTTCACACAGTAATAAAGTAATGCTCAAATTCTCCAGGCCAGGCTTCAGCAATACATGAACTGTGAACTTCCAGATGTTCAAGCTGGTTTTAGAAATGGCAGAGGAACCACAGATCAAATTGCAAACATCCGCTGGATGATCAAAAAAGCAAGACATTTCCAGAAAAAAAAAAAAAATCTATGTCTGCTTTATCGACTATGCCAAAGCCTTTGACTGTGTGGATCACAATAAACTGTGGAAGATTCTGAAAGAGATGGGAATACCAGACCACCTGACCTGCCTCTTGAGAAACCTATATACAGGTCAGGAAGCAACAGTTAGAGCTGAACATGGAACAACAAACTGGTTCCAAATAGGAAAAGAAGTACATCAAGGGTGTATATTGTTACCCTGCTTATTTAACTTCTATGCAGAGTACATCATGAGAAACTCTGGGCTGGAAGAAGCACCAGCTGGAATAAAGATTGCTGGGAGAGATATCAATAACCTCAGATAAGCACATGACACCAACCTTGTGTCAGAAAGTGAAGAGGAACTAAAAAGCCTCTTGATGAAAGTGAAAGAGGAGAGTGAAAAAGTTGGATTAAAGCTCTTCATTCAGAAAATTAAGATCATGGCATCTGGTCCCATCACTTCATGGGAAATAGATGGGGAAATAGTGGAAACAATTGGTGACTTTATTTTTGGGGGCTCCAAAATCAGTGCAGATGGTGATTGCAGCCATGAAATTAAAAGATGCTTACTCCTTGGAAGGAAAGTTATGACCAACCTAGATAGCATATTAAAAAGCAGAGACATTACTTTGCCAACAAAGGTCTGTCTAGTCAAGGCTATGGTTTTTCCAGTGGTCATGTATGGATGTGAGAGTTTGACCATAAAGAGGGCTGAATCTTGAAGACTTGATGCTTGTGTACTGTGGTGTTCAGTTCAGTCCAGTTCAGTCACTAAGTCGTGTCCGACTCTTTGCAACCACATGAACTGTAGCACACCAGGCCTCCCTGTCCATTACCAACTCCCAGAGTTTACTCAAACTTGTGTCCATTGAGTAGATGATGCCATCCAGCCATCTCATCCTCTGTCGTCCCCTTCTCCTCCCACCTTCAATCTTTCCCAGCATCAGTCTTTTCAAATGAGTCAGTTCTTCACATCAAGTGGACAAAGTACTGGAGTTTCAACTTCAGCATCAGTCCATCCAAAGAATATTAAGGACTGTGGTGTTGGAGAAGACTTTTGAGAGTCCCTATGACTGTAAGGAGATCAAACAAGTCAATTCTAAAGGAAATCATTCATTGGACAGACTGGTGCTGAAGCTGAAGCTCAAGCTCCAACACTTTGTCCACCTGATGCAAAGAGCCGACTCACTGGAAAAGACTCTGACACTGGGAAAGGTTGAGGACAGGAGAAGACACAACTGAGAGAATTAACAACAAGAGAAGATACTCTTTAGAAATAAAAAGTCAAGTCACATACCAGGAGAAAAAACTGATTATGTCTGACAAAAAACTTTTATTTAGAATACATAAAGAATGCTTATCCTTTAAGGAGACAACCCAATTTAACAAAACAGGCAAACTATTTGAATTCATTCACAAAAGAAGATAAATGAATGGCCAATAAAGACATGAAAAGTTCATTGATCAGAGAAGTAATGGGACCATCATGATGATATCACACTTTACATCCACCTGAATGACAAGAAATGACAGACAATACCAAAATGCTGGAAAGGATGTGGATAAACTAGAATTCTCATATATTGTTGGAGAGAAGGCAAACTATTATAGACATGTGGTAGAAGTGGTTTCTTATAATACTAATCATGCACTTACCAATTTCACAATGTATACTTGACTCAAGAAATGAAGACCTTTATATATACATTAATACAATAGGATTTAAAAGCTTTTATAGATATCCTTTCACAATAGCTAAAAAATAGAAGACACCCAAATGGCCACAAACGAGGAGAATGGATAAACAGCTTTGGTATATTCATATAAAGGACACTAGTGATAAAAAAATATAATGATGATGCAACAGCAAGGATGAATCACAAAAACTATTTTGAACAAAAAAATTAGGCACAAAATCAATACTGAATGACTATGGGAGTAGGGATTGATTTAAAAGGAACACGTGAATCTGTTCTAGGATGATGGAAATAATTTGTCAGTTTTGTAAAGATGCATTAATTTGACAAATTTCATTTATACTTTAAAAATGTATGTATTTTCCTATATGCAAATCCAACATTAACATACACCCACTGGATATATTTAATAGCAGATGTGACATGCTGAAAAAATTAGTGAATATATAGTGGATGAGAAGAAAATTCACAAAACTATAGGGGCAAATAACTAAAAACTAGAGAAGAGAGGTAAGAAATGTATAGAACACCCTCAGAAAATCTTAAGTGCATTTAATTTTCAGGGAAGAAGAATATGAGGCTGGACAGAGGTCATAGTTAAAGAGAAAATTGCTGGTAATTCTCCATTAAAAAAAAAACAACACACACATTCTGCAATTGTATTTCTAACAGAGTTGCTCTCAAGACTAAAAATATGGGGTATAGTCACATATATTCTATAGTCATATATATTCTTAAGCATCAAGTGCAGTTGTTTTGTGAAACTGAACAGAGTTTTCAGTTAACTTCAGATATATAGAAAACAAGGCAAGTATTCTTCTGATGTGTAAACAAAGGTCTAAAACTATTGTTTAGGGAATAAATCTTATCACTTCTCTGCTAATGCAATGCTCTGATATTGCATGACCTACAACTCAAACTGTGCTAAAAATTTCTCTTCCAAAGGAATATAACATGATAAAAAGGCAAGGGTGATTTACATTATTGTCTTATTGTAACTCAGTCAAAAATTCTATTCCCTTTAATTTGAGATTTAATCCATTTCAATTTGATAGTTTCAGAGAAGTCAAATATAATTGAAATTAATTGATAAAACTCATTGTGTCTTCTATTAAAGTTCTTGGCATAATTGCCCATACTTCAGTCTGATCTAATTTAAGCCTGTTATTTATTATTAACTTTAAATTATGTGGTAATTAGGTTAATAACATGAGGGCAGGACAAATTTCACTGCAGATTTTCAGCCTATACTACTGTGTGTGCCTCAATTCATTATTCTTTTTGATTAAAGACAATATATCCTTACTGACCCACAGATCTTAACTAAAGTCTTAGCTGAAACCATGCCTCCTGATGTTTAAAATAAATATTTTATTGGATATGATATTAACCAGCATAATTTATTAAGCAATGACAAATATTTGAAAAAGCTTAGCATATTTATAAATTTTGCAGAATGCTGTCCTGCTGGGAAGATAGAAACTCTGAGGACTTGTAATGAGCTACATATTCTTAAATCTGTACCCAGAGGGAAAAGCTATTATCATGCTGTGGTTAAATAATTTTTATATATTTGGGGCCTTGAAGAAATTACCCACAGGTTTAAAAAAGGCAGCTATGAAATAATCTGTAATGTGTACTTATAATGTGAAATGGAGCTAGATTAAGTTTAAATCTAACCTTATCAAAGAACTATAAAACAAAAATTTTAAATCAGAACAGAATTGCTTTGTTGTAACTCGAGTACACATTTTCACAAGGCCTCTTTCCAAGGTTGCTACCAGAAAAACTTTTTAAGAATTAAACTCTCACTTATTAAAACCTAGTGCAACTAGAAAGGCAAAGGAACCAGTGCTGGCCAATATTTCTGGTCAAACTAGTTTTTATTTAATAGGTTTTTTTTTTAATGGAAAATTATATCAGTTTATTATTTTCAGTAATATAAAAATGTAAGTCATTTGGTACACCAGAGTAGTGATGGAGCTAGTATCCAGGGACTTGGAATAAACTCCTAGTCCTGCATTTACCGTGATAAGAAACGGATCAACTAAACCACTGTAGAATATGTAGAGTTCAAAGATACCCTCTCTGAGATGTGGCGAGTGGAGGAAAACAAAACTGCCCCCGGAATAAAGCTAAAGAGATTTCCACTTCAAATGAAAAAGTTCTGACCCTGTAATATGTTAACAAAATTGACTGTTTCAGTTGGAATTACGAGGCCCTGAAAGCTGAGTAAGGATACAAACAGTGTTAAGACTGACACTATTTACAACCTGTAAATTAACATCAGGCTGCTCTGCTGCTGCTGCTAAGTCGCTTCAGTCGTGTCCGAGTCTGTGCGACCCCATCGACGGCAGCCCACCAGGCTCCCCCGTCCCTGGGATTCTCCAGGCAAGAACACTGGAGTGGGTTGCCATTTCCTTCTCCAGTGCATGAAAGTGAAAAGTGAAAGGGAAGTCGCTCAGTCGTGCCCAACTCTTCGCGAGCCCATGGACTGCAGCCTACCAGGCTCCTCCATCCATGGTATTTTCCAGGCAAGAGTTCTGGAGTGGGTTGCCATTGCCTTCTCCGTAACAACAGTACTATGTAGTATTTATAGGCAAGTATTTATTTACTTTAATTAATATGTAATTATTTTTAAAGAAAGGCTTTGGGGGAAATAAGGCTTCCCTGTGGCTCAGACAGTAAAAAGTCTACCTGCAATGCAGAAGAACAGGGTTTGATCCCTGGGTTGGGAAGATCCCCTGGAGAAGGGAATGGCAACCCACTCCAGTAATTTTGCCTGGAGAATGCCATGCACAGAGAAGCCTGGAGGTTACAGTCCATGGAGTTGCAAAGAGTTGGACATGACGGAGGGGCTTTCATTTTCACTTGGGGGAAATGTGTAAGTTCTAATTTTACAATTAACCACTGCTGTTTCTTATAATCTAGAGTAAAGAGAATCTACCAATCTACCGATGATGAAACGTTATTCATATGATCCTGCAGACATAATCAGTATTATGTCAGCAAATTCACTGTAACTATATTGTAGCATCCACATACCACAAAATTTAGTTGACTGCTTATCATATTCACCTATTTTAACATATTGATCATTTTAGCAAATGGACTTTTGTAGAAATAACTATGGAGCCTTTGTTAAGTTAGTCATTGAAATTTTAAAAGACTGGTTGACCAGTTAATATTTTACCATTTAAATTATGAAAATAAGCACTACTAAGATATAGTGAGTTGTAATAAAACAAAGGCATTACATCATATTTAACTGTGCATTTTATAATTTAAGTTGTATCTTTAATATTTTTATTATCCATTGGGTTTAGGTGGGAATTTCCTAAATCAAATACTTCCACACATTAAAAAAAATGTAAAATGTAATCCTGGTAGAATTTACCATGAATAATTTTTGAAAATACAGAATGTATTTTATTGCTTTATTTCTACTCTTATCAACTTGGAATCTACACAGAAAGATTAACTTCTTAGCATGTTAGACATCACATAGCCCATAAATGGCAGAATTCAATACACATTTCTAAATTGTGTACTTTGTACTAGAACCCATGCTCATAATGGTTATATGCCATATACTCATCTTTGGCTGAAAATGACTTTGAAAAAATATTCATCTCACTGAATCTGGATCTTACCCATCGATGAATGAGAAAGGGAACTAAAAGAGGCAGAAACTTAACTTATTAACTGACCTCTCTAATAAAAATTGATCTTCAATCCAAGATACAGCCTAGGGGAAAGTTTAGTCTTTTTTGCACACTAACACTGGGTATCCAACTGAGTTGAGTTGCATATTTGGGTGTGAAATATATAGCTTAAGAACACCAGGAACAGTGCCAAGAAGTAAAATGAACCAAAAAATTTACCAGTATAGAAAGGACAGTAGATATATAAAGTATCTGCACTGATACAAACAGATAATAAAGAAATGAAAAATGTAATCCCAATATTTTGACCATTCAAGGTCTTTTAAATTGGTCCATAGCATTTTAATCTCCTTTTCTACCTTACTCAGGCTTCACTAAAATTCCGATACTCATTCTCAATCCCATCCTTCAATCAACTGTGCTCATGTCTGTCTTTGATACATGGGTATTTTCCATTTTAAATCTCATTCTCAGGATCTTCAGAAATTTATTTTATATTTGGCAAACCATCTTTAGCCTTTTTAAAATCTTCCTTCAGACACCCTCTGCATTTCTATTGAATGACACTCCTGTTCCAATGAAATTTAGATACTTGTGACTCTGGTAGCCTTGAGTACATTTTAAGGAACTGTTTGAGACATCGAGCTAGGGGATTTTAGAATCACAGAAATTGGAAAACTGTATCATATGTCCTTACTTAATTCTCTGATTAGCTTAAGTGTCTTAGTGTCTGACTCATATGGGGGATTTTTAAAATTCACACACACAGGAGTCACACCAAAATCTCTAAGGGAATGACACAAACATTGGTAAAATTTCAAAGTGATAAAGTACACACTCAAGGTTGAGAACTTGAAGACTAGAATATTTTTTTGTTAATTAATTGATCAAAGTCTGTTTTATGTGTCTTATCCCACTACAATGCATAAGTCATCAGACCAGGCAATTAACCTCTTTTTTTTCTTTTTAATCTCACTCTGTATTCAGTGCCTAAAAGAATGCCTTACAGAGAACTGAGCAGAAAAGTGTTTGTTAAAGGAACAAATAAAGAAACGAATACTATTTCAGTTTTTCTAGGTGTCTATGATTTTGTGATGAGTTAAATTAGCTTCCTTAGATCTGCAGTTGTAGGAAATTAATTTTATCAAATATCCTATATATATATATATATATATATATATATATATATATATATATATATGCTCACATGTTAAACAGGTTACAGTCAGACAGAGATGGAGAGATATCATATGACATCCCTTATACACGGAATCTAAAAAGAAATGACACAATGAACTTATTTACAAAACAGAAACATACTGACAGAGAAAGGACTTATGGTTGTCATTGGGAAGGATGGAGGGATGGGAAAGTTATGGAGTTTGGGATGGGCATGTACATACTGCTATATTTAAAATGGAAAATAAGAACCTACCATATAGCAAAGGGAACTCTGGTCAATGTTTCATGGCAGCCTGGATAGGAGGGGAGTTTGGGGGAGAATGGATACATGTATATGTATGGCTGAGTCCCTTTGCTGTTGAATGAAGCTATCACATTGCTAACAGACTATCCTCCAATACAAAATCAGAGAAGGCAATGTCACCCCACTCCAGTACTCTTGCCTGGAAAATCCCATGGACGGAGAAACCTGGTAGGCTGCAGTCCATGGGGTCGCAAAGAGCCGGACACAACTGAGTGACTTCACTTTCACTTTTCATTTTCATGCATTGGAGAAGGAAATAACAACCCACTCCAGTGTTCTTGCCTGGAGAATCCCAGGGACGGGGGAGCCTGGTGGGCTGCCATCTATGGGGTCACACAGAGTTGGACACGACTGAAGCGACTTAGCAGCAGCAGCAGCAGCATGTCCATTGAGTCAGTGATGCCATCAAACCATCTCATCCTCTGTCTTCTCCTTCTCCCTCTTTCAGTCTTTCCCAGGATCAGGGTGCTTTCAAATGACTCACCTCTTTGTATCAGGTCAGCAAAGTATTGGAGTTTCAGCTTCAGCATCAGCCCTTCCAATGAATATTCAGAACTAATTTTCTTTAGGATGGACTGTTTGGATCTCCTTGCAGTAAAAGGGACTCTCAAGAGTCTTCTTCAAACCACAGTTCAAAAGCATCCATTCATTGGCGCTCTGCTTTCTTTATACTCCAACTCTCACATCCATACGTGACTACTGAAAAAACCATAGCTTTGACTAGACAGACTAGATGATGCTATACATATGCATTTTCTCTTTTTTATTTTCTATAAGTTTTTATGGGATTTGGTTGTACCACTGGATCTTTTAAGTGGTAAAATTTTTTAAATTTTATTTTACCCTTTATACCATTCGACTTACAACTGCTACTGCTGCTAAGTTGCTTCAGTCGTGTCTGACTCTGTGCGACCCCATCGACGGCAGCCCACCAGGCTCCCTCATCCCTGGGATTCTCCAGGCAAGAACACTGGAGTGGGTTGCCATTTCCTTCTCCAATGCATGAAAGAGAAAAGTGAAAGTGAAGTTGCTCAGTCATGTCCAACTCTTAGCGACTCCATGGACTGCAGCTTACCAGGCTCCTCCGTCCATGGGATTTTCCAGGCAAGAGTACTGGAGTGGGGTGCCATTGATTTCTCCAGACTTACAACTCCCAAAGTATAAGTAAAAGTTGATCATTTTATGACTACAAGAAAGTAGTCCCTAACAAAAATCTCTTTTCAGAGGCTGCAATGCACTGACTGTGCTAGAATCTGGTGGGACGGCAGCTTTCTCATGTTAGGTTTGCATTTCTGCTTTATTGACTATGCCAAAGCCTTTGTCTGTGTGGGTCACAATAAACTATGGAAGATTCTAAAAGAGATGGGAATACCAGACCACCTGACCTGCCTCTTGAGAAACCTATTTGCAGGTCAGGAAGTAACAGTTAGAACTGGACATGGACCAACAGACTGGTTCCAAATAGGAAAAGGAGTAACTCAGGGCTGATATTGTCACCCTGTTTATTTAACTTCTATGCAGAGTACATCATGGGAAACTCTGGGCTGGAAGAAGCACAAGTTGGTTTCAAGATAGACGGGGGAAATATCAATAACCTCAGATATGCAGATGACACCACCCTTATGTCAGAAAATGAAGAGGAACTAAAAAGCCTCTTGATGAAAGTGAAAGAGGAGAGTGAAAAAGATGGATTAAAGCTCTTCATTCAGAAAAATAAGATCATCACATCCAGTCCCATGACTTCAAGGCAAATAGATGGGGAAACAGTGGAAACAGTGGCTGACTTTATTTCTTTGGGCACCAAAATCACTGCAGATGGTGACTGCAGCCATGAAATTAAAAGACGCTTACTCCTTGGAAGGAAAGTTATGACCAACAACCTAGATAGCATATTAGAAAGCAGAGACATTACTTTGCCAACAAAGGTCTGTCTAGTCAAGGCTATGGTTTTTCCAGTAGTCATGTATGGATGTGAGAGTTGGACTGTGAAGAAAGCTGAGTGTCAAAAAATTGATGCTTTTGAACTGTGGTGTTGGAGAAGACTCTTGAGAGTCCCTTGGGCTGCAAGGGGATTCAACCAGTCCATCCTAAAGGAGATCAGTCCTGGGTGTTCATTGGAAGGACTGATGCTGAAGGTGAAACTCCAATACTTTGGCCACCTGATGCAAGGAGCTGACTCATTGGAAAAGACCCTGATGCTGGGAGGGATTGGGGGCAGGAGGAGAAGGGGACGACAGAGGATGAGATGGCTGGATGGCATCACTGACTCAATGAACATGAGTTTGAGTAAACTCTGGGGGTTGGTGATGGGTAGGGAGGGCTGGCGTGCTCCAATTCATTGGGTCGCAAAGAGTCAGACAAAACTGAGCAACTGAACTGAACTGAACTGACAGCTCCTCTATTAAGAACTCTGGATTAATGTGGTGGTGTTAGCAGAAGTCATGCTGCTGTTGGCTGGAGAGTTTATTTGTGCGAGGGGAAGGAGAGAATGAAGGCAGAGGACATCTTAGCATGCTTTCCAGAAGAGTGGAGATTTCCTCCTGGTAGACCCTGTTAAAACCAGGGAAGCAACAGAGGAGGGGGAGGTTTTTTGTCTTTTGTTTTTCTAGGAAAAGAATATTTGCAGTCCATTAGTAAGTAAAGAAAAGGAAGCAATGACATAATGCCTAGGGCTGGAGCCAGATAAACTGTCCAAATGTTGCTATCCTCAGAAAATAATTTAAGAAATGAGAGGCAAGGAAGAAAGGACATTTATCTTGGAAGGAACCAAAGTGCTGAAATTTTAAAAAATGATAGCTGCTAAAACAACTTTTGTCACCATAATGGATTGAAGCACTTCAAATTTAAATAGTAGCTAGAATTCTCCTAGCATATTACATTTCCACCAAGAGCTTTAGATGGCTTAAAAGGATTTCTTTTCAAGTTTTAATACTTAACTTGTCAGAATTCAAAATTCAACTATTGTTTTACTGAAACCTATCTTTATGTTCTTCATTATTACCTAGCCTATCATTGTGTGTGTGTGTGTGTGTGTGTGTGTGTGTGTGAGTGAAAAGTAATAAATCTTTTAAAAATAGACTTGAGATCCATGAAGTGAAGTGAAAGTAGCTCAGTCGTGTCCGACTCTCTTTATGGTCTGTATAGTCCTTGGAATTCTCCAGACCAGAATACTGGAGTGGGTAGCTTTTCCCTTCTCCAGGGGATCTTCCCAACCCAGGGAAAGGACCCAGGTCTCCCACATTGCAGACAGATTCTTTACCAGATGAGCCACAAGGGAAGCCCAGAAATACTGGAGTGGGTAGCCTATCCCTTCTCCAGAGGATCTTCCTGTCCCAGGAATTGAACCAGGGGTCTCCTGCATTGCAGGCAGATTCTTTACCAACTGAGCTATCAGGGAAGCCCAAGAGAACCATAGACAGCTTAAATCTTTTTTTTTTTTTAATTACAAATGTTAAACTGTTTAATATATTATCAGCTTCAAAATGGAAACTGAGCAAAACTTCTATTCAAATGTCAATTTTGAATATTTTGAAGAGTTTGTTATCAGGTATCATACTACATAGAATTCATATGCCAGGAGACTTTTATTCAATTTGAACCCCCAAAATAGCATACCCTGAACAGAAAGAAGAGTTCCTATCTGTGCTAATAAAATCTTTTCTCATTTCTGCTTCCCTCAGGAGAAAGATATATAATGATGAAATTTTAAGAATATTTATGATACTCTTCTTGCTGTTACCATGAGTTATTGCTTAAAGCAGGGTTTGCAAACTCAAATGACTATAGGGGGTGGGGCAGGTAATGTGAATGTTTGAAATATGCCAAGTTGAAAAATATTCTTCATTTACATGGAGAGAAAAAGTGCTCCTTATCTTTTCTTGAAAGATGTAGCCCTCTGGGTCAATTTTTACTTTTCCCACTTGTTAAACAGATAAGGGTACAAGTAGGGGTTTGGTTTCCTCTTAACTCTACCATGAGGAGAATATAAGTGGAAAGATGATGCTGAAAGCCCCTGCCACTAGACTTAAGTGCTGCCATGACAACAGGGAGTGATGGGGAATGGAGCAAGGTGGCCTGTTGGTTCCTTATCCAAAAACACAATAGCTGTCTGATGCCAGAAACCTTGCTGGCATGCTGAGAGGGTTGGATCTCTAAGGTTTAAAGCAAAAGAAGCTGGAAATCCATATCCTTACACAGAAGTGATCAATTCTTCTCTGTTTAATCAGATTTAAATCTCTATCCACCCTCTTATAATGTCCATTTAAGAGACTTAAATATCATAAATCCAATCAACTACTTTTAAAGAAATTACTGTGTCCACATGCAAAAGAATGGAGTTTGACCCTGACCTTAAATCCCAAGCCCTTTCCCATTAAGGTAATGCTACTTCCCTACCTCTACCTTCATTCTCTAGTTTTCTGGAAATATATACTTAGAAATAGCAAGCTACTTTTTCATGAAATCTGTATAATCCCAATATGCTGAAAAACATCTGAAGTCAAAATGGAAGTCTGAAAAGTGTATAATTGTTCATGGTGTTGAGACATGAAACTCAGGGAAAACTTTTACTCTTCCCCTGATTATAGGAAAAGGGCAATCACATATTAAAATAAGGATTTTTAATGAAATATTTAAGAATTTCCATCTTGACACTGTTTATGATCCTCCTCAAAATATGATGAAAAGTTTTATTTGCTGTAAACGTCAATGAGTTAAACTATTCTACTTGTAAGTATATTTTCAGATATTGATTTAGAAGTAGAAATGTGAAAAATCTTTAAGAAAGTAAGGATGAGAGATAGTTTTCATGTTGAGTATAGCCATGCTCATGGCAATTTAGTTAACTTTAATCATATTTATATATAATATTAGAACCATGTGATCTTATAATTTTTATTACGTAAAAAGCTATGCTTCATTCAGTTCAGTTCAGTTGCTCAGTCATGTCTGACTTTTTGTGACCCCATGGACTGCAGAACGCCAGGCCTCCCTGTCCATCACCAACTCCTGGAGTTTACTCAAACTCATGTCCATTGAGTCGGTGAAGCCATCCAACCATCTCATCCTCTATCTTTCCCTTCTCCCACTTTCAATCTTTCCCAGCATCAGGGTCTTTTCCAATGACTCAGCTCTTTGCATCAGGTGGCCAAAGTATTGGAGTTTCAGCTTCAACATCATCCTTCCAATGAATATTCAGGACTGATTTCCTTTAGGATGGACTGGTTGGATCTCCTTGCAGTCCAAGGGACTCAAGAATCTTCTCCAACACCACAGTTCAGTGGGCACTGAGTTCAGCAGTGAGTGCATGGGACCTTTTGAAGGAGGTTGCCATTATCTTCATTACCTGCACCATAGTTTGGCCTCAGGTCCAACAACAGGGAGGGAACAACCACCCCAGCCCCCCATCAACGGAAACTTGGATTAAAGGTTTACTCAGCATGGCCCTACCCATCAGAGCAAGACCCAGTTTCTCCCTCAGTCAGTCTCTCCTATCAGGAAGCTTCCATAAATCTCTCATGCTTCATTACAACTTTTGAATAACTGGGGCTTCCCTGATGGCTCAGACAGTAGAGAATTCACCTGCAATTGCAGGAGACCCAGGTCAATCCCTAGGTCCAGAAGATCTCCTGGAGAGGGAAGTGGTTACTCACTCCAGTATTCTTGCCTGGGTTGCAAAGACTAGGACATAACCGGGAATCTAACACTTTCACTATGTTGACAAGTGAATAGCTCAATTGTTTGGTATTTTCTTTTGTTGTAAAATATATGTTAGTTTTTAGGTTTTGGCTTAAATTTCTTCTGTATTGATGGTGGTTCTCTAAAAATACTATATTCTTCATAAACTCTGTATATGAATGGAAGGATCAACTTAGCCAGTTTTTCAAGCAATGCAAATATTCAGCAAAGAAGAAAAGATATTTGATGAAAAACCTAATAGAAAAAGCTGTATAAAAATTCAACCAATTGTAATTGCATAAAAATAATGAGGTTTTTAATTTTTTTTTTCATTCCTCACTTTTTTTCGGGTATGGAAGCTATACATTTTTGACAGAGAGCTCAGAAATAGTCATAGGTCATTACCCACAACTGGAAAAATATTTCTGTATCTTAAAGTAAATAACTGTGGGTAATAAAAAATTGGGAAAGATAATTAATTAGAGGGATGTATATAATATACACACTGTGCAAAATTAAATTGGGGTCAAAGTTATATGTTGTCCTCGTTTCCTGATCAATTATTTTTATCAGTTAGCAAAGCTAATTTATGCTACATTAACAACACACATTTAGGGAATTACCTGATGATCCAGTGGTTAGGACTTCATAGCCTCACTGCCAAGGACAGGGGTTTAATCCCTGCTCAGGGAACTAATATCCCAGAAGCCATGTAACATGGCCAAGCAAAACAAAACAAACAAACAAACAAAAAAATATGTGTGTAAAAACAAATTTACAAACCACTTTAAAAAATAATTAGGAATATTAAAAAGCTAAGGCTCAAAGGTTTTAAATTTCCTTTCTAATTTCATCCTAAATATTTACTCTGCATATATATATATATATACACACACACACACACACACATATATATACGATTTTTAAAAATGTTATTTTTAGCCTAAAGGTGTTCACAAAGGATTATTAGATATATCCTTTTTTATCCCTGGTTCCAGAACAAGACTATCATGCTCTCTTTGTCAGACTAGATTTTCCTCTTTCAGTAATAATAACTGAAAATAGATACCATGCTCATATAATATGCCATTTCAGTGCTAAATTATATGCATTATTACACTTTATCCTCACTATAAAGAAAATCAAGTGAGGAGCTTAAAGTTCATTTAACTTTTCTTCATACAGCTAGGAAGAAGCCAACTAAAAGACACCAAATCAAATACAAGATTACTTTTCTGGACTGAATGATTGTTCCCTCCACAAATTTATATTATAAAGCCCTACCCACCCAATGTGATGTTATTAGAAGTGGGGCCCTTGGAAGATAATTAGGATTAGATGAGATCTTGAGGGTGGAGACTGACAAATGCAGTTAGTGCCCTTACAAACAATTAGGAAAAAAGTTTGTTCCTTCCTCCCCTTCTTCTGCCATGTGAGGACACAAGAAGATGATAGCTGTCTACAAGACAGGAAGTAGACCCTTGACAAAAACCAGATCTGCCTCATCTCAGAATTCTCAGCTTCTGAAATTTTGTGAAATAAATGACCAGTTGTCTTAAGTACCCAGTGTATGATATTTTGTTATATCAGTCTGGTCTAAGATAACTATTAATTAGTATTTGATTCCCAAAACATTAAACAAAAATTCATAATACAGAGTTCTAATTTTAAATTTTCAAACCACCGCACAATTGTAACGTCTCACACGCTGGTAAACTCTTGCTTAAAATTCTCCAAGCCAGGCTCCAGCAATACATGAACCGTGAGCTTCCAGATGTTCAAACTGGTTTTAGGAAGGGCAAAGGAACCATAGATCCAATTGCCAACATCCGCTGGGTCATCAAAAAAAGCGAAAGAGTTCCAGAAAAATATCTATTTCTGCTTTATTGACTATCCCAAAGCCTTTGACTGTGTGGATCACAACAAACTGTGGAAAATTCTGAAAGAGATGGGGAAACCAGACCACCTGACCTGCCTCTTGAGAAACCTTTATGCAGGTCAGGAAGCAACAGTTAGAACTGGACATGGAACAACAGACTGGTTTCAATAGGAAAAGGAGTATGTCAAGACTGTCTATTGTCACCCTGCTTATTTAACTTATGTGCAGAGTACATCATGAGAAACACTGGGATGGATGAAGCACAAGCTGGAATCAAGATTGCCAGGAGAAATATCAATAAGCTCAGATATGCAGATGGCATCACCCTTATGGCAGAAAGTGACAAAGAACTAAAGAGGCTCTTGATGAAAGTGAAAGAGAAGAGTGAAAAAATTGGCTTAAAGCTCAACATTCAGAAAACTAGAATCATGGCATCTGGTCCCATCACTTCATGGCAAATACATGGGAAACAGGGGAAACAGTGGCTGACTTTATTTTTCTGGGTTCCAAAATCACTGGAGATGGTGATCGCAGCCATGAAATTAAAAGACACTTACTCGTTGGTAGGAAAGTTATGACTAACCTAGACAGCATATTAAAAAGCAGAGACAGTACTTTGTCAACAAAGGTCTGTTTAGTCAAGGCTATGGTTTTTCCAGTAGTCATGTATGGATGTGAGAGTTGGACTCTAAAGAAAGTTCAGCCCCGAAGAATTGATGCTTTTGAACTATGGTGTTGGAGTAGACTCTTGAGAGGCCCCTGGACTGCAAGGAGATCCAACCAGTCCATCCTAAAGGAGATCAGTCCTGGGTGTTCATTGGAAGGACTGATGCTGAAGGTGAAACTCCAATACTTTGGCTACCTGATGGAAAGAGCTGACTCATTTGAAAAGACCCTGATGCTGGGAAAGATTGAGGGCAGGAGGAGAAGGGGACGACAGAGGAAGAGATGTTTGAATGATATCACTGACTCAATGGACGTTGGTTTGGGTAGACTCGGGAGTTGGTGATGGATAGGGAGGCCTGGCGTGCTGCGGTTCACTGGGTCGCAAAGGGTCGGACACGACTGAGTGACTGAACGGAACTTAATTTTAAATTTTACATTTCCAAAGAAAAATAAATTTTCAGAAATTTTATTTCCATTCTTTTTTAAGTGTGGAAAAACATAGGTTCTAACGTGGAGTTACTTTTGCATCTACCTTTGGATGGAAGAAGAGAAAAAATGAAACAAATACAAAGGGAACTCTCTGCTTAAGGATTACTAATGACAATCATTTCATCACATAGATTTGAGGTCTAAATGTATACTACTTGGGCAATGCTTTAAAACAAAATAAATGATACAGTGTATTAATGATGTACTGATCAGGTATATTAGTGCCCATGATATGTTTGGTGAGAAGGGCAATTCACCAGCTGTGAACATCTTTCCCAATACCTACTACCCCAGTTCAATCTTGAGGAAAACATAATTCAAACCTAAATTGAGAGACATTCTACCGAACATCTGACCAGTTATCCTCAAAACTGTTAAGATCACAAAAATCAAAGAAAGATAGAAAAGCTGTTACAGGCCAGAGGAGACTAAGGAGACATAAGGAAAGATCTCAAATGCCATGCCAAAGATCCCGCATGCTGCAATTAAGACTGGGCACAGCTAAACACATACATACATAAAATATATTAGTTTTAGAAGGTTAAGAAAAAACACAAATGAAGTATGAGATTTTAAGTGGGATACTGAAAAATTAAAAAAAAAATAATGATTCAACACTAGTAAAATATAAATAAAGCCTGGAGCAATGTAGGTTTCTTGGATGGAATAAATCACCATGTTAATAAATGGGGAAACTAAGTGAAGTATATGGGAACTCTGTTACATTTGCAATTGTTCTGTGAATTTAAAACTATCCTAAAATAAAAGTTTATTTGAAATAAAACAAAAATCCCAGGCTTAAAATAAAGTTGAAAATAATCCTGAATTTGTAGTGTTCTATGTTGGAAGCAAAGTCAAATCCTTTCCTGGGGAACCTAATCCCAAACAAAGCTTCAAAAATGCCACAGAAAAAGTTCAAAGGAAAATACGTTCATTAAAAAAAGTTCCAAATACTGCAAAAAGCAAAAAAGTACAAAGCTTTAAATTAGTGTCTTCAAAAATCAAAGGCATTTAGTTATTCGATCTATTGGTCACACAATGTATTTAGTTGAACCATAATTTATAAGTTTCTTATCTTTCAACATAATTTAGTGAATATATTTATATTAAAACACTAAAATGGATATTGAAAGTAGGACAAAGAAAAATTGTCCATAAAAAATGACCAGAGATCTGAATAAAAAGCAAATTGAATTTCTAGACAGGAAAATACAATGATTAATATGGAAACTAAATTAATGATTTAAAACAGCCAACTAGACTCAGTCTAAGATCAAATTATTGAGCATGAATTAAGAGTTAGTTTAATATATAAAAGCAGTGAAGTAATAGAAACAAAGAAATAGAACATATGAAATGGAAATTAAGGGTCATGGAAGACAAAAAGGGGAAAAAAGCACTATAACTCAAAATAGATCTCTATCAAGAAGGAAAACAAGGATATAAAGAGAATATTTGGTGAGATCATACTTAAGAAATCTTTCCAACTGATGAATGACAACAGTTTTACATTCTGAAATTCTGATATATTTTGAGGAATGTAAATATTATGAAATATACTTTAGGGATTTACTGAAACTTTAAAACACAAAAGGAATGAAGTAAGAGTTTAAAAGTTGTGGAGAGAGGACAAAGGCAATTTGACAAGTCACATCTTTACAGAGATAATAGAAGCCATAGACAATGGAAATACATACTTAAAATCTTAAATTCACTCAAGGATTTTCTATCTCAGGAAATCATTTCTCAGTAGCATGACAGACAAAGAAAAATAGAGCAAAGTACTCACCATTGAGAGTAATACCTGGTGTCTCAATAAAGTCACATTTGAAAGATGTTTTTCAGGAAGATGGCATATAACCTACAAAAGGTCTGACTTGCAGGAAAGAATGTCCTGCAAAAAAGTAGATGATACACATGAGAAAAACTAAATGTGCTTTGCATTTATAAAACAGCAATGATTTATGTATTGTGGGCTTAAAAAAAAAAAAGACAACAGAATTAAAGTAATGATCAAGAAGCACTTGCTTCCTTAATTTCTCTTTCTGTTTTTTCATTGTTAGTATATAGGAATGAAAGGGATTTCTGTGTGTTAATTTTATATCCTGCAACTTTACTATATTCATTAATTAGCTCTAGTAATTTTCTGGAAGAGTCTTTGGGGTTTTCTATGTAGAGGATCATGTCATCTGCAAACAGCGAGAGTTTCACTTCTTCTTTTCCTATCTGGATTCCTTTTACTTCTTTTTTTGCTCTGATTGCTGTGGCCAAAACTTCCAAGACTATGTTGAATAGTAGTGGTGAGAGTGGGCACCCTTGTCTTGTTCCTGATTTCAGGGGAAATGCTTTCAATTTTTCACCATTGAGGGTGATGTTTGCTGTGGGTTTGTCATATATAGCTTTTATTATGTTGAGGTATGTTCCCTCTATTCCTGCTTTCTGGAGAGTTTTAATCATAAATGAGTGTTGAATTTTGTCAAAGGCTTTCTCTGCATCTATTGAGATAATCATATGGTTTTTATCTTTCAATTTGTTAATGTGGTGTATTACATTGATTGACTTGCGGATATTAAAGAATTCTTGCATTCCTGGGATAAAGCCCACTTGGTCATGGTGTATGATTTTTTTAATATGTTGTTGGATTCTGTTTGCTATTCACCATTGCAACAAAAAGAATAAAATACTTAGGAGTATACCTACCTAAAGAAACAAAAGACCTGTACATAGAAAACTATAAAACACTGATGAAAGAAATCAAAGAGGACACAAACAGATGGAGAAACATACCGTGTTCATGGATTGGAAGAATCAATATTGTCAAAATGGCTATTCTACCCAAAGCAATCTATAGATTCAATGCAATCCCTATCAAGCTACCAACGGTATTTTTCACAGAACTAGAACAAATAATTTCACAATTTGTATGGAAATACAGAAAACCACGAATAGCCAAAGTAACCTTGAGAAAGAAGAATGGAACTGGAGGAATCAACCTGCCTGACTTCAAACTCTACTACAAAGCCACAGTCATCAAGACAGTATGGTACTGGCACAAAGACAGAAATATAGATCAATGGAACAGAATAGAAAGCCCAGAGATAAATCCACGAACCTATGGACACCTTATCTTTGACAAAGGAGGCAAGGATATACAATGGAAAAAAGACAACCTCTTTAACAAGTGGTGCTGGGAAAACTGGTCAACCACTTGCAAAAGAATGAAACTAGAACACTTTCTAACACCATACACAAAAAGAAACTAAAAATGGATTAAAGATCTAAATGTAAGACCAGAAACTATAAAACTCCTAGAGGAGAACATAGGCAAAACACTCTCCGACATAAATCTCAGTGGGGTCCTCTAAGACCCACCTCCCAGAATATTGGAAATAAAAGCAAAACTAAACAAATGGGACCTAATGAAAATTAAAAGCTTCTGCACTACAAAGGAAACTATAAGTAAGGTGAAAAGGCAGCCCTCAGATTGGGAGAAAATAATAGCAAATGAAGAAACAGACAAAGGATTAATCTCAAAAATATACAAGCAACTCCTGAAGCTCAATTCCAGAAAAATGAATGACCCAATCAAAAAATGGGCCAAAGAACTGAACAGACATTTCTCCAAAGAAGACATACAGATGGCTAACAAACACATGAAAAGATGCTCAACATCACTCATTATTAGAGAAATGCAAATCAAAACCACAATGAGGTACCATTACACACCAGTCAGGATGGCTGCTATCCAAAAGTCTACAAGCAATAAATGCTGGAGAGGGTGTGGAGAAAAGGGAACCCTCTTACACTGTTGGTGGGAATGCAAACTAGTACAGCCACTATGGAAAACAGTGTGGAGATTTCTTAAAAAACTGGAAATAGAACTGCCATATGACCCAGCAATACCACTTCTGGGCATACACACCGAAGAAACCAGATCTGAAAGAGACACGTGCACCCCAATGTTCATCGCAGCACTGTTTATAATAGCCAGGACATGGAAGCAACCTAGATGCCCATCAGCAGATGAATGGATGAGGAAGCTGTGGTACATATACACCATGGAATATTACTCAGCCGTTAAAAAGAATTCATTTGAATCAGTTCTAATGAGATGGATGAAACTGGAGCCCATTATACAGAGCGAAGTAAGCCAGAAAGATAAAGAACATTACAGCATACTAACACATATATATGGGATTTAGAAAGATGGTAATTATAACCCAATATGCAAAACAGAAAAAGAGACACAGAAGTACAGAACAGACTTTTGAACTCTGTGGGAGAAGGTGAGGGGGGGATGTTTCAAAAGAACAGCATGTATATTATCTATGGTGAAACAGATCACTACCCCGGGTGAGATGCATGAGACGAGTGCTCGGGCCTGGTGCACTGGGAGGACCCAGAGGAGTCGGGTGGAGGGGGGTGGGAGGGGTGATCGGGATGGGGAATACGTATAACTCTATGGCTGATTCGTGTTAATGTATGACAAAACCCACTGAAATGTTGTGAAGTAATTCGCCTCCAACTAATAAAATTAAAAATAAAAAAAAGAAGCACTTGCTAATTGAGATGAGAGAAAGCAGACACAATAGTAATTTAGTTTACCTGTATTCTTTGGAATGTGATTTGAGGTATTTGAGGTATAGATATCTATAGGACATTTCGCTCCAAAACAATCAATTTCACCTTTTTCTCAAGTGCACATGGAAACTTCTCCAGAATAGATCACATCCTGGACCATAAATCTAGCCTTGGTAAATTAAAAAAAAAAAAAAATTGAAATCATTCTAGTCATCTTTTCTGACCACAATGCAGTAAGATTAGATCTCAAATCCAGAAGAAAGAAAAAAAAAAACGGTTAAAAATTCAAACATATGGAGGCTAAATAGCACTGGACCATAAATCTAGCCTTGGTAAATTAAAAAAAAAAAAAATTGAAATCATTCTAGTCATCTTTTCTGACCACAATGCAGTAAGATTAGATCTCAAATCCAGAAGAAAGAAAAAAAAAAACGGTTAAAAATTCAAACATATGGAGGCTAAATAGCACGCTTCTGAATAACCAAAAAATCATAGAAGAAATTAAAAATAAATCAAAATATGCATAGAAATGAATGAAAATGAAAACACAACAACCCAAAACCTATGGGACACTGTAAAAGCAGTGCTAAGGGGAAGGTTTACAGCATTACAGGCTTACCTCAAGAAGCAAGAAAAAAGTCAAATAAATAACCTAACTCTACACCTAAAGCAACTAGAGAAAGAAGAAATGATGAACCCCAGGGTTAGTAGAAGGAAAGAAATCTTAAAAATAGGGCAGAAATAAATGCAAAAGAAACAAAAGAAACCATAGCAAAAATCAACAAAGCTAAGAGCTGGTTTTTTGAAAAGATAAACAAAATTTACAAACTGTTAGCAAGACTCATTCAGAAACAAAGGAAGAAGAACCAAATCAACAAAATTAGAAATTAAAATGGAGAGATCACAACAGACAACACAGAAATACAAAGGATCATAGCAGCTCTATGCCAATAAAGTGGACAACTTGGAAGAAATGGACAAATTCTTAGAAAAGTATAACTTTCCAAAACTGAACCTGGAAGAAATAGAAGATCTTAACAGATCCATCACAAGCATGGAAATCGAAACTGTAATCAGAAATCTTCCAGCAAACAAAAGCCCAGGACCAGATGGCTTCACAGCTGAATTCTACCAAAAATTTAGAGAAGAGCTAACACCTATCTTACTCAAACTCTTCCAGAAAATTTCAGAAGAAGGTAAACTTCAAAACTCATTCTATGAGGTCACCATCACCGTAATACCAAAACCAGACAGAGATGCCACGAAAAAAGAAAACTACAGGCCGATATCACTGATCAACATAGATGCAAAAATCCTTAATAAAATTCTAGTAAACAGAATCCAAAACATATTTAAAAAATCATACATCATGACCAACTGGGCTTTATCACAGGAATGCAAGGATTCTTTAATATCTGCAAATCAATCAATGTAATACACCATATTAACAAATTGAAAGATAAAATCCATATGATTATCTCAATAGATGCAGAAAAAGCCTTTGACAAAATTCAACATCCATTTATGATAGAAACTCTCCAGAAAGCAGGAATAGAAGAAGCATACCTCAACATAATAAAAGTTATATATGACAAACCCACAGCAAACATTATCCTCAATGGTGAAAAATTGAAAGCATTTCCCCTAAAATCAGGAACAAGACAAGGGTGCCCACTCTCACCACTACTATTCAACATAGTTTTGGAAGTGTTGGCCACAGCAATCAGAGCAGAAAAAGAAATAAAAGGAATCCAGATAGGAAAAGAAGTGAAACTCTCACTGTTTGCAGATGACATGATCCTCTACATAGAAAACCCTTAAGACTCTACCAAAAAATTACTAGATCTGATCAATGAATATAGTAAAGTTGCAAGATATAAAATTAACACACAGAAATCCCTTGCATTTCTATACACTAACAATGAGAAAACAGAAAGAGAAATTAAGGAAACAATACCATTCACCATTGCAACAAAAAGAATAAAATACTTAGGAGTATACCTACCTAAAGAAATGAAAGACCTATACATAGAAAACTATAAAACACTGATGAAATAAATCAAAGAGGACACAAACAGAGGGAGAAATATACCCTGTTCATAGATTGGAAGAATCAATATTGTGAAAATGAATATACTATCCAAAGCAATCTAATGATTCAATGCAATCCCTATCAAGCTACCAACGGTATGTTTTGCAGAACTAGAACAAATAATTTCACAATTTGTATGGAAATATAAAAAACCTCAAATAGACAAAGCAATCTTTATTAAAATTTTGAAACCATTTTTATCCACTGAAGGAAATATTTTAATATGACACTCATTTACAAACTTCCCAGGCTTCAGTAAATCTTAACCTTATGCTATATTCACCTCAGACTTTTAAGGAATGAAATTAAATACTAAGTATAGCAGATATAAATGAGACCCCATTTCTTTTTTCTTTCCCATTTTCCTCCGCTGAGTGAGAGTTAATCCAGCAGTTGTACTCTTTGCTACTATGAACAATGAATAATATTAACTTCACATACAAATATCCTAATGCACATTTGTGAGAGTGTCTCTAGGTTATACAAACAGAAGTGGAATTTCTAAGTCCAGAAGGTTTGAACATTTTCGCCTTTACTAGGTGGTATAAATACGATCCACCAAAGACTTGTACCCATGTCCATATACCCAGGAGTGCATGAGATTTTTCTGTTTACATACTTACTAAAAACTTTCCATTCTCAGAGTTCAAACCTCCAGTTAACGCCATTTTATCATTGTCTTAATTTACTTGAGTGCTTATCAGTTCAGTCGCTCAGTCGTGTCCGACTCTGCGACCCCATGAACTGCAGCATGTCAGGCCTTCCTGCCCATCACCAACATCCCAAACTCACGTCCATTTAGTTGGTGATGCCATCTAACCATCTCCTCCTCTGTCGTCCCCTTCTCCTCCTGCCTTCAGTCTTTCCCAGCATCAGGGTCTTTTCTCATGAGTCAGTTCTTCACATCAGGTGGCCAAAGTATTGGAGCCTCAGCATCAATCCTTCCAATGAATATTCAGGAATGATTTCCATTAGGATTGACTGGTTTGATCTCCTTGCATTCCAAGGGACTCTCAACAGTCTTCTCCAACACCAGAGTGCTTAGAGTTTGAGTTTATTTTCAGCTTGCAGCAGATCAAAGATGGCCAAAAACTTTTTGAAGCTCCACCCACTAAGAATTGAGCTAATTCCTTGAAAACAGGTGGGTTCTGGACTGCTGCATCCAACAGAGTATGTCAGAAGTGACACTGCCAATTTGGGGGCTCAGGCTGACATTTTAACTTTCATATCTTTTGGAATACTCACTCTGGTGTAAGTTGATCATCATGCAAGAAATCCAGAATGATGTTAGAAGACCTAAAATGCCTCCTGGCATTTGGGAGAGATGCATTATGACCTCAGCTTTTCTAGCCATCCAGACTGAGTGCTAGACAGCACAAATGATGACTCCAGTGCCAGCCATATTCTGACTGAATATGCTTTAAAGATTCTAAGGGTAAATCTTCCAAATGAGCCTATTTCATTTTGGTTTGTCACATAGCAACAAGTGATGTGAGTAGTTATTTATTGGTGATTCAAACAATCTCTACATTGAAGCATCTATTCATATTATTCACTCATATTGAAAATAAATTTTCTCACTGCTGATTAAGATTTTGTAAGCAAAGATTCTAAGTCAAAGGTTTATATAGATATCTTTACTGGCTCTCTGCTTGTCTGATCTTATGCCATTCTTTCTGTTTTGTAAATTCAAATTTTAATGAACAAAACTCCTTTCTTTTACTTTCAGGTTCATTTTAAAATGTTTCCCTAGAAATAGTTTTTAATCCAACATTAATCAAATGTTCATTATTTTTCTAAGAATTGTGCAGTCTACTTGTATCACAAATTTCTAAATCTATCTGGAATTGATTTTTCTATACAGATATAGATATAATTTTATTTTCCACTGGTCTAGATTATTAGTTCTGCCACATATCAATTTGTATACTTGCACTGATATGCTTCTGAGCATTTTACCTTTCATTGGTCTCTTTGTCTATCAGTTTATCATAACATACTGTTAATATACCTTTGTGGTAAGGTATGGTATATGTAAGAGTAATCCTCATCTGGTTTTTAAAACATTTCCCACATGTCCTTCAAAAATTAGCCCATATTTGCCTACATAAATTTTATAAGTAGATTATTTAGTTTTATTAAAACCTTTTGGGTTTTGAATGAAAATGTACTGTATTTACAAATTAATGTCTCATTATTATTACAGAGTTCTGATAGTAGATTATCTATGCTTTTTGTTGGATCATTATCTTTTCTTCAATTTAGGCTTTTACATATTTATTAGGTTCATTCTCAGGTGCCATATTGTTTTGATTACTACTGTGAACTGAGTCTTTTTATTATGCTCTATGTCCTAGTTTGATATTAACAGTATTGAAAAGTAGTAACTTATTAATTTACTATTTTTGTTTTCATCACTTTTCTGGTATTGCTTATTACAACTGGTATGTTCTGCCTACCAGTGCAATTCTGCAAACAGTCATGCTGGTGAACCCCCAATCTTGTTCCTAATATAAGGGATAGATTTTAGACAACTTCCAATAAGTACAATTTTTAACAGATGCTTTAAATCAAATTGTAGAAGGCTGTTTGTGTGCCAAGTCTGCATAATGAAAGAAAGCCAAATTTTGCCTATGACTCTTCTACATTTATTAATATGCTCTTAGACTTTTCTTTGTAGCCCATTAAAATAGTGTATTGCATTAATTTTCTGTACTGAAGCATCCCTGCATTTCTAGATAAGCATCCTTAGTTATTATTTATCATAATTCATCTAATCTAATATGCCACTGATTGTGAGGTGAATTATTATTTAATAAACATCTAAGGAGTAACAAAAATAAAGTTTCTTGTAAATTAGAACCCCATAATTCCATATCACTCAGAATTGTTATTTCATACTTCTTGAAGGATCTGTTTATAGAAATACAGTTTTGTCACTTGACAGATAATACAATTTATACTATATATAAAGAAATAAATTCCTTAATGAGTATTTTTATATTTTTTACATTCTAAGTTTGAACATATTGCCATAAGAAACTATAACACAAATTTTTGTATGGGGATTTTTATTTCTTAGGCTCCATAAAGCAGTTAACTGTTGCTTTGAAAGGAATATGAAATTGTGGTCATTCCTTAACAAATGTTTGTTTCACATTTATTCTTCATTAGTTTTTTTCTTGTCTTCTAACACCACAAAATAATTTCATTTCAAATGCAAATTCATTATTTTGTTGTTGCTGAAGCTATTTCAAATGGAAAATAATCTTAGCAGGCAAAGTACCTACAGTGACAGTAATAAGAAGAGCTGTGAACAAGGTCGTGTATGTGCAATTCATGGACACTATTGATAAATTTATCAACACTTAACATGTCCCCCCCCGCCAATATTTCAAGGACTGAACAGTAATACAAAAAGAGGGCCATTTAACATGTCTCTATATGTATCTTTTTTCTATATTTAAAGATTAATCTAATATGCTTTTAAATATAATGCTTCCTACATCCAATTTTACATATATGCTTTCAAAAAGAAAAAAATACACATAAAGCTGTTTCTATACAATTAAAATTTGGCAAAATACCAAAAAATTTTAAATTCATTCTTAGACATGACTTAGCATATATTACTTATTGGGTCAACAATATTTAGACGTCTGATAAGAAAATAAATATATAATAGTATATTTCATAAAGCTCATTTTTATAATCTTAATGTCAAGAAAATCCATAATTTTGTTATAACCAACTATGAAACATAATTCTGTTTTATTAATAGTAATGATCTAAGAAACTTAAAAAACTGAATCATAAAAATTTTAATACATGCTCTTCAAAAGTATAAATTAAATATAAAGATAATTTTAATCTTTAACTCCTTATATGTAAAATATAAATCATAATATAAACTTCTAATCAAAATTCTTTTAATAAATATAAACTGCAAAATATATTAAATACTAATGATGTATTCTCAAATCTTGTTCAATATGCACCTGTGCTGTGTGTGTGTTCGGCTACTTCAGTTGTGTCCCTCTCCTTGGGACCCTGTGGCCCTTAACCCACCAGGCTCCTCTGTCAGTGGGATTCTCCAGGCAACAATATTGGAGAGGATTGCCATGCCCTCGTCTAGGGGATGTTCCCAACCCAGGGATCGAACTCGTGTGTCTTACATCTCCTATATTGGCAGGCAGGTTCTTTACCACTAGCACCTCCTCAGAAGCCCTTACACATCTAGTAGTCGATGTGGATCTAGTAGTTGATGATATTATATACTACATCTAGACCTATAAATAGGACAGGGAAGCCTGGCATGCTGCAGTCCATGGAGTTGCAAAGAGTCGGACACGACTGAACTGAACTGAGCAACTGAACTGAACTGAGACCTATAAATGATACTTAACGTTAGCACAACTTCTATAATATTGCAAATATTCCTTAGCTACCTTGTGTAATTCTTTTATATACTAAAAGACACAGATGGGAACTACAAAGAAACAATGAAATGTGTGCACACCACAAACAGGAGGTGGTAATTGTCATATAAGAATGAGTTGCATCCATGCTATTCTAAAGAAGGATGTGATAAATTAATTCATCTGTCTTTTCTTGTACTCCATTTGTTTTCTATTGCTGTTGTAATAATTAGCACAAGTTTAATGATCTCAATAAAATTATCTTATTGTTTTCATAAGTCAGAATTCCCACACAGGCCTAATTAGACTAATATCAAGGATGTTGTAAGGGCTTTATCCCTATCTAGTGATTCCTTGGAAGAGTCTACTTTCTTGTCTTTTCCAGATCCTACAGACTATCCACATTCCTTGTCTTAATAAAATTTTCAGAAACACAGACCTGATTGAAATAAAAGTGTGTTTTGTGGAGGACAGGGTGGTTAGCCTGGGAGACGCAGATTCAAGAAGCACTTAAATTGTGTTCCCCCAGACTGCAAAATAGGGCTTCCCTCATAGCTCAGCTGGTAAAGAATCCACCTGCAATGGAGGAGAACCCAGTTCGATTCCTGGATTGGGAAGATCCCTTGGAAAAGGAATAGACTACACACTCCAGTATTCTTGGGCTTCCCTGGTGGTGGCTCAACTGGTAAAGAATCTGCCTGCAGTGCAGGAGATCTGGATTCAATCCCTGGATTGGGAAGATCCTCTGGAGGAAGGAGGACATGGCAACCCACTCCAGTATTCTTGCCTGGAGAATCCCCATGGACAGAGGAGCCTGGTGGGCTATAGTCCATGGGGTCACAAAGAGTCAGACATGACTGAACAACTAAGCACACAGAATAGACAGCAAAATGGGGTAGACTTACAAAGGCAAAACCCAAAAGATTCAGTAAGTTACGTGAGTTGTTAACCAAGAACTGTAATTGAAGCTTCCAAGAAGTATGGGTGCTTATTAAGTAAGGATTGGTTGGGGTCTGAAATAACACAGTTGCAAGGGGAAACAACCTTAAGACACAAGGTTGGAACTTGCAGATGTTGGTTTTAAAAAGGCTTGCGTCCTCAAGTCGTGTATAGTTCATAGAAAGTTCACATTCTCTGCAGTGCAGGGACAAATCTGAGACCAGGTCCTCAACAGTTGCTCAATTCTGGTTTTGTCCACCTGAACTAAGATGCTCCATCATGACTTCAATCTGTCATCACATGGTTCCTGTCTCCCACCTGTATCTTCAAAGCCAACAAAGAGTTGCATTTCTCTAACCATTTCCCATAGGTATTAATCCCCTTTCATCATAGCTAGAAAAGGTACTCTGCTTTAAGATTAGTTTGGGCCCATGTGGATAATCCAGGGCTCTTTTAATTATTTTTGCAAAATTCCTTTTCCATGTAAAGTACCATATTCACAAAATCTGGGTATTAGGCCCTGGAAATCTTGGATGGTCATTATTCAGCTTACAATTAAGTATTTTCACCACACAAATCTTTCCCAAACCCTAAGCAGTATTTGTTTTCAACATATATATAGCAGCAGAGTCCAGGAATAGTTATGCCACTCAGATATGAGGAACTTTTGCTTCAAGGGAAAAAAATGTAGAAAAGTGCTTACTTGGGACTTAAAAAAAAAAGTTAGTCCAAGAACAAATATTGTATTTAATACTTTGTGATATGCTAATGATGAACATCAGAATACAAGAAAGAGAAGTCTCTGAATTTTTTATTTATATTTTTACATCTGTGATATATAGGATTCACCATGGAATGGAGCTCAGAGTCCCTAAGGATCTTCTTATTTGGGTCTATTGTCATTGGTCTTTAGTTGCTGAGTCATGTTCAACTCTTTTGCAAACCCATGGACTGTAGCCCACCAGATTTCTCTGTCCATGGGACCCACAGGCAAGAATACTGGGGTGGGCAGCCATTTCCTTCTCCAGGGCATCTCCCCAACCCAGGGATTGAACCATGTCTCTTGCATTGATAGGTATCTTCTTTACCACTGAGCTACCAGGGAAGCCATATTTGGGTCTAATTGCAGTATTAAATGTAAGTTCAAGGTTACTGGGCCTTCCAGTATTCTTGGCTGGGAAATTCCATGGACAAAGGAACCTGGTAGGCTATAGTCCACGGGGTCACAAAAGAGTCAAACATGACTTAGTGACTAAACAGGAACAACAACAAGGTTACTACAACCAGAATGTATTCCCTAACATGTGAGAAATGAACCATGACCCAATGAACCAACAGTATTATTCCCATTTTCTTCTCCACACTTCATTCTAGAGGTTTGCTGCTATTCCCAAATCTCTCTGTCTAAGCACATGTTAAGATTGTACTTCCCTGACTCAATGATATTATTGTTAGTTCAAAAAACTGTGATTTTGTTTGAGATTTTACTCTATTTTCAAATTTAGAGGTTAACTGTCAGAGTTTTATATTTATAAACTGACAGAAAATCTGAGGCCTGTGGGTCAGAGAAAAAGAATTTATTACTCAAGAAAAAAAGAAGGAACAGCCAAAGTAACAACATAACATTTGTCCCAAGCCCCGATTCACACACACATGATGAGAGCTGGATGGTATCTGTACACACATTAAAATGTAATAAAGGAAAGGAATTCTAAATTTATGAGACTCTGATCTTATATCAGGATTCTGATAACAGATGCATTTTTATATCAGGAAAGGAAAAAAAACTTATGTTCACTCTGCAGAGTAGACTAATATTACTCTATAGAAAGATTATGTCTTTCTCCTGGAGCTACTCTAGGGAGTAAGACATCCCTAAATGGACTACCCTGGAATATGTTCTTACACTAGTAATCAGTTCAGTTCAGTTCAGACTGTATAGAGCTTGTCCATCTTTGGCTGCAAAGTATATAACCAATCTGATTTTGGCATTGACTGTTCAGTGATGTCTATATGTAGAGTCTTCTCTTGTGTCATTGAAAGAGAGTGTTTGCTATGAACAGTGTGTTCTCTTGGTAAAACTCTATTAGCCTTTGCCTTGCTTCGTTCTGGACTCCAAGGCCAAATTTGCCTGTTACTCCAGGTGTTTCTTGACTTCCTACTTTTGCATTCCAGTCCCCTATAATGAAAAGGACACCTTTTTGGGGTGTTAGTTCTAGAAGGTCTTGTAGGCCTTCATAGAACCATTCAACTTCAGCTTCTTCAGCAGTACTTGTTAGGGCATAGGCTTGGATTACCGTGATATTGAATGGTTTGCCTTGGAAACGAACAGAGATCATTCTGTTGTTTTTGAGACTACATCCAAGTAGTGCTTTTCAGACTCTTTTGTTGACTATGATGGCTACTCCATTTTTTCTAAGGGATTCTTGCCCACAGTAGTAGATATAAAGTTCATCTGAGTTAAATTCACCCAATCCAGTTCATTTTAGTTCATTGACTCCTAAAATGCTGACGTTCATTCTTTTCATCTCCTGTTTGACCACTTCCAATTTGCCTTGATTCATGGACCTAGCATTCCACATTCCTATGTAATATTGCTGTTTGCAGCATCAGACCTTGCTTCCATCACCAGTCTCATCCACAACGGGGTGTTGTTTTTACTTTGGCTCCATCTCTTCATTCTTTCTGTTGTTATTTCTCCATTGATCTTCAGTAGCATTTTGGGCACCTACCGACCTGGGGAGTCATCTTTCAGTGTCCTATCTTTTTGCTTTCTCATACTGTTCATGGGGTTCTCAAAGCAAGAATACTGAAGTGGTTTGTCATTCCCTTCTCCAGTGGACCACATTTTGTCAGAACTCTCCCCATGACCTGTCTTGGGTTGACTATAAATGTCTTAGCTCATATCACTCAGAAAGGTAAGATATGCATGGGTAATTGTCTCTCAAGTATTAGACATGGTCAGATAACATTCAGTAGTTAATAAATTATGAATGGAAGTGATATTTATTCCAGATGGGATCTTCCAATAAGTGACTCAGTACGATGCTTCCTCCTTCCTCAGTGAGCAGCTAAAATATAAATGACAGATTCTACCTACAGTTGCTCCTTCATTGGTCACAGCCTTGTCGTGGCGATAGGGATTGCATAACTCAACAAAGCTATGAGCCAGGCCATGCCCGGCCACCCAAGATGGGTGGGTCACAGTGAAGAGTTCTGACAAAAAGTGGTCTATTGGAGGAGGAAATGGCAACCCATCCTAGTATGAACAGTGTGAATAGGCAAAAAGGCATGACATCAGAAGATGAGCCCCTCGGGTCAGAAGGTATCCTATATGCTACTGGGGCAAAGTGGAGGACTGTTATTAATAGTTCCCAGAAGAATGAAGTGGTTGGACTGAAGCAGAAATGATGCTCATCTGTGGATGTATCCAATGGTGATAGTAACGTCTGATACAGTAAAGAATGGTACTGCATAAGAACCTGGAATCTTAGGCCTGTAAATAAAGGTAAATTGGATGCAGTCAAGTAGGAAATGGCAAGAGTGACCATCGAAATCTTGGGAATCACTGAACTAAAATTGATGGGAATAAGTGAATTTAATTCAGATGACCATTATATATACTACTCTGGGAAAGAATCCCTTAGAATAAGTGAAGTAGCCCTCATAGTCAACAAAAGAGCCTGAAATTCAGTACTTGGGTGCAGTCTCAAAAACAGCAGCATGATCTCCATTTGTTTCCAAGGCAAACCATTCAATATCACAGCAATTTAAGTGTATGTGCAAATCACTGATATCAAAAAAGGTGAAGCTGACCAGTTCTGTGAAGACCTACAACACCTCTTGGAACACCAAAACAGATGTTCATTTCTTTATAGGAGACTGGAATGCCAAAGTAGGAAGCCAAGCGATACCTGGAGTAACAGGCAAGTATGTCCTTGGAGTACAAAATGAAGTAGGGCAAAGTACAACAGAGTTTTGTCAAGAGAACATGTTGGTCATAGCAAACGTGCTTTTCCCACAATCCAAGAGACAATTCTACGCAAATATCACTTCGGTCAATACCGAAGTCAGAATCACTATGTTCTTTGCACTCAAAGATGACAAGCTCTATACAGCCAGTAAAAACAAGACCTGGAGCTGACTATGGCTCATATCATGAGCTTCTTATTGAAAAATTTCAGCTTAAATTTAATAAAGTAGTGAAAACCACTAGGTCATTCAGGTATAACCTAAATCAAACCCCTTATGACTATACAGTGGAGGGAAAATAGATCAAGGGACTAGATCTCACAGGCAGAGTGCCTAAAGAACTATGGATGGAGGTTCATAAAGTTGTAAAAGAGGCAGTGGTCAAAATATCCCCAAGTAAAAGAAATGAAAGAAGGCAAAGTGGTTCTCTGAGGAGGCTTTACAAGTATCCAAGAAAAGAAGAGAAGTGAAAGGCAAGAAAGAGAAACATTTACCCAACTGAATGCAGAGATTTAGTGAACAGCAAGAATATATGAAAAAGCATTTCTGAAAGAACAATGCAAAGAAAAAACAATAGATTGGGAAATACTAGATATCTCCTCAAGAAAACTGGAGATATCAAGTGAACATTTCATTCAAGGATGAGCACAATAAATGGCAGAAGTGGTAAGGACCTAACAAAAGCAGAAGAGATTAAGAAAAAGTGGCAAGAATACACAGAAGAACTGTACAAAAAAGGTCTTAATGACCTGGAGAACCATGATGGTATTTTTACTCACCTAGAGCCAGACATCCTGGAGTGTGAAGTCAAGAGGGCCTTAGGAAGCATTACTAAAACAAATCTAATGGAGATGACAGAATTCCAGCTGAACTATTTCAAATTCTAAAAGATGATTCTGTTAAAGTGCTAGCTGCATTCAATATGCTAGCAAATTTAGAAAACTCAGCAGGTCTGGAAAAGGTCAGTTTTCATTCCAATCACAAAGAAGGACAATGCCAAAGATTGTTCAAACTTCCTACTATACAACTGTGCTCATTTTACATGTTTGTAAAGTAATGCTCGAAATCCTTCAAGCTAGGCCTCAACAATATGTGAACCAAGAACTTCCAGATGCACAAGTTGAGTTTAGAAAAGGCAAATTGCCAACAGAGGCAGAGATCAAATTGCCAACATTCATTAGATCATGGAGAAAGCAAGGGAGTTCCAGAAAAATGACTACTTCTGCTTCACTGCCTACACTAAAGCCTTTGAATGTGTGGGTCACAACAAACTGAAAATTCTTAAAGAGATGGGAGTACCAGACCACCTTACATGTCTCCTGAGAAACCTGTATACGGGTCAAGAAGCAAAAATTAGAACCAGACATGAAACAACTGACTGGTTCAAAATTAGGAAATGAATACATCAAGGCTGTATATTGCCACTCTGCCTACTTAATTTATATGCAGAGGACATCACATGAAATGCCAGGCTGGATGAATCATAAACTGGAATCAAGAATGCCAGGCAAAATATCAACAACCTCTGATATGTAGATGACACCACTCTAGGGCACAAAGTGAAGAAGAGCTAAAGAGCCCCAAAATATAGGTGAAAGAGAAGGGTGAAAAAGATGGCTTAAAATCCAAGATTTAAATACTAAGATCACAGCAGCCAGTCCTATCACTTCATAGCAAATAAATGGGAAAAAAGTAGAAGCAGTGATAGACTTTATTTTCATGGACTCCAAAATCACTGCTGATGGCTACTGCTGCCAAGAAATTAAAAGATGCTTGCTCCTTGAACAGAAAGTCATGACAAACCTAGACATTGTATAAAAAAGCAGACATCACTTTGCCACCAAAGTTCGTATAGTTAAGGCCATGATACATCCAGTAGTTATGGATGGATGTGAGAGCTGGACCATAAGGAAGGCTGAGCACTGAAAAATTGACGTTTTTGAATTGTGGTGCTGGAGAAGACTCTTGAGAGTTCTCTGGACCACAAAGAGATCAAACCAGTCAATGCTAAAGGAAATCAACCCTGAATATTCACTGTAAGGACTGATGTGTTGAAGCTCTAGTACTTTGGTCACCTGATTCAAACAGTCAACACACTGGAAAAGACCCTGATGCTGGGAAAGATTGAAGGCAAAAGAAGATCGTCACAGAGGAGGAAATGGTTAGATAGAATCACCACTTCAATGCACATGGATCTGAGCAAACTCCAGGTGACTGTGGACAACAGAGGAGTCTGGTGTACTGCAGTCCTTGGGGTCACAAAGAGTTGGACACAACTTAGTGACTGAACAACAGTAGCAACCTATAGTAGGGAGCTTTCCAGAATTACTATGATGGGAAACAAAGCCTGTAGTAACCCTAGATATGCATGTAGGCAGGAAATAAACCATTTTTCTTTTACCTACTGAGATGAAGGGAATGGGCTGATGCTTGCTCCTCAGAAGGAAAACTACGATCAACCTAGACAGCATATTAAAAAGCAGAGACATTACTTTGCCAATAAAGGTCAATCTAGTTAAACCTATGGTTTTTCCAGTAGTCATGTATGGATGTCAGAGTTGATCTATAAAGAAAGCTGAGTGCCAAAGAATTGATGCTTTTGAACTGTGGTGTTGGAAAAGACTCTTGAGACTTCCTTGGACTGCAAAGAAATCCAACCAGTCCATCCTAAAGTAAATTAGTCTTGAATATTCATTGGAAGGACTGATGTTGAAGCAGAAACTCCAATGGCCACCTGATGCGAAGAACTCACTCCCTAGAAAAGACCCTGATGCTGGGAAAGATTGAAGGTGGGAGGAGAATAGGCCGACAGAGAATGAAGTGGTTGGATGGCATCACTGACTCGATGGACATGAGTTTGAGTAAGCTCTGGGAGCTGGTGATGGGCAGGAAAACTTGGCGTGCTGCAGTCCATGGAGCTGGACAGGACTGAGCAACTGAACTGAACTGATATACCATGAAAAGTAAGTGCCATTTCTCTGTATTCTTTCTCCATTCATTTTACCTTTTAATACATATTGTTGTTTTACTTAAAAGACAAAAAACAATAATATTTGCCAGTCTTCAAAGTATTTGTTAGTTCTATGCATTCTTTTCCTTTGCTCAGTCTTTATCTTACCTATTCATGTCTCCAAAAGATAAAATCCTGCTCATCATTCAAGACAAAGATTTAGTGTCACCTTTTAAACAGTCTTCTCTAAATACTCTGAAGCAAAATTATAATTTTCAAGCACATTACTGTTTGATAATTATGTGGTTTTTTTTTTTTTTCAAATTCTCCTTTATTTCATAGTCTTTTATATATACCCGTCATACAAGGAATAGGAGTAGGTTGCTAGAGGTCTGGGGCTTATATCAAAGGTTCCAGCCTTGCCCAAATGGGACTAATAAATATTTAATGAGCTGCATGATTTTCAGTTTAGATATTTATAAGCACCTAAGAGGTATGCTAAAGCATTTTTTATGAGTTAATGTAATTGTTTTATAGAAAGTGTCTGGGAATGTTAAACATTCACAGTATCAAAATTTTAGCAATGGAAATTGCAACAAGGAGATATCTATTTTTATCATGAACCCAAATTTATTTATGTGCCTGAATGTATACAAAATAATAATCAAACTCAAATGCCTCAGGAGGCTAATCATGTAAGTGGTTAGAGGCTTGTGACACTATGGGAAACTGGAGAGTATTGCTTCCTTTAAAGAGGCAGCCATTAGAGTCCTAATAATTACACAATGAAGAGATGTAGGTCCACTAAAGAGGCAAAAAAAAAAGAAAAAAAGAAGAAAGAAATGTAGGTCCAGTAACAGGAGATCTTTCAAATTATCAATCAATGTTGAACATAAAAATTTATGTGAAGTATACTTATTTTAAAAAGCCAATGCAAAAATTTACCATTGCCCAGCTTTAATGGCAAGTATCTAGCCTTCCGGTTACATACATTTAAAAATATCATCTAACATCTATTCCATTAAAATTAATTAGCATAGCCATAAGTTATAAAAAAAAATGCATTGAATTTACAGTTAGAATTACCAGTGTAAAATTCATCTTTTGCAAGTTATGTTGTTCTGATGCCTTTGTCTTTAATCATTCAAAATAACATAGAAACTTATTTTGTTTCTAAATTATGTGTTTTTTATAATAGATGGGAAGATACTATCACTTTTATCCATATTATATAATTGCTTTTGTTTTATTCTCTGACAACTCTAGTTGCTTTAAAGATTATATATTTCCTACTTAAAATTCCCAACAGTTGTATTCTATTTGCATTTTTCTCTCTCAAGAACTTTGCAAAGAGAAATATCATTTCAAAGAGAAATATTCTAGTTTACCCTATCCCATCCAGTTTTTATTTCTCAAAACAAAAGGATAGTTTCAATTCCTTGGACTTTTTTTCCAAGTATTAATTTGTTCTAAATTGAAAAAGATTGACTGATAGCTATCTTTTGAGGAACATGATGTTGGTTGGTTCCCAACTTGAAAATGAAATGCTGTTAATTTAATGTTAGTCTACCTGGCAGAAGAGAGAGGAATTCTTTCTGTATTTTCCTCTAAAATTAATTTTCTGAACTCAGTCTTATTTCATATACTAAGGTTTGTAAGAAGAATCACATTTAAGCTCAATATACCAGCCTACCATTAACAAATTATCATTTTTCTCCAGATTTTGTTTGCAATACACATTGTACTCTCAGGAAAATATTTTTAAGTTGTCCTATTGATGACACCAAAATTTAAAATATACAGAAATTTTGACCCAATAGTCCTATTACCCTTCAGCTGAGAACCTGAATTTCAACAGGGTTTGCACTGTTCTTCTAAAGGTACATCCACATAGTATCCACAATGTACACTGGTCAATGACCTTTTGCTTTAGAACAGGAAATGGTTTTCGGAATTTCTTTCCCCTACACTGGTCAATGACCTTTTGCTTTAGAACAGGAAATGGTTTTCGGAATTTCTTTCCCCTACAAGTTCAATATTGACGCAGAAAGGGCATTTTTGTTCAAATAGTACATTTCTTTGAGTACATTCATTGAGTTTTTTTTTTTTTCATTTATTTTTATTAGTTGGAGGCTAATTACTTTACAATATTGTAGTGGGTTTTGTCATACATTGACATGAATCAGCCATGGAGTTACATGTATTCCCCATCCCGATCCCCCCTTCCACCTCCCTCTCCACCAGATTCCTCTGGGTCTTCCCAGTGCACCAGCCCTGAGCACTTGTCTCATGCATCCAACCTGGGCTGGTGATCTGTTTCACCCTTGATAATATACATGTTTCGATGCTGTTCTCTCAAAACATCCCACCCTCACCTTCTCTCACAGAGTCCAAAAGTCTGTTCTGTACATCTGTGTCTCTTTTTCTGTTTTGCACATAGGGTTATCATTACCATCTTTCTAAATTCCATATATATGTATTAGTAAGCTGTAATGTTCTTTATCTTTCTGGCTTACTTCACTCTGTATAATGGGCTCCAGTATCATCCAGTGCGGAGATTTCTTAAAAAACTGGAAATAGAACTGCCATATGACCCAGCAATCCCACTTCTGGGCATACACACTGGGGAAACCAGATCTGAAAGAGACACGTGCACCCCAATGTTCATCACAGCACTGTTTATAATAGCCAGGACATGGAAGCAACCTAGATGCCCATCAGCAGACGAATGGATAAGGAAGCTGTGGTACATATACACCATGGAATATTAGTCAGCCATTGAAAAGAATTCATTTGAATCAGTTCTAATGAGATGGATGAAACAATTTAACCTTAACCAGTAAAGTTCAATGTCAAAATCAACCTAAAGCTCTTCACACAAGTTTTCTGATACTGACATGGTATGTTTGTTCTCGTAACATTTTTTGTATGTCATTAATGCAAAGCAATTGATCTAATTGCAAGTACAGCATAATAACTAGGATCACAGGATCTATAGTGAAATAACTTGCCTTCTGATCCTTATTACTCATGCACAGATTTAATTAAAGGAGATTATGCACAAAAGTATTTATCCCAGAGCTTAACACATGAGAAGCTTATGTTTAACATAAGTATTGCTGTATTTCATGTATACAAACCCTTCCCAACACTCAAGAAGGGGTTTTAGAAACATTCTCACACTTTCTTAGACGTTTTGTAATTTTCACAAAGTAAAAAATAGTTTAACTGTAGTGATTCTTATGGCCTTCACTTAGTATTTCCTCTTCATCATTTTTGTGTGTGTATGGACATTTTCACAATCAGGCTAAGGGGAAGTTGACTTGCAAATACATTTAGTTTAGGGTTAGGAGATTTACGTATAGGTTCTGTATAATTTCTGTGTGTTATTAAAATATTAATTTTCTCCACTATATAACAACTAATTGTAGATTTAGTGGCTAAAAACAATATTGATATTTTATCTAAAATTCATGAAAGTCAAAGTCTGAACATGGCTGTGCAGGGTTTTACCACTGGGGTTTTACAAAGCATAAATCAGGTGTTAGCCTGACTTTTTTCCTCTCTGTAACTTAGGGTCCTCTTTTAAGCATATGGGTTTTTTGGTATAATTAAGCTCTTTGCATTTGTAGGACCCAGGCCTCCATTGTCTTTCTTGTCTGTCATACATCTGCCTCCCTCCATAGGCCTTCTTAGCTTGCCAGGCTCTGAATCCCTTACTTAAGGAAGAGTCCAGCCCCTTTAATAGGGTTTACTTAACTAGGTCAGACCCAGCCAAGATGATCACCTTTCTGATCAACTTAGAGTCAACTGATTTAGGACCTTACTTATATTTATAGAATCCTTTCACTTTTTTCATATAACTCAGGGGTCCCCAACAACTGGATTGAATGCCTGATGACCTGAGGTGGAGATGATGTAATGATAATAGAAATACAGTGCACAATAATCATAATGTACTTGAATCATCCCCAAACCATCCCTCCCTCTCTACTCCCAGTGCATGGAAAAATTGTCTCCCATAAAACCAGTTCCATATGCCAAAAAGGTGAGGGACAGCTGATACAACTAAACTTAATTAGGAGAGTGCTAGATATTATATTCACAGTTATGCCCAACTCAAGCAGAAAGGATTACACAGGGTGTATATACCCAGAGACTAAACTCTCAGAAGTCATCTTGAAATTCTACCTACCATAATGAAATACTGCTAGCCATACCGGAGTAGAGATGGCTTTCAGGAAAATGCTTAGCAAGATCTCTGACGACTCACTAGGCAATGAGACACTAAACAGCAGAGTCAGGTATCACATAATGACGTGAATGCGTCTTCAGTGCAGAGAGGTAAAATATGAGGGTATACAAATCTAAGACAGCTTGAAATTTCCTGAAGTCTGACAGCATGCCTAACAATTACAATTTTCAACTTTGACAGTAATCGCAAAAATTTACATTATACTAATAACATATGAGGCTAAAGGAAACTACTCAAAACACCAAATTATGAAAATCAGATTCCAGCCAACCATGCCAGAGGAAAGACTAAGCTATATTTCTCTTTGGAACATCTTATTTAAAGGACAAAAGCTGTAGAATATATAAGTATATTATAGAAATGCTGTTGCAATTACCATTGTTGCTTCTTAAATTGTGGATATATTTGTGACATTTGACAGTTTCTAAAATTATGTGATACTAGAGGTACAGGCAATTGGATGAAAGTAGTCAAAAAATACAAATTTTTAGTTATAAGATAATTAAGTATTAATAGTAGAGATGTAATATACAATAGAATAAATATTAATATAACTAACACCTCTCTATGCTATATATGAAAGTTGAGAGTAAATCGTAAGAGTTCTCATTGCAAGGAAACTTTTTTTTTCCTATCCTTTAATTTTGTATCTTTATGAGATAACAGATGTTTAATAAATTTACTGAGGCAGTCATTTCATGATGTAAATTATCATGCTGTATACCTTTAAATTTATACACTGCTGTATGTCAATTATATTTCAATAAAACAGGGGAAAATTGTTTAAATTTGTGATGTGTTTTAATTACTTTATTCATTCTAGAAATATTTAATTTGAATCATTCTTTTCCTTGAAGAGGCTCCATAGTTCATAAAATTCAGTTTCTACAAAACTTTTTCTCTGTTAATATTATAGTGGTTATTGTTAAGCTTTAAATATATAAAGTTTGGGGTGACAAATCCCCAGCTGTCTGTATGAGGGAAAACTGACTCATGGTGATTAATGTTAAAAACAGAAAACATAAATAAAGATGAACACTATTAACATTTCATGGTAGAATCAAGCTGCCATTCTCTAAGTAATCTGGACGTGCATTTTATTGGTTATCTTTCTTATGAGTATAGATCCACTGGTTGGAGGTTTCTTATAGGTTTTCTTTTAAAAATCCTACCCATAAAGCATCATATAAAAGTTCATGTTCTGTTTTCTTAAAAATAGAGCAAGAACTTAAAATCAAATGCAAAGTAACCTGAGGGCTGACTACAAGGTTTCAGACTATTTTTCCCTAAGAAAGTACTTTTTTTATATAATCCAGTTTGTTAAATACTCTAAAATATTAACTTATGTATCACAATGTCAATGGAGACAATAAACAGTCTGTAGGAATAGAAAAGTTTTATCTGCGCAAAAATGAGCACTATAGCCCAGTATAAACAGGTTCAAGAAACACTAAAATAGAGTTCCATCAGACTACAAAATGGGAGAGGCTTATATGCACAAAGACTGAAGAATTACGTAAGTTGTAAGTTGTAGAATTACGTAAATTGTAGAATTACGTAAGTTGTAAACTCTTACAACTGGAGCTGGCAAGAAGCAAATATGCTGGTTAAAGGAGGATTGGTTGGGGTCTGAAATGGCTGCAGAGTTACAAGGGAAGAACTTGAGGCCACAAATCTGCACTTTGTAGCTGCTAGCAGACATTATTTTGAGAGAGCTGGTAGTGTACTTGAGTCTAACACAGTTCAGAAAATTCAAGTTCTCAGCGATACAGAAACATGTCTGAAAGTACATTCGCAATGGCCACCCAGCTCCATTTTGGATGCCTGAACCAGTTACTCCAATGATTTTTAAATGTATTATTTTCTTTAATGGTTAATGCAGATGTACAACACATGTTTAATAGGTCATGAAATTTTCAAACGAAGCAACTAACAAAGAATGCTGAGTGCCAAAGAACTGATGTTTTCAAGCTGTCAGGATGAAGAAGAAAGAGTCCCTTGGACAGCAAGGAGATCAAACCAGTCAATCCAAAAGGAAATCAGCCCTGAACAGTCATTGGAAGGAATAATGCTCAAACAGAAGCTCCAGTATTTTGGTTACCTGATGTGAACAGCAGACTCATTGGAAAAAATCCTAATGCAGGGAAAGATTAAGGGCAGGAGGAGAAGAGGGTGACAGAGAATGAGATGGTTGGGTGGCATCACCAACTCTAATGGACATAAATCTGAGTAAACTCTGGGACATAGTGAAGGATAGGGAATCCATGGGGTTGCAAAGAGTCAGTTACCATTTAGTGACTAACACCAAGGGATTAATCTCCAAAATATAAAAACAACTCATACAGTCCAACATAAAAAAACAAACAAAAAAAAAAAACCCAACAAAAAAAATGGGCACATCTAAATATACATTTCTCCAAAGAAGATATACAGATGGCTAAAAAGTACATGAAAAGACATGCTCAATATCACTAATTATTAGAGACATGCAAATAAAAACTATAATGAGGTATCTCTGCACACAAGGCAGAATGACTATCATCAATAAATCTACAAAATCAATGTATGTTGGAATGTGGAGAAAAGAGAACCCTCCTATACTGCTAGTGAGAATGTAAAGGTTCAGCCACTATGGAGAACAGTAAGGAGGTTCATTTAAAAAGTAAAAATAGAGCTACCATACGATCTGGCAATCCCACTCCTGGGCAAATATCCAGAGAAAACTATAATTTGAAAAGATACATTCACTCCAATGTTCATTGCAGCGCTATTTACAATAGCCAGGATGTGGAAGCAACCTAAATGTCCAACAAAAGAGGGCATCATCAGTTATACATAGGCATGTATCCACTCTTTTTTAGATTATCTTCCCATATAGACCATTACAGAGTACTGAATTGAGTTTCTTGTGCTACACAGTAGGTCCTTATTATTTATCTATTTTATATATAGTAGTGTATATATGATAATTCCTATCTCACAATTATCCCTAGTCCCTTTACCCCCTGGAAAGAATAAGATGTAAGTACCAGTTTAGCCATGATTTTGATCTCACTATAGCTCATCTGGGTTTCCCAGTTGGTGCTAGTGATAAAGAGCCCACCTGTCAATGCAGAAGATGTAAGAGATGCAAGTTTGATCCCTGGGCTGCGAAGATCTCCTAGAGGAGGTCATGGCAACCCACTCCAGTATTCTTGCCTGGAGAATGCAGACAGAGGAACCTGGAGGGCTACAGTCCATAGGGTCGAAAAGAGTCAGATACGACTAAAGTGACTTAGCACACACACACACAGCTAATTTACTATGATCTGGGCAGTTTTTCCTAATCATTTATTTGAAGTATATGCCATAACATTTTGCAAACAGTATACAGTAATATCTGTATTATTTCCTTGTATTATTTCTTTCTTTTGCAGTTTTACGTGTCTTTTCTACTAAAAGAATGACATTTGATATTTTCAACATTTTATCATGCTTATTATCCATACACTGAATTTTTAGTTATACAATTTCTAATTTCTAGAATATTTATTCACATGCTTACTTTTATATTCTTACTATTTTCCTTAATGTTGAATAAAGCCTTTAAGGTGGGCAGATATGTCAAACAAAAATATAGAGCACTGAGTTCAATTTTAGTTTCAGACAATGACAATAAATATTTAGAACATACTTATAAAAAATCTGATATCCAAATCAAACTGGGCATCCAATACTTTATCTCATCATTCTATTCTATCATTTCTTATTGAATTTTATTTAGTATGTTTCCAATAGTTATTGTCTAACAATGAAATTACATGATTCTGTACTTGCTTCCTGCAAAGTTTTGGACATAGTTTTGAGTATTAGTACTGTTTTTTTACTTAAACATAATATTCCATTTATCTTTTTGACTGTATTTTTACTGAGTTATTATGTAGAGTTTTAAATGTGGATGTTCTGAAATACTTAGCATTCTATCTAATCTTTTTATTAATGTTTCTACAGTTTTATCTGACATTATGCACAATTTAGTTGAATTATGGAAATGTAGTGAATATTTATTTATACTTAAAAATATGATTGACAATAGAGAGATGATATGTCAGGCACTGTTTTTAGTAAACAAGGAAAAATATCTTACATTAGCCTTATAACAACTTGTGCAAAAACTGTTATTTCCATTTTATGGGCAAGGAATCTATGATTCATTAAGTTTAAATAGCCTTTTCCAGGTATCACATTTCACACATAAAGTTGTTAAAGTGAAACCTATGACATCCTGAACACAAATGCTGATCTCACTTGTGTCCGACTCTTTGCGACCCCATGGACTATACATTCCACAGAATTCTCCAGGCCAAAGTACTGGAGTGGGTAGCCTTTCCCTTCTCCACGGGATCTTCCCAACCCAGGGATCAAATCCAGGTCTCCCACATGGCAGGCGAATTCTTTACCAGCTAAGCCACAACGGAAGCCCTCTATATTAGAGTGGGTAGCTTACCCCTTCTCCAGCAGATATTCCCAACCCAGGAACTGAACCAGGGTCTCCTGCATTGCAGGCAGATTCTTTACCATCTGAGCTGTCAGGGAAGACAGATCTCACTTGGAGACCAACAGAAACCCAGGAACTGAACACCACTCATGACCAGCAGCCCAAGGTCAGAAACCTGCAGTGGTTCTTCAGAGTGCAAGAGAGGATGATCCTTCCTTCTCCAATGTCTTACACAGCCTGTTGTGCTCCATGTCGAAACTGGTAACATAGAACTAAGTAGTTCTTAGATTCATCCCCTGTCCTACCCCACAGGTAGGTAAGCTGCCAACATGTTTGGGAAACAGCAGTTCTCAGTTTCTGGCATCCAACAGATTTCAGTCCCAGAAAATCTCTTCAAAGACAAATGTATGTTGCAAAAACCTGCCTATTAATTTAGTCTTTTTAAAATTAATTAATTTTAATTGAAAGCTAATTACTTTACAATATTGTGGTGTTTTTTGCCATACATCGACATGAATCAGCCATGGCTGTACATGTGTCCCCTCATCCTGAAACTATCCCCACCTCTCTCCCCACCACATCCCTCTGGGTGTCCCAGAGCACCACCTTTGAGTGCCCTACTTCATGAATCTAACTTGCTCTGGTCATCTATTTTACATAGTTTTGTCTTTACATTAGTACTAACATCTTATGTATGTTGTATTACTTGTACTGGGCTTTTGACAGAATGTTTTCCTTTGAATCAAAAGTTTATCTTTGATTCATGGATGGAAATGTCTAATAAGCCTAACTCTGACTCCTTATGTAAAAATCGCCCTATTCTTTCCTCAACATTGTGAATTGCTAATAAATACCTTTCATTTAAAAAGTATTAAAGTTTCACCTCCTAAGATAAATATTGACCTCAATTATTATAAGATTAATCTTCAATATAGTTTATGCTTATAGGATTTATAAAAAAATCCTTTCTAATATATGCTTCTATTTCCAACAATGATTTAATGCTAGGCTATTTTATATAAACAGCATCAACTGCTATTTTAATTTTCCTTCAAGTGTTATGATTATGGAAATAAGATACTTATGCCACACTGAGTTGCTTTTGCCTTGAATTTCAATTTTCTTAATATGAAATATTTTTGTTTGTTTTTAGTATTTGTACTCTTCATATATCTTATTTTTTAAATGTCTATGTTACACTTAGGCATATATCTTCTGAATATACTTTACTTTATACAACATGTATACTCAATAGAGTATACAATATGTATCCTCTACTTTATACACTAAACAATATCTTTATACAATATGAGGCTGTTGACTTTGAAAAGGACTGTATTTATTTTCAAAGTGGATTTATTAGATGCAAAGAGTTTTTGTTTTACATATTTACAAAGCAAGTTTTCCAACTCTTTTTTAAAGGCTGCAACAGATTTAGTTAACTGGCAGAAGCATGTTTTACTTCCCCCAATTTTATTGAGATATAATTTACATTTAGCTCTGTATACGTTTAAGTTATACAGCATTATGACTTGACTGAACATATATTGTGACTTACATATATCCTTTATTTTTAATTTGGCAGTTTAGCATTGCTCTTTTTATCCCTTTGTGCTATTTGATAGTATAAAAATTATTGGCAGTAAAGAATTTATTTCATTTACTTTATTACTTATTATTCTAAAAGCATATTTATCTGATTAGAATGCAAAGTATTCAGTGTTGAATTCTATGTCAGTTCTATGTTCAAAAGTTCAATTCAATGCTTTTAATATCTTACAAATACCTTCCTATATCTTAATCTGCATATTCACTGCTTTAACCAGTTTATCATCACTAAGAGAATAAAATAACCTTTTATATGATCCCTCCCTTGCTTTTGCTCTAGCCCAGCCCATCTACACTGGAGAGCAAAATTTAGTTTGTGTTAACACTAACATGAAGACATTTAAAGTGCTGCACTCAATATGTCAGCAAATCTGGTCAGTTTTCATTCCAATCCCAAAGAAGGGCAATGTCAAAGAATGTTCAAACTATCAGATAATTGTACACATTTCACATGCTGGTAAGGTTATGCTCAAAATCCTTCAAGCTAGCTTTCAGCAGTACTTTAATTGAGAACTTCCAGATGTACAAGCTAGATTTAGAAAAGGTTGTGAAACCAGGTATCAAATTGCCAACATCCGTTGGATCATAGAAAAAACAAGGTAATAAGCCTTTAACTGTGTGGAACACAACAAACTCAAGAAAACTCTTAAAGAGATGGAGTACCAGACCACCTTACCTACCTGCTGAGGAACCTCTATGAGGGTCAAGAAGCAAGAGTCAGAACCCTACATGAAACAGCTGACTGGCAAAATTGAGAAAGGAGTACAACAAGGCTATATATTGTCACCCTGTTTATTTAACTTATATGCAGAGTACATCATGAGAAATGCTGGGCTGGATGAGTTACAAAGTGGAATTAATACTGCCAGGAGAAATGCCAACAGCCTCAGACATGCTGATGACATTACTCTAATGGCAGAAACTGAAGAGGAACTAAAGAGCTTCTTGATGAAGCTGAAGAGAGTGAAAAAGCTGGCTTAAAATTCAACATTCAAAAAAATAAGATCATGGCATCTGGTCCCATTACTTCATGGCAAATAGAAGGGGGGAAGTAGAAGTAGTAAAATATTATATTTTCTTGGGCTCCAAAATTACAACAGATGGCGACTGCAGCCATGATATTAAAAAATGCCTGATCCTTGGACAGAAAGCTATGACAAAACTAGACAGTGTATTAAAAAGCAAAGACATCATTTTACTAACAAAGGGCCATATGGTCAAAGCTATGGTCTTTCCAGTAGTCAGGTACAGATGTGAGAGTTTGACCAAAAAGAGTGCTGAAGAACTGATGCTTTTGAATTGTGATGCTAGGGAAGACTTGAGACTTTCTTGGACTGCAAGACCAAACCAGTCAATCCTAAAGGAAATCAATCCTGAATATTCATTGGAAGACCTGATTGAAGCTGAAGCTCCAATACTTTGGCCTGATGTGAACAGGCAACTCATTGGAAAAGACGTTGATGCTGGAAAGATTGAAGGCAAAAGGAGAAGAGGGAGTCAGAGGAGGAGATGGCTGGAGAGCATCCCGACTCAGTGGACGTGAATTTGGGTAAACTTTAGGGGATAGAGAGGGACAAGGAGGCCTGGTGTGCTGCAGTCCAGGGTGTCAAAGTCACCTGAACAACAAGAACAAAATGAACACTTCAATCTCTTCTCCTCAGTCTAAAATAGAATTTTGCAAGGAACAATGAGATGTCATTATATTAAAAAACAACAACAACAAAAAAAAACTAAAACTTTGAACATACAATAGTTTTTTAAAAGCTGTTTCATAACAGATAACTTGCTTATTTACAATTTCAGGAAACTGAGCCTTTTAAAAGATCCAGTGACCTAAATATTTTTATTGTTTTTCTGTGATAAATTTGCAAAGACAGAAGGCACTCAAAGTTAACATGCTAAAGTTAAAATCCACATTGTATTCTCATTTACTTAATTTGTCATCAAGTATGGATAAACGTAAGTTAAATGTAGTTGCAATAGTGTTTTGCATTTAATTTCAGTGGCTTATTGGAATACTTTTCTGATGTATCTAAGTATTAAAATGCTGCAAGGGCACAAATACCATCAAATAACTATTCTCCAGAAAATAACAGGATACAAAATGTACTCAAATTCCAGATGGCTTTAACAAATAATGGAACACTATGAGCATTTTTTTGGCTTTTTTTTTTTTAAGTCTATCTTCAACTTCTAAGATTGTATAATAATAAATGTTCTAAAATAAAACTATCACCCCTCTTGGATTTTTAAAACCTTTGCTGTCTCTTGTGTCTTATAATTCCATAGTTGTATTTTTCCAATGGCAATAGTAATTATATTCACTGCCCAGGTTACAGTGCATATTAATCTCCTGGCATCTGGAGTATATCAATAAAAAGAAAAATAAAACCTTAAAGAATATTTAAAAATGAAACAGCTAGGTACCTTAAATTTGCCTAAATAAAAGACATTCTCTCATTCACATGGTTAGGTCCGAGGAGAAACATACACTGTGTCACCCTCAATTTTTGGAGGTCTTGTGAGCTAAACAAGACCAACAAAGAAAAAAAAAAAAAGACATTCTCAGTTTGTAATTTATTAATAATTTTCCACCACTTAAAAAAAATTTTAAAAAAAACTAAAATTCAAAGTAACAATGGGAAGTATAATTCATTCCTATGACCAATTAACTTGGTTAACTTGTCTAATAAGTGACCACTACCTCTTGTGACTGAAGAAAGTATCTTTATGAAACACATTTACTGAAGAAATTGATTTTATTAGAGCAATTCAAAGTGATTGCTGAATTTTCAGAGGTATGTAGATGAGAAAAGAATTTAGTACAGCATGTATTATAATTCTAGAGGCTTCCTTAGCCTAATAATCTAAATAGGATATTGAATTCAATGTTATAATGCAATGAAGAGGGGAAAAATCATTAAAAGAACAACTTTTGGAAACCACTTATCTAATCTTCTCTGTACTTTTTTAGGGTGATGGTGATAACATGAACACTTTAATTAGATGACAGGCTACCATTAGAAACACTGAATAATAATTCATACTTTAAAGTTCTAAAATTTTATATCACTGTGAACCAGCAAGATCTTGTGTACAAGACAAGAAAGTACATCCAATCAGTGGGAGGATGAACTGAGACTGATCAGGAGAGTGAGAACATTCTTCCCCCAAATCAAGACAGAGATGCTTATAGAAAACCTTGGCTGTAAGTATAAACCCTGAAAATTGTATACTTGGAGGGTAGAGGCAGTTGCCTTCTATAAGAAAAATCAAGGGAGAGAGGCTGGAGAAATTTTCAAAAGATAAGAACGATTCACTTTTTCTTCATCAGCATGTACCTAGAAGGGTCTTATTGGGACAAGCATTTTATCACCAGGTATTCATAATTTTGAGTGAGTTAATTTGTATCCTGACAACTAATATTCTTTAGAACAGAATATGCATTTCCAAAGCCCAGAGAAAATTCCAGAGACTTCTTTAAGTTCCTTAATGAAGGACTTACAGACTTTCAAGCCAGAGTGATTGTTGATATTCCACTTATCTGTTCTTACATAACAAATGGCCCAATTTTAGTGGCTTATAACAAAGTATCTCTGTGGTGCAGTGATTTGACTACACTTAGGTGAGTGATTCTTACTTGAGATCCCCTATTTGGGTCCACTCAGAGCAGGTGACCCATTAACTTGGATGGCAGAATTGTCTGGTTGCCTGCTGGGAACTAAGCTGGAGTTGTAGCGCAGATTTCCTGTATATGAACCTGCCACATGGGCTTGGGTTCCTCTTCGTACAACATGGTAGGTCGTTCCTGAGTGAGAGGATCTCAAGAGTGAGTGTCCCATAAGATAAGAAATGGCAAATGCTTACTAACAGAACAGCAACATTCCTGATATATTCTAATGGTAGCACATTCATACTACACTTGCCTTGAGAGAAAGAAATTGAAAAACATACTCCAATTTTTGATGGAGAAATGACAAGGCCACATTGCAGAAAGAGTATATGGAATAGGAGTTAATTGTTAAATTTTCTTAGAAAATACACTCTGCTATATTTGTCATAGGAATAATAAATTGGGGGAGGGGGGTGTTCTAAACGCCCTGTTAAAGAGCCATATTTTGCCAATTACTTTTGCCAATTACTCTTAATTTATTATGAGTAATATAATTATTTATTATATTAATATTATGCCAAATATATAGACCTGTGCAATTCTTCATGTAGCTAGGATGATATAATACTTGAAAAATTTCATGTAGATGGTATGATGGAATACTACATTAATCAGGCTTGTATCAGCAGCTTGGTTACAAGGTAGGAGTGTTCCCATCACCATGAAACTACATTCTTATTAATATGCTCCAAGTCACAAAATGGATTCAGACTTTATGGGTGAAAAAGTTAAAGTATATAAATTTCCATTAAGAAACAACTGATAAACTTGGATTTATCTCCATTGTTTTAGCCAAAATTATGTCACCATTTTTTCCTTCTACATAATATAGGCAGCCTTATGAAGTTAGTATAATTTGGTAATATCAGAAAATCAGGCAGCAACGTCTACTAATGAACAATAGTCAGAAATTACCTTATTTCCTTATTTCGTCAACATCAAATTATAATACTCTTAAATTGAGCTGTTTTAATTTCTCTATCCCTTCCTTTCTTTTTGTTCTTTCTTATGGATATTATTTTGATCTAATCTCTATGTTTCCCCATACAAAACTGGGAAATGAGTTCATCAAGGCTGTATATTGTCACCTTGTTTAACTCATATGCATAGTACATCATGTGAAATGCTGGGATGAATGAATCACAAATTGGAATCAAGGTTTCCAGGAGAAATAGAAACACCTCCGATATGCAGATGATACCACTCTAATGGCAGAAAGCAAAGAGGAACTAAAGAGCCTCTTGATGAAGGTGAAAGAGGAGAGTGAAATACTCAATAGTCAAAACACTAAGATCTTGGCACCCAGTCTAATCACTTCAAGACAAATAGATGGGAAAAAAGTGGAAACAGAGAGATTTTATTTTCTTGGCTCCAAAACCACTGCTGATGGTGACTGCAACCACGAAAATAAAGACACTTGCCCCTTGGAAGGAAAGCTATGCCAAACCTAGATAGCACATTAAAAAGCAAAGATATCACTTGCTGACAAACGTCTGTATAATCTAAGTTGTTTTTTTCCAGTAGTCATGTACAGATATGAGAGGAGGACCATATAAAAGCTGACCACTGAAGAACTGATGCTTTTGAATTGTGCTGGAGAAGATTCTTGAGAGTCCCTTGGGACAGCACGGAGATCAAACCAGTCAATCCTAAAGGAAATTAACCCTGAATATTCATTGGAAGGACTAATGCTGAAACTGAAGCTCCAATAGCTTGACTACCTGATGGGAAGAGCCGACTCATTGGAAAAGACCCTGATGCTGGGTAAGATTGGGGTCGGGAGGAGAAGGGGGAGACAGAGCGTGAGACGGTCGAATGGCATTACCAAATCAATGGACATGAGTTGGAGTGAACACTGGGAGATTGTGAAGCACATGGAATCCTGGACTGTTGCAGTCCATGGGGTCACACAGTTGGACACAACTTAGTGATTGAACAACAACTACAATGTACAAAAGAAATAATTCATGCAGAATAGTGAATGTAGGTGCCTATGAGTATATATATATGTTCATGTGAATGTGTATGTGTGAGGCACAGTATTGGATAAGTAGAATAACATAAAACTACTTTACAGTGTATCTAAGCTACTTGAAGTAAAACACATTAATAAGACATCTAAGGTTTTCTTTTAAGGGACATTTTTTAAATTTCCAATATTTCCTTTAATTTTTTTGAAAAGTCATATACTCAATAAATGATTGATGAATAAGAGAAATGAAAACATATGACTATTTCAGTCAACCTAGTATACATCTGGGGTTCTTTCAGCCTATTTACAAGCATGTTTACCACCAAAGGGAGTTGCATTTTTTCCTCAATACATGTTAGTGAACCTGTGACTAGTCCTTTGACATGGCTGAACTCACTTTATAGGTTATCTCCAAGATATCTTATAAATCTGTTTAATTAAGTATCAAGAATTCAGTTCATTTTAATAAAAACTCCCTTTATATTTTCACGTGCTTAGTCACTCAGTCATGTACAACTCTTTGTGACCCCATAGACTGTAGCCCACCCAACACCTCTGTCCTTGGGGCTTTTCCAGGCAAGAATACTGGAGTGGATTGCCATGCCCACCTCAAAGGGATTTTCCTAACCCAGGGATCAAACACAGGTCTCCCACAGTGCAGGCAGATTCTTTATTGTCTGAGTCATCAGGGAAGCCCTTTATATTCTCATGAGAGATATTAATTTCTATCTACTTTAAGTGATTATTATAAAGTTAGTTAAGTAAATGTATATGAAATAATTAGTCTTCAAATTTCAGGTGACTATATTTCCTTGTAGCTCAGCTGGTAAAGAATCCACTTGCAATGCGGGAGACCTGGGTTCAATCTCTGAGTTGGGAAGATCCTCTGGAGAAGGAAATGGCTACCCACTCCAGTTTTCTGGCCTGGAGAATTCCATGGACTGTCTAGTCCATGGGGTCGCAAAGAGTCAGCCACAACTAAGTGACTTTCACTTTTACTTTCGTAAAAAGAATCCTGGAGTGGGTTGCCATTCCCTTCTCCAGTGGATCTTCCCGACCCAGGGATTGGACCCGGGTCTCCTGCATTGCAGGCAGATTCCTTACTAGCTGAGCCAACAGGGAGGAACTGGAAAAGTATAAATGAGTATAATACCAAAAATAACTTACATTTTTATAGTCACCTAAATATTGAAAATTATTTCATATACATTTACTTAACTAAATTATTTTCAGTATTAACATTCATTAGTATAGGAACACATGAAACAGATCATTGTAACTTTGAAATCAACATGTTTCCTGTTCTTTTATCTTCTTTAGTGTTCTAGTTTCCTGTCAGTTTAGCATTCCCTCAAACATTTAAAATAATTCTGGTGATGATGTTTTTCCTTAAAAGCCATCCAATACATCTTTATATTTTAATTTTTTGACAAACTTGACCTATAAGGACCTGGAGGATCTTGATCTCTCTCCAATAAGAATTTGAGTTCTCTGACCACCTTCCTTTTACTATATACACTGCCGCCTCACTGCCAGTCTTTTTAGCTTAAAAAAAAAAAAAAAAAAAGAATTAATGTCCTACCACTTGGATGATTAGAAGTCTATTCTTGCCAGAAATTGCCCTTGTACCTCTTTGTCTTAATTACCTGTGAATCAACTTTTGGACCCTTTGAAATTTTAAACTGGTCTTTGTAATGTAGCTCAACATTTTTCTTTTTTAGACATTTAAAGAAAAAAACTTATTGACGATGTGAAAAATGATTTCTAAAACACTAGCTTTTCCAGAAAACTGTAGCCAAAGTGCAATGTATTTGTCATGTTAAAACGTAATAAAATGTAAAAGCTATGAAACAAGTGACCATCCTTAAACAATCTGAACAAAGATAAAATGCTTAATAAACAACAAGGATGACTTGTAAAGGATGGGCTTTTGAAGTAAGCACCATTAAAAAAGTGGGGGGCGGGGACAGAAGATGGATATATGTGTTCAGTTGAATTGATCCTTTGGCACTAGGAATCAGAGCATTTTGTCATACAGCATTAATACATTTTATAAAAGTGTGTACTATCACTACACACTAGAACCACAAGCATTCAAAAGCAGCTTTGTCATTAAGCAATGAAACACTCTACAGTATGTCTCTCTATTGGCCATTGTTGAATACCCTGGTAGCAACTTTGAAATAAAAAAAAAGAAAAAAAGTAGCTGTATCTCCTTTTATTTTCTCTCTTTGAAATCAAACAGATATCCAACAATCCTGTTATACATTAACATTTCTAAAGTACATTATTCATACAAGAGAAAGACTAAAACACAAAAATGAGTTTACAGAGATCCAAATATAAGTGAGTATAAATGCCTCACACAGCTTTCTGATGGTACTATGGAGAAGCCACTTCATAAGTGCTGGCACTAAACAAAGTTGTAACGTTCTTGTCAGATATTTTAGGAAATCACGTAGATAATTCAGTAATAAAGCAAGACTTTTCTCATCCAGAGGCATATAGGCCAACATTGTTCCAATTTATGCAAATGGTCTCAACAAATGTGGCGCTCCATACACCTGGGACATGGATGCATCAGAGAGGTCTGTGAGGATTTCAGATACTGTGGTCTCTCAAATGTGTAGAGCGGCTGAGTGCCCAGCTTTACACTGAAGTATTCATTTATCCTTTCCAGGACTCCTTTAAACAGCACACTCTGTACTATTTGTGTTTCCTTGAGAGTCTTATAATTTGCATAATCCTCTAGAATGGAATCCACATTATTCTTGGTAGGAAGATAAAAAAACTGCTTTTGCCAGGTAACTAAGTCCTACTCATCAAAAAGCCAGGGTTTCAGTTCTTTAGGAATCTTTATTTTAACTTCAACTCTGCTCATGAATGTTTTCTCATTTTCAGCAGTAGGATCTACTTGGGCCCTTTTCTCCTGAGACTGAGATGTCTCATTTGTACCCTCTCTATTTCCAGATGTTTTGTTCTTTTTGGTTTTCACTTCAACATTTTTCTATTGCAGACCAGAGGTCTTCTTTCCAGGGGCAGCCCTTCTTGGTCTTTCCCTCTGCATACTGCTCCTGATTGGCTTTTTGAAGTTCTCATTGTTTCTGCAGATTGGTGCCCACCTATTTGAGTATCCTGCTTTGGAACCCATTCATCCCAATTTTTATTCCAACCACTGTAATTATTTCACTTGTTTACCCTTTATGGCCACCTTCACACAGTTTGGTTCATAAAGAAAAGCCCCCCTCCCTCCCTCCCCAAAATAGAATAAAATAAAGAAGAGTCCCATGAAAGCACAAAACTCTTTCACACTCCTGAAGTTAAGGCCTCTGATCCTGCTTTGTCACCATTTACAAGTGATTTGCCACCACTGCCTCCTCCTCCTCCCAGCCACCCCCACCAGCACCCGCTACTCTGTACCACCCAATTCTGCATGAGACACAACTTCAGACACCACCAGCTCTACATCCTGGGCCTGGTTTAGCTCAACATTTTTCAGTGGTTTTCAACCAGCACCAGAAGTATTAGCATCACCTAGGAACTTGTCAAAAATGCAAATTCTCAGGCCCAACTCCCAAAATTCCTGAAGCAGAAAAATCTGAAGATGAAGCTTAGCAATTTATTTTAACCAGTCCGATAGGGAACTCCAATGCTTGGCTGAGCTTGAGAGCTACTCTCTTACAGTGTCTTTCCATTGCATTAAAAATTTAATTTATTATATGTTATATCATAATCCAGCCTTCCCTGGTAGCTCAGCTGGTAAAGAATCTGCCTGCAATGCAGGAGACCCTGGTTCAATTCCTGTGTCAGGAAGATCCCTTTGGAAACTTTTTTTTCTCAATTTTTTAAAATTTATTTTTATTAGTTGGAAGCTAATTACTTTACAATATTGTAGTGGTTTTTGTCATACATTGACATGAATCAGCCATGGATTTACATGTATATACAATGGAAAAAAGACAACCTCTTTAACAAGTGGTGCTGGGAAAACAGATCAAACACTTGTAAAAGAATGAAACTAGAACACTTTCTAACACCATACACAAAAAGAAACTCAAAATGGATTAAAGATCTGAATGTAAGACCAGAAACTATAAAACTCCTAAAGGAAAACATAGGCAAAACACTCCAACATAAATCACAGTAGAATCCTCTATGACCTGCCTCCCAGAATATTGGAAATAAAAGCAAAAATAAACAGATGGGACCTAATGAAACTTAAAAGCTTTTGCACAACAAAGGAAACTATAAGCAAGGTGAAAAGACAGCCCTCAGATTGGGAGAAAATAATAGCAAACGAAGCAACAGACAAAGGATTAATCTCAAAAATATACAAGCAACTCCTGCAGCTCAATTCCAGAAAAATAAATGACCCAATCAAAAAAATGGGCCAAAGAACTAAACAGACATTTCTCCAAAGAAGACATACAGATGGCTATAAACACATGAAAAGATGGAAGCATTTTTGAAGTATAGACCTTGGGGACTCCTCTACCTCAGAAAAATTCAGTAATGGAGTGTGCATTTTTACCTAGCACTCTATGTATTCTTTACTGGAAATCTCTATCATCCAGCCTTAAAAGATGATGTTCCTCCCTACATCTCAAACTCTGTATCCTTTGATAACTCCTTTTCCATTGAACTCCAGATTCAGAACCTTTGTCTTTGTCCAGAATGGTTTTAATATAGATGTTAATAGGCTTTCCCCTTTACTTCATTAGGCTCTCCACTCAAAAGTCATTATAACATAGATGTCATCTCTGACTACCCTATAAAGAAATATAGCAGTCCTGTCATCCTCTATCTTCATTATTATAGACAATTTCTGTTTATACTTCCCTTGACATCCCTCAGCATGAAGGAAGAGAGTACTACAAACAAATTTGTACTGTTAAGCTTAGAATATGTTAAATAGTGGGAAACAGCCAGGTCATCTAGGGCAACTGGTAGACACACAGAGAGATATACACCATGTTCTTGGACTGGAAAACTCAATATTATGAGAATGGATTATACCACCCAAAGCAATCTATAGATTTAATGCAATCCTTATCAAATTACCAGTGGTATTTCACACAGAACTAGAACAAAAATATTTATAATTTGTGTGGAAACATAAAAGACCCCAAACAACCCAAGTAATCTAAAAAATAAATAAATAAAAACGGAACTGGAGGAAATCAGGCTACCTGACTTCAAACTTTACTACAAGCTTAGTCATCAAAAATGAAACAGATCACCAGCCCAGGTGGGATGCATGAGACAAGTGCTCGGGCCTGGTGCACTGGGAAGACCCAGAGGGATCGGGTGGAGAGGGAGGTGGGAGGGGGGATCAGGATGGGGAATACATGTAACTCCATGGCTGATTCATGTCAATGTATGACAAAACCCACTGCAATGTTGTGAAGTAATTAGTGTCCAACTAATAAAAATAAATGAAAAAAAAACTTAAAAAAAATTTACTAGAACAAAAATAGAAATATTGATCCATAAAATAGGACAGCAATTCCAGAGACAGACCTACACACCTCTGGTCAGCTAATCTATGACAAAGGAGACAAGAATATACAATGGAGAAAACACAGTCTTTTCAGTAAGTGGTGTTGAGCAAACAGGACAACTACATGTGAAAGAATAAAGGTAGAACACTCTTTAATACCATATACACAAAAATAAACTGAAAAATGGATTAAAGACCTAAGTATAGCCAGATACTAAAAACTCTAGGCAAACACAGGCAGAACACTCTGACATAAATAACAGCAAGATCTTTTCTGATTTTTTACCTCCTAGAATTAAAAAAAAAGGGGGGGGGGGACTTTAAACTTAAAGCTTTAGCACACCGAAGGATACCACAAGCAAAAGGATAAACTATAGAATGGGAGAAAATATTTGCAAATGAAGTGACTGATGAGATTAGTCTCTAAAATATACCAGTAGCTCTTGCTGCCCAGTATAGAATAAAACAACCCAATCAAAAAATGGGCAGAAAGCCTAAAAAGACACTTCTCCAAAGAAATACAGTTGTCCAAAAACACATGGAAAGATGCTCTATGCCACTAATTATTACAAAAATGCAAATCAAAACTGCCATGAGGTATCATCTCACATGGGTCAGAATGCATATCATCGGAAAGTCTATGAACAATAATTACTAGAGAGGATGTGGAGAAAAGGGAACCCTCCTTCTACACTGATGGTGGGAATGTAAATCGATACCACCATGATGGAGAACAGTATGGAGTTTCCTTAAAAAACTAAATATAGAGCTACCGTATAATTTGTCAATCCCACTCCTGGCCATATATCTGGAGAAAATAATAATTTGAAAAGGCACATGCGCCCGAAAGTTACTACAACACTATTTGCAATAGCCAAGACATGGAAGGAACCTGTACATTCCTGGATAAAGAAAATGTAGTACATATATACAATGGAATATTACTCAGCCATTAAAAAGAACAAAATAGCACCATTTACAGCAACATGGATGAACTGAGAGAGTATCATACTAAGTGAAGTAAGTCAAAGAAAGATACAAATCATATGGTATCACTTATAAGTGAAATCTAATTTAAAAAATGATACAAACTAACCTACTTAAAAAAACACTAACAGACTCATAGATCTGAAAATCAAACACATGGTTATCAAAGGGGAAACATGAGGGAAAGGGATAAATTAGGATATTGGGGTTAGCATACACACACTATTTTTACATAAAATAGATAACTAATAAGAACCTACTGTATAGCACAGGAAATCCTACTCAGTATTTTGTAAATCCTATAAATGAGAAAAGAATCTGAACAAGGATGGATATATATACATATATACATGTATATATATCTTTGTATATGTATATATATATATATATATGATTCACTTTGCTACATACTTGAAGCTAAAACTACACTCTAAATTATCTATATTCCAATAAAACTTAAAGAAAACTTAAAAAAAAATAAATAAAATGTAAACTCCTGACCCCATGTAGACCTTCTAGATTAGACCTTCTGAGGGTTAAGCTCTGGAATTTAGCTAGTGAAGTAAATCTAACGTATTCATCAAGTGATACACACATACAGTAACGTTTTAGAGCTACTCAACTAACTAATCGAATGTACATCACATTCAAAGTAATGAGAAACTATCTAAAGGCATAATGTGCTTTTGTTTTAGACTAGTCTCCCTAGAGGATATGTAAAGGACACAATCGAATAAAGCTATATCAGAGATTGGAAGAGAAGTTATGACTGCTAAGTAGTACAGATAGTGTCTTATCACTCATTTAATTACTGTGCTAACAATAGATATGGAAGTAGCTTTGGAAAAATGTTAAAAGTATAAAACCAACAAAACTTGGTAACGGAGATACAGGGTTAGGTGAAAGACAGGATTGAGATAATTCAGATGATTGCCAGATGCCTGGGAGCTGATCCAACATGTAGCATACAAAAATTATTGTTACAAAAAACTTTTAAATGCCTTCCTGATAACAAAAAGCAAACAAAGCACCAAACACACTTACATATATTATTTTACTTTGTTTAAGATATTTCAATATTATTCTAAGTGATACATTCACTCTTTCTTTTCTCTTTTCAGAAAACACAGGGCTCTGTTAGCTACTTGATAATGACTGGTAACAGTGCCCCTAGAGCTTGTAATATTGGCTCATATGCTGAAGTGTTACTGTGACCTGTAATGCTTTATTACTGATAATGGCAGTGCAGAATAGATTATGATTATTACCTAAACTCAATCACTATATTAGAGACTGGCATGAAAAGTGAAGGTGAAAGTGTTAATCACTCAGTGGTGTCCAACTCTTTGTGGTCCCATGGACTGTAGCCTACCAGGCTCCTTTGCCCACGGAATTCTCCAGGCACGAATATTGGAGTGGGCAGCCGTTTCCTTCTCCAGGATATCTTCCAGATCCAGGGATTAAATCCAGGTCTCCTGCATTGCAGGCAGATTCTTACCATCTGAGTCACCAGAGAAACCCAGAGACTGGCAGAGTTAAATGCAATTAAGAATTTTTCATTCACAATTTTTAACAGCATATTCTGAAATAACAGTTTTTCCTCCTTTTTCCTCCCATTATATATTTACAGAAAAAGTTTTTTTTTTTTAATTACTAGACTATCACCATAGGGTATAGTAATATGCTAGATAATAACATATACAACTCATTTAATTACATTTTACATTTAAAACCAAATTTGAACTAAACATATATATTGGTGAAAATATTTCCAAATCATACAATTTTTCATTAGAAATTATAACAACATAAGTAAGTTGTTTCCATGCCAATGCTTTTGTATATTATTTGCCATTCTGTAAGAATTGTGGCCCATTATATTATCTGACTTTATATTAGCTGATCTTTTAACATTTAACTCCTAATATAACTGAAGAACTGTATTTTATAGCCTTATAGTATCACTTTCTCCTTGCTGTCTAGATTTAATAGCATTACCATTTCAGTGATGAGTTATTGCTTAATTATTGCTGTAATAGTCTATTGTTGATCATATCTAAAGAGTAGAAATTGACAGGATGCCATTTTAGTTTGCTGGGTGTTAAAGAACTAATAATTTGTCATAACAAGTGACTCCACCATCATTAAAAGTACTATGACTACTCTGTCACGGGAGCTTGAGGCTTATCAACTCTGTGGGGAAATGGCACATAGATTCTCAGCTATTAACTTGCATTTAATGTGCAAAATTAATTCAGTGAGCCATAAGGAAACTTTTTATTATGGATAGGCTTTTATTAAGAGGCTATAATAATGAAATATTGATATAATTGATCTCAATATTGAATTATTGAAGAAATGTTAATTTCTACATATTTCATAACTTGTATATACATATCACATATATACCCACATATGTATATATACATACCTGTACATATGTATACAATTGCAATCATTAAATGTATACAATTACATTTAATGATTTAAAGTTAACCAAATATGTATATTAAACAAGTATGCTATAAAAACCAAATATGTAGAATTAAAACTGCATACAAAAATACATTTTTATACTTTTCTCATATTATCCCTTGCCTAATCATCTTTATTTTTCAAAATATTAATACCTGTTTTAAAAGTACTTATATTTACATACTATTTGCAACTGAAGAAAATTTGACACTAGTACAAAAGGAAAAAATACCCTCAATAACTACTTTATATACTTTCTTTTGAATAAGAGATCCCAGTAATTTAATTTTAATGTTTCATTTGAGAAGCACCTGGATAAAATAATTTTAACTCTAAACAACTTAAGTACATTTAAACTTACAGAGTCTGCATCAATATAAGTAAAGGCAAATATTCTTAATCTTCACAATTGTCTTTTTATCTGGATTAGTATAGAATACAACTAGTCATGTATTATTATTCTTATTTTATGAATGTTATTAACTGTGCTAGCAATGTAACACTGTATTATATAAAGATCAAAGGAAAAAATACATCTAAGAGTAGCTTAAATTCTATCTCTTTCTCCATTTCTTTAGAGTTCCATTTTAAAGGTATTGTTTCAACTATATCAAGAATGTACCCAGTTCTTAGAATTATTAATGCATTGAATTTATAAATATTTAATATGTCAAAACTGGTATTAATGATGCTGTCACAAAAATTCCTCTTGGAACTTTATTATATTCCTAAAACTCTTTGTACTCTATCCATTATTCTAAATTATGTACTCTGACCATTTTGTAACTTGAAGGATCATTTATGATTTGTAACATTCAATCACTTACTACCTTTAGGAAAATGTATTTTCCTGGTACAATAATAATGCTCTAAATAATTAGTCTTTGTAACTAAGTACCAAAAACCATCAGGCAAAAATGGGAAAAGACTACTGAGAGGCAAAATAAGACTTATCCTCTATGCTTCAAATATCTTATAGTTTTTAATGTAATGTACTCTATCCAGCCTTTGTATACAGTACTTCAAGTATAGATAACAGATAAACTATAGAGTTAAAGAAGATATTTGGTAACATGCTAAATTCTTCTGAAGCCAAGAAATGCATATTTTACAACTAGATCCTCATTTCAAATTATTTCTCTACTAAAAATTAAGGAATATCTTAGATTCATGGATTATCCATAGACTTGAATATGCTCAGGTTACCATGACATCTGGTCCCATCACTTCATGGCAAATAGATGAGGAAACAGTGATAGACTTTATTTTGGGGGGCTCCAAAATCACCACAGGTGGTACTGCAGCCATGAAATTAAAGGATGCTCTTTGGGAGAAAAGTTATGATCAACCTAGACAGCATATTAAAAAGCAGAGACACTACTTTGACAACAAAGGTCCATCTAGTCAAAGCTATGGTCTTTCCAGTAGTCATGTATGGGTCTGAGAGCTGAACTATAAAGAAAGCTGAGCACTGAAGAACTGGTGCTTTTGAACTGTGGTATTGGAGAAGACTCTTGAGAGTCCCTTGGACTGCAGGAGATTCAATCAGTCCATCCTTAAGGAAATCAGTCCTGAATATTCATTGGAAGGACTGATACTTAAGCTGAAACTCCAATAGTTTGGCCACCTGATGCGAAGAACTGACTGATGTGAAAAGACACTGATGCTGCGAAAGATTGGAGGCAGGAGGAGAAGGGGACGACAGAGGATGAGATGGTTGGATGGCATCACTGACCCAACGGACATGAGTTTGAGTAAACCCCAGGGGTTGGTGATTGACAGGGAAGCCTGGCATGCTGCAGTTCGTGGGGTTGCAAAGAGTCAGACACAACTGAGTGACTGAACTGAACTAGATTGATTCAAGTATCTAGTTCTCAAGAAACTAGGATCAGGAGTTGTCATTTGCTACAATGTTTCATTACAAAGAAAAGGCACCCAAAAATATTAAGTCAATTAAAATTGAATTTTACTTTGTGTGTCCTGAGTCTCTGCATGCTCCATTTTAATAAGTGGCATTTTTTTTTTTACATTTGTTTATGTACTTAACTTTTTAAGTGTTTATTTCTAGATTAAATATAAAACACATATATATGCACCCTGCTATTTATGTATTGTTTTTAACATTATGCTGCATCCCTAAAAAGAATGTGGATATCTCATTATCCCTTTAATGACCTTAAACATTTAAAATATAAAGTATAGCTTCAAATGATCAATTTTGGACCTTTTCAAAATATCTAAGCATATCAGTTCATAAGCATACACATCAGTACAAATTCCATTGTTCCATAAGTAGACAGCATTCTTTTCATGATTTTCTAAAATTTTATATTTCCTTTTTTTGCTTCATATGTGCTGTGACACTGTCTCTCAAATTTTAGTTTGTATCATAATCACCCAGAGAGTGTGTTACAATACAGATTGCTGGGCCCAGTCCCAGAGATTCTCATTTAGTAGATCTGGAGTGAGGCCCAATAATGTGAATTTCTAACGTTCTCAGGTGAGTTAGTGCTGCTGAAACAGGGACTACCTTTTGAGGACCATCATGCAGGATTGGCTAGCAATGTATTCTTTAATTTCTAACTAAATATTTTTCTTAGTTTTTGGTCAATTTTTTATCATTGATTTATTGCAGAGTGAATCTTTATCAGAAAACTGAGCTGATTTTAGGCACTGTAGGCTCAAGGGAGGTAAGAAACAGTAGGGGACTAGTTCCTCCTCCCCACCTCATCTAGCTCTGCTCTATGAAAGACACACCCATCCCTCTTTTTCAATAGGCAAAACAGGGTAACATTTATAAAAGGCTTTAGTTAACTGAAGAATCAATGGCCTCCTGTTATGTGATATGGGTTTGGCATATATTCACTTAATTTATAAATACAGAGTTGAAGCTCCTAGGTGAAGTATTAAGAAATGATTGCATATAATATTTCAGGACTTCCTGATATCCACATAACATTTACATGGTAAAATATTCAGAATACACTTCTTTTATCATCAGAAAGATCTACTATGATGTTACTTTTTATTATGTTACTTTGTATTTCCATACAAATTGTGAAATTATTTGTTCTAGTTCTGTGAAAAATACCGTTGGTAGCTTGATAGGGATTGCATTGAATCTATAGATTGCTTTGGGTAGAATAGCCATTTTGACAATATTGATTCTTCCAATCCATGAACACGGTATGTTTCTCCATCTGTTTGTGTCCTCTTTGATTTCTTTCATCAGAGTTTTATAGTTTTCTATGTATAGGTCTTTTGTTTCTTTAGGTAGATATACTCCTAAGTATTTTATTCTTTTTGTTGCAATGGTGAATGGTATTGTTTCCTTAATTTCTCTTTCTGTTTTTTCATTGTTAGTATATAGGAATGCAAGGGATTTCTGTGTGTTAATTTTATATCCTGCATAAACAGAAAAAGAGGCACAGAAGTACAGAACAGAATTTTGAACTCTGTGGGAGAAGGTGAGGATGGGATATTTCGAAAGAACAGAATGTATATTATCTATGGTGAAACAGATCACCAGCCCAGGTGGGATGCATGAGAAAAGTGCTCGGGCCTGGTGCACTGGGAGGACCCTGAGGAGTTGGGTGGAGAGGGAGGTGGGAGGGGGGATCGGGATAGGGAATACGTGTAACTCTATGGCTGATTCATGTCAATGTATGACAAAACCCACTGAAATGTTGTGAAGTAATTATCCTCCAACTAATAAAAATAAATAAATAAAATAAAATAAAAAATAAAAAAATAAAAATCATGAAACTCAGAATTCATGTCTTAAGCACTGACTTCCTCAGAAAAGATATATTAAAGATATATTACTGTTTTCTTGCCTTTACACAGCAGGCCATCCATGCAGCTTGGCAAACATGCAATTTGTTTTATTTATATTGAACCATCTGTTTTGCTGGGCAGTTCGAGGCCTTTTTTCCTGACTAACACATCTATCTAAACTTTTTTTTTTCTTTTTTTTTTTTTTAACAAGCCACTCTTGAAAGCATTGCCAATTAGTTTTAACTTCACAAAAATGAATGACAACCTGATGAATGCCATCACTGAACACATCATTACTTGAATATTTGGCAGTTATAAATATATTCACAAAGGCAGTAATTAAAATTAGCCAAAAAAGGCAAATTACTTCATCTTGGCGTCTTTAACAAAAGTATACCCTTATATGCTAATGATGGCTTTCAGTGATATTTTCAGCAACTTTTCTACATGTAGTGTAAATCTTGTTCTTTCATTTCTCAACTCTAATTTTTGGCAATGAATGAAAATAGAATGCAGTGTTAGCATTTCAAGAAGAAATAACATAAGGTTATCTTGATATTATAATTATGTCTCTAAAATGCTAGATTCACTATAGCAGCAGCATGGCATCATTGTTAACTAGTGCATTTCAGAAAATGTGAAGAATGTAGAAATACGTGTTTGATATGAAACAAATAAAACTTATAATAAACAAAGCCATATACCAAATAATATATGAATATTAATGCTTTTCTTAGTGTAATAAAGAGGAAAATGAGGAATACTCTTCAGTAGAGACAGGCAAAGGTATTATAAATTTTAGAACTGTAATGTTTAGAATCTATTTGAAAATAAGTTTCTCAACATTTAAATTGTGCTATAGCATCAAAATAGTAACTTCATAATTATAACTGGATTGAATAAAATATATTCTAGCATAACTAATAAAATATCTTTAAAAAGGATATGCTTAATTTCAAGAACTGCTGAATTATATGGCATTTCTGTGTGAATATCAGCTAATTTTGACTGGTAGGTAATATGAGGTATTTATTTCTTGCAGGGGAAAATCTGTTAAATAAAATGTTGAAATTGCAAAGTTTTAATATAACAGATTGTTCAGAACAAGAATAAAGTACTGTCCAAATCAACCAAGGAAATACAGGGAGAGCAAAAATTTAAGGGGAAATATATTTATTGTGGAAAAGGAAAGAGCAAAGCAGTCAATGTTGTATGAACTTTGAATAAGAAATACAGAAAACTAATGAAAATGAGAAAGAATAATATTGCATAGGAATCTGTAATGTTAGGTCCATGAATCAAGATAAATTGGAAGTGATCAAATAGGAGATGGCAAGAGTGACCACTGACATTTTAGGAATCAGTGAACTCAAAGGAACCAGAATGGGCAAATTTAATTCAGATGACCAATATATCTACTACTGTGGGCAAGAATCCCTTAAAAAAAATGGAGTATCCCTCATAGTAAAGAAAAGAGTCTGAAATGCATTACTTGGGTGCAATCCCCTAAAGGACAGAATGAACTTGATTCACTCTGAAGATAGACGATTCAGTACCAGAGTAATCCAACTCTTTGTCCCAACCAGAAATGCCAAAGAAGCTGAAGTTGAACAATTCTATGAAGACCTACAAAATTTTCTAGAACTAATACCAAAAAAAAAAAAAAAAAAAAAAAAAAAGATGTTCTCTTCATCATAGGGGACTGGAATGCAAACGTGGGAAGTCAGGAGATACCTGGAATAACAGGCAAGTTTGGCCTTGGAGTACAAAACGAAGCAGGGCAAAGGCTAACAATTTTTTCCAAGAGAACACACAAGTCATAGCAAACAAACTCTTCCAACAACACAAGAGACAACTCTACACATGGATATCACCAGATGGTCAATACCGGAATCAGATTGATTATATTATTGGCAGTTGAAAATGGAGAAGCCCTATACAGTCAGCAAAAACAAGACTAGGAGCTGACTGTGGCTCAGATTCTGAACTCCTTATTGCAAAATTCAGTCTTAAATTGAAGAAAGTGGGGAAAACCACTAGACCATTCAGGTATGACCTGTATCAAATTTTACTATTCTACAGTGGAAGTAACAAATAGATTCAAGGGATCTGATAGAGCGCCTAAAGTACTATGGGTGGAGGTTTGTAACACTGTACAGGAGGAGGTAATCAAGACCACCCCCAAAAACAGAAATGCAAGAAGGCAAAATGGCTGTCTGAGGAGGCCTTACAAACAGCTGAGAAAAGAGAAGCGGAAGGCAAAGGAGAAAAGGAAAGATGTACCCACGCTGAATGCAGAGTTCCAAAGAAGAGCAAGGAGCATTGAGAAAACATTACTAAGTCAACAATGCAAAGAAATAGAGGAAGACAATAGAATGGGGAAGACTAGAGACCTCTTCAAGAAAATAAGAGATGCCAAACAAACATGTCAGGCAAAAATGGGCACAGTAAAGTAGGCAAATGGTATGGACCTATGAACAACACAAGATTTTAAGAGGAGATGGCAAGAACAGAGTTCAGTTCAGTCACTCGGTTGTGTCTGACTCTTTGTGACCCCATGGACTGCAGCATGCCAGGCTTCCCGGAGCAGAACTATACAAATAAAGTCTCAATGACCCAGATAACCACGATGGTGTGATCACTCACCTAGAGCCAGACATCCTACAGTGCAAAGTCAAGCAGACCTTAGGAAGCATCACTATGAACAAAACAGGTGGAGGGGACAGAATTCCAGCTATTTCAAATCCTAAATGATGGTGCTGTCAAAGTGCTACACTCAATGTGTCAGCAAATTTGGAAAACACAGCAGTGGCCACAGAACTAGAAAATGTCTGTTTTCATGCCAATCTCAAAGAAGTGCAATGCCAAAGAATGCTCAAACTACTATAAACTGCATACTCATTTCACACGCTAGCAAAGTAATGCTCAGAATTCTCCAAGCTAGGCTTCAACAGTACGTGAACCAAGAAATTCCAAATGTTTAAGCCGTATTTAAAAAAGGCAGAGGAACCAGATTCAAATTACCAATATCCACTGGATCATAGAAAAGGCAAGAGAACTCCAGAAAAATATCTATTTCTGCCTCATTGCCTATGCTAAAGGCTTTGACTGTGTGGATCACAACAAACTGTGGCAAATTCTTATTGAGATGGAAATACCAGATCACCTTACCACCTCCTGAGAAAACTGTATGCACGTCAAGAAGCAACAGTTAGAACCTAACGTGGAACAATGGACAGCTTCTAAATTGGGAAAGAAGTATGTCACGGTTGTATATTGTCACCCTGATTATTTAACTTATATGCAAAGTACATCATGTGAAATGATGGACTGGATGAAGCACAAGTTGAAGTCAAGATTGCCGGGAGAAATATCAATAACCTCAGAAATGCAGATGACACCACCCTCATGGCAGAAAGTGAAGAGGAACTAAGCAGCCTCTTGATGGAGGTGAAAGAGGAGAGTCAAAAAGTTGGCTTAAAACTCAACGTTCATAAAACTAAGATCATGGCATGCAGTCACATCACTTCATGCAAATAGATGGGGAAACAATGGAAACAGTGATAGACTATTTTCTTGGGCTCCAAAATCACTGCAGATGGTGACTGCAGCCATGAAATTATAGGACGCTTGCTCCTTGGAAGAAAAGCTATGGCAAACCTACACAGCTTATTAAAAAACAGAGACATCACTTTGTCAACAAAGGTCCCTGTAGTCAAAGCTATTGTTTTTCTAGTAGTAGGGTATGGATTTTAGAGTTGGACCATAAAGAAGGTTGAAAACTGAAGAATTGATGCTTTTGACCTGTGGTGTTGGAGAAGACTCTTGAGCGTCCCTTGTACTGCAAGGAGAACAAACCAGTCAATCTTAAGGAAATCAATCCTGAATATTCATTAGATGGACTGATGTTGAAGCTGAAGCTCCAATACTTTGACCACCTAATATGAAGAACATACTCCTTAGAAAAGACCCTGGTGCTGTGAAAGATTGTAGGCAGGATGAGAAGGAGACGATAGAGGATGATTTGGTTGAATGGCACCACCAACTCAATGCATATGAGTTTGAGCAAACTCCAGGAGATGGTGAAGTACAAGTAAGCCTGGCATGCTGCAGTCCATGGGGTCTCAGAGTCAGACACGACTGAGCAATTTATGTATTTTATTCCAAATGCCTATCCAGCTGTCCAAAAAAAACTTATCTTTAACATTGCTGCTGCATGATGGATTTCTATATGTATTTTAGTTTATTTCTGGATATTTGTACTCATGTGCCAGCACCAAACTAATTAAAGAAACTTTTCATGATGCTGTCTTGTTTGGTAAAACTACTTCCTTCCTAATATAATTTTCCTTTTAGTCTATATATCTACTGTTCTTTGTCTGCTTTTCTTTATGAACTTTATTATCAACTCAATCCCCTTCATTTTAAAAACAATTTTTTTATTTCCTGGGATTCCATTAAGTCTAACAAGTTTCTTAGTTCAAGTTATCTGCCCCAAGTTTCATTTGCCTTCTTATACATCATGTTTAAGAAACTTAACCCTGAAATTTTATGCAGATTTTAAAAGTGACATTGCTTTTCATCAACAGCATATATTAAAGGAGAATGTGTACACAATAACAAACATCATTTTATCCTTTAAAGACATTCTTCTAAAAACATTAAGATATTTCAACTTATTATATTAGGATTCTAGAAAATCAACAAGGCAACAGCAGACTAGAATATTGTTTCTGCAAAAACTATTATATACATTTTAAGATCTGGAATTAATTTCCTAAATAGTGTTTTTTTACTGAAGTGTAGTTGATTTACAGTATTGTTCTGGCCTCTGCTGTACAGCAGAGTGATTCATCTATACACATGTATGCATTATTTTTTCAAATATTCTTCTGCATTATGTTTCATTGAAGATCAGATATAGTTCCCTATAGTTTACAGGGGGACCTTGTTATCCCTGTATTAATAGTTTGATTTACCATTCCAAATTAATTGTTTGATTTACCAACCCCAAACTCCCAGGTTCCTAAATAGTATTTAATATGTAAATAAGTATTAAGATATACTTCTATTTGCCATGTTAAAATATTCCTTCAAATTCTCATTTCCAAATGCTAACTTTTAGCTATAGATATGTTGACTAAATTAATATGATCAGAATATTACATGTTTCCTATACTTAGGAACTGTTTATATTTGAAAATATTTATTCATTTGACAGTGACTATTCTAACTCAGGAAACAAATGTGAATTGACACTGCAGATTTTATTCTAACATTACTTGGCAAACATAACTGCTTTAAATGCTAATGAACAAATCATTGTATTTAAGGAAATAACACTATCCATGACAGTTCAGGAGTCATTTAAAACATAACAGCAATTGTATGTAACACAACCAAAGTAAGTTCAACAAAGTGAGATGACACATGATGAATTAATCTTTCAGCCTTAACTTACAATAACATGTGCATATTTGAACATATAGTGTCTTATTCACTTGAAATGAAGTCTTAGATACTCCAATTATTATTTTGAGACTCACTACAGTGTTATTCAATTTTATTTGTGAACTCATAAAATTCGAGTTGAGAACTCACCTTCTACATGAAAAATATAACTGAAAATAGTTAATTTCCTCATATTCTACAGTTAGTCACTTGAAAAAGGTCATCTATCATCTAATTTGAATTATGGTTGATGGCACCTGTTAATGAAATAAAGTAAAAATAAATATGGTGAAATTATGTATAGTTTCAGATTTTCTTTTACTTTATCTCAGTAACATATATACCCACATACACACCATTCGCACACATATGTAAAATGTAAATACGCTTGAATAGACTTTTTATAAAGTATCACTTACCAAACTAATTTTTTTGTCAGTTAAATTAGCTTGAACCTCTTGTTCTCATTTATTGAAAGAATCGAGGAAACTATTGCAATTTGTTTTAGTAAAATGTGTTCATTCTTATAAAATGAGATCTATGAAACAATATTCTTAGCAAGGGACACAATCTAAAATTAAGGAAACAAAAGCTATAATTTTCTAATAGGCAGAGGGAATGACTACTGCAAAACCTGAGTTTGTAGCTTACATCCAAAATAACTGTAAATGCTCTTATTTATGTCTGCTTTCCAGACACATTTTCTGCTGGTTGAGTATACTGAATTATAATTAGAGTGGTAAGTTATAATGCTTCCTTAATATAGATTGAATAAAAAAGGTTCTTGTCTTGGCTCAAATATAATCATCTCCAAAAGGATACCCTGACTACCATTTTTGCAATTGAAACAAACACCATATACATGCACAGTCATAAAACTTGGGATATTTTTCTTTTTTCAGAGCATTTCATTTATAAAGAGTATATAGCTTATTTATAGTGTTTACAATGTTTAGTCTACTTCATTCCTTGAGAATGTAACCACCATGAGAGCCAGTTATTCATTTTGGTTTATTTACAAGTGTATCCCATGAACTCTGTACATGCCCTGGAATTAAATAACTGTATATGAATGAATAAACTATTACACTGGAGCTTAAAGGGATTAAATAGTCCATAGAGTTTACAAAAAGCCTTAAACAGCTTTCTCCAACTTTAAGGATCTATGATTTTTCTATGGGGAAAACAGGCAGCTATACAAACTTTAAAGTTTAAAAAGTTTCAATGGAGCATTAATTTGATATTTTTCAAACTAAACAACCACTCACTGGTATAGCAAGCAGGTTAGAACTGCTACTAAAACCCAGTCAAAGTGGTGGTAGAAAAGACAGGAGATGAGATAGGGTTAAAAAAAGAAGTGAATGAAGATAGGTAAAGAAAAAATTGCCAGACTAGTTGACTGGCAAAGCAAAAGTCTAGGGTGAGCACTCAATTTTTGTTTGAGCAAATCTTTCAAATAATAGAAATAAGTAAGTTCATAAAGAAACAGTATGATTTGTTACAAATTCCTTGAAATTTAAACAGAGCTTAGATTTAAATGTACATCTTCACTACCAATCTAAATGGCAATGTTTAATAAATTAAAAAGTGTAACTCTATTTTAATGAAGATAAGTTATTTAAGATAGTCATTTTTTAAAAAAATATAATCATTTAAGATAGTCATTAAAAAATAAACCTATCTTTTCCTTCAAGCTTCAGCCATACGAGAGAGCTATCACTGTAATATGCTACATTCTTTGAACTATGCTGTTGCTGATCCACTGGCTGAAGTACTTTTCATTCACAATTCTGCCTACTTTCCATCACTAACCTCTCAGTTCAAATGTCTATTCTCCTCATAGGTCTTTAGGAGCTCTCTAGCTACCTAATGTACCACTACTCAAATCCCATCAAACTAATTAAATCAGTTACATATATTATTGCTTCACTAATTATATAGCTATATAGTTACATAAGTATCTTTAATACATGTATATTATTATTTTCTATCTCCTCAATAAGCTCCCACCCCAATCAGAAAGTTCCATGATAGTTAAAAGAGTATTTTTTTTCTTGTCTTATTCACCGTTATATTCCTGGTACCTATAACAATGCCTAGAACATAGCTGATATTCAACACTTTATTTCTGAATCAATGAATTATTCTAAGCAGTCCATTAATTCTGGTCTCAGGAATAGCAACTTGCCAAATAGACATGTTTGGTTAACATGATCCATGATAAAATCTTCACCTGAGGACAAACTTTTATTTTTCCTTTTTAAAAAATGTTCAATTCAAGGACTTAAGTATACAAAATTGGCTCAATTATTTATGTATGGTGAGGTTGTATTTATTTGTGGAAATAAAAATATGAAAAATTTCATTAATTAAATTAAAATATTTTAATTTAAAGTAAAATTATTTAAATAATTTATTAAAATATACACAGTATAAAATTTGACTGAGTTTATTGTTTTTAGTAATGTGATAAGCTAGAGTTTGGGTATGCTGTTCTTTTTTTTTTTTTAATGCTGTTCTTTAGTAGAGAGGATACGTAAGGCAAGGTCATTCAAGTCAATTCAATTTATGAATTACCCAAGAAGATATATAGTTAATCTGCATATCAATAATTATTCCCCGCCTCTATTATATGTAACATATTCTAAGGGCGTTTATTTGTATATGTATGAGTGTGTATAAATATACATAAAGTATATATATATATATATGCAGGTGTATATGATGTATGTACATGAAAATTTATATATATACTTATACACACACACACTTTTTCTGTTAAGGATTCTTTAACTATTCATACAGAGCAGTTGTTCTCAACCATTGTGCTTTTGGTCTCCAGAGGCCACTTGGCAACAGCTGGAGACATTTTGATTTTCACATCTGAGCACTGCTTCTGACTTTTTGTGAATAGATTGTGCCTCTGACATTTAGTGGCAGAGATGCTACTAAATCTGCTCCAGTGCACAGGATGACCTCCCATAAAAAAGAATAATCTGACCCATATAGTCAATAGAACTTTTACAGACTGGACGTTTGGGTCCCTTCAGAATTCATATTTCATATTTATACTATAAATTAAATGCCAATAATTTGATTAACTAGAAGGAATTAACAAATTACTGGAAACATACAACAAAACTGTACCATGGAAAAACAATGTCTGAACAGAATAATTATTAGTTTAGTAAGTAATCAAATTGAATCTGTGAGGAATTTAAATCAGTAATCAAAACCTCCAACAAAGTCCAAGACAGATGGTTTCACTGTTGAATTCTACCAAATATTTAAATAAAAACTAATATCAATCCTTGTATAACTCTTTCAGAATACAGGAAGGAAGAGGACTCTTTCAAATGTGCTTCACAGACCATGATTAATCTGATACTAAATTTAGATAGGAAGCCGTAAGAAAATTACAGGCTAATATCCCTGATGAACAGAGAAAAATCCTCAACAAAATATTAACAACCTGAATTCAACAAAATTAAAAAAAATAATAAATCATGATCAACTGGGATTTACTCTACAGATGCAAGGATGGTTCAACATCCACAATCAATATGATATACTACATCAGCAAAATAAAGGATAAATATTAATATCTCAAAAGATGAAGAAAAAGCATTTGACAAGGCATCAGAATTTATGATTAAAAACTCTCAAAGTGAATATAGAGGAAATGTACCTCACCATAATAAAGACTTTACATGACCAACTCACAGATAATATCATACTCAGTGGTGAAAAACTGAAAGTTTCCCCCCAAAATCAGGAACAAGACAAGAATTCACATTCTCATCACTTTTATTCAGCATAGTATTAGTAGTCCTAACCAGGGCAATTAGGCAAGAAAAGGCTCCAAATCAGAAAAGAAAACCCTAAACACTCCATCAAAAATTGCTCAAACTAAAAAAAAGTTCAGTAAAGGATACAAATATCAATATATAAAAATCTGTTGCTTTTCTGGGCACTAATAACTATTAGAAGAAGAAATTAGGAAAACAATTTCATTGATAACTGCATCAAAAGAACACCAAGGTATAAATTTAAGCAAGGAAGTGAAAGACCTATACACTAAAAGCTGTAAAACATTCATGAAAAAAACTGAATACACAAATAATTGGAACAATATTCCGTGTTCATAGATTGGAGGAATTAACATTTTTAAAATGTCTATACTATTCAAAGCCATCCACAGATTCAAAGTGAACTCTGCAAAATGTCCAGTAAAATTTCCACATATTTTTTTTCCATTTTTTTTTTTTTTTTAGTTGGAGGCTAATTACTTTACAATATTGTAGTGGTTTTTGCCATACATTGACATGAAACAGCCATGGATTTACAAGTATACCCCATCCCGATTCCCCCTCCCACCTCCCTCCCCACCCCATCCCTTTGGGTCTTCCCAGTGCACCAGCCCTGAGCACTTGTCTCATGCATCCAACCTGGGCTGGTGATCTCTTTCACCCTTGATAGTATACTTGTTTCAATGCTATTTTCTCAGAACATCCCACCCTCGCCTTCTCCCACAGAGCCCAAAAGTCTGTTCTGTACAACTGTGTCTATTTTTCTGTTTTGCATATAGGGTTATCATTACCATCTTTTAAAATTCCATATATATGCATTAGTATACTGTATTGGTCTTCATCTTTCTGGCTTAATTCACTCTGTATAATGGGCTCCAGTTTCATTCATCTAATTAGAACTGATTCAAATGAATTCTTTTCAATGGTTGAGTAATATTACATTATGTATATGTACCACAGCTTTCTTATTCATTCATCTGCTGATGGGCATCTAGGTTGTTTCCATGTCCTGGCTATTATAAACAGTGCTGTGATGAACAATGGGGTGCACGTGTCTCCTTCAGATCTGGTTTCCTCAGTGTGTGTGCCCAGAAGTGGGATTGCTGGGTTATATGGCAGTTCTATTTCCAGTTTTTTAAGGAATCTCCACACTGTTCTCTATAGTGGCTGTACTAGTTTGCATTCCCACCAACAGTGTAAGAGGGTTCCCTTTTCTCCACACCCTCTCCAGCATTTATTGCTTGTAGACTTTTGGATAGCAGCCATCCTGACTGGCATGTAATGGTACCTCATCGAGGTTTTGATTTGCATTTCTCTGATAATGAGTGATGTTGAGCATCTTTTCATGTGTTTGTTAGCCATCTGTATGTCTTCTTTGGAGAAATGTCTGTTTAGATCTTTGGCCCATTTTTTGATTGGGTCATTTATTTTTCTGGAATTGAGCTGCAGGAGTTGCTTGTATATTTTTGAGATTAATCCTTTGTCTGTTGCTTCGTTTGCTATTATTCTCTCCCATTCTGAAGGCTGTCTTTTCACCTTGCTTATAGTTTCCTTTGTTGTGCAAAAGCTTTTAAGTTTCATTAGGTCCCATCTGTTTATTTTTGCTTTTATTTCCAATATTCTTCGAGGTGGGTCATAGAGGATCTTGCTGTGATTTATGTCAGAGAGTGTTTTGCCTATGTTCTCCTCTAGGAGTTTTATAGTTTCTGGTCTTACATTTAGATCTGTAATCCATTTTGAGTTTCTTTTTGTGTATGGTGTTAGAAAGTGTTCGAGTTTCATTCTTTTACAAGTGGTTGACCAGTTTTCCCAGCACCATTTGTTAAAGAGGATGTCTTTTTTCCATTGTATATTTTTGCCTCCTTTGTTGAAGATAAGGTGTCCATAGGTACAAGGATTTATCTCTGGGCTTTCTATTTTGTTCCATTGATCTATATTTCTGTCTTTGTGCTAGTACCATACTGTATTGATGACTGTGGCTTTGTAGTAGAGCCTGAAGTCAGGCAGGTTGATTCCTCCAGTTCCATTCTTCTTTCTCAAGATTGCTTTGGCTATTCGAGGTTTTTTGTATTTCCATACAAATTGTGAAATTATTTGTTCTAGTTCTGCAAAAAATACCGTTGGTAGCTTGATAGGGATTGCATTGAATCATTAGATTGCTTTGGGTAGTATACTCATTTTCACAATATTGATTCTTCAACCCATGAACACGGTAGATTTCTCCATCTATTTGTGTCCTCTTTGATTTCTTTCATCAGTGTTTTATAGTTTTCTATGTATAGGTCTTTTGTTTCTTTAGGTAGATATGCTCCTAAGTATTTTATTCTTTTTGTTGCAATGGTGAATTGTATTGTTACCTTAATTTCTCTTTCTGTTTTCTCATTGTTAGTGTATAGGAATGCAAGGGATTTCTGTGTGTTAATTTTATATCTTGCAACTTTACTATATTCATTGATCAGATCTAGTAATTTTCTGGTAGAGTCTTAAGGGTTTTCTATGTAGAGGATCATGTCATCTGCAAACAGTGAGAGTTTCACTTCTTTTCCTATCTGGATTCCTTTTATTTTTTTTTCTGCTCTGATTGCTGTGGCCAACACTTCCAAAACTATGTTGAATAGTAGTGGTGAGAGTGGGCACCCTTGTCTTGTTCCTGGCTTTAGGGGAAATGCTTTCAATTTTTCACCATTGAGGATAATGTTTGCTGTGGGTTTGTCATATATAGCTTTTATTATGTTGAGGTATGTTCCTTCTATTCCTGCTTTCTGGAGAGTTTCTATCATAAATTGATGCTGAATTTTGTCAAAAGCTTTTTCTGCATTTATTGAGATAATCATATGGTTTTTATCTTTCAATTTGATTTTTTTAAATTTGTTAATGTGGTGTATTACATTGATTTGTGGATATTAAAGAATCCTTGCATTCCTGGGATAAAGCCCACTTGGTCATGATGTATGATTTTTTAAATATGTTGTTGGATTCTGTTTACTAGAATTTTGTTAAGGATTTTTACATCTATATTCATCAGTGATATTGGTCTGTAGTTTTCTTTTATCGTGGCATCTTTATCTGGTTTTGGAATTAGGGTGATGGTGGCCTCATAGAATGAGTTTGGAAGTTTACATTCTTCTGCAATTTTCTGGAAGAATTTGAGTAAGATAGGTGTTAGCTCTTCTCTAAATTTTTGGTAGAATTCAGCTGTGAAGCCATCTGGTCCTGGACTTTTGTTTGCTGGAAGATTTCTGATTACAGTTTCGATTTCCATGCTTGTGATGAATCTTAACTTCTATTTCTTCCAGGTTCAGTTTTGGAAAGTTATACTTTTCTAAGAATTTGTCCATTTCTTCCAAGTTGTCCATTTTATTGGCATAGAGCTGCTGGTAGTCGTCTCTTATGATCCTTTGTATTTCTGTGTTGTCTGTTGTGATCTCTCCATTTTCATAAAACAAATAGTCCAATAATTTGCATGCCACCAAAAAGACCCAAAATAGCCAAAGCAATCTTAAGAAAGAACAACAAAGCTAGAGGCATCATGCCTCCTTATTTCAAACTATATTACAAACCTATAGTCATCACAGAACTGTTTGATGTCAGCATAGAAAGAGACACATATGCTAAATGGAACAGAATTGACCACCCAGACATAAACCTACACATTTATGGCTGATTAATTTGTGACAAAGGAGTCAAGATATACCAAGGGAAAGCAAGTCTCTTCAGTAAATTGTATTGGAAATACTGGACAGCCACATACAAAAAATGAAACTGGATCACTATCTTATACCATACACAAGATTAACTCAAAATATATAAAGATTTGAACATAAAACCAGAAACCACGAAATTCCTATTAAAAAACATGGGCATTAAGCTTACTGACTTAAATGACTTAGTTTACTGTTTTGAATCAATTGATGAATTGATGCTTTTGAACTGTGGTATTGGAAAAAATTCTGGAGAGTCCCTTGAACTGCAAGGAAATCCAACCAGTCAATCCTATAGGAATTAAGTCCTGAATATTCATTGGAAGGACTGATGTTGAAGCTGAAACTCCAATGATTTGGCCACCTGATGCGAAGAATCAACTCATTTGAAAAGAGTCTAATGCTGGGAAAGATTGAAGGCAGGAGGAGAAGGGGACGACAGAGGGTGAGAAGGTTGGATGGCATCACTGACTCAATGGACATGAGTTTGAGTCAACTCCAGCGGTTGGTAATGGACAGGAAGACCTGGCGTGCTGCAGTCCATGAGGGTGCAAAAAGTTGGACATGACTGAGTGACTGAACTGTACTGAAGCTTATTGAAATCAGTCTTGGTAATGATTTTTATAACAGTTCTCCAAAACAAAGGAAACAAAAGCAAAAATCAACAAGTATGACTACATATAAGTTAAAAGCTTCTACACACCAAAGAAAATCATGAAAATGAAAAGGCAACCTTTCAAATAGGAAACGATACTTATGGTTTACATATGTGATAAGGGGTTAATATTCCAAGCATAAAAAATTCACAACTCAGTTACAAAAATAAATAATTCCTATTTTAAAAACAGACAGAGGATCTGAGTAGAGTATACCAAAGATGATATGCAAATGGCAAACAGGTACATGAAATGGTGTTCACTGTCATGATGAGAAATGCAAATCAAAATTGCAATGCCATATAACCTTACTCCCTGTTAGAACAGCTATTGCCAAAAAGACAAAAGACACACATTGGTGAAAAAGGGGAACTTTAGCTCATTGCTGGTAGAAATTTAAGTGAGTACAGACACTATAGAAAATACTATGGAAGTTCCTCAAAACATTAAGAGAAATACAACATTATACAGAAATTCCATTTCTAGATATGTATCCAAAGGATATGAAACACTAACTCAAAAAGATACCTGTACCCACATGCTTACTACAGCACTGTTTGCAACAGGAAAGACATGAAAACAGCATCATCCATCAGTGGATGAAAGAAGAAAATGTGATTTTATGTTATATCTAAGAATTGAATTCTGAACAACACTGAGTTAGGAGTGTTGACCTTTCATGTAGTCAAAAATCTAGGTATACCTTTACAGTTGGTCCTCCATATCTGCAGTTCTGTATCCACAGATTTCACCAGCAGTGGATTGTTTTGTACTGTAGTATATATTTCTTGAAAAAATACACATGTAAGGTGACCCATGTAGTTCCAGCCAGTACTATTCAAAGGTCACTTATAAACACACCCCCACATACAAACAGAGGGATATCATCCTGAAATAAAAAAGGAAATCCTGACAGTTGTGACAACTTGGATGGACCATGAGGGTATTATACTAAGTGAAAGAAATCAGGGCTTCCCTTGTGACTTCAGCTGGTAAAGAATCTGCCTGCAGTGCAGGATACCTGGGTTTGATCCCTGGGTTGGGAAGATTCCCTGGGAGAAAAACAAATATCATGTGTCCCCACTTTTACATGGATCTAAAAAACAAAACAAAACAGCCCCCAAAGCAAAATTCATAGATAGAGTAAAGAGATCAGTGATTGCCAGATGTTGGGGATAGGCGTGTGTGTGAAATGACTGAAGGTGATCAGTAGGTACAAACTTAAAAATAAAGGCATTGCCCTTTCCTTTCAGTAAGTGAAAACAAGCATAATTCTGAAACACACTAAGTAAGGAGGTATATTTGAACAACAGGTGGATTTAATAAAATTTTTCATTAAGTATGAAATCCTTAATATTTGTATAGCTAACCAAGTAAAATCCTAGATAAAAATTCTTATAAACACTGGAATAAATATGTAGTGAATACAAAGCTGAAAGCATCTATTTCCATATATTTATGAGCTTTTTCCTTTCAGATAAAGTCAAGATATATTTTAGTTAGAGCCTACAAACATCTTCCTTTCAAAGAAGAAAGCCATATAAATAATTCACCTGGATATCAATTATTTTTAAAGGACATCTTAAGTCTCAATGTGCAACCATAACAATTCACTTTTAAACTTTGAAAATGTTTAATACTTGATATTAATTTCATGTTAAACTAAAGTACATATATGTACATATGTGGATACTCAAATATAGGGTTGTGTGTCTAAGAATTATATTAATACCATAATAAATTTAATATTATAAGATGGGAATTAAACATGAGACATCAACTTATACTTATCCTAAAAAATAATTACTCTCAAACATTGAGATCAACAGAGGTAATCACATTTTTAGCTAAAGACTTCTTCAGTTCAGTCACTCAGCCATGTCCAACTCTTTGTGACCCCATGGACTGCAGCACACCAGGCCTCCCTGTCCATCACCAACTCCCGGAGCCTACTCAAACTCATGTCCGTCGCATCGGTGATGCCATCCAACCATCTCATCCTTGGTCGTCCCCTTCTCTTCCTGCCTTCAACCTTTCCCAGCATTAGGATCTTTTCCAATGAGTCAGTTCTTCATAACAGGTGCCCAAAGTAATGGAGCTTCAGCTTCAGCTTCAGCATCAGTCCTTCCAATGAGTATTTTGGACTGATTTCTCTTAGGATTGACTGGTTTGATCTCCTTGCAGTCCAGGGAACAAGAGTCTTCTCCAACACCACAGTTCAAGGGCATTAATTCTTTGGTGTCCAGATTTCTTTATGGTCCAACTCTCACATCCATACATGACTACTGGAGAAACCATAGCTTTTACTAGACAGCCCTTTGTTGGGAAAGTAGTCTCTGCTTTTTAATATGCTGTCTAGTTTGGTCATAGCTTTTCTTCCAAGGAGCAAGACTTCTTATCAGCTACTATCTCTGAAAATAGGTGACACATTAAGTTGGATTACATAAGTATTTATGAACTCTATGTCCATGAACTCCATGTGCAGTTTAAATCGACTTTTCTGTTAACATTTGATGAAAAGACTGCTATTTTTCAAAACGCAAATAGTGACTTCAAATAATCAAAGCATATTTTTAATTTACAAATACATAAGCTTACATTGCCACATTTTAGTGCTATTGTGGCATTGTTTCATCATTTGTTCATCACATTTGCTTATTTTAATAACCAGCCTCTTATTAAGTGCACTCCATGATTTTACAAATTTTATGGGTGGGGGTTTAATAAAACAAATAAACTTTTTCTGTCTTCCTACAAAGAACCTCATTTTTTAGGTAAAATGACCCACTTCATAAATAAGGACACAGACTTCACAAACAGTTCCTTCTTGTTGTTTATGTTATGATGTCACTGATGAAGCATTAAACAGATTCAGCATAATAGGACAGGGAAGGCAAAGGTAAATTTCAAAAGTGTTGTTGTAGACAGTCAGCTGTGGATGTCTCTGGTGGTGAAAGTAAAGTCTGGTTCTATAAAGAAAAATACTGCATAGGAACCTGGAATGTTAGACCCATGAATCAAGGTAAATTGGACATGATCAAGCAGGAGGTTGCAAGAGTGAACATCTACATTTTAGGAATAAATGAACTAAAATGAATGGGAATGGATGAATTTAATTCAGATGACCATTTTATCTACCATTGTGGGCAAGAATCCCTTAGAAGAAACATAGTAGTCCTCATAGTCAACAAAAGAGTCCAAAATGCAGTACTTGGGTGCAATCTCAAAAACAAAGGAATGATCTCAGTTTGTTTTCAAGGTAAATCATTCAACAACAAAGTAATCCAAGTTTATGCCCAACCACTGATGCCAAAGAAGCTAAAGCTGAACAATTCTATGAAGACCTATAAGACCTTCTAGAAATAACACCCCCCAAAAGATGTCCTTTTCATCGTAGGGAACTGGAATAAAAAGTAGGAAGTCAAGAGATACCCAGAATAACAGGCAAGTTTGGCCTTAGAGTAGAAAATGAAGAAGGACAAAGGCTAAGAGAGTTTTATCAAGAGAACATGCTGGTCATAGCAAACACTGTTTTCCAAAAATGCAAGAGATAACTCTACACATGGACAACACCAGACAGTAAACACTGAAATCAGATTTATGTTCCTTGCAGCCAAAGATGGAGAAGTTCTATGCAATCAGTAAAAACAAGACCTTGAGGTGACTGTGGTTCAGATCATGAGCTCCTTAATGCAAAATTCAGACAAATTGAAGAAAGTAGGGAAAATCACTGGTCCTTTTAAGTATGACCTAAATCAAATTCCTTATGATTACACATTGGAGGTGACAAGGGAATGTTAGATATAGTAAATAGAGTGCCTGAAGAACTATGGATGTTTGTAACTCTGTACAGGAGACAGTGACCAAAATGAACTCCAAGCAAAAGAAATGCAAGAAGGCAAGTTGATTGTCTGAGGTGTTTTACAAATAGTTATGGAAAGAAGGCAAGTGAAGGGCCAGGGAAAAAGGGAAAGATACACTGAACTGAATGTAGAGTTAAAGAATATCAAGGAGAGATAAGAAGGCCTTAAATTAATAACACAAAGAAATAGAGGAAAACAAAAGAATGAGAAAGACTAGAAATCTCTTTAAGACAAATGGAGGTATCAAGGACAGAAACAGTAAGTACATAGCAGAAGCAGAACAGATTAAGAAAAAGTGGTAAGAATACACAGATGATCTGTGCAAGAAAGGTCTTACTGACCCAAATAACCTTGAGATGTAATCATTCAGCTGGAGCCAGACATCCTTGAGTGTGAAATCAAGTGGGCCCTGGGAAGCATTACAATAAACAAAGCCAGTGGAGGTGATGGAATTCCAGCCAAGCTATTTCAAATCCTAAAAGATAATGATGTTAAAAGTGCTGCATTCAATATGTCAGCACATTTGGAAAACATAGCAGTGGCCACAGGACTGGAAAAGGTCAGTTTTCATTCTAATCCCAAAGAAGGGCAATGCCAAAGAATGTTCAAACTGCAATAAAATTGCACTCATTTCACATGTTAACAAGGTAATGCTCAAAATCTTTCAAGCTAGGTTTCAGTAATACATTAGCTGAGAACTTCCAGGTATACAAGCTGGATTTCAAACAGGCAGAGGAACCAGAGATCAAATTTCTAACATTTGGTGGATAATGGAGAAAACAAAGGAATTTAAAACACATACACACACACACACACACACACACACACACACACACACGTTGGTTTCTGCTTCATTGACTATGCTAAAGCATTTGACTCTGTGGATCACAGCAAACTGTGGAAAATTCTATATGCAGGTCAGAAAACAGCAGTTAGAACAAACATGGAACAACAGACTGGTTCAAAATTGGGAAAGAAGTATGATAAGGTTGTATATTGTCACTCTGCTTTTAAACTTATATGCAGACTTCAGTTCAGTCACTTAGTCCTATCCAACTCTTTGTGACCCCATGGACTGCAGAATGCCAGGCTTCCCTGTCCATCAAAAACTCTGAGTTTACTCAAACTCATGTCCATTAGGTCAGTGATGTCATCCAACCATTTCATCCTCGGTCATCCCCTTCTCCCCCCACCTTCAATCTTTCCCAGCATCAGGATCTTTTCAAATGAGTCAGTTCTTTGCATCAGGTGACCAAAGCATTGGAATTTCAGCTTCAGTATCAGTCCTTCCAATGAATATTCAGGACTGATTTCCTTAAGGACGGACTGGTTAGATCTTCTTGCAGGCCAAGGGAATCTCAAGAGTCTTATCCAACATCACAGTTTAAAAGCATCAATTCTTCAGTGCTCAGCTTTCTTTATAGTCCAACTCTCACATCCATACATGACTACTGGGAAAAACCATAGCTTTGACTAGATGGACCTTTGTTGGCAAAGTAATGTCTCTGCTTTTTACTGTGCTATCTAGGTTGGTCATAACTTTTCTTCCAAGGAGCAAGTGTCTTTTAATTTCATGGCTGAAGTCACCACCTGCAGTGATTTTGGAGCTCAAAAATACATAGTCTCAATGTTTCCACTGTTTCTCCGTCTATTTGACATGAAGTGATGGAACCAGATGCCGTGATTTTAGTTTTCTGAATTTTAAGTTTTAAGCCCACTTTTTCACTCTCTTCTTTCACTTTAATCAAGAGGCTCTTTAGTTCCTCTTCACTATCTGCCTTAAGGGTGGTGTCATCTGCATATCTGAGGTTATTGATATTTCTCCCCACAATCTTGATTCCAACTTGTGCTTCATTCAGCCCAGAGTTTCTCATGATGTACTGTGCCTACAAGATAAACAAGCAGGGTGTCAATACACAGCCTTGACATACTTCTTTCCCTATTTGGAATCAGGTTGTACATTATGCAAAATGCCAGGCTGGATAAATCACCAGCTGGAATAGGGATTGTCAAGAGAAATATCCACAACCTCACAGATGCAGGTGATATCACTCTAATAGCAGAAAGCAAAGAGGAACTAAAGAGCTTCTTGATGAGGGTGAAAAAGTAGTGGAAAAGGTGTCTTAAAAGTAAACATCCAAAAAACTAAGATCATGGCATGCAGTCCCATCACTTCATGACAAATAGAAGGTGGAAAACTGGAAGCACTGACAGATTTTATTTTTTTGGGCCAAGATCATTGAGATCAACAAGACCACCAAGATCACTGTGGATGGTGACTATGGCCATGAAACTACAAGACTCTTGCTCCTTGGAAGGAAATCTATGTGAGAAAACTAGACAACATATTGAAAAGCAGAGACATCATTTTGCCAACTATGGTCCATATAATCAAAGCTATGGTTTTTCTAGTAGTCATGTATGGATATGAGATTTGGACCATAAAGAAGGCTGAACACCAAAGAACTAGTATTCTTGAACTATGAGGCTGGAGAAAACTATTCGGAGTCGCTTGAACAACAAGATTAAATAAGTCAATCCTAAAGGAAATCAACTCTGAATATTCATTGGAAGGACTGATGCTGAAACTCCAATACTTTGGCCACCAGATGGGAAGAGCTGACTCATTGGAAAAGACCATGATGCTTGAAAACATTGAGGGCAGGAGGTGAAGGGGGTGACAGAGGATTAGACGATTGGATGACATCACCGACACAATGGACATGAGTTTAAGCCAACTCTGGGTGATAGTGAAGGACAGGGAAGCCTGGCGTGATGCAGTCCACGGGGTCTCAAAGAGTCAGACACAACTTAGTGATTGAAAAATAAGAGCAAAAGACCCGAAATAGCCAAGGAGATCTTAAGAAAAACAAAGCTAGAATCATCATGCCTTTTTATTTCAAACTACATTACAAAGCTATCGTCATTAAAACTGTTTAATGTCAGCATAAAAAGAGACACGTGATATATGAACCAGAATTGAAAGCCCAGACATAAACTTACATATACGGTTGACCATTTTATGGCAAACGAGCCAAGATGTACAATTAGAAAGCAAGTCTCTTCAGCAAATTTATTTGGAAAAATTGGACAGCTCCATACAAAAGAATGAAACTGGACCACTATCTTGTACCATACATAAAAGTTAACTCAAAATGGATGAATATTTGAACATAAGACTTGAAACAACAGAACTTCTCAAAGAAAACATGGGCATAAAACTTACTGACTCAGTCTTGGCAATGGTTTTTGGACATTACTCCAAAAGCACCAATAGCAAAAAAAAAAGAAGAAGAAGAAATTGGAACATTAACTAACTAACTTGTGCACCGCAAAGGAAACCATCACAAAAATGAAAAGGCAGGACTTTCCTGGTGGTCCAGTTATTAAGAATCTGCCTGCCAATGCACGGGACAAGAGTTCAGCCCTTGGTCCAGGAACATCCCACATACTTACTGCAGAGCAACTAAGTCCATGGACCGCAACTACTGAAACTCATGCATATGGAACCTATGCTCTGCAATAAGAGAAGCCACTGTAATGAAAACCCCACACACCGCAGCAAAGAGTAGCCTCACCCGCCATAACTATTAATAGAGAAAGCCTAGGAGCAGCAAGCAACAAAGGCCCAACAGAGCTAAAAATTAACCAACCAATAAATCTTTTTTTTTTTTTAAATGAAAAGGCAACCTCCCGAATGGTAAAAATACTTGCAATTCATGTATCGGATAAGGCATTAACATCTAAGTTATAAAAACTCACAACTCAATAATAAAAACAATAAAACAGTCCTATTTTAAAAAATGGGCAGAGGATCTGAATAGATGTGTTCCCAAAGATGATGCACAATTGGACAATATGTACATGAAATGATGTTCAGTATCACAATGAGAAATGCAAATCAAAACTAAGAGATACAAACTCGACCCTATTAGAAGAAGAGCTAATGTCAAATAGACAAAAAACAACACGTGTTGGTGAGAAAAGGGAACCTTAACTCACTGTTGATGGGAATGTAAATGGGTATAGCCACTACAGAAAACCAGTATGAAGTTTCCCCACAAACTAAAAATAGAGCTACCATATTATCCAGCAATTCCATTTCTAGGTATTTATCCAAAGGATATGAAACACTAACTCAAAAATATATCCTCACCCCTATTTTCACTGCAGCATTATTTTCAATAGGCAAAACATGGAAACAATGCAGTGTTCACTGATGAGGAAAATGGGATTTTATATTATATAAATAGTTGGCTCTTGAATAATACTGGGGCTAGGGGTGCTGACCTTTCATGAAGACAAAAATCTGAGTACATCTGTACAGCTGACCCTCCCTACCTGCAGTTCTATATCCACAGATTTCACCAACAGTGGATTGTTTTTTATTATAGGACATATTTCTTGAAAAAATCCACATGTAAATGGACCTTCGCAGTTCCAGTCCATCAGTCCATGTTGTTCAGAGGTCAATTAAATACACACACACACACACACACACACACACACACACACATACACATCATGGGATAGTATCCAGCAATGGCACAAGATGCCATTTGTGACACCTTGACTGGCCCTTGAGAGTATTACACTAATTGAAATAAGTCATACAGAGACAGAAGTATCGTGTGGCCTCCCTAATGTGTGGAATTAAAAAAAACAAAAAACACTAAACTGATTTCATAGATATAGTGAATAGATCATAGATCAGTGGTTGCCAGAAGTGGGGGTTGGGGGTATAAAATGAGTGAAGTGATCAAAAAGTACAAATTTAAAAATCAACATATCATCTTTTCTTTTCAGAAAATATAAATAATTGGGCATAGTTCTGAAACACAAATCAGTAGATGTATCTGAATAACAGGTAGGTTTGGTAAGTGTTTTCATTAAGCATGAAACACTTTACATTTGTATAATCAAGAAAATTCTAGATAAAAACTCCTATAAACAATAGTAAATATGTGGGGAATACAAAACTGAGAGCATCTCTAGCCACCTTTTGTATGAACATACCTACAAGCATCTTGCTATCAAAGAAAGCCATATAAATAATTCACCTTGATATCAATATTTTCAAAGTACATTTTTATTGTTGCTGAAAGTAGTCACAGTGTTGAAATATCAAAATTTATTTTTAAACTTTAAAAATGTTTAATACTTGATATTCATTTCAAATTGACCTAAAGTAGGTGTATGTACACGTGTTGATGTGCACATAGAAGGTTGCAAGTTTAAGAATTACATTTATACCATAATAAGTTCAAGATAGTAATATGGGAATTAAGCATGAAACATCAACTTACACTTATCATAACAGATCATCACTCCCAGTATCAGGGGCAATAGAAGTAATCACATTTTTGCTAAGGAATTCTTATCAGCTCCTACTAACTTTGAAAATAGGTGACACATTATCTCATGAACCCAATGTACAATTTTTAAATAAACTTTTCCATTAACATTTACTGAAAAGACTGACATTTTGCATAAAACAAATAGAGACTTAAAATAATCACAGTATAATTTTAATATACCAAATACATAGATTTAAATTGCTACATTTTAGTTCTACTGTGGCATTGCTTAATTTGTTCATTATCTTTGTTTATTCTTATCAGCAGTCTCCCCATCATTAACTGCACTGTTTCCCTGATTTCACACATCCCATTATATGCAAAGGCTTGTTATTTTTACTTCCTTAACACCTCTGAAATTTACCTTTGCCTTCCCAAGACCATTATCCTGAATTTGTTTAATGTTTCGTCAATTATATCATGATGTAACTAACAAGAAGGAACTGATTATGAAGTCTGTGTCCTTATCTGTGAAAGGTGAGTTTATCTAAAAGATGAGGTTCTTCATAGGAAGGCAGAAAAGGTTTGCTTTCTTATCCCCTCACTCATAAAATGTAAACTTCTTCAAAACACAAAACAGACCAACCAGCAAAGGATATTATGCCTCCATGGATTCCATGATGAAGTACTGGTAATGCTTAATGAAATTTTAGTAAATATCTAGGCCAGCTGTAGAAGTCGCTCTGCCTGGACCAGAAATGCAGTTCCACAGCTGCACTGGGTTGGTGCTTACTCAAAATTGGTCTTTAACACTCTCAGCAATCTGCCATCACCTAGACACATGCAGCACTCTTTTGTATTAAGTATACCATATCCAGTTCAAGTGCTTACTCCCTTTCCCAAAGCACCTCTTGCACTTTCCTCCACCTGCGCTTATAGTTTCCTTATTTTTTCTCCTCTTTGGAATAATCTATTTTCCCACCTTTTACTATCATTTCAATTTCAAGCTTAAATTGCACCTCTAGCCTGCCTTCTTCTAGTTCTCAAATGGATATGACCTCTAACTTCATCTCTAAACATGCTTGTTTCCTAAGAAATTTCTCATGAGTGCTATACATTATCTCTAAGTATAGCTACTTGAACCTAACACACATTTCATCCTAACGATAAATTCAGAGCAGAGAACATGCATCATGCAGTTTTTACATTCTTAGTGAAAAATTGTCACATGTCAAATAAGCATTTTCATATTTTTATCATCTAAATTAATCATGCTATAGGAAGGACATAGCATAGTTTATGAACTAGTGCAGACATGAGCGTTAAGTTTCTCATAGCTCCTTTCACAAGGAAAACTCCCACAAGGAGTTTTCCCACCCGACTGCTTCCTGTTGTAAGTGCCATCAGGACTGTCATAGCTTTCAGGGTGAAGCCATGAGCAACATGGAAAACAACCTGGAGGATATAGAGTTACAACCATGGAAGGGAATGCCCCATCCAGTGTAAGGAACAAGGGGTCTGAAAAGTTCAAAACCAGGATACATACGAGGATAATGGAATTGGCCATTATCTACGCAGTTACAGAGATATTCTGCAGAAGGACGATGAAAAAATGAGTGTAGCAAAGGGTGTGAGTCAGGGAGCCTCTGCTGTGGTTTAAGAAGAGTGGGGTAGGAGAAAATGAGGAGCAGATCATGAAATGAAGATCCCTTAGCTACAGAGACTATTGAATTCAAGCTCAGCTTAGGCAGAACTGTTATGCTGAGTTTAGGATCCTGGTTGAAACAAATCTGGGTTACTGTGTGGACTCCTCTGTGGGCTCACAGTTAAAATCTTCAGTCTCAGCAGGAGCACACCCCTTCCTATTAAAATAACAGCAGCTTTTTGATATGGGAACAAGCTGCAAAGTCCTCCTCTCTGCAAGGCAACAAAGTGCCCCCTCAAAAGTTATCTGCATCTTTTTTCCTGGGTACCAGATTGATAATTAGGGTTAAATTCCAGAACAGCCCCAGTGGATATATTCCCATTGTGATAACCCATAAAGTCATCAAATTGGATAGATCCAGCAATAATTCATTGTGGGGTAGAAATGGTGCATCAAGGATCAGGCCCGAGCAGTACTAGAAGGCTTAAGTAAATTGCATAAGTACAAAGCCTAAATTCCCATGTCACCCACCATATTTTCATTCTTCCTTCACTTTGTTATCTATAGGGATATGGAAGGAATATGGAAAGTTTAACTTGGTTTATAGATAGATTGGTTCAGTATCTAAAACAACACCCTCCCCCCCAAAAAAATGGAGGCTACATTGCATCCATTCAGTGGTAACACAATGAAGGAGTGAAAATCTTCCCAGTGAACAGCGGTCCTACTCTTAAAACCAGTGACTTAATAGGGAAGGAGATATAGCCAGATATGAGAATTTGTGGAACTATGGGCAATGGTGAATGGGCTTAAAATGTTGAAATAGCAGATAAAATAAGGTCTATGGGAGAACTATGTGGATGGACATATGAAAGGGGGCATCAAGTGACATTTTTCATGTCCGATATAAATGCCTACCAGCAAGCACACACCATGGAAAGAGTGCTGAACTACCAAGTAGACAAAATTACTTGTTGATATTAAACAGTCTTTGTTACTGGCTATGCAAGACCTGGCATAACAAGTACAGGAATGGAGTAATCACCGGGTAAAGATGGAGACCACACCAGGGCCCAAAGGCATGAATTTTAACAATCTAGCTTCCGCCATCTCAGAATGTTTAATGTCTCCAAAAGAAAGACCAATTCTGAAGCACCAATATGGCACATTTCCTGAGAAAACAAATTATCCTGTTACCAAGGGTAACAAATCATTCCCATAGAAATTGACATCAATTCTGATTATAGAGAATTTTTTTTTTCCTTATCAACAGAGCCCCAGTCATCATCACCATCTAGGGACTTACAAAATGCCTGATATATAGGCATGAATTTATACACAATATAGCATATAGCCAGGGAACACATTAATACTGAAGGGAAGTGCAGAACAATGCAACTCCTGTGTACACTCCACAGAAAATAATTAGTATGGTTATTTCCTGAGGAAGGAAGTCCAATAAAACTCATATTACCATTACACACATCTTAAGCTTTCCCAATGGACTCATGAAAATTCAGAATTACAGTGAAAGTGGCCTCTGTGTAATAACTGCAGTAGAACATTTCATTCTAGATATAAGGTTAAAAATAGAAACTAATTGTATAATTACCTATTTTCTAAACACAGATCACAATTTAAGTACTATTTAAATAATAAATACTATGTAAAACATTTCAGACAGAAGAGCAGAATTAAGCATATTTAAGTCTATATTAGAGAAATAAATATGATTCGCCACTTGAGTCTTTGAATATATTTTCGGCTGGGGCTAAAAAAAGGAAGGCAGAACTGAATAACCATCAGATTAACAAACTCATTTCCACTCCCAATTCTCAGAGCTAATAACGGTGTGCCACAGGAAATAGTAAAACAGACAAATGTGACATACAATGAACTGACTAGAAATTGCATAATTTCAGGTATAGTATGGTTTGAGGAACTTTACAGAAATTATGTTTACTCCAACTATCTCGCCCAATATGCTGAAATACTGCTTTAAATTATGTCATTTATTTTTTTGTTTTAGTGCATTGCTACTGATAAGCATTCTATATTTAAGTACAAAAATTCTTACAGTTGGATTAAAGGTGAAGATTCTGTTTCCAGAACTAGTAGTATAAATGATAAAAGCCAATTCCATATATATATATATATATATATATATATATATATTCAGGGAAAATAATCTTGTTAACAAAAGTCCTCTCCCTACGAACAGAAAAATAGCAGAAAACAATTATAATATATAACTGGATAAATATTAACACTAATAGATTCAGTTCAGTTCAGTCATTCAATCCTGTCCAACTCTTTGTGACCCCATGGACTGCAGCATGCCAGACTTCCCTGTCCACCACCAACTCCCAGAGTTTACTCAAACTCATGTCCATTGAGTCATGATGCCATCCAATCATCTCATCCTTTGTCCTTCTCTTCTCACTTCAGTCTTTCCCAGCATCAGGGTCTTTTCAAATGAGTCTCCTCTTCGCATCAGGTGGCAAAAGTACTGGAGTTTCAGCTTCAGCATCAGTCCTTCCAATGAATATCCAGGATCGATTTGCTTAAGGATGGACAGGTTGGATCTCCTTGCAGTCCAAGGGGCTCTCAAATGTCTTCTCCAACACAATAGTTCAAAAGCTTCAATTCGTTGCTCAGCTTTCTTTATAGTCCAACTCTCACTTCTATACATGACTACTGGAAAAACCATAGCCTTGACTAGACAGACAGACCTTTGTTTGCAAAGGTCTCTGCTTTTTAAAAGGCTGTCTGCTGCTGCTTATTCGCTTCAGTTGTGTCCAACTCTATGCGACCCCATAGACGGCAACTCACCAGGCTCCCCCGTCCCTGGGATTCTCCAGGTAAGAATACTGGAGTGGATTGCCATTTCCTTCTCCAATGCATGAAAGTGAAAAGTGAAACTGAAGTCGCTTAGTGTCCAACTCTTAGTGACTCCATGGAGTGCAGCCTACCAGGCTACTCCGTCTATGGGATTTTCCAGGCAAGAGTACTGGAGTGGGATGCCATTGCCTTCTCTGAATAGGCTGTCTAGGTTGGTCATAACTTTTCTTCCAAGGAGTAAGTGTCTTTTAATTTCATGGCTGCAGTCACCATCTGCAGTGACTTTGGAGCCCCCCAAAATAAAATCTCCCACTGTTTCCCCATCTATTTGCCATGAAGTGATGGGACCGGATGCCATGATCTTAGTTTTCTGAATGCTGAGCTTTATGCCAACTTTTTCCGCTTTCCTCGTAGATTATTTGTATGTAAAGTAAAACAAGAAAGATTACAGTGTACAGACAGCATTTCATACAATTTATACAGAAAAGTAAAAGAGAAAAAAGCTCCCTTCATTTCGTTGAGACAAGAAAATACACTTTGTGATAGCTTTTCTTATGGGGGCCTCCTAAATAAATGTTTGGACTTGGAGGTTTGCATTTACATTTGAAGAGCCAGAAGGCCCAGGACCTTGTGTTGTAAAACCAAAAGGTTTTGTGCTCTCAAGAAGACACAATTAAGGAGGAAAGGGGGAGAAGTAGCTTCTCCCTCTTCTTTATTAAACTAAGAAGACTTAATCATCGCACACTTTAGACAAAACTTTTAAGGCAGTGACACATACAGATGTAAAAACACTAAAATTTTTAACTTGTTTTATTTCCATAAATGCCTTTTTAAGTCAAGTCAATGGTTCTCAAAATTCCCCCTGGGTATATTTTGAATCTATAAGTAAAAGTTTATTAATAAGGACTGATGGTGTGAGTTTTTTGACAAGTTATATAATTCTGTTTCTGTAAGAGGTATCTTCTGGAAGAGAAGACTGAGAATTCTGTTTAATGACAGTGGCTAACAATGAATCGGTGATTTTGAAAATGGACCCATTCAATGCCAAGTAAAGGTGGCTTTTCTCCAAGAAAACAATAGCACAGAGCCCAGGCCTTTCCCAGACAGATCACGCCCTTTATAGTTTTAACCTGGGGACCAACACTGGTGCTGCCAGTGAACGGATTTATTTCCCTGAAACTGTGGGAAGGGTGAAAGATCTAGCTCTGCTATTCACTTTGTTTAATCCTTTGTTTAATCACCTACATTTCTGTCTCAATATATTCCTGTTTTCTGTACCAAACATACTCTCATATTCTTTCTCTCTCTTCATTGCTCAGTAAGATTTTGGCTTTCTAAAATTATAAAAGAAAAAGTCTCACACTCTTTCTCCTTTTTCTATTCAATAAAATTATGCATTTTTTCCTATCAGTTCAGCAGGATTCTGGGTAGAAGGGCAAATAAAAGTTGGCAGCTGCCATCTTAAACAAGAATCCTAAACTATGATTCTGACCAGTCTACAGCCTGGAAAACTCTTCATCCTCTGCCTCATCCCTAACACATAACTAACAATTCTCAGGTGAATTTGAAGACACAATGAACACTCCCTCCAAATTGTCATTCAAAATCCTGTCCCATGTTTGAAGAATATATCAACATGTAGTTCTTACACATGAATACCATGGAAAAGTGGTATTCTTTCTACTCCCAAAGTCATAGTTAAGACTTCTTTGCTCTTTTGATAACTGAAAGAGTATTATACCAAAGACATATGCATTTATATACAATGTGAGTCTTTGAATTCAGATAATAAGGGCACACAGAACAATCATGTTACCTAAACAATGTACTTCTAGTAAGTTCTTGTTCTGAGTAGTTAACCATAGTTGATCTCTGATATATTCAACCACCATCTTGAAACAGAGCAAAACCCTGTGATCCTCCTCCTGCCCACCCATCCCCAACCCACCCCCCACCCCCAGTTCTTGGCCTGCCTCTTCTCTGTGGTAAAAGTTTAGCCAAAGAATGAATCAGAGTAGTGAGAAAATGCAAAAACAATAGAAAACAGTCAAAGGAGACCAAATAATAGTTTAGTCATTAAGCAAAGTCAAAGACCTCGAGTTCCTCTTCAAGGACTACAGATAATATTCTGAGCCATATCCTTTGAGCTATCTTATAGATACTAAAACCCCCACTAATTGGAAGAAGTTAACTACATAATGACCAGATATAAGTTGCCATAATTCCGAGAACTGGCCTCAAAAAAATGGGAACCGACCCTGGAACTAAACACTAACTGTACTTAAAACAATCAAGATGATGCTGATCAGAGTACTGTGTGGCCAATTTCAAAACAACAAAGCTGACTGTGCTGTTTTTACCTGGAACCCCCTCATTTCACCTATAAAAGTCCTTGCCCACTGATTGTTAGGGAAAGTCAGCCTTTGGGCAGAAGACTTCTGTCCTTTTCCCTCCATCTCTGATTCCCAGATTCTGAAATAAAGCAAACTTTTCCTTTCCACCAACTTTATCTCTTTATTGGCTTCACAGGCCAAGCAGCTGGACACCTCACTTTTGGTCACAATCTCTGACTGAAACAGATACTGGGTGAGTATCAGACAGGGTGCAGGTTTCTAGAAAGAGATTCCCAGGAAGTAGGGACAACATAGAGATTGGGTTCAGTTCAGTTCAGTTCAGTTGCTCAGTCAAGTCCGACTCTTTGTGACCTCATGGACTGCAGCACATCAGGCCTCCCTGTCCATCACCAACTCCGAGGGTTTACCCAAACTCATGTCCATTGAGTAGGTGATGCCATCCAACCATCTCATCCTCTGTCATCCCCTTCTCCTCCTGCTTCAATCTTTCCCAGCATCAGGGTCTTTTCAAAAGAGTCAGTTATTTGCATCATGTGGCCATTGGGTGGAGACTGGGTATTTTTCTTAATTCAGATGGAATGCAGTAAAAATTGAGTTTTAGTATTAGAATCTATCATTCCAAGACACATAGTACCAAAAGAGGTAACTAAATTGATATAGAGGATTTACTAAAATGAGGTGCTCATTGGAGCCATTAAGGTTTTAGTTGGCTACCCCCTAAAATAGATAAAAGGACACAAGAAATGTAATAACTGTAGGATGGATGGATATCATTAATGACATAGAAAGTACAGAGGAAGAAAATACCTTACTAAAATTTTACACATGGACATCACCAGATGGTCTATAACAAAATCAAACTGGTTATATTATTTGCAGCCAAAGATGGAGAAGCTCTATACAGTCAGCAGAAACAAGACCCAGAGCTGACTGTGGCTCAGATCATGAACTCCTTATTGCCAAATTCAGACTTCAACTGAAGAAAGTAAGTAAAACCACTAGACCATTCAAGTATGACCTAAATCAGATCCCCCAAGACTATACAATGGAAGTGACAAATAGATTCAAGGGATTAAATCTGATAGACAGAATGCCTGAAGAATTATGGATGGAGGTTCGTGACATTGTATAAGAGGCAGTGACCATCCCCAGAAAAATAAATGCAAAAAGGCAAAATGGTTGTCTGAGGTGGCATTACAAACAGTATTTCTCTATGAAAATAAGAGGAGTAAAAGGCAAAGGAGAAGAGGAAGGACAAACCCATTTAAATAAAGAGTTCAAAAGAATAGCAAAGAGAGATAAGAAAGCCTTCCAAAAGACCTTTCAATACACCTGTGTCTCCCTTGCTGTCTCACATACAGGGTTATCATTACCATCTTTCTAAATTCCATATATATACGTTAGTATACTGTACTGGTGTTTTTCTTTCTGGCTTACTTCACTCTGTATAATAGGCTCCAGTTTCATCCACCTCATTAGAACTGATTCAAATGCATTCTTTTTAATGGCTGAGTAGTATTCCATTGTGTATATGTACCACAGCTTTCTTATCCATTCGTCTGCTGATGGGCATCTAGGTTGCTTCCATGTCCTGGCTATTATAAACAGTGCTGTGATGAACACTGGGGTACATGTGTCTCTTTCAATTCTGGTTTCCTCAGTGAGAGAGGGTGAGGGTGGGATGATATGGGAGAATGGCATTAAAGCATGTAAATTATCATATGTGAAATGAATCACCAGTCCAGGTTTGATGCATGATATAGGATGCTTGGGGCTGGTGCACTGGGATGACCCAGAGGGATGGGATGGGGAGCAAGTTGGGAGGGGGGTTCAGGATGGGGAATACATGTACACCAATGTTGGTTTCAAGTCAATGTATGGCAAAACCAATAAAATGTTGTAAATTAAAATAAATAAATAAGCTTTAAAAAAGAAAGAAAGCCTTCCACAGTGATCAGTGCAAACAAAAAAAAAATAGAGGAAAATAATAGATTTGGAAAGACTAGAGATCTCTTCAAGAAAATTAGAGATACAAAGGGAAATTTTCATGCAAAGATGGGCACAATAATGGACAGAATAATATGAACCTAACAGAAACAGAAGATATTAAGAAGAGGTGGCAAGAATACACAGAAGAACTATACAGAAAAGATCTTCATGATCCAGATAATCACGATGGTGTGATCACTCACCTAGAGCCAGACATCCTGGAATGTGAAGTCAAGTGGGCCTTAGGAAGCATCACTACAAACAAAGCTGGTGGAGGTGATGGAATTCCAGTTGAGCTATTTCAAATCTTAAAAGATGATGCTGTGAAAGTGCTGCACTCATTATGCCAGAAAATTTGGAAAACTCAGCAGTGGCCACAGGGCTGGAAAAGGTCAGTTTTCATTCTAATCCTAAAGAAGGGCAATGCCAAAGAATGCTCAAACTACCACACAATTTCACTCATATCACACACTAACAAAATAATGCTCAAAATTTTCCAAGCCAGGCTTTAACAATACATGAACCATAAACTTCCAGAAGTTCAAGATGGATTTAGAAAAGACAGAGAAACCAGAGATCAAACTACCAACATACTTTGGATCATCAAAAAAGCAACAGAGTTCGATAAGAACATCTATTTCTGCTTTGTTGATTATGCCAAAGTCTTTGACTGTGTGGGTAACAATAAACTGTGGAAAATTTTTCAAGAGATGGGAATACCAGATCATCTGACCTGCCTCCTGAGAAATATGCATGCTGGACAAGAAGCAACAATTAGAACTGGACATGGAACAACAGACTGATTCCAAATCAGGAAAGGAGTATGTCAAGGCTGCTTATGGTCACCCTGCTTATTTAACTTATAGGCAGAGTACCTCATGAGAAATGCTGGGCAGGATGAAGCACAAGCCGGGATCAAGATTGCCAGGAGAAACATTAACAACCTTAGATGTGCAGGTGACACCACAATTATGGCAGAAAGTGAAAAACTAAAGAGACTATGGATGAAAGTGAAAGAGGAGAGTGAAAAAGTGGGCTTAGAGCTCAACATTCATAAAAACAAGATCATGGCATCTGGTCCCATCACTTCATTGCAAATAGATGGGGAAACAGTGGAAACAGTGTCAGACTTTATTTTTTGGGGCTCCAAAATCACTGCAGGTGGTGACTGCAGCCATGAAATTAAAAGACGCTTACTCCTTGGAAGAAAAGTTATGACCAACGTAGACAACTTATTAAAAAGCAGAGGCATTACTTTGCCAACAGAGATCTAAGACAAAGCTATGTTTTTACCAGTTGTCATTTATGGATGTGAGAGTTGGACTATAAAGAAAGCTGAGTGCCAAAGAATTGATGCTTTTGAACCGTGGTGTTGGAGAAGACTCTTGAGAGTCCCTTGGACGGCAAAGAGATCCAACCAGTTCATCGTAAAGGAAATCAGTCCTGAATATTCATTGGAAGGGCTGATGTTGAAGCTGAAACTCCAATACATTAGTCACCTGATGCAAAGAACTGACTCATTTGAAAAGACCCTGATACTGGGAAAGATTGAAGGCAGGAGGAGAAAGGGGTGACAGAGAATGAGATAGTTGGATGGCATCATTGATTCAATGGACATGAGTTTGAGTATAGTCCGGGAGTTGGTGATGGACAGGGAGGCCTGGTGTGCTGCAGTCCATCGGGTAGCAAAGAGTTGGACAGGATTGAGTGACTGAACGGAACTGAAAAGTATATTTAGCAACCAAGGAACTTTCTATGACCTTGTTAAAGAATATCTTATCTCCAATAGCCTCAGCATAAAGAAAGTAGATAAAGTTTGATCATGTTTATTTTCTGAATCGCTGCCCTGATTCATCAAACTGAACACACTAATAACTATTATAGTAATGTGGCATTATTTTGGCTATTCCTATTAAAAAAAAAAAAAGAAAAAAAGAAAAGAAAGAAAGAAACAGATTACTGACCTCAACTCCTGTGAAAGCCCAGGAGTGAGACCTCTGGTTACTGTCCAGGAGAAGAAAGATCTCCTGGACAGAATTCTCTCAGAAATAACAGTTACTGGAGCAATGGAACCATGAAGATCCTCAGACCTGCAGACTTGCAGACCTCCGTAAAACGCTCTGCCTCTTGGCTGTATACAGGTCACGTGATGCATGAGCTCGGTTCCTGAACCAAAAAAGAGCTTCCAGCTGCTACCCACCAACTGTTGAGGAAACATCTGAAGGAGGACCACCGGGCAGCTCTGCTTTTCGAGGCGGGGGAAAACACACACACACACACACACACACACACACACACAGACACACACACACACACACAGACACACACACGCAGACACACACACAGACACACACACACAGACACACACACACACACACAGACACACACACACAGACACACACACACACACACACACACACACACACACACACAGAATATTCTGTCAAACAAGAAATTGAGAGAACAGAATTCATATGCAGACAGCTGCATCATCTGGAACCAAGAGGTGCTGAAGCGAGATCTGGGCTTGACCTAGCGAGGCCTCATCAGCATCCCACTGCTCTTCAGGCTCGTGGGGAACTTCAGACGGACCCTCAAGGGCGAAGCGTTTTTCCCAAACAGGGTGAACAGCTAGCGCTACGGAAGCACCTGAGCATCCCCAAGTCCCTACACACAGCATCCGTGGCTGCTGCTGCCTGGAGAGTGTGTTTTCTGCTGCAGCCACTGGGCCTCCCTTGCCCCTTCATAGCTAACGTCACCTACCAGGCTCGGAGTGCGGAGGGTCACTGCAGCAACGTGCGCTGAGAGCCCTTCTTAAGGTGGTGAAACGTGCTGCCCTGACCCGTCCTCCCTGGCACCCTTTCCTTCAAGAACCCCCTGGCCAGAAGTTCTGGTCTTCTGCAGTGGCACTTATTTCCTTCCCGTATGCCCTGGTTCCTGGAGCCCCACTGTGAGAATCCCTATGTGACCCTGGCATTGCAAACTCACTTCTGCTGTGAGAAGCGGCAATGAGATTTAGAATAATAAAACAAAAACTTAACCAAGACAAGGCTTTTATGTAAATTATTTTATCATGAATTGGTCACTCTTATAGTCCATAAAATGGGCTTTCCTAGTGACTCAGATGGTAAGGAATCTGCCTGCCTACAGGAGACCAGGGTTGAATCCCTGGGTTTGGAAGATCCTCTGGAGGAGGAAATGGCAACCCACTCCATTATTCTTGCCTGGAGAATTCCAAGGACAGAGGAGCCTGGTGGGCTACAGTCCGTAGGGCTGTAGAGTCCTATAGGACTGAGTACCTAATGCATAGTCCATAAAGGAAACTCTTATGGAATAAACTAGGTAAGGTATAACCAAAGTGGTCTTAAATTCAATATCTGAATTTTTTAATCTCTTTTCAATTTGGAGTCATTGATATATGGGTTTTCTCATGCAATTTTATCATTGTGTCCCCAATATTGTTGATGGTACAGCATTTCTTTTTAACAAAAGTACTGTTATAGCTTCTGGGGTATTCTTCCAAGTTTCTGACACCTGCCAAATTTCTATGCTGGTCCATTCTAAATAAAATAAACTCTTCATTCACTGAGTTGAAGCACATGTAAATTAAACAGCTCTCTCCAAAATGCAAATTTCCTGGCAAGCTGTCAAAAGTTGAACAATAGATTGGCCTGAAACAGAAAACCATTTTACTAACTTGTTTAAAAAAAAAAATCCTCTTCTAAAGAAATTGGCAATTTCTTCTGCCTCCAGTTACATTGTATCTAGTTTGATAGGCTATGCTGTTCCCAACTTGGTGCCAAAATTTTGCACAGCTTTTTGTGCTCTTGGACTGTTTGCTTTCTGTGGTGACTTTTGCTCTGTAACAAAATGTGGAATTGTTGTATTACTCCCATTAGTATAAACTGTACATTTCCTGTGAATACAGTAAACTGTAGCTTTAAAAACAAAACCTGTAGCCCATGATATTGTAGCTTGTTTCAGGAAAGATAAGTTTGTCAACCCATAAATGACTTGTGCATGTTGCTTTAGGAAATTCCCAAACAGTAAAGGAATGGGACAAAAGCTCACATATTTTGGCTTAGGCCCTTTGGTTCTCCACCTTAAAAGAGCCACCTTAGACAACTTGAGCTCAGAATCCCCCAAATCCTTACAAAGATCCTACTTCTGATTTCATCCTACTAATTTAATTCTAAGACTATCAAGGCTTATTTGATTGTTTTCTCTTATTGCAGTGAGGTCAAATACACTAAAATTTGCTATATAACAGAGTCTAGTGATGATTCACAGAATTTTGTAAAAAGTGTGACAATCTTTTTGAAGACATTTTGAGTGATAATTAACCACATGGTGCTGTTAATGTAGCTAACTTGACTTAATGGCAATGTGGAAAGCAATGATTATCTTTGCACAAGTATAGGTCACAGCTACTCAGGACTGCCACCAAACAACAAGGAACATATGATGCCATTTTTTGAAAGGCACATCTGAAAATCAGCAATATTAAAAAATGATGTTAAAGTATGCATTTAGAAACTCTGAAATATAGTTTTTAATGTCATGTGCACATAAGCACTCTGTAAAGTAAGGAATGACAACCCAAGAATAGAATTAAACTATTCAGGAGAATTCCAAAACTTAGAGCAATACTGGCTATGTAATTTGGAGAACCCATTGCAAAATGTATAGCCCATTGTTTAAGGGCTATATTTGTTTAAAATTAAGATTTCAAGATGAATTAAGCCAATCACAGGACTATTTTAAGTTTAGAGTCCTGTGTAACTGAATGTCACCTGTCCAGGAAGGTGACCCTGACTGAGTAAACCTGACACATTGAAACCTCAGAGTCCCGCTCACTAAGATGTAGCTATGTGGGCAGAAGCATAGGTAGGAGAGCCAGCCTACTGTGCTCAAATCTCAGCCTTTCCATTGGCATTTTAATTGAGCAAGTACTCTGAGACTAATTTCCTAATGTCCAAATAAGGATAATAGTGCCTATAAAATATGGTTGTTGAAAGAATTAAATCAATTTCAAATATGCAAATTGCTAGAGAAACTCCGATGGCCTGAGGAGGCTTATTCTTTCCCTTCTTTTGATCATTTAGCAAAAAGCTAGTTCAACAGGGCCTCTGGCTGATAGCATCAGCATTTGATTTGCAAACTCTCTATTTGAGTTCCTCAAGCTACAGAAGATTATTTCCTGAACCAGGAAGTATGCATTGTTACATGTTGGGCTGTATGTTCTTAGTTCCTTTGCCATGCTTAGAGTTTGTCTTCTGGAGGACCCCTCGTGGTTCAGCTGTTCATAAGTCAAACTATATCTCAATGCTAAAAGGATGGAGAGATTCTCATTCTGCTGGCTCTATCTCTACACTTATGCATACAGTTGACCCTTGGACAACATAGGTTTGAACTGTGTGCGTCCACTTATATTTAGATTTTTTTTCAATAAATACATACTCAGTACTACATGATTCACAGCTGGTTAGATCCCCAGATGCAGAACCTCGAATATAGATGGTCGACTGGAAATTTCTACAGATTTTTGACTGCACAGAGAGTTGGTACCCCTAACCTCTAAGTTGTTCAGGATCAGAGTGTACATATGTTCTACTGCTGAGTGCCTTTGTTCCTCTTCACAGCAAATACACAGAATAGTACCAGGTACCAGGTATGTGCTCTGTGTGTTTCCTGTTAGCCATTATCTAAGACTATATCCGCTCTGCCTTAAACATGTGGACATTTCCTTGAAAAATAAATTTGCTTTTTATTCCTCCTTGTATCAGT